>NC_069799.1:46392289-47621664 GCF_027406575.1 Nycticebus coucang | reverse complement strand
TAGAACGCGTGTTCCAATACACTTATTTGTTTCCTGGCTAAAAACTCCCTCACAGATAGTGCTGGTGAGCTCGTGTATTATCATGATACAACAGCCATACCTTTCTCATGCCAAGATTTTCAGTTAAGATGTTCCTGATTGTTTCTCTATCGATGTTTACTTGGTCTGCTATGCTTCTCACAGTCAGCCGATGATTTTGGTACACAATTCAACAAATTTTTGCAGTGTTTTCGAAAGTACTACTCGTCATTGGCCACCCTGATCTCTCTTCATCAATGACTCTTTCTCTCCCCTCAGGAAAATGTTTAGTTCATTTGTATACTGCCATTTTCTTAATGGAATTACCCCCATAAAGTTGGACTAATGTGTCCTTGCCTCCTGTCACATCAGTTGCAGCATCAGATTCTCATAGGAATACGAACCCTACAGTAAACTATGCGTGGGAGGGACTCAGGTTGCATGCTCCTTATGAGAATCTGCTCTCTTCTCCCTACCTCCTCCCAGTCCCTGGAAAAATTGTCTTCTATATAACTGGTCCCTGGTGCCATAAAGGTTGTGAACCCCCG
The DNA here is from genome assembly GCF_027406575.1 of Nycticebus coucang. NCBI lineage: Eukaryota > Metazoa > Chordata > Mammalia > Primates > Lorisidae > Nycticebus > Nycticebus coucang. The sequence goes on along the minus strand of NC_069799.1, from coordinate 47,621,098 downwards.
ATTTAAATGGCATCATTCTGTTTCATTATATCAATGTACCACATTTTATTTCTATTCTCTTAGTAATAAATTTTGAAATTGTTTCCAGTGTTTTGCTATTTTTTTAAAGCTGCAAAAATCCCAGTTTTTTCTTTTCTTATTTTTTTTAATGTGTGTATTTGGTTTCCAGTTTACTCATTTCTGCAAAGGCTTTTTGTTTTGTTTGTGTTTTGCAGTTTTTGCCTGGGGCCGGGTTTGAACCCACCACCTCCGGTATATGGGTTGGTGCCCTACTCCTTTGAGCTATAGGCACCACCCCGCAAAGGCTTTTATTTTCTGCTTTCTACAAAGACATTTCATCCATCTTTATGTAATTCTTTGCATTAAATTGCTAATTCTTCAGGCAAAATTTTTTATCTTTAAATAATACCTCAGTATATTTTCTTTTTTTTAAATTTATTCATACCTCAGTATATTTTCACCTGTTTTGATGTGCTATGTATTTCCTGCCAAAATTTTAAAGTTTGCCTTGTGATTTTATCTTACAATTATCGGTTATTTACCACTTTGCTTTTAGTTTTCAAACTCAAGTTGTTGGTTTTTTTTTTTTTTGAGGGGAAGATACTATTTGTCTTCATTATTAATTTAAAATTAAGTAACATTGTGGTGCCAACAATGGTGTAGGGTGTGGGATATGTTTAGTGTCATTACATGTCTCAGTTTATACCTGCTGTTTCATTATAACTATTGTGTCCCTTTCCATTGTCAAATGTATCTCAGGATGCACAGTATAGTGTATGGCTATGGTGTGTGTGTGTGTGTGAAAATGCATAGAGTATCTACACTTCAAATGTGTCTCAGGATGCACATATAGTATATGGCTACAGGGTGTGTGTGTGTGAAAATGCATAGAGTATCTACACTTCCATATGCATATGACAAAATTCACAACAGTGATTGCCTCATTAAAGAACTACATGACTACAAGACAGGGGAAGAAGGGGGACATGAACCTTTGGCCCAAAAATTATTCAAATGTGTATTTCTTTCCAAGTATCTAGAGAAGTTGTAGATATATTTTTGTCATTAATTTCTGATTCAATTCTGCTGTGGTCACAGAATATGTTGTGTAAGGCTTCAATCTCTTGAGATTTACTAAACTTTGTTTTATGTCTTAGCCTATATGATCCAGTTTAGTGAATATCCTCCGTCCCAGGAGTTGTGTCCTGTAAATGTCAATTTAGGTAAATGTTATTAATAGTGTAGTTCAGATATCTTCTCTACCCTTACTGATTTTCTGTATGGTTGTTCTATCAATTACTGAGAAGGAGGTTAAAGTTTCTGACTATGATTGTGAATTTCTGTAATTCTCCCTTTAATTTCTATGAGTTTTTGCTTATTAAAGTCAGGTACATGCACATTTAGGATTTTGTCTTTCTGGTTAATCGACCATTCTATCATTTTGGAATGTTACACTTTATCTCTAGGAATTCTTTTTTCTTAAAGTCTACTTTGCTATCATAGCCACACCATCTTTTTTATTATATGGGATGTCTTTTTACATGTGTTTACTTTCAATTTATCTATGTCACATTTCAAGTGTGTGTCTTATAGATAGAACCTAATGTGGTTTTTCTTTTTTAAAAATCAACTCTGATAATTTATGCCTTTTAGTTATAATATTTTGGTGGATGTACATTTAATACAAGTAGCTGTCTTAGTCTATTTTATGTTGCTGTAACAGAATACCACAGACTAATTTATAATTAACAATAAGTTATTTGGCTCATGGTTCTGCAGACAGGGAAGTCCAAGAGCATGATACCAGCATCTGATGAGGTCCTTCATGCTGTGTTGTCTGATGGTGGAAAGCAGAAGGATAAGAGAGTGAGAGAGCAAGAGGAGACCAAATTACTTTTATAACAAGCCCACTCTCTTGATAACTAACTCGGTCCCTTGACAATGACATTAATCCGTTTTTGACAGCAGAAATCTCATAACATAATTACCTCTATTAGGCCCCACCTCACCACTCTGTTGCATTGGGAGTAAAGTTTCCAACACATGGACTTTGGGGAATACGTTCAAATTATAGCACTAGTGTTTAGTGATTTGTTTTCTGTTTATCCCATCTGTTGTTAATTGTTTTGTTTTATGTTTTTGTTTTTATCCTGTGTTTCTCCTTCTGCCTTTTGTCTAAGGGAGAACCTCAAAATACTTCCTGAGAAATAGGACCACAGATTATACAACTAACCATCTCCTAAATGTTTTATTGGAAATATATGGGTAGAGCTGACTGAACTTCCCAGGTGGCCTAGTTTTAGCACTTAGTGACAAGTTTTCTTCCTTTTCTTAATTTGTATATATGGGCATCATTGGTATTATATCTTGATGCTAGTGTTTATGTGTTTTGCTTTTTATTACTATTATTATTTTGGTCAAAATGGGTCTAGGTCTAGAATTGTTTTTGAATTTCTTTTAGTCTGAGTCATGTGTGGAGTGCTAATTGGTCTCTGTTGAAGCAGTACAGATTCTCCATGGCTCGGAGAGCTGTTGCTATGCTGGTTGTAACCAGGCTAGGAGTGAGAAAAACCAGAATCCTGAGCTCATGTCACTTCTATATTGCTCAGGTCTTTCTGTGTTCTGGGAGGAAGTAAACACCCTTACTCGCTTTTTGTAATTTTTCCTTATGATTCATTGAGCTAATTTCAGTTTTGGCAACTTCTATTTCCACATGATTTAGTGAGATTGACTTTTTTTTTCAGGCCCTATCCCTAAAGAAAATCATTGCTTGGATGTAAAATTTAAAAGAGCAAAATAAGAAGACAGCTTTCCGGTGCGATTGCCACCATATTTTCCATCTCCACATCCCAGAAACACAAGATTGTCATACAAGAAACACAAGTAAGAGATTTTCTTCAGTAACAATAACATCAAAAATCCCTTAAACTGCAAAAAATTAAATAGATTATAATTAAGGAAATATTTTAAATAGCATCCAGCTGTTAATCTAAATGCTGATGTTTCATCCTGGCTATAATAGTCTTTGGATTGAAAAGACTCACAGAGGCTGCTTCAGCATAAAATCAAAGCTTCTTAATTGTATCCTTTCACCTCTGTTTTCCTGAGGAGAGGTGCATTCCAGTTGGCTCAAGTAATTGTCATAATAACAGTAAAAGTTACAGCTTAGCTAATGTCATCCTGGAACACTGTAAGTTCAATTTGTTGTGAGATTAATTCATTGCTTGGAAAATACTAGAATGAAATTTTAATGACCTTTATTTTTGAGTGAATTTAGATGAAATTTATATTTATTTTTCGTTTTGAGACAGAGTCTCACTCAGTTGTCCCGGGCAGTGTGTTGTGGCCTCATAGCTCACAGTAGCCTCAAACTCTTGAGCTCAAGCGATCCTCTTGCCTCAGCCTCTCAAGTAGCTAGGACTGTGGGTGCCTGTCACAATGTCACCAGCTAGTATGTCTGTTTTTAGTAGAGATAGGTTCTTGCTCTTGCTCAGGCTGGTCTCAAACTCTTGAGCTCAAGCAATCCACCCACCTCAGCCCCCCAGAGTGCTAGGATTACAAGCATGAGCCACCACATCCAGCCTTCATTTCTAAATTATACAAATAATATAGATTTATTTTAGGAAAATTAGAAAATTTAGATAACCAAGGAATATAAAAATAGAATAGCAAGCTTACCTATTACTGATTTTAACTCTTCACCCCCAAACTCCACTCAAAAGAAAGGCCAAGTAATAAAGTAATAAAAATAAGACAAATCCTTAATTTAGAAACAATGCCAACCACATGGTATAAATGTCATGGAATTCCTGCTGCATACACTACAGTTTGGACCAAATGAAGGAAGACGTGTGAGAGTCACGAGTCTTTCTTTTCTAAGAAAGCAGTGAAGTGTTTTTGGAAGCAAGAAAAGGACATTCTGGTGGTGGGCGAGGGTACCAACCCACTAGAGGCTGGGTCTGGAAGCATCGATGGCTTGTTGGAGAGGATGACATACTGTGGTCCCCTCTTCTGGCTGGAGATTATAGAAAAGCTAAAGTCTATAAATGGCAGACATGGAAGGAAAAAACAAGTGGCCCAACCTACCATTTTTCTATTATCTGGTATTTTTTTTCAAAGGATGTGGGTTCTTTACTACATGGGGATATTCCTAATCTTCAAGGACCAAGTTGTTAAGATTAAAAAAAAATGGTCAGGGAAAAAAACTGGGTCAAATTCATTTGGGGCTATTTCCATGGATTTGGACCAAAAATAATAGTAAAGGGAAGAGTAGGAGGAAAGCTATGCATACCCTCATCAAAGAGAAAACCTATACTCACTACAGTTATTTTCTTTTTAATCATTAAAAGTCTCAGCAATATGGCTGGTTAATGCAGAGAAACAAATTGAAATAATCATAATCCTGTCTTCTTGGTAGGCCATTATACTGCAAAGATGTGATTCTTTCACATGGTTACAAGAAACCAAACTCATGAAAAACAAACAGTAACATCAGTAACAGCAATACAGTTGGCAAAGGCAAAGTTCCTGGGCTGACTGGCTTACTACTCACATTCTCCTTCTAAAATTTAGACCACCGGCTGATCAGTTGATGGCAACATAAATGTGCACCCTGCAGCTTGTCTTTTTACACAATAATTCTTTTTGAACATGCGATGAATACACATGTTTAGAAATTCACAAGGTACAAAATAATTTTAATGATCAGAAATAATATTTTTTTCTCTTTAGTGCTTTTTAATTATAAAAAATAATATGTGTTTTTTATTAACGAAAAAAAACAACAACCCTCCAATGTATAGGAGTGATCAAGGGAAAAAGCTCAAGTTGAAGTTGAACTATGTTAGTTTTCTACTGATGCAGTAACAGATTACTGCCAAGGTGGCAGCTTAAAGCCACTCAGATTTATTCTTTTATAGTTCTGGGAGTCAGAAGTCCTAAATGGGTCTCACTGAGCCAGAAATCAAAGTGTCAGCAAAGGAAGCACGCCCACCAGGGGTTTGGGGGAGGATCCATTTTTGTGGCTTTTCTATATTTGGGGGCTGTCCTCATTCCTTGGCTTATGGCCATATCACATCCTTTTCTACACTGGTTCCTTTTGTCATTTCACCTTCTCCTGTGTCAAATCTCCCTCTACTTAGCTCTCACAAAGATACTTGTAATTACATTTAGGGCCTACTTGGAAAGTCCAGGACAATCTTCCCAATTGATGATCCTTAACTTAATCTTATCTGTAAAGTCCCTTTTGCCCTAGACAGTAACATATTCACAGTTTCCAGGGATGAGACTGTGGACATCATTGCTGGGCTCTTTATTCAGCCTTCCACATGAGACCTCCTCCACTTGCCCCCAACTGATGCCCGATCCCTCTAACCCAGTGGTTCTCCACCTTCCTAATGTCTCCTAATGCTATGACCCTTTAATACAGTTCCTCATGTTGTGGTGACCCCCAACCATAAAATTATTTTCTTTGCCACTTCATCACTGTAATTATAATTGCTACTGTTATGGATTGTAACGTAATTATCTGATATGCAGGATGTATTTTCATTGTTACAAAGGAGTTGCAACCCACAGGTTGAGAACTGCTTCTCTAACCAGTGGTAATGTTTAGGGCTATACTTCAAGGCCTTTGTTATGTTATGCATATGTATTCCCACATGCTTTTAGGGATCCTCCATAGGTACACAGCACAATCAAGTCTCTACTCCTGACAAAGGGTTAATAACCAGAATCTACAAAGAACTCAGGCAAATCAACAAGAAATGATAAAACAACCCCATTAAAACTGGGGAAGAGACATGAGCAGAAACTTTTCTTATGCAGACAGATATGCAGGCCAAAAAACACATGAAGAAATGCTCATTGTCTCTAATAATTAGAGAAATGCAAATCAAAACCACCTTGGAATATTATCTACATCCCATGAGAATGGCCCACAGCACAAAGTCTCAAAGCAACAGATGCTGGTGTAGGTGCCGAGAGAAGGGAATGCTCACACACTGTTGGTGGGACTGAAAACTAGTACAGCCTCTATGGAAAGAAGTATGGAGATTCCTTAAAGAACTAAAAAGTAGACCTGCCATTCAATCCTGCAATCCCTTTACTAGGTATTTCCCCAAAAGAAATAAGACATTTTACCATAAGGAAATTCACACTTGATTGTTTATAGCAGCACAATTCACATTTGCAAAGATGTGGAAACAACCCAAGAGCCCTTCAACACAAAGTGTTAATAAAATTGTGGTATATGTACATCATATCTCTTGCAACAAGCTGGACAGATTTGAAGAACACTCTCCTAAGTGAAATACCATAAGAATGGAAAAACAAGCATCACACGTACTAAATTGGAACCAGTAGATGAACAACTATGTGCTCACCTGAGAAAAAGAACTCAAATTCAAATAGTGGGGAGGAGGGAAGAGGAGGGGTAAGTTCCATTCAATGGGTACATTACTTAGGTATATCACACATTTCCTAGGTGAAGAACACAATGACGACTCAAACTTTAACCTTACAAAAGTAAATTATGTAACCTAATCGTATTACCCCCATATTAATCTGAAAAAAGAAAAATTACTGGGGACCAAAAAAAAAAAAATAAGAGTCCCTACTTGAAGCTTTATTTGTGATGATGTCACCTTAAGGAGCACAGACATGTGAACACGTGTCCCATGTTCATACAAATTACAAACACTATGAAAAAAATTAAGATGAAATTCTTGCCCAACCATTGCTAACTGGACCACCAGAAAATTTTTAAATTCATAATGTATTTTATTTTGTTTCTTAAGATAGGTCTCAGGGCTATTTCTCTGAAGATTTTAGATAACCGATGAGAAGGAAACCTCTATTTCTAACTAAAACACAATGGAGGAGAGAGTCTTGGGATTCAGAATTCTTCCAGTTCTGAAGCCAGAAAGGGGTGGGAAAACCTAAAATATTAAATTGTGAACAGCACTGTGGCACACATCCTGCTTTTCCCTTTCACCCTCTTGTCCAATAAATGAATGTCTTTTAAATTTTTATTTTAAAATGAAACATTTTATTTTGTTCTTAAATACCCCATTTTCAAAAGCGTAATTTGATTTGGCCGTGTAGGAGGTCTGGGGCAGATTTCAGTACGAGGGTTTCCTTTAGCTCACTGAGGGAAAAACAGGAAGAAAAAAGATACTTCAGTGGAATTAAGATTCATGGCATTGATGCTGGTTATCTTGTGATTTCTATTCTCCCCTTTTCTTTTGTTGATAGAATCCTTAATTTTTTTTTTTTTTTTTTTTTTGTGTGTGTGGTTTTTGGCTAGGGCTGGGTTTGAACCCACCACCTTCGGCATATGGGGCCAGCATCCTACTCCTTCGAGCCATAGGCGCAGCCTTTTTTTTCGGTTAAAAAATATAACTGCTCAGAATAAAGTCCACACCTGCCAGCCTCTCTTGGTAGGTGTGTCCATGTAAGTGACTTCTGGGCAGAACGGGGAAGTTATAGATGCAATTTCTGATAATATGCTTTCTTCCTTTCCTGTATAGCACTGCTTAAAATATGAACCCGACAGCAAACTTTCTTGCACTACAGGATGAGGACAGTACTGTGTGGATGACAACAAAAAGATAGACACAGCCAGGATCCCTGATAACCTTGGGAAACAGAGCCTGAGAGCTGTTTAATAAATCTGGACTGTTCCGTGAGAAAGGAACGAAACCCAGTTCCAGTAAAGTCACTTGAAGTCTCTGTTGCATGAATCCAGACTTAAATCCTGACTAATCCTTGAAAATTTAACTTTTGGCACATTTTGAGTTAAATCAAGGTAGAGCAGTCTTCCCTGGACAGTTACTCAATGAAAATCCACAGAAGTTGCGAGGCTGCTGAGACCATTTTCTACAAACACATCAGGAAGCCCAGAAATCTGGTCTCCTGGCTTGGGGAAGCTGAGAGCTTACAGGATTGAGGTAGTAGTGGTATGGCAGACAAACTGTAAGTGGCTGCGGGTGGATGCTCTTGACCCCTTCCTATTGATATTCAGGCTTTTGTGTCGTCCTCTCAAATGTGGGCCAGACCCTTGACTTGAGCAAAAGAATATTGCGACGGTAATGGTATGTTGGTCCTGTGATCATGTTACATTATATGACTGCCTTGCTAGCTGACTGACTCTGGAGAGTCTCTCTCTCTTTCTCTCTCCCCCTTATTGGCTGTGAAGAAGCACACTGCCAGAAAAAAGCCACATGGAACCGATTGCTGCCAATACGAATTGGGAAGCAGATCCTGCCCTACTTGAGTCCCAGAGGGAAGCCAGTCCTGGCCACCACTTCCACTGCAGCCTTGTAAGACCTTACCCAGAGGCCCCAGCTAAGCTGTGTCGGGCCGCCTGCCCACAGAAACCGTGCTGTAACAACTGTGTGTGCATCCAAGCTCCTATGTTTGTGTTAATTTCTTGCACAGCACAGAAACATGGAATGAAAAGTGTTTGGGCAATAAATAACGTGTGGCGTTTCAGCCAGCCTATGTGTGATTTCAAGGGAGCAGGAGAATTTAGAGGCAACTAGTCTTATCGAAGGAAAAGGAAATTTTCTCTGCATGCATAACATTCTGAGTTGTCATGCAGAAAAATAAAAACGCACATAGATACATTTCAAAGATGAATGAAAAAAATGCTATTTTAAAAAACGAGTGTGGGCGGCACCTGTGGCTCAAGGAGTAGGGTGCTGGTCCCATATGCTGGAGGTGGCGGGTTCAAACCTAGCCCCGGCCAAAACCCAAAAAAACCCAAAAAACAAAAATGAGTGAGGTTTGCACCAACAGTAAAAGATGAAGGATATTAATTATAAAGTCATTCTTGAGTCTTGGAGCTAACTAAAGATGAAGGATATTAATTATAAAGACATTCTTTTTTCACTTCTGTCAAAAAGGATGATGATGAGAGATATTGGTACCCTCCAGTAGGCCAGAAATATACTAGAAGAGGTAAAAACAATAGAAAGAGACACCAAGAACGAGGGATTCTTAAGAGTTTGAAATTTTTTTAATTGCAAGTACAGGTGTTCTGATTATTAAAAATACATAAAGCTAATTTTTTTCTTTTCCAAAATGGAAACATGACTTATGAAAGAGAAATTGCTGCATACATGTGGATACACATGTGGATTTATCAGGAGCTAACTATTTTGATATAAATGCCAGGGGTTTAATTGTTGATTGGGAATGTAAATTTCTAGCCTGGTTGTTTATGAGAGGTGGTTTCTCCTGTTTTGGGCAAGCTCCTTCCTCCAATATTAACTGAAGAAGCCAAATTATAGAGCCAAATATAGATGCCAAAAGAAGATAAACAACACCCACAAATGAGAAACTCCTGGGGAAAAGGAAGGAAGCTTTGAAATGATGTGGTGATTACAGCTGGCAGAGAGGGGCATGGTGGCTACAGTCTGGGGCAGAGGGTATCTGGCGCTGCTATGAGAGGTTAAAAAAGTTTTAAAAATCCAGCTCTTGCCTACTATTCTTTGCAGTAGGATTATTAGAAACTGCTTTCTGTGCCAGGAGCGGTGGCGTATGCCTGCAATCCTAGCATTCTGGAAGGCTAAGGTGGGTGAATTGCTTCAGCTCCAATTGCTTGAGCTCAGGAGTTTGAGACCAGCTTGAGCAAGAGTGAGACCTCATCTCTACTAAAAATAAAAAAACTAGCCTGGGGTGGTGGCAGGTGCTTTTAGTCCTAGCTACTTGGGAGGCTGAGGCAAGAGGATTTCTTGAGCCCAAGAGTTTGAGGTTGTTGTGAGCTATGATGTCACGGCACTCTACCCAGGGCGACAGAGTAAGACTCGGTCTCAAAAAATAAACAAATTGTAAAATAAAAATTACAAAATAAAGAAACATGTATTAGAGAATGAGAAGAAAGATCTGACTAGATTATTCAGAATGGAGAACAGGTATAGAAATTGGAAGATGGGTTAAATGAAGGGCAGAGGGATATTCACATCAGTGTAATTGGAGGTCCAGAAGGGGAATGCACAATAGTGTCAACAGTCTACCATTCTAAACGGGGTTTTAATGGGAGAATAATAAGAAGAATGGGAAAGATAACTTTCAAAGAGATAATGGCCATGCATTTTCAAGAATTGTTAAAATACATTATCCTGACTCTGGAATCCAACAAGTCTCATAGACTACCGATGTACAGACACACACACACGTCTATATGTATATAAGTATATGCGCACACAAAAATACATACATATATTGTATATACATATAATGATCATAGGGAAAAATGCAGAATGCCAAAATGAGAGAATAAATTGAAAATAGGAAGAAGGAAATAACAATGACCACCAATGAATGGAATTTAGCTGTCACTAAACTTCCTAACAGCTATTTTGCTACAGTGGAAACCACAGACAGTAATAAAATATTTTTCATGTGATAAGAAAGATAAACTATCAACCAGAGTTACATACTCAGAGAAAGTATCTTTTAAGAATAAGCATTGATGGTGCCTCCTGGCCCTAGGCTCAGGCATAGGGCACCGGCTCCATTTACCAAGGCTGGCAGGTTCGAACCCAGCCATGGCCAAACTGCAGCAACAACAACAACAACGATAACAAAGAATAAGCATTGATTTAAAAAATAAAGCCTTTTCAGACAAACCAGCGTATGAGAGTTGAATAACAATTAAAAAAATACTCATTACGAGGAAATACCAAGAGATGTTTGTCAGTCAAAAGGAAAATGGTCCAGGATGGATAGTGTGAGATATAAAAATAAATAGAAAAATATTGGTAAATAAACACTATATAAACAGAAATAATGTCTAATTTGAGCTATAAAAGAACATAATATAAAAATTGGGAGAAAATGATCAGGATACTTACTTGGGAGGAAAGGAAAGTAACATTGACTAACATTGAGTTGTTCAATATACATATTAAAATACTTAGAGAAAGCTGTAAAATAGACATTGATAAAAAACATTGACCAAGTGGAAAGAAAAACTTGATCAAAATAGGACAAAACTGAGCTGAAAAAATACTGAAAAGGCTGTAGAATAAGGTTCAGAAAACAACACAGGAGAAATAAATTTATTTATTATTAATTTTTTTTTACACTTTTTTGTTAAATCATAGTTGTGTACATTAATGCGATCTTGGGGCACCCTACACTGGTTTTATATGCCATTTGACATATTCTCATCACACTGGTTAACATAGCCTTCCTAGCATTTTCTTAGTTATTGTGTTAAGACATTTGGAGAAATAAATTTAAATGTTACATATGTATAGACAATAAGGATACTACTCTTGCTAGGTAAAAGATTACCAGGTTAGCTTTCAGAATCCAGCTCTATGAAATTTTAAAGAGACGTACCTATAGCATAAGGATAATTTTCAGCAGAAATATTGAAACTTGAAGACAAGAAAAGATACATTAAGCAATGTTAACACTAATCCAAAGAAAGATGGTGTTGCTGTGTTTTAACCCGATACGAAATATTGAAGGCATTACTAGTGATGGAGGGTTCAGTTCATTAGAAAAGTGGAAATCTGTATATGTTGCTCCACATTTAATACCATAGCCTCAAGGGATATGAAGTAAATATGGAAAAGTACAAAGAAATGAACAACCCACCATGATAGTTGCAGCTCTAGCACTTATTTCTCAATAATTAATTCATTTCTTCAACAAATATGTACTGAGCATGCTTACTATCAACTAGTACTGCACATACAACAGTGAATAAAATAGGCAAAAATCCACGCCCTCAAGAAACTTTGATTCCCAACAATAAGTTGAACGATGTAAAAATTAGTTAGGACACAGAAGATTTGAACTGCACAGTAAACACTCTTTATCTAATGTAGAATATTTACATTTCTGTAACCCATGTAAAACATTTATGAAAACTGACCATGTGCTAAGCTATATAGTAAATACACACATGCAAAATATAAGAATTGATAGTATATAGATTATGTTTTCTGACAATAATGTTATTAAGTCAGAAATCAAAAGTCAAACTGCAAGAAACATTTTTATATTATTCAGTAAAGCTAACCACATGCATATACCGTGACTCTGTGTTTCTACCCTGGAGAAAATCTCATGTGGATGAACCAGGAGACATGTACAAGAATACCAAAGAATCTAGGGCTGGGCACAGTAGCTCAGGCCTGTAATCCTAGCATTCTGGGAGGCCCAAGCAAGTGGATTGCCTGATTTCACAGGTTTGAGACCATCCTGAGCTAGAGTGAGACCTCTCTCTAAAAATAGCCAGGTGTTGGGACAGGTGCCTGTAGAGGAGGCACTACAGGCCTACTTGGGAGGCTGAGGCAAGAGGATTGCTTAAGTACAAGAGTTTGAGGTTGCTGTGAGCTATGATGCCATGGCACTCTATGAAGGTGATAAAGTGAGACTCTGTCTCAAAAACAAAAACAAAAAATCAAAGAATCTATATCTTTTTTAAAAACTTATTGGGCACATGTCTGTAATCCCAGAATTTTGGGAGATGAAGGCAGGAAGATTACTCGAGGCCATTATTTTTTTTTAATTAAATCATAGCTGTGTATATTAATGTAATCATGGGATACAATGTGCTCGTTTTATATACAATTTGAAATATTTTCATCAAACTGGTTAACATAGCCTTCACGGCATTTTCTTAGTTATTGTGTTTAGATATTTATATTCTACACCTAGTAAATTTCACATGTACCCTTGTAAGATGCATTGTAGATGTGGTCCCACCAATTACCCTCCCTCCACCCATCCTCCCCCATCCCCTCCTCTTTCCCTTTCTTCTTGGGCTGAGGCCATGAATTTGAGACCAGTCTGAGCCACATAGCAAGACCCCATTTCTAAAAAAGAAATCAGCACAAAAAAAAAAAAAAAAACAAGGAAACATTGGAAACAGGTTTGTCTGGAAAGAAATATTCACCTGTAGAAGATAGATTAAAAACCAAGTGATCAAAGAAATGTTAAGAATGACAGAAAGGGAATTTAGAATACACATGTTGAAAACAATGAAAGAAATGATGGAAACAATGAAGGAAACTGCTAATAAAGTGGAAAATAACCAAAAGGAAATCCAAAAACAGAAACAAATAAGAGATGAACGATATGAAGAATATAAAAAGGATATAGCAGAGCTGAAGGAACTGAAACAGTCAATTAGGGAACTTAAAGATGCAATGGAAAGTATCAGCAACAGGTTAGACCATGCAGAAGAAAGAATTTCAGAGGTAGAAGACAAAGTTCTTGAGATAGCTCAGATAGTAAAAGAGGCAGAAAAGAAGAGAGAGAAAGCAGAATGTTCACGGTCAGAATTATGGGACTTTATGAAGCGTTCCAACATACGAGTTATAGGAATTCCAGAAGGGGAAGAAGAATGCCCCAGAGGAATGGAAGCCATACTAGAGAATATAATAAAAGAAAATTTCCCAAATATCACCAAAGATTCTGACACATTGCTTTCAGAGGGATATCGGACCCCAGGTCACCTCAACTCTAACCGAGCTTCTCCAAGACACATTGTGATGAACCTGTCCAAAGTCAAGACAAAAGAAAAGATTCTGCAAGCTGCCAGGAGTAAGCGCCAGTTGACCTACAGGGGCAAATCCATCAGAGTGACCGCAGACTTCTCTAATGAAACTTTCCAAGCAAGAAGACAATGGTCATCTACCTTTAATGTACTTAAACAGAACAATTTCCAGCCCAGAATTCTGTACCCTGCTAAGCTAAGCTTCAAAATTGACGGACAAATCAAATCATTTACGGATATACAAACATTGAGGAAATACGCCACAACAAGACCAGCTCTACAAGAAATACTTCAACCTGTTCTGCACACTGACCACCACAATGGATCAGCAGCAAAGTAAGAACTCAGAAATTAAAGGACAGAACCTAACCTCCACACTGATGCAAAAGATAAAACTAAGTAATGGACTCTCACCAAATAAGACGAATAGAATACTACCACATTATCAATTATCTCAATAAATGTTAATGGCTTGAATTCCCCACTGAAGAGACATAGATTGGCTGACTGGATTAAAAAGCACAAGCCATCCATTTGCTGTCTGCAAGAAACACACCTGGCTTCAAAAGACAAATTAAAGCTCCGAGTCAAGGGTTGGAAGACAATTTTTCAGGCAAATGGCATTCAGAAGAAAAGAGGAGTTGCAATCTTATTTTCAGATTCATGTGGATTTAAAGCAACTAAAGTCAAAAAAGACAAAGATGGTCACTTTATATTGGTCAAGGGAAAAATACAACAAGAAGACATTTCAATTCTAAATATTTATGCACCCAATTTAAATGCTCCCAGATTCTTGAAGCAGACCTTACTCAGTCTGAGCAATATGATATCTGATAATACCATCATAACAGGGGACTTTAACACTCCTCTTACAGAGCTGGACAGATCCTCTAAACAGAAATTAAACAAAGATATAAGAGAATTAAATGAGACCCTAGAACAACTGTGCTTGATAGATGCATATAGAACACTCCACCCCAAAGATAAAGAATATACATTCTTCTCATCACCCCATGGAACATTCTCCAAAATTGATCATATCCTGGGACACAAAACAAATATCAACAGAATCAAAAGAATTGAAATTTTACCTTGTATCTTCTCAGACCACAAGGCACTAAAGGTGGAACTCAATTCTAACAAAAATGCTCGACCCCACCCAAAGGCATGGAAACTAAACAATCCTCTGTCGAATAACAGATGGGTGCAGGAAGAAATAAAACAGGAAATCATTAACTTCCTTGAGCATAACAACAATGAAGACACAAGCTACCAAAACCTGTGGGATACTCCAAAAGCAGTTTTGAGAGGTAAATTCATCGCTTTAGATGCCTACATTCGAAAAACAGAAAGAGAGCACATCAACAATCTCACAAGAGATCTTATGGAATTGGAAAAAGAAGAACAATCTAAGCCTAAACTCAGTAGAAGAAAAGAAATATCCAAAATCAAATCAGAGATCAATGAAATTGAAAACAAAAGAATCATTCAGAAAATTAATGAAACAAGGAGTTGGTTTTCTGAAAAAATAAATAAAATAGATAAACAATTGGCCAGACTAACGAGGAATAGAAAAGTAAAATCTCTAGTAACCTCAATCAGAAATGATAAAGGGGAAATAACAACTGATCCCACAGAGATACAAGAGATCATCTCTGAATACTACCAGAAACTCTATGCCCAGAAATTTGACAATGTGAAGGAAATGGATCAATATTTGGAATCACACCATCTCCCTAGACTCAGCCAGGAAGAAATAGAGCTCCTGAACAGACCAATTTCAAGCACTGAGACCAAAGAAACAATAAAAAATCTTCCAACCAAAAAGTGCCCTGGTCCAGATGGCTTCACTCCAGAATTCTATCAAACCTTCAAGGAAGAGCTTATTACTGTACTGCAGAAATTATTCCAAAAAACTGAGGAAGAAGGAATCTTCCCCAACACATTCTATGAAGCAAACATCACCCTGATACCAAAACCAGGAAAAGACCCAAATGAAAAGGAGAATTTCAGACCAATCTCATTCATGAATATAGATGCAAAAATTCTCAACAAAATCCTAGCCAATAGATTACAGCTTATCATCAAAAAGTCATTCATCATGATCAAGTAGGCTTCATCCCAGGGATGCAAGGCTGGTTTAACATACGCAAGTCTATAAACGTTATCCACCATATTAACAGAGGCAAAAATAAAGATCACATGATCCTCTCAATAGATGTAGAAAAAGCATTTGATAAAATCCAGCATCCTTTTCTGATTAGAACACCGAAGAGTATAGGCATAGGTGGCACATTTCTAAAACTGATTGAAGCTATCTATGACAAACCCACAGCCAATATTTTACTGAATGGAGTAAAACTGAAAGCTTTTCCTCTTAGAACTGGAACCAGACAAGGTTGTCCTCTGTCACCTTTACTATTCAACATAGTGCTGGAAGTTCTAGCCAATACAATTAGGCAAGACAAGGAAATAAAGGGAATCCAAATGGGAGCAGAGGAGGTCAAACTCTCCCTCTTTGCTGACGACATGATCTTATACATAGAGAACCCCAAAGACTCAACCACAAGACTCCTAGAAGTCATCAAAAAATACAGTAATGTTTCAGGATATGAAATCAATGTCCACAAGTCAGTAGCCTTTGTATACACAAATAACAGTCAAGATGAGAAGCTAATTAAGGACACAACTCCCTTCACCATAGTTTCAAAGAAAATGAAATACCTAGGAATACACCTAACGAAGGAGGTGAAGGACCTCTATCAAGAAAACTATGAAATCCTCAGAAAGGAAACAGCAGAGGATATTAACAAATGGAAGAACATACCATGCTCATGGATGGGAAGAATCAACATTGTTAAAATGTCTATACTTCCCAAAGCAATCTACCTATTCAATGCCATTCCTATCAAAATACCAAAATCGTACTTTCAAGATTTGGAAAAAATGATTCTGCGTTTTGTATGGAACCGGAAAAAACCCCGCATAGCTAAGGCAGTTCTTTGTAACAAAAATAAAGCTGGGGGCATCAACATACCAGATTTTAGTCTGTACTACAAAGCCATAGTGTTCAAGACAGCATGGTACTGGCACAAAAACAGAGACATAGACGCTTGGAATCGAATTGAAAACCAAGAAATGAAACTAACATCTTACAACCACCTAATCTTTGATAAACCAAACAAGAACATACCTTGGGGGAAAGACTCCCTATTCAATAAATGGTGTTGGGAGAACTGGATGTCTACATGTAAAAGACTGAAACTGGACCCATACCTTTCCCCACTCACAAAAATTGATTCAAGATGGATAAAGGACTTAAATTTAAGGCATGAAACAATAAAAATCCTCCAAGAAAGCATAGGAAAAACACTGGAAGATATTGGCTTGGGGAAAGACTTCATGAAGAAGACTGCCATGGCAATTGCAACAACAACAACAACAAAAAAATGGGACCTCATTAAACTGAAAAGCTTCTGTACAGCTAAGGAGACAATAACCAAAGCAAATAGACAACCTACACAATGGGAAAGGATATTTGCATATTTTCAATCAGACAAAAGCTTGATAACTAGGATCTATAGAGAACTCAAATTAATCCACATGAAAAAAGCCAACAATCCCATACATCAATGGGCAAGAGACATGAATAGAACTTTCTCTAAAGATGACAGACGAATGGCTAACAAACACATGAAAAAGTGTTCATCATCTCTACATATTAGAGAAATGCAAATCAAAACAACCCTGA
This sequence comes from Nycticebus coucang, assembly GCF_027406575.1. Classification (NCBI taxonomy): domain Eukaryota; kingdom Metazoa; phylum Chordata; class Mammalia; order Primates; family Lorisidae; genus Nycticebus; species Nycticebus coucang. Next base: position 47,603,825 of record NC_069799.1, on the reverse strand, counting down.
GATATCATCTAACCCCAGTGAGAATGGCCCACATCACAAAATCTCAAAACTGCAGATGCTGGCGTGGATGTGGAGAGAAGGGAACACTTTTACACTGCTGGTGGGACTGCAAACTAGTACAACCTTTTTGGAAGGAAGTATGGAGAAACCTCAAAGCACTCAAGCTAGACCTCCCATTTGATCCCGCAATCCCATTACTGGGCATCTACCCAGAAGGAAAAAAATCCTTTTATCATAAGGACACTTGTACTAGACTGTTTATTGCAGCTCAATTTACAATCGCCAAAATGTGGAAACAGCCTAAATGCCCACCAACCCAGGAATGGATTAACAAACTGTGGTACATGTATACCATGGAATACTATTCAGCCATTAAAAAAAATGGAGACTTTACATCCTTCGTATTAACCTGGATGGAAGTGGAAGACATTATTCTTAGTAAAGCATCACAAGAATGGAGAAACATGAATCCTATGTACTCAATTTTGATATGAGGACAATTAATGACAATTAAGGTTATGGGGGGAAGCAGAAAGAGGGACGGATGGAGGGGGTGGGGCCTTGGTGTGTGTCACACTTTATGGGGGCAAGACATGATTGCAAGAGGGAGTTTACCTAACAATTGCAATCAGTGTAACCTGGCTTATTGTACCCTCAATGAATCCCCAACAAAAAAAAAAAAAAAAAAAAACCCAAGTGATCTATTTTTTTTTTTTTTTGAGGCAGCGTCTCACTATGTCACCCTCAGTAGAGTGCAGTGGTGTCATGGCTCACAGTAATCTCAAACTTTTGGGCTTAAGTGATTCTCTTGCCTCAGTCTCCCAAGTAGGTGGGACTACAGGCATCTGCCACACCTGTTATTTTTTTGTTGTAGTTGTTATTGTTTTGTTTTGGCAGACCCAGGCCAGGTTCAAACCCACCAGCCCTGGCGTATGGGGCCAGCACCCTTAGCAGCTGACCTATGGGCCCCAAGCCCCAAGGGATCTATTTTTATAATTAGAGTTAAATATCTATGAATGACATCTGCATATATCAATGTAGATGCAAATCTCAAAGAGTTATTTTCATGTTATTTCATGAAATTATGTGCTATGAAATGATATTTTGCTTAAAGTTACATGCAAATGTGGCAGGAGGGAGTAGAAAGGCAAGGAAAGGGTAGACCCAGAATTTGGGATTGTTGGAAAGAGATAAAAGAAGATTTTGCAGGGGGTTGACAATGTTTCCATCTTTTTCCTGGGTACAAACTGTAGTAAGAAAAATTCTAAGATGGCCCCAATGATTTCTGCCCCCACGTTATGCCTGTGATTATGGCAAGGGAGACCACAAAAGGGATTTTTTTAGATGTAATTAAGGTTAGTAATCAGTTGATTTTGAGAAACTTTGATTCCTGAAAATAGGGCAAATGATGTAAAATTTAGGACACAGAAAAGGAAATCAAAAGAGGGATTATGCAGGTGGGCCAAATCTAATCACATGAAATCTTTAAAAGCAAAGTGTTTTCTCCAGCTAGCTACAGAGTAGGAAGTCAAGAATTGAACACGTGGAGTAACAGCTTCCCTGCAACAGGGCATGGTGAGTCTGGGGAGATAAGACTCCAGGTATCTCTGGCTGGTGGGATCAGCCTATAATTATCCCTTTGAGGATACAGGGAATCTGCAAGGGACTTCTGGACTCCAAGAGGAGGACAAAGACAGTGGAAAACTGGCAAGTGGTTGCGTGTGTCCCATGAACCTAATCCCGCCAGCAGCCATAAGTACAAGCAGCAGTGAGACTGCAAACCAGAAAAGCCTTACCTGTGAACTGTTTTGGTTTTTCTGGACTTGGCACTCAATTGAACTGCCTTGGGGAGAGCTTGAGCAGGAGTGCGGAGAACTTTGGGCATTGCCTAGGACCCCAGACTGAGCCTCAGAGTCGGACAGAGCTAATAGTGTTCAGCTGTGGGCAACAGGAAGCCATTGTGAGAGAACTGCCCCAGCAAGCTCCACCCTCAGGGTTGCAGAGCAAGGTTCGGGCGGGAGCTAGTAACCTAGTGACTGAGCAGCCTAAAGGCAGGGACTGAGCTGCCTTACAGTCTTAACCCTCAGGGGCGGAGTGAGACTGGTTTTGGTACACTGGAGCCTTGGGCAGTTGCCCTGGGTAGAGTGCCGTGGCGTCACAGCTCATAGCAACCTCAAACTCCTGGGCTTGGCCCTGCCCGGACCTCCATAAGAGCTACGCATGCCCTGACCAGGAACTGCGAGAGCCACGCAACCCTGCGTCCTCCCTCTTGTACCCTCCCTGCCTCCACACCAGCCCGCTCATCTGGCCAGGGACTCTGGTAGCCGCGTGCCCTCTGGAGCCCTCCCTGCCTCTGCACAGAGCCCTTCTCCTGGCCAGAGACTGCTGGAGCCTTGGGCTCTCTGGGCCAAAGTCACTGGTCGCCAGGCACTCCCAGAACTGTGCACACCACCTCCCACCCTGTTGCTGGATCCAAGTGTGTCACACTCTGGAGCAGCTTCCACAACCAGAACTACCCAGCTGGGGCAGCCCCAGAGGAACTACACACGGACACTCCCTACAAGGATCCAGCAACAATAGAGTGATCCCGCTGGGGTCTAATCTAGGAGAGACACCTGCCCAACTTTGAGGACAGCCACAGGCAACAGTGAAAAACAATCATGAGGTGAAACCAACAGAAAAACTCTGGCAATATGAATAATCAGAGTAGATCAACTCTCTCAAGGATCAATGGGGCAGACACAGCACAAGATCCCATGCACAAACAAATAGCTGAGATGTCAGAAATCGAATTCAGAATCTGGGTAGCAAATAAGATTGAATTAGAATTCCAAGCCAAAAGATACCTCAATAATTCAACGATTCAAAGACCAAATGACCAAAGATTTTGACACATTGAGACAAGAAGTTGCAGCCCTCAAAGATCTGAGAAACACAGTAGAATCCCTCAGTAACAGAATGGAGCAAGCAGAAGAAAGGATTTCTAACATTGAAGACAAAGTTTTCTAACGCTCCCAAACTCTCAAAGTGGAAGAGAAATGGAAGGCAAAAACAGATCACTCTCTCAGAGAGCTCTGGGATAATTTGAAGAAAATCAATATTCGTCTTATAGGGATCCCCGAAAGCGTCGAAGTGGCTTCACAATGCACAGAGTCTCTTCTCCATGAGATTATGAAGGAGAAGTTTCCGGATATGCCAAGAGATTCTGAAATTCAGAAAGCAGACAGTTTCAGAACTCCAGCATGGCTTGATCCAAATAAGACACCCCCCAACACATCATAATCAATTTCACTAAAGTTAATATGAAGGAGAAAATTCTGAAAGCAGCCAGACAAAAGAAAACCATCACCTACCTACAAGGGGAAGAATATTAGAATAACTGCAGATCTCTCTGCTGAAACCTTTCAAGCTTCAAGAGGATGGTCATTGACTTTTAATCTCCTAAAACAAAATCACTTTCAACCCAGGATCCTGTACCCAGCTAAAATGAGTTTCATTTATGATGGAGAAAGTAAATACTTCAATGATATTCACATGTTGAAGAAATTTGCCATAACTAAACCAGCTCTCCAGGTTTGGACCAAATTTGCCATGACTAAACCAAATTTGCCATAACTAAACAGACCTATCCTCCATAAAGATCAGCATAAGTCTCCACCACAAAAGTAAACCCACCCAGAAACTTTTGATCAAATTCCAACTTCCCCAGTCACAAAAGGATTAAAAATGTCCACCGGACTCTTGAAAGGCTTATCAATATTCTCAATTAATGTGAATGGTTTAAATTGTCCTCTAAAGAGGCACAGGTTGGCAGACTGGATACAAAAACTCAAGCCAGATATCTGCTGCATACAAGAATCGCATCTTACATTAAAAGACAAATATAGACTCAAGGTGAAGGGATGGTCATCTATACTCCAGGCAAATGGAAAGAAGAAAAAAGCAGGCGTTGCAATCCTATTTGCAGACGCAATAGGCTTTAAACCAACTGAAATAAGGAAGGATAAGGATGGACACTTCATATTTGTTAAAGGTAATACTGAATATGATGAGATTTCAATTATTAATATTTATGCACCCAACCAGAATGCACCTCAATTTCTAAGAGAAACTGTAACAGACATGAGCAACTTGATTTCCTCCAGTTCCATAGTAGTTGGAGATTGTAACACCCCTTTAGCATTGCTAGAGATCCTTCAAAAAGAAGTTAAGTAAAGAAATTTTAGATTTAAACTTAATCATTCAACATCTGGACTTAACAGACATCTACAGAACATTTCATCCCAACAAAACTGAATACACATTCTTCTCATCAGCCCATGGAACATACTCCAAAATTGACCAAATCCTAGGACACAAATCTAACCTCAGCAAATTTAAAAAAATAGAAATTATTCCTTGCATCATCTCAGACCATCATGGAATAAAAATTGAACCCAATAACAACAGGAACCTGCATACCCATACAAAAACATGGAAGCTAAACAACCTTATGGTGAAGTATAAATGGGTTATAGGCGAGACTAAGAAGGAAATCACCACATTTTTGGAACAAAACAACAATCAAGACACAAATTAACAGAACCTCTGGGATATTGTGAAGGCAGTCCTAAGAGGGAAATTTATAGCACTGCAAGCCTTCCTCAAGAAAACGGAAAGAGAGGGAGTTAATAACTTAATGGGACATCTCAAGCAACTGGAGAAGGAAGAACACTCCAACCCTAAACCCAGCAGAAGAAAAGAAATAACCAAAATCAGAGCAGAATTAAATGAATTCGAAAACAAAAGAATTATACAACAGATCAACAAATTCAAAAGTTGGTTTTTTGAAAAGATCAATAAAATAGATAAACCTTTGGCCAACCTAACCAGGAAAAAAAGATTTTATCAATCAGAAATGGTAATGATGAAATAACAACAGACCCCTCAGAAATTAAAAAAATCCTTAACGAATACTACAAGAAACTGTACTCTCAGAAATATGAAAATCTGAAAGAAATCGACCAATACCTGGAAGTACGCGACCTACCAAGACTTAGCCAGAATGAAGTGGAAATGTTGAACAGGCCTATATCAAGTTCTGAAATAGCATCAACTATAACAATCTCCCTAAAAAGAAAAGCCCAGGACTAGATGGCTTTACGTCAGAATTCTACCAAAACTTTAAAGAGGGACTAGTACTTATATTACTAAACCTCCAAAATATAGGAATATTACCCAACACATTCCAGGAAGCAAACATCACCTTGATCCCCAAACCAGGGAAAGACCAAACAAGAAAAGAAAATTATAGACCGATATTAACTAATGAATATTGATGCTAAAATACTCAATAAGATCCTAACAAACAGAATCCAACAACACATCAAAAAAATTATACACCATGACCAAGTGGGATTTATCCCAGGGTTTCAAGGCTGGTTCAATGTACGTAAATCTATAAATGTAATTCAGCACGTAAACAAACTAAAAAATAAGGACTATATGATTCTTTCAATTGATGCAGAAAAAGCTTTTGATAATATCCAGCATCCCTTCATGATCAGAACACTTAAGAAAATTGGTATAGAAGGGACATTACTTAAACTAATAGAGGCCATCTACAGCAAACCCACAGCCAATATTGTATTGAATGGAGCCAAATTCAAATCATTTTCACTTAGATCAGGAACAGGCAAGGTTACCCATTGTCTCCATTGCTCTTTAACATTGTAATAGAAGTTTTAGCCATTGCAATTAGGGAAGAAAAGGTGATCAAGGGTATCCACATAGGGTCAGAAAAGATCAAACTTTCACTCTTCGCAGATGATATGATCGTATATCTGGAAAACACTAGGGATTCTACTACAAAACTTTTAGAAGGTAAAAGGAATACAGCAATGTCTCAGGCTACAAAATCAACAACCATAAATCTGTAGCCTTTATATATACCAACAGTAACCAAGTTGAAAAAATAGTCAAGTACTCTATTCCTTTCACAGTAGCGCCAAAGAAGATGAAATATTTGGGAGTGTACCTAACAAAGGATGTGAAAGATCTCTACAAAGCAAACTATGAAACTTTAAGAAAAGAAATAGCTGAAAATATTAACAAATGGAAAAACATACCATACTCATGGCTGGGAAGAATCAACATTGTTAAAATGTTTATACTACCCAAAGCAATATATAATTTTAATGCAATTCCTATTAAAGCTCCATTGTCATATTTTAAAGATCTTGAAAAAAATAATACTTCATTTTATATGGACTCAGAAAATACCTCGAATAGCCAAAATATTACTCAGCAATAAAAACACAGCAGGAGGAATCATGCCACCAGACCTGAGACTGTACTATAAATCGATAGTGATCAAAACCATGAAAACAGAGAAGTAGCTGTCTGGAACAGAATAGAGAACCAAGAGATGAATCCAGCTACTTACCATTATTTGATCTTTAACAAGCCAATTAAAAACATTCAGTGGGGAAAAGATTCCCTATTTAACAAATGGTGCTGGGTGAACTGGCTGGCAACCTGTAGAAGATTGAAACTGGACCCACACCTTTCACCATTAACTAAGATAGACTCTCACTGGATAAAAGATTTAAACTTAAGACATGAAACTATAAAAATACTTGAAGAAAGTGCAGGGAAATCTCTTGAAGGAATCGGCCTGGGTGAATATTTTATGAGGAGGACTCCCTAGGCAATTAAAGCAGTATCAAAAATACACTACTGGGACCTGATCAAACTAAAAAGCTTCTGCACAACCAAGAACACAGTAAGTAAAGCAAGCAGACAGCCCTCAGAATGGGAGAAAATATTTGCAGGTTACACCTCCAATAAAGATCTAATAACCAGAATCCACAGAGAACTCAAACGTTTTAGTAAGAAGATGTGATCCCATTTCAGGGTGGGCAACGGACTTGAAGAGAAACTTCTCTAAAGAAGATAGACTCATGATCTACAAACACATGATAAAAAGCTCATCATCCTTAATCATCAGAGAAATGCAAATCAAAACTACTTTGAGATATCACCTAACCCCAGTTAGAGTAGCCCACACAACAAAATCCCAAAACCAGAGATGTTGGCGTGGATGTGGAGAAAAGGGCACACTTCTACACTGCTGGTGGGAATGCACACTAATACGTTCCTTCTGGAAGGATGTTTGGAGAATACTTAGAGACCTAAAAATAGACATGCAATTTGATCTTATATTTCCTTTACTAGGTTTATACCCAGAAGACCAAAAATCACAATATAACAAAGACATCTGTACCAGAATGTTTATTGCAGCCACAATTCATAATTGCTAAGTCATGGAAGAAGCCCAAGTGCCCATCGACCCAGGAATGGACTAGCAAATTGTGGTACATGTATACCATGGAATATTATGCAGCCTTAAAGAAAGATGGAGACTTTACCTCTTTCATGTTTACATGGATGGTGCTAGAACATATTCTTCTTAGCAAAGTATCTCAGGAATGGAAGAAAAAGTATCCAATGTACTCAGCCCTACTATGAAGCTAAATTATAGCTTTCATATGAAGGTTATAACCCAACTATAGCACAAGACTATGAAGAAAGGGCCAAGGAAGGGGAAGGTAGTGGGGAGGTTAGGGTGGAGGGAGGGTAATGGGTGGAGCCACACCTACGGTGCATCTTAGAATGGGTTCAGGTGAAACTTACTAAAGGCAGAATACAAATGTCTACATCCAATAACTAAGAAAATGCCATGAAGGCTACGTTGAACAGTTTGATGGGAATATTTCAGATTGTATATGAAACCAGCACATTGTACCCGTTGATTGCACTAATGTACACAGCTATGATTTAACATTAAAAAAAAAAAAAAGAATTGAATGGGTGAGAAAGATTGGATGTACCATTGCTGCCTTGAAGATGGAGGAGAGCACATATCAAAGAAATGAGAAATTAAATCCTATAACTGTAGGGAACTGAATTCTGCTGACAAGAAGAGTGACCTTGGAAGCTGATTTTTTTTCCCCTAGAGTCTCTGATGAGAAGTCAGCTCAGCTGATACTTTGATTTCTGCCCTGTGGTACCCTGCGCAGAACCCCTGTCCTACCACACTTGGCTTCTGACCTATATAGAACTGTGTGAGCTAATACATACATGGGCGTTGTTTCAAGCTGCTAAATTTGTAGTAATGTGTTACATGGCTATAGGAAACTAATATACGTGGATGTTTATATTATTGTAGCTCTACCTTTCACATATGTTACAAATATTCCTTAGTGTCCTTAAGTGTGATTTTATTATCTAATAAACGTTTTCTTACAAAAAGAGAAAGCCAGCAGTCAAGTCTCTTGACTTTAGTGGGCCTTCTGAACAATGCAGATGTGTGAAAAGAAAGTAAAGATTTGACCTGCTCAATAATGATACCATGTATTAAAGATACATCATGAGTTAGGGCCATGCTCAAGGCCTTTTTATAATAAGTCTTTTATTAGACTATATAAAGTTACCAAGAACGATTATAACATTGACCCAAGAATGCATATACTACTATTTATGGAGGCCCTAAGTTTGGAAAATGATTCAGTCCTGTTTATTCTATGTAATGATGTTATTGTTGTACCAAACACAGGGGTTGTAAAGTGATTCTGTATGTTAGTTTAAATGTGTAAATATTTCTCTTATGGCATCCTTATGTACACTGACTATGAATATTTTATTTTATGGTGTACTTGAATTAAATCCATTACAATCAAAGAAGGCATTTGAACCTGGGGTGAAACTGGCACAGCTGCCAGTATCCTGAATTCATCAGGCATAGAATTGCTACGAATCACATGAGTGAAATAGGGATGTAAAACCCTGGATCCTTAAGAAGGCAATTCCATTGACTCAAAAAAAAAAAAAAAAAGAAGAAAGAAAGGAAAAAAAATTTTTAACAGATGTAACATGATTGGCACCAAATAAATAAGACAAGATGTGGATAATCAAGCCCAAGATGGCATTTGAATACTGATGCATTTAAAGAGAAACCTTAAGCCCATGTCTAGATTGGCCTTGCCATTCCCCATTCACTTTCTCCTATAACACCATGAGGTGAAAATCACCGGGTTTGTTTCTGCTGAGCCTACTGGTCATAAAAATAAAGTATCTTTTTAATTTTCAACTTGCTTGTTTTTGATATCTTTATGATGGTTAATTTTATGTATTAACTTGACTGGGCCATGGAAGCCCAGATATTTGGTCAAACATTATTTGGTATTTTCAGATGAGATTAACCTTTAAACTGGCAGGCTGAGTAAAGCAGATAGCCCTCCTTCAATATGAGTAGGACTTCATCCAGTCAATTGAAGGTCTGAACACAATAAAAGGTTGACCTCCCCCATGGAAGAGAGAATTCTTCAGCTGGATGACCTTTCAACTGGTCTGTCACAGCCAGCTGGCCTTTGGAATCAAACTTAGAATATCAGCTATGTGGATTTCAGATTTTGCAAGCCTCCATAATTGCATGAACCAACTTCTTATTGCAAATGTCTTCACACACACATGCCCATGCACATACACATGGTTCTGTTTTTCTAGAGAAGTCTGATGGTAAATCCTCAATTTATTTGTTAATTTGTTTGTTCACTGGAATTGTCCACTATGATAAAAGCTCCATAAAGGCAGCTTTGTCTTCTTACCATTTATCCTCACTGTCCAGATGTACCCTTAATAATTTTGCAAAAAATTACTTGCTGAATGAAAGTATCTTTTGGAGGGAGTGGTGATCTTTTTAGGTATTTTGGGTGTTGCACTAAAGGGGGCAAATATGTCAGCATATGTGAGAAAACAACTTTTTCTTGGGTGAGCAGTGAAATAGTGTCACAATCTGATATGAAAAGTAAACTTTAAGAAAAATCTTAACAGTCAAGGCATCATTCCATTACTGAAAGAAGGAAGTTAATAGAAACTCTACTAAAAGTAAATAATAATCTATTTATCAGTTTTTAATAATGCTTATAGATATTTGGAAATGTTATTTGTTAACAACATTTTATTTTTAGGATTTTCTATTGAAGTTTTGGCCAGGACTCACTGAAGTTTGCAATCATACATTTCTGTTGACCTAGCGATTTTCATAAACCATAAAGAAATCACTGTCAGTTATGGTCACAAATTTGGGATGCTTCTATAAGGAAAATGAAAGGTATAGAAATGAAGAAATAGAATGAAATCAAACTTTTAAAATGTTTTATTAGTGGTTGTTAGCACTATGAAAATGAGGTAAGGGAGTCGTGAGTCATGTTCGTGAGCTGCAAATTTTATCAAAAATCACCGTGTCTTAGTGCATGGTGTTACTATGGTAAGTACACCACCTTCTTCCATTCTAAGACGTCTTCCACAGTAAAAGTCCAAATCAAAACAAAAATCACTACGGAGACATATATCCCACGTAACTGGTTTACTTAGTGGGCCGAACTGAGTCAGATACAATCAGAATACACTGTAATTTTTCCTGACCATGTTTAAGCAAGCACTTTCTGACCTCCCTTTTCTCTGTCTACTGATAGCATCTCTGGCAGATTCCATGGCCCTTGGATTACTTTTGGCTGTGAGAAGTGTCACATTTTTAGATATTAAACGTACAGTCCAGCATAAAGCAGCACTTCAGCCTCATTTCCAGTTCCCAGACTCTTCCCTCTTTCTTCCTGGGTGCCTAAGACACAGTTTGGGATCTGCAGTGGGGTCCGGGGTTATGGTCTGTGCTTTTATTAATGTCCCATTTTGACCTCATACTCTTCTCAAAAGTGGACATGGGGCAAGTAATGGAGACAAAGGAGGATGGGAAAGATTTCTTTCCCCTGTCTGGTACAGTTGATTCTTCTTGCCACAGTGTTAAATTACCTTCTGTTCTGTAGACCTTCAGACCCCATCTTCTGAGGTGCAGACTGGTACCAGTCTGTGGCCTGTTAGGAATTGGGCCACCCAGCAGGAGGTGAGTGGCAGGCCAGTGAGTGAAGCTTCATCTGTATTTACAGCCATTCCTCATCACTCAAATCACTGCCTGAGCTCCACCTCCTGTCACATCAGCAGTGACATTAGATTCTCATAGCAGCATGAACCTGCTGCAACTGCATGTAAGAGAGATCTAGATTGCATGCTCCTTATGAGAATCTAATGCCTGGTGATCTGAGGTGGAGCTGAGGTGGTGATGCTAGCTCTAGAGAGAGTCTGCAAATACAGATTATCATTAGCAGAGAGGTTTGATGTGGAAATAGGTAGGCTGAGACCCCATGGGCTCTTAAAAACCCAGGGCAAAGCCCCTAATTAAGAAGAAAGGAGACTGAAGGTGCCCAGCCAAGGGAATGTCTATATTGACTATCTGTGTGGGGAAATCAACAGTGCAGGCAGCTGAGACCATCAATTAATAGTTTAGGCTAGTGAAGCTGAGATGTCTGCCTGAGGAGATGAGAGTTGATCTTTTCTCCCTTCCAGTTACATCATTATCTAGCCACTTCAGATGTTCTATTACCCTATGTCCTTGCTTGCCCTTTACCCAACCTTCCTGGGGGCTGTAATCTCCCCTTTCTCATTTTTGACCGTGACTGCTGACAACTGACTGCTGTGCATCCTTGCATGTATACTCTGTTATGTACCCAATAGAAGGGTTTGGGAAGCAGAACAGGGGCTGAATTGTTCTTGTGCTGCCACCAGGCACACAAAACAGTGTATGCCCTTACAGGCTTTCAGTTTTATGCACTAAATTTGGTGTAAGTTTCATGCTTTCCTCAGCACTGTCTCCCTTGCTGGCCACCGTTCTAGGTTGGGGTCCGCTAGATGCCCAACAGTTTGCGTGCACAGAGACCATAATAAATCAACTACTTGCAGATTCATATGAAAGCCGTCCCACCCCCTTTGGATCCTTCAAATTTTTCTGTGGAAAAATTGTCATCTAAGAAATGGGTCTTTGATAAAGAAGGTAATTTAACACTTAGAGGCTGCCAAGAAGGTTGGGGACCTCTGTTGTAAACCTCTCAGTGCTGGCTCTGTCAGGGGCCTACTAGTGAGGGTGTACAATAGTAGTGCTTCCTTGGTGGGTATTTTCAAGATAGCTCATGCCTAGGTGCCTGCCACAGCATCCCTTGGCCCTCAGAACTTTTCTCCCCAAATGGTGTAAACCCAGACTACTAGACTGCTCCCCTGCAGCCTTTGTGTCCAATGTGCCCTGTAGATGGCTCCAATCAAGTCTTTCATGTGGGAAGCAGACATCCCTGTCTCTCTGAGTGTTTGTTTCTTCATGGAGCCACCCTCACCTAGCTTGTGGTTGGGGCACTACCTCATCCTGTCTCCATAGAGAGGCACTTAAGTGGGTGCTAATCCCCAACAGCCTTTGCCCTAGTTGTGCATATGGATGGACCACAGCTTGCACTGGGCTCTTCCCTCCTGCACTACCTTGTGAGGAGGCACCAAGCACACACCCTGAACTTCAGCTCTGGGACACTCAGGGCTGTCCAAGGGCACAGTCCTTGCCAGCCCCCTGGGAAGGCCCAGGCGAAGGTTTATTTACATGATCATGTGATCTGCAACATTTACACAAGCAATATATTTTAATTTTTTAAATTAAAAATTACAATTGGTTTTAATTTTAATATTATAATTTACAAATTTGAGGGTAAAATTATAAGTAAACACTTAGGCCCTACAAAAGCTGGCTACCCCTTCTCCTGAGGAATTGTTCAGACTTAGGGTGAATTGTCCCCTATGGCTATCTCAGGAGGACAAAGGGTGGGAGGTTAAAATGGAATGCGTATCCCATACCCCCAAATTGTTCTATTTTGTCATTAAGGCAATTGTTGGAGGGTTCCAGTTGATTGAAATGTACATTTGTTTGAAATTTGAGAAGGAGTAATTTAACCTGTCATTATTCCCAATAACTCAGGGACCACTCAGAATACATATACTTATCAATCTAGTTATCTAATCATCTAGATAATTTTTTTTTGAGACAGAGTCTCACTCTGTTGCCCGAGGCTAGAGTGCTATGGCATCATCATTGTGCACCACACCCTCAAACTCTTGGGTTCAAGAAATTCTCTTGCCTCAGTCTCCAAGTAGCTGACACTATAGGTGCCCACCACAATGCCTGGATAGTTTTTCTGTTTTTAGTAGAGATGGGGGCCTCCCTCTTGCTCAGGCTGGTCTTGAACTCAAGTAATCCACCACCTCAGCCTCTTCAAGTTGCTAGAATTACAGGCGTCAGTCACTGCTCCCGGCCCATCTAGATAATTTTTTTAAGTGGGAGTATATTTTACACAAAATTATGAAATTTCCTTTTTCACATTAATATATTACAGACATTTCTTTAGCATCATATTTAAACATAAATCTATATTATTCTGCTTATCATAGAAGTACACCTTAATTCTTAGTCCCTATTTTTTCACAGCATACAAAGGTCTGACAAATAAGTTCTTGAACTCATCCTAGAAAAAGTGGTGTATACCTCATTGCTGAATATTACCATGTGGTAACACTGGTAACACTGTACAAACAACTCAGTAAGATTTTGTAACCTTGGTATACCAATGTCTCCTAGCTGTGTTCATGTTGATGTGTGGTGGTGTCTGGCTGAGTGACATTCATTGTTGTTTTGTGTTTTTGTGTGCTGTACAAGAACAGCTCTGGTGGTCATTCCAGAGAAGTAATTTCAAAATTGCCTTGAAGGGTGAACTAGGCACTGGCACAGGTGCATAGCTTCCCAAGGGAACTATGTCAAAAGTGACCATAGTGATATTCAGCAATGAGGTATGTAGTGCTTTTTCTAGGATGAATTTGTAAACTTAATTGTCAGACCTCCAGTATATGGAATATACTAAAAAGTATTTGTTGTTTATCTGAAATTTAGATTTAACTGGGTGGATTGTGTTTTACTGAGCTACTTTATGCTAGATTGATCAATCATAAACACTTTTTTAGATCCCCCAGGACCCAAATTATACTGCATATCATACTGAGGAGCAGTATGGGGTAGAAGAATTGGCCTTCACCAGGGCTTTAGGAGTTCCAACTTCATAATTATCAAGAGCAGCTTTGATCTTCCAGCTGAAATAAACATGGGGAATGAAAGAGAAACCATCCCTGGCACATTTGGCAGGCTTCCATACAAAAGCCACCACAGCACAATGCTGAAAATGCCTGTCCACATGAGAACGTTAAGTGTGTTCCTGGATAAAGCCACATTCAATGCCATACTGGTTGCCAGAAACACAGAGCCCAAAAGGAAAAGGAGAAATTAAGATGATTGACTACTCGGGATTGGACATAAAGGCTTCTCAGATATGACTAGTACCAGGGACTACAATAATGCAGAAATATTAGTAAGAACATGACATTTTCAAAAATGCCACTTTTTTATAGGAGGTACAGATATGCAGGGGTAGCTTTATCCTTTAGACGTGACAAGACATGGTGCCAAATTTAACTTCTTGATGGGCAATTTCTTCCAATGGCATTTAAATTCCCAGGTTGTGGACTCTGTACAACTGACATAAACTAATCCTGAGAATCAAATCAAAATTTTTCTCCATTTTCTCCTTTCAGACACCCATGAGGTTTTGCTTTAGATTTTGGCAACAGTAAACCCTGGGAATCTAATTTTTATCTGGGATAATTGCACTTAAGATCTGTAAATTGGCTTCCTTCCTAAAGTTGGTAGGTATAAAGCCAATGTTGTGATATTCTTATATTTGTTTGAACATGTTAGACATTTTATTAAAGGTTGGGCATATGGGAGACTAATTTGAATTCTGTGGTCCAGAATGCACGATGGCCTATGGATGGAGGATTCCCTAATGATACTGAGCAGAGCTGACAGTAGGAAGAATGAATATTAGACTTTAATTTCTTTGAATTTTTAAACCCACAAGGGCAAAAGCTTTGGATGTTACATCTTTTGGACTTAAACTTAAGAATTTTTGGATTCTGATCTCTTAGGGATCTAATCTTCAAATCTTAATTTCTCAGGAGAAAATGCATAATGGGGGGAGTTTTATGTTAAATTTGTAGCAACTTTATATTATTGGACTTTTACTATTTAAATAGTAAAAGATGTGATATAAACATATTATTGTTGTATTTTACTGTTAATGAAGAACCTCTGACAACATGACTCGATATAATTGGCTTGGAAAATAGAAGAGTGCAGATTTTTTTTGCCTTGCATACAGACCAGCCCAAAGAAAGGAATTGATGTATTTAAACTATTCCAGACCATATTAAAATATGCAAAGCTTCCTAATTAATTTTATGAAGCTAGAAAAATCTTAATGTTAAAATCTGATATTAATATAGCAGGTAAAGATATACAGTTGGTTGCCATTATTTGCAATAGTTTTGGTGCCTAAAGACTTCACTCTTCACAAATACTGAATTAGTGATTACTGAACCATTGTTCTTAGGGGGAAAGTAGGGTTAGGTTCCTGCAAGCTTCTAGTCACACCACTTTTGTCAACTTAGCAATGTACAGTTCTATGTAGAGAAACTTTATTTAATATATGTTGATGACTCATCCACATTAAATTCACAGTTACTCATGCCTGTAATTCACACCTGCTCAAAGTTTATCTAACACATGTATTTTCTCTGTGAGGGACACTTCTGCCTTCTTGTGCTTAGGAGAATGGAACAGCAGTTCAGCAATGTGCCTGGGGTCCACTTTAAAGAGCAAAACTACTAACAAAAAACACAAAAGTGAAAAAACACAGCACTAGATATGCCATGAAAAGGGCAGTATATTACGAAAGCTGAAACAAGAAGGCAGAGATTACTTTGTTCATCTTCATTTGACAACATGTCCAACAGGTGATTCAAATTTTTTACCACTCTGCACGTGTCCCTGAATGAGCACAAGAGTATCGTGAGTACTGATTTGGGGTTACAAATACAATTTAGTGAGCAGGTGAATTTGCAAATACAGCATCTTCGAATAATGAGGTTTGTATGGCAAAATTTCATTCATATTACCAACACAACCTTAATTGTGGACTGAAAGCCCAAATGAAAGCACTTCTAAAATATTAAAGAACATTAAACAAGATCTGAATAAATGGAATCCTGCCACATTTATGGATAGGAAGAAAACATAAGATGCAACTCCAACTGAAATTCCAGTAGGTAGCTTTTTAACAGACAAAGTATTTTTAAAGTTCTCATGTAATAATGGATATGTATGTATTTCCCAAAATTTTTAGAAAAAAGTGAACATTAAAAGTTACTATGGAAGTATTATAAATGAAACAGTCTGGCACTGTCATAGGAATAAAAATATAAGAGAATTTAGAAACAGATCCATGGGGATATAACAGAACCAAAATGGCATTTCAATTCACCAGAGCATAGACAGATCTGTTTTACAGATGGCATTATTCTGAACTTCACATGATATACACAAAATTGAATTTAGAATGGATGGGTTAAAGTTCTTGATTGTGGATGTTACTTTGTCCCCCAGGCTGTAGTGCAATGGTGTGGATTATAGCTAACTGCAGCCTCTATCTCCTGGAATCAAGCCTCCCATGTAGCTGGGACTCCGGGCATGCACCACTGTGCCAAACTGAAACTTTTTACTTTTTTGTAGAGACTAGGTCTTACTATGTTGCCAAGGGTGGTCTTGAACTCTTGGGCTCAAGCCACCCTCCTCTCTTGACCTCCCAAAGTGCTGCCTTTACAGGCCACCATGCTTGGCCAACTTCTTGATCTTTTTAATTGTGAATATTTAAAAGAAAATTGAATATACAGTAGAACCTCCATATTTGACCATCTCCTTAAATTGAACTAATTTTCATAGGCTGGACATGCATTACATGTACACATGGGTATAATGGGCCTAGTTCCTTTTTCTTTTTTTGCAGTTTTTGGCCGAGGCTGGGTTTGAACCTGCCACCTCCGGCACATGGGGCCAATGCCCTACTCCACTGAGCCACAGGCGCCGCTCTGGGCCTAGTTGACCATCTCCATATGTTAACCTGTTTGTCAAAGTCTCTTGGGTGGTTCACTTACCAGGTTCTACTGTTTATTTATATACATATGTAAACATAAATGTAAGCAAATATATGTGATTATTTTTCTGTGGTGACATTATTTATAATAGATACAAATGGAAATAACCTCAATGTCCACTCACAACTAGTTTATCCATCTTAGGGAATAGTCTGCATCTACGAAAAAGAATATCCACAGACTCTTTAATTTTTTTTTTTCTTTAATGCAGTGACTCTTTCTCAAGATTATGCCTGTAAGACCTTGTAGGATCTTACTCTAAATTTCTCTAAAAATTCCCTGGGCTTTGCGGTGTTGGCTAAACTTCAGATAGAATAGAATCATGGAAAAATTGTGTTTGTGATCGTGCATTTAGTAGCAAAACAGGTGCCCCTCTCTGGGGCCACCCACACGATCCTGCTTATGTATTTAACAGGTTCACAAGATTCCCCCCCTCTCCTTCTGAAGGCAGAGGAAATCGCATCATCCTTCTACCAAACCGTGTTGGGTTTCGCTGGCCCCCACTTGCATTGTCCCAGACCCTTAGAACTATGACCACTTGGGTGGAACTATGTTAAAAAAGTTCTTTTTTAAATGATTTAAGAAAACCCTGGAGGGTGGTAGGCGGGGATAAAAAAACACAGTATGGATTTTTCAATAACATCTTGAACTTATAACTCTCTGAAATATTGTCTTTGAGTCATTAATGAAACCCACATTGCACCAGTGGCCTTGATGTTGGGCGTGGGGGGACTGTGGGGGTGTAGTTGTATTTACTGTCCTTTGGCGCTCTGCTCCTCATTACGTTTTTGTTCCTTTTGTATTTGAAGGTAACTTCTGGAGCTTCCATTGCTCCTGTGACATTTCTCCTGGGGAGAATTGGTTTAGAAATTCAATGAATGCTCCATGCCTGCCACTGTCACCTGTGTGGCCTGAGTCACTTCAGGGGCTCCTGGCTGTGGACTAGCTCTCCCTAATCTGGATCAAGGAGAATTTTCCCAGAGCCTAAGATTTTAAAAACCAACCCAAATGGAACACTGTCTTACAAATTAGGAGATGTGTGCAGAGCTTAATGGAAACCAGAAATCTCAGAAATCGTAAATTTCTAGCCTGGTGGAGACTTTAGAGGTGACTTTTAAATTTTGTCTTTTTTTCTTTTTCATCTGCCCCTTCTTTACAGATGGAGAGGAAATACAAATTCAAGAAATAAAGACTTATTCTAAGCTCTCGAGGGTTGCAATAGGAGTAACCACTTCTCAGCCAATGCTTCTTGGAGTGGGGTCAGTGAACCAGTTGCACCAAATTGCACTTGAGAGCTTGTTAAAAGGTCCAAGGCTCCAATCAGGTAGATTTGGATGGGGACCCGGGAAACTTGATTTTGAAGGCTTCTGGGTGATTTGTATATTTTCTGAAATGTTAGAAGCTTAGCAGTGGGCTCGACCTACCTGTTTTCAGGTATATCTTCTCTGTGCCAATGAGGCAGGTGGGGCTGGTAGGCAAATCTGAAATTGTTAGATAGCCGAGATTTGGACCTTGAGCTTTAAGCCATCTAAGACATTTTCACTGCAAGGCTGAGTTGTTCTTCCTGATTATTTAAAGGATTGTGGCTTCTACTGCTGCTAAAATTAAAGCTGACATTTTGTCTTATTTCCGTGCCTACATAAACATATCAATGACTCTGGCCACCTGGAAGAGTCACTTCTCTTTGGGTTGGAGAGATTTGATCCTTTGTATTCAAGTGCTTTCTTCTGCCTACAGAGGGCGCAAGATGTTGGCATCTGGCAAGGCTGGGAACAGACAAGAATGGCTATGTCCTCCCAGAGGAGTAGATTTTATCTTCTGGATCTGATAGAAATTATAAACCTCTTCCACAGACACATTTGTATGCACAAACTTTTGCATAAATTTCTGAAGATACATGGATTCCCCCCATCTCCCTCCCTCTGAACTCAAATTTAAGAACCCCTGCTAGAGAGATAAATTTGTCTTGACTTTGACTGTAGGTATAGTCTAGTGGATCTGGAATTTAAATTACCTGTAATAGTTTTTAAGAAAACAGTGAGTGGGGTAGATAAAACATTATGCAAAAGGCTAATAATCATTGAAGCTGGCTGTCAGTTGCATGAGGACTCATTAATCTACTTTCTTTGGGGTGTGAAAGTAGAAAAATAAAAAAAATTAAGTAATTTTCTTCTATCCAATTTGCATTAGGTGTCTTCATTATTGAGGGAATCGGAGGTGCCAAATGAACGTCAAAGATTAAGCCATGTAGGGTCGGGCGTGGTGGCTCATGCCTGTAATCCCAGCACTCTGGGAAGCCGAGGCCAGTAGATTGCCTGAGCTCAGGAGTTCAAGACCAGCCTGAGCCAAGAACCAGACCCCATCTCTAAAAATAGCTGGGTGGGGTGGCACCTATGGCTCAAAGGAGTAGGGTGCTGACCCCATATGCCGGAGGTGGCGGGTTTAAACCCATCCCTGGCAAAAAAAAAAAAAAAAAAAACACCTGCCAAAAAAAAAAAATTAAAAATAGCTGGGTGTTGGGAGGGGGGCTGTAGTCCCAGTTACCTGGAAGGCTGAGGCAAGAAGGTAGCCTGAGCCCAAGAGTTTGAGGTTGCTGTGAGCTCACAGCACCACGGCACTCTACCAAGGGTGACAAAGTGAGACTCTCAAAAAAAAAAAAAAAAAAAGAGCAAGCCATATAAATAAATGCAATTTCAAAATTTTACAGCTGAAAAACTTTTTTTTTTTTTTCAGATGAGTCTCAAGAGTAGTAAGGTTGCAATTCTGGCGAGTAGTCTTGCTGTGAATTTTCTACAAGGAGAACTACATGACAGAACCATCAGTCAGGCGGACTGAGGCTGCCAAGCTCCAGTCCAGCTGGCTGCAGGCAAATCCAGAACGGGGTCCCCCGATCCTTTGTCCACATTCCACCCTCCACCCAATATAGGGCTTAAAGAGAAAATGGCAAAACCTCCTATACCCTACAAGAGGGACCCACCTGCCTGCATCCTTCACCCTCTGCTTGGATATTTAAGACACATCATGCATGAAGCACGCTTGTCATATCTTACCTCATTTTATGTTGAACAAAAATGATGGGATAGCAAAGAAAGGCTATTTTATAGACGAGGAAAACTGGGACATGAAAACTTAAAGGCAACCCTAGAAGTCTGGTAACTTAACTGCTCGACCGATTCCTGTGTGGCGCCACAGAGAGGCAAGCTTGCACATGCAACATCGACTTAGCTCGTGAGCTTCTTAACGTTGCTCTAACGTGGACCCATCATCGTGGAACGTATCAGAGCACCGGTCACTGTGGAACGTATCAGAGCCCCAGAATCTTCTTGGAGTGGCTCGTTCACTTGGCTAATTTGAAGCTTTCTGTTTCAATGCCTTAGAGTGAGTGACAACAGAAGAGGCGGCAGGAAGTTCATTTTAACGCTGCTGGATTTATTGACAAGCAATTGATGGCACAGGTACTGTGCTCATTGACCTTGTCCCACATGGAGCTCTCGGAAAATTCTAATTACTATTCATCTCTTCCAATCTTAATGCGATAACGACGTTGTTCCCTTGCACAGCAGAAATGATTATACGCACTGACTTCTACACTTTGAATTGTGTGAATAATTGGGCACATATTTCCGTACATATTCTTGTTGTCTTAGCAAGAGAGTCCTCAATGCAGTTGAAATGGCTTGTGAACGTCTCCTCTAAATCTCCTCCAGATGTGTCAAGCAGCATACTGTAAATCAGATTTTCTTTCTTTCTTTTGGTTTGCTGGTATTTGGTTTTCATCTGCCAAGCATTTTGGATTATACAAAAGAGATGACTATAGAAGAGGTTTGTTTTCTCTCTCTCTCTTTCCCCCCTCACCACCCTCCGCTCCTCCCAAGAGCTCTTTTTTTTTTTTTTTTTTTTCAGTGTAAGAAGTCAACAAGCTTCCTCTGTTATTCTTTGGACTTCTCCCTACAACATTCAAACCTTTGTCTGGGCCAGCAGAAGAGTTGAGGAGACTCCCTCCAGACTGGCAGCCAGCTTTCAAAGTCTCCCCTTTCCAAGTGAAGAAATAAATTAAAGCTGACACTTGCAGTGTGTGATGCCTATAGCTTTGCGCTCACATGAGCTTATTTATTTTTGCTCCATTGCAAAAAGATTTATGACCCCTAATTATGAATTCTGACACGCTTGTGCTACATGGATGCACTTAGATTGGTTTTTCACTTTCTGATGGCTTTGAAAAGCTTTCCTTTTCAACTCTAAACCCTCAAGGGCAACAAGGGTCCCTTTTTAAAGAGGGTCTGGCCAGAGCCACTGCCTACAAAGGCTGCGTTTGCATGGCCCGGGTTTAATCAGGGCCTGGGGATTGATGGATGGATAGTAACCTTGGCGGTGGTTTTATTTTCTTTCTTGGCCCCTTTTCTCATCCAGAGAATCAAAATGAATATATAAAAATGTGTTTCTAAATAAAAGCTGGCAAGTAGAGTGTCAGCCTGGAAATAACCTTTTCAAGACATTTCAGGAAAACAAGAGTGCTTCATTATTTGAAGTTTTAAAAAAGATAGCAGTTGATGGCTGATTTGGCTGGGCTCGTGCGATTGGCTCAGCAAGTGAGAAATTACATTGATTTTGCAAAACAGAAAAACTGACGTGACTTTCATGGACAAGTCATCCAAGCAGACATAGGAAAAAATGTGAGAACCTGATGTTTTCTTCTGCTAGTGCAAGCTCGTGATGTGTCTTCATAATCAAGTGAGAAGAGAAATCGGTCTGATAGAAACAGTAGTTACAGGGCAGGCTGTCAGCCCATCCCTGAGTGTCCTGCCAGAAGCATAGGAATTCACCCTGCAGAGAAAAGTATAATGAAGATCTTGAGCTTCATCTGAAACTCCAGGCAGATTCTGGAACCTAGGAAGGACTCTCAGCGCCTCCTTTTCTCACAGCAACCTCAGACTCTTGGACTCAAGTGTTTCTCTTGCCTTAGCCTCCCAAGTAGCTGGGACTACAGGCATCACAACGCCCGGCTATTAATAGAGACGGGGGTCTCACTCTAGCTCAGGCTGGTCTCAAACCTGTGAGCTCAGGTGATTTGCCCATGTGGGCCTCCCAGAGTGCTGGGATTACAGGTGTGAGCCACAGCACCCATACAAAATTTACAATTTCTAAATTTTAAAATGAACCTAAATTAGGAGATGGGAAGTGAAATTGATGTGACACTGAACATGGAGTCTGGACCTGTAGGGAACCACCTGCCACCATGCTAGGAATTCCTGCCACTCACTCCCAGGTGTTAGAGTATTTGCATGGATCACTATGAGAAACAATGGTTGAATAGCAGCAGTCTCCAGCCCTTTCAGCACTAGGGACTAGTTTTATGGAAGACACTTTTTCCATGTATGGTGAGGTGAGAGGGGGCTTTAGATTCTCATAAGGAGCACACAACCTAGAACCCTTGCATGTGGCCATGCGCCATGGCTCATGTCTGTAATCCTAGCACTCTGGGAGGTGTAGGCGGGTGGCTTGTCTGAGCTCGCAGGTTCGAGACCAGCCTGAGCCAGAACAACACCCCTGTCTCTAAAAACATAGCCTGGTGTTGTGGTGAGCGCCTGTAGTTCCAGCTACTTGGGAGGCTGAGGCAAGGGAACCACTTGAGCCCAGGAGTTTGAAGTTGCTGTGAGCTGTGACACCACAGCACTCTACTGAGGGCAACAGAGTGAAACTCTGTCTCAAAACAAAAGAAAACAAACTTCAAATTAAAACAAATAAACTACAAAAAATTTCAAGAAAAATAGAATCCTGGCACGTGCAGTTTACAGTAGGGCTGGCACTACTATGAGAATCTAATGTTGCCGCTGATGTGACAGGAGGCGGAGCACAGATGGTGACGCCAGGGATGAAGAGTGGCTGTGTTACGAGGCAGCTTGGCTTGTTGACCCCCCTCCCCTCCTGCTGTGTAGCCCAGTTCCTAACAGACCACTAACTGGTATGAGTCTGTGGGCTGGAGGTTGGCGACCACAGGTCTGTAACTCTTTGTATGGCTACCCCTCTACTCCCCCCTGCTGGGTGAACAGGGTTGAAATACATTTATTGGCTGGAGAAATTAACAAAATTTGACTGGTAAATCCAGCCTTGTAAGAGGACTGCAAATTTAACAACCCCAAATAAAAAATATACCTTTCTCCTTCTTCTCCCCCCAAATTTGCTGTCCTACGTTATGGTCAAGGTGCAGTAGGGGTAGTCTCAAATGCAGGGGCAAGAGTCACTGAGTCATTAAGAATTGCTCTAGCAACCCCAGCACTCTGGGAGGCCGAGGTGGGTGGATTGCCTGAGCTAGAGGGAGACCTTGTCTCTAAAAAAATAGGCGGGCATTGTGGTGAGCGACTGTAATCCTAGCTACTTGGGAGGCTGAGGCAAGATAATCTGACTCCGCAGTACTCTACTGAGGGCGATAAACTGAGACTGTCTCAAAAACAAACAAACAAACGAAAAGGATTGCTTTAGCCACCAAGAATTCTACATAACTTGCTCCAAAGACTGCCCCCAAATGAAATAGTTGCCATGAAGAGTTCTTTTGAAGACCCCTAGTAAACACACCAGGAAACTTGCTGTTGCGATGTTTCTGTCTATGAGACAGGATAGCCCTACTTTTTTGTTAGATGGCCCCTGACCTCCTTCTTGGGATCTGTGGGGTTGCATGCAAGGTGGTCACTCCCCCAAGGCCATGATGTTTAAAGCCTGTGACCTTTGAATAATTAACTTGAATATAAAGTCGATGTTGATTTGGAAAACACAAATTTTCAGGTGAAAGGATCAGATCTTACAGGCAGTGATTGTGCTGGAAAGATCCCGTGTTGTGAGTAAGTGTGCTCAGCAGTCAAGAAGAGAATATATTCTGGCATGAAAATACTTTCTTGCAAGAGGTTTTCTTGCAAGTCAACATTGGTCCTTGCTTCAGGTAAAAAATCGAAATGGAAAGAAAAACATAACAAGGGAAACAAAAAGCTTATAACAAGGTTTTGGAAATGAGGTCCTTTTAGACAGATGGATGTAGTTTTGAAATTTTTTTTTTGTTTGTTTTTGGAAGTTGTTTTTTAGCTGATCTGCAATTGTGCTTAAAATTTTGCACACTAAAGAATCCTTTTGGCGTTCATTGTATCCTATAATGTCTTGTTCAGAATTCAGCATTTATTTTATCAAGATAGGTTTGATCTACTAGGATAAGAATATTTTCTTTGTCTTCTAATTTCGTTAGAATGACAGAATCTGAATTCAATACAATGAGACAAGTATGGTGTTCAACCTCGAAGGGGTTCGCGAGCTTGTGTTTCTCAAATCAAGATGAAGTTCTATTCATAACCCTAGGAGAGGTCCTCTGCTCTTTGTTTCAGAAATTTATAACACCTTGGAAACCAGGTATTTTTGAGCTGTTCACTTCCCAGTCTTAACAGATTTTAAAAATTCCACTGACGTCCACATGCCTGATTTCTCCATATATGTTTCTTGTTAGATGCACTCAATGTGTTTTAGCTTTTGCTTATTAAAAGTTATTTACATGGCCCAAGGTCAAATGGTGTTGTTTTGCCTTTTGCTCAACGGAAACGTCACTGGGCTCCATTGTTTTTATAGCAAAAGATCAGTTTCAACGAGGTGGTGGGGAACTTCACTTTTAATGTGTCTGTTGGGCAATACATTCACCAGACATGCAAATCTTCTGGAGGGGATGTAAAACCTCGGAGGCCTGCACCTGGGGTTTCCATGTGGTGGTTCCTGATCAGAGCTGGGCTGGTTCTCACATTGTCAGGCTAGCTCTCCAGTGGGGGAGATGTCGGGAGCAGCATTCCTTCCAACAGAGGTAATAAAGCAATGGCTCTGCTTGCTTGAGGATTGTGTAAGAAATTAAGATGTCTGCAGGTCTTCCATGGGAACCCATGGAGAAAATTCAACTGAACGGGCTGCTTTTACTTAGTGAACCTCTTGTAGGGGATGATTTATAAGTCTCTGAGTCCAGCTCTGGTTGAGCTTAGTTTTACAGAGTTGGAGAAAAACTATAAAATAAACTTAAATCAGCCCATCCAACATTTGAAAGGGCAAGGGGAGGGGAGAGGCAAAGGAGAGAAGGAAGAGAAAGGACTCTTTCCAGAATCTGCCTAATTTATTTCTCTTTGTCCCCTCCATGCTCAACTTTTTCTGTAAATTCTGCATCGTAGAGAAATGGGGCAGGGGAGTGAATGGCCAGAAGGGTAGCCATCTTAGCAGTTCTGGTTTTAAAGCCTCTGGACTTAGGCGGCCATTTTCCCTTGGATCACAGATGTCCGAGGTCACATTCTATTAGCTTAGCAGCACATGCAAAATAATAACCATAACCCCAGAAATGTGCTGCGGAATTTTCTCCAGCCCTCTTAACGAGCTTTGCAAAGCTCCTCTATCAAGGAGAGTGGGGAATGTGTAATTTCAAACACATTTTTAATAGTTTCTCTTGGCTCTCTCTGAAGAAGAGGGAGGCGTGCTGACGTGGCTCTAGGAGAGGCAGCAACTTTACAAGGGTAATGTTAAACAAATCACCCAGGTGCTGGTAGCACTTGGAAAGCACGGGGAGCTGCCTGGGAAGCTGTGGATAGTCCAGCAAAGAGCAGCACCCGACCCCAAGTCCGATGGGTGGCTTTGGAAGTCAAGTTCATGTGGCAGGTACAAGTGAAGACAGGCAGTGGGGAAGCTCTCTGTCCAAATCACTGTAGGTTGCATCCGCTTTTTAGAGGTCTTTCTTCTCTTACAACCAAGCAGGAGTTTGAAAAACAGAGGAAAGAGGTACAAGAGTGGAAATGGTGGCAGGGGCCAGATCGCCAGGGACCATGAGTTAGGAAGCCTGAAGCCCTTTGCTCATGTCTGCAGCAGTGGACAGACAACCTGGGGTAGCCCAATGTTGCAAATGCACTGACATGGACTCAGAAGACCTGGGTAAGAAGTCACAGTACACAACTTCTAGGATCTTTCTCAAGAACTGCCCTAGAAAGGACTCTTCCAGGCTGGGCTCACGTGGCTGTAATCCTAACACTCTGGGAGGCTGCGGTAGGTGGATCACCTGAGCGCAGAAGTTTGAGACCAGCCTGAGAAAGAGCAAGACCCCATTTCTACTAAAAATAGAAAAACTAGCCAGGTGTTATGGCAGGCATCTGTATTCCCTACTACTCAGGAGGCTGAGACAAGAGGATCTTTTTTTTTTTTTTGAGACAGTCTTATTCTGTCACCCTTGGAGAGTGCCGTGGTGTCATAACTCACAGCAACCTCAAACTCTTGTGCTTAAGCGATTCTCTTGCCTCAGCTTCCTGAGTAGCTAGGGCTATAGGCACCTGCCACAATGCCCGGCTATTTTTGGAGACGAGTTCTTGCTCTGGCTCAGGCTGGGAAGCCCTGGGAGCCTGCTTCTGAGTACAGTGCTATTTCCACTACATTCCAAGGTGGGTGGGTGTGTGTCTGCTTCATCGAGGCCAGTTCTGCCATGAGGAGTTACTATCCCCCACCATCAACTTCCCTGATCCTGGAGCCGCCAGTAGACGACAATAGGCTGCTTCTTTTCCTCCCAAACCCTCTGGAGCACCGCAACCTGAGTAGGGGTCCCTGGGAAGGAGATTGCTAAGTGGGGTCTGGCTTGAGTACCAGTCGGCTGATGGTGAGTGGCTGGTTGGAGCTGGAAGAAAAGATGTGAGCTCTGGGCACAAGCATTTTCCTCCCCCCAAGTCCCAAGTTTGTCCGTTGAGTCTACTTTGGGTCATCTTTTTCTTCCCTGACAAAAACATCTGGTTGTTTCAGAACTGAAATTTTCATGCATTTCAACTCATGCAGGAATGTCAAAAAGCTGTTCTGAAAAACACAAGCTCCTGCCTGTGCCAAACCGGTTGGGCTGGAATGAACCACTGTTGTTATAAATCTCTACTCTGCCTTCTTCAACAGCTCCAGAAGGTACAAAATAGAATGTTTCAGCCAGACAGGTTGAATCAGACCTGCTCAGGGGAGCCGGGTGCGTTACTGTGTAGAAACACCCTTTTTTTCACTGTCTCCATCCTCTGGCTATTTTACTTTCCGGCGGTCTCTGGAACTGCTGGCGAGAGGACAGCGTGTCATGGTTCTCTGTGTTGACAACAAATTCTTTTGTGTCCTTAAGTGGAAAAATATTTTATGACATGCTAGAGCAACTCCTTGTTCTGTGAGTGATTCACAAAGAAAACTCAGCGACCTAATGATGTATGTCCTTGCCAAAACCGAGGGATGGAAAGGGATTGAAAAAAAAAAAGTGACCCAGACTAAAAAGGCTGAAAGGAACTTGGGAAGTCATTCAGGATGCCAGGACGTCTTTCTCCTTGAGAACTCCCAGCCGTGGCCCATTATCTCAAACCTGTTACTTAGTATTCCTTGTCTACAGAGGGGGATGCCCCACCCCAAATTCCATGCACAGAACGTCCCATTGGCTTCCTTTTTGTGTTTTATTCACTAGTCACTATTTCCCAGAAATTCACATTCTCATCAAGCTTGTCCGCGGAAGCTCTTTGTGTTCTAGATAATTAAGTGCTATAATTTCTTTCTGCAAAACATCTATCAGCCGATGACTTTGATCTTGCCACCATAGAGAGCTCACTTCTTCACAGGGCAGCCTGTATCGTCATGAGATAGTTATAATTGCTAAGAAGGTCTTCATCTTCTTGAACAAAGCTGTCTCCTCTATTTCCTGACCTCTCCCTCTGTAACAATGTCAATGTTCTTGACAGACTGTCCTTTAAATAGCGGAGAGAGCACTCATATAGCTTCAAACTTTTTTTCTAAGCTGCACATCCAATTTTTTCAGCCTTTTCTCAAGTTTTTCAGAATTTTCCTCGTTCACTCTTCCTCTTGTGGATCCATTCTTGTCATTCTTAATCTTCCAATCTTTTTCATATGAATTTCTGTTTTTCCATGATTCATTTTTGGAGGCTAACTGTAAGACTTCACATCTCTTGTCTGTTAAGATTCATTTCATCAGTTTTAGCAGAACGTAAGATTGCTGACGGCATTTCAAACCTCAAGTCTGTGTTCTGAAGGGGTGGCTCGCTGTCTTGATGTTTTTCATTTGTTTTTGATTTGTTTTCACAGTCAGCTCTCCCTCTCTCCAGGTTTCACATCCTTGGATTCAACCAAGTATCAAAAGTATTTGGGGAAAAAACCAATAAAAGAGAACATACAACAATTAAAATGCAAATAGGAAAATAATACAGAAGCACAATTATTTATATAGCATTAACCTTGTATTAGGCATTATAAGTAATCTCGAGATGATGTCAGATACACAGGAGGATGTGTAGGTTATAGTCAAATACTGTGCCCTTGTGTATCAGGAACTTGAGCATCCTTGGATTCTGGTATGGGGGGTGGTCCTGGGAGCAATCCTTCAAGAATATTTTCTGTCTTCATAAAAAGAAAAATCACTGATTAAAAAGTTGGAGTTTAGGAACTACTCTTTTGGTGTTATCTGGCCATTAATCACTCTTCAGATTCAATGGTTCACCAAATTCAAATCCAGCTGGTATGTCACCATCCTTTCTATGCCAATATTGTTAAATATTGTCTTACATGTTTGATGAAATCATTGCATAGCATCGCACTGCCTATCAACCTGGAGGTTCTGTGCAACTAAATCTAGTATGGGACGGCTTATCAATATGACGCCATGAAGGCAATTACCATAGCAACTGTCTTTTCCAAATAGTAAAGAAACTTCTCATGAACCTATTAGGTTAGCTGCCTGTGTTGCTGGGATCCACCTTGGTTTTCCTTTGGGACTTCTTTTTGTCTTCATTCAGAGTACCAGGATGCCTTTTTTTGGCCATCAAAGAAATTTGTCTGATGAATTCCCTAAGGTGCTGCTAGGTTGCTCTCCAAACTAACACTTCCTGTTTAATGGGTAGCTCTTGGTGCCTTAACCTCAGAGTAAAGGGACTGATTTTTTTTAAAAAATTCAGATTAATATGAAGGTACAAACAATTGGGTTACAATGTTGGCATTGTTAAGGCCCTGTTATAGTTGTGTCCCGTGCCAAGGAGGTGTGCCATATACCCTTACATTGTGCCCGTTAGGTGGGAGCACACCAATCCCCCCTTCTCTTCACTTCTTTCCCCTTCCCTCTCCCCCTTTCCCACAACTTAAATTGAATTGGGTTTTTCTCTTGTGTGAGCATCTATTAGTTCATCTACTGGCTTCATATTAGTAT
Source organism: Nycticebus coucang (assembly GCF_027406575.1). Classification (NCBI taxonomy): domain Eukaryota; kingdom Metazoa; phylum Chordata; class Mammalia; order Primates; family Lorisidae; genus Nycticebus; species Nycticebus coucang. The sequence goes on along the minus strand of NC_069799.1, from coordinate 47,574,607 downwards.
TGAGGACATGGGATACTTGCTTCTCCATTCTTGGGATATGAGTAAGGGGACTTCTGGTGATGCCAGTTATCAGTGTTATCACATCTCCTGGGAGGCTCTTCTCTCCCCATTTCACATGAGTTGTGCCTCTGAACTTTCCACACAACCAACTCTCCAAAGCCTACTTTCCAATCAGGGCAAACATGGGTACACTTGTGACAGGATGGGAATCTCCAGGTTCCCCAGGCCAGGCTTCTTGGAAGCCAGAACTGAACTGGTCTCAAGAGATTTTTTTTTTTGCCTTCAAAGCTATTTTCTAAATTAGGCTCACCCAACTTAGACCAAGTTGAGGCTTTACAAACCTCCACCTCTTCTTTTCCTCATTGCCTTTCAAACACTCTTCATTAGCAGCAAGGGGAAGGCTCATTTATTCATTAATTTGCACCTATGATGCACCTGTCCAGGATAGGCACGCAAGATTCAGAATCAGCAACACAGACAATCCTTGCCCTTGGAGTGTGATCTGCCTATCTAAGAAGGCAGGAATTAAACTCATAAAACAATGATGTGGGATGAGAAGAATGGGAGACAGGGGATAACTCAGCTGAGAGGCCAGGGGATCAATAGAAGTGACACAGGAAAGCAGACACCTGAGTGCGCCTCAATGTTTAAGAGAAGCCAGCAAGCCTGGGGGTCTGTGCCCAGAGTGATGACCCCTCAAAAGTCTTCTGAATGCTCCCAAGGCTGAGGGTTCCATCTGCCTCTTAAAGGGGACCTAGTGAGTTCTTGTTTCATAGCCCTTCTCCATTTAAACTCTGGGGCTTCACAGCCTTTGTTTATCTACAGACTATTTCCCTAACTGCGAGGTTGTTTATTTTTTGCAGGGAAAATGTCTGTTGAGCTTCCACCACTTTGCCTGGAGTTGCCAGGTCTCCCCTGCCCTCACCCCTTCCTCTTCAAAACACCAGCTCTGCCCACAAAGTGCCCTGAAGTCACCTGTTATAATTAGACTTTCTCACTTCTCTCCCAAGGGCATTGGATTTAAGAAACGAGGGCTGGGAAATGTGTTTTTGACGACCATAACCAAGGCCCCGTTTATGTGCCTGGCAGGATCAATGGAGTGCACTGTGCTTCTAACCCCCTTTGTGGGGGTGTCAAGGTCTCCTGGGCTGGCCGGCGTCCTGGCACGCAGACATCCAGGACCCGCAGAGCCTGGGCAGCCAGAAGAAGGGACGGTAGAAAGCAGTTTTATGAGAGGCCTTTGCTCAGCCTTGTCTGGTCTCTGCTCTTGGCTTGGGCAGGGGCTGGTCTGGTCCTAAGTACAACTCTCTGCTCGCCCCTGCCTTGTCCCCAGCCTGAGTCCCCTTGTCCTGTCATCTTGCCAGGCATTCCTGAATCCCTCTTTCCAGGGCCATCCCAGGGCTCATGCCCTCCCAGAAGAACCTCAAACAAGAGTGAGAAGCTTTGCACAGACACTCGGAGCTGCCGCGCCAGAGAAGCATCTGCAAATGTGGAAAATTTCCCTTCTGCATTCTCCCTAAACATTTGACAAGAATTACAGTTTCCTCCAGGGGAACCAATTTCACATATTGAAACCAAACTTTTTTCCTTCTTATATTCTCTCTCTCTCTCCCCATCTCTGATGCGAAAAAATGATTTCCTCTGAAATAAAGCCGCTGTGCTCCCCCAGCTCAGTGGTAAACACTGCCTGCCTAGAATGCCCCTGGTGTAAATTAGGATGCTGTGGCTGGGCTGGTGTTTACTGTTCTGAATGCTTTTCAGACTTGTCACAAGTCATATCCTACTGTGGCACCGAGGCCTGGCCAAGGCAAAACCTGTTTTCTCTGGAAAAATAATAAAATGCGGAGCCGGGTTCTTTTAAAATGGCTTCTGTTTCACAATTCAGGTTGAGTTTTCTTGCAGAAATGCTTCCCCCATTAGGCCTTTAAGGGTGGAGGAAAGAGTGGGGAGGCAGAGGGATTGGAGGGGGTGTCTGATTTAAGGCTAGGCTGGCGTGGGCTGAGCCCTTGAATGACTGGGTCTCAGGCCCTCCCCTTGTTCCTCAAAGTCGCACAGCGTGGGACAGTTGAGGCACAGCAGGGCCTGGGCTCACTACGAAGGATCTGTGATTCCCCTCTGCCTGTCACAGGGTCACTCGTGCAGCTCCGGGCAGGGCTCCCTTCCAACAGGGACTGGAGCCAGTGACTAGACATCTGTCATGAAGCCAGGCCGCCACTGGATGTCAGCAGCCGGTGTCAGTTGCGAGCCACTGGGATGGGCCAGGGGAGATCACGGGCGTCCTGTCCTGTGGGATTCCAGGAAGGCAAAAATGGAAATGAGGGGCATGGGCCGGGAGCGGAGGGACGCTGGTCCCCGGCGCAGAGATGCGCGGCCAGGAATATGCACGTGGCCACGTGTGTTTCAAATTGAACGCCAACGCACACGCACGGGTGTATGTGGCACGTTTGTGTATATTCCAGAAAGGGTGGAGAGCTCAAATGCACGTTTGGAATTTTCATTGGAAACAGATGCGCAATTAACAAAAACGAAAGCCTGTCTTAGAAAAATTAAACTCTGCGCTACTCGGAACCGGCAGGCCGGCTTATTTCGATTTGCTGGGTGGTGGAGCTTGGAAGCCCCATCCTGACAGAGCGGGTAGAGTCTCACTGTTTTCAGACACTGTTAGCCCCAGGGCTTTCCGGATTCATGCTTCGGCTGGGGGCAGGAGGCAGGACTGGACTTTCTATGTTTAGCACCTCTGAGTCCCCAGGTATCCAGCTTGGAAAAGGGATTAACAGAGAAATTTACTGGTTTTAGTCTAAAACGTTTTATGATATGCAAACGGAGAAGCGCATCAAGCAGCTCCCTGAATTTTCTCCAACTGAACTGGCACTCAGGTCACAGAAAAGACACCTTAGCAGCACCTCAGAAATCTCCCTTACCCTTCCTTCTAGGCATTGCCTTCCCCCACCTTATTCATTCGAAATTACATTTTTTTCTTGTCAGCCACTAAAGGATGATTTATCTTGGTCCAGAACTTCAGGGCAAAGTGATCCAAGTCTCCAGCGTCCTGGTACGCTTGGGTGACCAACGCCCTCCTAGGTGACAGTGCTGGCCTCGCTCCCCGGCTGTGCTTACAACTTCGCTTGGCTTTCTGATGTCACCATGTCTTTAGGGTCCACCTCAGATTCCAGCTCCCGGTAATCTCTCCAGATCACTCCCTCCTCAGTTCCTGGCACTGGACTTCATTAATTCACTCATCTTAGATGTGCTGAGAGTTGAGCAATTCCAGCATGTCCGTGCTCAAAAATTTAGCACTGGGTGAGGGGAGAAAGGCAAATGGTGACACCATATTGGGGGGACAAAGTCAAAAAAATATGATGAGGTCACTGCCAAGGCTGCAGTCCACAACGTGGATGCAAAGGCACCCAAAGTGGAGCTTTGCTTTGTCTCAACAGGTCAAGACAGCTTCCTAACACAAGAAGAGTCTCAGCAAGGACCCGACAGGCAAATTCAGAGCTGTCCAGAATGGGGGTGAGGGGTTAGGAGAATGGAATTCAGGGCAGTGGGAATGAGAAGTGCAGGAAGAAAGAGCTGGGAGAGGTCAGAGAGAATAGCTGGGACCAGCCCCTGAAGCATTTGTCCCTTTATACCCTGGGGACCACATCCCTATGCGCCCGGGGATTGTCTCCCAAGGTACACGCAGGGTCCCAGCACAACTATCAACGCCTTCCTTCCCTCCTTCATTCTCAATAGTGAATAGTTTGGACAGCAAATAATATGTTACCTCCCATTTAATACAGACCAAGGAATTTGGACTTAATCATGAAAGTCCAAGGAGCTAGTGAAGTGCTTTGAGAAGGAAAGATGCATGATCACATTTGCATTTTAGGCTCAGTAGGGGAATGTTTGGAGGAAATTACTACTGGAGGCAAGAGATCTTTTGGGAGATTATCATATTAATCCAAGGTTAATTAATAAGGATTGTCAGGGTTATGATATTGATGGTGGTGATGGACAGATTCAAGATAGACAAGAAATATCTATAGGGAGAAATCACAAGGACATGGTGGCTTTATTTGTTTTAAGTGCCTTCGCCATTTCTATAGGTACTGCTCTCTAAGATTTAAACCTGGACTCTGCTGGTAGCCTGGTTCCTCAGTTTCCAGCAACACAGAATCCTTACAGGAGGTGGGAGAAGAAATTGACAGCAAGCAGCAGCTTGGTGTCTCTCCCTGTCTGGAATGCCAAGCAGGGTCCCAGATGGCCCAGGATGGAGGCCAAGGTCCAGGCTCTGGCAGAGCCATACTGGTTTGGGATGTTAGAGACAGCTTGGTGGCAATGGAGTTTTCAGCAAAGACATCATCCTTTGCCTAGGAGGTAGGTTTCCATCCTGTAGGGTTGAGGAATGTTATAGGCTTGTGAAATACATTTTTAAAGGTATTTTATCAACACCTCTACAGTAGAACAAACTCCAGTCAAAGCCACATGTGTTTTCCATGTGTGTTGCGACTATAGAAAGTAACCAAACAACTCGGTATTGAACTTGTCAGAATATAATCAAAAAGTTCTTTAATTACTTCAGCATGAAGCCTACTGAACAGTCTCCCTGAATCATCAGAAGCAGGTCCCACTCAGCAGAGCACCAGGGCTCAATAACACTTTGGACAAATGCAAGAGCTTATCTTTCACTGCAAGCTTTTCCCATTTTTGGAACCCCTTTATACTCACGACCCTCATTATTACTGACTACATCAAGAATTCAGTGCTGGGAAAAATAGCATGCGGAGAAATGGGAATGGACATTTATGTTGGAGTGGTGTTTTTATCCAGAAAGTTAAATTCTAGCAATGAATTGATTTTCCTAGGCTGCTGGCTTCCTTGCCTGAAAGCAGAGCAAACATAAAAATCTGCCAGTGTATGCATGCTGTTTACCACGTTTGCTTTATCTCTGAGGTCAGTAATACGTGTAATGTCAGAACACAGTTTAAGGAGCTTTGAGCCCAGCAGGAAAAATTAAGAGGTTGGTAACATTCACAAAGAAAAACAGTATTTTTCTTGGTCTGTCTTGTCTCTCATTTCATCTGGCTTTAAGTATCTGCAGAGTCCGAAATAAAGAAGAGAAAAGAGAAAAAAAAGGGAAAGTAGTGAATAGAAATAGTAAGTTCTCAAATAGAATGCATAATTATTTATTTATACGGAGATAGATAACCATAATACAGAGTCTGTGAATGTTGATATTTGGTTTTTAAATGAAATATAGTAAGCTCTATTTACTAATCAGAAATCCAAATTTATAAAATGTGTGTTTTTTTGTTGTTGTTATTGTTGTTAGAAGGAAGAGGAGGTTTGGGATAAGAGTTTATACATATTACAAAAAAAAAAATCCTTCACTTTGCAAACTGATTCACTGAAAGCTTCCTTTCAATAACAGTTCTGCTGGTGCATTTAATTTACCAAAAAAAAAAAAAAATCAATTTTAAATAGAGTTTCAGGAATAAGTCTGTGTTATACAGTGGAAACCTTGCAGACATTTTAAAATAAAAACAGACTAGGGTGAGGATTTAAGTAGATTTGTATTCCTTGAAGAAACTTTTACTAGGCAAGTGTGAGGATGGTAGCTTAAAACTGTGAAGGGAGCTTCAACCTGGAGGGAGAAATTGAAGGGGTAAATTAGGTGGGACTGAGGGTGAGCGCATGGATATATATATATATATTTTTTTGTAGAGACAGAGTCTCACTTTATGGCCCTCGGTAGGGGGCCATGGCATCACACAGCTCACAGCAACCTCCAACTCCTGGGCTTAAGCGATTCTCTTGCCTCAGCCTCCCGAGCAGCTGGGACTACAGGCGCTCGCCACAACGCCCGGCTATTTTTTGGTTGCAGTTCAGCCGGGGCGGGTTTGAACCCGCCACCCTCGGTATATGGGGCCGGCGCCTTACCGACTGAGCCACAGGCGCCGCCCGAGCGCATGGATATTTACTTAAAAAAATGGACATACAGGGCGGCGCCTGTGGCTCAAAGGAGTAGGGCGCCAGCCCCACATGCCGAAGGTGGCAGGTGCAAACCCAGCCCTGGCCAAAAGCTGCAAAAAAAAGGACATAAAATAATCTAAGAAATGGATTTTAATAGCAAACCTTGCTTTAGCGAAAGTAAGTTAAAAGACTGAGAGTTCAAGATGCAGATAACTTCCCTTGCATTTAAAGGGCAAAGGAAATTTCCTCTCTCTTTCCCCACCCCCACTGAAATAACCCAATAAACATGCAACAGAGAAATCTGCAGCAGTGTTTACCTGGTTTCCACAAAGCCGGTATGCCAATTAGAGAACAACAGACAGCAGAGGGAGGCTGACCCGGACAATTGCAGGATGCTACTCCTGGGAATATTGGCAAATGTTATTTGAAAGGTAATATCTATAAAGCAAAGCAAAACAAAACAAAACAAAAAAACCCCAGTAATTTATAACTAAAAGCTTACATGGTGTCCACAGTAGTTGGACAGACATTGAGAGTCTGTCAAATGTCTTGTTTTACACAATGAGAGAGAGGGAGAGTGAATAAATATAATTTCTTGCTTGCTTATAATCAGCAAGTTAGGTTCAATTTTGATGGAAAGGCAACCTCCTGGGAATAGAAAGAATAAGAATGATAGCATAAATCAAGATAGGAAGATAAAACCAGTGTTTCTACTGGTTCTTTTTGATAGACAGAGACAAGTGGAAAGGAAAGACTAAAACTTCAAAATCACGTGTGAACACTTTGGCGCTGGTCGGCACGCGGACATGATCCAAGAGACATATGCCCCCTTCCGGCTCAGTGCAGTTTTTGGATCTGCAGGGGGAAGTACAGTTGGGTGCAGGTGGAAAGCAAAGATGTAGCCTGGGCAAAAGTCGAGATCCGATGACAGGAAGTAGAGAGGAAGAAGTGGTGAGAACATAGTGACCTGTGGAAAAAGGGGAGTTTGAGAAATCTTTAAGGTCAGGATGATCAAAGCACTTTGAAGCAGAGATTTGCTGCATTTAACATTATGTTTCTTGTGTGGCTATAAGTCACGCTTGAAGTCTTCAGTAAAGGCTTTGCAGAAGGTTTGGAGGTAATGAAAGTCCTAGTAGACGGTTTGGAGTGACTAGGAGGTTGAGCAGGCAGAAGGGAAAAGGGAATAGAGAAGACACCTGGGCCAGAATAAAGCTGTGGGGATCACACGGTGATGGGAAGTGCTGCGGGAAATACTGAGAGCAGAAGACACAGATCTCCAGAAGCAAAATCCTCCAGGAAAATGACCCTAAAACTTGACAAAATCAGGGAGCGGACGTTCGATTTCTCAATGAATGTGGTAAAGAGAGGTTAATGGTTTTGTCTTCTTTTTAGATATCAAGGAGTCGTGTGACATCTGGAGTATAGAATATAAGAGTTAAACAGACTTATCTATGAAAAAGTAAAAGGAAAAGGACCTGCAAAGCATTACATAAGATAAAAGAAATTAGACCAAATAAAGCAGTTTTCACATTAAATGTGTATCATTAAACTTGCTATCAAATGATAAAAACTCACAGGCTTGCAACCTGTAACAGGACATACAGGTCTCAGTATTCTAATGCTCTTGCTTTAATAACTAAAAAAGCCCCAAGCTTTTCCAAAATTATGCATTTAAAGACAGAGGGGGCTGGTGGAAACAAGAGACTTGAGTTAGAATCCCACTTGTGAGGTCAACGGGTAATACCAGCTATTTTCTTTGGTAAGTCAATTTGCCAATTTGGTTTAAAAAAGAAACCAACTATATGCTGTTTACAAGAGACATACTTTCAACAAAACCCTGTTTATGAAAGACTTATTTTATTTATAAGGACACAGGATGATGGAAAATATAAAAGGCAAAAAAAATGTGCCATGTAAACCCTACACAAAAGATAACTGGTATAGCTGTACTAACAGTATAGACAAAATCTCTTTGTCTCTATTATTTGCCTCCAGTCTCATTATTACTCTAAAGTAATAGAGACAAAGAGATTTTATAATGAATAGAGAGCCAGTTCTTCAAGAAGACATAATAATTTTAAATTTGTATCCACCTAACACAGTTAAAGCATATAAAGCATAAGTTGATAGAACCATGAACTAGCAAAAATTAATAATTCGCAATTGAAGTCAGAGATTTTAACACATCATTCTAAGAAACTGACAGTAATTGATAGTAATAAGTAGAGAAGAAATATTACTAAAAACATGGAACACACATCACATTCAATAATTTCAGAACACACATTTTTTTCTCCAAAGTTGCATGGAACATTTATCAAAATAGACCTAAGGCTGGGTCATAGAGAAAGTCTCAGAGAATTTCAAAGGGCTAAGAATATACAGAAAATGTTCTTTGACCACAGTAGAATTAAACTTGAAATCAATAACAGAAAGATAAGTAGAAAATTTCCAACTTCAATAACACTGTATCAAAAAAGAAATCACAACAGTAGTCATGAGACATTTTGGACTGAATAATAATAAAAATATGGCATATCAAAACTTATGGAATATAGTTTCTGACCAAAGAGAAATTTATACTTTTAAATAAATACATTAGAAAAAGAAAAGTTGAAGGGCCAGGTACAATGGATCACACTTGTAATCCTGGCACTCTGGGAGGCCAAGGCAGGTGGATTGCCTGAACTCACGGGTTCGAAACCAACCTGAGTAAGAGCGAGACCCCATCTCTAAAAATACCTGGGTGTTGTGGTGGGCACCCATTGTTCCAGATACTCAGGAGGCTGAGGCAAGAGGATCGCTTGAACCCGAAAGTTTGAGGTTGCTGTGAGCTATGAAGCCACAGCACCCTACTGAGGGTGACAAAGTGAGACTCTGTCTCAAAAAAAAAAGTTGAAAATTAGTGATGGAAGCCTTTTTTTTCCCCAAGAAACTATACAGTGAAGAGCAAATTAAACCCAAATAGAAGAAAGTGAAAATAAAGCTAAAGCAGAAATCAATGACAGAGAAAGCATTTATATGACAGCAAGAAAATAAATACATTGAAAGTACCAACCACTTGAGAAAACTATTTAGCAATAAATATTAAAGGTAAACATGGTAAATATTCTATGATCCAGCAATTCTGCTCCTGGTAAATATACCAAGAAAAGTAAGTTTCTTTGTGTTCCAAAAGAAGAAATACACACACACACACACACACGAGGTCAGACAATTAAGTTCTCAAATTCATCCTGGAAAAAGTGCTACATACCTCATTGCTGAATATCACTATGGTCAACAGATGACCAAGAGGCATCCTTCAAAGGTAACCATAGTGATATTCAGCAATGAGGAATGTAGCACTCTTCCTAGCATGAGTTATCAAACATAATTGTCCAATCTCATACAGAACACAGATAGATAGGCAAAGCAGTGTTCGTAACAAAATTATTCATAACAGCCCAAATTGGAAACAATCCAAATGTTCATCAATGGAAGGATGAATAAATAAATTGTGGTATGTTCTTACCATGAATTATTATATAGCAATGAAAGAGAAATGACTTCTGCTATATGTAACAGTATGATGAACCTCACAGGTGTAACAGTGGAACAAACTAAACTAGAATGAAGAGAGTCCATACCAGGTTGATCCCATTTTAATGAAATTCAAAATAAATCAAAACTAACCTAAGGTAAGAGGAGTTAGAATAATATTTTCTTTGGAAAGTGGGTCTTGACAAGAGAGTGTGATAGACATGAAGAGGCACTGACCGGATCCATTCAAGGAAAACCTTTTTGCCCTAGCTGTGGGTGCTGTCAACCAAAAGCCTCAGCGGTCATTGCTTCAGGGGTTACATCAGCAGAAGAGAGCTGCCTCAACGAGGGTCACACTCTTCCAGAGGCAGTTCACCTCCAATAACTGATCAAGGTGAGGGTATAAAGGTAAAGGACTGGTCATGGTAAACAGGCACCTGTCTCCTGGACAGAAAAATTCAAGTGGGACCCTTGAGCTCTAGAGCTCCCTGTGGGTTGGGCTGAGGCTGAAGGCTCTCACGCCTTGACACTTCCCTCAGTTCCTAACATATCTATCTTGAGGATACTCCATAATACATACCCTATATCCCAAACTGAGTCTGCAACCAAGAGAACTCAGATGTGGATGAAAGCTAAAGTAGGCTGGCATTCCCCCTGAAATCTTGAGAGGATTATGGCCCCAAGTTTCAGCTCCCCTGCTGCAATGCATGCCTATGGTGGTGAAGGAGGGTTGGCATGTCCAGAAGAATAGATAAGAGTCTGGGAAATGTCTAGTTAGATATCAGCAGCTGAGAAACAAGAATATAAATAAAGCTAGAAAGTAATTGATAAATGTCCTGGCAGATACCCGGCAGCTGCAGGCACCTTAACCTGAAGGCTGTAACTTTCCCTCCTTAAATTCCTCCCAAAGTATTCTTTGACCTATAGCTTGTACTCCCCTGTCCTTTAGCCTGATAACTTTCTTTCTTGAACAAAGAACTATCTGTTTAATTAAAACATGATGGCGTTATGGTTTCACTTTTTTGCCTTGTGTGCAAAACACATGCCCCCGATTTTCTAACAAATGGCCTTAGATACTGGGCTTAAGACGGCACCTGTTACCCTCCCAAGGGGCTGGTATGGTATTGTGTCTCAGGAGTCAGAACACCGTGTGTGTGTGTAAATTTTGCAGCACTTCTCTCCCTTTGTCTGGCAGACTCTGGGCGGTAAGGTAAGGTCCCTATGCAGGGGGACCCCACAGTCCACTGCATTGCAACTCGGTTCTTGGGTTGCAACACACAGACTGCAGAAGGGGGCAGAAGGAAGCCTGGTGGGATGATGGAAATACAGTAGAACCTCTGTAAGTTGACTACCCAAGGATTGTAACAAGCTGGTCAACATAGGGAGGCGGTAACATAAGGAACTAGTACTACTGTACTGATATGTACATGTGGTGCCTCTCTGATCCATGAAAATTGGGTCACCTTAAGGAGCTGGTCAGGGTAGGGAGGTGGTCATCTATGGAGGGTCTACTATAGTCTATCATGTGATTTGGGAGTTGAAGGTACAAGTGTATATACATATGCAAAAATTCATTTAATTGTACATTTAAGATGTATGCACTTTACTATTTGCAAATCATACCTTCAAAATAAAAAAAAAAAGAAATGACAAAGACTCAGATTGAGTTTTAAAATCCAACTATTATATATGCTCTTTTAAAAAGACATACTTGAAAATAAATGCCAGAAAACCTTTTTTGCTATTGTTGTTTTTTTTTTTTAGACAGAGTCTGTTTTTTAGAGATAGGGCCTGGCTCTTGCCCAGTCTGGTCTTGAACTCCTGAGCAACCCACCAAGCAATCCACCTGCCTTGGCCTCCTAGAGTGCTAGGATGATAGGTGTGAGCCACCGCACCTGGCCCAGAAAACCTTTAAAAAATAAATAATGGAAACACGGTGTATTGAACCATTTGCGTGTCAGTTCACAGTCTCCAGAAGCCATCCTCCCTCCATTAAAATAACTATACAAAGTATTCAAAAGGTCTAAATCCACAAAGACAAAAAGAAAAGGATATAAAATGATGGTTAACAAGATATATCAGCAATATTTTGGAATCAGGAAAATGGTGACTGACTTAAGGTAGAGGGAAAGTTGAAATCTAAGCCTATGGACAGAGAGGCCAGGAGGAAGGAATCACTCCATTTCATGAATACACAGTTCCAGAAAAGCTTAGGAATTCTCTTTTTTTTTTTTTTTTTTGGCCGGGGCTGGGTTTGAACCCGCCACCTCCGGCATATGGGACCGGCGCCCTACCCGCTGAGCCACAGGCGCCGCCCAGCTTAGGAATTCTCAATGCCAGATTATGAAGACAAGAGGGTAAGGTGTGGCTGGAGTCAGAAAGATCTGTCAAAAGTATTTGTATTGTGCAGTGAGACTCCCAGATCCCTTCCCTAACCCTACACTGGTTGTATGACTGTTTCTCCCCATTTCCAGCAGTCTGAACATGAACGCAGCAGGAAAGTGAGTGTGAGGGGCCTATTGAAACCAGAGAGATCAAATGACAAGTTGACCTCCTTAATGGTGAGACTTCCAGTCTCTTCAACACTGTGCCAGTAAGATTCATCTATATTGCTGCAGGTAGCAGTAGTTTGTTCTTTTTCATTGCTTAGTAATATTCCATTTTCAAGACAATATGAAGTTTTGAAAATAAATTCTACTGTTGATAAACATTTGGGTTGTTTCCTGTTTTTAGCTCTTATATTCTTGTCTTGTATATCTCTTTTGATGGATATAAGCACTCACCGCTATCAAGAGTAAAACAGTTTTGAAATATCTGTACCAGTTTATATCCCCACCAGCAGGGTTTGAGAGCTCCAGTTGCTTCAAATCTGTAACACCACTTGGTAATGCTTATTCTTTAACTTTAGCCATTCTGGTAGAGTTGTGGTAATTATCTCATTTAATCTGCATTTCCCTGATGATTGCATAACCCCCATCAGAACTTTTTCATATGATTAATGGCTACTAAGGCAATTATTTTTAAAGGGTAATGAAAGTGGACTATCAGATAAAATATTAAAATTAAGGCCAGGCGTGGTGGCTCATGCCTGTAATTCTAGCACTCTTGGAGGTGGAGGCGAGTGGATTGCTTGAGCTCATGAGTTCAAGACCAGCCTGAGCAAGAGCGAGACCCCGTCTCTAAAAGTAGTTGGGCACTGTGGCAGGTGCCTGTAGTCCCAGCTACTTGGGAGACTGAGGCAAGACAATTGCTTGAGCTCAAGAGTCTGAGGTGGCTGTGAGCTGTGATGCTACAGCACTCTCTGAGGGTGATAGAATGAGACTCTGTCTCAAAAAAAAAATTAGAATTAATCATTAATTCACAGAAATGAAAAGCCTGAGCCTCTACCTCTTGAGCAGGCGGGACAATATACTAGAGTAGCTTTAAATAGGAAACCTCAGAATATAAGAAAAGTGATATTTCACATTGGTAGGGAAAGAGAAGATTGTCCAAGGAATTGTGTTGATAATCAGTAGAAAAAGGAGGGAAAATGATTTTATTTCTTTTTCAGTGGTTAATTGATGACAGTTAATAAGACGTGGGCATCTTATCAAGGTTGGTATCCTGGCCTCATCTTGGTTTCCTCATGGGTAAATAAAATATGGTTGAATTAGTTGTCTGCTAAGATCCCTCTCAGCTCAAATGTTCTGCAGTCAATCTAAACTGAGACGGTTGTTGCTTTTGTTTGTCTTTTTCAAAACTCAATTGAGCGGTGACATTTGGTAAATCAAAATAGCAAGACAAAAGTAAAAATAAACATATCCAGCTTCCTCTCTTGAAAGCAGAGGAACGATGACTGAGATGGGCCCATTCTAAGCCCTGAGGGCCTCATGGAGTTTTTGACATGCACTGTTTGTTTTCAATGGGAAATTACTCAAAATGTAATAAGGAAATATTTTGCTGAGTAAATAGATTCGTTTACATCTTGCGGCATGGACAGTTAAAAAGAATCCTGGCCTTTTAGCTCACTTGGCTGAACTCCCTAGACAAAAGCAGGGATTTCTCTTTTCACCAGTATTTCTGTCATTCCGAGGGGGGTTCTTCCTCCTCCTCCTTTTGAAATTAGATATTTTAAGACACTTGAAATCCAGAAATGGAAAAAAGACTTTATTCTACTGTGATGAGGAAAAAAATTATTAATGTTCTGTGGTTGCAGTCTGTCCTGCAGCCTCCTCTGGCCTTTCTGAAGAGAATTCTAGCTGTGTCAGCTCAGAGCTCAGGGTTTTACGAGGCAAAACAGTGAGACAGAGACACAAGGGGACAAATGGAACATGGGGTTCATATCAGAAAGGACATGATTATTCATGAGAAAGAAAACGGGAGAGGCCAGGGAGGATGGACAGAGTACGAAGAGAACGTAGTAGGATGTGGCCATGGAGAGGATTTGGATTAGGGTTTGAGATGGGGGAGAAAGAGATTTGGGGGGTCAGCGGGGATTTCTGCGGTGAATATTGAGAGGGGAGGAGACCTGGAGAGCAGATTCAGCATGAGGGGCTGAACACTACAAATGTAGTTCCCTCCGCATTTCTTGGCAATGTCCCCTCTGTCTGTGTAAAAGTTGGAACTGATTTCATTTGTATTTTTCAGCAGAAAGTGGTTCTGTGAATCAAAACGTATGCGCTGAAGCTAGGCCTGGAGTCGGGGGGGGGTCCCCAGTTATATTTGGGTTACAGCACAAGAGCCAAAGCTTGTATCACTCCTGGCTTCCACTTTCCTCTTGGCTTTGTCCCTTCCCTTTTTTTTCTGGCCTCACAGCAGGGATCTCCCCTTCTTTGCCCCTGGGCTGTCTCTGTAGCGCACTGCCTGATTCCTTGAATCCCAATACAGGTCAAGATACATTTTTAAAATGCATCAATTAAAATAATAGCAATTGAAATTACCACCAATGTCATCTCACCTTTTTGTCCTTATTTCTAGAAGAAAACATGAGTTTTAGAAATAATTTTTCCTTCAAAATAATCAGTACTGGGCCCTTGTCACCTCATATTTCCTTCTCCTGCTTCCAAACACTATTATAGTGCAGTGGGTATAAAACGCAGATAAAAAAAAATCCTGCTGCTATAGGGCTATAGTGTTTTCAATCTAGTGGAGATACACACACACACACAGACGCACGGTGGCAATTGCACATGAACTTTATGGACACCGCGTGTGTGTGTACACCTATCTGACAGTGAGATGGTGGTGAATGTTATGAATTAAAAGTGGAGCTGGATTAGAATGGGAAGTATTAGTATGGATAAAGATGGTTGAAATTTTAGATGGGGTGGTGGGGGGAGGAGGGACTCATTTAGAAGGTGATCTTTGAGTAGAGATATGAAGGAAGAGGGGGAGTATTCCAATACAGAAAAGGGCTCAGGACAGCTGTGAGTAGAAAGGTGACTGTCACAGTGATTGGAAAAGACTGAGCGGTGGAGATCACTTCACAGAGCTGATGGGGGAAGGGGGACAGCTCATGGAGAGCCTTGTGGGGCAGGGTGAGGACTTGGGCTTTGCTTGATGTGAGATGGGAAGCCATTGGAGGGATTTGAGCAGAGATGGGATGCTCTAAATGACCCCACATGGGCAGTTGCTTTACAATGTCCTAATTCTTAAATGTCTAGCTCCTAAAACAGAAAGAAATGGGAAAATAAAGGGAGAAAAACAGGCTCTGTTTCTCTATGTTCCCTAAAACCTACTTAAGCTGCTGCTAGATGGGGCTTTCAACAAGGGTAGCTTACCTCTGTGTCTGCTTCTACATAATCAGGAGCAGCAACCAGTGATCAGAACACAGAGCCCCAAATATCTGAAGGACAAGGTCTTTCTTGGCTACCCCGGCTCCTGTAAGTTTCTCCAGGAATATTGCACTGCAACTGGCATAGGCTGTGGGCTGGCAGCTGGGTCACTGCCACCATGCTAACTTCTACAATGGACTGAAATGAACTATAATTTGTAGGATAGGCCTTCCTTGGAATCTGCAAGCCTTCAGATAGACTCCAGAGTTCCAAATTAGTTACAGCAGAGAGACCCTGCCAGTACAATACTTGTTTAGGTGGAGAGATGGACTCCTGGCTCTCCCAACTCTTCCATCTTCCCTGATGTCATTCTCTACTATCCGTTTTTATAACACCATTGCCGTTAATAGTGTCATAAAATCAAGTTGTGAATACATGCTTGATTACTGTCTGATTCAGCAAAGAAATCACTTTCACATCATGAATGTCGGTTGCTATTTTTATTTATTTCGATTAAGGAGAACGTGAAGCAATGAAGACATTTGTCAGACCTTCCCTTGTTTGTCAATGAGGAGAGAGATTTTTTGGTTGAATTTTATAATAGTTTTTGAATTAAAGAATATTTCCTCAATGTTTTTTGTGCTACTCAAATGGCAATGCTCAAAGACGCAACGCTCTTTTCATTTTAACATTTAGAACATGCATTCTGAACGTGTTCTTCCCATTTTCTTAAATCTAGACCACATCAGAAAAACCCCTTCTCTAACGAACCACACAGAAAATATTTTGCCTTTGTAGGCCACACAATCTCTGTTGCAACTACTCAAATTAGCAATAAACAATATGTAAACAGGGCCGTGTTCCAATAAACCCTTATTTATGGACACTAAAATTTGAATTTCATATGATTTCCACATGACGTAAAAAAATCATTCCCCCCAAACATTAAAAACTAAAAATTAATCTTAGCTTGGAGATTCTAAAAAAATAAGCAGTAAGTCTGCTTTGGGCTATAATTTGTTGATTATTGATCTAGACAACTAAAGAAAAAAAACCCCAAACAAAAAAAACACCAATAGTTAAAAAAAAAAAAATCAAATCAAGGTCAGATTTGCAGTATTTGTCAATTTCTGTGGCCTAAATGCTCCCACCTGTTGTTCAGTTTCAAGCTACTAATATAATGTTGATAAATGCAAAGTTGCACCGCAGTAAGAAAGATGTCTTTCCACCATACAGCGACAATAGACAAAGAAACTTAGTAACATAGCTAACAGTGACATAATAAAAAGTTTTTTTTTCTGTAGAGACAGAGTCTCACTGTACCGCCCTCGGTAGAGTGCCGTGGCGTCACACGGCTCACAGCGACCTTTAACTCTTGGGCTTATGTGATTCTCTTGCCTCAGCCTCCCGAGTAGCTGGGACTACAGGCGCCCGCCACAACGCCCGGCTATTTTTTTGTTGCAGTTTGGCCGGGGCTGGGTTTGAAGCCGCCACCCTTGGTATATGGGGTCGGCGCCCTACTCACTGAGCCACAGGCGCTGCCCAATAAAAAGTTTTAAAAGTAGGGCGGCGCCTGTGGCTCAAAGGAGTAGGGCGCCGGTCCCATATACTGGAGGTGGTGGGTTCAAACCTGGCCCTGGCCAAAAACTGCAAAAAAAAAAAAAAAAAAAAGTTTTAAAAGTAATGATTTTTAACATTTTATTACCTTCCTTTGTAATATAACTTCTGTGAATTTATGTAGTTTAATTTTTAAATAATGGCTATGCTTAACAACCAACTCACGAAATTCCTGCAAAAATCACCAATCAGTTCTTGCAAACCAGTACGAAGCTGCCCCTGCCCAGTCTGGTTCAGAGGACTCTCAACTGACATCAGCTAAGAGAAGTAGAGTCTTGCACCTGGGTGCCCTTCTTTCCAGCACATACATCCTCTCCTTGAGACTCAAGTACCTTATGCTTCACAAAGTGAGAGTCGGCTGCTGAGTGAACATCTATTCTGAGTTCTGACCAGCTCACTGGCATCCCTTCTCTGGCTCTAAATCTGATCTATGAAATTCTCTCCCACAAAATATTGGAATTCAGCTGAGAGATGGCCAGTTATTTTCAGCTGTGGCTGAAATTATAAGATGTTAACTCCAGAGCCATTGGGGCAGAGAAACAAGAAGGGCGACAGCAAAAGAATGAATCAGATCCATATAGCGTATTATGGTTTTCAATAGCGCCGAAATGGGGAGGAGATTTTTTTAGTTTGCCAAGTCTTGCTTCAAGTGCCCTGTACTGTCCAGTTGCCCTTGAATTCTGTAGGTATCCGTGTGAACTCAGCTCTTCCTTGTTTTGCTTAAACTTTACATGATGCTTTCTATTGTACACACCCAAAGAACCCTAGCTGACACTCCCTTCCACCCAAAAGTAATTTTGTCTGTTCCTGGGTCCCCTGTATTTTACCTGGCACTCAGTTTTGTCCACCATGTGCAACAGTTGTTGATATGCACACATTATCTCCTGCATAATTGTTGGAGGTGTACGTACAATATTATTAATGTTGGAGCTCCTTTTACTGGCTTTGATGAAATAGGGTGAAGGAAAAAAAACATATAGGTATCTTTAAAGATAATTAAGATAAATTTAAGATATTACCTCTTTCCTCCAGAATATTATACATCTATCTGGGGAGACAAAACATGTCATACACGTGGGACAATGACATCAAAAGCCCGTGCACATTTTAATTGCTTTCCTTGCAAAGTGACCTGAGTTCTTTATTCTACTGGGAAGTGAAGTAAGTCCAGAGTATTGGTGGGTGTTTCCTCTGCTGTCTTTCTGTGACTGTTTGGGAAAAGCTGTAATCTAACATTTGGGCTAGGTCATTTTCCATTTCTCCCAGCCTCCCAATCCTTCCTTTTTGTGAAGTCTGGCCTTGGATTAATGACCACTGGGGCCTCCATGATCTGGTCGCCCTTTTGGTTGGGTTGGGCCACCCTCTGGCTTCTGGTTGGGTTGAGCCAAGGGAAGGCACTGGCAAGAGATGGGGAGTGCAGGGGGTAGGGTATTCTCCCCACACCCCTTCTCCTCACTCGCTGCTTCGAGACCCACTGTGAGCCCCATCTGCATTCTTCAACACCTGTTGGGTGTTTCTTCCTCTGTGCCTAGTCTCCCACTGAACTCCCCTCTACCTTTCTTTTTAAACAGTGTTCTTTCTATCTTTAAGCTCCAGATCCCCAACAGTCCCTGTCAATTCCCTTGAACTTGCTTGCTAATTCTTTCATCACCTGCTCTCCTCATCTGCTCTTCAGAAGTTCACCCAATAGGTCTGGGTTTTTTGCAGGGCTCTGCCTAGTCACCACCAAATAGTTTCGCAGGTCTGTGTCTAATTCTCCTGACTGTGTCTACAAGGCTCTGTGTGATCTGCCCTCCCCTGGACCTTCAGATCTTACCACTCTCTTCTTGCTCCCTGGGCTCCTCTGACCTGGGTCTTCCTTCAGCTTCTAGAACACACACTGTAAGTCTGAGCAATTCCCAGCTGGTCTGCCTGCAATGCTGTTCCCTCCAATCTTCCCCTGACTGACTCCTTCTTATCATTTGGATTTCATTCCAACATGTCCTCAGTGAAATGCTTGATTGATCTAAACCCGCCTTCTAATTGCACACCATCCTGACTCACCACCTTTCCCCCTATATCCTCCCGTGATTGTATTTCTTCATTCCACTCAACGCAAGCTGAAATTATTTTGTTTGTTTCTTTGTTTTCTTGTTTACTCTCTCCAAATCAGGGAATAAGCTTGATGAGAACAGATAAATATTATAATTTAGCTTCTTACTTCTGTATGGCTGGTAGTAAATAGTACCTGGCATCTAGTAACTGCTCAATAATTACTTTTTCAAAGAAAGCAGAATTTCAGTAGTACTACGTATTAAATAAATCTGTGTTCACCTTACCATTCCTTTTTCATTCAAATACATGTTTTTAGGAAACAGAGATAAAGAATAGTTCCCATTACCAATGGTGTGGAGAAATCTCACTCCATTTTTGCTTCTAGAAAAACGCTCCAAGGAGCTGTGCGCAGAGGGCCTGCTCGTGTGTACAGGAGGCCCCTACAGATCCTCACAGAACGAAAGCAGTGTTTCAGCCAGGCCGGCCACATAAGGCAAAGCTCTGTTGGAAGTTGGTTAAAAAATATTTGTGAGCAATGTTTTCCTGAGTGTTCAGAGCTGAAGGGAAAGTTGTTATTTTAAAGGTGCTGTAAGAGGCCAGTCATGTTCCTCAAACGGGTTCTCTCTGAGACGGCTCAAAATGAGTTTCCTTCTCTCTAGAGACTTTTTTGATAGAGACCAAATTTCACAATTCCAGACTTGGCCACTTTTGCTCAGGGAGACAGTCTTGTTTGCCCTGCTTGGTGATTGTGAGACCGAGCTTCCTGAGAAACCAGGCAGTTAGTTCCACCAAGGACTCGTGTGTGTGCAGGCTGACGTGCCTGCTGCCCTCACCATGTGTTTTACATCTGTCTTCTGGTTCCAGGTGATCCACTGACCTGTAAAACTGTGAATAGTGGGGCGGCGCCTGTGGCTCAAAGGAGTAGGGTGCTGGCCCCATATGTAGGAGGGCGCGGGTTCAAACCCAGCCCCAGACAAAAACTGCAAAAAAACCCAAACAAACAAAAAAAACAAACCAAAAAAACCCTTGAATATGTGTCATGACGAGACACAGTGTACTCAAAGTTGTTGTTTCAAACTAATCTGCACCTCTGCTCTGGTCTTGGAAACAGCACTGGGAAGTATTTCCAAATCCAGTTGACCCCCAAACAATGCAGGGGTTAGGGGTGCTGACCCTGTGCTGTCAAAAATCTGCATGTTATTTTTGAATCCCCCCTATTTTTTTTAAGTGAAACCTTTTTATTATATATATATATATATATATATATTTTTTTTTTTTTTTTTTTCTTTGTGTGTGGTTTTTGGCCGGAGCTGGGTTTGAACCTGCCACCTCCGGCATATGGAACCGGCGCCCTACTCCTTGAGCCACAGGCGCCCCCCCATTTTTTTTTTTTTATTGAGACAGAGTCTCATTTTGTCACCCTTGGTAGAGTGCCATGGCATCATAGTTCATAGCAACCTCAAACTCTTAGGTTCAAGCTATTCTCTTGCCCCAGCCTCCCTAGTAGCTGGGACTATAGTCGCCCACGATAATGCCCAGCTATTTTTTTTTAAGCAGGCCTAGGCCGGGTTCGAACCTACCAGCCTCAGAACACATGGCCAGTGCCCTAACCACTGAACTACAGGCGCCCAGCTGACTTCCCCCAAACTTAACGACTACCTGCCTACTGTTGACTGGTAGCCCGTAGCAATAACATAAACAATCTATTAGCCCCTATTTTGTATGCTATATGTATCCTATACTGTGTTTTTATAATAAAGCAAGCCAGAGGGGGAAAATGTTATTAAAAAAATCGTAAGGAAGAGAAAATCTCTCTCCTCTTCATTAAGTGGAAGTGGATCATCAGCAAGGTCTTCAGCCTCATTGTTTTCATGTTGAGTAGGCTGGGGGTGGGGGAAGAGGGCCGCTTGGTCTTGCAGGGGTGGCAGAGGAAGAAGGAAACCCATGCGTAAGTGGATCCATGCAGTTTGAGCCCGCATTGTTCAAGGGTCGGTAGAAGAATGTTTTCAAAATCCTTTTCACTCGTATCATGCATGGTAGAGTTTGAATGGTAATGTAAGATTGTTAGTTTGAGCATCAGTAGTCTCTATGGCAACCTGTATTCTTGCATTTTGTAGGCAGCTACTGCACTCCAAGGCCATATATAATAGTTCAAGCAGATTTTTCATGGGTCTTTCAAACTGGTTAAGTTCAAAAAGTGCCCCCAAATGTGTTGGCCTGTTTTGTGCTGTTTGTTGCCTCTGTCCTCAAAAGGCTCAGTGTCACCCTCATCCTCTCTCTGATACCCCACATCCCGTCAGCCAGCAAGTGCTGTGATTTCTCCTGAGCCATCCAGTCGTCTCCACCTCCTCTGCCACCCTCTGGTGTGGGACGCCTTCATCTCCAGCCTTGACTGTGCCCCCCCATCTCTGGATGGCTTCCCTCTGAACCATTCTGTTACTGTAGCCAGAGTGACTTCTTGCTAAAACACCAAAGTGATGCTGTGACACCTGTCCACTGGATGTTCCTTCCTTCAGCCCAGAGTCTGGACATGTTGGCAGGTGAGGCCATCCACAGTCTGGTGTCATAGCTCCCAGAGCTCTCAAAATGCCCCCAACCCTTCTCCTCAACTCTCCATCCTCCCCCCAACCCCCCTCCTGTGCCCTGCAGGCTGCGGTGGTACCTGGATCTCTCAGACGTTCAGACCTCTGGTCACGCCCTGTGGTGAGGTCCTTCCTCTCTGCACCTCCCTTGTCTGGCATTAGCCTGGCTCACCCCTGCCACTTCCCTCAGGTCTCCCCTAGGTCCCCCCAACACAGGAAGCCTCCTCAGACCACCATCACCCCAACGCGGATGAGGTCCTCTCCTGCTGTACCCACTGTGTGCTCTGCCCTGCCCCCTGGCCCTTCCTCTGCCCTGTGAGCACCCCGTTACTGTCTCCCAGGGGGACCCATCCCCTGTGTGCTCTGCCCTGCCCCCCGGCCCTTCCTCTGCCCTGTGAGCACCCCGTTACTGTCTTCCAGAGGGGCCCGTACACTCCTTGGGGCAGGGACTGTGTCCTGTCTTGCAGAGTCCCTGGCTGTGCAAGGAAAAAAATAGAGCAGGTGTCAAACTGCACAGATACCTGCTGGGTCTAGGCACGAAGACAGAAGATGATGCAGAGAAGGGACACTGTTGGGGTGCTTTCGGCCACTGTTAGGGAACCCACAGCTCAGACAAAGGCAACTCTGGGTAGGGGAGGACACCTCAGAAGTGGGAAGGGTCTTCTTTCAACACACTATCTTGTAGGAGGTAGGGTCAGGGTGGAGTCTGTGGCTCTGGGAAACTTGTTAGGCAGTGGGCAGTGCTGGGCATTATGAAATGAAGGTAGCTGGGCAGGAAGACTGGCCAGGAGGGGAGGCTGGCCCTGGCGGGGCAGAGTGGGCTGCAGTGAAGCAGCCACAGGCCCAGGAGGGGGCTGAGACATGGACAGTGGAGAGGAGGGACAGCTTTCTAAGAGCAGAGAGGACCCACCCCCCTGCCCCATTCCCCTAAAAAAGTATTCTAAGAGGAGAGTGATTTGGATGCCCTCTTTGTAAACCTAGTAAAGATGGAAAATCTTTAATAAAGCTGAGAGACTGTTGGGTAAAGAAAGAGCAGTTGCATTTTCAGCAAAATACTAATGTGTGTTATAGTTTGTATCAGCAATTCTAAAAACCTGCTGTGACTCGGATTCACCGGAGAACTATTAAAGTGAAGACACAAAAATTTCCTGAATTCTGTCCTGGCTGATTTTTTTATTGAGAGTAGGTCTGGGAGAGGACCAAAGAATCTATATTAAAAAAAAAAATTTATTTCAGTTCATTTTGACACAATTGGTCAGGACTAGGGATTTAGAATTAGTGGTTTTGACAGCAAATTTAAAGCACTACACCACCTGGTGGCAGCATACCCCACTTGCAGATTCTGTGTGTGTGTGTGTGTGTGTGTGTGTGTGTGTGTGAGAGAGAGAGAGAGAGAGAGATGGGTGGGCTTGTTGGCTAGATCAGTACATGATTTCCTTCAACTGAGTCAATTCTATTGGGAAAAAAATTAATCACTGACTGCAAATGTTTTGGAAAGGAAGATGAAGACCATTAAGTGAATTGGGAAAAGGCAAAAGAAATACCAACTTCCATAATGAAATAAAGCCAAGACCCTCTACAGTTAGCTTTAGTCAGGGATTCTCCTTTTTGAGAGAAAAACTTCAAGTCTCATGTCTAAACATTGGCAAAGAGGTTCTTTCCATGACTCTGTGAGAAAAAGTCTATTTTTTTTTTCTTTTTAGGGTACACTTAACATTTATTTAAAAAGTTTTTTTTTATTTTAAATTAATACGAGGGTATACATTTTTAGGTTACATTGTTCTCACTTCCAAAGCAAAGTTCAAGTTGTAGTTGAGCCCGTCACCCAGGGGGTGTGCTGAGCACCTTGACATTGTGTGTATTAGGTGAGATTCTGCCAAAGAAAATTTCTTTTTTATTTTTGAGTTTCAATTTGTTACCCTTGGTACAGTGCCATAGCATCACAGCTCACAACAACCTCAAACTCTTGGGCTTAAGTGATCCTCTTGCCTTAGCCTCCTGAGTAGCTGGGACTACAGACACCTGCCATAGTGCCTGGCTAATTTTTATAGATGGGATCTGACTATGGCGCAGGCTGGTCTTGAACTTGTTAGCTCAGGCAATCCACCTGCCTCGGTCTCCCAGAGTGGTAGGACTACAGGTGTCAGCCACCTTACCCAGCCGAAGAAAAATTCTTTAATCATTCATGGGGGGATACCCGAGAAGAAATAAATGTAGAAAATCTTGAAAATAGATGCAGTTTGCTTTGCCAGGTCCCAAGGACACAACCCCAGGTGGGACTCAGGTAGCAAAACCAGCCTTGTTTTGAGACTTCCTTTTCCAGGTGTCAGTTTGAAAATGTCTTAGTTCACATTCATTTATCTAGGAGTGGTGCCCAGACATTAAACCCTGTGACGTCCTGACCAAGAAAAACAAGACTGATTTTCACATCTACCTAGGTCCACACTCTTGGTTCCAATATTCTTTTTAAGGGTCAAGCTTCCTTCCCAAAGTAACTGATTCCCAGGAATCACAGCATCTTTCCAGGGAGACTCTGCCTACAACGGAGGGTGGGGCGGGGTGGTGCAATCTGACCCTTGCAGCCTCAACAGTAATACCTTAGTGAAACGTGACATCATCCTGTTTTCATGCTACAGGATATTCAGATACAGTAAAGAGAAGTTTCCAAAAAGAAGTTTTCACGCCTGGGCTATTGGTTTTGATTATTGTATTAGTGTTCTGTTGTCAGAAATCTAACTTCAACTTGGAGAAAAATGACCAAGTAGCCACATAAAGAGGAGAAAGGAGAGAGAAAGAAGAGACAGAAAGGAAGGAGGAGTAGGCAAGGACTTTAAGAAAGTAAAACAAGGCTGGGCTTGGTGGCTCACACCTTGGTGGCTTACACCTTCGAGGTAAAATAACCACAAAGTTCATTGAATGTGGTGTATGAGCCCCCTCTTGCTTTGCCGGTATGACAAAGTATGTCACCTAATGCCCATTTCCTGAACGCACGAGGAATCCCCTCACCCCTAAAAGGTTTGGGTTTTGTCTTGGCCTCTGCCCGTGCCTCTGACTCTGTGGGAGACACTGTCCCTTTCACTCCCTGGTGATAGCTTTCCTAGCTGAATGTGCTTGCTTCTCAAGTGTTTTAGGGAAAGGACTGATCTTGCCTTCAAATGCTGCTTGGGGGCATCTCTGTTTTTGCTGATTGGTGCCCTAAGACGCCCCTGCTTGGTCCTACCCTTGCCACCTTCCTATATCTGCCCCCCAGTGAAGCAAACCTTCCACTTGGTTTGGGGGATGTGGAGTTGGGCCGGGGCTCTAAGTGGCAGCCAGTCCAATTTCGCGATTTGGCTCCCTGGATGCAGAGATACGGCCTGCGTCCTGAGCGGTCTGCGGCCGAGACTGTGGCCGACCTCCTTCCTGGGCCAGGTGCTGTTCTGTTTATCAGGAGGGGCTCTGCCCACAAGAACTTAGTGCCAGCACAGACCAGCCAGTGCGTTTTGATAAATCTCAGCAGGTGTGGGTTGGAGCTGTCACACTCCATTGCTTGGTGTCATTCAGCCTCAGAAGTGAGGAAGGAGCAGATTCCAAGGAATTTGGTGTCAGACTGCACAAGGAGGGAGAGGGGAATGGAGTCAAACTTCAGAGGGGGCAACAGATGACAGGATGGAGAGCGATCCACTGGGGAGGAGTCAAAGAGCCTCTGGGTGAGCAGACAGGATCCCGCGGCAGAGCCCCAGGATGTGCATTTATCTACCCTGGGCCTCCTCAGAAGAGAGGTCTGGAGGAATCAGAAGTCTTAATGTCACTTCTTGACTTTTTCTTTTTTTTTTTTTTTTTTTTTTTCATAAACCATTTGACACATTTTTATCACAGTGGTTAACATAGCCTTTCCGGCGTTATCTCAGTTACTGTGCCAAAACATTTACATTCTACATTTACCAAGTTTCGCAAATACCCCTGTATATGCACCACAGGTGTGATCCCACCGATTCCCCTCCCTCTACCCACCCCCCCCTTCCCACTTCCCCCTATTGTTAAGTTGTAGCTGGGTTATAGCTTTCATGTGAGAGTCCCAAATTAGTTTCATAGTAGGGCTGTGTACATTGGGTATTTTTTCTTCCATTCTTGGGATACTTTACTAAGAAGAATATGTTCCAGCTCCATCCATGTAAACATGAAAGAGGTAAAGTCTCCATCTTTCTTTAAGGCTGCATAGTATTCCATGGTATACATATACCACAATTTATTAATCCATTCGTGGATCGATGGGCACTTGGGCTTTTTCCATGACTTAGCTATTATGAATTGGGCTGCAATAAACATTCTGGTACAAATATCTTTGTTATGTTGTGATTTTTGGTCTTCTGGGTATATGCCCAGCAGAGGAATTATAGGATTGAATGGCAGATCTATTTTTAGATCTCTGAGTGTTCTCCATATATCTTTTCAAAAGGAATGTATTAATTTGCATTCCCACCAGCAGTGCAGAAGTGTTCCCTTTTCTCCACATCCACGCCAACATCTCTGGTCTTGAGATTTTGTGATATAGGCTAGTCTCATTGGAGTTAGATGATATCTCAAAGTAGTTTTGATTTGCATTTCTCTGATGATTAAAGATGATGAGCATTTTTTCATATGTCTGAAGGCCGTGCGCCTGTCTTCTTCAGAGAAGTTTCTCTTCAAATCCCTTGCCCAGCCTGCGATGGGATCCCTTGTTTTTTTCTTGCTGATGCGTTTGAGTTCTCTGTGGATTCTGGTTATTAAACCTTTGTCAGAGATATACCCTGCAAATATCTTCTCCCATTCTGAGGGCTGTCTGCTTGCTCTGCTTACTGTGTTCTTAGCTGTGCAGAAGCTTTTTAGTTTGATCAAGTCCCAGTAGTGTATTTTTGAAGCTGCTTCAATTGCCCGGGGGTTTCTCCTCATGAAATACTCACCCAGACCAATTTCTTCAAGGGTTTTCCCTGCATTCTCCTCTAGTATTTTTATAGTTTCATGTCTTAAGTTTAAATCTTTAATCCAATGAGAGTCTATCTTAGTTAATGGTGAAAGGTGTGGGTCCAATTTCAGTCTTCTGCAGGTTGCCAGCCAGTTCACCCAGCACCATTTGTTAAATAGGGAATCTTTTCCCCACTGAATGTTTTTAATTGGCTTGTCAAAAATCAAATAGCGGTAAGTAGCTGGATTCATCTCTTGGTTCTCTATTCTATTCCAGATATCTACTTCTCTGTTTTTGTGCCAATACCATGCTGTTTTGATCACTATCGATTTGTAGTAAAGTCTGAGGTCTGGTAGTGTGATTCCTCCTGTTTTGTTTTTATTTCTGAGTAATGTCTTGGCTATTCGAGGTTTTTTCTGATTCCATATAAAACGAAGTAATGTTTTTTCAAGATCTTTAAAATATGACAGTGGAGCTTTAATAGGGAGTGCGTTGAAATTATATATTGCTTTGGGTAGTATGGACATTTTGATAATGTTGATTCTTCCTAGCCATGAGCATGGTATGTTTTTCCATTTGTTAACATTTTCAGCTATTTCTTTTCTTAGAGTTTCATAGTTCTCTTTATAGAGATCTTTCACGTCTTTTGTTAGGTAAATTCCCAAATGTTTCATCTTCTTTGGCACTACTGTGAATGGGATAGAGTCCTTAACTGCTTTTTCAATTTGACTGTTGTTGGTGTATATAAAGGCTACCGATTTATGAATGTTGATTTTGTAACCTGAGACGCTGCTGTATTCCTTGATCACTTCTAGGAGTTTTGTAGTAGAGTCCCTAGTGTTTTCCAGATACACAATCATATCATCTGCGAAGAGCGAGAGTTTGATCTCTTCTGACCCTATATGGATACCCTTGATCGCCTTTTCTTCCCTAATTGCGGTGGCTAAAACTTCCATTACAATGTTGAAAAGCAATGGTGACAATGGGCAGCCTTGTCTGGTTCCTGATCTGAGTGGAAATGATTCCAA
Source organism: Nycticebus coucang (assembly GCF_027406575.1). NCBI lineage: Eukaryota > Metazoa > Chordata > Mammalia > Primates > Lorisidae > Nycticebus > Nycticebus coucang. The sequence goes on along the minus strand of NC_069799.1, from coordinate 47,547,192 downwards.
TTTAACTCCATTCAATATGATATTGGCTGTGGGTTTGCTGTAGATAGCCTCTATCAGTTTAAGAAAAGTCCCTTCTAGACCAATTTTCTTGAGTGTTCTGATCATGAAGGGATGCTGGATATTATCAAAAGCTTTTTCTGCATCAATTGAGAGAATCATATGGTCTTTGTTTTTTAATTTGTTTATGTGCTGAATTACATTTATAGATTTACGTATATTGAACCAGCCTTGAGACCCTGGGATAAAACCAACTTGGTCATGATGTATAATTTGTTTGATGTGTTGTTGGATTCTGTTTGTTAGGATCTTGTTGAATATTTTTGCATCTATATTCATTAGTGATATTGGTCTATAATTTTCTTTTCTTGTTGGGTCTTTTCCTGGTTTGGGGATCAGGGTGATATTTGCTTCATAGAACGTGTTGGGTAGTCTTCCTTCTTTTTCTACCTTTTGGAACAGGTTGAGTAATATAGGTACTAATTCCTCTTTAAAGGTTTGGTAGAATTCTGACGTGAAACCATCTGGTCCCGGGCTTTTCTTTTTAGGGAGGTTTTGTATAGTTGATGCTATTTCTGAACTTGATATGGGTCTGTTCAACATTTCCACTTGATTCTGGTTAAGTCTTGGAAGGTGGCGTGCTTCCAAGTATCGGTCTATTTCCTTCAGATTTTCATATTTCTGAGAATAAAGTTTCTTGTAATATTCATTAAGGATTTTTTGGATTTCTGATGAGTCTGTGGTTATTTCGTCTTTGTTGTTTCTGATTGATGATATTAGAGATTTTACTCTTTTTTTCCTGATTAGGTTGGCCAGAGGTTTATCTATTTTATTGACCTTTTCAAAAAACCAGCTTTTTGATTGATTGATCTGTTGTATTATTCTTTTGTTTTCAATTTCATTTAATTCTGCTCTAATTTTGGTTATTTCTTTTCTTCTACTGGGTTTGGGGTTGGAATGTTCTTCCTTTTCCAGTTGCGTGAGATGTCCCATTAAGTTGTTAACTTCCTCTCTTTCCGTTCTCTTGAGGAAGGCTTGCAGTGCTATAAATTTCCCTCTTAGAACTGCCTTTGCAGTGTCCCAGAGGTTCTGATAGCTTGTGTCTTCATTGTCATTTTGTTCCAAAAAATTGGTGATTTCTTTCTTAATCTCATCTCTGACCCAGCTATCATTCAGCATAAGGTTATTTAACTTCCATGTTTTTGTATGGGTATGCAGATTCCTGTTGTTACTCAATTCAAGTTTTATTCCATGATGGTCCGAGAAGATGCATGGAATAATTTCTATTCCTTTAAATTTACTGAGGTTAGACTTGTGACCTAAAATGTGATCAATTTTGGAGTAAGTTCCGTGGGCTGATGAGAAGTATGTGTATTCAGTTTTGTTGGGATGAAATGTTCTGTAGATGTCTGCTAAATCTAAATACTGGATGGTTAGGTTTAAATCTAAGATTTCTTTGCTCAGCTTCTTTCTGGAGGATCGATCCAACACTGCCAAGGGAGTGTTGAAATCTCCAACGATTATGGAGCTGGAGGAAATCAAGTTACTCATGTCTGTTAGAGTTTCTCTTATAAATTGAGGTGCATTCTGGTTGGGTGCATAGATATTAATAATTGAGATCTCGTCATATTGAGTATTACCCTTAACAAATATGAAGTGACCATTCTTGTCCTTCCTTACTTTTAATGGTTTAAAGCCTACTGTATCTGCAAATAAAATTGCAACACCTGCTTTTTTCTGATTACCATTTGCCTGAAATATGGATGACCATCCTTTCACCCTGAGTCTGTATTTGTCTTTTGAGTTGAGATGTGACTCTTGTATGCAACAAATATCTGGCTTGAGTTTTTGTATCCAGTCAGCTAACCTATGCCTCTTTAGAGGACAGTTTAAGCCATTCACATTGATGGAGAGTATTGATAAGTCTGGTGGAATTTTGGGTATCGAGTTTTTCAAAGGTCCAGTGGACATTTTTAATCCTTTCACCAGTGTGGAAGTTGGAGTTTGATCCGAAGTTTCTGAGTGAGTTTACTTTTGTGGTATAGGATTGGGTTGGTCATTGTGGAGGATAGGTCTGAGAACATCCTGAAGAGCTGGTTTACTTATGGCAAATTTTTTCAACATATGAATGTCATTGAAGTATTTAATTTCTCCATCATAGATGAAACTCAGTTTAGCTGGATACAAGATCCTGGGTTGAAAGTTTTTTTGCTTTAGGAGATTAAAAGTTGATGACCAGCCTCTTCTGGCTTGAAAAGTTTCAGCAGAGAGATCTGCAGTTATTCTAATATTCTTACCTTTGTACGTTATAGTTTTCTTTTGCCAGGCTGCTTTGAGAATCTTCTCTTTCATGTTAACTTTAGTGAAGCTAATTATGATATGTCTGGGAGATGGCTTATTGGGGTTGAATCGTGCTGGGGTTCTGAAGCTGTCTGCTATCTGAATTTCAGATTCTCTAGGCATGTCTGGAAAATTTTCTTTCATAATTTCATGTAGAAGGGCCTCTGTGTCCTTGGCAGCCACTTCATCATTCTCCGAAATTCCTATAACCCTTATGTTGTTTTTTTTCAAATTATCTGAGAGCTCTCTGAGTGAGTGATCCGTTTTTGCTCTCCATTTCTCTTCCTCTTTGAGAGATTGGGAGCGTTCGAAGACTTTATCTTCGATGTCAGAAATCCTTTCTTCTGCTTGCTCCATTCTGTTACTGAGGGATTCTACTGTATTTTTCATATCTTTGAGGGCTGTAAGTTCTTGCTTCAGTGTGTCTAAGTCTTTGGTGGTTTTGTCTTTAAATTCGTTAAATTCTTGAGACAATTTTTGAATTTCTCCTCGAATTCCTAATTCCATCTTATTAATCTTGTCTGCAATCCAAATTCTGAATTCGATTTCTGACATTTCAGCCAGTTGTTTATGAATGGGATCTTCAATCATATCTGCCGTATCTTTTCTTGGGGGTTTGATCTATTCTGGTTATTCATGTTACCAGAGTTTTTCCGCTGATTCCGCCCCATGGTTATTTTACTCCCTTTGGTTTTTCCCCTGGGGTTTTATCAAGGGCCCGTACAGTGTTGTGGCCTGAGAAACTGGGGCCCTGTCTGGTGTGGTGGAGCAAAGTGGTTCTGTCTTGCTTTCAGCTGGTTTCTGTTCGATCCTATTGCAACTTCTACTCTGGCTTGAAGTCTCAGCTGTGTGAAAAAATCAGCAATTAAGTCACCCCGCCTGCCCACCTCTGGCCCCAGTTGGAAAAGGAGAATCAAACCTTCCTACAATCGCACACCCAGGGCACCGCCTGAAGAGTCCTCAGTCTATTAGCCCAGTTCAAAAGGTCCGAATCAACTGTCTCAATCAGCACTTGTCTCGGGTAGAAGGGTTCAAGAGGTCTCTGGGAACTGGATCACAGGGGCCTGGTGACTCCTCTGACACAGCTCACCCCAGTGCAGCGTGGAGTCAGGAGGAGCCACCCAGCAAACAGAGCAGTCTGGGAAGGTTGACGTCTCCTTCCCCACTTTGCCCCTCCGTCGGACCCAGTCACTGGTATCTCTGCAGATGGCTAACCCAGTTGCCTGCAGTGAACAGACACTCCAGGGGTTTGCACCTGCCTGAATCGCAAGGAAGTCTGCCAGGCCCCCGCAGACTGCCGCTATCTAGCAGGAGGAGATGGGGCCTGACATCTTTGAGTGTTTGATGCAGGTGATGGGAAGGAGGTGTTCACTCAGGCTTAGCCCTGTCCCTGATGCATGCTGCTAACAGAACAGAACAGAACAGAACAGACAACTTTGTGAGGTTCTGTCTCTGTTCCTGTCGTCGCCTACAGGAGACGGGCTGTTTTGAGTTCAAACGTCTTTGCTGCTGGAGAATTGTGTCTGAACACCTATCTGGGTCGCCCCGCCCTGGAGGCTTCCGGGTTTGTGAGCCGTGTCACCGGTGGCCTCCTCTGGTTGCCCAGGGAGACAGGGGGTGTGGCCTCAGAATATCCAGAAGTGAGCGTTCTGCCGTTAAAGAAAAAATGGCTGTTGATCTACCTCCAGGGAACTGCTGCTCTGGTGTGGGCACTCAGGCGACCCTTTTCTCCTTTGTCCCGCGCCCCAGAGTCAGCACTGAGCGGCCGCAGTTTGTGCTGGGTCCACACCCCTTAAGAGATCCCCCAAGAATCAGAACTCATGGGGGATGGGCCCCCAGACCCCGATTGGGAGTGGGGCGGGGGGAAGCTAGAGTTTCATTCAGTTTCACGCAATACTACGGTCCGGGGAGGGCTCCTGCACTGCACCGCAGGGAAGTGCCGCCAAGGCTTGATTTCCCCTCAGCAGAGTGCCCTCTCCTCGCTCACGTATCCCAGAGTCGGCGCTGACCTGACGCAGCTCAGGCACTGTGCACTCCCCTCGAGAAATCACCCAAGGAGCCGAACTCCTGGGGGATAGGCCCTCAGACCCCGAGTGAGAGTAGGGGCTCTCAGCTCTCAGCGGGGAGGCCAGAGTCTTATTCAGTCTTGGGCCCCGTATGCCCGGGGAGGGTTGGTGCACCGCACCGCAGGGAAGTGCCGCGAGGCGTGACTCCCCCTCAGCCCGGTGCCCTCTCCTCACTCGGAGCGCCTCAGAGTCAATGCTGACCAGTCACAACTCGGGGACTGTCCACTCCCCTTGAGAAATCACCCAAGGATCCGAAGTCCTGGGGGACAGGCCTCCAGACCTCAGTGGGCGGGAGGGGAGCGCCGGGGATTCAGGGTTGCCGGCAAAGGATTCCCAAAGTTTTATTCAGCCCTATGTCTGGCAGGAGAACGCCAGGCACCCCAGTAGGGGAGGTAGGTCCAGTTTTTAGAAGGTCTCTCCCGTGGAGTGGAGTGGGAGGGCCTTTAATTTCTGCCTGCTTGTTCAATTGTGGGGCTCTAGAGCCGGTCTCATGGGGGAGGGGGACTCCCGTCCGCTTGGTGGTGGATTTTGTACCTTTTGTTTGCGTCCTTGTGATCACAACTTGCCTCAGCGGTGTTGATGTGCGTTCTTCAGCCTTCTCTCTTGGTGAGGCTCAAGTCCACCAGGATACTTACTAAATTCCTGTCCCTTAACTCTCCTTCTGGACGGGAGCCTTTGTTGAAAGCTGGCTTCAGTCCGCCATCTTGTCTCGTCTGCATTTTTAGAGATGGGTCTCGCTTCCACTCAGGCTGATCTTGAACCTGTGAGCTCGACTTTTTCTTAAAGTAATATGTATCTTTTTAATATTTCGAGAGTATAATTTAGTGGCATTAATTTTATTCACAATGGCCAAGCAGTGGCTCACCCTCCTAGCCCTCTGGGAGGCCATGGCAGTGCATTGCTTAAGCTCAGGAGTTCGAGACCAGCCTGAGCAAGTGCAAGACCTCCTCTGCACTAAAAATAGAAAAAATTAGCTGGGCTTTGTGGTGGGCGCCTATAGTCCCAGCCACCAGGGAGGCTGAGATAGGAGAATCAACTTCGGCCCAAGAGATTGAGATTTATGATGATGCCACTGCACTTTACCCAGGGCAACAGAGTAAGACTCTGTCTCAAAAAGAAAAAAAAAATATATATATATATGTTTTGTCAATATATATTGTGTCAATATATATTACATTCACAATGTTGTGCAACCATCGCCATGATCTATTTCCATAACTTTTTCATTACCCTAAACAGGAACTCAAGAGATCATTCAGCGCTAACTCCCCATTCCCCCTCCCCCAGCTCCTGGTAGCCACTGATCTACTTTCTGTCTCTATGAATTTGCTTATTCTAGGTAGTTCAACTAAGTGGAGCCATGAAACATCTGTCCTTTTGGGTTTGGGTTATGCCACTTAGCACAGTGTCTGCAAGGTTCATCCTTATGGTGATACATATCAGAATTTCATTCCTTCTTGTGCTTGAATAATATCTGGTGTCTCTTTTTTTAGCCACTGGATTTCTCTTTCTTTGGACACCTTTGAAAAAAGTCAGACTACTTGATGACATGCATGAAGCCATAAATATAATGGGAGCCTTTGTCTTAAAAGAAAAAGACCTCAGAGTTGGTGGAGATGCAGACCGCTCAGAAGCTCAGGCTGGGACAGGAAAGTGTTGCTGCCTTCACAGATCCGTTCCTTCTTTCCCAGGAGGTCTCTGCTCCCTCAAAAACTGACCACATTTGACCTTTTCAGTTTAGGTGAACTTGGAAGAATGACCTGGCAGAGGGTTAATAGGATGGACAAAGATGATTCAGTATTCATTTCAATCTTTGCCTATAACTTAAAGAAAAATAAATTTTCCTAATTTGTGGTTATTTACAGCACTGTAAATCGTGGCAAATGCCATGAAGTGCCAATAAATTTTTTTTTTTTTTTGAGAATCAATTTTAAATAGCTAAACTCTCAACAGCAGCTCATAAAGTGAGACTTGGCAGTTGTTAGGTAGTTATGGTTAAATTGACAGTCCTTTGGGGAATTAAGATATCCAAAAAGCAGGGGTAGTGAGGACTATAGTGATAAATGGTTGGGCTTGTTGGTTGAAGAGATTTTATAGCAAGCGTTTAAGCTTAACCGCCTGTGTGAAATCAGGAAATCAAGGTTATCACTTCTTCATAGCTACCCCATTCATTACTGACCTCAGGGGGTCTTATGTCAAGCTAGGAAAGGCAAGACTGAGGCTATGTGAAGGAAGAAATCATCTCTAGGCAACAGGATACTGTCAGAAAAAACAATTTCCAAAGAGGAAAGACAGAAGCTTGTGAGAGAGTTGCATAAATCTTGTAAAAGTACTGAAAAGGAAATAAAAAAAACCAAGAGAGGGAGAGAGAAATATCAGAATAGGATTTTATTTAAGACCAAAATAAAGGGAAAAATAATAAGAAGAATGTAATTCTGCTTGAGACTCTTGGTGGAAGATGGTAGCGCAAAGCTATATTTACTCTATTCCCTTTGCTAGAGCCTCCCACATGGACTGACAAGGAAAAAAACAAAAAACAAAAAACAGAGAGTAGAAATTCCATATTTGATGAAACTTGGCATGGAGTTAACCACAACATGTTAACATTATCTGTCATACACAGCGGAATACTGACCAACTTGAGAGATAATGTAAGAGCTGATGCAAACCTCTCTACATCTCCAGAAGGGTATACAGACTGCTCTAAAGTGAAACAAAATCCTAAAATATCCAACTAATAATCCCTTACTTAATAAGACAAGAACTTGAGTCATGAGCAGACCACAGGAAAGAGGGTAAGTCCCAAAGGGAGTTTGGTTTCATAACATAGAACTAGAAAGGAAAGTGGGGCTGAAGGATTTATTTTCTTCTACCAAGAAACAGACTAGAAGTAAGAAACTGGCCTGAAGAAAGACAGAAAATGATAATCTGGCTTGTAATTGCTGACTTGAGTCAGCCGAACAAATCTGGTTTGTAATTGGTGACCTGAATCCGCTGAACAAAGAAACCTGAGGGCTAAGATTTCTCAGCCAATATTTCTTACCAAATCTGAGTCTACATGGTGATGTATGAACTTCATCACAAAGAGGAGAAAAGTGAACATAAGATGGGGAAAAAAAATGAAGAACTTGCATGAAAAGCAGTTTTCCAAGAAAATAAAACTTCTGAGAAATATTATTTTATACAGGCAGTCACTGAGTTAGAAACATTTGACTTACATATAGCTCATACTTACAAATGGAGACTCTTAACAGTAAATCCCTGAGTTACAGATAATGATGGATGGACCATTCGCACTTAACAAATAGAGGCACGACAAATGATAGGTTCAATGTACCTATTCCAACTTACATACAAACTCAACTTAAGAACAAACCTATAGATCTTATCTCTTTCCTAACCCAGGGACTGCCTATATTCTCAGAAAAGTTACAGAGGAAGTTGATTCTGAAAATCAAGTTCAAATAGAGGACAAATGATATAACTAGAGAGGGGAGAATAATGAACATGAGCCTCCTGAGCACAGTAAAGAAATGGAAGGTAGTTTTTGAAAATAACACTGAAGGTTATGTACACCATGGAATACTATGAAGCCTTAAAGAAAGATGGAGACTTTACCTCTTTCATGTTTACATAGATGGAGCTGGAACATATTCTTCTTAGCAAAGTATCTCCAGAATGGAAGAAAAAATATCCAATGTACTCATCCCTACTATGAAACTAATTTATAGCTTTCATATGAAAGCTATAACTCAATTATAGCCTAAGAATATGGGGAAAGGGAAAAGGGAGGGGAGGGAAGGGGGAAGGATCGGTGGAGGGAGGGTAATTAGTGGGACCACACCTATGTGCATCTTACAAGGGTACATGTGAAACTTACTAAATGTAGACTATAAATGTCTTAACACAATAACTAAGAAAATGCCAGGAAGGCTATGTTAACCAGTTTGATTAAAATCTTTCAAATTGTATATAAAACCAGCACATGGTGCCCCATGATTGCATTAACGTACACAGCTATGATTTAATAAAAAAAAAAAGAAAATAACTGCAAAAGAAAACCCAGAGATATGAAAATAACATTTAGAAAACTTGACACCACTAAAAATAAGTATGAGAGACTGACACCAGAGATTCAACTAGAATTCTACCGTACTCTTTTAAATTCACATTACTAAATGCCCTGCACTTCAGGGAGTACCTGGCACATGCAGATATACAACAAGTAGTATATGAGTAAATGAAGAAGGCAAAATCAGTAATTTTCAGAAAGAGGACATAAAATGGGAATTTAGGAAATAATTTAGATATAAACTTTTTTTCCTGAAATAGATCATAATTTGAAGATCCAGAAGATGCAGAATGCTCCAGAATCACCCTCAGACACATCCTGGTTAAGTTACTGTACTTTAGGTATATGTGTATTTAGGCAAACAGAAAAAACAACAACAACAACAGATAACGTGGCAGGAGGAATACAAGGCTGGCATCAGAGTTGCCCACAGCAATATTCAATGAGCAGTGAAGCAACAACCAGAGTTCTGAGGGCAAAGTAAGAGTTCAGGCTTTTATACCCAGCTAAACTATCAGGAATGTGTAAGTGAACTGCAGACAGCTTCAATCTGAGGGAATACGGTATTCACAAGATCAACCTGAAAAAAATGATAAAATAATTCTCAGCAAAAGATACATCAAAATTAAAAACTTAGCAAGGAGTAGTACATCAAAGGACTATAGTATGCATTAAACCTATTTCAGTAATGGTGAGAGTTACAGTTTCAGAGAGTAAGTAGCATATACCCTGATAATATAAAAGTAACAAGAAAATTTTAACAATGACCTTTGAGAATGAGAAGAGTTCTAGTTACTTCATATTGAGGATTCAATAGATAGTCCTTAAAGTGTCTAACTTATGAAATCAAGACTGGAAAAATGGTCCCCTACCTGTGCCTGAGTTGCTCAGTACTAGGATAGCCATTATGGAAAATAGTATGGAAGTTTCTCAAAAATTAAAAATAGAACTATCGTATCACTTAGCAATCTCCACTACTGGATATATATCCAAAGGAAATGAAATCAGTATGTCAAGATATACCTGCAATCCCATATGGATTGCAACACTATTTACAATAGCCGAGGTATAGGATGGACCTGTGTCCAACAACAGATGAACATAGATAGAAGATCAGTATCATGATGGGTGCAGTGGCTCATGCCTGTAATCCTAGCACTGTGTGGGACCAAAGAGGCTGGATTGCCTGAGCAAGAGCAAGACCTTGTGTCTACTAAAAATAGAAAAACTAGCCAGGGCATTGTGGCGGGCACAGATAGCCCAGCTACTCGAGAGGCTGAGGCAAGAGGATCTTTTGAGCCCAAGAGTTTGAGGTTGCTGTGAGCTGTGACGCCACAGCACTCTACCTAGGGTGACAGAGTGAGCCTCTATCTCAAAAAAAAAATTTTTTTTTCATGCAGTATAAATGTGTATATACACAATGAAATACTACTCAGCCATAAAAAGGAATATTGTTATTTGAGACAAGTATGAAACCAGAAGACATCATGTTAAGTGAAATAAGCCAGCTACAGAAAGGCAAACACGGGAGGGTGGCCATGCTGACAGTACAGCGTTATATATTACAAACAGCTAAAAGAGCGTCTACTGAATGTTCTCACCACAAAAAAAGGATAAATATATACAGGGGCGATGGATACACTAACTGCCCTGATTAGATCATTACATAATATTTATATGTATCAAAACATCAAATTGCTCCCCATAAATATGTACAAATATAATGTGTCAAGTAAACAAAATATTTGAACAGGACTTACCACAAATATCCAAATGGTATATATTAAAACCAACATTAAATATTGGCTAAATATTTATGTTAAATAATATTGATGTATTTAGTGACTATTATATTGTCTTAATATTGAGGACAAATTCCAAATATAAGATTCCTCTACAAGTCTACTCTAATGCCTGAAACATTAAAAGAATGAAAATACCCAAATTAGCAATTTTGTGGAAGTATCAGATGTCTGATACCCTGCTTTGAAGATGTAAACCAGTGCTACTACTATAGAAAACTATCGTATAATATTCATTGAAACGGAATGCAGCTCAAAAAGTCCAGCATCTACCTAGCAAAAATACATAATACTTGCTTAACAAAAGAAATGCACAAGAATGTTTACAGAAAGGTTATTCATAATAGTCCCCTCAGTGGAAAACAAACCACATCTCCATCAAGAGTAGCATGTACAAATAATTTGTGGTATAGTCACATAATAATGCAATAATGCATAGTGATAAAAATAGAATGAATGCTACTCTATACTACAAAATGGGTGAATCTTACAAACATAATATTAAACAAAAAGAAAGAAATAAAAGTGTAACTCTATGCTTCCATGACTTAAATTCCCCCAAAGAGCCACAGATCAGAAGAATAGTTACCTTTGTGGGAGCTTCTGAATACTTACAGTGTTCTTAGTCTTGATCTGGCTTTTGGTTACATAATGGTATTCTCTTTGTAAAAATTTGTGGAATTGTACACTTAATGGTTTGTGAATTTTTCCATGTTGAAATTTAACAGAAATGTTTAGAAAAAAGTTCTGCACCCATGTATAATGACATTATAATCCATTTACAATTTCTGAATAAATTCAGAATGAAAGAATATTGTCTTAAAATATGAAAAAGAATAACTCTGAAGACAACCTCAGTTATCCTACAAATACATAAACACTAGAGGTAATCCTGTCAGTGTAAGTGAAAATATAGGAGGGCTCACTAGTACCTCTACTGTTAAAATTTGTTCTGAAAATATTAGTCAATACCACAAGGTTAGAGAAAGAAATAGAGTTTACATAAACATCAGAAAGGAATCGGTAAATTTTATTATTTAGAAAGAATATGATTGTATACCTGGAAATCCAAGCAAGACACCTAGAAAATTAATTTGAAAAATAGAATCTTAGGGCAGCACCTGTTGCTCAAAGGAGTAGAGCGCTGGCCCCATATGCCGGAGGTGGCGGGTTCAAACCCAGCCCCGGTCAAAAACTGGAAAAAAAAAAGAGCGGCACCTGTGGCTCAGTGAGTGGGGCGCCGGCCCCATATGCCGAGGGTGGCAGGTTCAAACCCAGCCCTGGCCAAACTGCAACAACAACAACAACAAAAAAAATAGCCCGGCGTTGTGGCGGGCGCCTGTAGTCCCAGCTGCTCGGGAGGCTGAGGCAAGAGAATTGCGGAAGCCCAAGAGTTGGAGGTTGCTGTGAGCCATGTACAGTGAGACTCTGTCTCTACAAAAAAAAAAAAAAAAAAAGAATCTCAATTAGGTGGCTGACTAACAAAAGTGATGTCAAGAAAATCAATAATTTATCTACAAATGATAATTGAGATTATACAAAAATGTAAAAATGACAGATGCCAACACAAAAATTTACACCAATTAATAAAATTAATGAGAAACATGAAGGAAACGAAACTGTATGGAGGATCTAAGGGGGAAGGAAATGGAACAATAAAACTCAGTATGGGAGGGTGGCGCCTGTGGCTCAAAGGAGTAGGGCACCAGCCCCATATACTTGAGGTGGCGGGTTTAAGCCAAGCCCCGGCCAAAAAAAACTGAAAAAAAAAAAAAAGAAAAGCTCAGTATAGCAAGGTGTAAAATGATCTATGTACCCATGCAATACGATTTAGAGTGGGATCAGGAATTTGATAACATAATTTATCATGTATCCTTTTTAAAAGTAAAGATGAGCAAAGAGCAAGGAAAAACATGAGGAAAAAGAATAGTGATAAGGGACTTTATATCCACCACTTTAGTAAGAGACTGGATAAAGAGTTCAGAGGCAAATATTTAAAATAGTGGATTATCTAGTGAATAGCTTTGAGACAACCAGCTAAGTTTTCTTTCTGAGATGGTAGGGGATAGTGGTTGGGAGATAGCCAGCTACCTAGCTTACTTTTTATGCCAAAATAAATTGCCAAGGGATACAAGATTTAAATATACCAAAATAATCATAAAACTGATAGCAGAAAATTTGGAAGAATCTTTTTTACAATCTTGGCACTGACTATCCACTAGATAGTGCTGTAAGTACTTTATATACAATAACTAGTCCCCGCAATATCTAAGAAGTAGATATTACTATGATCCATGTTTTATAGATGAGGAAACTGAGGCATAGAGGGGTAAAGTATGTTGCCCAAGGCTGTAGAGTCAAAAAAGAGAAAGATCTCAGCAGTCTGGTTGGAAAGTTTGTAGTCAGAACTATACTGCACTGCTTCTAAGATGACCAAGTTCCTGCAGCATGCTCTAATACACCCTGTATTTAAGCACAGATGATGGCCGAGCTTCTGAAGTTTAAAAACAAGAAACTGGGGAAAACATTTGGAAGATATATTACAGACAAAGTATGGAATTTTTTTAAATATATAAAGAATTCACACAAGTCACAACTCAAAGTAAAAAGAAAAACAAAGAGGAAGAAAGACATGAACACAGTTTACTAAAAAGAAATGCCTGTGAGTTTATGCAGTGTCACTCACCTGAAAAAAATGCAAGTTAAAACAATGTTGAGATATAATTTTTACGGACCGCATTGTCAAACTTTTAAAAGTTTAATAATGCATTCTGGGAGGCTGAGGCAGGTGGATCGCTTGAGCTCGGGAGTTGGAGACCAGCCTGAGCAAGAGTGAGCCCCATCTCTACGGAAAATAGAAAACTAGCCAGCCGCTATCGTGGGTGCCTGTAGTCCCAGCTACTTGGGAGGCTGAGGTAAGAGGAGTCTAAGTCTAAGACTTCAGACTCCTGTGTCCAAGACTTTGGGGTTGCTGTGAGCTACGATGCCACGGGACTCTACTGAGGGTTGACTAAATAAGACTCTGTTTAAAAAAAAAAAAAAGTTTAATAATGCTCCATGTTTTGACCAAGTTGAAGAAAAATAGACACACCTTATTGTTGGAAGTATAAATTGGTAGAATTTTTTGAATGGTACCTTGGCAAGATTCATCAGAAAACTTAATGTACTTATCATTTGACTCATGAATTCCACTTCTGGTTATCTAGTCCATGGATGTGTCAGAGGCAGAAGACAGATAGGCATGAGAATGTCCACGGAATTGTAATTGCACTGCTCAGTGTAAACCACGAGAATGTCCACGGAATTGTAACAGCACTGCTCAGTGTAAACCACGAGAATGTCCATGGAATTGTAACAGCACTGCTCAGTGTAAACCACGAAAATGTCCACGGAATTGTAACAGCACTGCTCAGTATAAACCACGAGAATGTCCACGGAATTGTAACAGCACTGCTCAGTGTAAACCATGAGAATGTCCATAGTGTCCAAGAGCACTGTGCAGTCAGCTGACCTTTTTTTTTCTTTTAGAAAGACCAGCTTGATAAAGAAGGCAGTACATTGATTTATATATTGGTGCAAACTCCTTAATTAAATGTGCGATGCATTTTGAGTAGCACTAGTTCATTTACAATAACTAAAAATTGGAAGTGACCTGAAAGTCCAACAATGGGATATCTGCTATATAAATTCTAATAGATCCAAAAATAAAGTCCTATGTATTCATTTAAAATAATGAAATCTACATATAGTGATTTTATATATATATATATAGAGAGTCTTATATATATAAATAAATATATATATAGTCTTAGTCAACCTTATATATATAAATAAATATATATATATAGTCTTAGTCAACCTTCGGTAGATTATATATATGTGTGTGTATGTATATTGTATATATATAAATATATAGTTTAATCTATAGTTTTTTAATAATATATAAAAGTTTATATATAAATACACATACACAGATATGATGGAGTAAAAAGGTAGCAGACCAGTATGAACAGAGTAATTAAGTGTGGGATGAAAAAGTACTAGTTTGTATAGACATTGAACTTCTAGAAGCACGCAAAAGACACTGGACCAAAGTTATCTCTGGGATGGGGAATTGGGATCATGGACAGATAAGTCATGGTGCTTTTTATCTTGTGCCCTGCTACACAAGGTATATTCATAATTTTTTAAAACACAAATTAAAGCCTGTCGTCCCAACTACTCCAGAGGCTGAGGCAGGAGGATCACTCCAGCCTACGATTTTGAGGTTGCTATGAGCTATGATGACACAGCACTCTACTCAGAGTGACAAAGTGAGACTATCCCAAAAAAAAAAAAAAAAGAATTAAAATTAAAACTTTTATTTAAAAGTCAAGAAATAGAAACTGGCTTTGGGTGAAAATCTGTTTTAGAAGACTTACGGAGACAATCTTTGAATGGCAGACATTCCCATGGAGTCATTTTTGTAAAGGTGTAAGAACACATCAGCTTCTTTTCCAAACTCAGAAATATGTTTTTGTCACCATAAAAACAAGTTCATTTTGGCCAGTTCACCAATCTCCCAAACTAAAGTTTTAGTCCATCTCTAAGACTGGTGTCAAAGCAGCTAGAAGTGATGAAGTTGGGATTCCGTCCCCGCAGTGTGACTGTCCATCAGCTAATTTTAATTATAAATTTGTACAAAGAAGTGTGGGACCTAGAAACTGTTCATGCTCAGAAGGGTCCTAAGATGCAGATCATGAGTCATATTGGACAGTCTAGAGGTCCTATATGCTTCACGGAAACCACAATTTACATTGCCAAAAGGAACGGAAAATTAGGCCTGAAAGGGTTATGTGGGTCACTAATGGTTAACACCTAAACAGTGCTATGAAGTTTACAAAAGCACTTTTTACACAGCCTGTGTCACGGGGTCCTTGTGACAAATCTGTGGAGTAGATCAATTTCATAGACCTAGTATCATCGATGCAAACACCGGGCAGAGAAGGCTTAGTCCCCAGAGTCACTAAGGAGTGAAGCGGCAAAGCCAGAATGTGCCAGCCTGAGTTCTCACCACCCCCCACACACTGCCTTCCAAGGCCGGGCCCGACCTACACGTCCCCAGACAGGCAGCCTGGTCAGCTTGCCCTTGTTCTCTATTCATTTGTACTTGGTGACACCACTGAGCTGCATGAGTTTAAAAGCAGACCATGGCTGTTGCCACTGTTTGTCAAACATTGCTACTTGGAACAAGCAGAGAACAGACGGCTGTCTGAGTTCGTCTTAGTCATCTTGAACAGAATCAAAGGTGCACAAATAGAAGAAAAGTAAGTAACTTGTTTATCTGAAGAAAGGAAGCTACTGCCCAGGCCGTGTGTCTGTCCCTCCTTAGCTGTGCTCTGCTCTACAGTTTTCTCCAGAAGTTCATTGATCTTCCTTGAAGGTCTTTCTAATTCTGACACCAGCTTTCACTATTTCACTGCAGTCTTTCAGGCCAGACATCTTTCTCTTCCTAATACTCTCTATTCAGCTACCCCTATCTCATATTTTATTTCTATTTCGACTTTCTTGTGCATAAACCCTGTCTAGAGGAATTATAACTATGTGATAATATGCCACACTGAGCACCTGTTATCTGCCAGACACTGTGGTAGGCACTTTACTTATTGTATATTATCTCACCCTTACAGCAAACTCTATAAGGTATAAATGGTCTGACAACAAAGTTCACAAACTTGTCCTAGAAAAAGTGCTACATACCTCATTGCTGAATGTCACTGTGGTCACCTTCAAGGTATTTCCCCCAGGAAGTTATGCACCAATACTAGCATCTAGGCCACCTTTCAAAGCAATTTTGGAACTCTCTTTCTGGAATGGCCATCAGAGCCATCATCATACGAAGGTCTGACGATGAAATTCATGAATTCATCCTAGAAAAAGTGCTATATATCTTATTGCTGAATATCATCACTATGGTCACCTTTTTTTTTTTAATTTTATTGATTTTTTTTGAGACAGAGTCTCACTTTGTCACCTTTGGTAGAGCTCTGTGATGTCACAGCTCACAGCAACCTCAAACTCTTGGGCTTAAGCGATCCTCTTGCCTCAGCCTCCCAAGTAGCTGGGACTAACAGTCACCTTTGAAGTATTCCCCTTGGCTGTCTGGTGACCACAGTGACATTCAGCAATGAGGTAGTAGCACTTTTTCTAGGGTGAGTTCGCAAACTTCATTGTCTGACCTCACAGCGCCTTCCTCCCACTTTGCAGATGGTAAAAACCAAACACGAGAGTGACTGAGTCTGGATCTGTAGCAACGAGAGGCACAGCTGGGATTCAAATGTTGATCTTTCTAGCTTCAAAGCCAAGGCTTTCTCTCTAGTCCAGAGCACACCAGTATTAACGCTTATTGTATCAGTGACTCAAAGAAGGCATTTAGTGAAAATGTTCATTTTTAATAGTCAGCATCACACTTGCTTTTTCTCAGTGCTTAAAAGGTGGGTTGGTGGTCTAAGGTGATGAAATTCAAACCTAATACAAATGCAGCCTTCTCGTATCATATCCCTCACCAACCCACGGAGAATTGTGGCGTATAATGGACCCTTCTGTTCCATTGCTTTCTCCACCTGGTCAACCCTCAAATGAAAACAAAATTCATATGATCATTGAGGTCTAGAAATTAACTTTTATTTTAAAGCTGTCAAGAACTCCTGGCAGTTATTAATTTTATTAAAATGATTACATATGGCAAAACAAAGAATAGAGGTAATTCTATTTCTCTACAACATAAATTATGAGTTAGATTCTCAGCTGCTGGCTCAGCATTGTTCAAGATTCTTTGAAAGGATGGGGAGGACTTGACTATCCAGCAAATGTTAAAGCAGCAAAAGAAAAAAAAATAAATTAAAAGTAATTGCCACTGAAGATTTTGCCAAGGATGTGCTTATTATAAAATCTTCTTGACATGTTAATTATAAAATCTTCCAAGCTTTGAAATTAAAAAAAAAATTATGTGAATAGCTGACCCATGTTGGCTTGTCACCTATAGTTAATAACATAGAAGATATTTGCTGATTTAAAATAGAAAGATGGCAAAATTGAATCATGACTAATTCAAATAAAATACAACCAGAGTTCATTCATCTAACTGAAATATGTCAAAACAAAAACACTTTTATTAACATATTTAATACCAGAATAACTTATCATAGTATGAAAAAGAGTGAAGTACGTGTTTTTAGTTTTCACTGACGTGCTCACGTTTTGGCAACATTTTTGTAAAGTTTCCAGAGTTTTTGTCAGGGGCCTCTTAACTAGGATCTAAACCAAAAGCACTCATACTTCATCTGATCATACAGTCATAACTTATACATCTTGCTTTGCGCTTACTGCAAACAGCAATTTAGAAAACAAAGTAAAAATATATATATATATGTACACACAAAATATTCCATAGCAAATTATCTTCATTACACTAAATAAACCCAATCCCCGAATGCTATGTTACATGAAAAAGTGTCCTACAATTTTTAGCAAGACTGATAACCATCAATTAGAGCAGCCTTTGGTTTTAAAAGCATTTTGCAAAAGAAAGAAAAATGTCACCAGGTGGCTGCCCTATTGGCCCTCCATCATGCTCACAAAAATGCTTTCCAGTTAAAAGAAAAAAAAACCCAAACAAACAAACAAAAAAAAAAACAAAATAGATTACATACCCAGAAAAAAAATTCCCACCAGAGAAGAATCCAATCCTTTTCCTTCTCCATAGCACATACACTCTGTGATATTTGGCATTTCCACTGTTTATTCAAGTTTCAAGTCTTCGCAAGCTGATTAGAATATTATTTTTGATTGAAAAAGATATTCTTCCTTGATATTGATTATTCTCACTCATTAGTAGTCTAATTTAGAAACAGAATGTGTTCTTTTAATGCATGATTTCACTTAAGTTTTACAATAGTTTCCAGATCGACTGTTCAATGTTTTGTTTTCCAGTTTTAAAATCTAAAAATCAATTTTATGTGTGTATACGTATAATCACACAGAGATAACATTTCTTTCGTTGTCTTGTTCTCCTTGAGACACAAATTGTCCATCAACCATTGTCATTTGAGATGAACCAAATAAAAGGTTTTCAGTCATTCCATATGAAAACACTTTCCATCACACACACACACAAAAAAAAAACCCCAATGAGCTCTAAATGCAAACAGAATTATGTTTTAAAAGTAAAGTACAGGTTTAGTTCCACACGGGAACATTCTGGGTTATTTATGCACTAAAGTGTTTAAGAACTTCAGCAAAACTTGAAAAAAAAAAGTAATCCAAATTCATTCTAAAGGGCATGGTGGCGGCTTTCTAGCAGTGCTTGAAAAAAGTTTTCCTGGCGATGCGTTCGTTGCAATCTTAAATTAGTCTGAAGGAATCACTTCTTAAATGTACACATTATGGGCATCACCGTACTTTTCGTTTTCGAAGTTTGTAACAGATATACAGGCAAAGATACATGCATAAAATTCCCACTGGCACTCCAAAAAGCACACTGAACAATGTTCAGTCCTGTAGGAGTTTTTTGAAAGGAGCATTTCACTTGGGCTAAACAGATTTCTAAGTTTGAACATGTGAGTTACTGCATATATTTCACGGGCTTTCAGCGATTCTGTTTCAGTCCTGGGGTGGTTAAGTCCGTCGGGGATGGTGCAACACAGACTAATAAGCATATGGCGCTGGCATTTTGAGGCATAGCTGTTCCACTATGCCCACGTTGGAGCTTGTTTTGGGGAAGCAAGGCACTTACTGTAATGGTAATGCAGACGTTTTTATGCATAGTTTGAGTAACATAAAATAAGTTAATATATCTTGATTAAAGTGAGTTTTTTTTATAATTTATATGTCTTTTATAGAAGCAACTAAGTGATCTATTTAGTATAATTCAGAATAAGAGGAGGTTGGAGAAGGAATCATTCTCACCCATGCTTCGGCTCTTAGGATGAGGTTAACAAATGAAAAAACTACTGAAAAGAACGTCAGTTGGAGCTAAAAAGCAACAAGCTAGCTCTTAAAATGGCTGCACCAGTGGCACCTTGACAGTCTTGACCTCTGCTATATGGGACGACTTCTGAATGATGCAGCTGGTGGTTCCCTGGAGTTTGTCTTTCCCCTGTGCAAGATTTGTTAAGGCCATCGCTGCGTTGATCTCCTTCCAGTACGTGTCATCCTTGTTGGGGCCCTTTCTGTTAGCTGCACTAGAGTTAAACAAAACAGAGAGGAAAAAATGATCAAACTCTCTGCAGTTTGCTACAAAATGCCCTTGCTGGGAAGCACAAACCGGAGAGAAACGTTTTGCTCACCTGTCACCCTTATGGGATCCATTATCCAGCGTGTCTGTAAAGAAAAGCAAAACTTCAATTATTTCTCATTTTTTTTTCTTCTTTTTTAACCCCAGGAGTTTCATCACTCATTACCAGGAACAAAAAATAACGCCATCAGGAAAGATGATTGGAAACTAGTTTGTTCTAATGATAAAGCAGTTTGTATTATGATGCAAAAAAAAAAAATCATTTCTGTGCAAAGATGCAGGAATAACGTTAGAGCCGGAAAAAAAGAATAAAAAGTAGCTTTCATAGATATACAAAAATCTGAGGTTAATTTATTCTGAGAAATCGGGCTTTTGCATCAGGAGGCAAAAGAGTACTGATCACCTGGGGGGCAGGGTCTGGTCTTTTCCTGTCACTTCCTGTGGTATAGGAAGATTAAAATGACCCACAATATCTGGGATTCAGTTTCCTCCTTCCTAAAATATGGGAGTTCCAGGCAGCACCTGTGGCTCAAAGGAGTAGGGCGCCAGCTCCATATACGGGAGGTGGGTTCAAACCCAGCCCTGGCCAAAAACAGCAAAAAAAAAAAAAAAAAAAAATATATATATATATATATATAGGAGTTCCTCTAGTATCTTGAGAGCACCACTGGCTCAGTATTCTATGGTTTTATGGTTGTCAGGCCATCATTTCAAGGGCCTAGGACTAGCAAATACAGGGGGTTCCAAAAGTCACCCCTACAGTCACCAACCATAGGGAAAAATAGGAAATTATAGCTACAGTTACCTTTACTTGCAAAATATTTATTAAAAATTTTACAAAGCATTTTACAAAATGTTTGTAAAATATCCTCTATGCTTTGGCCACCTCTTTGTAAAACTTTGCAATGAATATTTTATAAATAAAGGTGCATACAGCTACAATTTCCTGTTTTCCCTATGTATGGCCACTTTAGGGGTGACTTATGGGACCCCCCTCACCCCCGTAATTTCTTTTAGCTAGTTAGCAAACAAGTACCAGACTCAGACAGCAATACAGGATTTCCTGGCCCATTTAGGAGAGAAGCAGAAGGCACCAGTCCTCCGTCTCTGAAAGAAGCCTCCTCCCCCTGCTGTAGGAAATGAAAGTTAAGATGCTGGTGCTCGCGCCCTCTCACCTTAGATTTACCCCAACACCATATAAACACAAGGAAGGATGGAAATGGGTTCTTGACCTTGATTCAATTTCTTGGGGTGAGTCATTCGGCTAAAAGAATGTGATATGAGGGACACACAAACTGACATTCTCGGGGGAAAGATGTGTAGGGAGTAGAGAGGGTACCAGCACAGCACGCGAAGGGCAGGCAGAGGAGAGGGGCTATGAGATCAGAAGCTAGACAGTGGGCAGCCATCATGGGCATCTACAGCAATAGCCGACACTACCGACGGGCTGCAGAAGGGGGCGCTGTGCTGCACACAGGCAACAGGACCAACACCAAGTCTGTGCAGGGCTCTCTCTGAGTTCCATGGCCTTTGCAAAACCACGTCTCCCTGACCTTGGTTGGCCCTTTTTCTTTTATCTCACCCCAACTCAATATTTCCCAAGGTGATTTTTTTTTTTTTAAATTGTTTGGGATTCATTGAGGGTACAAAGAGTTAGGTTACACTGATTGCATTTGTTAGACAAAGTCCCTTTTATGCTTGTGTCTGCCCCCAAGAGGTGTGGTCCCCCATCCCCTCCCTACTCCTCTCTCCCCACTCCCTCATTCCCCAACCACCCCCCACCTTATATCCCCCGCAGCTCATCTACTGCCTTCATAACAGAATTGAGTACATTGCATTCTTGCTTCTCCTTTCTTGTGATATTTTACTAAGAAGAATGTGTTCCACCTCCATCCAGGTTAATACGAAAGATGTGAAGTCACCATCTTTTTTAGTGGCTGTATAGTATTCCATGGTCAACACATACCACAGCTTGTTAACCAATTCTCAAGGGGATTATTTTTCTCTGCAATGCTCAAGGCTACTTAGGTAATGCAACTTATTTGCAGCGGACTAAGGGAGTCACAGAACTAGAAGAAGCTAGAGAAGAGCAACACAACAGAATTGTAACATCGTCCAACCAGTGCAAAAACTTTCCTGGGAAGAGGTGGTGAAGAGAAAATAGTTGGGAAAACCCGCTAACATGGCCCGAGGCAGGCCTGAAAGAGTAGATCTCGAGGCAGTCATGGGTCACTATAGTTCTTTTCACAAGCCTTCACTTAGCATTCCAGGAAACTTAAAACAAAATAAAACAAAAAAAGGCAAACAAAGCAAAAGCACTCAGCGAACAACTGACAAGGTTTGGGGGGAAGAATAAACAAGATACTGTGTGTCTGGCTCATAAAAGGAAAAACAAATGTTAGTTCCTTGGGTCTTCTTTCCTTGAATATACAGGCAGCATTTTATAAGGTTTTAGGGATTCCTTTTTTATTTTTTTGAGACAGAGTCTCATTTTGTCACCCTCGGTAGAGTGCTGTGGCATCATAGCTCACAGCACCCTCGAATTCCTGGGTTCAAGTGATACCCTTGCCTCCGCCTCCCAAATAGCTGGGATTACAGGCACTCGCTATGATGCCTGGCTAGTTTGTCTATTTTTAGTAGAGACAAGGTCTCACTCTTGCTCAGGCTGGTCTTGAACTCCTGAGCTCAGGCAATCCGCCCACCTCAGCCTCCCAGAGTGTTGGGATTACAAGCATGTGCTACCTCACCGGTTGTTTTAGGGATTCTTTGGGGGAAATAATTGCATCTATGAGTAGCGGGATGGTCACCTTCTGCAGCCCCGCCAACTTCTCCATCTTTTGGCCCTTACTCAGTCAGCCTAGGGGGTCAGCTACACTTCTGCTGATTTTGATAATTTGGGAATTACAAAATTACACAGATACATGGAGGAAAAGAACGATCGTTTTTAATTTACAGAGCTCCAATAATCCTGATTTACAGATCGCCCTCTATGTCCCAGGCACTATTCTAAGTGCTTTGGTGTCTTGACTGACTCAGCACTGGAGACATTACATATGGATAGTCCATCTTCAAGGTGCCCGTGAAGCCGTCTTTTGTTCAGTGCTATTATGTGTAAATCTTCAGTCAGTAAGGTCAGCCACTCGGCACTATCAGAGAACAAGTCAAGGCCTTTGTTTGGGAGAAGGAAAGCCAGCCACATTGCACATTTTACACAGAGGGGAAAAAAATGAGTTAGGCCTTTGCTCAATTTCACCCACAAATTGCAACAATCCTGTTGCCAGAGTGAAGCAATAGGTTATGGGAGATATTTATTCAATGGAAAGACTTGGCAAAAGTAGAATAAGTTCCATGAAGCTTAAGTAACGTTAGGGAAATAACAAAACATAATTTAGAAAAGACTGTGTAACCGATGCTCTGGCTCACAAAGAAAGTGAGCTGGTATATACAAAGGGGACCAGAATACAATTCCCTACCTGAGTGTGGTTACTGCACAGAAAATATGGAACGGGTTACAGAACCCAGAAGTGGTATTGATGCATGGCGCCTGTGTGAGAAGGGAGAACCTGTAATTCACTGGTCGGGCCCACCGAGAGCCTCTATTTACAACGAGGAGTGAACTGGTACATCTCACAGCCCCAAGAAGGCCTGGCCGTAGCTAGTACTTCCTGTAGCTGACTCCTTGAACTTGCTCCCCTGAGAAACAAGTTTACTGCGGCCAACTACAAAATTATAAAATTCTGCCTTCTCTTTTGGGTGTATGTGTGCTACACTTTGGTGCCTATGAAAATATCTTTGAAGTGTAAAAACATGAACTCTAATCCCTGCTTGAGTATTAATCAGGATCACAGATTTTAACAATGTATTATGTAGTATTCAGGAGACTGCATTTTAATTCAACATTTTCATTTTAAGGGGGGTGGGTGCCTTCAGCATCATGAGGTAGGGATCAGGTTCCTTACCAGTGAAATAAGAAAAGTCTTCAAAAAAGTAAAGAAGAATAGAAACATCTTTCTTCTCTATCAATAGTCAAGGCTAAAACCATTATATAACAAAGCTCATTCTTCAAGATCAAAACCAACAAGAAAAAGCTGACTACCACCATTTTGGGGGGTCTCTGTGTTCAGGCCAGTTTGGGTTCAAAAAATAAATTGATGTGAGAAGGGCATGCCTTTCCCGATGCTGTTACTGGTGGGCTGCCCACTGAGAGCCACCTCCTGGGGAGCTGTGTGTTCTAGTTC
The DNA here is from genome assembly GCF_027406575.1 of Nycticebus coucang. Taxonomy (NCBI): domain Eukaryota; kingdom Metazoa; phylum Chordata; class Mammalia; order Primates; family Lorisidae; genus Nycticebus; species Nycticebus coucang. The sequence goes on along the minus strand of NC_069799.1, from coordinate 47,523,403 downwards.
CCAGAAGAACCAGCAAAACGGAAAACAGCAAAACAGCATGCCTTTTCTCTAAAATATTCATGCTTTTGTAGAGAAGCAAAGATTCTAAAGATCTGGGAGTTTGGGGAGATGTTTTTTTCCTTCCTTATGCTGAGATGAAGTCTGGGGAAATGTCCCAGCTATTTTAGAGAACTGATGTCATACAAGGGGCACTCAGAAAATTTACAATCTTCTCATTATTTGAAATGGTTATGTTAAATGTAATGTTTTTTTCTTATGCTTTTTTCTGGGGCTAGTGCATTGTAGCTTTTCAGCCCGTAGTGAGCATTCAAGGCGCAGTACAAGTCTGTTGTACCAATCACTGGGGTCATGGGGCTTATGACACGTCTGCCAACTGCTGACAGGTGTCCTCAGGGGCTCTGCTCCAGAAGTGGCACCCAGGAGACTCCAGACACAATCTGACAGAGAAGGAAGGACTCAGCATGTTGCTGAAAATAAGGAAGTTGCTAGTCCAACTTCAAGCTAGGTGGTGAGTTGCATACTCCTAGGTCTAATTCATTAGCATGCACAGATTCAGAGCTGACTGCCCTACATTGCCCTCGGCTGTCTCTCCTACTCTGCAAGTAGCTTGGCTCGGCCTCTCCAAAGTCTGAGCTAAAATGCCTTTTTAGATTCTAAGGTTCCAAAAATCAGCTATGCTGTCAATTACCATAAAAGCAACTGGTTGGCAGGAACCACTTACTAAACCAGCCAAAAACGCGTGTTTTAAGACCAAGAAAGAAAAGAAAAAAAGAAAGAAAAAGAAAAAGAGATGCATGGTTAGGAAAATCTTGGATGCTGTAAAACCCAAACTATGTTGAAACTTAAAGTGGGGTTATCCTCAGTGTTTCCTAATAAAGTGAAATAGAGAAACAATTACAGAGAAAACTCAGTTCTGCTACAACTTGGGATGTGTAAGCACAAAACTCTGTGGGCCAAGGGTCCTTTCAACTTTGATAAATGCAAGTTAGGAGCACACTGATTCTGATATGTAGCCCTGAAATAATATTGGAAGCCACAAAAGGGGACAGAAACAGCCAAATCTCTTGCTATGAAATTTGTTTTTATTTCAAATTTAATAAATACGTCTGAAAATTAGGAAGGTTTTTGACTGTCCCGCGATATGCAACTCCCACCACTGAAATGTAAATAAAATTGAGTAATATTAAGGATGAGTATTTTCAGGCGGTGCCTGTGGCTCAATGGATAGGGCATCAGCCCCATATGCCAGAGGTGGTGGGTTCAAACCCAGCCCCGCCCCCCCCAAAAAAAAACCTGCAAAAGAATGAGTATTTTTTAAATTAAATCATCTAAAATCATATAATACATGTTTCTGTAAATTAAAATGAAGAGCATGGAAGAAAAGAAACTTTGGGGCCCAGGAAAAGAGAGGTGAATGAAGAGTAAGGGAGAAATCATTACTGAAACGGGATTGGTGGGGGAGAGACAAAGACAGACCCTGAGGATGAGTAGTGGAAGAGGATGCCACTTATATTCCAAAACAATCAAAGGGTACACTCATGCATCAAATAATGACATTTCAGTCAATGACAGACCACATACATGACCGTGGTCCCATAAGATTATAACAGAGCTGAAAAATTCCTATCATTTAGTATTTACTATATTATACTTTTAATTCATATTTTAGAGTGCACTCCCCTTCCATTTATGTATAAAGTTAAACAGCCTCAGGCAGGTCCTTCAGGAAGAATTCCAGAAGGCACTGTTCTCATAGGAGATGACAGCTCCATGCATGTCACTGCCCCTGAAGACCTTCCAGTGGGACCAGATGTGAAGGTGGAAGACAGGAATATAGATGTTCTGACCCTGTGTAGGCTTAGGCTAATGTGTAAGTTTGGGTCTTAGGTCATAACAAAAAGTTTAGAAAGTAAAAACAAAAATTTTCAAACAGAAAAAAGCTTACAGAGTAAGGATATTAAGAAAATATTTTTATACACCTGTCCAACGTGTTTGTTTCAGCTCAATGTTATTACAAAAGAGTCAAAAAGTTTAAAAAAAAAACTTAAAAGTTCATGAAGTAGTCAAATCACAATAAGCTAAGGTTAATATATTATTGAGGACTGATAAACTTTTAAAATAAACTTAGTGCAGTGTTCATAAAGTCTACGGTAGTGCACAGTAATAGGCTGGGCCTTGGCTTTCACCCACGGCTCACTCACGAGTCACTCTGAGCAACTTCCAGTCTTGCAAGCTCCATTCATGGTCAGTGCCCTGTACAAGAGCACCCTTTTTTTTTTTTTTTATCTTTTATAATGTATTTCCCTGGACTTTTTCTTTGTATAGATATGTTAGAACCGTTCCAGTTGCCCACACTATTCAGTACACCAACCTGCTATGTCGGTGTGTGGACTAGAAGTAAAAGGCTATACCATGAAGCCTGGGTGGAGAGGAGGCTATATCATCTAAGTTTGTGTTAAGTACATATCATGACTGTCCACACAGTGACAGAATTGCCTAACAGTGCATTTCTTTGAGGGTATCCCTGTCATTATTATTATTATTTTTGGGGGGACAGAATTTCACTTTGTCACCGTTGGTAGAGTGCTGTGGCATCATAGCTCACAGCAACCTAAAACTCTTAGACTTGAACAATCCTCTTGCCTCAGCCTCCCGAGTAGGGGGGACTACAGGCACCTGCCACAATGTCCGGCTATTTTTAGAGATGGGGTCTCGCTCTTGCTCAGGCTGGTCTCACACATATCCCTGTCATTATGTGACACATGACTGTATTCACCTCACCTTCAGGCCTGGCTTGATGCCTTTGCAGAGAAATGAAAAATATGGGGACCTGTTGACAATGCTCCAAGGCCAAGGCCAAGCTCCACATGTTTGAAAACTGCACTTCTGCATACTCACTAAGTCTGGAGGCCATTCCTTGGAAAGCAGGAGTGCGGAGCCAAAGTTTAGCATGTTACTGATCTCAGAGGCTCAGAGAGCAACAGATCAGTTTCTGGAATTATTTACATAATTGGAACAAGAGTGTGGTGAGTAGAGCAGATAGAAAACCTCACTGAAGATTCTGAAATACTGAAGGCTCCAAATTTTCAGCACCTTACCAAATGTACTGTCCATCCCAGCGCTTCCTCCTCCTGTGGCTACAACCTCAATTTCTCCCTCTGCACGACAGGAGACCCAGGCTGGGCTAACCCACAACTTGCAGATGGGTTCCATTGAGACTATCCATTTCTTTCCTTTTAAAAATAGCATTTGCTGTTTTACTTTAACAAGAAAGTAATCCAGGCTCCCTGCAGAATATAAGAAGAAGTGTAAAGGTGGTGCCTGTGGCTCAGTGGGTAGGGCGCGGCCCCATATACCGAGGGTGGCGGGTTCAAACCCAGCCCCGGCCAAACTGCAACAAAAAAATAGCCAGGCGTGTGGCAGGTGCCTGTAGTCCCAGCTACTTGAGAGGCTGAAGCAAGAGAATTGCCTAAGTTCGTGAGTTGGAGGTTGCTGTGAGCCATGTGACTCCAGGGCACTCTACGGAGGGTGATAAAGTGAGACTCGTCTCCACAAAAACAACAACAACAACAAAAAAAACATAAAGAAGTGTAAACAAGAAAATAAAGGGCATTTAGAGATAACTAATATTACTATTTGGACATAGGGCCTCCCAAACAAGTATTACATGCATTTTCTTTAAATGGGGTTTTTCTGGACATGTGTTATAACCTGCTTTTTTCACTCAACGTCCATGTTCGCCTTACGGTTTGTTAATAAATAAGACAATAATTTATCCTTTGGCTTCCCCTGATGTGACTGTTGTTTCTGCCTATGAAACATAAACAGCTTGAAAAATTCAAAATCCAGCTCCATCTGATTTAAACTTGAGCATTGGGAAGCACAAAGATTAAAGGAAGGGGTTATCTTTAAAATAACAATTACTAATATTTATTGAATGCTTACTCTAAGGCCAGGCACTCTGGCAGGAGTGATGCACATGTTATCTGGGTAAATGCCTACAGTGACCCTGTGTGATAGCACCACCGCCCTTATTTACAAGTGACACTGTGGCCTAGAGGAGCACAGGCACTTGGAAAGGGTTCAGTCAGGAAACAGGGGTGTGAGACTCAGCTGCACGTCAGCTGGCACCCAAGGTCATGTTTTTAACCCTTGACCTCCATCATCCACGTGACCTCTGTTGATAAATCCACCTGCAAAGACCATGACAAGGCCAAATGCAAAGCACCTACTGAAAAATCTATTAAACTTAAGAACGTATTAAAAATCTATTAAACTTTTGTCTGTGCTTTTTGCTAGAATTTTTGACCTCAAAGAGGCAAAAAAAAAAAAAAAAAAGAAAAGAAAAGAAAAAGAAAAACAAAAACCACCACCACCAAAAAACCAACAGACTTTTTTTCTTCCTTATGATTTTATCTGTAAATCAAGGCATCTGCCCAAATTGCAGGACAGGTTTTGGAATAAGCGCTCTTGAACTTGTCCTCACACTTCAAGCAGACTCAACTTTGAATAGATGTTGTCCTCTGACAATCACTCTTCTCTATCCCGGGCTGAATGCTGACTAGATCCCACACAGCTGCTGCTATCTCACGGTTAGAGGACATTTTTGTGGTTATCCTCTCTTTGGGATGGTTAGAGATTTTGAATGAGTAAAGACAAATCATTCTAAGTAATGTCTGCCAAAAAAAGAAAAAAAAAAAGGAAGAAGAAAAACCACCCAACAACCTGTAACACTCATCTGTCGAAGACACTGCTTCTACCTCTGAGCAAAAGTGAGTTCTGCTTTACAACTTTGCCATGAGAAGAGACGGCCAGGAAAGCCTGGTGAAGATGAAGGCTACTGCTGGGAGAAGAGTTATTGGAAGACTGGATTTTGTGAATCTAGCGATGGGAGAGCTTTGGAGGCTTCCTATATAGCGAGAATGATAAAACAAAACTCACCTCATCTGCACGGATGGATCTAGTGTTTGTTTTTCTTTTTGCAACATACTAGCAAAATGTTTTTATCCTGGGGGCTTATAAGAATGAGTGGTTTCCAAATTAATTTAGAGTTTGAAGGGCAAAAAAGAAAACCCTCTTTTCCAAAAATTAAGCCAAGTTTCGCAAATACCCCTGTAATATGCACCACAGGTGTGATCCCACCGATTCCCCTCCGGTAAATGTAGAATGTAAATGTTTTGGCACAGTAACTGAGATAACGCTGGAAAGGCTATGTTAACCACTGTGATAAAAATGTGTCAAATGGTTTATGAAGTGAGTGTATGATGCCCCATAATCATATCATTGTATACAGTTATGATTTAATAAAAAAAAAATAAAATAAATAAAAAAAAAAACAAAAAAAACAAAAATTAAGCCAGTGTTTCCTCCAGCGATGACTTCCACCATCTGGCCAAAGATTCTTTTTTTGTCCCTGCTACCTCGCATGTGGGCCGGCCCCTCACTATGGCTAACGATGCCCAGATGTTCTAGATCCACTGAATTCCTGCACATCCAGCTGCATCTCTGTCAACGCATCGTCTCCTGGTAGTGTCTGCCAGAAAAGGAAAATTAGAAGCCACATCCTTTTGCATATTTTATACCAATAGCGGAGAGCTCCCCGGTCAGGGCGGGCGTATGCTAACATCTCAAAGCTTTCAGAATAGCTGTATTGCCATTAACGAAGGCAACAACAGAACATTTTTCTTGTTCCAGGAGTCCCAAGGCCTGTAGGTAGGTAGACCCATAAAAGTGCTGCTTGGGTCCTTATCTTAGGGCTCTGCAGCTCTCAATGGCTTTTCCTTATTTATGCAGAGCCCAAACAGCTTAAGGCCGGTGGCTTCTTATTAATTCTCTGTTGTGTCTCGGCCCTGGTAGAAGGCACAGCTATTCTGGCCTCCTCAGTCTGGGCTGGTGGACTAGAGGTGCGGGAAGTGGGATTTGTAACTTAAAAGGTCGCTTTTCAGAACAAACAGAACACCACCCTGCGATAATGTTTCAATGCTCTTCCCATCTTTTTCATGAAGCACATTCAATAGTCTTGATGCTAAGCTATTTTGTACCGTCCTGTCTTCCAAGGTCGCTCCTCTGTGATCTCGAAGGCTCCACTTTCCCCAAGTCTAAAACCTTCAACCTGAAATTCACTTTGAAGATCAGAATACAGTCCATGGGGAGGCTGAGTGTTGGTGGGTGACCAGAAAGGGGGTCTGGAAAATGTTAAATATTCTCATTTCTATTCTTGGCTCCTCAGATTAACTACGAGGGTGGTCTTGGAGTCAGCCACAGAGACAGCGTGTGCGATGGTTGGAGGCTGGGTCCAGCATGGACTGGACCCTTGATCTCCCACTATCTGTGTGCTGAGCTGACCTGGACCTCTCCGTTCCTCACCTTTTCCACCTATGAAATGGGCATAATAGTAAACAGAGGAATAGGGGAGTTGAGAAGCCCACACGACTTAATATTTTATAAAACACTTAATATTTTATAAAATACCTGTTAGAAAAGAGCTGGAGTGCATATCCCAAGTACTATGTAAATCCTTTAAAAAATTTTAACCACTTCTCTCACTTTATTTTTCTCCATCTAGAAAATGGAATTGAATGCCGTCACTAGAAAAATTAATATTATTCAGTGACTTAATCTGAAAACCATTATGCAAGGACAAAATATTTCACTCTGGGCAAAAGCCCGCCAGCTCAGATTAATGGCTAAAGTGTGCAGAATCTATCATCTTCAAAGACATCTTCAAAATGGGTTTTCTGATGCTCTTCTTGCCAAAGTACCACAACATGCCAAGGCAGAGTGCGCTGGAGCCACATTAAAGATTATCTACAGACTTGAAGTGTCTCATGGATTTTGTTACTTCATTTTCTCAAGGGGAATTACTGGAGATGTTACCCAAACTGTTTCATCCATGAAAGTGAAGTTTCCAGCCAAAGTCTCAGAAAATGACTTACTAATCAGTATGCATGAATAACTTCTGTGTGTGCCTGTGTGTGGCAAGGAGCCTTCATTGTTTATAAAAGTGTGCCTTTTTACATGCAAGTTGGCCTGCTGGTCCTGAAACCTGAATGCACTTACTCTGATTCTTAGCTAAATCTTAACTGTATCCTTGCATCCTAATACATTCATCCGCTAGGTGCCACAGTACAAGGGCTGTTTCTCCCCAGATCCAGTTTATACAGTGGTTGCCACTGCAGTTTCAGAAGGGCTGACTTGTTTAATAAATATACAGCTGAATGGCATTAGACTACAAAGGACTACTATGACCTTCTTCAGCAAAAAGGCCTTTTCAATGGAAAAAAAATGTGCATTTATAATAATCTAGAAATTGGCCGGGGAGTCTGGTTCCCTCTCTACGCATTTTTCAGACTCTTCAGTATCTCTGAAAAACCATCAAACAGTATTTTTCCTTTGATATGTGAACTGCATTCTATCTTTGGATTGGCTCACATTATTGCCACGCTTTTCAAAGTTGCTCAAGTTGCCATCTCCAGCAATGACACGTGAGGCTAGGAGATCTCCGTGTGGAACCTGTCTGACTGCATTAACACCAGAAATGACACAATCACAGAGGTGACGTTCACAAACTTCTTGGCTCCTTCGGAAGGGTAGCGGATGACAGTTTCTCAAGTCACAGTTCATCTGCTGTATTTATTAGTAGGAAAAAAAAACCCGTATTTGAGACGCAAGATGACTACTATTACCAGTCCGTCTTCACCATTTCCAACACACTCCAGCGTTCTTAGTAAACTTGAACCTTGAAACTGTACTTGGCACGCCAGTGCTCTACATTTGCACATTTCTACGTTTAAAGGTTCTGCAATTGTCTGCTTTTAATTCAGAAACAGCATTGAGAGCCTACACTGGAATGGCAGTAGACATTGAAATAAAAATTGGGAAGATTTCTGCTGCTGCAGAAGTTATAAAGAAACTGTGAATAAAGATGGGGGGTAGGAGACCCTGCCTGTGGCAAGGTGGTGGTAGCTGTAAGTCTGAGAGTAACTCTGGTCTAAAGGTGCGCCCATGATATGTTTTGATCAGGACACCAAATAACTCCACTTTAAATCTTGCTAGAGGGACCCACTTTAAATTTTGCCCAGGGATGTATATCTCAAGCCAAGCCAGAGCAAGAGGAGGCAAGTCACTCCCAGTTAAATCTGAACCTCTCCTGTGCTCTCAGTCATAGATTTCCCACCACGGAGAACACTGGCTGAGTGAACTGGCAGCCTTTGATTATGTTCTTTTCCTATTCACTTATTAAATATCCACGTACTAAATTCCAATGGCATACAGGTCCTAGTCCCCTATTAACACCTAAATTTAGAATACAAAAGATTTCGAGGAACAATGAGGGAATAAGTTGCTTTAACCTAACAAGTCAATCTTTTGGAGGGTAACAAAAATCATTTTGTAGATCGAAAACAATCTTCTTGTATAATAAATTTGCCTCAAGCAGCAGTTTCCAACCTTTTTTGACACCAGGGACCAGTTCCATGGAAGACAATTTTTCCCTGGATAGGGGTAGGGGCTGGTTTCAGGATGATTCGAGTGCTTTGTATCTCCTGCCTTGGGTCACCAGGCATTAGATTCTCACAGAAAGCACAGCCTGGAACCCTCAGGTGCACAGTTTACAGTAGAGATCATGCTCCTGTGAGAATCTAATGCAGCCACTGATCTGACGGGAGGTGGAGCTCAGCCAGTGCTGCGAGTGACGGGGAGCAGCTGTAAACACAGATGAAGCTTTATTCACTTGCATGCCACTCACCTCCTGCTGTGTGGGCTGGTTCCTAACAGGTACCCGTCTATGGTGTGGGGGTGGGGACCATGGGTTTACTAAGGCACAGGATTTGTCGAATGATCACAGAAAATATTAATAGTTAGCAGACGCTCTAAGCATGTGACCTTGGGCTGTAATTTATGCACACAGCACCTAATTTTCTTCACATATAAAATGCAGATGATAGTAACTGCTCCCTAGGGTTGCCATGAGGGTGAAGTGAGGTAACAAATGGGCAGCCGGGACATGGTAATTCCTAACATGAAGAAACCTTTCTGTAAAGCATCCTTTGCTAGTCAAGGGCGCTAGGCCAAGTGCCATGGGGGCACTAAGCCTCCTGTCTGAGGGGTTTCTCCTCTCACACCTTAGGCTTCTAACCTGTTTACTTACGATGCTGTAGGGAAAGAAAAACATTTACCAGGGAACTTCTCCACTGGCCAGGTTCCTGGAGTCTGTCACTGAGACTGTGACTACAGAGGTCAAGGATGTGGTCCAGGAGCCTGCATTTGAACAGACTCCTCAGCGGTTCTGATGTCAATGGTACAGAAGCTGCTCAATGACAACAACTGTTGTGGAGTATTAGAAAAGGACTGTTTCACCACACTGGAATTCCTAGCTGTTCATGCAAGAGTAACAGCACAAGGCAGTATTTCTTTGGTATCTTTAAAATATTCTTTATTGGATTCCTAGTATTCAATCAAGGGTCAAATATCTGGTTATCTGTAACTAATGAACAAAGTTCTTGATTCTAATTTAGTATAAATAGCCTACATAACATTTTCGTAAGAAAATATTGCCCTGGAATGGTGATGCAGGCTTCCAAAATATTTCTTTTGTGTTATCCATTTTTGCTTACATATGAATATAATACCACTAACCATGCTTTTTCGGGTGTAAAACATGTCACATGCATTACTTTTGCTCAGTTATTGCAATTTTTACTATGCATTCATGTACAGGGTGGATATAAAGTTGGTGTGTGATTTACAATAGTTTAACGTAGTAAATGGACACCCATATAATTCGGGGAGAGTCATTACAAACATACAAACTTGAGAATAATGGAATCCAAGACTTTCATTATAATATATTACAGACTACTTCAGAATACTCAAATCACTCTCTAATTGGCATAGCCACGGTAATAATACACTGTTACAAGATCTGTGTTTTCTGTTTTGAAAATAAACATGTTGGCCCAGTTCTAAATTGCTATGCTGCTGGGGCCTTTTATTTTTCTAAGTCTTCTACTTTTTTTTTTTTTTTTTAATATCTTTCCTTTGGGAAAATAAGGTGACAAATAGTAATCCACTTGTGATCATCAAAAACGAATTATTCAACCTAACATAGAATTTCTTTCTGGGGTAGGATAATAAGCTTTTATAAACTAAAGTAAACTTAGTTTCTGCTGCCCTTAGTCAAATATTTTATTCAGGTTAGCCTCAAAAAAGAACAGAGCATTGTTCTATTACATACTGACACAGTGATGAGGTCTTACAGACAGAGTTTTTGGTTATTTTTAATCTGTTATTTCTAAGGTAGCTCTGAAGGGAAGCTGAAATTACATAGTCTCTAAAGAGGAAGAGAAATTAGGGGTAGAGAACCACTCTGCAACTTGGCAAAATGACTGAAAACACAGGGTTTCATTATGGAGGAGGCTCCAGAGGCCTGCTGATGGCTTTGCTTTTGGACAGGGGCAGGATGTCATAGTAGCAGGATGTCACAGCACCTGGAACCGAAGGGCTGAAGAGAAACAAAGTGCTAACCATGGCCATCTCAAGGCCACCTAAAGGTCCAGGCCCAGAGGCTGAGATGTGAGAATGACTCCTGGCTAGCGTCTGCTGAAAGGTGAGCTAAGGTCTTGCGTCCCCCAGAACCTGTGGGGTCCTCATCCTGTGCTGCCACCACCACTCCCAGGGGCCAAAAATTAAACGTAGCAAGTCTAAAACAGTAAGTCAGCACATTACAACCTTAAGAGACGGAACATTCAGGAAGCGTATCTTTGTGGGCATTACAAGACACATACAATAACTAAGAAAATGCCATGAAGGCTACGTGAAACAGTTTGATGAGAATATTTCAGATTGTTTATGAAACCAGCACTTTATACCCCTCGATTGCACTAATGTATACAGCTATGATTTAACAACAACAACAAAAAATAGTCTTTAAATGTAAATCATAGAAATTATTAAAGAAAGAGATGGGGAGAGAGAGAGAAAAGGCACCTTTATGGTCTGAGATTTAAAAAAAAAAATTCAAAACTAGCACTCAATGACTACCAGGAAAGGAACAGAAAGGGGATAACCCCCCTTTGCAAGAACACAGAACAATTCTCGCAAAGCTATTTCACAGAAATTTAAACAAAAAAGAATGTCATGGCCAGGCGAGGTCATGGCTCATGTCTGTAATCCTAGCATCTGGGAGGTCAGGTGGGTAAATTGCTTCTGCTCAGGAGTTTGAGACCAGCCTCAGCAAGACTGAGACCCCATCTCTACTAAAAAGAGAAAAACTAGCCGGGTGTAGTGGTACATGCCTATAATCCTAGCTACTTGGGAGGCTGAAGCCCAAGAGTTTGAGGTTGCTGTGAGCTATGACACCATGGCACTCTATGCAGGGTGACAGAGTGAGACTCTGTCTCAAAAAAAAGAAAAGAATGTCATGTTCACATGATTGAAATACATTTATGGTAAGTGGCCAAGCAACTACCATACACACTGTGTTACAGATCTCCCACACTGCTATAAGTAAATAAGACACCCCCAATTAAAAAAGAAAACATATTTGCTTAAGTTATTAAAGGTTACTGATTTAGATGCTGTGTTTTTCAAACATATTATCTCATGGAACACTTGAACCTACAGTTAAACTTCCGACACACTTAAATTATGTTGCTCAAAAACAAAAGAGTCAGCAACAACAAAAAAGGAATATACTTACTGTGCTTTGAACATCTTTCAAAAATAATTTCATTAATGATCTTTGACAATTTTCACAGCACACCAGGGCGCGATGGCATACCCGTTGAAAATCATTGATTTAGAGAAAGGAACAAAGGACCTAATTTGGGGGGAAATTAAAAGCAATCCTCTGCTGCTCCTTATCTGCGCTCTGTTATGTCTTTTGATGACTTCAGAGAGAAATGTATTATTGTATCACTAAGAGTATACTTTTACCGATTTTATTTATTTACTTATTTTGACAAGTAAACTTATTTCGGGTTAAGGTGAGGGTACACACAACCAGGTCAAAATATTTGATTTTGTTAGATACAGTCCCTCTGTGGTTATGTCCCACACACAAAAGGTATGCCAACCCCCCCACTCCATGCCCATTCAGTGAGAGTCCCAAATCCGCCGAGAGAGAGAGAGAGAGAGAGAGAGAGAGAGAGAGAGAGAGAGAGAGAGAGAGAGAAGGGCAGAAAGCTGAGCAGGAAATAGAAGAAAGCAAAAATTACATTTTCAGGATAAACCAGATCCATTTATCTACACTTTGGGGGTTGGTATGGAATATACCACATGTACTCCAAAATGCTTTTAAAATTCCACCCCCCAATTCTAAATTCTCTCCAGGCATCCAGCACTAGTTGGTGAATGAGCAATGAGAAACAGATAATAGTTACTGCCTTGAATCAAAACATCGTACCAAAAAGCCTGGCTCTCATACACTCTCTCTATAAACAGTCTACATATTTTTGTCATACAAGTACAAACAAATTGACTTAAAAAAAAAAAAACAGTCAGGAAAAATCATACATTGCTTGCAAGATCCCGAAGCCCTTATAAGCGTGCAGCCTTCTCCCTCTCTCTACTAGGATGTGGTGGTTCTAGTCACTTTCCCACCACTCAGGAGGATCAGTAGAAGCCAGCCTTGGTTGTTTCAGGGCAGAACAGTTTCTTACCAGAAACCAGGAGCTCTCAGGATCCCAGGCCTCAAAACATGTTCCAGCACCATTGCTTGTGACATCCTCTTATCCTCACTACTTTCTTTCTTTCGAGACACAGTCTTGCTCTGTTGCCCAGGGTAGAGTGCTGTGGCCTTAGCTTAGTTCACAGCGAGTTCAAACTCCTGGGCTCAAGTATTCCTCCTGCCTCAGCCTCCTGAGTAGCTGGGACTACAGGCACCCACCAGCAAGCCTGGCTAGTTTTTCTATTTGTAGTAGAGATGGGGTCTCACTCTTGCTCAGGCTGGTCTTGAAATCCTGAGTGCTAGGATTACAGGCATGAGCCACTGTACCCGGCCCCTCTGCCACTTTCAATGCCTATCCACTTAGACATCCCCCTGGACGATGCCCAGCAGGAGTGTGCCATTCTGCAGTGCTCATGGCTCGCACACACGTTCAAATCCAAGGGAGCTGAAGGCACCTTCTGGACACAGGAGAGATGCTCCCTCCCAGGCCACCTACCCTGGGAGCTAAGTACAAGACATTTCAAAACACACGTGAAGGGAGCACTTTTACACTGTTGGTGGGACTGCAAACTAATAAAGCCTCTTTGGAAAGAAGTTTGGAGAATTCTCAAAGAACTCAAAGTAGACTTTCCATTTGATCCCGCATCCCATTACTACACACCCACCCAGAAGGAAAAAAATCACTTTATCATAAGGACATTTGCACTAGACTGTTTATCGCAGCTCAATTTACGATTGCCAACATGTGGAAACAATCTAAGGGCCCATCAACTCAGGAATAGATTAATAAACTGTGGCATATGTATACCATGGAATACTACTCAGCCATAAAAAACACGGAGACTTTACATCTTTTATATTAACCTGGATGGAGTTGAAACACATTCTTCTTAGTAAAGTACCACAAGAATGGAAAAGCAAGTGTCCAATGAACTCTACTAATATGAAATCAGTAGACAAACTAATACACACCCACATAAGAGTAAAACTCTATTCAAGTTGGGGGGTAGGGGTGAGAGGCAGGGGGCAGTGGCATGGGTGTGCTCCCACCTAATGGGCACTAAGGGTATAGGGCACACCTCCTGGGTGAGGGACACAACTACAACAGGGACTTTACCTAACAAGAGCAAACCTTGTAACCTAATTTTACCCTCATATGAATGCGAAATTAAAAAAATTAAAAACAAAACAAAACAAAAAAACACATACGAGAAGTGCGGCCCTGTTTCAGGTCTCTGGGCAATGTTTAATTACACAGACTGCAACAGAAGGTGAGAATCGGAGGTAGGAAAGGAGAGATGGTCATTAAAACTGTTTAGAAAAAGAAATTCTCTTAATGTCCAAAACTCTAACTAGATCCATTATGTAGAGGATTTCTAGCTGTAAAAAGTTTATGAAATTCATCCTCTAAGATAGATCGTTTATGAGGGAACTTTTAAAAAATAAAAAACTTAAAAACAAAAAGTACTTTTCGAAGTCAAAGGAGCAAGGAGTCTGTATTTGTGTTAACTTGTAACAGCTCACAGGGCAAGAATGAAGATGGGAACGTGGAGGGACTGGAAAGGGCCTTAAAGGTGAAAACATATTTCATTCATTATTCACATGACTAATCATACTAATCATAAAAATAATTGGCAGTGATAGGAAAAGCAGAAAGTGCACCAGAATTGGAAAAAAGATGATTATTTTTATACTGAAGAATAAAAGTAACAAAAGTTGTATGGGACGAGAGTTGGAAGATCTCTGAAAAGGTTACTTTAGAACTGGGAGTCAGAGTTTATGATAAATTGAAGAAGAATTCAAATGGAAATTCCATGCTAACTTTAGTAATCATCAAGGCCCAGAGAAACAGAATAACCAATTAGCTACTCAAATTCCTAAAACTTCTTTCTAATGGGACTCATGACCTCTTTTTGGTTTATACTGAATTAAATGCACCTGGAAAGAGAACAAATTTGGGAACAGAGAGACTAGACTCTCAATCCCAACTCTGCTATTTATGTGCATGTGGTTTGGGGCAAGTTACTTAACCTCTCTAAAAAAACTCTCTCCTCCCCATCTGTAAAATAGATACACGTGTAAGAATAACAAACAATAGGACTGTTGAGAAAATTATAAATAATCAGTGTTAGATACCAGGCATTTAGTAACAGTAAGTAGCAGCAATAATTATTCCACGATCGCAAATATCGTTTCTTTGGTAGCAGCCAACTTTTGATGAATGGTGGAGACTTACCCTGATGTGGAGCAGAAAACAAGTAACACAACAATTTGAAATAGTTTTTCTATTTAGATTGTCTAGGCTGAGTCTAGGGCAGCCATGTTATGTCTAGGAGGCTCGAGGGTGGAAAATTCTAAAAAGAGCAGGACCGCCTATTATGAAGGCTTTGGTTTTGCAGTGGTTTGGAGAAGGTCACTTAAGTTGGTTAGTACCCATGACATGCAAAACAGAGGATGGAATCTTCGATGTGAAGGCAAATTCCAAGATCGTGTGAGCAGCTGATCGGCTGTTTTCTGGTTGTGCGTATACCTCTGGATAGGACTAGCAACTCACATTTACTTATATAGGTAGGTAGGGTATTTTATTCTCAGTTGCTTGGAGAAAGTTTTATTTTTGTGTTTTGTTTTTGAGAGAGCCTCACTCACTTGCCTGGGGGTAGAGTGATATGGCGTCATAGCTCACAGTAACCTCAAATTCTTGAGCTCAAGAGATTGTCTTATCTTAGTTTCCCAAGTAGCTGGGACTACAGGTGCCTGCCACAACACCCAGCTAAGTTTTCTATTTGTCGAGACAGGGTCTTGCCTTGCTCAGGCTGGTCTTGAACTCCTGGGCTCAGGCAATTCATCTGCCTTGGCCTCCCGGAGTGCTAGCATTACAGGCATAAGTCCCCATGCCCAGCCATTAGAGAAAGTTTTAAATGTGAAGATCCTTACCCAAGATAGAGTATGGCATGTGAATTTAGGGGAACCTCTTGGAAATTCCCAATTTTCAAAAGTTACTTCTTTAATCTGATAAGTAAAACTTTGCTATGTAGATCTCATTAACTGGCACACCCATCTGTTTCATAAGGGACAAAGTACCTACCTAAAACCTATGTTATCTAAAAGACTTTAATTCTATTACTGCTTCCTCTGAAACCAGTGTACTCAGTATCCTTAAACTCTCAGATTGGTACAAGAATATTCAGATTATTTCAAATAGTCCCAAGATTTTACAAATAGACTGAAAATGAATGGGAGGAATAATTGATTTCCCTTGGAATTTTTTTTTTTTATTTGTCTGTCTTTGGTAGAGAATGTGCAACCACATTACCATGAAGCTGACCTTCTCCAAGTGAAAACCAAATGATGTTTTTGTGAGTGTCAGATGAAAAACTCTGTACACAGAATTCTGCCCCTCTCATTTTGGGTATAATTAAGGGCCAGACCACCTTAATACAACTCGTAGTAGTAATAATATTAATAATATTTATCGAACATTTTGTAGGTCATAATCTGCAATTTATATCGTTTCTTTTTTTTGTGCACACTTGTATCATTTTCAAAATAGTCTCTACCTTATAATGTGGAAATCGAGACTCAGAAAAGCTGACTCACAGGTCCAAGGTCAAATCGTCAGTAAACGATAGGGTTAGTACAACTACCAGCCAATTCTTTTCGTTTCAAGGGGCATAAAATATGTTCTTCTCCCTGTTGTCTTCATTCATTGACTCCAAGGTTCATCGGTTCATTCAGAAAACATTTCCTGAATGGGTGCTGTGTACGCCAGGCACTGTGACAGGCTCTACAAATAAAAATTCCAAAGGGATCTTATCCCAAAGAAGCTCACATTGTGGTAAATAAGTGACAACAGCTGTTTGTAGGAAGTGCTGTGAAAGCCCAAGATGGAGGAAGCAACGCAAGGGAAGGAGGCTGTCGTGGTGGAGGAGGCTCCAATGATCATACCCGTGGGGCCACAAGCTGGGCAGAAGCTTCCAGCAGCCAGTAGCCTCTTGCATTTGCACCCCACCAATGTTGTCATCATCCCAGGGCCAAGACATGGACAAGATGGGAAATCACAAGCCTGGGAGTAGAGATGAGCGGGAGTTACTGATATGAAAAGATGAGGAACAGTATCCCAAGGGAAGGGAAGAGCTGTTGTGACACTTGAAAGACTCTGCTGGAGTGGAAATGAATGGGGTGCGTGAAGCCGCCTCTGAGGGTTCATAGTTCTGTCTGCCAAGATAGGAACAGGAACGCTGCCCTGAAAGGTACCGGGAGCCACCGACCAATATTGAACAGTGATAGCATCAAATATGGCGGTTGGAGCCATTGCTGGGAAGACCAGACTGGAGGAGCTAGGTGGGGTCAGGGATTTAGGAAGCGGAGGTGTGGATGGAAGGGCAAGATCTCCAAGAGGTCAGGGGAATAACCTTGTTGAAGAAGAAGATGGGGGTAGGGAGTGGAAGGCAGAAGTGTTTCTTAGATTTCTGTCCTGGTGACGGGGTGGTTGGTAAGGGCATTCTCTGAGCGAGGGAAGCCAGGAAGAAGGGTAAGTTTCACCGGGCCAGAAGCATGACGTAATGGGTTTGATTTGGACATGCTGAGAGCATGGGGGTGTCTTGAGGACCTTCCAGTGTGGATATTGATATACTCAGAGATATATGATGCCATGTTCTACAGAAAAAAATTTAAACAGAGAGAGAGAGAGAGACAGAAGCAAAAAACAAAACAAAACAAAAAAAAAAAAACCAACTGTGATGCTGGATCACTTAGCAACATATAGTATTTGGAAATGTGAGATTTTTGATATTTTTCTCTTCATAGTGTTTCTTTTTATGTGGAAATTCAGCAGCATAAAAAGGTAAATAAATAAACAAACAAGACGTTTATATGAATCTAACTACAGAATAATATCTTAGCACCTATGTGCTAATATTTCCCCAAATACTCAGCTAATTTTATTCAACATATGATTTTCAAAAAAAAAAAAAAATCTGTAAAACACTAAAGTCTTAAAAGATGAATTATTTAAAACATTTTTATTGGCCACATACCCTTTTTTTTTTTTTTTTGCAGTTTTCGGGCAGGGCTTGGTTTGAATCCACCACCTCCAGCATATGGGGCCGGCGCCCTAGTCCTTTGAGCCACAGGCACTGCCAGCCACCTATCCTTAGTACATACCGTATTCTCTTTTTGAAGGAAATGTATACCCAAAAGATGGAAGAGAAGGCAATGTTTCCTTAAGTGACAGAAAAGACGGCCCAGAGGATCCATCTGGCTGTAGCCAGTCACAGAGTATTGAAAAGCTAGGAGTTTCAAGGCAAATCTCTACCAAGCCATCTTTTACCAAGGTTCTCACTTAAAGCCCTACCTTTGGATGTGAAACATTTAATAGGAAGTTTATGTTAGCCACAAAGTGCCTTTAAAAAATTTAACATCAGACTCCACACTAGAAGAAAAGAAGGTATTAGATGACTGAAAAAAATGTATTTTAAGAGGAAAAGGAGAAGAAAAAAGGGACTTGTGGAAAGCATAGACCAGTTAATGAGAATTTCTATTAAGGACAGATGCTTCTTAAAGAAAGGATAAATCAATAAAATTTATTTGCCAGTGGCATTTGAAACAACAATTTTAATCCGTTGAAATGGCACAAAGACCAAAAAAAAAAAACCACACACACAAAAATAAACCCACAAAATGCAAATAAACAAATAAAAAGGTTTTCTTTTAGAAAGAAACTTCACTTAATGGGCTTCCACCCTCTCCTCCTCAATGTACATTAAGCTTGCTAACATGGGAATAACTCCTTCAGGAAGATGGTCTTTTTTTTGGGTGCGTGCGTGATGTTCATTTGTCTTCCATCTAAAAATTAGAACATAACAAGCTTCTAATCATCACTTGTTAATTTGAAACGAAAAGAATTCTTTTTTCCATTGAAAGCAGATTGTAGTAAAAATTCAGCATTCTCCAAGGTCACATGCTATTGGCAAAGCTCAAAAAAAACCTTGTAGTCTGACTTGCTTATGTTCAGCTGTGTTTACTTAGAATTAACTTGACGAAGTCTGCCTCTGATTACACGGAGCAGTCATCTGCCCACAGATAAATAGGTATTACACAAACTTGGGGAGGGAATGACATTTGGCCTCCACAATTTTGGAATAATTTACTATGTACCCTTCAACCTAAAACACAGAAGTGATTCACAATATGTTTTTAGGATTGAAACAAAAATATTTCATTTTTTACAAAGGGACCGGTCCCTATGACCTTTACGGATTTTAGGTGATTTACTAACAAAGTTTGGTAGTACTTTGGAAGGTGTGGATTAGCTCTGAAACAGGCAGTTTCAGGCAACATTTATTTCAGCCTTTTCAATAACCATCAAGATTTCAAGGAATTTCTGTAAACAAACTGTCACTTAAAGAAAATCACTTTCCATCGATTTTTGCAACAAGTCTCCAGAACAGAACATGCATAGAAAAATAAGAGCGAAATTATTTCCAGAGACTACATCTTGGAGAAATGTTTACATTATCAGTGGAAAGCAAACGCTCAATGTTTTACCACTATATCTTACAGTAAATGCAAAATTTTGCTTTTCGAGTAATTTAAACCATTTCCATTGAACAGAGTCTGTTCCTCATTACCTAAGAATTGATTCTGGCCCATCATACTTTGCTTTCTTGTTGGGTCTATGCAACGAGAGATAGACATCCTTTCCTCTGCAGACCGTTTCAAAGTGGAAGTGATTACATTCCCCAGTGATCAATCAATAAACCGATCAATCAACAGACTTTGATTGCGTTTTGCTAACAGCTAGTGATACAGTTGTGAGCAAGGGGGAGGCGGTCTCGGTCCTCTGAAGTTTACCTAAGGAGAAAAATCATAAATTGGACACAGATGGTCATTTTCTAGGTTGTTCATTTTAATTTACACAATTAGAAGAAGTTTTCGCCCCCTGAAATGAACATTTTTTTTTCTTTCCTGACTCCTGTTTTATTACTGAATTAACTTAAAGACAAAGCCCTTTGGATGGTGGTCTGATAAGGGAGCCATAAATCCTCGGCTGTGCTAGATCCCTCTAGTTGTCTGGGTATGTCTGCAAAGGGGTTAAGTTTTTTGACAGATTTATACGAATACTTTCTATTTTGGTTTTTATTCTAATTTACTAAATTTGCTTTGATAAGGACTCCGTAAAGTAAACTAACATAAACAATGATAGCTGTTACTGTTGGAACAAGTAAGCAAGGGTTTCCAAAAGACTCTCCCTTGTAAAGAACTACAGCACGCTCTGATAATATTTTATATCATGATGCTTTCCATTTGAGATTCACAAAAGATCATTTCACATACAGAGGGTACCAAAAAATGCAACCACATTTTAAGAAAGGAAAACACTATTAAAATTGTAACTCAAGTTGTGTCTGACTTTTGCAATTACATGAGGTGCTCAAACATGACCTGTATTCATCTTTTGTTATGGGTATAATATTGAGTATCATAATCTTAATACAGGGTTTTCCTTTTTTTTTTTTTGTAGAGACAGAGTCTCACTGTACTGCCCTCAGGTAGAGTACCATGGCGTCACACGGCTCACAGCAACCTCTAACTCTTGGGCTTACGCGATTCTCTTGCCTCAGCCTCCCGAGCAGCTGGGACTATAGGCGCCTGCCACAACGCCCGGCTATTTTTTTGTTGTTGTTGCAGTTTTGGCTGGGGCTGGGTTTGAACCCGCCACCCTCGGCATATGGGGCCGGCGCCCTACTCACTGAGCCACTTAAAATGTGTATATATTTTGGGGAGCCTCGTATATTTATCTATAAAATTATAAATATTTCACTTAAGTAAAAGTATATAAAAGATTATTATAAGGTGGACATGAAGTTCGTGTGCCATTTAAAATAGTTTAACTTGGTAAATTGTACAGGCACTTTATGCTCATCCTGTATAAAGAAGGAACATGTTTTCCAATATGCGTGCCTTTAAGGTCAGCGAACAAATCTGTAGCGTGTCTGGGGAAGACAGTGTCCTCCTTATACCGAACTCCACACGAGAATACATGAAGGCCTCATTAGCATTTCATGCAAAATTGCTCCACAATCATTCCAGAAAGGGCAAATTCCTCCTACTTGGAGTGTAGTCACAGAACTGAATCCAGGAAAATTAGGGAGTATGAAACTCTCTTCGGAAGCCCAGCCACAGGACAAAGCCAGAGGTATCTCCAAAGACACCGATAGGACAGAAAGCCAAGAGAAAAGGCTACTGTTACTGCTGGAAAAATAACTTTCCCCAAGGTCCTCGGAGACCTTCTAACAGAGGAAGGCAAGCGGTGTTAGAAAACAGAGGGACATTCCAGTGACCGCACATTTTACTTTTCAAGCTAGATGACTGCATGGGCGGAGTGAGGGAGGCAGTTGATATATAAAACTTCAAGTAACTCAAACCCTGTAAGGAGTGAAGCCTGCTTTCTGGGTGGCTTCTTAAAAAGGAAAAGTAAATTTGCAAATCTTGTCAGATTGGACCCAGGCTGTAACTCTGCACAGAAACCAGTTATGGAAGTTCATTTTTTAAAAGGATTACAAACATGCTACAAAAGCAAATTATTTTACGTTCAGTCAAGGCTATCGGGTAGTAAAGTTGTGTCTAAGGGTGAAAGAACAACTACTGTCCTATCTCTAGACATGCGACTGATTCTCTAAAACACTGAATTTAACACTTCAAGAGAAGGAGATGTATGTCAGTCTGAATCACTAACTAAAATAAGTTTTCAGAAGATCTGCATTTGAGTCAAACTTATAGAACCTTCTCAATGTTAACCAAAGTGGAAGGGGAGGGGGGAGGGAAAGCTTTCACAACCAAAAATCTTGAAAAATTTCCTATATTTTCTGGGTTTCATTTTTCCCAGAACTGAAACACCACAAAATAACAACACCCCAGTGCACTCACTTCCAGCTCACTCAGGAAGGGCTGAGGTACATAAACACTTTTTTAAAAAAAATTTACTATTTTACAAGAAAGTGACCAACATTTTCTTAGGCTTCCAAAAAGCTTCAGGTTTGGAATACACGTTGGTTAAATGTCAGGAAAGGAATTTGCTCATCGTTCAAAAAACACTTTTTCTTTCCAACCTTGGAATATATGTAGAAACTGTGTTGTGAATGGAATTGAAAAAAGGTTCAGAGCCACAAAGGGACATCTAAGTTCACAATTCCTAAAAGAGACTTGTAGAAAAGCGTTCTCTACAGGAGGGAAAAGGAATAACAAGGATTATTTACATAGCACATCTCTTGATGTAGGTATTTTTATTTCTCTCATTTGATAGCTATGCATATAAATCAGAGCATTTAGATGTTTTACCTAATGTTTCTCAGTAAGTGGCAGAGAAAAAACAATTAGAGCTCATATACTCTAAGAAACTCCAAGGATCTTACATAACAGGAAAATACTAGAAATACTGCCTCCAAGCTTACTGGAGCGACAATTCAATGCAGTAAGACGGAGAAAGAGACCCAGGGCAAAACATTCAACAAAGAGGTAAAACTATCACTTTTTCCAAATAATATGATTGTATTATTACTAGAAAACACAAAAAAATCATCAAGAAGACTACTGAAAATGATACACAAATGTATGGTAACAGCTGAGTACAATATTAATATATAGAATTTTATAGTTTTGCTATGTAAAAAAATAAGCAGTTAGAAAATGTAATGGAAGGACCCTATTTATCACAATACAACAACAAAAAGATAACGTGCATAGAAGTAAGTGAACAAGAAATGTGCAAGGTCAATTTAGAATGTCTTAGAACATTATTAATAGTCACACGGGAAGACAGGAACAGACATCCCAAGCTTTTGGAAAAGGTGATTGTACATCCCCAAAATACCAATTTCCAGTGATTAATGGATAAATGTAACACAATGCAAATAAAAATAACAACAGGTTTTTTATTTTTGAGTTAGCAAGCTGATCTTAAAGTTAATATGGAGGAAGATGCAAGAATAGCTACAAGAACTATGGAAAAAGAATGGTGAGGGAGAATAAGCAAAAGTAGATATTGAATATACTTCAAAGCCCCAATAATTAAAACAGTACAAGACAGAAACAGAAGTAAAAAGAAAAATCAATAGAAGAGGAAAGGAAGACAAGATAGACTCAATTGTGTTTCCAACTATGGAGATAGGAAAAGGACTGATCAGTAAATGATGTTAGGAAAACCAGGTGAGAATACTGAAAAAAACGAAGTTGGATATTTTTGTCAAGCTGTATTAAACAATACTATAGGCTCAAACTAAGACACGTTCCAAACAGATAAAAAATTTAAGGTAAAAAAAAAATAGAGACTATAGAAATAATAGAAGAAAACTTGGAATACTCCTTTTGAAGTTTTAAATCAAGGATGTTTTATCACCTAAAATATAGAAGCTTTGAAAAAAATTGATAAACGTAACCACAGTTTTAAAAAGGCCAAATGGAGAAAAATCTCAGTTGACATTAGGAAATATATAACCACATATTATAACTGAGACAAAATATTTGTTACTGACAAATACTACAGGCTCATCTCCCTCCATAAAGAGCTCCTCGAATTAATAAAACATCCCACAAGCGAGTCCATGAGGAGAAAACTATGAATATGTGCACATAGAAAAATTGAATTGTGCATGGTTCTTAAACATGTAAAGATGCTAGAGTTATTCTTCATTATTGAATTTAACAACACAGTGTGGAGGCTGTAAAGGAACAGGAACTCTCATTTATTGTTAGTGTAAGTACAAACTGATAAAGCTACTGAGGGAGATTTGGATTGAGGTCAAATGCTATGCAGCTATAAAAAAAAGAGAATAATAACACTTCGTGAGTGATTATGGAAATATTTCAACATACATTACTTAGTGAATAATTCAAGGAAAAGAATGTATAGAATAGGCCACCTATTTAGGTGAAACAAAGTGATTTTTATTTTATTTTATTTTCATTTTATTATTTTTTTGAGACCGAGTCTTATTCTTTCACCCTGGGTAGAGTGCTGTGGTGTCATAGCTCACAGCAACCTCAAACTCTTGGGCTCGAGGGATCCTCTTGCCTAAGCCTTCCAGAGTACTAGGATTACAAATGTGAGCTACTGCCCTGCTACAAGTTTTTAGAGACAGGGTCTCACTCTTGCCCAGGCTGGTCTTGAACTCCTGAGCTCAAGCAATCCACCTGCCTCAGCCTCCCAGAGTGCTAGGATTTTGAGCTACTGCACCCAGCCCCCTGATCAGTAATGTTGAGAATCTTTTCATATACTTATTGCCTGTGTGTAGGACTTGTTTGGGAAAATGTCCATTCAAGCCCTTTGCTCATTTAGTTAGGCTGTACTTTTTTGTTGTTGTTGAGTTGACTAGTCTACCTTTTATAAAAAGTAGGAGAAAAAAAGAATTAATATTCCTATTTGCTGTTAAATATATAAAGAATTTCTGTAAGGATACAATCGAAGTTAAATATTTTTAAGATGCACTTAGAAGACATCCCTCTGTTTTTTCTGCTGCGTGGTGCCCTGTATTTCTGGGTAGCATATGGTACATTTCTTTGTTCGATGCTTGTCTTACACAATGTACCGTCTGTTATGGTCACACAGCAGAAGGGATTCTTGATCAGTATTTGTTTGACTAACAGATTGACTAACTGATGGAGGGAGGTTAATTTAACACTTTAGAATACATCATGTTACCAGGATACAAGACTGTCAGATCACAAAACAGTAGTCACTTTGTAGAGCAAAAAGAAGGGTCCCAGTGGCCAGGTGCAGAGGCTCATGCCTGTAATCCCAGCACTGTGGGAAGCAGAGACAGGAGGATTGCTAGAACTCAGGAGTTCAAGACCAGCCTGAGCAAGAGACCCCGTTTCTACCAAAAATGAAAAAACTAGCCAGGTGTTGTGGCGGGCTCCTGTAGTCCCGATTCCTCGGGAGGCTGTGGTGGGAGTATTGCTTGAACCCAGGAGTTGGAGGTTGCTGTGAGTTAGGTTGATGCCATGCCATTCTAGCCTGGGCAAGACAGTGAGACTCTGTCTCAAAAAAAAAAAAAAGTTACATAATCTAGGCTTATTATATGTCATCATTATTATGTTCATTTTTCTTTTGATTAAAAAAATTAAAACAGAAACGTTTCCATGGGTTTTACGCACTGTGCCACTGTATCAATAGGGAAGTTGGCCCTAGGTGAGGGAACCCTGGAAAAAGTAGTGGGTATGAATCATATCCTAAAGAAGTAGGCCAGTACCACCCATGGCCCTGGTTGATAAGGAGGCCTTGTGAGGACACATACATGTGAGAAGGAGAGGCAAAAACAACGTAAAAATTCAAGCATTTTGAGGCTCACCATGCCTGGCCCACACCACTGCGCCCTCTGACAATTACCAGCTGAAACACTTGGCATCCACGGGCACAAAGAATGCGCCTAATTCTGCAAAGCTAACCTAGGAAGTTTTGAATTTCAAAGAAAAATGAAAACAAAATAGAACTTTCCTCCCACCCTCCCCTAAATGTTCCTCTAGTTAATCCGCTTGGATTTTTAAGGGAAGTTTATTTTTTAAAAAGCATGTTTTTTTCAATGGAAACTTACATTCTGTAAACAGAATGATTCTGTTTGAAAGTATCCTGGATCATGTTATACAAGTGTAGGCTAGATTAAACTGGCCCTCTGCATTATTCTATCAGAAATGAGCAGATTAAACCAAAGCCAGCTTGGTATCCTTAAAAAGGAAAACAATGGGAGAAGTGAGTCATACTAGCTTTCAAAGAGTTGTTGTTGTTTTTCTTTTCTTTTCTTTTTTTTCTTTTTTTGAGACAGAGTTTCACTATGTTACCCTTGGTAGAGTGCTGTGGCATCATAGCTCACAGCAACCCCAAACTTTTGGCCGTAAGCAATTGTCCTGCCTCAGACTCCCAAGTTCTTATTTTTCTTTCAGAGATAGGGTCTTGCTCTGTCACTCAGACTGGCATGATTCTAGCTCACCATAACCTCCAACTCCCAGGTTCAAGCAATCCTGCCTCACCTCTCAAGTAGCTAGGACTACAAATATATGTCCCCAGATCTGGTTAATTGTTCTTATTTATTATTTTTTTTTTTTGTAGAGATGGGTTCTCCCTATGTTACCCAGGCTGGTCTTGAACTTCTGCCCTCAAGAGATCCTTCAGCCTCCCAAAATACTGAGATTACAGGCATGAACCACTGTGTCTCCAGCCCTTTATAGACTTCCTAAATAACTTTCTCTTACACTTGTCCCTAAAGAGGGAAACTGTTATTCTCTTATTGATTTTAAGAAATGTTTTTTAAAACTAAGAACTACTGACCAAAAACCACTTTACAACAAAGATATTTGCGCTGGAATGTTTACTGGAGCCCAATTCATAATTGCCAAGTCAAGGAAGAAGCCCAAGTGCCCATCAACCCATGAATGGATTAATAAATTGTGGTATATGTATACCATGGAATATTATGCAGTCTTAAAAAAATGAAGACTTTACCTCTTTATTGTTTATATGGATGGACCTTCTTCTTAGTAAAGTATCTCAAGAATGGAAGAAAAATTATCCACTGTACTCAGTACTATTATGAAACCAACATATAATCACCCACACTTTCATATGAATGATAAAACACAACTATAGCACAGGATGAAGGAGGGAAGAGGGATGAAGGATGAAGGAGGGAAGAGGAGCACAAAAAACCAGGAGGTTGGATGGAGGGAGGGTAATTGGACCACACCTATGGTGCATATTGCAAGGGTACATGTCAAATCTATTAAGTGTAGAGTATAAATGTCTGAACACAATAATTAAGTGAGGTGAAGGCTATATTATCCAGTTTGATGTAAGCATTCCAAATTGTATATAAAATCAGCACATTGTACCCCATAAATACATTAATGTATACAGTTATGATTTAATTAAAAAGAAACTAAGAAATACCTCCAAGCAAAGAATATTGAAATATTTAACAGCCAGTTATGTCATGTACAGCATCCAGTGCCAGCCATAATGAACTTACAGGGACCACTGGCACCTACTGGCCAACGTCTAACCCTTTGTAGAAAGTAACTGGCTTCTCACTTCACATTTTCCCCCGGATTTAGCTCATTGACCATCAATCACAAGGCTTTCAACCACATGCCCAAGTTCGCACAAACCCATAATGGTTTCTTATGTGCCATTAATTAGTTGTCCACTCATTCATCTATGTATTTCCTATCCCTTTAACACACAAAAAACTGATCATACACCAAAAATATGCTGGTTGCTCTAGAAGACTCAAACAAGCTATGCAGATGGACTTCTGTTATCATGGCTTCCACCAACTATGAATTGAGAATGTAGAAAACAACAATAAAAACATAATGCTAATAAAATATAGTACAATAACTATTTATACAGCATTTGCATTATATTAGGTATTAAAAGTAACCTAGGGTTGATTTAAAGCACACAGGAGGATGTGCATAGGTTACATCTGAAAACTACAACATTTTGTCTCAGGAACTTGACCATCCATGGATTTTTGGTATGTGGAGGGTGGAGGGTGTCTTGCAACCAATCCCCCATGGATATGGAGGGATGACTGTATTCTAGAGGAGTCACAATCTAATGAGGGCAACAAACTAGTTCTTTTTCTCACGCTGATTTCTGATAGGTCTGTTAACAATGACAAAACAATGTTGAAAGGATCCCAGAATGTGGCTTTATGCCATTTGCATGAATGGCCATGAACGTACAAGGTCAGACATTTAAGTTCACCAACTCATCCTAGAAAAAAATCACCTTTGAAGTACTCCCCTTGGCTGTCTGGTGGCTGCGGTGATATTCAGCAATGAGGTATGTAGCGCTTTTTCTAGGGCGAGTACAACAACTTAATTGTCAGACCTTGTATAATGATAGCTCTCATGGTCTTTCCAGAAAAAGAGTTCTACAATTGCTTTGAAGGATGGACTAGGAGACACCCTTACTGTCAAAAGTAACTGGCTTCTCACTTCACATTTTTGTGCCCAAAGGGAGTCCTTTGAAAGAGATTGTAAGATATTTACCAATGTATGTAGCACTTTTTCTAGGATGAGTTTGTGAACTTAACTCTCGGAACTTACAGTCAAATATTAAGACAGCTCATCCTTCCCAGGAAATAAATGTATATAAATGTATATGAATCAAATGTCTTTTATCCTGGCTGAGTAAATAAACGTATATGAATCAAATGTCTTTGACCCTGGCCGAGTCAGGCTGTGAAGGCGAGGACTTGAAGACAGAAATCTAATCGTGATAAGCTAGTTGGGGAAGACGAAGTGTATCTGAAGTTCTTTGATTTAGCATTCTGATCCTGCATCCTTCCAGCCCTCCTCCAAATGACCCATCAAAGAGCATCACGGACAACAAAAGGGACTCCATTGCTGGGAAGGCAGGCGCATGGCCAATTTCCAGTATGAGGATGTTGACCTTTTCGACACAACTTCGGAATTAGAAGTGGCTGTTGTAATCCTTCTTGCCTGGCCCTAACTCCATCCCTCTGCCACAGTTTTCTTAACATGTGTGCCTACCAGGGTTATTTCTAAGTCATATCATTAGAGTGAATAGAATTTCCTTTGCAAATGTGATAAATTTTAGCTCAAGGTGATAATAATCTCTCTGTAGTGTCCAATCACAGGCAGGAACAAAACAATGGCTACTAGAATACTCCGGACACAGAGATGGATCTCTTTGAAATCACAGATCATCCCCCAGGAGAGAAGCCCCATCCCTGGGAAAAGAACTCATCTCTTAGAATAACACAGTTTCAAATTTGAATCACACTGAAGGAATTATTTTTAAGACTCCTCTTCCTAAAAGCACCATCCACTTGTTGTATCATTTTAAGCCATTGTCTATTCTTATATTGCTCTCTTTTTCCTATAAAACATGCATCATTTTGTATAAAAGGACAAGAACGGGAGGACTGGTACGCAGGTGAAAGGAATGGGCAAGGTCACGAGCCTGGGAGTCTGTGGACCTCCATAGCAGCTGTCCTAACTTGGGACACAGCCCTGGCGTGGTCAAAGAGTGCTCTGTCCCTAAATCATCAGCTCTGCCCCAAGAAGGATTCCCGATAAAATTCTAAACTTACACAGACCTGAGACGACCCAGAACCCCCAGTGCTATCTCCAAAAAATGAGTTCTAAAACAGATGTTTTGGGGAATCTTTGAAGCTCCTAAAATTATGAACAGGTGTACACAAAGAAAAAGTGTGACTTAACATCACTAACGCCTTATAAGGAAGGTGAAGGTTACAAGGTACAAATCCCCTTGGGTTGGCTGACCATCTTGGCAGGTGGCCTGAGCACGCAGAGGCAGCCCCAGAACACAGTCTGTGAGGGGCAGCTGGAGCGTGCTAGATGATGCTACGCTGCAGGAACAGAATCTGGAGATTTTGAGGCCAGGGGGGACAAGGAGGTGAGCAGGAAAGGCTGGAAGTGGGAAGAGAGGAGCCGGTGAGATGCTGTGAGGCTGGGGACCATGTGGGATGGAACAGACAGGGAAGAGTCCAACATGGGTGACCCCAGGGCACATAAAAACGAGAAGTCACACAAAGTGCCAAGTGGAAGGCACTTCTTCAGTCCCTCTACCCCCCACACAGGCTTTTTAACATCTTCTGGCATTTGAGGAAGAGAGTCTGTTTCATACCTGAACCACGGTGACACCAAACAGGCAGCACGTGTGTAAAATGGCAGCATAACCTGGGAAGGACACGGCACCATATGGTTTGAAGACAGACCCTGGGGGCTTCTGCTGAAATCTTCAGAAGCCTCTGACCTTCCACAGCATGGAATAAAGTATCCAAGGGAATCCTATTTAGATCTAAAGGATCACGTAAAAATTGTGTCTGTGTGTGTTGGGGGTGGCTATGCATTTTTCTGGAGAAGGATCCAGAAGTTTTAATCCAATTTTTAAAGCAGGCTGTGTACAAAAAGAGGAACAACTCCAAGTAAGAGTCACTGCTTTCGCGAGTTCTATTCTGTAAATGATTTCTTTATTTTGAATACACTTCACCAGGATGGAAAACATTGTAAAATCCAGTGGAAAGACGCTGAATCCGCTGAGAGACTTAACTTTTCTTTTTTTTTTTTTATTGCTGGGGATTCATTGAGGGTACAATAAGCCAGTTACACCGATTGCAATTGTTAGGTAAAGTCCCTCTTGCAATCATGTCTTGCCCCCATAAAGTGAGACTTAACTTCTCTTTCTGGCTCTGCTGCTAAGTAGCTGGGGAGGGTCACTCCCTCCCACCCTGCGTGAAAGCAAGAATCATTCTCCTTATTTTTATCTCATAGAGTGGTAATGCGGATGAAATAAAATAACAGATGTTTGTGTGCTTTCTACCATAGTACAACACGATATACGGTATTATTAGATCTAATCTGGAGTTAGATTTACTAATCTAATTAATACCAGAATCGTAAATAAAAAAATGACCTTAGTAAAAATACTTTTGCAGTTCAACCATGAACATGATCTCCTTTCCTTGCCGTACTAAACAATGACATTCTGATTTAAATGATATTTTTATCATACGTCTAATACTTGAAGTTTTTACAATGTCGAATATCTTGTGACTTTTCCTGCCTTTTACCCTCTCTGTAGGCCAGCACATCACATGTGTCCAAAGGCTAAAGAGGCTTTTCACTTCCCTTTTCCTGTGCGTGGTAACTGGTGTGACATTTGATCTTACACCGGGATTAAGTCATTCATGAGTAGAGCCCCAAGGGAGAAACAGCTCAAAAAAATAAAAAGAGAGAGAGAAACCAACCAGCCTTGCTGGTGCAACAACCTCCTAAAACTGAAATTCACAGTAACTTCTGCTACAGTTGTAATTTGTAGTCTGTCTGGCACTGCCAACTCTAACTGCAGTCTCTGTGGTTTAAATAAAATGTATCTATAGCAGCTTGGAGCCATGTTTTAAAAATGCTCCTTGTTATGTTAGGTCAAGGGCAAGCTTTTAAAATGTAAAAGCTTGGGTTTTAATTACAGATTAAAAGTGAAAGTTGTTCCAAGGAACGGAAGTCATGCTGTGAGAGAGAGAATTTTGGAAATTAAAAAAAAAAGGAGAAGAAGAAATTCTCCTCTGCAAGTAACAATCTTCCTTAATATAGGAATATTAAAAACTGAGAACATGCACTCACACAGAAAGACTACATTTTTGTGGTTTTCAAACGACTGATAGTCACAGTTCATCCACTTAGTATTTTATTTCCCAGTGATTTCAGCTACATTTTATTATCAGGAGGCAATATTTTAATAGGCATTACTGCCCTCACAGTGACAGACTTAACAAAAGGCAGGTGATAGTGTAAGTTACCCTTGAAAGCAAGAAAAATGCAGCATCTTAGAGTCTAAACTTATGAAACTTACATGTGGAGTTAATACTGTTCATCCAACATAAAGGATTCACAATACGATTATTTTAAAACACCAGAGGTCATTCAAACTTTATGGCTTTGGAAGGTATCTATTCTGAAATCAAAGCATAATTTTATTTTCTGTGGATTTATGGAGTGGCGTGACACAGAAGCTTTAAGTCCGATCTACAAACAGGGGCCGTGAGTGAGGGCCTAGGCCCCAGCTTCCAGGAACGCCTCTTTCCTCTCCTGCCTTCAGTATTCTGGGGCCACTCTGTGATCTTTGGGACACAGGAAGGAGTCAGACTTAAGTCTGTTTCTCAACAGACTTGCTGTCCCTTTCAAAGGAATGGCTTGTCCCATCCCCCCATCCCCCACCCCCGACTTCCTGTCACCCTTGTTCCATGCAATGCTTTGCTAACCTTCATCGTATTTTTGGACTCCGGGGCACTCAGGAGAATTGCTACAGGCTGATGCTTGTACCTCTCTGTTATGTCCCCGAACCCCTCCCTCTAGAGCTGCTGCATGTCCCCTCTTGGGATTTGAAGACCAGAGGGCCACGGGCCTGTCCTATAGATAAGGCCTGGTCCCAATGGTATCAGCTTCACATGCTCACAACAAGACTCTGAAAGAAAAAGATGTGAAGCAGGATGACAAAGGGATGAAATAAATCTTGAAGCGAAGTTTGTTACCAAAGATAAGGGAGCCACATGGCTGATCTTAACATTCTGGAATGAGGAAAGGATTGGGATGGCCCAGAGCAGCCAATGAGTCCCTCTTGGAACTCTCTCACACAGTTCAGCCTTCAGAGAATTCTACACTCTGCTTTCAAAATACCCCATGGGCACCGGGTGTGGTGGCTTGCGTTGTAATCCTAACACCCTGGGAGGCCGAGGCAGGTGGATCCCTGGAGCTCAGGAGTTGGAGACCAGCCTGAGAAAGAGAGAGACCCTGTGTCTACTAAAAATAGAGAAACTAGTTGGGCGTTGGGGCAGGTGCTTGTAGTCCTGAGTAGAATTTGAGGTTGCTGTGAGCTATGATGTCACTACATTTTACCCAAGTCTCCGCAAAAAAACAAAAACAAAATATGGTAAATGAGGCTAATAATGGTAGCTACTTCATAGGGTTTATTATGAGGACTCAGTAAGAAAATGTATGTAAAGTGCTTAGCACAGTGCCTGGCACTTAAATGCTCAGTTAAGTACCAGCTGTTTTTGTCACTAGGAGGCCTTCGTTTAAGCCACTTTAACGGTGCTGTTTCCATATCTCACTGATGCTGGCCCTCTGAGATGAGCACCTGCGGCTCTTGACTGAGACGTGGATAATAATGAACTCTGCAGTGTTGAAGGGGCAGACGGAGGAACTGTGGTGATGGGCTGAGGACTGAACATAGCGCAAGGACATGGGTTTCTTCAGGGGCCAGGAAAAGGAACCAGGAAGCTGAGGAAGACTCAGATAAGGAGGTAGAAGGAGCTCTCAAAGACAAAGTACTGTCTTTGCAACTTTTCCCAGGATTGAGAACAAAGTAAAAGATGGCAGTCAAGAGCTAGGTTTAGCGTCAAACAGATCTGACTCTGAATTATGGCTCTGTGACATGACAACTGACATGGCCACATTCTACTGTCAAATCTGTTCTCTCATCCTTAAAATAAGGATCATGACATAAAAATCAGTATTTTCCAACCTTTTTTTAATCTCATGGCACACTTGAACCTATAGTTAAATATCCATAGCACACTTAAATTATGTTGATCAAAAAAAGAGTAAAAAAAAAAAAAGAATATACTTACTGTGCTTTGAACTTCTTTCAAAAAACAACTTAATTAATGATGTTTAAAAATTTTGGAGGCATACCCAAGATCCTCTCAGGGAACCCCAGTGTGCTGTGGCACACCAGTTGAAAACCACTGATATACATCATAAAGCTATTGTAAGGACTAAATAAAATATTAAATACTAATGAAATAAAATCACACCCAGGCAAAGCAGTAAGCACAGTGCCAGCCAGGCACATAGTAGTGCCTGATGAGTGGCAGCTGTTATTAGCATGTGTAGCAAACATCCTTCGTACCATCAGAAATTATCAGAAACCATCATCAGTCACCAGTTGCCTACCAGTATGTTAAGATGACTACTTTGTGTTGTGAGAGAAAATACCTGTAACCTAAAGGAAAGAGAGATTCGCTGAATGTATAAAAAAGAAGACACGGCCTTTCAGCTTTCAGCTCAGAGGAGGCTAAGGGGCTATTTTCTTTGGTCGCCCAAATCTGGGTTTATCTGACACCAGCTGCCTCCACATGCCACCTAAGTTGGACCCCAATGAGATCAAAGGTGTGTAACTGAGGTGCACTGGTGGCAAAGTTGGTGCCACATCTGCCCTGGCCCCCAAGATTGGTCCCCTGGGTTTGTCTCCAAAAAAGGTTAGTGATGACATTGCCAAGGCAACCAGTGACTGAAAAGGTCTGAGGATTACAGTGAAACTGACCATCCAGAACAGACAGGCCCAGACTGAGGAGGTACTTTCTGCCTCTGCCCTCATCATTAAAGCCCTCAAGAAAGAAAGAAACAGAGAAACATTAAACACAACAGAAATAACACTTTCGATGAGACTGTCAGCATTCCCAGACAGATGTGGCACCGATCTTTAGCCAGAGAAGTCTCTGGAACCATTAAAGAGATCCAAGGAATGGCCCAGTGGGTGGGCTGCAATGTGGATGGCCGCCGCCCTCATGACATCATAGATGACATCAACAGTGGTGCTGTGGAATGCCCAGCTAGTTAAAAAGTACAAGGGAAAGTGTTTCAGTGAAGGATCATTTGATACCCTCCCCCAAAGAAGACATGTGCATACATTTTTGTGCACATGTGAAAATAATTATGTAAATTTCAACTAATTTATTTAGACAGGCTTTTATTACTCAGTGTACAGACGATCAATACCAAAAGCATTTAAGCAGTACATTTTTATAATTTAAAATTAAAAGATCATACTAGTGATGATGTTTGTTACGTAGACATTTGAGGTTGAGCAGACAAAACCTCACCCCAAGCCCTCTGCCACATGACCTGTGCCAGGATAGGCAGAATTTTGTCCCTATGGCTTTTCCTCCTGGGGTGACACCTGTGAATATGTTATGTTACAAGTTAAAAGGACCTTTACAGATGTAATTAAGATTACCAATCAGCTGGCCTTAAAATAGGGAGATTATCCTAGATTGATCTGGGTGAGCTCAATGTGAATACAGGAGCCTTTGGACACACAGTGTTTCCCTGGTTGAAGGCAGAGAGAGGGAGAAGCCAGAGAGATTTAAATGTGCAAAGGACTGAGCATTCAGTTGCTGTGGAAACTGCAAGAGTTTAGAGAGAACAGAGGTGAGAGGCAAGGACATGAGGACCACAGTCCTACAACCACAGGAGCTGAGTTACGCCAACAGCCTGAATAACCTTATCCCTGGGTTCTCTCCCCATGCCCCCGGGTAAGAGCCCACTGAGCTTAACACCTGCAGCTTAGCCAGACCCTGAGCAGAGAATCCAGCCATGCCATGCCAGACTCCTGACTCCCAGGACTGTAGGAAAATAAGTGCTGTTTCAAGCTATGAAACTTTTGGTTAAGCAGCAAGAGAAAACTAATCCATATGCACAAAGACGGTTCTTTGATTCATAACTATAGTTGTCAGTTCCGAACCCGACATGATTAAGGAATTCAAAAACAACATACTGCGTTCCTGACTGCTGCAAACAAGGTGATCCTGGCAATTTGTGTGCCAGGATCTCAGGCTGGCATTTCTCTTGCCCTTCTTAGTTGCCAGGGCTCTACTTACTATTTTCTTAGAATAAACAACTTAGATATGCTGTTGCCCATCAGCATTTCCAACAGAGGGTGCACCGAATCATTGGAAAAGAAAACCCCTCGAATCCCCATATTCCCACAGAAAGCCCTGTAGAGGGGAATGCTACATAGCTAAAAAGCCTTGTTGAGGGGAATGCTACATTGTTAGTTAGAAATTAGCTCTGCAGATTTGCTGTTTACCCTTTTTGCCCAGTAGTAAGATCAATGACATAATATAAGCAGCGCCTATGGCTCAGTGAGCAGGGCGCCGGCCCCATATACTGAGGGTGGTGGGTTCAAACCCAGCCCCAGCCAAACTGCAATAAAATAATATGGTAAATCCTTTGACCTCATTGAGTGATTCTAGTACTTTTGCATTTCCCTAATGATTAGACACAAGCCATTTCTCATTGGAGTTAGGCGATATTGTGGTTTAAAAATGTTTCTTGATTTTAATTTTTTATTTTGGATTAGTATAAGGGTATATATGATTAGGTTACATTGTTTGCATTTGTTAGGGTAAGTTCAAGTTGTACCTGAGCCCTTCACCCAGGACTCAATATACCCCTACATTTGTACCAGTTAGGTGGAAGCTTCCTGAGCTCCTCCCCCTCTCTTTCCCACCCTTCTTGAATTTAGTTGTGATTTTCCCCTCGTATGAAAGTGTAGTTGTTTATCTACTAGTTTCAGATTAGTATGGAGTACATGGGATACTTGCTTTCCATTCTTTTTTTTTTTTCTTTGCAGTTTTTGGCTGGAGCTGGGTTTGAACCTGCCACCTCTGGCATATGGGGCCAGCTCCCTACTGCTTTTGCATTCTTGAGATACTCTACTAAGGAGAATGTTCTTCAGCTCCTTCCAGATAAATACAAAAGATGTAAAGTCTTCATCTTTTGTATGGCTGAATAGTACTCCATGGTAGACATATACTACAGTTTACTGATCTATTCATGTGTTCACGGGCACCATGAACCCATGAACTCAAAGAACTAAAAGCAAACCTTCCATTTGATTCCACAACCCCATTACTAGGTATTTATCCAGAAGAAAAAAAATCATTTTACCATAAGGACATTTGCACTCAAGTATTTATGGCAGCTCAATTCACAATTGAAAAGAGGAGGAAACAACTCACTGTGGTTCTGATTTGCATTTCCCTAATGATTTAGAATAGTGTTTTCAACCTTTTTTTTTTTTTGAGACAGAGTCTCACTATGTCGCCCTGGGTGGAGTCCCCTGGCGTCACAGCTCACAGCAACCTCAAACTCTTGGGCTTAAATGATTCTCTTGCTTCAGCCTCCCAAGTAGCTGGGACTACAGGTGTCCACCACAATGCCTGGCTATCTTTTTTTGTTGTTGTTGTTTTGGTTGCAGTTGCCATTGTTGTTTGGCAGGCCCAGGCTGGATTTGAACCCGCCAGCTCCGGTGAATGTGGCTGGCACCCTAGCTGCTGAGCTACAGGCACTTAGTCTTAATTAGCAATTTTTAAAAATTTTCATGGCACACCTAAGATCCTCTCATGGCACCAGTGTGCCATAGCAGCCTGGCTGAAAAACACTAATTTAGAGTATG
The DNA here is from genome assembly GCF_027406575.1 of Nycticebus coucang. Lineage (NCBI taxonomy): Eukaryota > Metazoa > Chordata > Mammalia > Primates > Lorisidae > Nycticebus > Nycticebus coucang. The sequence continues at coordinate 47,486,951 of NC_069799.1, read as the reverse complement.
AGCTATTTTCATTGGACTCAGATTGAGGTTGCCCATCAACGCATGAATGGATAAAAGATCGAAAAACACTGTTCTAAATCAAATTTTAGTACTTTTAAAGGATATATCAAAGCATTAGCTATAACCCGTGGACAGATGCACCCAGTATAATAGATATTGCCTACACAATGAAAGTAAATTCACTGCAAGTGAAAGATTCTAGAAATGTTACTTCCTCCATTAAAAAACACTGGTGCTCTTGGAAAGATCTTGGGAACAGCGGCCTATTTTAAATTTACTACTGTCAGAAGCACCACAGTTTCCACCTGTTGACAGATGGACAATTGAACTTACTCCTGAAGGAAGAAAGAAGACTCACAGAAAAATATTCTGTGGTCAGTCCACCATGGCCAAAGGACATGGGAGGATGTTTAAATATTCAGTCAGCTCAGCCACAGCCAAATGAACCAAGGAAGAATCTGATCAGGAGTGTTCCAAGCAAAGACACTGCACTTTACAGAAGAAGGAGAGGAAGAGGAGGAGGGGGAGGAGGAAGGGGAAGATGATGATGAAATGCATTAGGGAAAAGCAAAGATGTTCTAACATTTTCAAAACAAGTCAACTAGGAATACTTTAATAAGTATTTTTTAATCTAATGTTTTGAAATATGACAATATTTTCCTTCCCATGTTTTCTTTTTATTTTGATGCATAGTTTTAATCTGCTACATTTGTAGCATTTGCTAAAAGTTATTAAAGTAACCCGAGGACAAAAGGGTAAAAAACAACACGAAGCATATGATATTTTAATGCTCCATCAACTGAAAATTTTGCTCGAAGGAAAGACTGGCAGAAAGGAATGGAATTCTTAGCTCCTTGTTTTTATTTGAAAATTCCCAACAGTACTCGCTCAAACAAAGAACTTAACTTTTCCACTGGAAAGACAAAAATAAAATTTAGATCTAGCGTGCCCTGCTACATGTTTAACTAGGGAATAAAAATAACATCTATTAGATTCTAGTTACATTTCAAAAGTGTAGTATTTATTAGGTGCACAACTGCCAAGTAATTCTATATGGTATTATTATAATTATAGGTATTTTTTAATTTAACGCCATTATATTTAGCTCTTTATTTCAAGCACTGTAGTGTAGGAACTCGTAACCACCATAACGTGTCATGTTGATGCACATAAAATCTATCAGGAATTTTGTAGGGGTTCCTGCTGCTCCATTCTTTGTACAGTTACTCTATTATACCTTAATATTTACAATCTATGTGTAATTTCAAATGTGTGCAAATCCTCACTAAAACCTATCAGAACCAAGGGAAACATCTTTCATGATAAAAACATTGACTAAGCATTTATATGTATGGAGTTGCCCTTTAAGATGGTATACTGAACAAGCTTTACTTATTTTTCTTTCCAAATCTCATTTAAATTACAGCATGTAAACTTGAAAACAAATGCAGACCTAACAGTGCTCAAAAACAATAAAGGGTACCACACTGCCAAGTCACCAAAGTTGAGAAATTCATGAAAGATAAAATACACATGGCCTCAAGTTAGTAGCGAACTCTAGAAGAAAGAATCATAGCTGAAAACAGGTGGAGGGCAAGACCATGGCAGAAGTGTGAGCTGCTTCTCCCAACAGGGCACAGAAGATAGTCCAAGTCAGCAGTTCACAGTCAGTCACTGAGCCATAAGAGGAATCATGAAGGTTATCTGTCAAAGGACAGCCATCAGAGGAGCAGGTCATGTGTCCTTCCTCCCTGGGTCTATGGAGGCCTCCCTGGGTCATCTAACCCCAAGACAAAGCTGCTAATATGTTCTGTAAACAGCTAGGGGACCTGTTTAAGGAGGGCTCTTCACAAAGGCTCCAAGGCCATGAAGATGCAGAGTAGAGATTCAGGTAACTTCTGATCTCTTCGGGAATCTCAGCTGCTACGAAAAAGAAGTGTAGGATAAAAAGATGTTCTTGAAGAATAAAAACAAAATCCCAAGCTTAAAAATAAAAGCCTCAATGGACAAGTTGATTGATAGGGTGGACTGGAGAAAAAGTAAGAGGAAGAGCAGAGAACCAAGGAAGCCTGGGCCAAGCTCATTTCACAGGTGAATTTTTTGCCAACTTTCAAGATATCAGGGAGAGACAATTCTGATTTCATTTCAGGTTTTCTGGAGTAGTAAAAGATGAAATATGTTTCAGCTCATTCTACAGGACTAGAATAACTCAAATCCTAGAAGAGCTCATGGATAGCATTAGAAAAAGAAAATTACAGACAAATCTTGCTTTAGAATTTTGATGTAAATTTACTAAATGTTAGTGAAGTAAATCCAGAAATATATTAAAAGAATAATATATTGCAAGGGAATAAATTTTGTCCTACGAATTCAAGAATAGTTTATCTACTTATGTAAATAGGAAATTTACTTACATAAATAACTACACAGGTAGATTAAAAGAGGACAACTAGATGAGAATCTTTAAAATACAAAAATAACATTTTATAAGTGCAATAACCCATTCAGTTAGGTATGTGTTTGTTGGGGAGAGGGAGGATCTCTGATTAAATAATCTAGGAATGGAAGGAGAATCCCTTTACTTGATAAAGTGATGACACTAGAAACCTACAAACGTTATTCTTAACAGTAAAATATAAGAAAAATTCTCTCAAATGTTTGCTGTCATTGCTCTATTCAATTTTTATAAACTGGCAAATAAGATGCAAGTGGAGGGAGGGAGGAAGGGAAAGAGAATCAGATCAAATACACAAAACTGTTATATAATAAGGACAAAAATACTTGCTCCAAACTAATTTACAAAGTCAATGTGATCCCAAATTTACTTGCTGTTTATTTTGTTTTTGAGACAAGGTCTCATCCTGTTGTCCAGGCTGGAGTGCAGGGATGTCATTACAGCTCACTGTGACCTTGAACTTCTGGGCTCAAATGATCCTCCTGCCTCAGCCTCCCAAGTAGCTGGGACTACAGGTGCACACTACCATGCTTGGCCAATTTTCAAAAATTTTAATAGGAACGGGGTCTCACTGTGTTGCTCAGGCTGATCTTGAACTCCTCAAGCAATCTTCTTTCCTTGGCTTCCCATAGTGCTAGGATTACGAGTGTGAGCCACTATGTCCAGCCCCCACCAATTAATTTCTAACAGGGTTTTAAAAAACTTTCAATAGATTTAGAGGGTAGAAATGTTTTTTGTTATCAGTGTAACCTGGCTTATTGTACCCTCAATGAATCCCCAACAATAAAAAAAAAAGAAATGTTTTTTGTTACATGGATAAAATGTATAATGTAGAAGTCGGGGCTTTTAGTGTACCTGTCACCAGAATTGTGGCCAATAGGTAAATTTTTATTCCTCACGACTTCTATCCTCCCCACTTCCTAGTTTTCAATGTCCGTTACACACACCACTTTACATATATATTCTACATTTAGTTCCCACTTACAAGTGAGAACATGAAGTATTTGCTTTTTTATTCCTGGGATATTTCACTTAGGATAATGGTCTCCAGTTTCATTCAAATGGCTGCAAAAGATATTGCTTCATTCCTTTGAATGGCTGAGTAATACGCCATGGTATATTTATATAGTATATACCACATTTTCTTTATCCACTCCTCAGTTAATGGGGACTTAGGTGGATTCCAGTATCTTTGTGATTATGAATTGCGCTGCCATGAACAATCTGGTGCAGGTGTCTTTTTGATACAATGACTTCATTTTCTTTGGGTAGATACCATCAGTGGAATTGTTGTATCAAATGGTAGCCTACTTATAGTTCTTTGAGGAATATCCATAATTTTTTCCATAGAGGATGTACTTACTTATATTCCCACCAACAGTGTTTAAGTGTCCCCTTTTCACTGCTTCCTCACCAACATCTACTGTTTGGGCTTATGAATAAAGGTCATTCTGACAAGGGTAAAATGGTATCTCATTGTGGTTTTAATATAATTTGCTTTTCCCTGATGATTAATGACGTTGAGTATTTTTTTTCATATATTTGTTGGTCACTTGTATATCTTCTTTTGAAAAAAATCTGTTAATGTATTTTGCCTACTTTTTGATGGGGGTGGGTTTTTTTTTCTTGCTGATTTGTTTTGAATTCTTTATGGACGCTGGATATTAGTCGACTCTTTGCCACATGTATAGTTTACAAATATTGTCTCCCCTTCTGTAGGCTGTCTATTTACTCTGTTAATTATTTCTTTTGCTGTGAAGAAGACCAGCAGAAGAAGAAGAAAGTTTTAGTTTAACTAAGTCCCATTTACTTATTTTTGTCATTGCTATACTTGCTTTTGGGCTCTTAGTCATAAATTCTTTGCCTAGGCCAATTCTAGAAGAGTTTTTCCTATATTTTCTTCTAGAATTTCTATAGTTTCAGGTCTTAACATCTAAATCTTTAATCTATCTTGAGTTAATTTTTGCACATGGTGAGAGGTAGGAATCTGCTTTCATTCTTCAGCATTTGCCTGTCCAGTTTCCCCAGCACCATTTGTTGAACAGCATAGCATGTCCTTTCCCCAGTGTATGTTTTTGCCTGCTTTGTCAAAAATCAAAAGTTGTGGCTATGTGGTTTTATTTCTAGGTTCTCTATTCTGTGACATGGATCTGTGTGTCTACCTTTATACCAATACCATGCTGTTTGGGTTACTACAGCCTTGTATTCATTTGGAGTCTGATAACGTGATGCTTCCAGATTTGTTCGTTTTGCTTAGGATTGTTTTGGCTGTTTGGGCTCTTTTTTGATTCCATGTGAAATTTAGGATTGCCTTTTCTGGTTCTGTGGAAAATGATGTTGGTATTTTCATGGGGATTGGACTGAATCTATAAATCACTTTGGGCAATAAGGACATTTTAGCAATAATGATTCTTCTAATCCCCAAACATGGGATATTTTCTCATTTGTTTTATGTCTTTTGTGATTTCTTTCATCAATGTTTTGTTCTCCTGGTAGAGATCTTTTACCTCCTTGGGTGAGTATATTCCTGGTATTTAATTTCTTTGCTGCTGTTGTAAATGGTTGACTTCTTGATTTGACTCTCAGCTTGACTGTTATTAGTGTATAGCAATGCTTCTAATTTGTATATATTAATTTTGTAACCTGAGACTTTACTGAATTTATTTATCAATTTGAGGAGTGTTTTGGAGGTGTCCAAGGCATTTTCTAACTATAAGATGGAATCAGCGAATAGCAATAGTTTGACATCTTATTTTCTGATTTGGAAGCCCTTCATTTCTTTCTCTTACCTGACACCTCTGGGTAGGACTTCCAGTAATTATGTGGAATAGAAGTGTTGACAGTGGTCATCCATGTCTCATTCCAGTTCTTTGGGGGAATATTTTCAACTTTTCCCCATTCAGTATGATGTTGGTTGTGGGTTTGTCATACCCAGCTGTTACTATTTTGAGTTATGTTCTTTCTGTGTTCAGTTTATTGAGTTTTTTTCTTTATCATAAAGGGATGCCAGATTTTATAAAATGCTTTTCCTACATCGATTAAGATGATCATATGCTTTTTGTTTTTAATTCTGTTTATGTGGTGAATCACATTTTTTGATGTATATATGTTGAACCATCCTTGCATGCCTGGAATGAAACCCACTTGATCATGGTGAATTATCTTTTCCTTGTGCTGTTGGATTCTGTTTGGTAGTATTTTCTTGAGAGTTTTCATATCTATGCTCATAAAGGGTATTGGTCTGTAGGGTTTTTTTGCTGTTGTGGGTCCTTTCTTTGTTTTGGTAACTCTTCTGTCCCTTGTTAATCTATTCAGTGGTCTATTGATTTTAATTATCTTTTCAAAGAAAAAACATTTCATGTTGTTGATCTTTTGTATTTTTTTCTTTGCTTCATTTCATTTAGTTCTGCTCTGTTCTCAGTTACTTCTTTTTTTTTTTTCTGCTAACTTGGAGTTTTATTCTTTTCCAGTTCTTTGAGGTGTGTGATATTAGGTTGTTAATTTGTGATCTGTCTTTTTGATGTAGGCATTTAGAGCTACAAATTTCCTTCTTAGCACTGCTTTTTGTGTATCTAACAGGGTTTTTTAAAGATGAAACTTGTCACACTTATTCTATATTCAACTGAAAGAGAACATTTAAGAGCCTGGATGAGAATATTTTGAAAAAACTGAAAGCAGACATACCCTCCCATACGTCAAAATGCACACTAAAACTGCAGTAATAAAAATGATATCTGCTTAATAGGAGAATTTTTTTAAGTTTGATGAAATACCATAGACTGAGTCTTAAAATAGACAATTTATAACTATAGGCATATTATAAGTACATAATATATAATAAAGATAGTAAAAATACTAGAACAAATGTAGAAGCATACTTCTTTAATCTTGCTATAGATTTCCCTCAAAATGACACAGGACATAAAAAACACAATGACAGATTTAGCCACACATGTCTACCCTTTTGGCCTCCTATGCCGTACCATAGGCTGAACATCCACCCTGGGCAGAATCCTTTATCTAACACCAGGGACGTTTACTCCTGGCATGTTCGCCACTTCTCCTTTAGGAATATCAAGCAGAGCCCAGGTTCTGTTTCTAACAGAGATATCACAATACACATTTAACTATGACTTTCTGACAACTTAGATTTCCTTCTTTCCCTATGCATTGCATAGAATGCCAGATCATCAGAGGTGCAAGGGACTTGTGGATTATCTTATCATATACATTCATTGCATAGCTAGAGGAGTCAAGGCCATGACTAATAAAAGGGGCTTCTCTTAGAGGCCCTGCTCAATTGCTAGCAGATCTGGTCAAATACGTAGCTCCTGACTTCTAAGGCATTGCTCTCTGCTCTTTTCACATTGTAACTTCCCATGGCCTTATCTACAAGTGGGTAATTTCATGCCAGGCAAGGCTGAGTGGAGAGAAAATATGGGTCCAGCAAAGTCATTTTTCAAATCACAGCTGAAGCAGTAGCAATTTAACTACAATCAAAGTATCTATAGATAAGACACGTATTGCTTCAACCCGACCTTCACTCAAAACTTTATTTTATTTTTTACTTTTTTTAATAAATCATAGCTGTGTACATTAATGTAATCATGGGGTACCATGTGCTGGTTTTATATACAATTTGAAATATTTTCATCAAAATGGTTAACATAGCCTTCCTGGCATTTTCTTAGTTATTGTGTTAAGACATTTATATTCTACATTCAGTAAATTTCACATGTACCCTTGTAAGATGCACCGTAGGTGTGGTCCCACCAATTACCCTCCCTCCATCCATCCTCCCTCCCCCACTACCCTCCCTTTCCCCAGTCCACTCAAAACTTTATCATTTTAATGAAAGCAGCTGAGAGATAGGGTGAGGTCAAACCCAGCACACACAGATCATGTGACTCTCGGACTCTCCCCTGAGCTTCCTATTAACATTTCCCCCAGTCTGTGTGTGTTAGGGGGTAGGGATTAGGAATGGAATTTGGGGGTTGGTAATATGTCATGAAATCATAAAATTGAGCTCTTTTATATTTTCCTAATGAGAGGAAAGTTATTGTAACTATAAACTAAATTTTACTGCTTCAACCACAGTTACCATGAAATAGTCCTCGAACACCTTTCAAGATAGTTGAAAATTACTATTCCAGATGATTTATGTTTAGACCTTTCCAAGCACATTTAAAAAAATACTTTAAAAAAATCATCTGAAAGAAAAACATACACAGGTTCGATAAGCTGGAAACCCCATGGGTTACTGAGTAAACATGAATTGGTGCGCCATTTCTGAAAAGATTTAGAATAAACCTGGGAGACACAATAAAAACTAAAACAAGACCAGTTGCACTACTGACAAGGTTATGAAGAAACTCCTTGATACAGCTGGATAGATTTACTAGCTCAGAAGAGAATTCTAGGAGACACACACACACAGCCGCAAAAACAGCTGCAAGCAAATGATAAGAAAAAGGGAAATTAACAGCATCACTCAACCTTGGTTGCAAACAGGCCAAAGGCTGTGTGGTCCCAACAGCAGCCACAATATCACGCCCATCCTGCCTTGTGCTAAGGTTCAGGCATCACAGCAAAGGCACTTGGCACTAAACAGCTTCTGGCCAGGGATTTTACGTTTAGAAATGTAAGACCCAGTAACATTTAAGGAATTCTCTCCTTTGCCAGACGGCCATCCTCTTGCCCCGAAGCCATATGACAGACCACTTTGCCTTTGTGCACATCTGTTGTCTAAATCAGGGAAGAAACTGGGAGGAAAGACTCTGAACTTTGGCCCTTAGCAAAAGGGTACATTTTAGTATCATAATGACAATCTTGGCAGAACAGGGCATTCTTACTTGAAATGTCTCTGCCATACCAAGAGATCTGTCCACCATCACCTGAGTCTGGCTCGAAGGAAGGTACTCTTGGTTCTGAATACACAGACGGTGATGTGAAAACTTAAAAGAGTGAAGTGTTTCTCGGAAATCTCTCTTCATGAATGATTATCCTCTGACCACCTTTCAGTACCTTAGAAGATTTCGTTTTCGTTGGAGTTTTTTGTTTTTCCATTTTAATTCTGTATTACCGAAATATTCCTCTCTAAACCACTACTGTACAAAAATGTTGTTCTCTTTATTTAAATAAAAACTGATCAAAGGCAAAACTCATTGTATGGGTAGTGTATGTGTACAACAGTATCAAGAAAGACCACGTTCTTAAAGATGTGCATTTCCATCACTGTACGAAAAATACTTTAAAGCAGTGACTCATGCCGTGGCACACTAGTATGCCTTCAGAGGATCTTAGGTGTGCCGTGAAAAGTTTTAAAGATCATCAATTAAATTATTTTTGAAAGAAGTTCAAAGCACCATAAGTATATTCTATTTTTTTATTTTTAGATCAACATAATTTAAGCATGTCATACAGAAGTTTAACTGTAGGTTCAAGTGTGCCATGAGATAAAAAAGGTTGAAAAACACTGCTTTAAAGGATTACAGATGAGGTGAAAACAGAGGTAGTTTTCACCCTTAGCCGCAGCCTAGAGATTCTAGAAGACATGAACTGCACACGTGAATATCAAGGCCCCCTGACCAATCACTCAGAAGCTATCCTAATCTGTCCAACCGGGAAGTCTGAACTTCAATTTTGTTTGTTCGAGGTGCCTGACCCCAGGAAATGCTAAAAGTGAATGCCACTCTACTGGGGGGGGTGGGAGGGGGTTGGGGAACACAAGACTGAACTTTCCTTACTGGGAAGACCCAGAACTGTTGGAAGCAGAGGAGTGAGTAGTGGTGTTGCTTAGAGCTGAGACTAATCTGTCTCCCCCAAACCACTTTCCAAATGGGTTGCGATGATCACTCAGATTGTTTCAGACCACTTCCTGGTAATGACTTCAGCGTCTCCAGTGTATGCCCAAAGCAGAGGGAAGACGCCACCAGTCATTTCCAAAAGCTACTCTGTTTTTCCAACTCTGTTCAATTTCTGTTACTACTACTAACACGCGCACACGCACACACATACACACCAACATTAACTGTTAGGGATCCTCTGCAGACCATTCCTATTTCTCTTACTAACCAAAGAAAGGGTCCCTAGGTTCTGTATGGCTATTAACAACTCACAATTTGTAATATCCACTTTTGTAAAAACTTTTCCACTGTAGCCATTAAAGCACAGAAATCTTTAGACATGCACACACACCTACCCCAAGTTCTTGAAAGTTCCAAGCTAATGATTTAAATGCTTTTTAAGTGAAAGTCAGTTTAAGTACCTGAAATCGCCAAAAGCCATTAGACTTGCTGTATAAAGGATCAGAATCACACCTCTGAATGCTGGAGCAACTCATATCCAACACGCAAACACTCGCCCTGTCTAGAGTAGCTCTTACAGTTTCCTAATCTGTGAAGCAAGAGATTGAACTGGAGGATCCTTTAAAAGTGGGCTGAATTTACAAGAATCGCTGACTGTTTACCTCTTCAGTACAATGAAACTGAGAGGAATTAGGAAACAAAGGTGTCAAGGAGGAAAGAGAGAAAAGGTTCATTAGGCAGCTGTTAACTTAAAATGTGCCACCCTTTGTTTTCTTTTAAACTGAAAACCAAGAAAAAGAACATCAAACTGTGAAAGAAATTGGGCAAAGTGAACAAGTTTATTATGATTTTTCTTTGCTTCCTCAAAACTCACAATTATAAATGATGTTATTTATAACAGAAAACAAGAACACACGCTTCCAAAATTTGAAAGTACCAAAATTCTGGGCTGGAAGAAAACACATGTTTATCCCGAGTAAAAATTCTGGTACATCAACAAGACAAATTTTGACACAGAAAAAGAAAAAATACCTGCATAATTTTAGAAACAAAGTGGGGAGACAGAAGGGAAAAACTAACTACAAGTAACCAACAACAAACATTTTTTAAAAAGAAAGAAAAAGAAAAAGAAAGAAAAGAAACCACTTCCATATTTGTTAAATAGAATGTCTTGTTATTTTCACGGACAGTAAAAAACTGTTTGATACCCTCTATAGTGTCAGGCTACGAAGATGTCAATGGATCTGACTTTGGTCTTGTCAGGGTGTAAAACGTAACTAAATTTAGAATTAGTGGGAGTTATATTCCTTATACCTAAGAGAAGAAAGAAAAAGCCTTTAAACAGCAGCTTTGAGTTTGGCTTAATTTTTTATGACTTATTTAGAAGCCTTAGGGAATGAAAAAGTCTCTTAATGGAAATACTGACACAGTCTTAAATTTAGTGACATGAACAGGCACGTCTATGAAGCCGTACCAGGATGTGAGTTGACCACGGTGGCAAGTTTGAAAGGCACTGAGTTTCAGAAAATCAATTACAGTTGATTTGTCCATAAATGCCGATAGAACAAGAATGCCGAAATACACAGAGTACCTCTACAGATCCCAAATCTCATGTTGGTAAACTGATTTTTAACAAGGAAATATGGCCCATGGATGAGTACGGGATCTCTGTTCTTACAACCTGGGGGAAAGAGAAAATACCAAGTCTCTGTGCAGACTTTCTCTGCATGACATGCGATTCAAAGGCAGTCATTCCTTAAAAAGTCACAGCTTCAGCACAGAGCTCTCGTCCATGTGGCTGAAGAGCTGAAATGAGAGGGTCTCCATTTGTGCTTTATTTCTTATGTCTCACCTACAAGACTATAGAGTAAGTAAACAATAAATGCCATTACTTAGTGACGTCCCATTTGTCAACACTCCATTTGTTCTTATTTGTCTATGTGCTACGCTTTTTATTTGTTGGCAGATTTTCTTTAGCCTTGCCAAAGTTTTCCACTTTTCATTTCTGCATTTCCCTGGAAGTCACTTTTTGTACTTGAAAATCAATTTAGTTTCATTTTATACTTTCTGCGTTTGTAGTGTGAATCTCTCAAACATTCCATTGTTTTAAGCTTCATTTTGGTTCCTCTCTTCCTTTTCTATATTTTTACTTAAAAAAATTTTTTTTCTAACCAATGTGAACTTGTTCAGGACTTTTTTCTTTCTCTTCTTCAGTTCACAGACAGATCAATATAGACTTAGGTAGATTGAAATGTCTTTCTGGTTTAAGGAGCAGACAGACTAAATCACTAAAATACTCATTCATTTACTGAAGAAACATTTATGGAGCAATGTGAAAGGCGTGGGAGTAAGGGCCGGGTGGACATTATAATGCATATAGCACCATTTCAGGGCCTCAAGGAGCTTTTACTACATTACAAGACAGTGAGACTCAGTAGAAAGGAAGAGAGAAGATGTGGCTGCATTTCAGAAAACAATTTGCCTACATCCAAACTATGAAATCACTTTTGCCATCTTTTTAGGTACCATAGTGTAAAAGGACAAGGATGTCTGGATCAAACACAATTTTACTTTTTTATTCATTTTTAATTAAAATTATAACTGTACACATTTATGGGGTATGAAGTGATGATTTGATATACAATGTGGAATGCTGAAATCGAACTGACTTACGTCGCCATCACCTCCCTTAATTATGTTTTGTGGTATGGTCATTTCATTGGGGGGGATCTCACCTAAGGTACACAATGCAAGGGTATATTTCAAAATAACTAAGAATAAATTTTAAATGTCTTAGCACAAATAAAACTTTAAAAAATCTGCACATTTTCTAAACTAAGCTGCCTCCTACTTACACTTTCGATTTGTTTGGAAGCCACGTTGTGTGGGGGATCCAAATCTCATGAAATACCAAATAACAAAGAAAAGTGAACGAAAAGCCACCCAGGAAGGAACCTGCAAACTGCAAATGTTGTCAATATTTATTCTTTCTCTCTCTCTCTCTCTCTTTTTATTTTTTTGTTTGCCCTTAATCTCTGCTGTGGGATACTGGTGCGATTTCATTTAAATTTTACAAGTGACTCCATGAAGAAAATGGAATTTTCAAAATCAAGTTAATTGGAATTTCAGAAATAACCCATATAAATGTGTTTTGTGGTCATCACGACCGACAAATAAGTATTAAGAATCGGTTGTGTTCAGAAGAGTGCTTATAATTCATACCCAGAGATCAGCTTTTGTATGAATCTCACTTAAGAGGTGGCTGCTTTGAAATAATTAAGAAAGTTCCTTTTTTAAAAAAGACTATCAGAGGGTGGCGCCTGTGGCTCAAGGAGTAGGGTGCCAGTCCCATATGCCAGAGGTGGTGGGTTCAAACCCAGCCCCGGCCAAAAAAAAAAAAAAAGACTATCAGAAAGACAATTGTTCCTTATTCAAAGAATTAGGGACACGTTTACTCAGGTTGTGATTGATCCAAAGGTTATTGATTTAAAGGTGTAGAATATCAAATAAAAAGCTGGAAAGGAGGAGAAAGCTCAGAGAAGGATTGTTATGGCACATCTTAGAAGCTGTGTTTAAAATTCTAAGTTTAGGAGAGCAGAATATTCTCTAATTTTTAAATTGGGACTTACATTTCTGCTCTCTGGAAATTTGACTTATGTGAAATACTTCATTCCCAGCTGGCCTTTGTTAGGTGAGGTACAAGACAAGAAATTGGATAACCTTTCAAGTATCCTTTAAATGTCACTGGCTGGACTGGTGACAGAGGGTTTTATTATTCTCTGCTGGAGCACATCAGCCGTCATTTGCATGCCAGGAAAAGAATGTCTAGAATAATCCAAAATGGCAAAGCTTAATTCTTGCACTAAAAACAAGAAAGTAACAACACAAAAAGGGAAGTAAAATAAGAAGGAAAAAAAAAGTATCCGAGGTGGACTTGCTAGTCAACAAGAGCCCAAAGAGAAACCCGGCGTGTACACGGGTGTGCTCACACAGGAGGGCTGTTCATACTTCACAGACACAGGGCCCTGGGTGCAGTCCCACCTTGACCCCAAAACCCAAACCTAAAATCAATGAAACAGATACTATCAAGGGCCAGCGTCCACCATTTCTTCTTCTCAAAGATCTGCCAAGCCATCTCTTCGCATCTTTCTTCTGGTTCATTTAAATATGGTCGCACTGGTAAGTGGTCTCGAACACAACCCCGGGCTCTCACCAGCTAAACACAGGGCCTGCCTGGAGGGCTCTTAATAAACACTTTTGTATGTGGAACGCAGGCACGCAGGAGCACCCCATATACAGATGTGCTGTGTCCCAGAAGAAAACTTGTTACCTCAGTTGTTTAGAACAGACAGTGTATTTTTCCAAAGAAACTACGCTGTAAATTAAGGTGAAATCCCAGGCCGATCCAATGGTTTATTGAACTCAAGAGCATGTCTAGATTTTGCTACTGATACCAGCTTAAAACTCAAAAGTACACAGTGTGCAGAAAGAGGGAGAAAAAAACTAAAAAAGAACATTTTCTCTCCTTGAGGGTCATTGTTAGCCAAGAAAAAAGTTCTGGAGATGGCAGCTGGCCTTTGCTATCCTCTCAAATTTTCTTTTTATGTCATGGTTCCTCTTTCTTTAGTAACCCAAATGCCTTGTTCTCTCATCTTGTTCCAAACCCCCAATGGTGGCAGGGCAACAATTGGACCCTCCTTCTCAGACAGAGTCTCCCAGGACTCAGATCAATGGTTTCTTGTTTTCTCTCCATCAAAATCTCCATTTCTTCTTCATATTCACCTCAATAAAGCCAAGGGGACGTTATCATGATTAAGTCACACTAACAAAGGCCTATGGCCTAGATGTACTGGCTATGCTAGAGGTGTCTAATTAAGAGGGATTTTGGACAGTTTAACAAGATGAAATTTAAACATTCAGCCATCTGGGAGCAGGATAAATTTATAAATTGTATACTGACAGAGTAATGGAGCTCAGAGAGCAACCATTCGAAGGTACAAGGAATTTATACATTGTTTGTGAGCTATGAAAAGAAAAAAGTGCAATTAGGGACTTACCCTCAAGCTGAGCAAGGAAAAGGGGAAAGTCCATCGTTTTATTTCAAGATTTGCCCAATTTCCCCTTATCAAGTACACTGAGAAACCTTTCTTCACCCCTTAAGGGTGAAAGAAATTCAATAGACTTGGTTTTGAGGGTAAGATCTACTAATTCAATTAGCAAAGATTCAAGTGAGGCCTCATTCTGTAAGGTGACAAAAATGGTCCCATGTGGGGACTATGAGCCCTGATTCAATAGGAATGGAGGTGTCCTTATCCCAAAAGTTTCAGGAGTAGACCCACCTACGGGGGAGTGATGGAAATTCACTGTCAAATTCACTCTTGTTCCAGTTCTCCAATGGTGGCAGGGCAACAAATTGACCCTCCCTCTCAGACAGAGTCTCCCAGGTCTCAAATCAATGGTTTCTTGTTTTCTCTCCATCAAAATCTCCATTTCTTCTTCATATTCACCTCAATAAAGCCAAGGGGATGTTATCATGATTAAGTTACACTAACAAAGACGCCTATGGCCTAGATGTACTGGCTATGCTAGAGGTGTCTAATTAAGAGGGATTTTGGACAGTTTAACAAGATGAAGTCTAAACATTCAGTCACTTGGGAGCAGGATAAATTTATAAATTGTATGCTGACAGACTAGTGGGGCTCAGAAGATCAATTATTCGAAGGTACTAGGAATTTATAAAGTGTTCCTTTGTGAGCTATGAAAAGAAAAAAATGTAATTAGGGACTTGCCCTCAAGCTAAGCAAAGAAAAGGGGAAGTCCATTGTTTTATTTCAAGACCTGCCCAATTTCCCCTTATCAAGTACACTTAGAAACCTCTCTTCACCCCTTAAGAGTGAAAGAAATTCAATAGACTTGGTTTTGAAGGTAGGATCAACTAATTCCAATTAGCAAAGATTCCAATGAGGCCGCACTCTGTAAGGTGGCAGAAATGGTTCCATCTGGGGACTATGAGCCCTGATTCAATAGGAATGGAGGTGTCCTTATACCAAAAGTTTCAGGAGTAGACCCACCACGTAGTGGGGGAGTGATGGAAATTCACTCTGTCAAACATCTGCAAATTACCATTTGTTAATCTAACATGAGGAAAAGAGATGATAGTTTTAATTTAGATGACTTAATCCAACAGATCACAATGGATGACTCAATTTCCTTTGAGTATTACTTAGTAGTTCTAGTCAATTGTAATGGGTATGGCTACTGCTATTAGAGCTGTTTTAATCAATATTTATTGAGTGACTCCCCTGCCCTAACGTGATGCTACAGACTGCAGATATCACAGAGAAATAATGTCTATATAAAAGTCACAAAAACATCTTTGTATCTGCTTTGACCATTTCTAGTAAAAGGTTTGATTAGGATTACTACTTTATAATCTGCAACATTCCTCCCACCTAGAATTTGATAATAGAGAAATAAAATTCAGTGATACATGTCCCTCCACACGCCATCTTTCATTTGGCTTTTTGAGTCCATATACTTAATAAAATGCATCAGGAGACAGCCACTCTTGAGCAAAAATAAATGGGCAAATGGAAAAAATTCCTTAGCGGAGATAAACCAGTAAATTGTATTTAAAGGTATCTTGGAAAAAAAATTGGAAGTTAAAAATCTTTGTACTACTATCTGCCTGGGAGAGGGAGTGTTCATAGCAGACTTACAAAATTTCTATTTAGGTGAGGAAAGGAAGATATAACCAGATGGAATGGAAGGAATTTAGAGGATGCCTGTATACCAGAGAAAACTATAGCAGTTACTCTGAAAGTATTTCTTGAAATCTCCTATTCAAAAAAAAAAAAAAAAGAAAAGAAAAGAAATCTCCTATTCTACTATTTATACATGCATGGTAACCTGGAGACCATGGTAGCAACAATGTCACTGAGTTCCCACAGAATACAGCCATTTTTTTGTTTTGATTTGAAACCTGGTGGATCAGCCTCAGCCCACAAGTCTTTCTTAATTCCCCATCTACAAAAATAAAAAATTTAGCCTGCTTTTTAAAAGTTTATTACATGCATGAAAAACCAGAAGTTTACACACCTAGGTTGGTTTCTCATTGGTTGCATAACAAAAACAACAAAAAAAGGCTTTTATTTAAAAATGGAATTTGGCAAATGAATAGTCTATTAGTATGGACCAAGTGCATTTGGAATGTTTTAATAAAAGTTAATGGCCAAGATATTTAAATTTGAAAAAAATCAACTACATGGGCATGCTTTTCCTTCTGAGCTGTTATTTTGTCATCTTTGAAAAGAGCTTGCATTTCAGAAGACTCACCCTACCGGGTAAATTTCATAGACATATGGTGTTTTTATTAGGCAATATGAAAAATAAATAAGAAAAAAATTATTTTTAAATAACAGATTACCCACTATCAATCCTTCCACCTCATTAAAATGAATTTTCGTTTTTTTCCAAAAATCTTTCATTTTTATCATTACACATTTGCATCATCTTAATCGTATTCAGTGTTTCCATAATTTTGAATTGCTTTTCATTTAATACTACATGATAAATATTTCTCATGTTGTTTCCAAGTCAGTATCAATATTATAAATAAAAGTTTTGATTTTAATGCTGCTGTCTTTATCTGATTTGGGATTAGGATGACATTTACCTTTTTAAAAATTGAGGTACTTTTTGCATTTTTATTCATTCTAGAAAAATGTGTAAGACATGGAAATTAATTATTTCTTCACAGTTTGAAAAAAACATTGTATCTAATCAAGTCGTGTGTTTTGGGAACTGGATTTACTAAAAATCTTAATTTTTCCTGAGTTATTGGTCATTTAAAACTTTTCTTATTTGTAAATCTATAATTTAAAGAATGTGGACAATAACAATTTATTTCATATACATGTGTACACACAGCACACGACCAATTTTACATAGAACTTCATCATAATTTTTAAAAATCGTTTTAAATTACTGTATTCATTTCTGCATCTCCTTTGTCATTTTGAACTTCAGGTATTTTAAATTTCTATTTTTTTTTTTTTTAAATAGGGTCTCATTCTGTTGCCCAGGCTAGAGTGTAGCAGTGAAATCAGAGTGCAGTGGCATCATCATAGCTCGCTGCAACCTCATATTCTTTTTTTTTTTAAGATGTTTATTTTATTTTATTTTATTTTCCTGCCTTTTTTTTTTTTTTTTTTTTTTTTTGGCCAGGGCTGGGTTTGAACCCTCCACCTCCGGCATATGGGGCCAGCACTCTACTCCTTGAGCCACAGGTGCCACCCGCAACCTCATATTCTTGATCCTCCAGCCTCAGCATCCCAAGTAGCTGGGACTCAGCATAGTTTTCTATTTTTTTGTAGAGGCCAATCTTGCTCTTGCTCAGGCTTGTTTTAATTCTTTGCTTATTTTTTTATTGCTTTCAGATTTTCTTTTTCCATTTTTCTTTTCTTTTTATTATTTTTTCAATTATCTGCATTTGAATGGCTTGATTTCTTTTCCTTTCTCTGAAAATAAACACTCACAAAGCTTCGAATGACTCTCCATTTCTGCTCTGTTCATATTGATTAGATGTTAATATGTAGTTTATTCATTTTCATTATTGGCTAAAATAGCTTTTTAACCTGTACTTCTTCCTAAGCCAAATTATCACAAGACTATTTCTGAATATTTGGAGTTTGTTTTTTTCTATCAATGGAGTTGGAGATGTAAACAGAAAACAAGATCGATTTGAGTGTTTAAATATATATTGATATTTTCTTAGAATCCTCATAGGTCATATATCTTGCACATATTTGCGAGCACTTGAAAATCAGATTTCTGGCTAAAGGAATATGAATCTAAAGACAAATTTAAATTCCTTTATAAAGCTCTATGGTTTTACATATCAAGCTCTTCCATTCTATGAGGACTAGACACAGTAACATTTGTGCAGTATTTATCACAGGACCTAGCATATCATGACCACCAGATAAATAATGATTGTTGGTAGTAGATATAACAACAGTAATAGTAATCTAGAAGTAGCAATGTGCTCACTACCTCTGGTGAAGCGTAACTACTATGCGTACTTGGCCTGAGTTTTCTTATCTGTGACACAATGTGGCTGGACTAGATGCTTTCTGAGGTTATTTCCAGCTCTAACTTTCTAAATCTCATGAGTTGGCCATTTTAGAACCAGATTCTACCTCCACCTCATTCGGGTCTCAGATATCCCTTGCTCCAAAGCAACCCACTCAAAAACTCCTTAACAGGGTGGTACCTGTGGCTCAAAGGAGTAGGGTGCCGGTCCCATATACGGGAGGTGGCGGGTTCAAACCCAGCCCTGGCCAAAAAACTGCAAAAAAAAAAAAACTTCTTAACAGCAAATCTCTCTGGGAACTGAAGTCAAGACAGAAAATTTTAACCAACCCCACCATTCCATCTGAAAGATTTGGACAGGTAGAAAAATGGATTCATTAGTTCTGTAATAAAAGTAAAATTGTCAACGCTACGCATCAGCCCTGCTTGTGCTTTCCAGGGATGAGAGTAAAATTTCCAACGCAATTGAAACCAGACCGATACTTTTCCTTTACAAAAGTTGGCATAATGTTCTCTTGTGTTCATTTCCCATCACTATTACCAATCAAAGCATTTAAGATGAAGGACAGAATACAAAGTATTTGTATGACTGGCCAGGTCCGAGAAATTCCTCCATTCTATGTTATTCATTAAAAAAATCTGCAAGGTGGACATCAAGTTCACGTGCAATTTTAAATAGTTTAACATAGTAAACTGCACCTGAATTTAATGTCGACCTTATATACCTCCTTTACTGTTATCTTTTTTTTTTTGAGACAGAGCCTCAAGCTGTCACCCTGAGTAGAGTGCTATGGCATCACAGCTCACAGCAACCTCCAACTCCTGGGCTCAAGCGATTCTCCTGCCTCCACCTCCCAAGTAGCTGGGACTACAGGCCCCTGCCACAACGCCCAGCTATTTTTTGGTTGCAGCCGTCATTGTTGTTTGGTGGGCCTGGGCTGGATTCGAATCTGCCAGCTCGGGTGTATGTGGCTGGCAACTTAGCTGCTTGAGCCACAGGCGCCAAGCCCTTTACTGTTATCTTTAAGAGTAATATTATCATTAGGAATGAAAATGCTTATTATTAAAATAGAAAATTTCTCCGTAATCAGTTCAGACCATCCTCTATCAACAAACATATCAGTTGGCAATTAAAAACAAAAGAAAAGCTTTAAAACTGAATTACAGGCAACCCATAAATAGTCTGACGCCTTTACATCTGTCAAAATAAAACTACTTTGCTGCAGTTTTAGTTCTGCTTTAAAGAAGGTATCATAGTTATTACTATAAAAAGACAGGCTTACCTGTGCGGTAGACAAAGTTGCCTTCAGTCTCTGACGATGATGGAGACACCAATTCCTCCTCAAATTCGTTGGAGCTAAAAGATCCCGAATGGTTTCTTTGCCTCGTTTTTCCCATCATGGCAGTGTTTGTGGCCATGACGTGTCTCAAAGAGTCGTTAAGGTAACGGTTCAACAAGCTGCTCTTGTATTTTGGGGGTGACACGTAGTCCTCACTGGCCTGTGATTCTGGCCTCACTCCAGATTTTATAACTGAGCTCTCACTTTTAATCACGGGATGGTGAACTGGGGTATCATAGCCCCCTCCATTCATGTGGTTTCTTGGAGGGTTTTCTCCATCTAAGGGGCAAAAACATCACTAAGTATTTATGCATACTTTCCCCCAACCACTTGACTATTATATTTAATAATAAAAATATACCCAAAGGAAGAATATTTAGAGCATATAAAATTATACATTAGACAACTATATATTCAAGATTAATTTTTAGGCAAAAGAAAGCAGGAATTAATGTAATTGCTTGTTTACGGTGTTTTAGCTTTAATGAATTTCACCGAAAATATTTTGACAATCTATAAATGACAGGAAACAGCCATAATTTTGTTGGTCATTTATAGTATTGTAAACATGAAGTGACCTCATGCAGTAAAAATGAACCGTTATAGCACCATCGTATTTTGTGGGACCAACCTTAAAATAGCAGTTGAGGTAAACTTATTGCAGAGGCAAAGAAAACAAAATAAAAATATTAACACACCTTCAGAACACGAATCATCGCTGCTTACACTCAGCCGCTCGGCATTTCCTTGAACGTACTTGTTGTATAACTTTATTCTTAAAGCCCAGCTTAAATCTGGCTGTCGAACAGTATTCTTAAGCCGACGTCTTGCGTTAGCAAACCAATTTGACACCTAAAACAGCATTATTTTTCTATTAGCAAAACATTAAAACACATTACCCATGTGCAATCACTTTCTCCTGAAGGATTTAAGCTTTACTCAGCTGCTCTAATCCTTAAAAATTCTCAGGATATAAGAATACTGTGCATTCCTATCCATTCATTTATTCAACAAACATGCTCGGCCCTGATCGGGTAATTAGCATATTCTGGGAATGAGAAAAATGAAGAGATTTAGGCATCCAAAAATAATTCAGTAAGAGGAAAGACTAGAAGAGAGGTAAAAGAGGAGATAAATAACTAATAGAAGATGCATGGCATGTAAAATATTAAAATAAAATAATTTGAGAGTCCAAAGGAAAGAGGTGTTGCTCTCATCTGTGACTTAAGACGTCAAGCTCCGCGGATTTGAAGGAAGGCCAGAATATGTCAGGTGCAGTGAGTAGGGCAACGTATTCCCAGGAAAGAAGACCTAGGAACAAATCCAAGTCCGTTTCCAGAAACACTCTGGGGCAGTGAGGGAGAAGAAAGAATTAAAGGTCACCTTCAATTATCAAACCTGTATAACCCAGAGAAGGGTCTTTCCATTCTGAGAAAGAAAGCCTAATTTTTTGAGGATGAAATGATGTGTTTGGTTTTGAGGACTGTCTAGTGGAAGGTGTTAGAAATTCAGCAGACAGAGGAGAGAAAGCCAGCAAGAAAATCAAAGTGGTATTTGAGACTTAAGGGGGAGGAAGATCAGATTCCAGCAGCGAGGGCGCAGAGATGATAGGTGAGGGGGAGGCAGGGTGCGGGCTAAGAAGAGCTAGCAAAACAGAGACGGGGCAAATCAGAGAAGGCGGGAGGAAAAGGCCAACAGGTGCCCTGCTGTCAACCAAACATCAAATATTCCTTAGGCGAATAGATGAAGGCAAAGAAAAAACATTCCAAAACCAAGAAAAGTTACTTCCTTTTTTTAAAAAAAGATGCCATTGATGTCTAGAGGCTAATAATGATACTTGAAGTTTCTTCTAAAATAACAGGCTATCATCAGTATACAAATTTTCAAGAACCTGAAAGGGCAATATTTGTCTTTTTATTGCAGTTTTTGGCCGGGGCTGGGTTTGAACTCACCACTTCCGGCATATGGGGCCGGCACCCTACTCCTTTGAGCTACAGGCACCACCACACAATATTTGTCTTTAAAAGAATGAAACAGGGGAAGAGAATTAAGTCTTTTCTGCCCATTTGGGCCAGAACATAACCCCCCATTACTGTAATGGTTTATTTGGTACTGCATTGAAATTTTCTGTTTTTGTTTTAGACTTTTACTATAAATGTACATATTTTTGCACATTGCTCAAGCCCTAATTATTGCATGCAACTGTGGTAAATCTTAAAAACAAAAACAAAATAACATTCTTTTTTTCATCCTGACCCCATGGTAAAGCATACGGTGGGTTTTCCATGTACGTTCACTGTTATCTCCTTTCTGCCGTAAGCAATGATAATTATTCTTTGACATCTATGTGCAATGATTGGTATCATCTCACCATGGCATTTCAGAAGTCTTAGTCTTCACCAGTTTCTCTTCTGTCAAGCTGTGCTACCATTACTGGGTTCAGTCTGACTTCAAATTCTCCGTCTTGTCTATCCTCTACAGATAAGACAATTTCTAGGACTATTCATACAAATAATATACCAATATTCCTGAGTAGCTATTATACTTTAGCCATGGTATGAAGAGGTAATAATGGATGAGCTTGGATACTGGGGTATCTATTCACCAAGGAAGCACAAAGTGCTCTGGGCTCTTTCTTAATTCCATCTCTCAAACCTCCCTCTCATTCTTCAACTCACTGCCAACATTCTATCCTATTACTTTCATCCAACCCACTATTACCCATCAGGAGCTTTAGAACATTTTTTAAACATTCCTCTCTTCCATTCTGTGCTTGTAAATGGATCCTAACCATCATCATCAATTTCAAGCACGGACACATCGTTTTGATCTAATCGCCCGACTGCTCCAAAGCTTCAGAAATGTCCTGTTACCCTATAACTGTGGTAGAACGGAGAGAGACCTGGTTTCCTGTTCTGAATTTCCCTAACACATGCCTTGTGAATTTGGATAAGTCATTCAACTTTTCTCAACTTTAAATCCTTCATCTATAAAATGGATTTGATGGTTCCTAATACACCTGCTCAGTCTAAAAACTAAGATCTGTGAATACAGCCCACACTCCCCCTATGACAATGTTAATTTCCTTTCTAGTCAGTACTAACCTCCCTTCTGCCCTTGGCCTTTACTCTGTTCAGCAATCAGATATGTGCCTTTAAATCTTCTCTGGTCCCTTCACACTGTGAGGGCAGCCTGCAACCTCCCCTGTAGCACTCATATTTATAATATTAGAATTCAACCCCTAAACTCTTTTTTTGTTACTTTCCTTACTAAGCAACATATAATTCAGACTAACCTTAACTCTTAACTAACCTTAAATCTTAACACAACCACAACATACTACCATGTAAAATCTAATTCTTGTGCGATTCTTCATAGAAAATGCAATAGCCTTCTATTTTTTAAAAAAAGTATAGTATAATTCTAACAGACAAGAATGGGGAAACTTTCTATGTCATGGGGATTAACTAGCTTTTCATAGATATAAGTCCTATCTTTTTTTTTTTTTTTGGCCAGGGCTGGGCCTGAACCCGCCACCTCCAGCATATGGGGCCGGCTCCCTACTCCTTTGAGCCACAGCCGCCACCCAGTAAGTCCTATCATTTCTGTGTTTGAAATACTCATAGTTTTTATCTTATCATAATAGTTGCACACCAGGAAATTTTCCAGAAAGTTTTGCTGATGTCTAATATAAGCTGTTTCTACACTGATTTCATAAATTTGACTAGCCACCAATCTACTAAAACATTTACTCTGCCAGTATTTTATTACCAGAAATTTACAAGTACAGCCTAACAGCTGGACACAGTCTGAGGTATTTAATATCTATTTGCAGTTAAGTCTTGCAAACAGCAGAAAAATAGCTGGTTAATGAATTTGCATATATTTTTTTTGTTTTTGTAATTTTTTTTCTTGATGAATTCACGCAAACTCCATCTGTTTCACTGCAGCCAAAAGTGCCAGTTCAAATTTTCTGCCTTTCACCTACTATGGATTCCTTCAGGCTGTCATTTATGTTTTCTTTAAATTGTATTTTACATGGAACCGGCCTCCTTACCAAGGGCAGGTTCTGGAACAACATTTTGATGTCAAACTTAGTGCTTTATTTTATGTGTATATGTAACCATATTTTGTAGTGAAAGCTTAGAGAACCAAATATCTAGAAGCTGGAAGAGAATACTAAATCTTCATTCTACTCTAATGGAAGTGTTTACATTCATCATATTGACAGGGCAATCATGAGAGTAAACCCAAAGGGATAAACTGGCGTCTGTCCACCTTTGAACATACTGAATTAACAAACATATTCTGAGTAATTCAACTGAAATATTAAGCACCTTATTTCCGCATCACATAGTGTAACACTTGGAATAACGTAAAGGACCAATCTGAGACTTCACTGAATATTTAATCCTTGTCCTAAGCTCGGTAGTTGATAATGGGATATATATCTCAGCAGAAACACTCAAAACCAAGCAAAAACAGATCTACACCAACACAGAGGTTTGGCATAGCTTGCAACACAGCAGTTTCAACAAATGGTACGTGGAGTTATCACAGGAATTTGAAAGTTCTATTGTAAGGAAAGTATTAACATCCAATCATTATTCCTTGGTAAGCTTCATTATCCTTCAATAATACAAATCCTGATTACATACCATACTTTATATTATTCCACTATAAAGCTGTTTATATTTTAAGAGTACAGAGTGTATTTTTATAATGTTTGAACAATAATCAGCCAGAGGAATCAAGCACAGTGAAATATTTTGGTTGGTTAAAATCAAAGTGCGGCGCGCACACACACACACACACACACATCATTCCCTGTAAATCATATAAAAAATGTTTATATTTCATTAAGAAGATGCCAGATTAGTAATGAAAATGAGAGCCAAACACAGACATAGTAAATGAAGACAAATTGCCTAGTCTAATGAATAGAAATAAATGAAAGTTGTGTAAATTTGCTTCATTTTTTCAGGGATAAAATAATCGTAGGAGCTGATCAATGTCCTCAGAGTTTCTATTTAATAGAAAAAACACCTTTTGAGGTCTTCTAAATATTTCCTCCCCTCAAGTTTTAGCTTTTTATTTCTAGGCTTCAAGGGGTATTGTTAACCATGTTTCACACTCTTCCCTATCAACTTAAGAGTAGCAAAAGAAGGTAAAATTACTTTGTATGAAAAGTTTGGGCTGAATGGGGTGGCTTCTGCCTATAACCCTAGCACTCTGGAAGGCTGAGGCAGGAGGATTCTGTGAGCTCAGGAGTTGGAGGTTGCAGTGAGCTATGATGATGCCACTGCACTCTACTCAGGGTGACAGAGCAAGACTCAGTCTCAAACAAACAAACAAAAAAACAAAACAAAACACCTCTGGCACACCACCAAAACGAAAATGTTAAGTGTGAAAGAAATTCTCAAATTGTAAAACATTCTTACAGTTAAGGAGTCAAACAGTTACACCGACTGCTTGTTAATATGAACCAGGAGAAACAGGAGGCAGGCAGTGTTGTAAGAAATAAGAAAAAGGAGTTGGGACAAAAACAAGGGACACACTCCATATTTGTTTCTAGACACAAATAGATGACATTTTCAGACATTCTAAGAACAATACGATGAGTTATACTTGTGTCTGCATAGCAATCACATTGCATTAAAGAACTACCCTCTGCATATTCCCTACAATGGGTTGGATTTTAAAACGAGAACATCTTAGTCAGATGTCAAGACATTCTCTTGTTGCTCGGAAAGGTATTTTGGAAAGCTACGTGGTGATTATAATATTATTTCCCCAAAGAAACCTATTCACTCTAAAAACATGTACAGGTAGTTGACTATATGGAAAGCACTGCCAGAGGTGACAGGGACGTGAAGATGAATGAGACAGGATCACTTCCCAGGAGGCCTGACTCCACGGGAGAATTTTGTTCACTGGGAGAATGACTCATTACAGAGAGATCTAAGTAGCAGGGATCATCAGCTTTATTCAGATCACAGCTTTATATTTTCTTCCCCCCAAATGTAAAATATTTACATAATTAATTGGGTTTCCCAGAATCAGAATTTGCTTTTGCTAATTAATGTCTGACTTAGACAAATCCCCATATATAAAAATAGATGGATAGATATGTGTGTGATTGTATGTATATACATGTACAAACACACATTTGACATAGATATCCTATGGTGTCTTAATAAAAATAACTGGCCTCAAAATGGATTTATATAGAAGGTCCCTTTGTAATTCTATACACTTTGATTTTTTCCATTTATCACTTTTAAAGATCCAGAAACCCACCTCAGTTATAGTAAAATTAGGAAATCATTATATAGGTATGATTTATTATTATAATAATTATCTTTACCTCATTCAAAAATGACATATTTTGTGCATTTTTATTTTCTGAGGACCAGTATAAGAGAAAAAAGGAGGTTTCAATGAAAATTTAATGCAAATTATGATAACAACAAAAAAAAGTAATAGCCTTGCCAAAATCTAAATGTAAAAAGAATTGTTATTGGTATTTGAGCTGTCATTACAGGTAAAAAATAATTATAACTACTTGCATTGCAGCTCAACAAAACTCCTGCATAAGAAAGTTTAAGTGGCTCTCCTAATGACAAGGACTGCATTTCACAATTTAAAAATGTTCTAAACTATATCACAAATGTTTTTTGCTTTCTGTATAAATGTCCACCACTAAATATGAAATTATAGAATCGACCAAAATAATCTAATGTTTTATTGCTGATATCATTGTGAAATGTTCAAATAACTCTATAAATTAATGTATTTTCAAAATAAATACTTGTTTAAACTGAAACCAGAACATACACATTCATTCGCGTAAGTCAAGTTTTTCTGACTGCAATAATTTACTTAGAAACTACTTTGGTAAATTACTGAAAGGGTCATCATTTTATGTTAAACGGATATCGAGCCAAGAACATTAAATTAATTTTCCCCTCCAGTGCTGCAGCAAATCACTATTACTGAGAATATGAAAGAAAACAGATGTTTTTCTAGACAAATGTATTCTGAAAATCAGCAGAAAATACATATTAAAGTTTTGATAAGCTTGATTACAAGTCAACTTTCATGCTTTGTCAAACTTCCCAGTAATTCTCAAAGAACAATTTTAAATACTCTGGAAAACAATTTTTGTTGTATCTTATAAGGATTTTTTTTTTAAATTTTGGGATTCCCCCTTTCTGTAAATTTAATGGAATGGCCAAATTTTCACAAAAGCAGTTAAAGGTGCTACTGTAATGTACAAAATTCAGCTAATCTAGCTCTTCCTTTTTCTCTTTCTGAATACATGTGCTTGTTTGCACGTACAAAAGTTCATGCTACCTTATTTATTAAAGAAAATTGTGGTGTGATAAAAAGAATTGGAATTGGAATTATTTTTTATTTCCAGGCCTACCTCTGTCTCTTACACTTCCATCGCCTTGGATATGTCCTGTGTAAAATGTTGATAGTGACTACATGACCGTGATTTTCTGAATAGCAAATAAGATTATGTTTGGAAAAGCTATTCAAATGTAAAGTCGTGGTGTCCACTAGAGAACGAACAAACTTGAACTATTTTTGTACACTTGGCAAAGTAACCCAACCATCTGAAATCTGCCTCTTTTCTCTATGCTCTCTGGAAAAGTACACACAGCAAAGTGCTGTGGTTTGCAACTAATGTCCACGATACATCTTATTAAAAATAAAAAAGTATCCGAAGCCACTCCTTGCCTTTCTGCTCCCACTTCTAGTTCTGTTAATAATGGTGATTTTGAAAGCTACCCAGGACCTGAGCTCTAATAAGAGGCTCTAACAGGGGTTCTGAAAGTGGAGGGCCAGGACTGCAAGTTCAACATCACCTGAACTTGTTAGAAATGTAAATTAACAGCCCTGTCCCAGAGAGGTGGGGCCCAGCCATCTGTTTTAAGAAGCCTTCCAGGCGATGCTGATGCACACCGAAGTTTGAAAACCATTGCCCAGTATCATCATCTGGATGCATCTATGAATGGTTCATAAATTCAAATTGCCAGCTACCTTCTTCTCATAATTCCGCAGCTACACTGAAAGAAATTAGGCAGGGTAGGAAGAAACTCAGAAATCCTCTTCCCGCAGGCTGGGCTCCCTCGGTCTCCAGGGAGAGGCGCCACTTGCCGAATGGCACAAACACTACGCGCGCCCGCGCCGCGTCCCCGCGCCCGGAAGTAGATCTCGGAAGGGTCCCATTACCTGCACTAGTGTCATCTGCGAGCCGAGGGCCAAGAGTATCTTCTCGGTCTTGGTGGGGTACGGATTGTCACGGTGCTTGTAAAGCCACTGCTTGAGGGGCCGCGCCATGTCTTGCAGGGCCTGTCGCTTGTGCCTCACCTTCCCGCCATTCTGCCGGGCCCTGGGACACCGGGAGAAGAGGAGGCCCCATTGAGCCACGGTGTAGGGACCACCCGTCGGGACCCTGCTGGAGAGGTGGAGACCCGGCCCAGCACCCCAGGGCCCCAAGCCCCGCGTGCGCCTTCGCTCCGGGAGCCCTGAAGTTGGAGTGAGGCAAGGCATAGGATCTCCACAGTTTCTGGGTGGGGGGGATCATTTTCAGCATCTCTCACAAGCAGCCTGCTTGTCGCAGGGGTTCAAGTGGCAGGACGCTAGGTTTATCTCGAAGGGGGATACATTGAACCCGTAGTCCAAGGTTAGAGGTTTAGAGGAGGACGGTTAAATGGCTTGCGGAAAACTGCTAATCTAGTTGAAGATCTGGGCAGCAGGGCTAACGGATTAGCCATCCTCGCCGCTGGGCAGTGCCCCGTCTCGGGGCCTGGGTAGGGTCTGCTGCCTGCTCTCCAGCGTTCTCTCAGGGAACTCCTGCCTGTCGCCCAGGCCTTCTCATTGACAGCGGTTAAAGGAGAGGTCGCCCACTGGACAGCGGGAACAACGCAAAGGATTAGATTTTCTAGAAAAAGGAGGAAACTTTACCAAGGAAGGGTTTGTGGAAGAAGGATGCAGAACCAAAAAAAAAAAGGAAGACAGAAAGGGAGGGAGGGAGGGAGGAAGGAAGGCGAAAGAGAGAGAGAATGAGAAAGAAAGAAAGAAAAAGAAAGAGAAGAAAGAAAAGAAAGAAAATTAGTTTATGGCAAGTTTTGCTCCATCAAGTAAAGCAAAGAGACCACAGGGAAAGCATATTCAAAGTAGGAGGAAGCTGCAGCAGCCAGGAGCCTGGAGACCGGCGTCGGATGATGCGCTCCCCGGAGGTTCCGGAAGGTGTCGCCTCCAGGCCACCCGCGCGCCCAGCCGCTCCGGGAAGCTGACGCGCCTGCGCCAGAGCGTCCTGGGCTTCTGCCTCTTTAAACACTTTGAAATGCAATTTCACCCGAACCGACTGGTAGTAAAGTTTTGAAGAAATCTAATCTCCAATTTACTAACCAGCAACGCCGCAGAGCAAGCAGCTGATGCAATCGTTCAGGTGGAGCCCGCCAGACACGGTCACCCCTCCCCCGGAGGTCCGCTCCAGGAGCCGCGGGGACTCAGCCCGGCAGCGGCTGCGCTCCAGGCTCTGGTGACTTGAGCAGCCGGCCCCTGCGAATTCCGGCCCCCAGGAACCCCCTGACCCCGATAGACCTAAAGGTGGCCTGGCAGGTTCGCGGCCTCCGCCTCTCGGCTCGCGGCAGGGCCGGGGGAGCCGCGCGCAACCAGGAGCGCCTGGAGGGGAGCTGACCTTTCCAACACCTTGGGCCAGGCCGGGAGAACCGCAGGGCCCGGGCGAGGGCCTCTTGTGACCAAAGAGGAAGGTCGCTGGGCCCGACCTGGGCACCCCACGACTGCTTGGCCCTGACTTGTTTCTCCGTATCTAGCTCAGTCCTTTCGGCCTCGCCCTCAGCCGCGCGCGGGCACCCGCCTCCCGAAGAGGGGCGAGTAATCCTGTCCTCTGAGGTCCAGGTAGCGGGGGATTGAGGGGTAGTTCCTGGTGCCCTAACAAACCTTTGTGGAACTGTCCTGATGAACTGACCCCTCGTGTTTTGAAAAAACGAATCCCTTAAATCCCTTCGTTCTTTCCCTTAAAATGAGAACTCATGAGCCCAGAAGGCACGGACCTGCGCGCCTGAGAACTCCAGGATCTTGACCCGCGGGCTCGCCTTTGCCCTTGACCCCTCACCGCTAGACGCCCCCACCTCTCCGGACGCAGGAGGACAGGGGCCCGGGGCTTGCGCATACCCAGTCCTTCGGTGTCTCAGGCCGAGGTTGTCCTTGAGGGGCGGACTGTCGGGAATGCCCACCTCGGGGCGGGTGTGGGGACTGTCCAGGACGCCACCGTAGGGTCGGCCGCCCCGCTCCAGCTCCTGAGAGCCTCGGTCCTCAAAAAGCACGGCTCCGCTAAGCTTGTTGAAGACGACAGTGTTCATGGTGCCGGTTGGCAAGGACGCGCGGGGCGGCCGCAGCGCCTCGGGGCCGGGCCGCCCGGAGCTCCGCAGCAGGGCTCGGGTTCTAGGAGATGAAAAGTCATCACGTTACTCGCTGAGAGCACTCAGACCTCCGTGGTCCGGGTTCGGAGCCAGATCCCCCGCCCCCCGCTGCCCAGCCGAAGAAAGGAGGTGCCGCAGCTACAAGACTGGGGATCCCCGCCTCTCCCCACCTGACTACACCCCGCCTCCCGCACCTGCCCTCTTCCCTGTCCGGGCGATAGAGCCCGCCTCCCACTCCCAAACCCCCAAGAACTTCAACTGGGAATAATTTACCCCCGGAAGCAAAGGAATATAATTCCCAAATATAAACCCAGCCTCCGAGTCTGGGTTTGAATCTGGACGCACACTCGGGATAGCGGAGTGGGACAGGCGTGGGTCGGCGCGCGGTTCTTCAGTATCGCAGAAGACTAAAGGCTCTCGGAGCCCCCACGCGGGGCGTCAGGAGGGGTTGGAAGGAAGGGAAGATTTGGAGTAGCGTGAACAATCGTATCAGCCAGGCCCAGTTAATGGGTCCTGAGCCATATCGGGATTTCTGGGATTTTCCTGTTTTCTAGATCCTGCATGGTTTGGTTGGCTGAACCTCTCTGCGCCTTCTTTGGGCTGAGCGCCCCCCGGATTGGGATGAAGCCAAAAAAAGTTAAGTTGCATCAGGACAAATGTACCACATTCCCCCTTCTCTCTCCTCAGGCGTTCCTATTACCCGCCTGCCGGTCCCGGGATGCGTGCCGGGATGGACCCAGGCCACCCGGAGCCCGCAGTCAGGGTTGTCCTCCTCCGCAGCGCGGGTGCCAGACGCCAGCGCCGAGGCCCCAGTACACCGGACCCTCTCTGGGCTCTCCAGGGACCATTTCAGAGTCTTCAGAGGTGTCAGAAGCCGAAGGTCGGTAAGAGGCAGCGCGGTCCGCGCACCTCCCGGCCTGGGGCCGCCACCTTTGGGAGAGCCTGCAGCTGACCTCCCGGGTCGCAGCGGCCAGGAGCCTGTGTTCGCCGCGCGCGGCCGTGGGTAGCAAGTCCGCGCCGCTTTGTAGCTGCGGAATTACCGCCCAAGCGGCGCGTGGCCACCTTCCCCCGCCCCATCACCCCGCCTTGCGCCTCTGGGCAGCTTCTGTTTCTTCCCAGCTGCCTCCGCCTCGCGGCCAGCACCCTCTCAGCCCGCCCCGCCACGGCACGAATTGCCACCCCCCGCAACACACACACACACACGCGTGCGCGCGCCTCGACGAGTGTCCACCCTAGCCAACGCTTCCCGCCCCGCCCTCCGGCCATCAAAGCAGCGGCCACGCGCGACATTTAGGACCGTGGCCACAGCTATTAAGCCATGGCTACCGGCAGTAATTCGTGGAGAAGGGCAGTCAGACCTCTGCTGGCTGCCTCGTGTCCCTCAGAAATGAATCCTCTGGCGCAGACAGGTACGCGCCTGGGGTGTGCACACCGCCTCAGCGATAAGTGTCAAAACAAATTTCCGTGCTCACAGCCCCTGGTCTACCATCAGGACTCGCCCTGTTCTTTTCTTTCTAAATCAGTACGCTTGGTGATTTATGTTCACGCTGCTTTATTTGTACAAGACCCTTCCCCACCCCATCTTTCTGTCTCCGACCCCAGCGCACGTCCTCCTACTTGCAAGGGCACGCTTATTTTCCTAGCGAAAGGCACGCCGAGGTTTGTCGGTTCGTACCCTTAACCCTGCTGTCCCAAACCCACTCAGAGATCACAGCCACTGACAGTCGGCGCTGTCTGGGTCAGCAGGCAGCAAGCGCTGTGGCGGGAGGTGGCAAAGGTCCGAGAGCTCGATCCTGTCTGCAGATGTGTGAACCGCAGCTCCCAACCCTCCCCGAGCCCCCGCGCGCGATGCCTCCGCCCCTCTTCTCGAGTCACTTACCCCTATTCCCTCCAGACAGTGGCTGGGGAACTCACTCCCTGCGGAACTGCGCCGCCCAACGCCCGGGAATAATTTTAAAGCAAGGGAGGCGCGGCCAGGTGGGCGCACAGGCTCCTCCGCGGATCCTTAGGCCAGCCTTGGCCCCCACCCGTGCGGGTCCTTACCGGACCTCGGAGGGAGGTGGGGGAAGGGAGGGGGCGCGGAGGCGCCCAGGGCAGAGGGAAAGTGCCGCACAGCGCGGCGCGGCTCTGGGGCTAGAGCTAGCCCGGGGTGGCTTGGCCGCAGGCGAGGACGCGGAGACCCAGGGCTGTACCTGTGGCGGCGGGGCCGGCGGCCGGTTGCAAGGCGACTGGCTATCCCGCGTCGAGGCTAGGCGCTCTCCCATCCCCGCCGCATGCTCTCCGCGCGGGCTCCAGCGTGCTCACCACCGCCACCGCCGTTGTCTCCGCTTTATTTACTCAGCCCGGCGCGCGCGGCCCGGGAACAGGAATACCTCGGCCTTCTCATGTTTCCCGGCTGCTGGGCCCAGCCGGCGAACATCCTGCGGGCGCCGTATCCAGGTTCCCGGGCCCACGGAAAGGAAGCGTCCGCGCCCACCCGGCCATTGGGCTACTATTAACCGCTGGCGGAGGAGCCGCCGCTAGGGCGCCACTGGGGACCCCTGGGTCCGCCGAGACTTCCCCAGCTCCTCGGGGCTCCCAGTTGCGCCGGCCTTGCAGCAGTGGAGCAAAAGGGGCCGTTTCCTTCGCACTTAGGGAGAAATTGGAGAAGCGGCCGGGAGCGCTCGGCTCCGGCTCCGGGAACTGAAAAGCTGCGGTGCAGCTGGCCCGAGTGCCGGAAATTTCAGCACGCGTGGCCAGGCGGGAGAGGCCACTGTGACGCGCCCTGTGGTTTCCTCGCTATTAGCTGGAGTGAAGTTAAGTTAGAGGTCGGGTTTGCGCCTACAACGCTGGAGCGTATTGCGGGAAGCGCTTGAGCCCAGGGAACCTCTTTTCTGGTGGCACTGGGCTTCTGAGGTCCTGCTCGTTTCAGTCACCTTCCAGGCACACATTCCCCTCTCGGGGCAAGCGCTGGCGAGGCTGCGTCCGCCCCTCCGGGGATAGGGATGGGCGAAGGCAAGAATGGAAAGAAGGAAGCCCAGGTGTCTCAACCACGGTAATCAGGTGGGGAAGAGATTGCGCGCCCCGAGACAGGGATCTGCACGCCGCAAAGGGGATGGAACTTGGAAGAATCCTGAGCTGGAGCACTGTGCAAGGAGACCGAAAGGCTATCAGATTTTCTTAATGATGATGCTTTGCTTCCTCCAAATACAAGAATAGGGAAAGCTGCGATTTGGGAGCCACTGGAAGCTCAGAGCTTCCGGCAGCCTGGAACCCGAAGGCGCCGAGCACAAAGCCACCTGCGCTCTTGCCGCGGGCCTGCCGCCCTAGCGACCATTCATCTTTTTTAAAAGGGTGATCTTAGATTTTCCCATATCTGAAGATACATCATATAGAATCATTTGTCCGTTTTCCCTCTGAAGGTGGCTGGCCAGTGGCCCACCTAAGCGTCTTCCTTTTATGTGGCCTAGAAGTGGTTAAAATTAGTCAAACTATAACTTCCAAGACTAATCGGAGCTTTGAATGTTCAAATACATTATTTCCAAAAACATGCTATAGCAAACCAGGTGGCGGCACAACATAAAGCCTAGAGTAATGTAAGTTGACGCTTTTGCGCATCGGATACATAGTGTCCATTTGATCACGTTTCCGCATGCTCTGGGTTGTCTTTCGTTACATAACCTGTCCTTGCAGAGTTTGCTGCCTTTCATTGGAGCTGCAGTTGGCCTGTGGGTTCACTACAGGCTTCGAGGGACAGATCTCGCTGTAAGACCCGTTTTCAGCAAGTAAGTTTCACAACAGAAGCAGATCTAATTGGTAATTCGCTGGAAGAAAGCGGCGGTTTCTTTTACATTCTCTGTGAGTGATGTTAGTGGTCGTTCCTTATAATGAAATCAGCTGCACCACGCCCCTCTGACATTTTTTGGTCAGCTGTACATGGTAAAGCATCAGTAATGTATGTAGTTGCTGGCAATTTCACCATATTCTACTGATTCATTGAGCTGTATGCTATAGTGTATGCTAGTATAAGACAAATTTTCATGCTTCATTGTGTATTTACACAATTTTACAATGCACTTAGAGGACTTTGATTTGTATGTATATTTACATGTAAGATCTGTTTTCTTAGAGTTTAGAATATGTTCTATAGTAAAAATATTTTTTTATTTTGTATAGGAATGATATACACCTGAATTAGTAAATCTCAGGTTGTCATTGAAAAATTAATATATGATAATTCCTTTTGACTCAGGTTTAATAATTACAGTCCATTTTAAAATAAAAGAACAATGGAGGATCCATTCTAGAAATGAAGTGGGTGTGGGGGGGCATCCTTCTGTAGTTTACAAATGAGCTTTTATTTTGTGATAGACTAAAATTTTTTTCTTACAAATCTTACCCTGTATGCCAGGAAGGAAGTTTCTTCTTCATTTTTAGTCCACAGTTCTAATCAATTGATGATTATATTAATAGTTCTACAATCTAAAATGAATTTTACTCAGTTTCTTGTGCCTATATTCCAACCTCAGTATATTAAATACTATCTTAATAACCCCCAAAAGAAAAACTTCCAGTTTAGTAAAGTGCTGTTAGAAGATTCAAGAAGACGGCCGTGTGTAGGAAAAATGGTGACTTAGACCAGAAGTTAGAAGACTTGAGCCCTGATCTTAATTCTGGCCAGTTTGATGTTGATTTAGCCTGAATTTACCTACCTGGAAACTAAAGATAGTTAAGTTTTCCACAAACTTGCCTCACACTATTTTTAAGGTATTTTTCAGATGCGAAAGTAACACACCTGCTATTGCTAGATCTAGAAAGATGTGAAGTATGAACATTTGGCAGAAACATTCATCCATTATATTGGACTTAGAGAATAGTTAGAAATGTGTAATTTTTACTTACTGGTAACCAAAAAATAAAGAAGCCTTCAGTTTTAGCATTTTGACATTTTACCACGGTACCCTGACATTTCAGAATAAATATTAGTCAAAGTGTTTGAAAATAATGAGTGCTTTTAAAGTCCTTTTTTCCAGTTGTAACTTATGGGCAATAAAATAAATTACAAAAAAAAAACAAAGAATGACCACCAATTCCAGCTCAAATGGTATAAATAGTAATTTTATGAACAAAGGGCAGGTTGACCTCACAGGAGGCCAATTTGACTGGTAGAGATACTGGCTGGGATGGACTAGTGGAACACATGGAGAAAGATACAGCTTTGGAAACATTGTACGCAACGTAGTAGAATGGGTGGCCCCAAAGGGTCACAGGGTGTTTTTGCTTTGTTTGTAATTTAATTTTGATTGCATAAACAATACAGAATAAATAACACATTCTCTCTGGGAAGGTCTTTTCCATAAATTCGCTCTCAAAGAAAAAACACAATACAAGTGAAACTCCCTGTCTGCCACCTCCACCCCATCACAGAGCAACCATTAAGAGGTGGCCATTGCAGGTTTAATGTGCATCCTTTCTCTCCTCATCCCTATACATATACAAAAAGAGTTTATAGTTTTGCTTTATGAGTTTTTAAAATATATGAGACCATACTGTGGTACAGCTATAATTGTACACGCACACACACACACACACACACACACAGAGGATTGTTTTTTTCAGTCAATTATTTCATAAAGAACTTTTGTATCAGTATTTATAAATGTAACTCCATCAAGTATTTCATAGAGAACTTTTATACTAGTACGTATAAAGGTAACTCCGTCTTTTAATAAACAATCACATAATGCTCTGTAATCTACTTAACTATTCTCCTATGAATTTTTCTGTCTTTCAAATTCTCACTATTATAAATATTAAACATCCTTGTATATGAGTCTGTATACACATAGGTATTTCTTTTTTTTTTTTTTTCACATATTTCTTTAGGAATAGCTACCCAGATGTAGAATTTCTGGGTTCAAGGAAACATGGTTTTTAAATTTTGGTGGATGCTTCCAAGTTTTCCTCCAGTCTACACCATCACTGACACGCCCGTCCCTATTTCCTCACATGCTCTCCGGCACATGTGCAGTCTTCATATTAGCCTGGATGATGAGTAAAATAATGCCTCATTGTTAGAGAACCTTTTCCCTTCTACCTTTTTAATTGAATTGCCTTTGCTTATATCCTTAGATGGCTTATTGATTTATAATGATTATTCATAAACCTCTGCCATAATACATGTGCTTTATATGTTCCAAATATATTACCTGCCTTTAACCTGTTTTGTCTTTGTCTTACAGAAGGTATAAATGTGAACATTGGTCAGTATGTCAGTCTTTTCTTTCTTGGATTCTGGGTTTTGTGTCTTGCTCAAGAAGTCTTCTTCTGTATTTTCATCTAGTACTTTTAAAAGTTGTTTTCATTTGGCTTTTTAATCCTTCTGGAGTTTACTGGTATGTTGTGAGCTAGAAATCTAATTTGATTTTTTCATTTTGCAATTGAATAGCTGATACTCCTATAGAATTTATTTAAGAGTTTCTCCCCATTGATTTGAAATAACTTTTCTCATATATATTTTTCATATGTAATTGGTTCAACAAGACTTTGAGAGATGATACAAAAAGGCCAATATACTCTAATAAATTTAGTCTTTAACTTTAAAAAACAATCTCATACTTCAAAGATCTCCCATATTATGCTATTTCTAATAACAGGATATGTAAATATTGACATAGTAATGTGTTTACCTGATCATGGTTCTAACTTAGATGATTGAGTCAACAGTATTCTAGAATGAGGCTTTATCAACTCAGAAGCAGGAGGACAGTTTCTCTAGAGAGGCTGTGTTCTCCAGAGCTCAGTGAGATTGCACATAGCTTTCCAAACCCATCATATAACAAATACGTGATAACCTTCCATGAATGATATAGGATTATTTATAAAAGTGATAAATTTTTGCACCCATCTTCTGAAAAAATAAAATACATCTTTCTCCTTGCCCAATTTTTTTGGACTTGAAATTAATTATTTTTTCCCACAAAGCAACTACTCAAGATAAGAACCATTGGTAATGATTATAGATGAGTCAAATTCACTCTGGACAAAAATGCAAGTACTCTATCACCACCACATTTTAAAAAAATTAGCTATGTGTAAGTGCAGAAAATGGAAATAATAGAACTGAAATCCCAGTAGGTTAATGTTTCATCCTACTTCACATCCTGTTTAAAATAAGAAAAGTAGTAATCCCTGAATCCTAACAAGCCATCTTTTCCCTCCGTACCAAAGTATTTTCAGTAACCAACAATAGTCTAGTAAATTACACATAAGAAAATATACTATTGGGGGTCCTGAAGGGAACCTGGAGAACATTCCAATGAGCGTTTAAATAAACATTTAAAATGAGCACTTCAGTACTCTAATAGAATCATTATACTTTCAGAAAACTATTCTAGCTTAAGATCAATTTGCCTTTATTTTGAAAATTGATCATTTAAATAAATACAGTGAACATGTTTGAACAAAGGCTAATAGGATTCTGCACGTGACATTCATGGGCTTTAGGCAATCAGTGGATTTTTAAGATTTAATTATTACACTGGGTGGCCATAAAGTTCATGTACAAGTTAAAAAACACAAACTTTATGGCCACCCTCCATGTGCTGCAAACTGTATCAAGCTTTCATTTGCCCCACCACCACCAATCTATCCTCCCTGCTTTCACTTTCAGTCTATGTGTAGGATATCTGAAAAGTTTACCAAAGGATTGAATGTGAGCAGAAGGGATGTCTACAACTTCTGACTGATACACTTTGACGGATACTTGCCCTTGCCTTTAACTTTTCCTTGTTTCCAAAGGTGTGAATATATTAGTTCCCTCCAGCTGCCATCACAGAATACCACAGACTGGATGGCTTAAACAACAGAAATGTATTTACTCACAGTTGTGGAGGCTCGACATTTAAGGTCAAAATGCCAGAAGATTTCATTTCTGGTAAGTCTTTTCCTGCTGGTTTGCAACTTCTCTGTGTCACTTGCTGGGAGAAAGAAAGAGAGAAGTGTCTGGCATCTCCTTCTTTTTTTTCAAGGGCACCAGTCGTATCAGATTGGGGCCTTACCCTTATGATCTCATTTAACTTCAATTACCTCGTTAATGGCCTCATCTCCAAATTCAGTCATACTGGGAGTTAGGCTTTCAACATATGAATTTTGAGAGGATGCAATTCAGTCCATAATAGACAGTGACCCATGTCTGCTGAGCAGCTTGTAACCTTAGGAATAGCAGAGCAGCAGAGTCACAACATAGAAGGAACCTGGGCCTTGATAGGACCACATGGGTAGGAGCTATCAAGCCAACCTACACCTAGGGTGAACTCAAAAAACATTTTCTTTTTTCTTTTCTTTTTTGTGTGTGAAGGACCAGGTAGCCAATGTTTTAGGCTTTGTGGGCCATGTAGTCTCTGTCATGATGAATCAACTTTGCCATTATAGTATAAAAGTAGCCACAGACAATACTTGACTATGAATGAATCCACAAGTAAGTGTTGATGTATTCCAATAAAGCTTTATTGAATGGACACTAAAGTTTGCATTTTATGTCATTTTCATGTGCCATGCCATAGTATTCTTCCTTTCATTTTATTCAACCCATTAAAAATGTGAAAGTTATTCTTAACTCAGAGATAGGAACAAACAGTGGGCTAGATGTTGCCTGAGGGATGTTGTGTATGCTGGCTTTGACTACTCAGTTCTGGATAGTCATGGAAGACAAATAAACACCCCTTATGGGAAATCACTGTATTTGAGGGTTCCCTTGCTAAAGGAACTTAACCTATATCCTAGGTTAGGATATTGACAACACATGTTTATACAAAGATGAACTTAGTGCCTACAGGTAGGCTAAGAAAAGTGCTTTGTAGATGACTAGAGTCTACCATACCATGGAGAACTTGGAAAGGGGATGGACTAAAAAAGCATTTCTTTTCTTCCCCTCCTGAGACTGGGTTGCATGTGTTTAGACAATCAGCCTAATTAGTTTTACATTTATTTGGTGCTATGTTCTTTTTTTTTTAAATTTTAACCACTCTTCTTTCCTTCCTTCCTTCTTTATTTCCTCCCTCTCTCCTTCCTTTTCTCTCTTTTTTCTTTTCTTCTTCCTTTCTTCCCCTTTCTTTGTATTAGTTATTGATATACCTTCAAGCAAAGTATTGGTGTTTGGATTTTGATGCTTATTTTTTTGTAATCATGGAAAGTAGTGATTAATTTTCAAGGATAACTGATATTTGGCTGATACCCACGACCATCACCACCACCAACCCCACCCCCACACAAAATTTGAACTATTTTTATGGTTTTCTTTTTAGTAATCAACAATAAATATTTATGGGGCACCTGCAGGCAAAATTCAGTGCCAAGAATTGCATCAAATTTGATTTAAAAGACATGATCCTTGCCTAGCTTATAAACCTATTAACAAAGCACAGGAAAACAAATATACCTCATCTAAAATGTTTCAGAGTGTCTGATATAAAGATTGCTTAAATCCAGTAAATCTATAAATCATTTGTAGAAATGCATGAGGGAGCATAAAGATGATAGAATGACCATTTTATGTGTCTGCTAAAAACTTTGTAACCCTATTACCAACATCCTTCCCAAAAACATGCAAAAAGAGAGCATTATTTCAGAAATTTGAGCCTGATTGAAAAACAGTATTTTCACCCCTTACATCAGGCTTTTTCAAGCATTATGCCAAAAACTTCTGGTTTTCAAGAGAGATTTTTTTAGGACTTCCGTTGAGAAAAATATATGGTAACAGTAAATAGGTTGATGTTGGCTCATGATTTTTCTTTCCTCCTTCCTTGTGTCTTCATCTGACCTGCCTCTCCACCCTCCATTTTACATTCGTCTTTTGGAAAAGTGGGAGAAGGGATTGGAGAGAGGCATTGTGCGTGCACCTGTCATGGGTGGTAGTGAAGTACTTTCTGGAGCTTATAGAGAGAATCCTCCATTCATCCCCAGTATAAAGAGACTAATTCTTGCCCGAGTGTCGTGGAACTACAGGCCAGAGATGCTGTGCATGAACTACAGACCAGGGAGAGTTCTCTGGTCATGCAGTGATCCTAAGTTGTCGGCCATGTTTTTGTTTTGCTTTTCTCTAATCTTCATTGAGGGTACAGTAGGCTGTCACAAATCCTGTTTCAAAGGGATTTTGAATTAGGAGAAAGGGAAAAGGAAAAAAGTGTTAGGCCAATTAATTGTGCAATTTATTTATTTATTTAGAGCCAGAGTCTCACTGTGTGGACCTCAGTAGAGTGCCAGGGCATCATAGCTCACAGCAACCTCTCAAACTCCTGGGCTCATGCAATTGTCTCGCCTCAGTTTTTCTATTTTTAGTAGAGATAGGGTCTCATTCTTGTTCAGGCTGCTCTCGAATTCCTAAGCTCAAGCAATCCACCCGCCTTGGCCTCCCAAAGTGCTAGGATTATAGGCATGAGCCACTGCGCCCAGCTAATTGTGTAATTTAGACAATTGGGGTGAATTTGAAATATCTAAACTCACAACGTTTTCCTGCAGTAACAGTCAGCTTAAGACATATGTCCTAATATTGCTCTTTCATAGAAATAGGGAGTAATTAAAGATATTTAAAAAATTTAATAGCACTTCCTATATGCCCATACATTATTCTAGGCATTGAATTTATATAACGCTCACATCCATCCATTGAGGTAAGTATCCATTAGTACCAATTTGGTAGAAGAGGACATCTAGGCATAGAATTTCCCTAGATCACAAAGTTGGTTCCTGGTGGAGCTGGGATTTGAACAGAGTTGGCAGGTGCCCTAACTTGTATGCTGAATCACCAAATTTTTACCATTTCTTTGAGGGTACAAAAGATAAACAGAAAGAACTTTAAATCCTTGACTTCATAATTGTAGGCACAGCTAAATATGTATTTGCATATCCTTTGGCTCCTTGCTTAGCAGCAGGGAGTTCAATACCAATTAGCTTGTCACTCTGTATGTGACTTTTTTTTAATGTGGGGAGCAGATGGTAGCTCAGTGTCACCTGAAAATCTGATGACTTTGCACAGCTTCAACATCCTGGTCACCAGTCTGTCTCCTGTTAATCTTCATGTGTGAGCTCTCATTCAGAAGCCCATAACTGCTGGATATTCTGAGGTTTCTCTAAATCTGGAGAACATCCTTTCTCCTGGAAGATGGAAAACAACATGCTTTGGAATAGTCCCCGTGATACCGAAATGTTGTTTTCTTGTAGGAGTAGACACAGCAGCATTGTAAGTGGCTTATCTTGAGTCGGGTGAAAACTGGGAGCTTTGATGAGGAAGCACAGGGGATGATAGAAGGCCTGAAACTTCACCATCCTCTTCTGGTTGTTTTGTCTGCATTTTGTTTTGTTTTGTCTTGTTTTTGTTTGTTACAGCCATCGGGCCTATTTGTGGGTCATCAGACAAGAGTACCAGTGAATGCCCAAGTACCGTATGTTTAAATATTTAAAAGTTATAAATCAAGCTAAAACACTGTTAAGCAATAGATGTTCCATCTTTCCACCTTGACAAATATACCATCATATTAAAAAATCAAAAACTGTGTATAAAGTTAGGATTTTTGTTGGGAAAATATTAAAGACAAGTAGATTTGATTATAATTGTACGTGTCTGGAGATTGTGTTGTTAGGCGTGCAATGTTTAGATGAGTAATAAAATGAAAGATAGAATTAAGAATGAATAAATAATTAATTGCTAATAAGCAATTACTCTAATACAGTAATTTCTTTGTCCCCATTTTAGCCAAAATCACTAGTTGTGCTATCATAACCATTCTTCTTTCATAATTTATGTTCTGAAGAATTACAAATAAAATGTCATTTTATTAAAAATGCCCAAAACTTGAATCATTTTCTTCAAGGATGTATATTAAAATAAACATAGGAAATTTTAAAATTAAATTAATTTTCATAAAGGTTGTTCATGAAATGCTATTTTATTCTGAAGTACTCAAATTATACATAAAATTGAAAGAAAAGAAAAATCAGAGTAATGAATATAAAAATAAAATTCAAATTTTATTTAATGTTTGGAAAATTCATTTAAAAGAGTTTTACACAAATCCGGGCGGCGCTTGTGGCTCAAAGGGGTAGGGTGCTGGCCCCATATGCCAGAGGTGGCGGGTTCAAACCCAGCCCTGGCTAAAAACTGCACACACACACACACACACACACACACAAAAAGATTTTTACACAAATCAAATTATTATTACTACTATCCAATGCACAGCTGGTTTTAATGTACAATACTGGTATCAGATTTCATCAATTATTGTGTTTCGATCTGTACTTTTGCTGATACAGATGTGATATGAATTGTTTAATATTGCAAAATGGTTTTTCTTTCTTTTGTTCTTTTTTTTTTTTTTTTTTGCTGCCAGTTGAAATTCTTGCAAAGCTTTTCTACACATTGAGTATGTCCAAAATGAGGTGCTGCAAAAGCAAGAAAATGATGCCAGATACTACTAGAAAATCATGCTGTACGAGGCACAGATACATTGAATCCGTGCTCTCTGAGGAGGTTCCGCTGTGAGTTGAATCAGTTAATTTTCTTTCTACCCACTCTCAGAAAGCAGTATTCACCTCCAAAGTTCTTAGCAGCACATCCCAAACCTGTGCGTGTGATCTTCTTTTACTTTGAGGACCTAAGGCAAACATTGTGTGGAAGCACTGTGCTCTTTCAAACACCAAATTCCAAATGACTCTGTGTGTGTGTGTTGTGTGGTTTTGTGTGTGTGTGTGTGTTATTCAGGCCCTTTAAAGAGAAGCTTTCTGGGAAGTAGCCCTTTGCCTGAGTCTAAGGGTGGTCCAGCTTGTTAGCAGTGTTTGTTTGTTTATTTATTTACTTATCTTTAAAAAAATTATTAAACTTGGTCCTCTGCTGAGGGAAAAGGAAATTGTACTTACTGAAGCCTTTCCGTGAGTTTGTCCTCTGACAATCCCACAGGGATCGTTCCACAGACCCTGGAATTACAATGCCGGGGTCACTGTCTTAGTTCTTTTATTGGGTTTCAGGCAGTTATCTGCATCCTTGGTTCTTGGGGTGCTCTCATGAATGACCAGACACCCCAAAGTAAGGCAATCATGAAAAAAGTTTATTGAGGAGGAGTATGATTTACAGAGTAAGAAGGTTTACAAAACAAGAAACGTTCTCCATAAATAGTGATGGACCCCCATAATTATAACAGGAAAGGCGTTGGTTATGACAGGGGGTTGTGCTTTATAGTTTTACACTGCCTGGATTGGACCCACCTCATGGTTCTGAAGTCACATTGGAACCACAGAGTCTTACTGTGCATGCAGACCTCCTGCAAACCTCCCTGAAAGCTCACTGGAGATAGGTGGCCTTCAATGTAAAAGTTAACCTAGTGTCATGATAATTAAACTTCAGGCTGTTTTAGGTCATCTTCAAGACTCTATTATCCCTATACCACATGGCCCATGGGCTAGTCAGTCCTCTGCATCCTTTCCTATTTGCCATGATAAGTTCCAATTGGTAGATTAGTAGGGTGGTCCCTCCTCCCCAGGTGTGAGCAATCAGGATTAAGGTGAGTGAAACCAAGAGGGAGCCTGGGGATCCCACCTTTGTCCTCTCTCCTTAGGAGAGCTGGATTCCTGGCCATCTACCCAACACTTGTGCCTCAATAACAAAATGCTTGAGACTGGGGGATTTGTAAAGAACAGAAATTTATTTCCTACAGTTCTGCAGGCTTGGAAGTCCAAGATCAAGGTGCTGGCAGGCAGTTCTGGCGAGGGCTTTCTTGCCGTATCCCTACATGGCCAGAGATGCAGGGAAGTGAATCCATTCCCTCGAGCCCTTTTATTATAAATGTCCTAACCATGAGGGCTCCCTTGTCATGACTTAATCACGTCCTAAAGTCCTCACCTCTTAATACAATTAGTTTGGCAATTAAATTTCAAAATATGAATTTGAGGGGACACATTTAGCCCATAGCAGTTACTATAAAGCCCTATCTGAGCAACATATAATTTTTAGCAGTGGTAATTATTATAGAATCATTCTTTAGGAAATAATGTCTTCATGGAAGGTCAGAGGTTTATACACTTAACGAAGGTTAGTTTTGCAAATTCGACAGGACTAATACAGACACGGCATCATATGTAGCCTCAGGCTGCCACTAAAATGCCTTCTTCATAGGCACTTGGGTCTCCACAGAATGCTTCTGATTTCCTTTGTTGTCAGGCTTTTCAGCAAGTAGCCTAACAACCACCTTAAGGAGAGGATACTTGTTTGAAATGCAAGTCCCACGTCCCAACTCTCTATACTGACAGTTAAGTTTTCTGAGCTTCCGTTTCCATGGTGATGCTGATACAGATGATTCTCAAACCATACTTACAGAAAAATTGGTCTAAAGCAATGGTGCCACCTTTTTTGATTGTACACTCTTTATCAGTAAAAACATTTAGGAGAGCTGGCTGTGATACAGATGTAGTCATTTATTTGCAAATTGTGTAAGTGTAATTTGCTAACATATCATGTAAATTTAAAATATGTAAAAATAGAAAGCTTT
Source organism: Nycticebus coucang (assembly GCF_027406575.1). NCBI lineage: Eukaryota > Metazoa > Chordata > Mammalia > Primates > Lorisidae > Nycticebus > Nycticebus coucang. The sequence goes on along the minus strand of NC_069799.1, from coordinate 47,442,278 downwards.
TGAAAAAGATGGTAATGAAATACACAATAATTTAAAGTAATTTTATTTTATCTATTGATGATACAAAAATATTTATTATTCCGATCAAAATGCTGTCAATGAATAATTGTAGACTGGGAACAGTGGCTCATGCCTGTGATCCTAGCACTCTGGGAGAATAAAGCTTGAGGTCAGGAGTTCAAGACCAGCCTGAGCAAGAGTGAGACAGTGTCTCTACAAAAAATAGAAAAATTATCCAAGCACCATGGTGGGTGCCGACAGTCCCAGCTACTCAGGAGGCTGAGGCAGGAGGATCATTTGAGCCCAGAAGTTTGAGGCTGCAGTGAGTTGTAATGATGCCACTGCACTCTAGCGCAAGTGACAGAGAAAGACCCTATCTCAGAAGAAATTATAAAGCAATGTAATTTGAATTGCTTCATACTTAAAACTTTGTTTTCGTTTAACAATGATTTAAATGTTGGAGTACCCACATTCAGTTCACAGAGCTTTGTTTTTAAATGCTTTGTGTTTACCATGAGGCTTTCATAAAACATCTGATAGTTATAACAGGCCAGCAGTTAAAGCTGACAACAACTTCAATTGAGTAAAAATATTCTATACTTTTATTCCTCCAATGTTATTCTTATCACAATTTACATATTTTTATATTGTGTATCCCTTGACAAACTATTATAGTTTTATTATTGGTAATAGTTTTGTCTTTTAACCTTTACACTACAAATACACATGATTTGCACACCACCATCGCTGTATTACAGTATTCAGAATTTGGCAGTACATATGCTTTTACCAGCGAGTTTTGTACTTTCATATTTTCATGTTGCTAATTAGTATCCTTTTGGTTCATACTGCTGTCATCTCTAAAAGAGTTATCTCGGAATAATTCATAGAGTCACGTGGAAGAGGTCGAGTTCTGACTGCATTTACTACTAGTTTTCAGCCCCATCCACAAATTATACAAAGAGTTTGGTTGAAATTATGCTTTTAAGTCTTCCTTGGTTTTAATCAATTCTTCTTATAAATTCATCAGAAAGTGTGGCATGTTTATTTTCAAAAAATGATGGTGAAAAAAATTCACTGGAACTTTTTAAGAGATTCTAAAATGGATTTGAAAATTCTGTTTCCAAGTTTTTAAAGTGGAATAAACGTTTCAATAGGCAATACAAGTAATTTCCAGGAACATAACCACACGATGATGGGTACATTTGTAAATCATAAGTGTCTTTTGGAAAGCAGTTATTTTTTCAATTATTGTTAAATGTCCTCTTTACCTGAAGGGGGCAGATGAAGAGTGTTTTATATTCTTGTTGTTCAGTAACTGTAAAGCAGATTTCCTTGAGGTTGAAAGTCACATCCTCAGGAAGGTGAACAAATTGTTGTGCTGTAAGGCTGACGTTTAGGAGACATAAAGGAAAGTGTAATTATAAGACTGCCAAGAAACGGGCAAAGACTTGATAATAGAAGGCCTGGATCTTATACTCACTGATTTGGTTTTCATTGTGTGAGAATCGTAAATGCCAATCACAAACATCACTGATGCATTGTGGGAGAAGGGAAGGTGTCTCTGGGATGACTTTCAGCCCTCAGTGACTGGGTAGGTGATCGAATCCTTCACTGTAAAAAAGAATAACAGTAATCAGAGCTGATGCATATGGAGCATTGAAACGCCAGGCATGGTTTATTTCATGTGTATAGCCTTATTTATACAACTCCCTTAGCACACAGTCTGATTATCAGCCTTTTACTGATGAGGATCTGAGCTCAGATACTAAGTAAAGATACAAAGTCAAGGAGCCAGGAGTTCAGCACATTTGGGTGATCATGATGAATCTAGTTGTAAACAATAAGAGCTGAAGGTACTGATCTGACGCTGGGTCTACCGATTATGACTTAACTCTGGTTTCCTTGTGAGACAGAGGAGGTGCTCCAGAGATCTGGGTGTTGCATGGTACATGCTTAGGAAGCAGACCGCCCTTCTGCTGACGCTGCCTTCTGTAATCTCGAATCTGCAAACCATCCAGAAGTAGAAGTCATCAGCTGATCTTGCAGGGGTGATCTGTGGGCCTCATGCCTACTAGTTAAGGCCTGTTTGCTTACCTGGGGGGTCAAATACAGAGAAAATGTATGCACAGACTTGTGTTTTTGCTCATCAGCTTTTGTTAGCGTTTGTGTATTTAACATGTGGCCCCCAGACAACTGTTCTTCTGCCAATGTGCAGCAGATAAAAAAAAAGGTTGCTCATCTCTGTTGGAGCCTTGATTTCCTGAAGTCTATAGATTTCTTGTCAGGAATTCTCTGCCTGGTTGCTTTGGGTATCATTTACTTCAGAACGTGTTTGTTTAACTTTTGTAACATATAGAGATGTCATATTAGTAGCTTGGGCACTTTCTTGGACTGTTATAAATATTAGTCTGTGTTCGGTTCTGGACTGATGACCCTAACAGAATAAGCCACCTTATTAATTTGCCTGGGAGCTTTCTGGTACTGTCACTTGACTTTTCCCCCATCTTATCTATTTTCCATTGATTGTTTGATTATTTATTTATTTATTCTTGTATTTATTTATTTTGGGGATGGGCTATAACTCTGTTGCCTCGGCTGGAGTGCAGTGGTGCTATCATAGCTCACTATAACCTTGAACTCTTCGGCTCAACTGATCCTTCCACCTTGGCCTCCAGCATGGCATAGGGCGCCATGCCTGGCTAATTTTTAAAAGTATTTTTTAGAGAGACAGGGTCTCACCATTTTCCCCAGGCTGACCTCAAGTGATCCTCCCACCTCTGCCTTCCCACAATACTGGGATTACAGGTGGGAGTCCCCAACAGCTGGCTCCTCTATTTTCTACACATGGAAAGTTAGATCTAAATGTTTGCAGGATTCACATTGAACATTTTCATGGAATATGTCACAAGTGATGGTCTGTGTTTTATGATGTGCCACAGCCAGAGACATAATATTTGACGGTTGCACCATGAGTGGGGCTAAATTTGACCACTGGAATAGAGTGATGAAAATCTGATCCCTCCACTGCACACTTATTTTTTTCTCCTGTGACTAGAAAGAAATCTTTGGTATTACATTGGCACTCTGTGAATGTTTGGTTCCCTGTTATTCATGCACTTAATGCTTTTAACAACTAGTTAATAATACTTTCCAAGGTCAATAATTTCATTAGGGATTGACAATGATTGTCATCTAATCAAGTTCCCTCTTGGTAGGTGGAATTCCTTTATAAAATAAACATCAAGTAAGATTTTTTTACTCTGAAATATAGTCTTCCTGGAAAGGCAGTTTGATATGTGTTAGCTATATGTTTTCAAAATAAAGAGCTTACTTCATTGCATCAAATAATGACACATGAATGTGGGTGTCTGTGTGTGTGGGGGGCTTTCTTTGTTTTGAGTATCTCTATCAAGTCAAGGATTTTCATTGTTTCAATCTTTAAAAAAATCACAGAATTTATTGACTTTGTAACAATTGCCTCTGTATCCCCGCAACATTGTTGTTCCAAGAAGTTATGAGTTGAACAACTCAGCATCAGTTGTTTTTACACTGAAGTGTTGTTTAAAAGAAACAGACACAGCCAGTTCTACAATTTTATGAACCTTTAAGAAATGAATTGGCAAGAAAGTGAAACTATCTTTTAGTACAACAGGATCAGCTTGTCAACCCAGAGAATGTCTTCCACCAATTGCGGGAAGACTCAGTTCACTAGCCTTACATCAGTAAAAACACTTTCACTCCTGAAATAATGGGTTTACTAAGGCTGGAAGGGAAGAACGGTTTCCCTGTACCACCGTCAAGACAAGAGGACTCTATGTGGGTAATTTTCTTTTTTATTTAAAATACAGATACCGAACTTTCAATGTCTCTTTTCCTTTTAAAAAATGAGTTTATAAGTAGCCAATTACTGGCTTACTTGCCTCGTTTGTTACTTAGCACATAAATTAGAAAAAGCTTTATATTTGGTCATTATTCTGTCCTTTGAAAGGAAATTAGATGCTCGGAAGAAAATGATAATGATGAGTAACACACACACACCACACGTACCACACATACATACCCCACGCAGGTACATACAGACACCCTGAAAAATCCTCTGAATTGTAGAGTGAACAACTGTCCCCATTTAGCACTGAGAGTCACATGTCCCAGTAAACCCCTCCAGTTCCAGGCCAGACGGGATAGTTGGTCACTCTAAAATTGGTAGATGAGGAATGGCAGGGAATTCCAACAACAGATCTCTCATGAACCTTCCTGTTCTTAATCTAAACATTTAAATAGGCCTTCAGTTCAGATACAAGTTGATATATCAAACTGGCAAGAAAATAAGGTATTTTATTGTGAAGATGTGAATTAAGAAGTTATCGAGAATGTACTAAAATTCTCTAAAACTACCAATGAAAAGGGGCCCACGGATCTTATTACCCACTTTTCCTTCCGAAGAGGTAATACAGTTGCCAATATTTCTTTCTGAATTATTTCAGCCAAAGCTTAGAAAATGGAATGGTATAAAGTACAATGTGCTTAGGTTGGTTTTCACTATGAAATTTTATTTATAGTAAGTACTATTTATACAGAGACTATTCACTGAATGTTAGGTTGGAAGGACCTTGAGAAGTTGTAGAATCTTTTTTTCCGCATCTAGTCAAGGGCGCAATGAAACCATAATGAGATTCCATCTAATAAATTTTTTAAAGACCTTCAAAGAAGGGGACATTTTGTTATTAATTTTGTGTCTTACCTAAAATTTTCATGCTTTATGTAAGACTTCTTTTTAAAAATGTTTCTGGTTAATTCTAGAAATTGTAAACAGCTGGGAACCATTCTTTGACAAAAGTTAGAGGTTGTTTTTACATTTCTTTTCAGTATTTTAATTTTAGAGGTTGCTGATTTTTCTTCAAAGTTTGCATTTGCAAACTTGTAGTTACATGTGGTCGACCTCTGAACCCCTGAGCATTTTGTGTGTTAATCAGGCAGGACCTTCCACATAAGTTTTTCTTTGGGAAGAAACAATTTCTACTTTGTAACAAAGTTTTTAATTCTTTCGATTACAGCACTTTTGAAACAGATACATATGTCATGAATATAGTATTAAATCAAAACCTATTGTTACAGAACCTTAATAAAATGGAGGCCTTAAAGAATAAAACTAGAGCCAGCCGTGGTGGCTCACACCTGTAATCCTAGCTAAATCCACCTATGTATCCTAGTACATCCTGTGTACTAAAAGATATTTTCACTTCCTTGCCAATTCATTTCTTAAAGGTTCATAAAATTGTAGACTCTGAGAGGCTAAAGCGTGTGGGTTGCTTGAGCTCAGGAGTTTGAGACGAGCCTGAGCAAGAGTGAAACCCTCGTCTCTATTAAAAACAGAAAAATTAGCCAGGCACCTGTAGTTGTTGCTACTTGGGAGGCTGAGGCAAGAGGACCGCTTGAACCAGGAGTTTGAGGTTGCTATGAGCTGTGATGCCACGGCATTCTATCCAAGGCATCAGAGTGAGACTCTGTCTCAAAATATATATATTAGTTACTAGTAAAAATATATATTAATATATAACAGAATTTAACAGACTACTCAGGATCTCCAAGAAGTTCTACGGGAAACACATCTTACTATTAGAATTTATCACTAAAATTTTTCTTCACCCTTAGAGTCAGAGATGAGCTTAATCTCCGATGCCTTCTAGTAAAAAGAATTGCTTTGAACCCCCCAAAAGGGAAAAAGATGATGCTTTGCTACGAGACATATATTTTAATTTTAGTCATTCTTCTAGTTTTGTGTTTGGTGGGTAGTTTAGGAATACAGAAATATTTTATTTAGGTGCTTAGGATTTTTGAGATTGAAAGAGCTAAGAAAAGTGAAAGGTATTTGCTTCTGGACATCAGAGCAGAAGAATTGAAAAGCAATATTTTCAAACTTTTTTTTTTGAGACAGAATGTCACTCTGGGTCACTCCACCCTCCGTCAAGTGCCAAGGTGTCATAGCTCACAGCAACCTCAAACTCTTGGGCTCAAGTGATCTTATCTTAGCCTCCCAAGTAGCAAGGACTATAGGTGCCCACCATAACACTTGGCTAGTTTCTCTGTTTTTAGTAGAGACAGGGGTCTTGATCTTGCTCACGCTGGTCTCAAACTCCTGAGCTCAAGCAATCCACCCACCTCAGCCTCCCAGAGTGCTGGGATTATAGGATTGAGCCACTGCACCTGGCCAACATTTTCAAATTTTAACATGCATGCCATTCTGCCTGGAGTAGCTTATTAAAATCAGATTCTGGTGCTGTGTGGCCTGAGACCCTCCATCTTTAACAAGCTCCTACCTATGTGGTGCTGTTGGGCCATGAACCACCCTTTGAATAGCAAGGTTGTAAAATGGTTTCTATACAATGGAATATTAGTCAGCCCTTAAAAAGAACAAGCTCTTGCTGTTTACCACAACATGGATGAACTAGAAGGATAATGTTCCAGACACAACAAGAAAAAAAATGTTTTATGATCTCACTTACACATGAAATCTAAAAAAAAAAAAAAATCAAATATACAGAGAGAGAGAATAAAACAGTGGTTACTAGGGCAGTTGGAGGGAGGAAAAATGGGAGCTGGGCATGGTGGCTCACTCCTGTAATCCTAGCACTCTGAGAGGCTGAGATGGGAGATGGGTGGATTGCTTTAGCAGCTCAAGTTCAAGACCAGCCTGAGCAAGATTGAGACTCCATCTCTACTAAAAATAGAACAATTAGCCAGGTGTTATGGCAGGCACCTATAGTCTATCTACTTGGGAGGCTGAGGCAAGTGGATCACTTGAGTCCAAGAGTTGAGGTTGCTGTGAGCTATGATGACACCACAGCACTCTACTCAGGGTGACAGAGACAGACTATGTCCAAAAAAGAACAATAAATACAAAAGTGGGGAGATGTAGGTCAATGAATGGAAACTAGCAGATATGTAGGGTGAACAAGTCTAAACATCCAATGTACCACAGGAGGATTATAGGTAATAAAATTGTGCTATATTTGGGATTCAAGCTAAATGAATAGATTTTAGCTGCTCTTGTTACAAAATTTAAAAAAGGATAAGTATGCATTTATGGATATGTTAATTTGCTTCACTATAGTAACCTTCTTACTGTCTGTAGATATCCCATAACATCATGTTGTATACCTTAAATATACACAATGTATTAAAAAAAAACCCTATCCATGGCCTAATTTTGCTTTTTTCTTCTTAATCTAGAAAAAAACTAGCACCCAATGAGATGCTCTTATTATAGAGAGAGGCAGGGAAATGGGGAGGGTGAGAAAAACTACCTTTCTGATACTATTTTGTGTAGAGAAATATTTGCAACACTAATTAAGAAGGCTATTTCTGTAGCACTGTGACGGGAACACGGATATAAATCTGAACGCTATGTTGCAGTTTAGTGTATAATTACTGAGTGCTTTAGTGATGAATTCTTAACCCATACTCTATAACTAGATTTGCCTTAATTCCCTTTAATGGAATTGATTTTTCTCTATTCCACATTATGAAAATACTAAACTACTTTCTACAAGGATAATCCATACATAGAAATTCGTAGTGTGAATACCAGAATCCAAATGCATTTTTATTTCTTGGGCCTAAATTTGACATTCCCACCTTTTGAGCCAAATCCCAACAGCCTCATATCATGTAGTGGGTACTTCCGTTCATGATCATGTCTTAAGTCAGTGAAAATGATTTACTGAGCTGTCCTCATTCATTTACTGAGCTTTTGGAATTTTTTTCGTCTCTGTTCGAATTGTTGGGGTATAACATAAAAATTCCAAATCAAAATAACATAAGCAAGATAATAATTTACTTATTTTTCATGTTTGAGAGGTCCCTCTGATGTTCCTAGATGTCAAGGATCTAACTACCTCCTTGAGATCATCATTGGGTCTAAAATAGCCACTGGAGTTTCAGCCACTGGAGAATAGGAGATGGAAAAATAAGCCTTATCCCTGCCCACCATTGTTTAAGGACCCTTCCTGGCAGTCACCCACACCACTTCTGTTAATCACAGGACCTCATCTTGCTACTTGGGAGGCTGGTAAATGTAAGTCTCTATTCCCTGTGGCTATGAACCCATCTACAAAATTAGGGGTACTAGGGGTAAGGGATCAGCAAATCATGAATTGCAAGTCAAATCTGACCCACTGCCTGTTTTTGTTGTTAATAAGGTTTTCTTAGTATATAGCCCCACCCATTCATTTATACAGGGTGGACATAAAGTTCATGTGCAATTTAAATAGTAAACTAATTTTAATTTTAATTAAACTAATTTTAATTAGTTTACTATTTAAATTGCACATGAACTTTATGTCTACCTTGTATAATGTCTAGGGCCACTTTCACACTGCAATTATACAAAGGGATCATATGGTCCATGAAGCCTAAAATATTTTTTGCCTGATCAGAAACATCAGAAAAAAGGTTTGCTGATCCCGGCAGTGAATGAAAAGGAAGGAAATCCTGTAGCCTCTGTCACATTTCTTAGGCTTTTTTTCTCTTCCTCTCTCATCATTTGTCAAGTTCAGCTCATTTATAAGATCCAGCAGCTTCTACAACGTGCTAGAAAACGGGGCCTGCACAAGAGCTGCATTTACTGCAATACAGGATGTTAGGGAAATCATTCAAGCAATTTACCACATATTGCTATCTTTAAAAAAAAAATGAAGATAAGATTTGTAATTGTCCCACATTTGGGTCTTGTATCAGATAAGACTTAATTGATGCAAACAAAACCCACTCTAGCTAGTTTAATCAGGACAGGATTTATTAGAGGACATTAAATGTTGTTTAAAATCATTAAAAGTTTAAGAATGGGAGAGAGGAGGTACTAATAAGTGAACTCTGGGTAGATTTTTTTCAGAAATGACTGTCCGAGTACTCTGCAGAACAGAACCACGGAAAGAGCTTGCATCCCCACCCGGATGCCAGCTCCAGGACATTACCCCACTGTGCCACAGACTGTGGCACAGTGGGGTAATGTCCTGGAGCTGGCTCCAGAATTATGATTTAATTGCACTTGCAGCTTCAGCGACCTGTACCCTGAGTCTGACACCCATGGGACTTGTGTGTAGACACTGGAACACCTGCAGATGCTGGCAGGAAATTTTTCAAATGAAGAGGCTTGCCAAATGCAACAGCAGAACCACAGCAGCAAAGCCTTACTACAAAATGCCACATCTTATGTAGCAGGCAGCCGATTGGTCAGACCTAAATCACATTCAGAATCCAAGTCACAAGGGAGTTTGGGAAATGTCAGTCCAGAGTTTTCTAGCCTCCGGAGTACGAGAAGGCAGACTAGAAAGAGCAGGATGGGCTGGGGTGGGGATGTGCACCTGTAATGCCAGAACTTTGGGAGGCACGGGTGGGAGCATTGCTTGAGGTCTGGAGTTCCAGACCAGCCTGGACAACATAGCAGGACCCTGTTTCTACAGAAAAAATTAAAAAAATTAGCTGGTTATAGTGACATACACTGTAATCCCAGCTACTTGGAAGCTGAGGAAGATGGATCTCCTGAAGCCAAGAATCTGAGGTCTATGATCATGCCATTGCACTCCAGCCTGGAAGACATAAAGAGACCCTGTCTCTAAAAATAATAACGACAATAATAATAGTAATAATGATAATAATAGTGGAATGGATGATGGGCACTGGTACATCACAACTCAACGTCTGTATGTGTGATGATGTCTTTTTTTCTTGATTTGGACAAGTCAGCACGTTACTCTTATCAGCAAGTCTCCCTCAGCTTGGTCAAGCCATGAACGCCTAACATTTTATATTCTCAGAGGTATTCCCAAATTGGGCAACCTTGATATTTGAAATACTCATTTTAATTATTGGATTAGTGCCTTTACATATTATATTTAGCCAGAAAAACTCTTTGAATAAAATAGCCCTCGGAAATAACATACACAAGTAAATACATAAATAACTACTGTTTTTGAAGCAGCAATCAGGTCTTGTCGCAGAAATCCTCTGAACTCCCAGACTCCTCTGAAGTTGGTTTGGGGCCATGTGACTCCATTGTGACTAGCGGAGCCTGTCACTTCAAAGCCGCCCCTAAAATCCTCTGTGGACCCTATATTTCTCTCTTCTCTTATGAAGCAATTGTGGAGTCTTTATATTAATATAGTGGCATCAGACTATGGTGGCAGCCGGACTTTGAGTTTATCAAATGAAAGAGGAGGTTTCTCACCTGCACTGGTGTTTGTGGGGTGAAAAATTACATTTGTGGTGTGGAGCTGCTGAGATCATATGTGACCCCCTTATAGCCTCTCTTGACAAATGCAGGCCTACAGGTCACAGCTGGCTGTCACCTTCCATGGCACGAACTATCTTCTCTCCACATCAATTATCCCCCCTTCTCGTTACCTGCCTCCAAAGGCTACTTTGGACTATGATTTCTAAGGAGCACAGTTTGTAAACAATTGCGTTTGACTTTTCCAGTACCCCTAACCCTGGTTTTGAAATGTGAAAAACCATATGAATAAGGAATCCTCCTATTACACATAACAGGAATGACAGACGTCCACACTGTTCCTGGGGACAGGAAGGCAGGTGCCGCTCTCCTGTTGTAATTCATTGACAACAGCCCTGAACTTATGTTTTACATAGAGAATTTTCATTGCTCGGAAAGAGCATGCATACCATTGTTTTCAGACTTTTAAATGATTATATATAGAGAATCCAGTTTATTTTTTCTGGAAAGAGCACCGTTTGCCAAAGTGACAAAATCTGATCTAATTTGAATCTGACTTTTCCACAGAAACGACGTCAATATAGGGACGCAAGATGCTAACTAAAGGCTCAACTTCTGAAATAAAAATTACTACAGATGCTATGTTTAATCAGCTACAAGTAGAGAATCTGATTAGCATATACAAATAAAGTCATATCATTTAAATAAAAAAGAAGCTGCATGCACACGTGAATGCAGACTCTGGTTTTGCAAAGCAAGCTCCTCATCCTTGCAGGCCTCAGTGAAGATATTGCCTCCTCAGGGAGATCTTCCCTGACCACCTTATCTAAATAGCTATGCCTTCCTCCCTGTCCCTTTCCAGGCTTTTCTTTCCTTTAGTTTCTTCATACAACTCGTCTCTAATGGAAATTAGCACATAAGCTGCAGGAGAGAGCTTTTGTTTAATACCACGACGTCTCCAGCAGATAGGATATTGCCTGGTGTATAGTACTCAGAGTGTTTTCCCTAGAGCTATGATCCCCAAGGCCCAGGCTGTGGACCAGTACTTGTCTGTGGCCTGTTAAAAAAAGGCCACACAGAAGGAGGTGAGCTGGAGTGGGAGCAAGGGGGTGAAGCTTTGAAGCTTCTTCTCCATTTACAGCCTCTCCCCATCACTTGGTCACAACCTGAGCTCTGCCTCCTGTTCAATCAGCAGCACCATTAGATCCTCATAGGTGCCTGAACCCTTCTGTAAACTGTGCATGTGAGGGATCTAGGCTGTGTGCTCCCTATGAGAATCTGATGCCTGATAATCTGAGGTGGAGATGAGGTGTTGACGCTAGCATTGGGGAGCAGCTGTAAATACAGATTATCATTAGCAGACAGGTTTGACTATACACAGACCATAATAAATCAATTGCTTGCAGTCTCATATCAAAACCTTCCCAACCCCCTCCCGCCCCCGCCCCCCCACCTTGGGTCTGTGGAAAACGTTTCTTCCATGAAACCAATCCTGGGCACCAAAAAGTTTGCAGACCACTGCCCTCGAGGACTTATTCTTAAATAGCGTCTGAGATGCACACCTTCTTTCAGTTGTATTCCTTGTTACTATACAGGAGCCTGGAAGGTGAGGAGTTGGATATTTCCCTTCCTGAGGCTCTGGTAAAATAAGTTGGTTAGGCTGTCATAGAATAGTTCCTCTCGAGGGCAGACCTTGCAGGGAGAATGGGGACTGAAGACCCCATTCTTGGTAAGGGAAAATACCCCCACAAAAAGGGAAAAACAGAAATAAGCTGAGCAAAGCAGAATAAAAAGTTTAGCTAGTTTACTTTTAAACCAGCAGCTAAATTATTTACCTGAGCAGTTCCTGCTTTTACTAGAAGCCTGGCCTGTAAGGGATGCAGCTTGCAAACACCTCTGCTGAGTCTGTAAACACTCTGAAGAAGCGGGTGGCTGTAGTTGGAAGCTGTGTGCAAGGCCTGGAGAGAAACACTAACCAGGCTGCCCCCTGCCCAGTCAACGGCCAAAGCAAATACCCATTGGGGGGATTTGTATTATGGCCAGGGCAGAGATCAAGGGAGCAGCTCAAGCTATGAAATATAGGCAAGGGGGCTTGTACCCTGATCAAAAGAGGAAAACACCTCTGCAGTGGAGATCATAAGAAAATTCTTCTGTTCCTCCAATTCTTCAGAGGAGATTGACACTGTCAGGGTGTCTGCTCCACAGTGAACTAGTAGGGATTAACTTCCCCCAAGGAATCTGTGTGCGTGACAACAGACAGGAGGCTGCCCCCACACATGGTTCACGTTTCGGATTTCTCAAAGCTACTCAGACCCTTAAAGTTAATGATTATAGATAGAATAAGAACTAACATGCTTACTCAGAGAAACTTCTGACATTTTTGTTGTCTTCCTCAGTTTACCTTCTGGGCTAAATGAGAGAATAGTCTTCAATAAAAAGCTGAGTGGAACACTCAGGGCCATTCACTGAACCCCACAAGCTAGCCATGGTCCCCTGTGTTCCCCACCTTTGAAAACTCTTCTGCGTGTCCTGGCTTTTTATTTCTTCCTGCTTTTAACTCTACTTTGCTTCAGTTAATTGCTGCCAGTTCTGCAGGTGTGAAAGGACCCTGGCCCTGGGGCAGGACCCTCTGCAGGCCTTGTAAGGAGAACAGAATGCTCTGGGCATATGTCACAGTGACCATCTTCCTCACCTTCAGGGACAGCAAGTGATTTTTTTTTTTTCCCAGATCTTTACTATGAGAACCTGATAGGGCTCCTGGAAACTCATGGAAGTGTCCCCATCCTCCCTAAGACCACATTCCTTGGAGTTTTAAATTCTCAATATTGTTCTCACTGAGCCTCCAGAAATTTGTCAACTACAACGCAGGCTTTCCTACGCTAGTGTGGTTCCCATGGGCTCCCACAGAAGTTTCCACTCCTGGGTTTCTTCAACCCTGTATGTTGGGGTTCTCTGACTCCACTTGCCTGTCTCTTGATTTAGGGGAGCAGTGGTTTTGCCCTGTGATCATCAGGCCCTGTCTGATGGATCTAAGAAGGGTTATTGATTTTCAGTTTGTTCAGCTTTTTTTCTTTTTTCTTTAACATGGATGAGAGAGACGCTATCCAAGCCCTGTATATACTGGACAGGAAATTGGAAATCCTTCAACATTTTTAATAAATAAGTGAAAAAATGCTGTAAGAATGTGCATCTACCAGCTGTTTTCAAAATCTAAATTTTATTGAAATGAATCACACCATAATTATACAGAAGGAGATAGGTTGTCCTGTCAGTGAATAGCACTTCTCAAACATGATGATGATCTCCAAAGACCGCTTTTATACTACGACAGATTGTATAAAACAGAGAATAGAATACGTAAGTTCAAGTTTACCCATTCGTCAATAACTCTCTAAATCGAAAGCAAGATTTTTAAAAGTGTTTTGATTATGGTGTAGATGGTAATAGGTAACCTCCATACATCCCTGGTTCAACATAAAAGACATGTGCTTCTCTCTCATGCAAACAGTCTGGAGAGACAGGATTGTCCAGGTTGGGTGGTCAAAAGATCACGTAACAACCTGGGTTCCTTCTGTGTTGTTGCTTCTCTGGTGTTGCCAACATTGAAATGAGCTCAGGTCCTTGTCCACAATTCAGCCTGCAAGAAGGAAATTATGAGAGGGTCAGGGAGAAAGCAATTTTCTTTTACCTGTCCGATGCAGAACTTCCAAAAACACTTCCACTTACTTTTCACTGGCACAAACTTAGTCCAACAGTCAACTAGCTGGAAGGGAGGCTGGGAGAGTCATTCTCCCACTGGGTGACTAGCTAAAGGGAAGGGAGATGGAAGGTCAACGAGCTACCTTTAATTCTGTGTGTGTGTACATAAAATAAGCTTGCCTAAAAATTTTCAAGTGCTGTTTTAAGTATGACAAACAAAAATCTTACACTAAATACACATACGGCACTCCAGAAAAGGATCCTTAGTGCTTTTATTGAGTTTTTAAAGAATAATCAATATGTAATCCTGATGCTGACTGCTCACGAAGAATTTATATATAACCCAAATACAAAGCACGTGTGTGTGTGTGTGAGAGAGAGAGACAGAGAGGTTATTTATGTAAATCAGTTGTAGTATATTTGGCTGTTTGAATAAATATATACTTTAGCAGCTAAAAATAACTGTCTTGGGCTGGGCATAGTGGCTCACACCTGTAATCCCAGCCCTCTAGGAGACAGAGGTGGGTAGATTGTTTGAGCTCAGGAGTTCAAGACTAGCCTGAGCAAGAGTGAGACTCTGTCTCTACTAAAAATAGAGAAACTACCCAGGTATTGTGGTGGGTGCCTATAGTCCCAGCTACTCTGGAGGCTTAGGCAAGAAGATAGCTTGAGTCCAAGAGACTGAGGTTGCTGTGAACTATGATGATGCCGTGGTACTCTACTCAGGCCAATAGAGTGAGACTCCTTTTCAAAACAAAAACAAAAAAACAAAAAACAAAAAACAAAATAAAAAATGAAAGTAACTGTCTTAATCTGTTTTGTGCTGCTATAACAGAGTACCACAAACTAGGTAATTTTTAATGAACACAAGCTCATGGTTTTGGAGGCTGGGAAGTCCAAGATCTTGGAGGCTGGGAGGCCAACATCTTGCTTCCTCAAAACATGGCAGAAGGTGCTACATGGGGTCAGGAGAGAGAGAAAGAGAAATTTGCAAGAGGGGACAAATTTGTCCCTATATAAAGAATCTACTAATTTTACTAAGGAATCCATTAATTTGTTCATGAGGAAAGAACCCACAAGGCCTAATCCCCACTAAAAAGTCCCACCTCTTGATACTGTTTCAGTGGAAATTAAATTTCAACATGAATTTGAGAGAGGACAAATGATCCAAACCACAACAGTAACTTAATATTTTACAGGCATTTCTCAAGAAACATTCGGGAGGTTTATGTGATGATCCACAGGAATACTTTACAAAATACCATCTCTATTCCATACTTCTTTCAAAGTCTACATTGGGTCCAAAGTCTCCTGGCCTCCCCCAGTTCTCCCCACATCAGTTAAGCGTGGCTTTTCTGTCTTCTCTTTCCTACACACACCGAATGCTCATTCTGATTTCTATCAATTTAGAATTGGGCTTCTTTTTATAGTTGTGTTTCTGCTTTGCTCATCAGGTGGATTCTCCACAAAAAGAACCCAGGGCTGACCCAGAAAGCAAATATCCTTTCCCTTTTCTTCAAGCATCTCTCAGTCTCCTACTGTTGCATTGCAAAAATACCAAGAACTAGACTGGCCAAGAAAAGAATTCTTCAGATGGTGGAGGAAGGGCAGAATCTGTGCAGACTGGAACGCATACTTACATATTAAAACGTCTTGTTTCCATCATCCATATATCATTAAGGGCTCAAGTGAGGATAATGTGGGCTGCTATAACTCCAAAACAGATGGAAAATCTCTCAGTTTAAAAATACTCGCAAAGCTGGATTTATACAGATGTTCTACCTGAAGGCAGAGCTGTGCAAATTAATGCTCACAGTGGACTAAGAAACTCTAATCTATAAAGTGCAATGGGAAGGGAAGGAACTAAAAATTATTGGGCACTTACTCAAGTACTGTGCTAAGCTCTTTAAACAAAGTCATGTCATTTAAAACCCCCAATAACCCTTCAGATCAATGTTCTCAGCTTGAGGATCTACAGACCATATCCTCAGCAGTACATGAGTGGTAAGATTTAAAAAGCTTGTGCTTCATGTCAAAAATGATATTAAAGTGGTTAACGTGAGCATGTTCTGGATCATCAGGAAGATTATTTTATAATAGAACACAACCACAGTTACACAAAGTCTTGCATTGTGCTACTTTAATTGAAGTAGGCTAATCATAAAGGAAAACAGGCAGACCTAATATGTAAATGACACATATATTCATTTTATGCATTCTGTTGATGGAAAAGAAGCCATACTCTGTAAAATAATTTAAGGAGGTTTATTCTGAGCCAAATTTGGGACCAGACCTGGAGCCACACCCAAGAAGCCTTGAGCAAGTGGACTCAAGGTGGTAGGGGTTACAGTTTTATGCATTTTAGGGAGACAGGGATTGCTGGTGATCCAGGTACATGGAAAACAATACATTGGTTTGGCCCCACAAGGTGGGACATCTGCAATCAGGAGCTTAGAGGTGATAGGTGGGTTTAAAGATCCTTTAGCTACCAATTGGCTGAAAGAGTTAGGCTCTGTCTAAAGGACCAGGAGTCAGGGAAAAGGAATGCCTTAAGATAAAGGGTCTGTTAATTAGAGACAATATACTGGACAGACTCAAGTGGTTTGTGATGTATTTTGAGGACCTGCAGGTGGGTCTTGCATAGCATAGGCCTGTTAGTGAGTCACTAGAAATGAGAAGGGAAAAGGGGTATGAGGAGGTGTGTCTGATCTCCTTTCTCATGGCCAGCAACTCAATTTTAGGGATCCTTTTGACCAAGAAGGGGTCTAGTAAGTCAGTTGCTGAGGAGGGAGCCTTAAGATTTTATTTTAGTTCACAACTCTGAGGCCTTTCGGCCAAGTAGACCTTATGGGATATGAAATCAATGATGGCTTTGCAGAAATTCAAATTCAAATAGGGATAAAAGATTTTAGTCATTATCTGGCGTAGGTAGTAAAGTCATATTCCAAAGAACATGCATCCTTGCGGTATCATAGTCTTATTTTGAGCTATGCTTTGGTATAGCTAAGATGATATTACTGTAGTTATATACAGTATATCTACTGTAGTAGATAATACTATTCATGTAGTTTTTATGAGTATTTTTACAAATTTTTGAAATTTATAGTAGTGTGGTTCATTAGGTTATTCTTCCTAATTTTTTACTGCCTCTCTATTATAGATTTATATAGCTAGGCCCCTTGACTATGACTTTACAGTAGGTCTCATTAGAGAAGATGGAATGTTACAGGAGGCTGAAAAACAAGACAACGTGTACCATGTAGCAGAGATTGAATAGGTAAAACTGCTCTTTCGACTACATAGAAGACAAAACATGTGTCCAGTGAACTTGCGGCATTGGGCAAGGAGGTTCTCAAACAGAATGTTGATAACTTGAACAGGTTGCAATTTCCTGCATTTGAACAAGTATAACAAGAGACAACCTAAAAAAAAAATCAGCCAGCGTGCAAGCAAAAATTGATAGGGGATGTAGAGAGCATAGAAATTCCATATGCTGTGGTGCTGATAAATAAAGCTGTTTTTCATTCTCAATCAGCAAAATATAAAAGTGAAAAAAAAAAAAAAAAGAACCTTGCATTTGAAAGACCTACGAAAATAACCTCAGGAAAATGACAAATTCCAGGCACAACCTCATTAAGACAACAGTAGATACTTCTCCCTGGATAAAACAACTTTGAGAAAAGTAGCTGAGTAAGTGTTCTCACTGTTGTCTGATGCTCCCAAAGTCCTTGTAATTAAGTTTAGAGAGAAAGAGACGTACCTTGTGAGGTATTACCAGTGTGGCTTTTGGCACACAGAATTGCCTGTAATTAACTGCATCGAAAACCAACCGGCTTTTGTGAGAGCTGTGTTTGCAAAAGTGCTGCGGTGCTAGATTAAAAGGGACCAACTTGGAGAGGCAGAAAAGAGCTCTAGGCTCCTATCGGGCCACAGGTAGGAAGGAGGTAAGAGAGCTGCTCTTACCTGCTCCAATACAGTCTGTTCTCCATATCCACAGGTTCCATGAAGGCAGATTGTGTTGGGGTCCTGCCCTGGGGGCAGGGTCTGCTAAGACCTGTGGAACTGGTGGTGACTCACTGAAGAACATTGTTCCTGCAGATTCAAAAAACTGCTAATGGAAAATATTGGGAAAGAAAAACAACAAAAAATGAAAATACAATAATAAAAATAATAAAATAGAAAAGAATATAGTCTATCAACTATTTATATAGCATTCATACTGTTTTAGATATCAGAAGTAATCTAGAGATGAATTAAACAGGA
The DNA here is from genome assembly GCF_027406575.1 of Nycticebus coucang. Classification (NCBI taxonomy): domain Eukaryota; kingdom Metazoa; phylum Chordata; class Mammalia; order Primates; family Lorisidae; genus Nycticebus; species Nycticebus coucang. Next base: position 47,424,085 of record NC_069799.1, on the reverse strand, counting down.
GTCCCAAACCTTTTTGGCACCAGGGACCAGTTTCATGGAAGACCATTTTTTCCATGGAAGGAAGGGGCATTAGATTCTCATGAGGAGCATGCAACCTAGATTCCTCTTACGCCGTGGTTTATAGTAGGGTTTGTGCTTTTAGGAGAATCTAAGGCTTCTGGTGATGTGATACGGGTGGAGCTCAGGTGGTGATGAGAGTGATGGGGAGTGGCTGTAAATACAGAGGAAGCTTCCCTCACTTAACCACTTCTCACTGCCTGCTGTGTGGCCCCCTTCCTAACAGGCCATGGACCAAGAACAGTCCACAGCCCACAGACTTAAAAGTATATGAGAAGACAAACACTTTTCCCTGCACAGGTTACATGCAAATGCTGTGCATTTTAGACCCAAGGATTTTGGTAACCAATTCCCATGGATACTGAGGGTATGATATACTCTGTCCATATGTGGCCAGGAAGGATCATGGAAAAGGAAGCTTGTGTCAGAGACAGAGCTGAGCTATGAACCATGGACTGGGGATATTATTCCAAGCCACGTTCCTTGCCCCAGCAGGAAAAATGGTCAATACTTTCATAGTAGGATTTCATAATTCCCATGGCCAGTGACTTGTAAATCCCTTTCAGTCTTCCCTTTTTAAATAAGGGTGTTCAACGCTATTCCTCACTCTGTTTCGCCACTACAGGTTGGGTGTATAACAGATTTTTTTGCCTTTTTAGTTTATGAATATCTGGATCAAGAAGAGCTACCTCTGGCCCAATATAAAGCACGAGATCCTGAAACTTTGAGCCTCAATCACAATTGGATAAGGCTTTTAAAGGCGCATCTGGAGGGGCAGAGGGAGTATACAGAATATGCTTCCATTACAGAAGCAAAGTGAATAATCACAGCCCAAAGGAAACTGTGATGGACTGAGCTATTCTCAGTTTTCCCCTTCCCCCCATTTTTATACCTCCATGCTCTTTACTGTGGGACTCTGCAGAACCTCTGTCAGCAAAAGCACAGCATACTTCTGTGCCCCACAGAAGCTGGACTTGGCTGGAATATTAAACTTGACACAAGAAGGGGTTATGAATTTGTATTTGTGATGTGACTTGGCCTCTGCAGTCCTGTATACTGTGGCTCCCCAATCTCTGGATCAGGCATGGATCAGTACTGGTCTGTGTCCTGTTAGGAACTAGGCTGCACAGCAGGAGGTGAGTGGTGGATGAGCCAGCGAGCCAGATGAGCTTCATCTGTGTTTACAGCCGCTCCCCATCACTCACATCACTGCCTGAGCTCCGCCTCCTCTCAGATCAGCAGCAGCATTAGATTCTCGCAGGAACATGATTGCTACTGCACATGTGGAAGATCTGGGGTGGAGCTGAGGCAATGATGCCAGCATTGGGACGGTCTAGCTGCAGGGAAACAAGCTCTGGGCTCTCACTGATTCTGCACTGCTGTGAGTTATATAGCCATTTCATTATCTATTACAGTAATAATAATAGAAATAAAGTGCACAATAAATGTAATGGGCTTAAGTCATCTTGACGCCACCTCCCCAAGTCCACGTAAAAACTATCTTCCATGAAACTGGTCCCTGATGCCAGAAAAGGTTGGAGACCACTGCTGTGATACGTCATTGAAAACAAAACCAAACACAAATAGCCATGCCTCACGTAGCTGATAATTCCAGAATAAAGACAGGGAGCAAAACCAAATCTTCCTGCAATTTGGTGCTAATCCTCATTTAGCTCAGCTGAGACAAGCCAAACCCCACTGTGAAAATGAAATACTAATATTGGTGTTTGTAATTTGCTGAGATTTCTGGATGATCTCAGGATTGTCAGTTACACAGCATTATCTCCATAGTAGTTGACTAATACAACTGGTATAAGTATAAAGAATTCATATGTTTGTATATAGCTCAGTCACATTAGTGTTAGGTTTTTTAAAAAAAAGTTTCCATGATTAATCGAGTCTTAGAAATCCTGCTTTGGAATAGTTCCCATTAACCCATTTACAGATGAGTAAACTGAGGCAATTCAGTGAGTTTTGTGACTTCTTCCTTTTTTTTTTTTTTTTTTGCAGTTTTTGGCCAGGGCCAGGTTTGAACCCACCACCTCTGGTATATGGGGCCAGTGCCCTACTCTTTTGAGCCACAGGCGCTGCCCAGTTTTGTGGCTTCTTTAAGCCATAGAATCTGACTTGACTTGCCTGACTTCAACATGAATATTTCTCTCCTTCCTTCCTTCCTTCCCTCCCTCCTCCCTTCCTTTCTTCCCTCCTTCCTTCCTTTTTGACTGAGCCTCACTTTGTCACCCTCAGTAGAGTGTTGTGGCATCATAGTTCACAACAACCTCAAACTCTTGGGCTCAAATGATCTTCTTGCCTCAGCCTCCCAAGTACAGGCGCCTGCCACAACACCCAGCTATTTTTAGAGACAAGGTCTCACTCTTGCTCCGGCATCTTGAACTCCTGAACTCAAGCAATCCTCTCAGCCTCCCAGACTGCTAGGATTAGAGGCGTGAGCCACTGCGCACAGCCCCATGTGAATATTTTCCTACTATATGCTTTGCTATCTTTTTTTATTAGTTTTAAGTGGCTTTTCAGGGGTCCTCAAACTGCGGCCCACGGGCCACATGAGGCAGTGTGATTGTATTTGTTCCCATTTTGTTTTTTTACTTCAAAATAAGATATGTGCAGTGTGCATAGGAATTTGTTCATAGTTTTTTTTTTTTAAACTATAGTCCGGCCTTCCCAATGGTCTGAGGGACAGTGAACTGGCCCCATGTTTAAAAAGTTTGAGGACCTCTGGCTAGGTGATGAATAAATTAAAATTCTGTAGTAGCATACAGAGAGCAAAAGAGAGAGAAAAACTTAAAAAAAAAAAAAAAAGAAAGGAAAGGAAGATAGAAAAAGATAAACCGCCAAATTCAGGTAATAACCTTGCAAAATTACAATAAGCAAAAGTGAGTGTCTAAATCCAGTGGGATAGTTTCACCATCAAAGGGCCGACAGACAAAGCTCATGTGTCTGTGCTGTTAGCTGACAATTGCTTTCCAAATGCTTCAAAAACTTGCAGCCATCCACCAATAAGACTGATACGCACATCAAAGTCTGCAGCCTGAAAAAAAAAAAAAAAAAAAGCAGCAGTAGAAGATCCCTGAAGAATTAGGCCTAGAATGAAAGGACTTTTGGAAATAAAAGCACAGGTTACAAAACAAGTAGATTCTTTTAATGTTCAAGGGAGCTTTTTTCCTGCTTAAGTTTTCCTCATTGGAGCATAATTTGAGTAGTTTCAGATGTTAATCACATCACAGAAGGGAGGGAAAAACCCTCCTGAGTATTATTTTTTCATGTGGCTCAGTGTTAACAGCCCCTTTTAAAAACTAGAAGAAACTCGTAAGTTCCCTGGGGTTGTTTTTACAAACGGTACATTATTTGGAACCCTGTCAGCCATCCGTCCAGGATGGCGAGGGCTTTCTGTCCCTGAAATCGTTGCCTCCTTTTGGTGGGGACAGACCCTGAATGTTGCAAACCCTTCAGTCGCCCAGCCCTTCCCTGTCTGTGTAGAGATGGGGCTGTGGTGATGTCTCTGCTTCTCACAGTGACAGCAGATAACGAGAACGTGTTTTTTTTTTTTTTAATTGTTGGGGATTCATTGAGGGTACAATAAGCCAGGTTACACTGATTGTAATCGTTAGGTAAAGTCCCTCTTGCAATCATGTCTTGCCCCCATAAAGTGTGACACACACCAAGGCCCCACCCCTCTCCCTCCATCCCACTTTCTGCTTTTCCTCCCCCCCATAACCTTAATTGTCATTAATTTTCCTCATATCAAAATTGAGTACATAGGATTCATGCTTCTCCATTCTTGTGATGCTTTACTAAGAATAATGTCTTCCACTTCCATCCAGGTTAATACGAAGGATGTAAAGTCTCCATTTTTTTTAATGGCTGAATAGTATTCCATGGTATACATATACCACAGCTTGTTAATCCATTCCTGGGTTGGTGGGCATTTAGGCTGTTTCCACATTTTGGCGATTGTAAATTGAGCTGCAATAAACAGTCTAGTACAAGTGTCCTTATGATAAAAGGATTTTTTTCCTTCTGGGTAGATGCCCAGGAATGGGATTGCAGGATCAAATGGGAGGTCTAGCTTGAGTGCTTTGAGGTTTCTCCATACTTCCTTCCAGAAAGGTTGTACTAGTTTGCAGTCCCACCAGCAGTGTAAAAGTGTTCCCTTCTCTCCACATCCACGCCAGCATCTGCAGTTTTGAGATTTTGTGTTGTGGGCCATTCTCACCGGGGTTAGATATCTCAGGGTTGTTTTGATTTGCATTTCTCTAATAAATAGAGATGATGAACATTTTTTCATGTGTTTGTTAGCCATTCGTCTGTCATCTTTAGAGAAGGTTCTATTCATGTCTCTTGCCCATTGATATATGGGATTGTTGGCTTTTTTCATGTGGATTAATTTGAGTTCTCTATAGATCCTAGTTATCAAGCTTTTGTCTGATTGAAAATATGCAAATATCCTTTCCCATTGTGTAGGTTGTCTCTTTGCTTTGGTTATTGTCTCCTTAGCTGTACAGAAGCTTTTCAGTTTAATGAAGTCCCATTTGTTTATTTTTGTTGTTGTTGCAATTGCCATGGCCGTCTTCTTCATGAAGTCTTTCCCCAGGCTAATATCTTCCAGTGTTTTTCCTATGCTTTCTTGGAGGATTTTTATTGTTTCATGCCTTAAATTTAAGTCCTTTATCCATCTTGAATCAATTTTTGTGAGTGGGGAAAGGTGTGGGTCCAGTTTCAGTCTTTTACATGTAGACATCCAGTTCTCCCAACACCATTTATTGAATAGGGAGTCTTTCCCCCAAGGTATGTTCTTGTTTGGTTTATCGAAGATTAGGTGGTTGTAAGATGTTAGTTTCATTTCTTGGTTTTCAATTCGATTCCAAGTGTCTATGTCTCTGTTTTTGTGCCAGTACCATGCTGTCTTGAGCACTATGGCTTTGTAGTACAGACTAAAATCTGGTATGCTGATGCTCCCAGCTTTATTTTTATTACTAAGAACTGCCTTAGCTATGCGGGGTTTTTTCCGGTTCCATACAAAACGCAGAATCATTTTTTCCAAATCTTGAAAGTACGATGTTGGTATTTTGATAGGAATGGCATTGAATAGGTAGATTGCTTTGGGAAGTATAGACATTTTCACAATGTTGGTTCTTCCAATCCATGAGCATGGTATGTTCTTCCATTTGTTAATATCCTCTGCTATTTCCTTTCTGAGGATTTCAAAGTTTTCTTTATAGAGGTCCTTCACCTCCTTCGTTAGGTATATTCCTAGGTATTTCATTTTCTTTGAAACTATGGTGAAGGGAGTTGTGTCCTTAATTAGCTTCTCATCTTGACTGTTATTGGTGTATACGAAGGCTACTGACTTGTGGACATTGATTTTATATCCTGAAACATTATTGTATTTTTTGATGACTTCTAGGAGTCTTATGGTTGAGTCTTTGGGGTTGTCTAAGTATAAGATCACGTCGTCAGCAAAGAGGGAGAGTTTGACCTCCTCTGCTCCCATTTGGATTCCCTTTATTTCCTTGTCTTGCCTAATTGTATTGGCTAGAACTTCCAGCACTAGAGAACGTGTTTTTTTTTGTTTTGTTTTGTTTTTGTTTTTTTATTTTTTTTGTAGAGACAGAGTTTCACTTTATCGCCCTTGGTAGTGTGCCATGGCATCACACAGCTCACAGCAACCTCCAACTCCTGGGCTTAGGCGATTCTCCTGCCTCAGCCTCCCGAGTAGCTGGGACTACAGGCGCCCGCCACAACGCCCGGGCATTTTCTTTTTTTTGTTGCAGTTTGGCCGGGGCCGGGTTTGAACCCGTCACCTTCGGTATATGGGGCCGGCGCCCTGCTCACTGAGCCACAGGCGCCGCCCAGAACGTGTTTTTTTATGAGTGTAACTTCCTCAAAGAATGTTGCGGGAGAACCAAAGTAGTAAAGAAAAGAGAAGGGAAAACTAATAAGAAAAGGAGACAAAATTCTCTCCCTTGGCCACCTGTACCAAATGTTTTTGCTTTCGAAAACTACCTCTTGATTTCTGAAATACACATCTCCCATAAGATGCCCACTTCTTAACTCCTCCTGGGAGGAAGTACCTTCCTCCTTCATTTGACACACCAGGGCACATGCTCTGAAATAACTTTTTCATCAGAGGATGGTTACCCTGGGGATAGGAGTATCGTTCAGGAATAAAAGCAAGGCTGTCAAGGCGGCCTTGTAGACACAGACTCAGTTTCCTTAGGAAAGGTTACTCTGTCAGTTTGAGATTCTCTCAACAACCTGTGTCCAGGCTTCTGGGTCACTGATGGCCTTGGAGGGTAGAGACAGCAAATGTTTAGAAAGGGCAAGATTTGTTCTGGAACACTGTGAGGAAAATAACACTTAGGACAAATCACATTGGTATCAATAAAGATGACAGATTTTTTTTGTCAGCATTGAGACTCACGTGGGCATTTTTGTTATTGATTAACTGGTTGATCCACGGCCGTGGGTGAGGCCCTTTCACTTCCATCTTTTCCTGTCTCCATTCTTCTGACTCCTTTTCTTGGTGCTCTGATCAGATCCCCTGTGTGGTGGGGTAAAGGCAGAGAACAGGAGAAGAGTTGTGATTTTTGGAAGGGGGGGAAGTGTCAGCCTCCTCATTCCTAATGTTGAGGTTGACTCTTTAAAGAATACGCCGAGCTTACAAGATGCTTAAAACAAGCTGATAGCAGCAAAATGGGTATCAATACTTATTTTGCCAATGTTGTAAAACATTTGAGTTTATTTATTAAATGTCTAACTACTTTTAAAAGATTCAGACAATGGCTAATAGTTTTTCATTGAATTAGACTCTGTGTTCTCTAAATTTGGATGTGAAATGATAACTGATATATACCTAACAAAATGTGACCTGCTACAGAAACATAAATGTGAAATTAACACTAAAATTGGCTATACCTTGTATAGACTACAGTATATAACCTTATCTTTAGTAATTCATGTTTGGTTAGCTATGATCCAATCTTATTTTAAAATTACAGCCTGGGTGCGGTGTCTCATGCCTGTAATCCCACTCTGGGAGGCTGGGGCAGGTGGATTGCTTGAGCTCAGGAGTTCAAGACCAGCCTGAGCAAGAATGAGACCCCATCTCTACTAAAAATAGAAAAACTGGCTGGGCATTGTGGCGGGTGCCTTTAGTCCCAGCTACTCGGGAGGCTGAGGCAAGAGGTGGCTTAAGCCCAGGAGTTTGAGGTTGCTGAGAGCTATGATGCCAGGGCACTCCACCTAGGGCAACAGAGTGAGATTCTGTCTCAAAAACAACCTAAAAAACAGACAAACAAACAAAAAAAAAAAATCAGGAAAATTGTTCTTTTACCTTGTATTTGCTAATTTATTTTTATTGCAAAATACAACCTTCTCATCGAAAAATTTCAAATTATACAGAGATAAATGCAAAGGCACCCAGCCTATAGAATTTTGTTATGGAAGCATAAATAGACTAATACAAGAGTTTTCTTTAGAATCTGTGAGGATTCTCTAACCCATAGTTACATAAAGCCCAAACAAAAGTCTTAAACATTAAAGGCATTTTAAATAATTACCTTTCTTAAGAATTTTGGAATTTCTAAGAATGTCAGGGTAAGGTAACACAGTGCCTTACAAACTAATCAGGGGCCTGGATTCCTTCATTGTTCTGATCTCCAACTCTTTTGAAGTCTTTTTATCTGCTGTCCTAATTTCAAAACTGCTGCCCCATTTCCAAGTGTCGCATTCCAACAACTTTTTGAGGAAGAAGGGGAGATATTTGTGACTTTTTTAAAGTGCGAAAGGTTGTTCCAATCCTCTGAAACATATATGGATTAATGTTTCACTGTCCAGAATTGTCATAAACAATGATGTCACCATCATTAGTTTGCTTCGGTGAAGATTTACTCTTAGGTAAACAGGAGGGAAAAGTTCAAGAGATCTGCTGTACAATATGATGACTGTAGTTAATGTATTGTATTCTTGAAAATTATAAGAGAGTAGATTTTAAGTCTTCTCCCCACCACCAAAAAACAGCAAGTATATAGGGGTGATACATGTGTTCATCAGCTTAATTTCGCCATTCCATAGTGCCCAAATATTTCAGAACAGTATGTTGTACCCAATAAATTTAAACAATCTTTACTGTTCAATTTAAATAGATAGATAGATAGATAGATAGATAGATAGATAGATAGATAGATAGATAGATTTACCCCTGGAGCTGAGAAGTCCAGTTTTCTCTAGAAGACTGGCTGCATTAGTCATCTATTGCCACAGACCACCACCCCTGCTCAACCCCCTAAATGTAGCAGATTAGAACAACAAACTTTTATTATGTTGAATAATTTGGGAGAGTTGGAATATGAGAATAGATTAGTTGGGCAGAGTGCAGGAAATCAGATGTGGTGGCAGTCATCAGAAGGCACGGCTGGGGTGAGGGGATCAGCTCCCCAAGTGGCTCACCTAAGTGGCTGGTGCCTGGGAGCCTTAGTTCCTTGCTGGCTGCTGGCTGAGGGTGTAGCTAGCTGTTGGCTCAGGGAGCTTTAGTTCCTTGCCATTTGAGCCTCTCCATAGGGCTACGAATGGCGTGGCGGCTAACTTCCTCTCAGGCAAACTCAGAGAGAGCAAGGCGGGAGCGGCACTGCCTTTAGTGACTTCTGAATCACCTACTGTCCTTCTTACTTTTTTAGTCAGATGCGAGTCACTAATTAGGTTCCAGCTCTTGAGAGATTATTTGGAGGTTGTAGCAGGGGGAACACAGGATGATTCACGTACCCTTGACTGAAGAAAGGTCCTTGTCTACCAGGTAAGGTCCTCCTCTTTGAGCACACCACCCACCTCTTGAAGAGTATAAGAATTTGTGCACGTAGGCTCAGCACCTGTAGCACAGTGGTTATGTTGCTAGCCACATACACCGAGGCTGGTGGGTTCGAGCCCAGCCCAGGCTAGCTAAACAATGACAACTGCAACAAAAAACAGCTGGGCGTTGTGGCAGTTGCCTGTAATCTCAGCTACTCGGGAGGCTGAGGCAAGAGAATGGCTTAAGCCCAGGAGTTGGAGGTTGCTGTGAGTTGTGACACCACAGCACCCTACCAAGGACAACACAGTGAGACTTTGTCTCAAAAAAAAAAAAAGATTTTGTGCGTATATTTCAAACCCCCCACAATCCTCATCAGAGGAGCAGTGAATAAAGGTAGGGTTCATTGTTTTTTCTACCTTCCAGTCCTAATTTGCTCTGCTTTCAAATTTTTAACTGTGCACGTTTATCAAAAAAATTTCTCAAGTATAGACCTAAGTAAGTTTTTTCTACTTTAGTCTTTTAATCTGTTTGCTTAAATGATTAGATTTTTCTAACATCGAAACACCTTGTTATCCATAGGACGTAGTCTTCAATGTAATGTATTACTTTTTTGTGCATCGTGAATGTGATTTTGCATCTTTGTTCAAATGTGTGTTCAAATTTCTTCTTTATTCTTCTACTACCCTCACCAATTTTGGCATCTTAGAAAGTATGTTAGCCTTCTAAGATAATTGGGACAGATTTCTCTCCTTTTTATTATTCTCTGAAAACAGGCTGTGTCCAGCTGTTTCTCTTGCTGTTTTTGTTAGCCTTGCTTAGCGTTTTTTTTGGCTGGGGGGGTTAACTTTTAATCTGGAATTTTATCTTCCTTAAGTGTGTGGAATGTTCTCGTACTACTTCCCCTCCTCCCCCCAATAATCATATTTAGCCTTTGGCTCCACAAGGATGCCACAGTTTTATTTCCTCTTCTTTATTGAGAAAACTGTTTTTTAGGCTTTATTCTGGCGAGAAATACCACAGAAGCTGTGGTATTTTAATTAGGTTTCTCTCCTGTAGTGCCTGGCTCACTAGTAGTCCTGTGGGCTCTAACTGAAAGTTCTTGAGGGGAGGATAGTCCTTGCTTTTTCTGGTGGGCCTCTCCTATATGTGCTTGGAGTTACAAGAAGTGGGCTCTGGTTTCTCCCGTAAATCCCATCTCCTTTGTTTTGTATCCCATAGAAATTCTTCACAATATCTGGTTTGTTGATTAATTGTTCTTCCTTGGTTTCTTGCACTGTTACAGATTCATTCCTTTTGCTGTTTATCTCTCTCTCTCTGTCTTTTTTTATTTGTTTGTTTGTTTAGACAGAGTCTCACTCTGTTGCCCTGGATAAAGTGTCATGGCGTCATAGCTCACAGCAACCTCAAATTCTTGGGTTTGAGAGATAGTCTTGCCTCAGCCTCCTAAGTATCTGGGACTACAGGTGCTCACTACAATGCCCAGTTAGTTTTTCTGTTTTTAGTAGAGACAGGGGTCTCCCTCTTGCTCAGGCTGGTCCTGAACTCCTGAGCACAAGCAATCCTCCTGCCTTGGCCTCCCAGAGTGCTGGGATTACAGGCGCCAGCCACCCTGCTGCCCCTATGTATCTACTTTGAAATTTCTTTTTCTTTTTCTTATATATATTTTTTGAGACAGAGTCTCACTATGTCACCCTGGGTAGAGTGCCGTGGCATCACAGGTCCCAGTAGTCTTGAACTCTTGGGCTTAAGCGATTCTCTTGCCTCAGCCTCCCAAGTAACTGGGACTATAGGCACCTGCCACAGTGCCCGGCTATTTTTGGTTGTAGTTGTCATTGTTGTTTGGCAGGCCCGGGCTGGGTTTGAACCTGTCAGCACCGGTGTATGTGGTAGCCGTTAAGCTACAGGTGCTGAGCCATCTTTTGAATTTCAATGAGATTTTAGGAAAAAGGATCATAACCCCACACACAGTTTGATTTAATCTGACATTTAGACAGAAAAATCTCCCTGCCATACACTGACCACACAGCATTTGACATAGTCATGAGCATGTTCTGCGATTGCAGCACCATGAAACCAATTTTTTTTCTTTTTTTGAGACAGAGTCTCACTTTGTCACCCTCAGTAAAGTGCCATGGCCTCATATCTCAGAGCAACCTCAAACCCTTGGGCTCAAGAGATTCTCTTGCTTCAGACTCCCTCAGCTGGTTCTACAGGCGCCCACCACAGTGCCCAGCTAGGTTTTCTATTTTTAGTAGAGATGGGGTCTCATTCTTGTTCCGGCTGGTCTTGAACTCCTGAGCTCAAGTGACTCACCTTCCTCAGCCTCCAAGAGTGTTAGGATTATGGGCATGAGCTGCTGCGTCCGGCCGACCAGTATTTTTAAAAATACACATTTTGTTGTGGTTTTCACACCAAAAGTGACACATACATATGATAGAAAACTTAGAAAATGAAGCAACATAAAAAGAAGGGGGAAAGATCTATTGCCCAATTGCCTCAAAAGAATTTATTTTATCGGCCTTGGAAGTTCTCCTATAATCTTATTCAATATATATTCCATAATCATACAGTACACATATTGACATATCTTTATATTTAGTGCCACCCTATACATCTCTTTTGCTATTATTACAAGTTTTTAACGTAGTGCAGGTTTGAAATCACCATTTCCAAGGGTCTAAAATCTTGATTTCTACCTGACCATGGCCGTTTGTGTTCCTTATAGCACACAGTTCTTCCTTCATACAGGATTCTTTTCTAGTCCTTGGATTATGTTTCCTATAACCAAAGATGGTGCACTTTTTATCTTTCTGTGTCCTTCTTACCGCTTTCTTTGCTGGTGTATTTATAGAGTGGCGATGTTACTTCTTCACCATATGTGGGTCTATTAAGCCTTCCTCTTTCATCTCAATGTTGGTGAGTCATCTTGTTCCCTTCGTACTTGTCTGACACCTCAGAACGTGGAGGGCTGGGTTTGCTGTTCTGGTTGCTTTTTTAGGAGCGTGAGGTTCTAGTCCTAGAGGGAAAGCTCAGTGAGTACCAGGTCAGTTCCATTTGGTGTGTAAGGTCTGACTATTTTTCTCTAATTTAATGTAAAGCCCTGCAGTGAAATTCATTCCATCTGGCAATGGCCTTTCTTATTCCCTTGGACTTTCCTTTGGCTTCAAATCCTTTCCTCAATTTAGGAAGGGAACACTTCTGCTCCGAGTCCCTCCTGTCACTTCCCCCGGAAATCCTAGCAGTGTCCACATGTCTCTCCCCCTTCTTTTTTTTTTTAAATAATAGTTTTATTGAAATATAACTCACGCACTACAAAACTCATCCTTTAAAAGTACATGATCCAGGGTTTTTGAGTATACTCACAGAGTCCTCTAAGCATCACCCCCACGTAACTTTAGAACATTTTCATCATCCCCCAAAGAAATTCTCCACCCTTAGCAATCATACCCACTCTCCCCTCCGTTCCTGTCCTCAAGAGCTGCCCATCTACCTTCTCTTTCTGTGGACTGACTCAGGACATTTCAGATGTCCTTTCATTTTGTGATTCTTGCCTTCTTTCGCTCCATCTGACGTTTTCAAGGAACATGCCTTCCCCTCATTTCTTTCTTTTTGAATCATATTCCACTGTATGGATCTACCACATTTTGCCTATGCATTCATCTGGTCACAGGCATTTGGGTTGATCAGACCCTATTTGGCGAATAATACAGCAATAGCTCAGGGGTTTTAATGGGGAAAAAATCTCAGGAGTTTTGGTCCCTCTTAGAGGGAGTGGGGCAGGTGGGAGGAGATTAATTCCCTTCGGCTTCCCCACCCTCCTGGCCCTGCAGTCTGGCTTGCCTTTGTTTCTTTCCCCTTTGCTCTCTGTTCTGGTGAAGCCTGTTTACTACTGAGCCTTTTTTGCGTGCCTTCTAGTCCGGGGCCCTTTTCTCCGCAGGAGTTTTCTGCTTTTCTTTCCTAATTCTCTCCTCCTCTGTCCCAGTGTGCCCCTCCCAACCCGAATAGGACTATCAGAACTGCCTAGGGTTTCATCTGCTCACCTCCCTCTCACCTCTCACTGCCCAGAGATGGGCATCAGGAGCTCACCTGAGTAACGTTTTGGTCTCTTTCTTGTCCTGACACTCTGCTTCCAAGTACTGTTACAAGAAGTTGGCCTTCACTCTCTGAGTGCTGGGATTTTGTTACTTCTGTTTTTAGCTTTTTTTAAAGGTATTTTCGTTGTCGTTGTTGTTGATTATTTTTAAGGGGAGGGATATTTTGTGACTGGGTTGCACTCTTTTCCTGAAAGTCTGCAGGTGAGTCTCTAAAAATTATTACAAATTATTTACTTAATTGCTGCATAACAGTCCACTGAGTGAATGTAACATGATTTATTTCAGCACTCACCTGTATTTTTTGGTCATTAAATTTGTTCCCATTTTTGGCTATGATAAGTAATGCTAGAAGGAGAAATTTTGGCAAAAACTCTTTTTCATTTTGAGATCTTTTTCTTGGGCTAAAATACCAGATGTATAATTACCTGACCAAAGGATAGAATGATTTGGAGGTCTTTGAAATATCTCTGATAAATTGTGTCCCCAAAAGATTGCTCTAATTTGCCTACTCACCAGCATGGGGTGAATGTACCTATCTGATTGAATACTTGCTTTTATTAAGACAAAACAACCAGCAAAACACATAACTAACTGCTTATTGTTAAAATTTATAGCACTGTGGGGTTAGAATAGCATTATAATTGCCTTAAGCATAAAAAGTATGAAAAGATATTGGCATCTTAAAAAGTCTGTGTGCTTTTTGATTGTTAGTGTTAATTTCAATCAAAAAAGTAGAAAGACACCTGTATCAGTGTTACTGAGTAAGTTTGGGTATAATTAAGTAGATTTTTCAGGATCTTGCCTTTAACTGGGCCGTTGTTTGTTTTCAACAGTTTTATCAAGGTGTACATACATATTGAAGTATGTAACAGGCCAGGCAAAGTGGTTCACACCTATAATTCTAGCATTCCAGGAGGCCAAGGTGGGAGGATTGCTTGAGTCAAGGAGTTCGAGACTAGCCTGAGCAAGAGCAAGAACCTGTCTGTACTAAAACGAAAAAAAAAAAAAAAATTAGCTGGATATGGTAGCAGGGAGCTGTAGTCCCAGTTACCTGGGAGCCTGATGCGAGAAGACTCCTGGAGCCCTGGAGTTTGAGATTGCTGTGAACTGTGATGACGCCATTGTACTGTACCCAAGGTGACAGACCAAGACTCTTTCTAAAAGAAAAAAGAAAAGGAAATGTACACTGAAGAATTTAAAATGTACAATATAATGAATTTTGACGTGTGTATACATGTGACATCGCCACAGCAATCAAAATAACGAACATTTCCATCACTTCTCCTTGGCCCTTTGTAATCCTCCGCTATCCTATTTGCCTTTTATCACTGAAGATTTGCTTGCATCTTCTAGAGTTTTAAATAAATGTAATCATAAATTAAATATTCTTTTTCTTACATCCTTTCAATCAGCCTCATTATTATGAGAGCCATCTATATTGTTGCATTTCCAATTTGGGGCCATTATAAAAAATTTGCTATGAATGTTTGCTTACAGGTCTTCAGATAGATGCAGACTTTCTCTTCTCTTTGGTAAATCCCAGGAAGTGAGATGCCTGGGTCATATGGTAAGTGTGTGTTTCACTTTTAAAGAAATTGCCAAGCTGTTTCCAACATGACTATGCTACATCCCATGTCATACCAGCAGGGCACGAGAGTTCCATTTCCCCCACATCCTCACCAATACTGGATGTGGTCAGTCTTTTTTAATTTAGATATTCTAATTCTAATGGGTGGGCAGCAGCGTCTCACTGGTTTTAATGTGATTTTCTAGCTGCTCTATACTGATGCTGTAGAAGCAGGAGGGTACAGTGGGACTGGTAGGTGCCTTTCTAGTTTGGTACCTTTTGATAAAGTATTTAATATCTCTGTGCCTTTCTTTACTTACCTAAAAAACGAAGATAATGAAAACCGTACTGCATATTTAAACATAGTTGTTAAAATTAATGGACTGTGAATGTAAAATGCTTTGCAATCTATATAAGTGTTAGATATTATCACGATGGTGGTTAATTTGCTGCATGATTTTGGGCAAATCATTTCAACTTATTTGAGGATTCCTTTCCAGTTCTATAATTGAGGATCTAAATAAAGTAACCTCTAAGTTTCTTTCAAGTACGGAAATGTTCTTGTCTAAAATATATACTGATGTTTCAATACCACATACGTAAAACATATATATGGAAAAGTACTCTTTAATGTGGAAAAAAGATCCTTAAACATTAAAAACCCATGCATACTTCATAATTTCTTGTTATCTTAACTATGACAAATTTTAGAATTCTGACACAGATCTCCATTTTTCTGTGTCTAACGTGGAGGTAGTGAGTAATAGATGCTTTCTTTTGTTTCTATAATTGATCTGAAGAAAAATCAATTTTAACATTTACACAGGAACTCATCTTTCATATTTTAAAAATTTAAAATAATGACATCATTTCCCTAAACCCCATGCAATCAGTTCAAAGCATTTTTGCAAAGTTAATAAACTACATATCTGGTTATTCAGAGCAAGAGCTAGGCCAAATTTGGGAGATGGCAAAAAGTCTAAGAATCACTTTTATTTGAATTTGGCTGTTAATGAATTTTAACTTTAAAGCACACCTAGCCAAAATTGAGAATACCAAGGTAACTATGGTATAGATTTATTAGGAAGAGGCCAGGCTCCTTATTTTAATAACATCGGCCTAAACATCTATTTATTATGTAAAATCAGGTAAACAAATAGTGAAATGGGGTAGAATAGCATCTCAAAGTTGTTTTTTTAAACTATAAAGACAGTTGAGCACATAGATAGTTGTACCAAATTAATGTATTTCTTAGTAATTGACTCAAACATATATTTATTCCCTCCAAATTTCAGTTACTTCACTGATCTATTATGCTACAAAACTGCTGGGTTTAAAATGTACTCACAGTTACATGGTTTTTCTGCAGGTTTTCCAGAACGCCTGGTAGTTTATCCATACTCCATGGGTTTAGTGGTCACATTTTAGGTAGAAAGTAGAAGTCAGTTTCTGCTTGTATGTTCAACTTGACAATGTCACACCATTGGTTTCCCATTTCTGTTTAAAAACTGTCTTTCTAACTTTTTATTTCATTGTATGGTTGTCTCTATTTCCTAGAATCCATTTCAGGGCTTGAGGGTATGGTGTCTTCCCAGCAGTTTGGGACTACAGTGATGACTCTAGCTCTCTCTCTTTCCCTGGATTCAAACCTTTGTCCTCAGTCTGCCAGTGGGCGGGGTGTCTGCTCATCCCTCAGCCAGAGGGCTTGCTCTGGCTGATGGGATTCTCCCTGACCCAGCACAAGTGAAGTCGTGAAAAGGGCTTACGGGTGTGACTTGCTCGGGCATCTCTGCCACTACCCCGAGAACATCTCTGGGCTAACCTGCTGTAGGACTGGAGAAGGGCAGGCAGAACCAAGTCATCCCACTCATGCCTCATGACTGGGATCAGATGATGGCTAGCAGACCCCCATTCTAGCTAAGAATATCAGGGCCACTAAGCCAGTCCTCACCCCATTCCAGACCCCAAGTCCCCTTTGTGGTTGTTTGTCATGCAGTGTTATTGTGACAACACACAAGGGCACATTAACTAAAGTCTCATTTCTAAGTAACTTCTCTTCATAGTCATAAAATTGTTTTTTTAACTAAATGGAATGTAAAGGTATGGTAGTCTATGCTACAAAAATCTATAACCATGATCTTGTCAAAGCTTGCAACTACATCCAAATCTCCTGTACTGTTGATAGTAAGAAAAATTTCCACACCTACATTGACAAGATGGATTTATTAATGTTATCAGATCTGGAAGGATAAAAGCCAGAGTTTGGTACTTTGCTGGCTGAAAAAAAAAAATCAGATAGGTTCCTCATAGAAAAATAGAATTTCCTCGTAAGTCTGTAGTGCAGTTAGAATGGACAGCTCATAGGCAGTGCTTCTTAACCCAGGCTGCGTATTAGAAACCCTGGGGGTGTGTTCTAAAAGTATCTATGCCCAGGCTCAACTCAGACCAACTGAATTACCATCTCTGGGAGTGAGGCCCAGACTATAAATTGTTTGACAGCTTTCCCAGGTGTTCTAATGCACAGCCTGGGCTGGCAGATGCTAGCCAAAGACAAATGATTACATTATATATAGGTGATAGCTTTAAACATTCCAATCTGACTTCAAACAGCTGGCTTCTTACAAAAAATTTAGCACACAGTTGACTTGTTTGCAATCACAAAATTCTGGTGCCTTATCCCTAAGTGTGTTCCCCAAATGTGGATTCTAAGTAATTGGTGCTGGAAGCTGGAAGCACCCACTGGGTGTCCCTGCTAGGGAAACTGAGAAGTTCCCATTTGGTGGAAAATAAAGAAAAGTTCAATCATGTATGTATGCATGCTAGCCAGTATTTTGATTTAAAATTACATTAAATTATTTATGTGCTTAATATTAACCTGTTTAAGGAATTTGTGGTGTGAAACTCTTAGAAAAAAGTACTCCATGATTTTGGTGTTTTTGTTGTTATTATTGTTTTGTGGTCTGTTTATCACTGAAAGCCCTTATTGGACTTAATTATTAATAATAATTAATAACTTAATTATTTTTCTTTCTTTTTCATGACAACACAGGTGTAGCTGAATAATTTTTTTTGTTTAGTTAACTTTTGTGATCATAGTAGAGACCAGCAAAAAGTTGAGTTAGAAACAGCTTTGATGGAGCACAGGCACTGTATATATGATAGGTGTTTCTTGGCAGTAAAAGGTTACAACTAAAAGTCAAATCCACAATGCTTGATTCACAGGAAATAGTTGGTGGCTACGGCAGATATTGCTAATTTCACTTAACAGCATTCTCCTTAAAAAAAAAAAAATAGTATTGGACTGTGTTGGATGGGCTCATGGCCACTCAGAATAAAGGAGACAATTTGCTAGCCTCTCTTGCAGCTAGGTCTGACCGTGTGAATGTGCTGTATTGGGTGTGAGATATAGAAAAGTGAGATGTGTAACTTCTAAGATTTGCACCCTCCTTATCATTTTTCCTCTTTGCCATGAGGTCACGGATCTTGTGAGCTGTCTCGGAATATGCAGATAAGGGCATGACTCTAAGAATGGCACAATACCAGGAGAGAAGGTTGGTGGATACGTGATAGTTTTACAGGGCAGAGTCTTAGTACCAATTTGGAATTTTGTGCATTGGAAAAAAAAAATCTTCTTCCAGACTCTGTATTCTAATTTTACCTTCATCAGGATCTAAGCTTCCTATTCTTGAATAAATATTGTGATCATCCTGGAAAATGGAAATACGTGTATAGTCAAATGATAGCCAGTGGTGCTAAGTCATATTCTGTGTGCTCAGTGAACAAATGGACATCATGTATAATATTCAGCTCTATCACATGTTTAAAATGAGAAAAGGCCTCAACTTCAATGAGAAATACTGTATCACATATTTCAGTTTCACTAAAAAAAATAAAAATAAAAAAAATAAGGGCCAGTGAAGACCATTTCTAAGATTTCAAGTGGCTTGGCAGTATTTTTGGCTTTGTTAGTAGCCCAATTCTAATATATTAGAGCCAAGAATTCACTCGATTTTTTAATGTTGGAGAGAAGAAATTTTCTCTAGAAAATCAAACTGGGTGAAAACAGTTTATTGCTGTGTGTACGACTTTTTTTAAAACACCAAATAATTTTCTTCCTCATTTAGAGAAAAAATAATAACATCATGTTGTTTTTGTTTACTGTTCTGTAAAATAAAGTATAGAATGCTCTCCAGAATCAAACATAACCAAAGAACAGAAACCTTTTACTCCTACCTCCCAAGTCAAACCATGCAGTTGTCCAGCTTTTAAGTGTACAGTAGTTTTTAGCAGGAAATTTCTTTATAATTTCAATCCAAATATCCAGAGCCCTTTGTCAGAGCCATAAAACATTCTCTTCCAGCCCTGATGATTTATAACTGTGTGTTAGAATTTTCTTATCTAATGGAAAAGAGAAGAAAAATTAAATTATTTATGTGCTTAATGTTAATCTGTTTAAGGAATTTATTTCTTAAACCATTTGGCTATGGCAACTGATCTAATGCTTTAGCTGTCTATTTTTGAGATGAATTTAGATTTTCAGTAACAGGATTGCAAATGTTTAAAATTCCTCTAACACATATGATTTTTCTAAAAAATTTATCATAAGTCTTTTTTAAAAAAATACTCAACATGGATAGTCCCTATGTACATAAAAGGTTCATTAAGAGGGTTTTGTATTCCAAAAGTTAAAGAAAAACTATTATAAGTTATCCTTTCTCTAGAATTTGCATTTTCAAATGTTTTAGGGTCAGGGTTCTCTGCTGGGGTCCATGAGTGAATTTATGGGCCCATGAGTCCACTGAAATGATAGTGAAAATTTTGAAGCTTATGTATCTTGTTTTGTTTTTTTTTTTAATTATTTTTGGATGGAGATCCATAGTTTTTATCAGATGCACACAAGTGTCTCTGACCTCAAAATACTTTAAAGAGTCTATAAGATACAGAATAATAGATACAAAATAAGAGGTTAATATAACGTTTCTCTGTGGCATTAGAAGATTAAAACAGCTTAATCCAATCAGAGTCACAAAAGCAGAACATCTGTTGCAATCGCCTATAGTTTTCAAAATCTTATTATTTTTCCTTTTTTCGGCAATCCTGCCTGTTTTCTGTGATTGGGAAGCCAGAACCTTGTAAAGGGTGCTTCATGAAGAGTATAGCTCAAGACTGGAATAAGAGTTTGATGTTTACCGCATCAAACTCCAGCTGTAACTATACTATACTTGAGAGATGGAGCAATATAATCTTTTTAAGCTTGAAAAAACAATGATGCACAGCCAACTACTTGGAACTGTTTGCTTGTTCAAGAAGAAATCTATTTCAAGATTTGATTACCACTAACTCAGACGACTTTTTCATCACTAAGTCCTTTCAATTCCATATCATGTGTTTCAAATTTTGTCTGCATAACTTATTTTTGTTCTACTTTTCTGTCAAAAACAATGTGGAAATCCCAGGTTATATAATTGAGGTCTTGGAGAGGCAATATCCATGTAGCCAACCAAAATAAAACGAAAGCTATTATCGTGAAACATGCTTAGGGAAGTCTATCCTTTGTTCGGTTACGAGT
Organism: Nycticebus coucang; assembly: GCF_027406575.1. Taxonomy (NCBI): domain Eukaryota; kingdom Metazoa; phylum Chordata; class Mammalia; order Primates; family Lorisidae; genus Nycticebus; species Nycticebus coucang. Next base: position 47,403,995 of record NC_069799.1, on the reverse strand, counting down.
GCCAACGTTTGTGATCTTAGAATGAAGTCAAAGGAAACTAAAATGGGTTTTCCTTAATGCATCCATGTGCAAAATCATTCTTTGCCATCACAAGATGATCTGTAAAAATATTTGTGCATTTCTAAATACCCATGAGAAGAAATCAACTTTAAATGTAATAATAATGTATTATTTTTGTAATTTACCTGGAAGCTGAAATCATTCTATTCACCCTTCTTATTTGGGCTTATTGTCATCCCTTTTAGACAAGTAAAAGCTTCTTTGCAAACCCTCTCTATACAGGACCAACGTTGAAATGTTCATTTCTTCCTTTCTCTTTCAGAGCAAGTTGAGTGTAATTCATTGAGTTACTGCTAGAAGGGACATTTTGTGTGGCTTTGAACTAATGCCTTTCCTTTGCATGGGTTTTTAAATACATGGATGAAGGTGTTCCATCAAGAAGAGGTTGGTAACATGCAGAATTGTGAATCTAGTGACAGAGTCCGCAAGGACGAGGTTGGCAATACTTGGAGAAACTTAGATTTCTTTGTCGTTGGGCAGAGAGAGGGTGATAAAAGGCTCTTTTGACAGCCACCTGACTAGCATAAAGAAAACGCTTCTCTGTGGGGTTGTAGTGCCAAAATGCTGACCATTACTGGTCTGGCTATTTGTATAAAACTGCCACAAAAATGCTTAATAAAGAGAAAATGAATGGCATATGGACTCTAGCTGAGACTTCATGAAAACATTCAGGGAAAGACAGAACAAAGGGCAGTCTTCCTAATATCCCGGGGAAGAAGTGAAATGTTTTCCTAAGTTTTTCTGTCAATGTCAACATTTTGGATGGAAATATGTTGTTAGAACAAAGACAAGCCCTCGTTTTCTCAGAAAGAATTTTCCCTTCAAATAATCCTGCATGAGTTTTTAATATGTAGGGTTTATATTGTCAATCAGTTCTGTTTTATGCTTTTTGATACGATTTCATTTATGACCCATGAATTATTTAGAAGTGGGTTTTAAAGTTTCTAAGTGGCTGGTGCTTTGTTGAGGATTGCATTAAATCTATAGATTGCTTTGGGAAGTAAAAAAATAAAATTTCTAAGTGGATTGGTTTCTTGGCTATCTTTAGCTATCGATTGCATTTGTAATATTATTGCTTTGCTTTTGTTGAGTTGTGTTTCGTGGTCAAGTGTGTGATCAACTTTTATAGATGTTCAAGATGTGCTTGAAAATATGTATTTACTATGTTTTGTATGTAGGACTATGTACACACACAGTGCATGTATGCAAATATATTTCAATTATGTCAAGCTTAATAATTCTGTTTATATTTTCTCAATTATTACTAAATTTTGTTCTGCTCAATCTGTCTTTGATGAGGACATTTGTAACACCTTCCACTATGACCTAAAATTATAGATTGTTTATATTCTGTATCTGTATTTCTGTATATATATTTATAAATTATTTATATTGTATTTATGCTTATTTTTTCCATGTATTTTGAGGCTATATTTTTAGGCAAATACAGAATCAGTATAATTATGCTTTTGTGGTGAATTTATCATTAAGTAAAACAAGTCTTGATCCTTAATAATACTTTTTTGTCCTTCAATTTATTTGTTATATATCAACTTTCCTTTGGTCAACATTTATCTGGTGTTGTTATCCATAGGGGTTGCCCATCCAGAATCCATTTATCCCCTTTCCTTCCCATAGAACCTCAGTTTTGTTTAGGTAGCCCCCCCCCTTTCCACATAGCTAATTATCTCAGGTGAAGATTTCATTGGTCAGAGGGTGACTCCATTACAAATTTTTCGTTTGATTGTTTATTGGGTATGAGGGCAAATGCTGGCCAAAAGGAAGTGTGCTGGTAGGTACGTAGCCTCTGGAAAATGTCCTTCTTCTGAGCAAGAGCCCTAGTCTCTACCTCCACTCAAATATTGCTGTTTCTGCTATGACCCTTGAAATTGCTGTAGCCATCTTGCTATAACCCCCCAAATGAAACCAACATGGGTAATGTCAGAACAGAGGGAAGGGAAGAACTCCAGTCTTCATGCAACCATTACTTAATTTACCTTTGCATATCTTTTATTTTCATGTATAACTCTTGGTACCTTACGTAAACTTAATACAGTTGAGTGGCTTTGGACCCCAAAACATTTATATATTTGCTCTTCTGTCATCTTATTTTGCTATTTTTGACTTCTTTGCAATTTCTTTAGCTTCTATCTTTGTTACACTGGTTTTGTTTGCTTTTTTCTTCATAATTCTCAAAAATTACAATCTTCACTCTGCAAGCAGTTGCCTTTAAAAATAAGAAACATGTTGGATATTCAATGCCGTTTTCATAAAAGGGAAAATTGATGCAATCTAAATGTTACCAAGAATTAACTAAATCATCATGCATACCGATATTGAAATGTTTATAAGCAATTGAAGTGGTACTATTGATATTCACCTGGAAAAATTTTCAAGGCATACTGCTGGATGATAAAAGCAGTGTGTAAAATGGTATTTACAGTTGACCTTTCATGGCTTCCTTTCGCTTGTTTCCATTCTCATTATATTTAACAGAAATTCTACATTTCTGACGTGTAGATGCCACCTCTTCCTAGTTTCCACAGCTAGTTGGAGCTTTCTCTGATTTTCATATCCCTTCACTCAGATAATTGGCCACAGTGGTCATGTGAGAATTAGGGTTTCTACCTTCCCTGCAAGCCTCTTTTCTTTATTAATCAACACACTTCTTTCATGCATTCTTTCAATAAATATTAATAATTACTTAAGTGTCAGATGTCTAATTGTAAGGCTGATGGTAAGATTATTTAATCTGTAAACTCAAAATAACAAAAGGGAGACAGGAAGATACATAGGTAATGACGAAAGTTTTGAGAGACACAAAAATCAAGACATGTAAAATCCACTCAGATGGAGACGAATGAAGCCCTCCAGCAACACTCATGAGCTGAGCGAGTTGAAATCGCATGGGCGCATCAGTAAGGACGCTGTCAACTGGGTTTCCTAGAAGTGAAATAATGGACCATAACACGGTCTGTCTCAAAACTTTCATAGTGAGCTACATAGAACTGTCAAGAAAATGAAAGCACAGTAAGTAGCTTTGATTGTGCATGAAGAGCAGAAATCGTCTCTCATTGATGTATTTGTTGAGTTTCAATCAAATAAGTGGGCTAGTAACCAGAGAAAAGTTTTAGCACAAGATTAGTGAATCCAGAGTTATTTTTAAATGTGAATCTTACTCAATAACTTACCAAGAGAAAAAGATGTAACACTTCAAAACCTTAGGAAACCAAAGCCTAATTTATTACGTCTCTGTACATCGTCTGTAACATGTGGTGATAAGTACCAACTTCTAGGTCTAGCCTGAGGACTGGGCCTGTGGCTCAGTCGGTAAGGTGCCGGCCCCATATACCGAGGGTGGCGGGTTCAAACCCGGCCCCGGCTGAACTGCAACCAAAAAATAGCTGGGCGTTGTGGTGGGCGCCTGTAGTCCCAGCTACTTGGGAGGCTGAGGCAAGAGAATCACTTAAGCCTGGGAGTTGGAGGTTGCTGTGAGCTGTGTGATGCCACGGCACTCTACCGAGGGCCATAAAGTGAGACTCTGTCTCTACAAAAAAAAAAAAAAAAAAAAAAGTGCTAATAATGATATTGTTACATAGTATACCGATCTTACGTATTATCTATATAATAATGACATATCATACATACCAGATACTGTTGTAGTTAGTTTTCCTATGTTAGCTCCACCTGACACCCTATAAAGTAGGTGCAATTAGTCTTATTTTGCAAATAGGTTTTCAGGCTCACTCTAGACATTTCCTCTGAGAGAGAAAAATGTTTTTCTAGAAATTTCAGCGACATCAAGGGTAGGAATTATAAAGAAAAACCCTTTGCAGAGTAAAACTCAACTTTTGTTCCTTTAAGAGTGTAAAGGGTATCTTCCACATTTATTATCAACCACCAAATTTTATTGGAATTGAAGTAGAATTTATTCCAACAATAACTAATATACGGAAGAACTGAATTTGCCTTGAAATGTTTTCAGTGGTGTGAGAGGAAGATGGGCATTCACATTCCTGTGAATCCAGTGCTTACATTAAGTTAGAACGCAGATGGCTGCAGAGAAACTATTTGCACTTTTAATACATAAAACTGTTGCTTTTCTTTTAGGCAGAAGTTGGATAGATCCGGGCTGATGTTCACTCCTTAAGAATGTTTTCTTTCCTTTAAAAAAAAAAAAACTTTTTTTTCTTTTTCTTACACATTCTAGTTCAGGGAAAACTGAGAATGTTTTCAAACCTGCCACGGTTTGCTACATAGTAGCCTTGTTTCTGACTATTCCCCTGTTTATTTGCCCAACCCAGAAGAGACTCATAAAAAGGTCCATTCCTGCTTCTCCTCCATGGCCCAGAGGCATTTTACTGACCCCTCCTCTACCGCACACTTAATCCATTAAAAATAGCAGCCATGTGGTTTGGGTGAGACGGAGCCCCCCATGTTCCCGTCTCTATATCTGTAATTCCCAACTCCTGGGCTGCAGGTACCGTGACCAGTTAGGAACTGAGTGCATAGTAGGGGGTGAGCAAGCAAAGTTTCATCTGTATTTGCAGCTGCTACCCATTGTTCACATCAGCGCTTGAGCTCTGCCTTGTGTCGCGTCAGCAGAGGCCTTAGATCAATGGTTCTCAATGCCGCCATGTATTTTCATTGTTAAAAAGGGATCGTGACCCACAGACTGAGAACCGCTGCATTAGATTCTCATAGGAGTAAAAACCCACCTGTAAGCTGCATCCATGGGAGGGATCTGGGTTGTGCACTCCTTATGAGCATCTCCCCACCCCCTTTCCTTCTGTGGAAAAATTGTCTTCCATGAAACTGGTCCCTGGTGCCAAAAGGTTGGGTCCTGCTCCTATACATGGCCTGAGTAAATCGGCATAAATCCCCTAATCCAGGTATCCTCAAACTGCAGCCCGTGGGCCACATGAAGTGATGTGAATTGTAATTGTTCCCGTTTTGTTTTTACTTCATAATAAAATATGTGCAGTGTGCATAGAAATTTGTTCATAGTTTTTTTTTTAAACTATAGTCCAGCTCTCCAATGGTCTGAGGGACAGTGAATTGGCCCCCTGTTTAAAAAGTTTGAGGACGCCTGCCCTAATCAGTGCCGGTTGTTTCAGGAAAGGACTCACCTAGGCCTAACCCAATCTATGTGGTAATGACCTGAATCAGTTCATTCAGTGTGAAGCCCAGACAGTGTGAGGGTGTGAGATCTGGAATTGCTGCAGCCATTTTGTGACCACGAGGAAGCCAGCTGAGAAGAAAACCAACATAGACAGAAGGGCATAGCCAAGATAATTTCAGAGAAAGAGAACTTCAAACCCTGATCAAACCCTACCTAAAGATCACTTTATCTTTGGTTTACATGAACCAATAAATCATTTACATGAGCCAATAAATCCCTCTTCCCCCCACCCCTTTTAAGACAGGGTCTCACTCTGTTGCCCACTCTGGCGTGATTACAGTTCACTGCCTCCTCCATCCTCTTGCCTCAGCCTCCCAAGTAGCTGGGACTAGAAGCATGTACTACCACACCTAGCTAATTAAAAGCTAGAGACGAGATGTCACTATGTTGCCCAGGCTGGTCTCAATTCATAGCCTTAAGTTATCCTCCAGCCTCAGCCTTCCAAAGGGCTGGGATTACAGGCACGAGCCACTGTGCCTTGTCAACTTCCCATTGTTTTAAAATCCATTTGGAGTTAGGGTTTCTGCTATTTGCAACTGAAAGCATTTTAGTTGATGCTGATTGAGGAGCCAGGCAACAGGCCTGTAAAGAAATGTTGTATGTGAAATCCAGGACTGGTCATTATTCAACTGAACGGCAACACCATCCGTAATAACTGGGTTTTTATTAGTGCAGCTGATTAACAGCTTCCCGATGCCTTTTATCTCTCCCCCACGCTGCATTGATTTTCTTGCCTTTGATGTGGTCCCTGCACCTTGGGGTCCCTTCTTTTTGTTCATCCTTGGTGATCTGATTGGACATCTTCTCATGGTTCTCTGATTGGCTTTTCAGAACTTTGCACAGTTCTGCTTCACTAATTTGGCATCCTGTTCCCTGTCCTGCACTTCCCATATGGTTTGTTCACCTGCCAAAATTGTTTGTTTAAAGAGCATCCAGATCTCTGGACTTCTCCCTTCCCATTACGTCTTTTATAATTTTTTTTTTTTTTGCCAGTGCCCTAAAACTGTTTGTTTTCCCAGATCCGATTATTTTTTCCTCATCAGTGTCTTTCCTTTTCCCAAGGAAAGAAATAATATGCTTTTTTTTATTATTATGACTTTCACAGAGGTTCAATACTCTTAGTTCATTATTAACTCTGCCATTATTGAACATTGAGTTAAAAAGGACCTTTGCCCTATGAAGCATTTTGTAACATGTAATTATCTCCAGTGCTTTAAAATCTATTTCCTGGTTTGTGATTGACTCATTTGTTTCCCCAGCAAGTATCAGGGTAGTTAGAAACCTGTCTGATCACCACCACATAGGATGCATGTTCTCATGTAATTTTACGTGGGATAAATTAAAATAAAGCAGAAGTAACTATGCATTTATACTGTTTGCTTATCTCGAGGACAATGTAATAACAAGCTTTGAAGATTAAAAAATTAAACAACCATCATACTTCCAGGAGCAAAAACAATTATTATTATTTTTTTTTTTGTAGAGACAGAGTCTCACTTTATGGCCCTCGGTAGAGTGCCATGGCCTCACACAGCTCACAGCAACCTCCAACTCCTGGGCTTGTCCACACCAACCAATGAAAAAAAAAACTGTGCTGATAAAAGAAACTCCTAATCTAACCTAAAGACACTCACACTTTTTGCTATATATTCTTGGGAAGAAATAAAGTCGGAAATTCTAAGAAGTGGCTGCAAGATTCTCCTGAGGGGAAAGAAATGAATTTTTAGTAAAAACTAACTTCTAGACTATTTCGGTTGGGGAAAGAAATCATCTAGGAGTTGTCCTGCAAGTCCTCGCCCCAGAATCTACCATATGCACACTTCTCTGCAAGGTGACCGGGCTGTAGCTCCCTCCAGCAAGTGCAGACTCTACATCTTGCTTTGATTAATGGCATGCAACAGAAGGGGTGATCTGCCAGTTGTCCCCAGGGTCCAAGAATCCTTGCATGCTTCTGATGGTTCCCTTGGGGAACCCAGAGCAATCTCCACAAGCCCAGTCCAAACTCCTGGAGGATGAGAGACTGCATGGAACGGATTCAAGTCAGCACAGGTGTCCCAGACAGGGCCCCGCATATTCAAGAGCCCAGCTGACAAAGCGAAGGCAATTCGCAGGTGACAGCAGGTGCAAGCAGGTGCCCAGCAGAGTCCAGTTCAAATCACTGAACAGGAGCGCAACAAACAGCTGTCTGTTGGCAATGGCTCATTAAGCAACAAGAGCGAATCAATACGGAAATACTTAAATCTCTGAGGATAGCATCATGGAGGGTGCTGGGGAAGAGAAGGTGTGCAAGAGGAAAATAGATGGCGAGGAACAAAGAGCCCCACGAGGCTGGTGATGCCAGTGAGAGGTGCTTGGTTGGGAGAATGGCTAGAAGACAGAACCAAAGTGTGGGAAGAGAGTCAAGCCTTCCTAGCCCTGCTCTAACCCCTAGGTCATCAGTAAACTCCTACTTTGGAAATTAAAGACAAAAAGGCTGTGTTTCATGTCGGAGATCACAAGGCGATGAAGGGAGGAAGGAAAAGAGAATCCTTGGAAGAGGTGAGAGCAGAGAGAATTGGAAGTCCGATCAGGCAACAAGCAGGCCCGTAAGGTAACATGGAAAGATCGTCACTCACCAACGCCTGGAAATACTGGGAGGTTGCTGCATTTTTCACTCTGTGTGGGTTCAAGGCACTTCACTGAAACCTTAGCAGATAAGGTCACCCCCACAAAGCGCAGGACTGGGAGCTGCCATCAGCTTACCCAGAACTTCTCTCTACCATATATTATGTTTCGTGTTTTCATGTGTGTCTCCGTGGAAGCTGGCTGCCAGGGAAAATGTGGGGTCCACCAGTTCGGTTCTGACCAGTCAAAAGTCATTTTCATCACTGATTTTTCTTTTCAGAAATCTGCAATGAGGGGAGAAATCACATATACTAATCAAAGAAACAAAGCCAGGCAACAGCCAGGCAAGTATGAAGTTTAAATTCTGGGACTTAGCTGAAGAGAACAAGGCAACTCATAGGAGATGTGGCCGCAGGATGGTCTAGCATATTCGTGGAAGAGAAACTGTTTGGAGGATTCTAACAGGCAATATTTTGAAATACCATATGATGTATTTTTTTTTTTCCTCCTTAGTTATTTCCAGAGTTGGTTTTCTTATTTGTTAGTTTGGTCAGTTGGTTGTTTTTAAAACCTTGCAGGCTTCCTTCTGTTGAAGCCAAGAAGCCGAAGATAATTTTTTGCAGCAGACAGGGAGACGGAATGCCACCCAGAACAAAGAAATCCTTGCTCAGCTTGCAGTTTCAAACGAGATTTTCAAAACAAAGTGTGCAAATAAATACTAGTCTCTAAAAATCAGACTTTCAAGCAGGAGTAGAAGTTTTTCTCTGACCTCTTAGAGCAGAGTTTTTATAGACAGAAGCAAGGTTTGGAGGATTGGCCTCAGGGGGAAAAAAAAAAATGAAAGAGAAAAAACGGTTCAGAAAAGTTCCTGCCACGCAGAGGGGTGAAAAAAACCTCTGTGTTGGGAGGAGACGCTTGGGAGGGCGAGAAGGGAAGGAAAGGGGTTGGTTGCAAGAGTTTGGCCTACTTTGGAGCTGGAGGAAATACAAAATATAATATCAGAAGGAGCCTGGAGGGGTTTAAGCCTCTCAAGGAAGGTCCAGTCTCAGCAAAGTACCACGTCTGGCCTGGCTGAGGGAGATTTCTAAGCCTATGAGTTTAAGGCTGCCTCATAAGTGCCCTTGCATGATTTTGTGGGGCAGGGTAAGCAGCTGGCAGCATCCTGGGAGAGACAGCAGTGTTGAGACTACTCAGACTCCAGAGGGGCTGGAATCTCAAAGACAGGCATCCGAGGTCAGATTCATGAGTGACACCAGGTATCAACATGGGTGCCCTCAATGCACTCCAAACACCAGCTACGTGTCATCAGCCACCAACACAGTGCCCTGTGACCAGGAGTGCCCAAACTGCCTTCATCAAGGCCGGGAGGATGAAGCTGCAGGCTGGCGATGCAGGGGCAAGCAGGGTAGCGGAACGTTCTTGAAGGTTCCTACACTTCCCTCCGCTCCAAGACTCCCCTGCCCACGGGGGCCCAGGAGGGAAACCAGCACGGAAGGAGAGAACACTGGTAACACTTGCAAAGGGGGAAAAACTCCGAAAGATGTAAGCAGTTAGCCAAAAGCGGCTATTTTTAATCAAAAGAGGCTAGACACTTTTAATTGGCAAAGTCAAGTTTTTCACCCATCAGTGGAAAGACGTGTAAAAATTAAAGGAAGTTACGTAAATTTTTTCACATCTGAGTCAACATATGTGAATTCGGTTTTTTTTTTTTTCTTTTTGGACCAGACTATGTGTCGAATATATTTGAAGGAGAATAGTGGGAGGTAAAGACTGGGGAGGTGGGTTGAAATTGGAATGAATTAAGTTGAGGAAAGGGAAATCAAAGACATTCATGTTAATTTCCTCTGATCAAGTGAAAGACCAGGACTCCATCTGATAAACTATGAATAAAGTGAAGGTTTTTCAGTGCTTATAAGGAATTCCTCATTTCTTCTCTGTAACACCAGTCCTCTGGCTAAACAGCATAAATAAAAACAACTTTCTGAGAAAATTAGTAATAAAAATTATCCCCAAAAAGGCAAACTTCATATAGCGACAGTGCAGGGAAAGTCTGTTTTGGCTCCTGAGGATCTGCTTCAGAACTCCAAGTAGCCCAGCCACAAGTCTTGACTGGAACACATCTGCCTCCAACATCTGTCTTGCATATTTGTGACACTCACAGGCAGAGAAGAAAAGACCCCCCTTTCCTTTACACCTTCCAGTTTGTTGTTTTAGCTCATGATTAGTTCAGTTTAAGAGAATAATCCAAATAAATCGGCCTCAGAGATTAAAACACATTAGCTCGTCTTCTGTTTTAAATCAACATCAGCAGCTGTTTATTGCTTCAAACAGGACAAAATAATCAAGGTGATCCCTTAATGTTTTACACCTTGCATCGGAAGATTAGGGACGACCATCAAAGCATGAAAAAAGCAACACATCTGCTTCAAAGAAAAATCTGGGGCCTGCCATGAGATCGTCCCCATATGTGTGCAATATCCAAGCAAGATGAGGTTTGCTTGGGGCCACAATTTTCCCTGCAAATGAGGGAAGAGGGAAGATTGCGGATAAGCAGACAGCATATATTTGCAAGCAGTCAAGGGACCAGTCTCGCTATCCTTATTTATTGGGTAAGTCTGGATTCCATCCACAATGCAAATTGAGCAAATTCTCATGGAGGCATCCCACCAGAGAAATATTTCTCACAGCTCAAGCACAGACTTTTCAGAGGGCGTCAGCCTCTTTTTCTAAAAGTGCTTAATTGCACACAGGGGTTGCAGAAAATTCATAGTTGCCTTTTAGCACAGTCTAAACGTCACGCAGCAGAACTTTTGAGACTTAAGGTCATTTTTTTCAGGTCATCTTGGTATTTAGGAGTGGCACAGTTGCAAGACCTTAATGTGGTTCCCAAAGCATGACTCTACCTTCTGAAATTCCTAATTTTCATTCAGTGACTCACACACTGGGAAAACTTGGCTCATTCAGAATTTGAAATAGATTGAACTGACTGAAGAAGTGTGTGAGGATTGTCTTAGGACCGGTGGAATGACAAAATGGTTGGTCACCTGGCATCACCCAAAGAAATAAACGCACATAAATGAAGTAATTGTGTTGATAAAAGAAATCCCTAAGCTAGCCAAGTAGATAGACTAAGACTTGTCCAACATGGTACCCACTGGCCGTATCTGGCTGCTGAGCAGTTGAAACAAGACTATCAAACAGGGAGTTAAGCCACCCAGTCTGCAGTATTCTGTTATGGCACCCGAGTAGACTAATCCAGCTGCCATATTGAAAATCTGGGAGATGGACTATAAAAAATGAGTTTCTATTGAATAGTTGTAGGATCTGGCAACAATTGTCTGAAGTTGAGTAGTAATTTGTCTGTATTCTCCAGTTTGCCACAGTCTCCACCATTCTTGGGAAGTCCAAGATCAAGGTGCCAGCAGGTTGGCTTCTGCTGCAGCCTCTCTTCCTGGCTTTTAGCCAGCCACCTCCTAATTGCATCTTCACCTGGACTTCTCTGTGTGTGTGTGTGTGTGAGAAAGAGAGATCAATCTTTGACATCTGTTCTTCTTATACAGACACCAGTCCTATAAAATAGGGCTCCTTCCTTATTACCTCATTTAACCTTAGTTACCTCCTTAAGATAAATCCGTCTCCAAATGCTGTCAAATTGGGAGTTAGAGCTTCAATATATTTTGAAAGAACACAATCCTATAGGCCAGAATTCTTTGGCATAACAGCCACCACGTAGAAAAATCAATTCTGGATCTGACATGGCCTCAATTTCTGCAGTCTGCAATGTTATCACCTTTATTTATTAGAATAAGAGTTTAAGTCCTGACATTAGCATCCCTAAAGATACCTGGAGCTGACCAATAGAAAAACTGAAGAACATAATCTGTGAAGAAGGACATGTGTCAAAACTATCCTGGTCCATATAGATGCACAGTAAAATCTCAGTGCTACAAAATAAGGCGTTGAGCAGGTTGGCCCAAATCCGGTAGAAGTTCAGAAAAATTCTTCTGAAATGCAAACAATCATAATGGTAAGTTTGGGGTCAGAGAATTCACAGAAGCAGAGACATTTTTTAGGCCAACTCCTGCCCTCATGTAGGTAAGTACCAGAGCTGCTCAGAACAGTGGCCTATTTGCTTCCAGAGGTTCTCTCAGAATAGATGTTCTCATCCTCTAAGACAGATTGGACCGAGGCCAGATAAAGAAGGTTAAAAAAATCTCGAGAATTACTTTGAGAAACCTGAGCTTAATCCCACAGGCCAGTATTCTTTGGACCTGTTGCATAAAACCAATCTAGGTACCTGTTAAAAAGCAAAGTTCTGGGCCATGTCCCAATCTACTGAATCCAAATCTCCAGGAAGCCCAAAACTGCAAATTCCTCAGACTGTAGTCACTGGGTCTTAAGCATGAGGACAAAAAAAAAACAACAACTGTACAAAGGGTTCCTAAAAGTTAACCTAGTAGGAGTACAATGAATAGATTATGAGAATAAATGAGACCAATAAACATTTTGCTACATTGAGCTTTGTATAAAGTTGTAGGGGGCCAAGACTAAGGAATAGGAATAAAAAGTATTAGAATAAAATGTTAGGGAAAAATTGGCATAACTAAGTCTTAAAAGTAACCAGTAATGTTGATTTCTTATCCCTTAGAGAATGAGTCTGCAACTATGAAATGAGCTCTACCTCCAGAGCAGGGCCATTCAACAGAAATAGAAAATGAGGCCCTGCCGTAATTAAAAATTTTCTAGTAGTCGTAGTGAAAAAAAAAAAAGGACAAAGAAAACAGATGAAATTAATTCATTTAACCCAGTGCACCTAAAATATTAGAATTTAAGCATTGAATCAATATAAAAGTTAATAATATATTTTCTCTTTGCTCTAAGTCTTGTAAATTGGCAGGTATTTTAGATGTACAGCTCAGTTCAAATAGTGAGTGATACATTTGCCCATTGACTTTCAGCCTCCATATCTGGGAGATACAGGGAATGGTGGAGACATAATTCTAAACTGTAATGACAAATCTTTTTTTTTTTTTTTATTGTTGGGGATTCATTGAGGGTAAAATAAGCCAGGTTACATTGATTGCAATTGTTAGGCAAAGTCCCTCTTGCAATCATGTCTTGCCCCCATAAAGTGTGACACACACCAAGGCCCCACCCCTCTCCCTCCGTCCCTCTTTCTGCTTTCCCCCCATAACCTTAATTGTCATTAATTGTCCTCATATCAAAATTGAGTACATAGGATTCATGCTTCTCCATTCTTGTGATGCTTTACTAAGAATAATGTCTTCCACTTCCATCCAGGTTAATACGAAGGATGTAAAGTCTCCATTTTTTTTAATAGCTGAATAGTATTCCATGGTATACAGATACCACAGCTTGTTAATCCATTCCTGAAAAATATGGAACGCTTCATGAATTTGCATGTCATCCTTGTGCAGGGGCCATGCTAATCTTCTCTGTATCGTTCCAATTTTAGTATATGTGCTGCCGAAGCAAGCACCGTAATGACAAATCTTAACTCTGAACCTCGCAGGCCAATTATGTAATTTGTAAAGGATGTCTTTTATCAAGCAATAAATCAGGGGGACATGAATGAGCTAAAGAAAAGCTTCCTTTTGTCTTGAAAGATGCAAATAAAGAATAAGTCACTTTTACTTGAAGATTTGAAAAATAATGGATTGGAGTAGAAGGATTCCATCTGTTAGAAGATTTCAAGTCAGCCACGACCATTACGCATCAGCAACATATTGAAATATCAACTTTATATCTTGCATTTATAGAAAGGGAAGCATGAAATATTTTAAGAGTCAGAAAATGTACTGACTATTTGTCAGAGAAAACGTAATGTTGGAACGAGGGGAGGTTAATGTAATGATTACAGCATAAAGAAATAGCACAAAGGGCAAAAACAAGATGTTTTAAAGAGAACATGAGTCCGTGAGTCTGTCCTATATTTACTTACTAGTTGGCACACTTTGATTGAGAGTGTACTTCTCTTGGATCTATCCAGGCAAAACATAGAATGAAACTTAGCGAATCACAATATTGTACATCTTAGGCATACACGCTGGAATACACAAACTCATGGGTCAAAAAAATTTTGTTTTTTTTAAATAAATGTTATTGTATGATGCAATCTATTGACAAAAAACAAATAGGGACATGGTTGGAATTTACATGGGAGCCGCTGGAGTCTGTTTCAATTGTAGGTACTTTGCTCTAAGTAGTTGCAGTTTAAAGCTATTAAACACGTGTCTTTTATAGATTAAGAATATTTTTAGCCAGACGTTGTGGAGGGTGCCTGTAGTCCCAGCTACTTGGGAGGCTGAGGCAAGAGAATTGCTTAAGCCCAAGAGTTTGAGGTTGCTGTGATCTGTGATGCCACAGCACTCTACCAAGGGTGACAAAGTGAGACTCTGTCTCTAAAAAAAAAAAAAAATTAAGAATATTTTATATGGTATTTCAGATGTTGAGCTGTTTTTCTCATATCAAAGAACGAACTCTTATCTTATGTTTGTGCTGTGTATCCCATTTTCAAACTGAAGATTTCTTTTTTAAAGCTTGCGCTAGGAGGTAGGAAGAATGTCTGCCTTGGAAGCTTCCAAATGATCAGAAAGTAAAATTAATTGGGAATGTTTTTATTTAAAAAAAAAATCCAGGTTCACTGTGAAATAGAAGACACAGAGGAGCAAAAGAGGAAATGAAAATCTCATTCCACCTTTTAGGAATAATCACTCGTTTACACTTCGGTGTATATAAAATCAGGCCTACCCTTCTCTGTGACTAGCTATGTGCGTAGGAGTTTTTAGATGTACTTGTGCTATATATACTGCTCTTGTTTTTTTATTATACAATTCCATCTATTTTTTTATGAAGTCATTTTTTATGAAGTCACATTTTTATTAAGATCATGAATTTTACTGCTTTTGAATAAGCTCTTCAATTTTACAATATATTCTGAAAAGTTTTAATGTCATTATTATTCTGCAACACGTTTTCATTATGTGATTGTATCATAATTGAATTAACCCCAATTTTCATAACATTTTCCCCATGAAATAGTGTGGTGGATGCCATTGCAGATAAATCTTTGGGTATAACCCAAAAGGCACAGAAAAATTAAACTGCTTTTGATATGCATTGCCAAATTGACCTTACAGAATGATTATCCCCTAAATGGAACCTGGTAAGATATGAGTGTATGTATTTTATCAATTCTCCTGTATTTTAAATGAGATCATGAGTATAAAATACCTAATATAATGCATGCACATAGTAGCATCATATAAAAGTTAATTTATTCCCTTGGTACTCTGTTCTTATTGAGAGCGAGTTTCATGGTTTACTCTTAAGTACATGTGGACCCATTTGATTTGGGGGGACATTTAATTAATATGAAGCAGCAAGAGTCTTAAATAAGTGAATTTCCTTATTGTTTTCATTAATTACAGAAATAGACATAGCCTATTCCATTCCCAAATCTTTATGAAATGAGATTAAACATTTTAAATGCGATTTGGACTAGAAAATTTTCTTTATCTTGTTAGCCTAATCCCATCAGATTAGAAAAAGAAAAAGGATTTACTTACAGCTCTAAGTTGGTTCATCTACCACCAAGATTCTCATTTTCCTAAATCAAAGTGAATTTTCCAAATACTTTGAATGATAGTCTCTCAGTCTCATGCAGATGCCTTAGTGATGTATAATGGCAATGCTGGACTCTACCCAAATAGAGCCCCAAAGACACAGCTAACCTGACATTCACTTTCAAAGATGAAAAAAATTTTTATATTGTCTTTATTTAATTTCATATCTCTGATTACACAAATCATTGCACAGGAAATTAGAAGAAAACTAAAAGGTAATAAAAATTATCTCACTATTCACAGATAACTCTTTAACCCAGCATCTATATATAAGTCAAATGAAACAGATTATAAGCATCATACCTAATATCTTTCTACCTTGAATTCTTTCTTGAAATCTATGTAAAAACAAGCGTGTATTAACATTAGTTAAGTAGTGCAAATATCATAATCAGTTTCTCTTCCATACATGTCTGTGTTTTCTAACTTTATGTAGATAAAATTATTATTTTGTAGTAAAAAATGGAATTATTGATAAATAGGTATCAACAAAACTGAGCTAATATTAGCAAAAGTAGCAGCAGAAAAAAATAAATAAAAATGTTAATCTATTTGGGCTCACATAAATTTCAAATGTATTTTCCCAAACACCATGAAGTTGTTTACAAGAGAACACATTAAGAAAAAATAATTTTGCACATATGGCACAGTATTAATGTATTAAGTGGTCACAAAACTGGTTAGAAAAACCACCAGACATAAAAAGATAAAAAAGAAAAAAAAACGAACAATTTTCCAAAAGCATATTCTATTGGTCAATAATATTCTAAAAATGCTTAAGCACATTAGTAATCAAATATGTGAATATTAAAGAGATGTTTTTGCAATTAAGGTAACAGCATTAAAAATAACAATCATGCTTGATTTTACAATTGGACCAAGACGGTTTTTTAAAAATTTTTTTAGTTTCTCTATACAGGTACATGTGTTTATTTGGTTTCCACTTTTTGCCTTCACAAAATTAAAGGGGCTTAAAATGTAATAACAATAACAGTGTTTAAGGTAAGGACTAAAAACAAAAACCTCGTAAAGAATGAACAAAGATAAATACAATCGGAAAAGAAATCAGATGATTGCTGCAATGAAAGATTGAGCAATAATAATAATAATAAGGCAAAAAAAGTAACATTCACATTGTCAGATAAAAGTATGTCTATCTGAGAGAGAAGGGAGGGGTGAGAGAAAGAAAAAGAAAAAAGAAAAGAAAATAGTAACTAATTTTCACACAAATTGGATTTAATTTTGACCAAAGTACATTATTTGAACAATAATTTTTAATTCAACTTGTTAACAAGTTGTTTAGGATACTGCATCCTCATTTATAAGTGAAATATGTTTGTAATTTCCCTTTATAATATTATATCTTTTCCAATTTTAATATCAGGTATATCCAGAGGAAGTAGAATGATTTTGAAGTATTTCTTCTTTTTCTATTGTCTATAAGATTTGGCATGATCTGTTTTTTGAAATTATCTTCTATTTTTTATTTGTAAAAATGAATATTCTCTATTTTTTGAGACTTTGGAAAAACAAAAAGAAGTTAACTGATGACTCCATACTGAACTTCAGAGTCAAAGCATTCTATGAAAAAAAAATTTTTAAAGAAGTAAGTCATTTTTAAGACAAGTCATCCTGATAGTAGCAAAAGAACATTGATTACAAGTAGTAGGAGGATTGTGGCAAGGATTTCTAAAAGGAATCCTTGTAAACTAAAGAGATTGGAAGATCAAAGAATATCTATTTAAAATTCCTTCCACCTTCAACCCCTTTCGAACAGAAACAGACATCCATTCCCAAGAAAGTATATTGTATTCCCTTAGTGTCTCAGGGAAGAATAAAGCCTAAAACTTTATTCATTGAAAACTTTGAAGAATTAAGGTCATCAGTCTTAAACAGATCAACATAAATAGAAGCACCTCACATAGAAACTAATGAAAAAACAGTGAGCACTCCCACATCGTGTGGTACCAAAACAATGGTGTGATCATTCCTGGGTGTGTCTATAACATCTGAGATTTTTCTAGCAAGAGTATGCTACTTCATAAAGATAAGCCAAAAACTTGACCTTGAAATTCAACTTCTCATTTGTTTACTCTAAAGATGATATATTTCTGGTGTTTGAGAATGAAAAACAAGTTCTTCTTTAGGAATAGACAAGATAGTCTTGACGTTAATAGTCTCATCTGTTTCCAAGTGCTTAGTTTCTTTAAAATGGCACTGTGGCCTCTGTGTTATGCATTTATTAATTATAAAAACAGAATCCCTGCGTTTCCTTCTATCAAGCACTTCGTAAAGAAACAACCTCCCCCTTCAACAGTCTTAAGGTTCTTTTTGTTGTTGCTCTGTTTTGGGTTTTGTGTCCTTTTATTCCTAAGACCCACTAATTCAAGAATATTTTAAAATCGGAGGACAGTGATAGAATCTTCCTTTAATAATAACATAACCATAATATGTTTATTCATTTCCCACACTGTCATCATCTGTGGTTTCTGATGGATTTTTAATGCTAGGGAAACAAAGCTAAGCAACGATTTTCACATTAGAAGTGTCTACCGTTGAAAGTTAAAGGATTTCCTCTATGATTTGACTTCATCTCTTAGTGAGCGTAATACCATTTGGTTGTTCATTTTGTCCTCTTTCAGAAGCTCCTTTGAAAAGCAGTGAAGATGAATTGGTGTTTTATAAAACCTTTGAATTCTTAGAAGTGCTTTGTCTTTTTTTAATTGGGGCCTCCAACACTGCAATCATTTTCATCTGGTTCAGCCTTTTCACTTCCTACGAATTATTTATATTGGATTCAATTAAGCTTATTATCCTCTTCGAATTATGACAAACATATACAGTATCTAATATTTTTCAATAAAACCTCTGTGATTGCTTTTTAATGCATTTACAGAGATTTTCAGTTTATGGAGCCGATGTGTACAAAACTATTTTTCTGGCTAGTATTACCACGGTCTGAACACATAGTTCCCAAACATTTCAGCACACCAAGGTTACGTGATTCTTTTAAATGGGTTCTCATGTTTCTAGAACCTGATAAAACGCTATTAATCTTTTGTAGCCACTTTTTAAAAAGTACTTCGTGTGCCGAGAAGAAGTTCAGAAATTCAAAGCAATTTTATGTGAAGTGATATTATCCTTATATCAGCATAAATTTAATTTCTTTCAATAAAATGTTGGTAAATCTCTGCAGGAAATAAACATATAATAAAACTCATGGCTCTGGGAGTCCACGAGTCGAAAATGTCTTTGCTTATGTTCTTATGGTTTGCATTATTGGTACAGTGACTGTTTTACATTATCTTCTGAGAGTATTTAGGAGAAAATTGGGGTGACCTCGGGATAATCTCTCCAGGTCCAGCTGCTTCAGTCTAAATTCTGTTTAATAACAGTTGGTGAAATCAGCACATCTCGGAACTCTTGTCGTGGATTGCGAGGGATCAAACAGCTGTGATGACAGGACAGTTAGATAGGTTTAACAGAAAGGAAATTCTAGAGACATCCGTGAAGGACTACGAAACAGCACAATGTGAAGGTCGTATCCTTTATTAAAATCACCACAAATACAAAAGCATCACCGAAATATATATATCCCATATACAAATATTCTTGAATTCTTGGAAAATGATCACGTATTTATTGGCTTTACATTTTATTACATAGCAGATTCCTGAAACATGAAACAGAACAAACATACCTGTGCAATTTTCACATGAAAAGCATCACTGGCATTTTCAACTGGTGTGTTTTCATTAAGACTGTTTAAAGGACTTGCTAAAGATGTTTTCGGATTTAGGTTTCCCGGCCACAGGAAGGACACGTGTCCTGTGTCATGTAAAATTTGGTAGCTCGTAACGTCAGTTCAAATTTCAAGTGTACCTTGCCTTTTCTGTGGCAAGAGCCAGCCTGCGGATGTTGGATATGCAACCAGCAGCAGCTTCCTGGAGTTCCTGATCGGGGGACCCGACCATAGCCAGGAGCAGCTGTAAAAAGGGAAGAGGAGAGAAACAAGAATAAAACCGTTAATCCACAGACATATAGTTAGGCTCTGAACATAATTTAGAAATAGCAAACATTGTGAAAAGCCACCGATTCCAGGTAGGCAAGTGCTTAATCAGCTGTAGGGATTTCTCATGCAATTCTTACCTTTTTCATTTTCTGGAGCTGACCTAGGCCCATTTCCCAGGCTCCCTTTTCTTTGGGTGTCTAACTGCTATGGGTTCTGCTTCTGAATTTTCTCTTGCATCTTTTCTGGCTTTTCCCCCTTCCCAGGATAACCCGGTGTGAGAGAGAGAGATGGGTATTCACATCCCTGTGAATTCAAAGCTTCTGCTGATTTCCATCAAACTAAATGCCGTTTCTCCTTCTTGGGGGCTCTTACAGCAGTTTACTCAAATGTCTGTTGCTCCCACTTATATTCTTCCCTTTTAAACAAATATTTGGGATATTTTCTGTCATTCTTAAGATTGTAAATACTTAAAACTTATAATACAGTATCCAATGCATAGCAGATGCCAAATAAATATCAAATCCATGAATTAGAAATTTTAAAATCTAGCAATGTTGATTCTAATGAATAGTTCTGCTAAAAGTTAACTTGAATCATAGACTTTTTACTAAACTGTAGTATGTGAGAACAAATGTGGATCTTACCAGCAAATGAAGATGATTCGATAAGCAAAAGAAATACAGGAAAGAGAAATATTGTGAAAGGCCTTAAAATGCCACGCTTAGGAGTTTGGCTTTTGTTCTGTACATAATAAAAAGAGGTTATTACTTAGGCACTTTAGTCAGGGAAGTGCCATGGTTATATCTGTATTTTAGAAGGATAAGTTTTACAGCAATTTATAGAATATGGACTGCAGAGAAAAGGACTTCATTAATTCACGCTAGAGGTGGTAAGGATGGAATGAAAGCTAAGGATCGTGAGGAAAGAATGAATTCAAGGGGTATTTTGGGACTAAATACCAATGAATGGCCCAAGAACACATTGTGATGATCTAAATAGAAGGAAATAAAAATGGTAACTCACATCATCAGTGCTTCTAACACCAACTCTGCCTCTCTCTCCTGACTTTATCTTTCAATTTTCCTTTTCTAAGAATTCCTTTCCAGCATCATTGAAACACACCTCTTCCCTGTTTTTAAGAAAAAACAGAAAGACATCACTTGGACTCTTTTTTTTCCCTCCACAGACAAATTTCTTTAAAGAGTAGCTGTCTGGCCTCACTATCGCCAACCTTAAATTCCATCCACTGCAATCCCATCTACTATGGGGGCTGAGGCAGGAGGATCACTGGAGCCCAGAAGTGTGAGGCTGCAGTGAACTATGATTACAATCCTGCATCTAGCTGGACTGACAGAGCAAGACTCTGTAAATAAATAAATAAATAAATAAATTTTTTTCTATCCAAACATGGGTTTCCCCCATGTATTTTCCTGTATTGATAACAGACGTCATCCCTTTATTGCTCACGCTGGAAATCTTCCTTCCTCACACTCACTCTCTCATCTTCCCTTCATCCAACTCATTACTACATTCTTGCAATTCAGCTGCCTACACATATGTCAAAGCCATTCACTTCTCTCCACTGCCAAGGTCATCACCCTGTAAAGACTGTCCTTGCCCCCTGTCTTGTCTAACTAACTATTCATACGGTATCTAGAGTAGCTTCCTAAGTTGTGGAATTCACCAGTAAGAGGCAAATGACTGAGAGAAAAAAGGGAACAAGACATGATCAGTCTTCTGAGTTTCAAGAGAAAGAAATGGACTGTTCTGTGTGAGGGAAACAGGGCAGTGTGGGGGAGCTCATACCTTGAACGTTTTGGACTGTTTTTCTCCAGCACTGCTTGACAACCTTGTAGGGTTGTGATTTGTTTGAACAGCCAAGTGGTCTGAGCTGGGTGGGAAGGGAAGTAAAAACAGGCTACTAATAATTCGGAGAATTAAGAAGAGAAACCTCTAGGAAACAGGGAAACAGTTTTAGTAGATCAGAGCATAGAAAAAGGTGAAAATAAAACATTGTAGTCTAAGAGTGAAATATCTGGAGTTGAAGATTTTATGGATAATGTCACTCTGAGCATTGGCAGGGTCCAGGGTGTGGCCACTGGACTGTGCGTCAGCCTATGATCGTTAGGCAATTTTATACAAATGCACACATGTACACAACGCTTATGATGTAGACAGCAGAACCTCCATGGTTGACCACTTCTACTTCGACCACCTCCTTACGCTGACCTAATTTTCATAGATCACCACATGTGTGTATCAGCACAACAGGCCTCATTCCTTACGTTGACCACCTTGGTATGTTGCCCAGGTGGTTAGAGTCCCTTGGGTTGTCAACTTACAGCGACTCTCCTATATTCTCATTGTTCATCTCTGTCTCTCTCTCTCTGGAGCAAGAAGAAATAATGAAGGAATAATGGGCAGGAAAGACAGAGGAGCCACTTTCTTGGTTACCCCAACATGTGGCTTAGATGTCTTTGTACAGCAACCCATGCTCAAGTCCCTTTCTTAGCTTGCAACTTGTAACTCATGATCAGTATTTTTATTAATCCATTTGTTTATACCTTACTTTACTATACAGAAACTTTTGAAAGCAGATGTAACTATATGACGTTGAGACTGCTTCTTCTAAACATCTATTTCACACAGTTCACCCAGCATTTTTCATACATTCACAGCTTGTACACTGATAGCCTCTTTGCTCACGTCCACCACTGTACCCCTTCTTACCTTCATGCACTGGCTGCTAGCATAACCCTGGAGAGTTCATTCATCCACATCATTCCTAAATGGTTCAATGTGAGCAGTCAAGGGAGCCTGATAGTAATACTTCTCTATTCCCAGATGGGCCTAGTTTTTCCTCATGTCTGCTTTCCAGTCTTTAAATTATTTCTCTCTCTCTCTTTTTTTTTATTAAATCATAGCTGTGTACATTAATGTGATCATGGGGCACCATACACGGGTTTCATAGACTGTTTGACACATTTTCATCACACTGGTTAACATAGCCTTCCTGGCATTTTCTTAGTTATTGTGCTAAGACATTTACATTCCACATTTATTAAGTTTCACATGTACCCTTGTAAGATGCACCGCAGGTGTAATCCCACCATTATTTCTCATACTGAAACCAAACATTCCAACCAATTTCTTGGTACTTAATATACTTATATATACTTAATCCCTTGAGAGTTTTTGCAAGTTATTAATGATTTCCTTTTACATGACTCATTTTGTCCCTTTCCCCCCCAAGTAGATGATTCATAAGGTTTTGTGGGTCCTCTCATTGGTTCCATTGTCTTATAAAAGGTAGCACCAAAATTCTCCCTGAAAGTCTAAATCATTTTCATAGATAATCTTACTACATTAATTTTGTTACTACAGCCAGGTCACCACAAGGAATGTCAGTTGCCTGTAGACCCTTCTAGGCCTTGTATTCGAGGGCCTGCTGCTCCTCTAAAAGCTTGATTTCCACAAGCAAATGGGCTATGGAAATAATCGCGTCTCTAATTGCCCAATACGGGGTGGCCATAAATTCCATGTGCAACTTTCTGGTCACCCTGTATTTGCTTTTCAGGTAACTGAAGGAAAAACGTTTGCCAGCAACAGCAATTCCACCTACTGTCCACCTCCCAGGGCCACCCTCCTTGTTTCCACTCTGGTCTCTAACACCCCTACACTGACAGATGTTCTCATTGTGTTGATTCTGAAACCTTGGAAGAGGTGACATTGAGTCCTACCTTCAAACCCCAGCTATCTGAGAAGGGAGCTGATCATTTCACAGTTCTCAAGTCTGGATCTGGCATTTATTTCCTGAATAGTTCGGAGGAAGAAGAAATTTTGGTCCTGTGGTCAGTCAAGCTCCAGGCCCCACCTCATCTCTGGTCGACCTCCCTGGGTACCAATGACCCCGGCTCCACGTGGCACTGGCTGTTGCCACGACACCCTTAGAAAAGAACCCTTTGATCTGATGCCTGTCAAAACCAAACCTGGGTTTGGCCCATTTCCCCTTAGACCTAGCTGAGGTTCTTTGGTCCCCACTTGGGCTTTCCAAGAGTCAGTTGTGTTATTCCTAGACTCTTGATGCCAGTTACATAATTTCACATCGCATAAACCAATGAACTAGGAGTGTCAATGAACTATGAGCATTAGTTGTAATGTTTGGCTTACAGACAAGGTTATTGGAGAGAACATCTTTTGTGCAATCACTTAATTTTTGTATTAGAAGAAAATGTTTCATCAGTGCACATCACTTTTTCGTGACTCTACCAAGAACTTTTTCTTTTACCCGACTAACATCTAGTCCTGAATGTACCAAGAGGACTACTCCTCTTTGGAATTCATTTTGCCTAAGTTTCTTGCACTAAGTACAAGGCTTCATTCAATATCCCATTAGGGTGGCTCGTGAAATTTCACCTTAAAAACTAAACCAAGAGGCCAGGATTCCACTGTTTTAAAGGCTGAAGGGATGGGTAACATTTTTAAAAAGATAAATAGATAAAAGGAGCAATCACGTGGGTTAGAATGGCACAGGTGGTGGGCAGTGAGCGTTGCTTCCTTAAATTTACCTTGAATGACTCATTGGTGTCAAGCCCACAGCTTACCTAATGTTTGCATAATGTGAAATGATTTTATTAGCTACCAAGCTAACTGTGTACCAGGCACTGTGATTTATTCACTACAGCTGAATTTAGCCTGCTCTGTCCATTTTATTTAGCCAGAAATATTCTCAATCAAGGGTATAGAGTTGGAAGTCTAGAATTTTCTGTGTGCTTGGGGGATGAATGGCTTGATATTTGAGAAGTACTTCCAGGACCCTTTTTTGCTTTCAATGCAATCTAAATTTATTGTTTTCCCTGAGTTTTACTATATCGTTGATGAATGTTATTTATTGCTTGTTATCTACCCAGAGGCTATGCATTTAATGCTATTTTACAGATAGAATAAGGATATGCTGCTTTCTCAAACCACTGTCTAACCAATATGTACTATATATGAGTCTAGGTTTTGGATCAGGCCTCAGGAATATGTTTTTATTTTTCTAAGAGCTTCACAAACGAAGGAAGGCACACAGAGAAATGCTTTAAAACTCATATAAACACCCACATAACAGAAACTTAGTACCAAATCCTGACTTTGGTGGGCAGAGAACAGGAAAGAGCAGTACATGTTTTTGAATCAGTAACATACAGAGCAAGGTGAAGGCCAGGTGAACTCTATTTGTGATAATTATTAATACTTAAAAGGAGTAGGTTTCTTTCTTTTTTTTTTTTTCTTTTTGAGACAGAGTCTCACTCTGTCACCCTGGGTAGAGTGCCTTGGTGTCTTAGATCACAGTGGCCTCAAACTCCTGGGCTCAAGCCATCCTCCTGCCTCAGCCTCCCAAGCAGCTGGGACCACTGTGCATGGCTAGTTTTTCTATTTTTAGTAGAGATGGGGTCTCACCCTTGCTCAGGCTGGTCTTGAACTCCTGAGCTCAAGCAATCCACCAGCCTCAGCCCCCCAGAGTGCTAGGATTTCAGCAATGAGCCACCACACTGTGTTAAGGAGTAGATTTCTTAAGAAAGTGAGATGCAAATTTGGTACAAGTAAATACAGTAGAACCTCTGTAAGTTGACAACCCAAAGTACTGTGACAGACTGGTCAACATACGGAGGTGGTCAACATAAGGAACTAGGCCTGCTGTACCAATACGTACATGTGGTGCATGTCCAGTCTGTGAGAATTAGGTCAACATAAGGAGGTGGTCGGCTATGGAGGTTCCACTGTATGGAACTGGTATATGTTTTCTTTGGCATCTATCCTTTGACCTACGGACGTATTTCCAACTCTAAAGGCTTTTTTAAATGTGATATTGCAAGCGGGGAAACACCTTGGGTTTACCTCTTCCAAGCGACTATTCTTTTCAAAAACTTTCTTTTTAGTCCTCCCCCAAACACACCCAAGGACTTTACATTTATTGGGAGTTTCATACATACGTTGATGGAAAACTAGCCCCCCTGCCTTTTAAAACTTAATTGCACAGAGCACTTAAAAACGTCATTCAAACAAATAACACTTTACAACGTCGGAGGGAACGAGAACGTGGAGACAGGCAGAACAAGCGATTTGTGGACTGGGCTAACACGAAGGCTTCCGCCAGTGTGGAAAGCTTTGATCTTGGGTTCATGCCCTCGGCGAGCAGCTGTGACCCCCAGTTCACATCTCCTGGAAGGTGAGACAAAGGTAGCCTGGGAATCGGGGCCTGCATTTCATTTTTCCTTTCCCATTTAAGAGTTTACGATTTTATATAATATTTCAGTTGTATGAAAAACATGTACCCATTTGAGTGATAACAGATTTCCTTGTGGTTTGACTCGACATTGTTTGGGTGAAACACAGACTGGAAATATGAGTTTTAATTGGAGCCGGATGAGCTCGGCAATACCTGGGTGCACACCCAGGTTTTTCAGGGGGGTTTCCAGAAAAGACCTGGCGATCTTAGAGCTCATGTGAATTCTGAACCCTCCAGCATCGGTTCTCCCATTTCCAAGGCATCGGCGGTGTGGTCGCAGCCCCACCAATGCACAAGCCAGGATCAAGAAATGCATTGGACTCTGTCTGCCCATGGAATGGCTCCCCAAATATTCGGGTTGGCTGGGGCTCTGCCGCTGTTCCAACAGAGACTCCACCGCAGTTTCGTTCACATCCAGACTCTTGAGTCTCGCTAATTCATTTCATATGACAGCTCACCAGAGCCAGGGCCCTCAGAACATATTTAACATTTGCTGATCTGGGCAAACCTTTGATTCTGCTTGGGCCAGAAAAAGGAATCCAGGGGCTTGCCTTTCAGTGGTGGCTGTCCTCCTCCAGGTGACAGGTGTGCACACCGTGCTTATATGTGAGCGGAGGTCCACTTGGAAGTGGGTTCTGATACTCGACCTAGTGGCCTTTCTGTGCAGACGGTCACTCGTGTTTGAGTAAGTGTGCCCTCCAGGTTTTCCTCTGCTTGTTTTGTCATGAGCCTTCCACCAGGGAGCTTTGGTACCCAAACAGACTCACACACTTGGGATGACAGTGCCAGGTCTGTAGTAATGGGGGAAGAAATGAGATATATAATAGAAATAGCACTATTGGCCACCTTCTAAATGTGCTGGGAATGGAGAATGATGGCATCACCAGGCTGAGTCAGGACTGAGAGACTCCGCTAGGCACTCTACATTAGAGGAAAGGAAGTGACAAGTTTCTGCATGCCCAGAACAGAAGCTCATGGCATCAATGGGAATGGATTTGGGTTGCTCTTCAATTTTTAATTCTATCAATCCAAAGAATTGTGGTAGATGACATGTGCATACAGGGGTTTCCTGAATAAGAACGCTAAAGAAATGATAGAATAAGGAAGGATAAAAAAGATCTATGTGGATGAGGTTGTTCAAAAGTGCTTTTTTTTTTTTTTTTTGAGAGAGAGAGAGAGTCTCACTGTGTCATCCAAGCTAGAATGCAGTGGCATCATCATTGCTCGCTGCAACCTCAAACTCCTGGGCACCAATGATCCTCCCGCCTCAGCCTCCTGCGTAGCTAGGACTACAGGCACTTGCCACCATACTTGGCCAATTTTTTCTATTTTTAGTAGAAATGGGGGTCTTGTTCTTTCTCAGGCTGGTCTCAAACTCCTGAGCTCAAGGGACCCTCCTGCCTCAGCTTCCCAGAGTGCTAGGATTGTAGGTGTGAGCCACTAAAATTGCATTTTGCCATTAGAGACATCAACGTGCTGAGAACAGAACATTTTTTCCCCATAGATTACGCCATGTACTGATTATAAGTTCATGCTTTTAGTTCAGACAGTGTGAGTTCCAATCCTGACCTGACTTCCTCCCAGTTGTATGTGACCTGGGGTCGGTCTTTCTAAGCCTCAGTTTTCTTATCAGTAAAATTAGGATTTTTAATAGAACCTTCTTAATAAGATAGATGTGCAGATTAAGTGAGATATTTGATGTAAACTGCTCGTGCTGCAAGCTTCTAAATGATAGTTATTATTACTCTTGTTGTTGTTATCTTGAATTGGAGGTTACTGTTGAGTAAAGACATAAAAATTTGATGCCAGCTCTTTTTTTCTCTGCTAAAATATAATTGGGTTGATCCAAATAAGCAATTTTAGTCTAGTTATACAGAAAATTAATGTATTAATGGAAGGCGTGTGGTATCCTGTTAAGTGGGCATAAACAAAAGTCAAGGCATTAGAACACATTTCTACATCCCTCATAATAGATTGGTAAGTTCTTATTCAAATTAAAGTTTTCTGAATCAGACTCTACTCCAGAAGAACATAAGACCCGGCTATGTTTTGATGACTATTCCAGAAAAAGAATTCCAAAATTGCTTTGAATGGTGGACTAAATGCTGGCATTGGTGCTTAGCTCCCCACAGGAGTACTTCAAAGGTGACCATAGTGATATTCAGCAATGAGGTATGTAACACTTTTTCTAGGATGAGTTTAAGAACTTAATTTATTCAACCTCATACACCTTGGAGTGGCGGCTCTCTAGACAGCTGCTAGGCTGGGAAGGGGCAGTGATTTGTCCATGCAGAGCTGGGGAAGGGGTCAGCCTTCCTCCTTTTAACTTTGATCTTCAACCCTACCAACCAGCACTAAAGGAGTGTTCTATGTGTTTTGAGGCTTCTGCACTGTAAATTGGGTTTGTTTTCAGCTTTTGCCACTGTTGACTTGAATGAATTTTGATTTTTCAGGTCTGCTAGGTAGTTGCCATTCTTCCATTTGAAAATTTGCAACTTTTTTTTTTGAGACACAGTTTCACTCTGTTGCCCTGGGTAGAGTACCGTGGCATCATAGCTCACAGCAACATCCAAATTCTTGGGCTCAAGAGATCCCTCTTACTTCAGCTTCCCAAGTGGGTGGGACTACAAGTGCCTGCCACAATGCCCAGCTAGAGTTTCTACTTTTAGTAGAAATGGGGTCTTGCTCTTGCTTGGGGTGGTATTTTTTTTTTTTTTTTTTTACAAACTTATTTTATTTTTTGCAGTTTTTTTGGCTGGGGCCAGGTTTGAACCTGCCACCTCCAATATGGGGCCAGTGCCCTACTCCTTGAGCCACAGGCACCACCCAACTCAGGGTGGTCTTAAACTCCTGAGTTTGTGCAACCTGCTCATCTTGGCCTCCCGTGAAAATTTGCATAATTTTGTTGCTATTGTCTCCCCTACAGTCTTTCAATCTACCTGTCCCTGCCAGTGTATGTGGATTTTTAAAATTTACTTATTTGTTTGTAATGCCAGATTTCAGAAATAGTAAGATTAGGTTCGGGAGTTAGATTTGCTACTTTATCTGGAGCAATCCATGTTACCTCCAGACTCCAGGAAACATGCCCTCTGGATATCAACTCTGGATACAAGTGCCTAAACTTAAGTTAGGTTTTCTCCCCTTGTTGACAGATTGAAAGTCTATTGGGTTTTCTGTCGTCTACTGTTAGATTGGCTTTGTAAAGAGAATATTTAGAAATAAATCTCTTGGGGGAAGGTTGTATACATAAAGGAGTCAAGCAGAGTAGAATGAGGTCAATTTAAATGTGACTCCTTCAACATTTACAAGATCATTTGACTGCCTGCTTGCTATCTCCACTTGCATATGAAAACAGCACCTCAAATTTCACATGGACAAAGCTGAACTCCTGATCCTCTCATCCCAAACCTGATTCCCCACAGTCTCCCTTTCTTAGGTAATGCATTAACTGCTGTGTGAGTTATATTTAACTCATGCTAGTTTTGAGCCTCATGAAACATAGATAATTCACATATCTCTTGACCAATCTTGACCTAATAAAACATTTTTTCCGGTATGGCAATCAGTAATGGTGACTGTTCTTCACCCAGGTGCTTGGGCTGAAAAGCTTGGCGTATCTCAGCACCTCTCTTTCTCTTGTACCCCTTATCTGAATGCCATGAGCAAAACCATTGCTGTGGTCTGAGCTGTTACCGTCTCTTAAACTGAATTTAATGAGGAGGCCAAGTTTTTGATATACAAAAAGATCTGAGGCTGAGTTTGAAAAAACTAAAACACTGAGAGTCAGAATGTCTGAGAACCCTCCCTTCTATTTAAGGAGAGACATCAAAGAAGAGAAAAGACAGCTAAGTAGTCTTCTGGGAGAATGACAGGCTGGTTCAGAAACGGCCTGGAGACTTTTTAAAAAACGGACATGTCTATTATTCAGCTTGGAAGCTGTTGGCATCACTGCTGTGTATTTCTCTTCAATCCCTCCAAACCTTTGATTTTTTTTTTTTTACTTTACATACAATGACGTTATAAAAATGCTTCTGTTTTGGTTTATTTGCTGTTTTCATGATGAGAAACAGTTAATGAGGAAGACTGATAAAAAAGGATTGAGTTCCAAATTCAGGCCAGCTCCAGGCAGGACACATACAAGCATGGGATAAACCGTAACTTGGGCCAGGTTATCAGAAGTTGGACATGCCTTGTGCCATTTCTCCCCTTAATTATACTTTGCCTAGGAAATGGCAGGCAGAGGAGGATTTGAACCCATGTTTCCTATACAGCAAGGGAAATAGC
This sequence comes from Nycticebus coucang, assembly GCF_027406575.1. Taxonomy (NCBI): domain Eukaryota; kingdom Metazoa; phylum Chordata; class Mammalia; order Primates; family Lorisidae; genus Nycticebus; species Nycticebus coucang. The sequence continues at coordinate 47,373,933 of NC_069799.1, read as the reverse complement.
AACCTTCATTCACACCTGAGTTACTAAATACAGTAGAATCTCTGCAAGTTGACCACCCAAGGGACGGTAACAAACTGGTCAACATGCGGAGGTGGTCAACATAAGGAACTAGGCCTACTGTGCTGATAATGGACATGTAGGTGCATGTCCGGTCCATGAAAATTAGGTCAACTTAAGGAGGTGGTCAATGTAAGGAAGTGGCCAACTGCGGAAGTTCTATTGTATATGTTTTTCTGAAATGTGAATAAAATTGGGATTCAAATGTACATCTCATCCCTACATAAAACAAGACAAAAACATATTAGCCCATGACGCCCCCAATTCTGTTGATCTTCACCTCTACTCCACATTAGTTAGCCAACCACCCTTATGGTTTACCTGGACCTTACAAATACCAGTGGTGGCTCCAGTCCTGTCCCTCATTGCTGTCACTGGAAATTGTAGGCTAGGGGATCAAGAACACAGAACATGCTGATGTGTCTTCACTGCCTTCCTGCATGGCCTGCACTCTATGCCCCACCAAGTCGACTGGTTTTTTTGTTGCCAGGTTTAACTCACAGTTCTCAATCATTCTTACAGCATTCCAAGAGAACAAATTGAAATCCTGACTCTCAATTAGGCTTCTGGATCACACACACAAGCTGGGCAATGGCTCATACATTCATAATCTCCATTCTCATTTGGGGCCCACCGCTCTGCCTGGCAATCCACCCAGGTGTCTGTCTCATCAGCTTTCACTTTCCAAAGGCAGTTATTTTAAATTTCCTTTACTCTCCTCAAATTACCTAACCCACCACTTCAGTTCCTTCAATCTCAGCATATGTCTTTGCCTCCTACTTGGTGGGGAAAATAGAAATCACGAAAAGGGAAATGGCCCAACTCCCGGCCGCCACACGTACAGATTCCTAGCGCAAGTGCCCGCATCCTTTCCGCCTTCCCATCTGTCATGTGGAAGAGGTGTCTGTCCTCCTGGCCAAACTCGTCTCCTTGCCCTCACACTCTGCGTTCTCCAGCCTCCCTCTCCACCTCCACGGGAAGCTCACGCTTTCCAGCATCTTCACTGCCTCCCCTCGCCTCCTTCCTGCTCTTGGCCACCGCTTAGCATTTGAACAGGCTCAATCTCCGCAGTCTCAGAACAGAAACAAAACAGAGAGACAAAAGGAGAAACCACCAACACGTCCTTCACCTGCCCTTCCAGCCATCATCGTTGCTCCGTCCCTCTCAGCCAATCCCCTTCCAGCTATCATCCTCGCTCCCTCCTTCTCAGCCAATCCCCTTCCAGCCATCATCCTTGCTTCCCTCCCTCTCAGCCAATCCCCTTCCAGCTATCATCCTTGCTCCCTCCCTTTCCGCCAAACTTTTCAAAGCGTGACCTCCACTTGTTGCCTCCACTTCCTCACTTGGTTTTCAAGGTCATTCATCCTCCCTCTGCTACGCTCTGAGGGGACACTTTTGATTCTTTCTTAGTTTCCAGTAACACCTGCCCTATTGGTCATGATCTTGCAATTAAAATACTCTCTTCTCTTGACTTCATTAAAACATTTTTCCTCAGAGAAGGTTCTGTTCACGTCTCTCGCCCACTTAAAAATGGGGTGGTTTACTCTTTTCTTGTTGATGGGTTTGAATGCCATATAGATTCTAGTTATCAGCCCTTTGTCAGATTCAAGAAGCTGAAGAACATTCTCCTTAGTGAAGTGTTACAAGAATGGAAAAACAAGTATCCAATGTATTCAATACTAATATGAACCCAACAGACAAACAACTATACGCCAACATGGGAGAAAAACACAGTAACTCGAGTGGGGGGAAGAGGAGATAAGGGAGAAGGGAGAGAGGGAAAGAAATTAGTAAGCTCTCACTTAATGGCCACAATGTAATCATTTTCCCCTGGGTGAAGGGCTCAACTACAACTTGGACTTTACCTAACAAATGCAAACAATATAACCTAATCATGTGCACCCTCATATTGATCTGAAATTAAAAAAAAAAACAAAACCTTACAGTAAACAAGAAAAAAAAGCCACTTTCCTAATTTATTGGTTTTGGTATTTTTCCCCCTTTAACTCTAAATGCTTCTTTTGTGGAATCCTCTTTCTAAGCCCACTATGTCCTTCTACCTTCTTGGTTTTTTCTCTACTCTCTCAAAGAAATGTCACCCACTCTCATTATTTCATGAACCATAGCTCTCAAGTCCACCCATGGCCTCTTAAGAACCAGCTGCTCAGCAGGAGGTGAGTAATGGGCAAGTGAAACTTCCTCTGTGTTTACAGCCGCTCACCATCACTGGCATCATGGCCTGAGGTCTGCCTCCTGTCACAGCAGCAGAGGCCCTGGATTCATAGGAGCAGGAACCTGGCTGTAAACTGCACATGCCAGGCATTGAGGTTGTGGGCTCATTATGAGACTCCAGCGTCTGATGATTTGAAGTGGAGATGTAATGTGCTTCAATCATCCTGAAACCATCCATCCCTGCTCCCCATGACCATGGAAAAATCGTCTTCCATGATATTGGTCCCTGCTGCCAAAAAGGTTGGGACTGCTGTCTTTAAGGAGATGTGTACCTATCGAGTGAGTGTGTGTGTGTGTGTGTGTATTCCACATCTCTGTTTTCCAACATGTGCAAGCAAAGCCATTGTGTCCCAGATGACTTCCCCTTTCCCTCTACAAGCAGCACAACCTTCTATCATCTATAAATCCAGGGTCCAAGCCAGACATCTTGGCATCTCTCTGCTCTATTCATTCTTTACACCCAAAAAGTCACCAAGTCCTATCATTTTTACTTCTCAATTGTTTCTTGAATCCACCCATTTATCTCTATTTTTAGTGATATGACCTTAGTTACAACCACTATGATCTCTCCCTACACTACTGCCTAATTTATTTTCCGGTCCCATTCCCACCCATTCTCACACAGAGTAACTTCTAAAAGGCCAATGGGACCCACTGACTCCTTGGTTCAAAATATTTCAATGGATCTCCAGTGACAATTTCTAATTCCCCCCATGGGCTCACAGAGGTCATCTTCAGCAGGCTCCAGCAGGTATTTTTCCCTTCTGTACGTCTTTAGATTCAATTTTTTTTTTCTGGTGAATATATGTTACTTGTGATACTTTTAAGAGTTTATAAGAAACGGGTTGGCCAGAGAGAGAGGAACCTACAGATGAGATAAAGAGTCATCAAAGAGATAGAGGGGAGATCAGGAGATCATAGAAACAGAAGCCAGAGAAGGGTGATATTGTGAGGAAATGGGATCCCTTGCAGAGATTACATAACTGGAGGACTGAAAGTGTTTCTTAGATTTGGACATTTGGAAATCTTTGAGATTATTGATAGGGATGTCTCTGAAGTTTTTTTGGTTTTTTTTTTGAGACAGAGTCTCACTATGTCCCACCCTCGGTAGAGTGCAGTGGCGTCACAGCTCACAACAACCTCAAACTCTTGGGCTTAAGTGATTCTCTTGGCTCAGCCTCCCAAGTAGCTGGAATTACAGGCATCCACCACAATGCCCAGCTACTTTTTGGTTGCAGTTGTTTAGCTGGCCTGGGCCAGGTTTGAACCCGCCACCCTCGGTGTATGTGGCTGGCACCATAACCACTGTGCTATGGGCATCAAGCCAAGTCTCTGAAGTTTTGAAGTCAAAAGCCAGGTGGCAGTGAGCTGAAGAGCTCGGGGAAGTTGGGACAACATCTTCAGAAGATGCTACTCCTCCAATATGGTGGATTATATAATGGATACAGGGAATGTGAACAATTGATAAGCAATTAAGAAATGAGCAAGTGGGCAAAGAGAGATTGGGATCGAATACTCAGAAGTTAGAGGGAATAGCCAATGTCAGAATTTCCAGCTGCCAGAGAAGGCAAAGGGGGAATCACCAGAACAGAGGGAAGGAATGGCCAGGAGAAGAGATACTCAAAAGACCAGCGGGAAGATGCGTAGGAGAAATGTAATTACAGACAAGTTTGCAGGAATAGGACAGGAAATGGAGGTATGCTTTTCTTTTTGCTTCACTTTCTTTCTTTCTTTTTTTTTTTTTTGAGACAGAGTCTTACTTTATAGTCCTCGGTAGCCCTCTCTAGAGTGCTGTACCATCACAGCTCACAGCAACCTTAAACTCTTGGGCTCAAGTGATTCTCATGCCTCAGGTGCCTGCCACAGTGCCTGGCTATTTTTAGAGACAAGATCTTGATCTGACTCTGGCTGGTCTCAAACCTGCAAGCTCAGGCAATCCACCCACCTCGGCTTCCCAGAGTGCTAGGATTACAGGCATGAGCCACTGTTCCTGGCCTCAATTTTCTTTTTAACATTGAAGGCAAGTTCCTGTGAGTAACATCCCCACTTCATGCAGACATAGGTTTACAATTGATTGTTTAACATATAAATATTTTTAAAGCAATGGAAAGATATGCATTACGTATTAGAAAACAATTACCTTAATTATTTAAAGAAGTTTTCCATGGAATCATTTTGTATAACTTTGGTCTAAGAAATGCTAAGAATTTATATCATTTGATACAACAGTAAAATTAAATCTATCGTGCTAAGAAAAAAATTTAAAAATTATTTAATAGAAAAAGGAGGGCCAGACAAGAATGATATAAATCTGCACATATGAAAAATGAATAATAATTTCCATAATATACCTTAATATTGGAACGAGTCTAAATTTCCTAATGTCTTGTTTGCCTTTGTATTTCTCTCCAAAAATCGGCACATGATTTCTAATCATGTGAGTTCAAAATCAAAGACATGCCAATATTTAAAAATACATTAGATATAGAAATTATCCCCTGTGGGGGCAAAATAGAATAAATGGTATGCAGAAGAGATGAAGGCAAAGAATTGAAAAGGAAAAACAAACCCCGAGTTAAGCCACTTTCCCAGTTTTATTCTGATTTTGTGTCAGTTTTCAAAAGCAGATTCATGTGGAAAAAATAAAGCACAAGGTTGCAAAGGAGAGCCACTGTTTTTCTTCTTCGATGTCAAAGAAATTGCTTTCCCTGCCCCTACTAAATTGGAAATAAGTTCATAAGGATGAAAATAAGTGACCAATTTCTTGGGAAGTAACCTTAAGTGAAAGATTCTTTTGGTTCAATAAATTGCTTTTCTGAATTTCAAGTTGGCTTCACCTTATTCTCGAGGCTTCTTGGGTGTTTCCTTTCTGTGCACCCTGATGGTATCCAGTGTACCTGAAGAATCCGTCTTGCCATTTGCTACCCATTTGGGGAATGTTTTCCTTCGCTTGTGTAATTTGTTGGAAGAAATATGCCAGATATGGTTATTATTTCGTTTTAAAAATTCATTTCTAATAGAACTTGTCTAAGACCTTTGAAAATGAAACATAAAATACATTACAGTTAAGATTCCACACAACAAGGTGTCTACCAACACTAAAAGACAAAGCAAAACAAAAAAACACCCAACTTTGATAATCCCCTTAAAAGTTGTTACTAAGTAATTAGATATTAATTTTAGTCTTTTTTTATAGTACAGTTATATAAAATGATGCTTCTCAGTTTCTCTCATAAGAATTTCAAATTTCAGGGAAAGAAACTGAATGAATTTTAGAACAGAATGATCCTTTTTCCCTTCTGGCGAAGACCGTGTTCGTTTCAGAGCCCATCCTGCGCGATTTTTGCCAAGTTAGCTTTTCAGAACTACAGGGCTGGCCCTCAGCGAGGTATCTAAGCCAGTGATTTAAAAATAAAAAAAAACACTTTTAAGGAGTAGAACCCTTTCCCTGTGATCTCCCCCTCCCAAACAAAATCTTGATTCCTCTATGAAATTCACATATATATGAACATACGTATATAAGATAAAATGAAGACGCTGAACTCATATAAAGTAGGGCCTGTGTGTACTCGACCTGTTTATTCCCCATAGAGACCGACAAAGTAGCTTTCCCCATTCCATAATAGTCTATAACTGTCTATTTTCATAATGTGTGTGGGGCTAATGGTTGGCCTCCTAATCTCTTGGTTTCTTAAAGTATCTTTCTTACTTGCTTGATGATAACTCCTTAACTGGTGACAGTAGCCTGCCCACAGTCCATCCATCCCACACGTGTCTGCTCCATCCACGTGTCACCTTCCAACAACTGCCCCAAACCACTACCTGCGTCCGGGTGCTGAACATGCCCAGTGTCTCCCTCCGAGAGTCTCAGTTCAACATTTGGAAGAACACAGTTTAAACACATACGTTTCTACAGCACTTAAAACTCATGACTGACTTGGACACAGACTTGATTTTATTGTGTATGCTCTCTTTCAAATATCTTTAAATTGTTCAACAAGATTATTCCTGCTCCTTGAAGAACACTGCCAAGGAATATGTCCTTGTGTTGCTGGCTGCCTATTCTGTCTCGTCTTCCCTGTCTCCCAGCCAGGTTCCCTTACCATACACAAGCTCAACTTTCCCCCCGCATATTGTTATGACTCATCCATGCAAACACAGACACACGCTCACAGGCACACACATTTCCTTTTAATTACTTTGGTACAGAATATTGTCAAAAAATATCCTGGAAATGTACGTAAATGACCTGGCATGCTCTTTGGGGCGGGGGTTGGGGACTATCACAGTAAAAGAAACTGTGAGCTAGCTGTTAGCACATTTCATGAATTACCAGAACACACAAAACCAGTAATGCTATTTTCCCCTTTAAGCTAGGTTGCTTAACAAATATGGCATAAATAAAGGACTTAATGTTGCATTTTGACAGAATACATTTCCAGTGCGAATCTCAATCCTCACGATCCCAGGGTATGTGAAAGCTCTTATGTATTAGAAATAAACATCCCTTTTTCAGCATATTACTTTACTCTGACATAAGCGGTTGCTGAGAAAACTATCCTAGTGATTATTAAAGGAATAAGTTAAAGAAATAATTTTAAAAATTATTTCAGTAACCCCAAAGGATGCAAGAACAAAGCATTAGTGCAATATGGCTTTTCTAACTTGGCAGCAGCGGGTGGAACCTGTGATGAAACCTTCACCTAAACTCAAAAGACTGGCTTGCTCCCTGGGCCGGCTGTGCTTTTTGAAGTTTTTCATATACCACAAAATACAGAATAAAGTGCATTTTAATGCATTCTGAACCCCAGCTACATGGCCATGACATATTTGGAGGTGACCCTGAGGTGCATTCCTGAATATGGTGCAACGCTTTCTAAATTTACCGTCTGCATTCTTGCTGCCAGCGACGACTGCCAACGCTTCTGACAGTGTGGCCAGTTTGTGGTGTCCCTAAAAATCTCCAGCAATTTGAAAACATTAGCGCCCGGCAATAGTCATACTTTGCAATGATTGCCTGTATTTATCACTTTACCTTTCCAGCATATAAACTGAAAAAAAAAAAAAAAATCAGAGACAGAAACAAAACTTCTCTAGCAGCAGGGAAAATAAACAGTTGAAAAGAAAATGCCTTATAGGAACTCAGTGCCTCTCTGTATTGTTGGGGAATTAAAATAAGTAATTCGAGCTCTGTGGCTTATGTGGCTACACAGAAGAAAGATATTGTAAATATGTATACCTCCCTGAATACTTTTTATTTTGTCTTCACGTTTGCAGAGTATTTTTTTTTTTTTTGAGACAGAGTTTCACTTTGTTGCTCTTGGTAGAGTGCCGTGGTGTCATAGCTGACAGCAAGCTCAAGCTCTTGGGCTCAAGTAATTCTCTTGCCTCAGCCTCCCAAGTAGCTGGGACTACAGGTGCCCGCCACAACACCCAGCTATTTTTAGAGACACGGTCTCACTCTGGCTCAGGCTGATCGCGAACCTGTGAGCTCAGCAATCCACCTGCCTCAGCCTCCCAGAGTGCTGGGATTACAGGCCTGAGCCACTGCACCCAGCCCTATTTGCAGAGCATTTTTATATTAGCATATTATGGTTATGTGGCAGGACACAAAATGGGGAGAATAGTCCATTCCTTCATTCAACAAATATTTGCTATGTTCTGCTCTGTGGCAGGCACCAAACTAGCTCCTGAGAATGCAGGGGCAGAAAGGCCTGGCTTCTGCTCTTGGGGACCTTGGAGTTTATTGAGATGTACAATTACATCAGGAAATTAGGGAAGAAAAGATGTGTAAGTCCTAGGTGAACACAGACAGGAAGGAAAACATAGATCTCTCTGAGGAACAAGCCTGAAAGATGGATGTGAGCAGTGTGTCACATGAGGATCTGGAGAACATTCCAGGTCTAGGAAGATCAGTGCTGAAGGCCCCAGTTGGGCCACCCTGCAGGGATTTGCAGTGTATACCCTGCTCCGAGGTGCCAACCAAGGAGGGCAAAGGGGTATGGAGATCTACTCTGCCTTACAGCTTCGGCCTCTCCCCTACCCAAGAGTATGTTTTCCTTCACCTAAAAGTAGCAAATGATTGCCAAGCCAGGTCTCATGAGTATATACTGATTTGAGTCCAAGATAAACTGTCAAACACAAGTATCAGGCGCTGCTTCTCACTTCCCATGGCTGAGAGCTTACTTGTGCAGCCACACCAAGACTCAGGAGGCTAAGAAACGTCTTCCCTGGCTGGCCACCACGTGCTGGCATCAAAGAGGGAAAGACAAGGGACATCTAGCAGTCTGTGCCACACAAAGAATGGAGGCAGAGGGGCGAGATGACGTCAGAGAGGCAGGCAGCGGCTGACCACGCAAGGGCTTGTTCAAAGCAAAGGGAAAACCATGCTAGTGTTTATTAACGTTCACGGACAGATTTATGAGTATTTCCTTGCAGAAAAGGCTTGATTAGGGCTGATACCAGCCAAGGTTGCTTACTGAGAATGTCATTTAATGATCATGTTTGCCTGTTTACCGACCACCTAAATTGTACATGCAGAAGACAACTGTCCAAGTCATGTGGTCTCTGAAGAAATTGCCTGGGAGCTTATATTTTAACAGGAAGTATTTCTAAAGCTATGGGTGGAAACCTGAAATATCCTGTACTGTCAGGGACCCTAGGAGGTCTCTGAGTTTTCACACAGTCACCCAGAAGGTGGCTGAGCTGGCACACCCGTGTTTATAAACACTGTGGTGTGGCCCGTGCAGCCAGCCAAGCCAAATGAAAAACCACACTCAAGGGTGGCAAAACCTCACCAGCAGGTCCTCGGAGGAGTGTCAGCTCCCAGCACAGACACAGGGCGCGTCCGCGTGGCTTCCTGGCCCTGAGGAGACGTGCTGCTGAAAGCCAGTGGCTCCAATTCCAATGTGTGTAATTGACAACATGGAGCCGAGGTTTCAATCCCTGCTGCCTGGATTGGTTCAATGTACAGGAACTGGAGTAGGATCCGAGCAGCTTAGAAAGTCACCTAACATCTGTATTCCAGGATGTGACAATTCTACCCAACAACAACTACATTCAAATGCATGAGGCTCTCTCTTTCTATATATACAGGGTGGCCATTAAGTTTATGTGCAATTTCAGGCATTGTAACTATTTAAATTGCACATAAACTTTAAATAGTTGTAGCTATTTAAATTGCACACAAACTATTTTTTTTTTTTTTTGAGACAGAGTATCACTATGTTGCCTTCGGTAGAGTGCCATAGCATCACAGCTCACAGCAACCTCAAACTCTCGGGCTTAAGTGATTTTCTTGCCTCAGCCTCCCAAGTAGCTGGGACTATAGGTGCCCGCCACAATGCCCAGCTATTTTTTGGTCGCAGTTGTCGTTGTTGTTTAGTAGGCCCAGGCTGGGCTTGAACCCCTCACTCTTGGTGTATGTGGCCAGCACCCTACCCACTAAGCTACGGGTGCCACCCGCACACAAACTTTATGGCCACCCTGTATTCAGACACAGAGAGACATATAACTTGTATATAAACACACACATACACATACAATATACATACCCTAATAAATATATATACCCACACACCCACACATACATTTAACAGCCCTTGAACAGCTTGAGAGTTGGGGGGACCAACCTCCTGTGCAGCTGGAAATCTGCCTATAACTTTCGACCACTCCAAAACTTAACTACTAATAGCCGCTGTTGACTAGGAGCCTCGCCAATAACAGAAACAGTCGATGAACACATATTTTGTATGTTTCATGTCTTCTATGCTGTATAATTACCAGAAAGTAAGAGAGAAGAAAATATTACTGAGAAAATCATAAGGAAGAGGAAATCTTGCTCAGTAAGTCAGTAAGTGGAAGTGGATCCCCCCATGCGTCTTCATCCTCACCATCTTCATGTTGATGGAGGAGGAGGAGGAGGGGTTGGTCTCGGGGAGGCAGCAGTGGAATAAAGACAGATAGACGTGGACCTGTCTGCACAGTTCAAGTCTGTGTTGTTCAATGGCCAACTCTGTGCATGTATATTCATCTGCGTGTATATGTATATACACACAGTTTTATATGTATATGGACATGTCTCTATGGACTTCATGGCCACCCTGTATACGTACACACACACATACACACAGAGGAGGGCATTTCATTCTTCCCGTAACTTTTTGAGAAAAGCATTATCAGCCTTATGGAACAGAGAAGGACACAGAGCCCAAGGAGGCTGGGTGACCTGCCAGCAGTACCCGCAGCCAGGATCCAAGCCAGCTCTGTGCGACAGCACACACCTGCTCACTTCTCTGCACCTGTCTTATTTCTTTTATTAGTGTGTTCCTCTCTACTACAAGAGTTTTCTCAATTTGATCAATGAGATCGTGTTGCTACATCTGCCTAAATTATACGTAAATATAGGTCTCTACCACCTAAAATGATTTTTTTCCCGAAACCCGTCTAAATGTGCAAACAAGTAATTGCTATAGCCTATGAAAAGTACATTGAATTCTTTAAAAACTTTGCCCATGGCAGCTTTAGGGCCTACAAGCCTTGGGATCTTTGCCTTTATAGATCACTATTAAAGCATCTTTTTTTATGATAGGAGGTAATTTCTCTTAGGATTTCAAGGAGTATGAAAAAGTACAGTAAAGCTGTATTCGTGGGTTTTATTAATTGATTAGTAATGATAACCCTGATAGGTTAATAATAAATTATTGGACCAGGCGTGGTGATTTGTGCCTGTGATCCTAGCACTTTGGGAGGCTGAGGTGGGCAGATTGCTTGAGCTCAGGAGTTGGAGACCAAGACCGAGAGCGAGATCCCATCTCCAAAATTAGCTGGGCATTATGGGCACCTGTAGTCCCAGCTACTCGGGAGCCTGAGGCAAGAGGATGGCCTGAGTCCAGGAATTTGAGGTTGCTGTGAGCTATGATGGTGCCATACACTCTCACCAGGGTGACAGAGTGAAACTCTGTCTCCAAAATAAATCAATAAAAATTATAATAATAATAATAAAGCATTGGTTAATAATTAACCAATTACTAATTTAATGGAATAATTATCAGAGTAGAAACTTGAAATAGAGCTGAAACATAAAGGACCAATTGAATAAACATCAAAGATGCTAGTTTGTGAATCAAGAATAAGGTTCAAGGATGTGAAGAGACTTGCTCTGGCTTTGCCAAGGGGAGCTGAACTTCTGAAGGCTGGATAAGTCAAGACTGTGAGTCCCCCTTGCAGATCCCAAACTGCCCACCATGAGCATTTCCAGGACTTATACAAGAATCACTGAGGGCAGATTTTGATGCAAGAAAGATGCATTCATCCTAAAGGATTATTCGTTGTCAACACAATTCCACTTCAAAATAAGCCAGCATCTTCGCTGCCTCTCTGAGTCACAGCAGGCACGCCCACCTGTGCTGCCCTCTGACCACACAGCACCGGCTGGTGGCACTTAGGGTGGGACCCGTCATGGGGTGATCTTGCCACACATCTTAGATGAGTGTTTCTACCCTCCCTTGGCAAAGATGGTAATTTTCAAGGAGTTGTTTTCATTTTTACTTTTCTGCATGCAAAAATGGAATGAAAAATATCGGGTTCACATTCGGGCAAATCGTTTCCCAGGCAAGTGACCATCAGAAAAAAATATCTTAGAAATGTATTTTCGCAGAAATTCGATCAGGAAAATCACGGTCTAGTGAAAAACATCAGCATTTGCAGTAGCGTGTGTATTTTAAATTCTTACAGAAAGGCCCCAGAATGAAGGACAACTTTCATTACTGTCAATAGAACATTAGGATGCTTTTAAAATTTTTTCCCCTTCAGGGACTCAAAACATAAACTTGGGTTATAAGGAATGATAATATAAACTTTAGCAATATTTTTCTTACTTTTGCTCACGGGTAAACAAAGATGTAGAGAAAGAAATGCTTTTCCCCCACGAGCATATTGTAAACACTGACAACATAAACAAATCTCCCTTGTTAACCATAAAAATAAACCATTGCATTTGATTCCTCCTGAGCCTCACATATAGTTATTCTGATTTAAATTTGCAAAAGCTATAATTAATTGTATTTTTTGTGGCAATTTTTGTTTCATGCCTGTACTTTTATTAAATTTGTGCCCAAAGGCATTTCAAAGAGAGTTGTTTTACACACAGCAAGGAGCTGGGATATATAGAGAACATGGCTCCTTAGAATCCAAGAGTTTTGCATTTTTTTTTTTTTTTAACAACAAAAACTGACTGATCCTGAAGAAAGTGAAAAAAAAAAGGAGTCTTAGAAGGGAACGTTAATGCATGCATATTTTTGGTACATTAAAGACTCCAATGTGCTAATTCAAGCACTGTTTACTTTTTGTATATAACAGGATTGCTGTTTTCAAGGGAAAAACAGAAGATATTTTCTGCATGCCAAAAAGTACTTACTCATGAAGTCTGAAGTCCCATTATTATTAGCAGTAATTCTTACGTTGAGCATCTGTGAATAACTTCTTATAGCAGAACACTGTTTTGGGTCAGCTGAAGGCCAAAAATAATGAGTTGGCCCCCTGCCTTTGCATATTGAGTTAAATAGTGGCCAATTAATAAAATTGATATTTTGTTGTTTCTGTTGTTGCTCCCAGGATACATTTCAGAAAAGGAAAACAAACAGTTGTTGATGTGTTTCATAAATTTCCAATGGAATATATTTCTCACAAGTTGAAAGACTGCAAACGCTGTTAAGTAACCAGACAATTACGAGAAGCTGCTGGTGTATTTCTGTGGTTTAGCAAAAAGGGCCAAGTCGGAAGGAAAAGACATTCCCAGCATTTTCTAAAGCTAGATAAATACAGAAACGAAATATAGATGAAAGATGGAACTGCTCTCTACAGCGTCTGCCAGATTCCTCGACTTTTTGGCATACGGATTGAATTTGGCAAATGTAACCAGTAGCAATCTTTTCCATTCAAAGGAGCAGCGTATACTTTATTTGACTATACCGTTTGTGCATTTTTGACCCTCCAAAACTGTTTTTCTTTTGTAGGGGAAGATTCTTTCTATAGAGTTGGCTACAATTTCATGTATTTGAATGGATCATTTGTGACCAAAAAATGGCTGCGGGGCACAGCTACTGTCGAACAGCTCCAAGGAACCTACAGATGGGCAGGAAAAGCATCTTTCTTTGAAACCAGAAGATGCTTTAACATGTGCCAGCACTGTCTCATGCCAATCTAAGGCTTTGACATCCAAACCTATTTAAATTTGAGAAATCCTAAACGGTATAATTTAGACGAGATAAGCTTACCTAGCACTGTCATTTTCTTCCATTTGTGATCAGAAAATCTTTAAAGGAGCTCAATATTCCTAATTTTGAGAACATGGTAATGTTAAGACCATGAATAACTCTCCAATTCAAAATTAAATTTTCATGGAATCCAATATCTCTTTAACTCCCCAATTTTTTTCTTAGCTGGCGGTGATTCTATAGTAAACTTATTAGAATTTATAGGTAACCATCTCTAAAATTATGATGTTCATGAGTAAGTAGCAAGGCGATGTTTCTGGCTTCACTCAACTCAGGAAACAGACTCATACCTGATGTCTTTTATGTAACTCAGATGGAAATGACTTTGTGTTTTTTTACCTTTCATTAGTTTCCTCTAACCAAACAAAAACAATGAGAAGTGTGCACTTGTTGCTATGAGGTTTTTGAATGCAACATGATGGACAGATATTTGGTTTTCAAACAGCCCAAAATTCAGGCAGAGTTTGTATAGTTGACTGGGGTTTGCATATATTGTTGTTATTAACGTTACTTGTCATCTCCCATGCTCTTAATCATTAAGTAGCAGCTGATTTAAAGCAAAGGAAAGGCTTTAGCACGGCATGAGTGCCAGACAAACCCCATACTTTTAACATAAAGTTTTGAGCCAGCAGTGACAGATATAAAAATCAGAATCTGTAATTTGCCAAGTTGAAAAAGCCTCAAACCAATATGTGAATGCTTCATCTGTTTCTTTGTACATGAAATGGAGAGTGTTTTGTACAGATCTAAAAGGGTTGGGGGTGTGTCTTTTCCTAAACTTAGGTTGACAGTGTAATAGTACGCCTCATGTAATCACAAAGTATTTGACAAAAAAAAAAAAAAAAGAAAGAAACAGTTGTTATTCTGTTTGAATTTCAGAATGCTAAGTCCATACCAGGAGCTGGCAGTAGCTCAGTCTGGAATATTTTCAATAAAAATTATAAATAATTACCTTTCACATTTTATAATTTATTTTTACATCCATTTAACTCACAAAGTTTGCCTTAGGAAGGCGCTCTTTAATAAAAATAAAACAATAATAAGAAATAAGACTAGCCAAAGCTGTCAGCAAGAATTTAGTTATTTTAACAAATAAGGCTGAATTTTCTAGAAGTTAAATTTTGGGTAAAATGTCCTATGTACATCTTTTTTAAAAAAATTTTTTATTGCTACATCATAGTTGTGTGAGTGTGTGTGTGTGTGTGTGTGTGTATATATATATCTTTAAAAGACCTTCAATAATAACCTCATGAAAAAGGCATAGATATAAAAAACTCTGAAACAGCTAAGCTAGCAGCATAACAAAAGAACATCAGCTCAATTTCAGTCCAGAAATTTATATTCTGGCCTGTGACATTCATGTGTATCACTCAGAGCACTTTCTGCTCACCGTGATTGCCCTTTGATGGTACCTGTATCAGTGTCAAATCTCGGAGGCCAACTTGTAAAGTACCAGTTTCCTTGCCCAAGGTTGACCGGACTAGGGCTGGGTACTTTTCTTAAACTAGGCCAATTGGATTCCTTGCCCCAACATTTTTGAACTGAAAATGAAAAATAGCATGGGGCCTTTGGGCGAATGGATGCATAAACCCCGGAAAAGCAAAGAAAACTGTGGTGAAAGAGAGGAAGCCAACAGGTAGAGAAAGAATAAAATGAAGTGGAGGAAAGATGACATATGAAAAAAAATATTGCTAAAAGGCTTTGGAGTCCTCTGTCCAGCACCTACTTAGGGCTCCAATGCTTTCTGGCCCATGAAAATTCTGTGCGTAAGCTTACTTCAGTTGTTTATGTTCTTGTCAGTTTGTTGATTCCTAGTGGATACTACATTATATCCAGGGGACTTTGGACACATCGTGCAGACTATTGAGCTAAAGCTTCCCAGTCTTCAATGTGGGGAGAATAATATCTGGATCACAGCAATTTACAATCGCCGAGACATGGAAACAACCTAAATGCCCACCAACCGAGGAATGGATTAACTAACTGTGGTATAGTATAGCATGGAATACTATTCAGCCATAAAAAGATGGTGACTTCACATCTTTTGTATTAACCTGGATGGAGTTGAAACCCATTCTTCTCAAAACAGTATCACAAGAATGGAAAAGCAAATATCCAACGTACTCAATATTAATATGAAGCCAGTAGATGATCTAATTCATGCCCATATAGGAGAAACACTCATTTCAATTCTAGTTGTGGGAGGGGAAATGAAGGAAGGGTTGGAGGGGAGGGAGGTTTGGGGTGCTCCCCATGAATGGGCACAATGTCAGGGTAGATGGCACACCTTCTGGGTGCAGGACACAGCTATAAGATGGACTTTACCTAACACATTCAAATATTGTGATTTGGTTGTTTGTACCCTCACTTTAACCTGAAATTTAAAAAAATATATATCTGCATCACAGGAGACTGAAGGACAAGAAATAAGCACTAGCCCAGTGGTGAATACTCAGTAATCGATTGTTTTTCTTTTAAAAATAGATTAACTTGGCTGAGTGGGGTGGCTCACACCTGTAATCTTAGCACCCTGGGGGGCTGAGGTGTGAGGATCACTTGTGGCCACATAGATTTACTTAAGCCAAAACATAATTTCCCACAGTAAAATCTTTAAATAAATTTAAATGATAAAGTGAAAGGAAGTGTCAAATAAGTTGATTAAAATTTTGAACAAACAAAAATATTTATCCAAGTTTTACATTTGAACTCTCATCAGGCATGAAATCACTGTAGTAAAAATAATATTACTAAAAGTAATTATATATACACCCTCTGACCCGGCACATTCAAAATCAATCATTGTTTATATGCACCAAAATATGCATCAAGAATGCTCACAGCAGCACTATTTGGAATAGACTTAACTTTAATTTTTTTAATATGCAAAGCAATGGTCCCCAACCTTTTTGGCACCAGGGACCAGTTTCATGGAAGATAATTTTTCCATGGACCGGGGAGGAAAGGGAGACTCTGTCAGAGGCAGAGCTCAGGAGGTGATTCAAGCAATGAGGAACAGCTGTAAATACAGATGAAGCTTCATTAATTCACCTGCCGCTGAACTCTCGCTGTGGGGGCCCAGCTCCTAAGAGGTCATGGACCTATACCAGGTCCACAGATGTAGGGGATTCTAAAACAAAAGTTTCATGTTCAAATTACCCATTCATAAATTTCTCAGAATGTTGGTAAAATGCTGTATCAATATAATTCATACGTCTGTGATTCTATATGTGTATAAAGTAATGTATATTCTCTAGAATAAACTAGAAACTGGTATCTAAATTAAATTATAAAACTGCATCTGGAATAAATTACAGAAACTGGTGTGAAAGTTTTTTTAAAAAATAGGCCAAAGCCCTTTATTGTAGAGTACAAGTACAGTCCCTTCAAATAAAAACAGTCTACCTGCATACAAATCTGTACATGAAAATCCTGAAGATTAGGAAAAGATCCAGCTGGATCAGTAATAATGTACAAACCATCCCAGTATATATGAAGTTTGAATACAACTATAGTGGATGTTGTAGTGTGCCACCCAGCCTAACTGAGCAGAAAAGTGACTGACTGATGGTGAGGGACTCTATATGTTCATGATTAACTGATAGGCAACTGTAGCATTTAATATTGAAAATTAATAAATTAATTAAGAATACTAATAGGCTAAATGTGCACAGTAGAAGACTTATGGGTCTTCCTGTCCAAACGAGGTTTTGGGGTGATAATATGAGATATTTTAGAAGAGTTTTAAGAAGTAATAGTGACCACATATTCTGATCTCAAATTAGGATGGTTAGCAATTTATATAAAAAATGTTTTACAAGAGTATAAAAATTAAATGACATTAATACCTTTAATGTACAGATTTGAACTGCATGGGTTCACTTATACACATATTTAGATTTTCTTCTGCCTTTGCCACCCCTGAGAAGAACCCATCCTTTGCCTCTTTCTCTTCAGCTATTCAACACGAAGATGGTGAGGCTGAAGAGATTCGTGGTGAACCACTTCCACTTAATGAATTGTAAAACTACAATATATAATGTATATAACAGAAAGGTGTTAACTGACTAAAGTTTATGTTGTCACTAAGGCTTCAGGTGCAGTCAAAAGTTATACAAAGATTTTTGACTGTGTGGGGATGGGGACTCAGTGCCCCTAACCCGTGATGTTTAGGGGTCAATTATGCATCTCAATAAATTTTGTAGAAAAATTTAAAATTATAAGCCATTGAATGGTTAATAAAAGGAATCATGGAAGGAATATTTTGATGTAGTTTGAGTTCCTTTTTCTATGTTAGAGTTTACTCCCAGGTCCAGGGGTCCTCACTCTTTACTGTGCATATGAATTATCTGGGGATCTTGTCACAATGCAGATTCTGATCCAGTGGGTCTGGCACGGGTTTGTGGTCTTACATTTCTAGCACGCACCCTGGTGAGACAGTTGCTCTCAGTGTCTGGGACCACACTATGAAGAATGAGTTCTTAGCTCTCAGGCAGCTGAGAGAGCCTGCAAGCAAGGAGAGCCCAAGGCCAGTTGCCTCCAGGCCACAAGCAGTCTTGTCCTTTTATGTCCATGTGACACACACACACACACGACATAGTTTTCTGCTGACAGGAAAAATGGTCAGGCTGCTCTGTTGTAGAAGACAACCACGTACTATCTGACATACTGCCTTTGACACCCTTTCAAAGGTAATAACATGATTGGACTGCCCAGGGATCCAGCACCCTAGTTCAGATCTTTTATTCCTATTTTCAAAGCTGAGACCTTTGCAGATAGTATTTTAGACTAGGTAACCTATACATTCAGCTGCCTCTTGGCCATAGTAAAACACAGTTTTTATAGTATTGTATTAGCAGAAATTACCCTTTCTTTTTTTTTCTTTATGAGTAATAAATAAAGTATCCTAGATAGACCGTCTTACGTTCATAGTGGCATTGCAAATCCAAAGTCCACAACTTGAGGGGTGAAGACAAGATGGCTGACTGAAGCCAGCTTTCCACAGAAGCTCCCGTCCAGAAGGAGAGTTAAAGGACAGAAATTTAGCAAGTAACCAGGTGGATTAGAGCTGCACGAAGAGAGAAGAATGAAGAACGCACATCAACCCTGTTGAGGCAAGCTGTGACCCCGAGGATACAAAATCCATCACTAAATGGATGGGAGTCCCTTCCCCCATGAGAATGGCTCGGAGTGCCCCACAAAAAAATGAGCAGAGTTCAAAGGTCCTCCCACTACACTCCACAGAAGAGACCCTCTAAAAACTGGACCTACCTCCCCTACTAGGGTGTCACGGCGTTTTCCTGCCAGGCATAAAACTGTATAAAACTGTATATATTCTCTACTTGCAATTCTGAGCTCCCAGCACTCCCCTCCACTCTCACTCTGAGGTCAGGAGGCCTGTCCCCCAGGAGTCCAGATTCTTGAGTGATTTCTTGAGGGGTGTGGACAGGGCCTAGACGGCAGCTGGTCAGTGCTGATTCTGCGGCACAGGAATGAGGAGAGGATGATTGGCTGAGAGGGAACCACACCAGAGAGGTGGTGCCCCGAGGTGCAGAGCAGCAGCCATTTTTGTCAACAATAGGGCTCACTCCCGGATATTCCGAAGCCACACCCCCTGTCTCCCTGGGCAACCAGAGGAGGCCAGGCATCTTCTCAAGTGGCAACCACCATGGAACAGATCTGGGATGGAAATGCAGGCCCTGTGAGTAAAGGGTTTGCCTGAGGTGGTACCGGCCGGGGTGGAGCGCAGGGACCAGAAAACACAAGCGCAGAGCTGGGAAATTCCCAGGGTGGGGCTGACCCAGAGGACTGCTTTACTGAGACTAAGATGCAACCAGCCCTCAGGGGATTGTCAGCCTAGAGACAAAAAAAGGCAGGAGGCTAGAACTGACACCTAACCAAATACAAACCTACAGGAGCAAAGACAGGGCCTGAGGCGCAGGCTCTGGGAACTCAAAACAGCCTGTCTAATGCAAAGGGAATTTAGCAGGGACAGAAACAAATTCCCGCAAAGTTGTTCTGTTCTGTTCTGTCAGTAACGTAAATCAGGGGCAGGGCTGGAACTGAGTGAACACTCTCCCAGCCTCCATCAAGCACCCAAAAGTTTGTCAGGCCTCACCTCCCCCTGCTAGATAGAGGCAGAATGCAGTGGCCTGGCTGAGCAGATATAGATTTCCTTGTGATTCAGGCAGGGGCAAACCCCTGGAGTATAGGTTCACTACAGGCAACGGGGTCACAGCCCTACGGGGCTATCATGACTGGGTGTGACAGAGGTGCAAGGTGGGGAAGGAGGCATCAACCTTCCCAGACTAATCCATTTGCTGGGTGGGTCCTCCTGACTTCATGGACCACCAGAGCAAGTCATATCTGAGCTGTCACCAGACCCCTGTGATCCAGTTGCCAGAGACCTTTTAAACTCTCCCACCTGAGACAGGTGCTGACTGAGACAATTGATTTGGACCTTTTGAACTGAGCCAATCAAGTGGTGCCATGGGTGTGTGCTTGTAGGAAGGTTTGATTTCCTTTTCCAATTGTTGCCTGTTGGGGGTCAGGGTGACTTAATTGCTGGTATTTCTCCACAGCTGAGACTTCAACCCAGAGTAACTGTTTCACTAGGGTCAGACAGAGACTATCTGAAAACAAGACAGAACCACCTAGCCCCACCACACCAAACAGGTCCCCAGTTTCACAGGCCATACCACTGTACAGGTCCTCAACAAAGCTCCAATGGAGAAATCAAATGGTTTAAAATAATCATGGGGTGGAATCAGCGGAAAAGCTCTGGTAACATGAATAACCAGAATAGATCCCCCCCCCCAAGGAAAGATATGGCAGATGTAACTGAAGATCCCATTCATAAACAGCTGGCCGAGATGTCAGAAATCAAATTCAGAATTTGGATTGCAAACAAGATTAATAGAATGAAGGAAAATTTGGAATTAGACATTTGAGGAGCAATTCAAAAGTCGGAATTAGAAATTCGAGGAGAAATTCAAAAGTTGTCTCAAGAATTAAACAAATTTAAAGACAAAACCACCAAAGATTTTGACGCACTGAAGCAAGAATTTGGAGCCCTCAAAGATCTGAAAAATACAATAGAATCCCTCAGTAACAGAGTGTAGCAAGCAGAAGAAAGGATTTCTGACATTGAAGACAAAGCCTTTGAACACTCCCAAACTCTCAAAGAGAAAGAGAAATAGAGAGCAAAAACAGATCATTCTCTCAGAGAGCTCTGGGATAATTCGAAGAAGGCTAATATCCACCTCATTGGAATCTCTGAAAGTGATGAAGTGGCCTCACAAGGCACAGAGGCCCTTCCCCATGAAATTATGAAAGAGAATTTTCCAGACATGACAAGAGATTCTGAAATTGAGATAGCAGATAGTTTCAGAACCCCAGCACGACTCAATCTGAACAAGACATCCCCCAGGCATATCATAATTAACATCACTAAAGATAATATGAAGGAGAAAATTATGAAATCAGCCACATGTAAGAAATCCATTACCTACAAAGGGAAGAATATTAGAATGACTGCAGATCTCTCTGCTGTAAATTTTCAAGCCAGAAGAGGGTGGTCATTGACTTTTAATCTCCTAAAGCAAAATGAATTTCAACCCTGGATCCTGTATCCAGCTAAACTGAGTTTCATTTATGATGGAGAAATTAAATACTTTCATAACATTCATATGTTGAAGAAATTTGCCATAACCAAACCAGCTCTTCAGGATATTCTCAGACCTATCCTCCATAATGATCAGCCCAATCCTCTACCACAAAAGTAAACTCACTCGAAACTTTTGATCAAACTCCAACTTCTACATTGGTGAAAGGATTAAATATGTCCATGTACTTTCAAAAAACTTGATGCACAAAATTTCATCAGACTTATAAATATTCTCCATTAATGTGAACGGCTTAAACTGTCCTCTAAAGAGGCACAGGTTAGCTGACTGGATACAAAAACTCAGGCCAGATATTTGCTGCATACAAGAGTCAAATCTTACCTTAAAAGATAAATATAGACTCAGGGTGAAAGGATGGTTGTCCATATTTCAGGCAAATGGTAATCAGAAAAAAGCAGGTGTTGCAATTCTATTTGCAGACACAATAGGCTTTAAACCAACAAAAGTAAGGAAGGATAAGAATGGTCACTTCATATTTGTTAAGGATAATACTCAATATGAGGAGATTTCAATTATTAATATTTATGCACCCAACCAGAATGCACCTCAATTTATAAGAGAAACTCTAACAGACATGAGCAAATTGATTTCCTCCAGCTCCATAATAGTCGGAGATTTCAATACTCCTTTGGCAGAGTTGGATAGATCCTCCAATAAGAAGCTGAGCAAAGAAATTTTAGATTTAAACCTAACCATCCAACATTTGGATTTACAGACATCTATAGAACATTTCATCCCAACAAAACTGAATACACATATTTCTCCTCAGCCCACAGAACATACTCCAAAATCGATCACATCTTAGGTCACAAGTATAACCTAAGTAAATTTAAAGGAATAGAAATTATTCCTTGCATCTTCTTAGACGACCATGGAATAAAAGTTGAACTCAGTAACAATAGGAATCTGCATACTCATAAAAAAACATGGAAGGTAAATAACCTTATGCTGAATGATAGAAGGGTCAGAGATGAGATTAAGAAGAAAATTGCCACTTCAATTGCTCCAGGGGTCCTCCTCATGAAATAATTCCCAGGCTGATTTCCTCAAGGGTTTTCCCTGAACTCTCTTCTAGTATTTTTATAGTTTTATGTCTTAAGTTTAAATCTTTAATCCAATGAGAGTCTATCTTAGTTAATGGTGAGAGGTGTGGGTCCAGTTTAAGTCTTCTACAGGTTGCCAGCCAGTTCACCCAGCACCGTTTGTTAAATAGGGAATCTTTTCCCCACTGAATGTTTTTAATTGGCTTGTCAAAGATTAAATAACGGTAAGTAGCTGGATTCATCTCTTGGTTCTCTATTCTGTTCCAGACATCTACTTCTCTATTTTTGTGCCAGTACCATGTTGTTTTGATCACTATCGATTTGTAGCATAGTCTGAGGTCTGGTAGCGTGATTTCTCCTGCTTTGTTTTTATTTCTGAGCAATGTCTTGGCTATTCGAGGTTTTTTCTGATTCCATATAAAATGAAGTATTATTTTTTCAAGATCTTTAAAGTATAACAGTGCAGCTGTAATAGGGATTGTGTTAAAATTATATATTGCTTTGGATAGTATGGACATTTTAATGATGTTGATTCTTCCCAGGCATGAGCATGGTATGTTTTTCCATTTGTTAACATTTTCAGCTATTTCTTTCCTTAGAGTTTCATAGTTCCCTTTATAGAGATCTTTCACGTCCTTTGTTAGATAAACTCCCAAATATTTCATCTTCTACACTTGATCTTAGTCAAAAGGCCGAGAAACAATATATTTCATCTTCTTTGGCACAACTGTGAATGCGATAGAGTCCTTAACTGTTTTTTCAGCTTGACTATTGTTGGTATGTATAAAGGCTACCAATTTATGAAAGTTCATTTTGTAACCTGAGTTGCTGCTGTATTCCTTGATCACTTCTAAGAGTTTTTTAGTAGAATCCATAGTGTTTTCCAGATATACAATCATATCATCTGCGACGAGCGAAAGTGTGATCTCTTCTGATCCTATATGGATACCGTTAATTGCCTTTTCTTCCCTACTGGGACCTGATCAAGCTAAAATGCTTCTGCACAGCCAAGAACACAGTAAGTAAAGCAAGAAGACAGCCCTCAGAATGGGAGGAGATATTGGCAGGTTATGTCTCCGACAAAGGTTTGATAACCAGAATCCACAGAGAACTCAAACGTATAAACAAGAAAAGAACAAGTGATCCCATCGTAGGCTGGGCAAGGGATTTGAAGAGAAACTTCTCTGAAGAAGACAGGTGTGTGGCCTACAGACATATGAGAAAATACTCATCATCTTTAATCATCAGAGAAATGCAAATCAAAACTACTTTGAGATATCATCTAACTCCAGTAAGACTAGCCTATATCACAAAATCCCAAGACCAGAGATGTTGGTGTGGATGTGGAGATAAGGGAACACTTCTACACTGCTGGTGGGAATGCAAATTAATACATTCCTTTTGGAAAGATGTTTGAAGAACACTTAGAGATCTAAAAATAGATCTGCCATTCAATCCTATAATTCCTCTACTAGGCATATACCCAGAAAACCAAAAATCACATCACAACAAAGATATTTGTACCAGAATGTTTATTGCAGCCCTATTCATAATTGCTAAGTCATGGAAAAAGCCCAAGTGCCCATCGATCCACGAATGGATGAATAAATTGTGGTATATGTACACCATGGAATATTATACAGCCTTAAAGAAAGATGGAGACTTTATCTCTTTCGTGTTTACATGGATGGAGCTGGAACATATTCTTATTAGTAAAGTATCCCAAGAATGGAAGAAAAAGTATCCAATGTACTCAGCCCTACCATGAAACTAATTTATGGCTTCAACATGAAAGCTATAAACCAGTTACAACCTAAGAATAGGGGGAAGGGGGAAAGGGAGGGGAGGGATGGGGGAGGTGGGCAGAGGGAGGGTGATTGGTGAGATTACACCTGTGGTGCATCTTACAAGGGTATATGTGAAACTTAGTAAATGTGGAATGTAAATGTCTTAGCACAATAACTAAGAAAATGCCAGGAGGGCTATGTCAACCAGTGTGATGAAAATGTGTGAAACGGTCTATGAAACTAGTGTATGGTGCCCCATGATCACATTAATGTACACAGCTATGATTTAATAAAAAAAAAAAAGAAGGAAATTGCAAATTTTTGGAACAAAATGACAATGAAGACACGAATTATCAGAACCTCTGAGATACCACAAAGGCAGTCCTAAGAGGGAAATATAGCACTGCAAGCCTTCCTCAAGAGAACGGAAAGAGAGGAAGATAACAACTTAATGGGACATCTCAAGCAACTGGAAAAGGAAGAACATTCCAATCCCAAACCAAGTAGAAGAAAAGAAAGAACCAAAATTAGAGCAGAATTATATAAAATTGAAAACAAAAGAATTATACAATAGATCAATAAATCAAAAAGTTGATTTTTTGAAAAGGTCAAGAAAATAGATAAACCTTTGGCTAACCTAACCAGGAAAAAAAGAGTAAAATCTCTAATATCATCAATCAGAAACAACAAAGACAAAATAACAATAGACTCCTCAGAAATTTAAAAAAATCCTTAATGAATATTACAAGAAACTTTATTCTCAGAAATATCAAAATCTGAAGGAAAATTGACCGATACTTGAAAGCACATCACCTTCCAAGTCTTAGCCAGAATTAAGTGGAAATGTTGAACAGGCCCATATCAAGTTCTGAAAAAGCATCAACCATACAAAATCTCCCTAAAAAGAAAAGCCCGGGACCAGATGGCTTCACATCAGAATTCTACCAAACCTTTAAAGAGGAACTAGTACCTATATTACTCAACCTGTTCCAAAATGTAGAAAAAGAAGGAAGACTACCCAACACATTCTATGAAGCAAATATCACCCTGATCCCCAAAACAGGAAAAAACCCAACAAGAAAAGAAAATTATAGACCAATTATAGACCAATTATAGAAAATTATATTCACTATGAATATAGATGCAAAAATATTCAACAAGATCCTAACAAACAGAATCCAGCAACACATCAAACAAATTATACATCATGACCAAGTTGGTTTTATCCCAGGGTCTCAAGGCTGGTTCAATATACGTAAATCTGTAAGTATAATTCAGCACATAAACAAATTAAAAAACAAAGACCATATGATTGTCTCAATTGATGCAGAAAAAGCTTTTGATAATATCCAGCATCCCTTCATGATCAGAACACTTAAGAAAATTGGTATAGAAGGGACATTTCTTAAACTGATAGAGGCCAACTACAGCAAACCCACAGCCAATATCGTATTGAATGGAGTTAAACTGAAATTATTTCCACTCAGATCAGGAACCAGACAAGGCTGCCCACTGTCTCCACTGCTCTTGTAATGGAAGTTTTAGCCATCACAATTAGGGAAGAAAAGGTGATCAAGGGTATCCATATAGGGTCAGAAGAGATCAAACTTTTGCTCTTTGCAGACGATATGATTGTATATCTGGAAAACACCAGGGATTCTACTACAAAACACTGTGAAGTGATCAAGGAATATAGCAGTGTCTCGGGTTACAAAATCAACATTCATAAATCGATAGCCTTTATATATACCAACAATAGTCAAGCTGAAAAAACATTTAAGGACTCTATTCCATTCACAGTAGTGTCAAAGAAGATGAATTATTTGGGAGTTTATCTAACAAAGGATGTGAAAGATCTCTATAAAGAAACTCTAAGAAAAGAAATAGCTGAAGATGTTAACAAATGGAAAAACATACCATGCTCATGGCTGGGAAGAATCAACATCATTAAAATGTCCATACTACCCAAAGCAATATACAATTTTAATGCAATCCCTATTAAAGCTCCACTGTTATACTTTAAAGATCTTGAAAAAAATTATACTTTGTTTTATATGGAATCAGAAAAAAGCTCAAATAACCAAGACATTACTCAGAAATAAAAACAAAGCAGGAGGAATCACGTTATCAGACCTCAGACTAAATTATAAATTGATAGTGATCAAAACAGCATGGTACTGGCTCAAAAGCAGAGAAGTAGATGTCTGGAACAGAATAGAGAACCAAGAGATGAATCCAGCTACTTACCGTTATCTGATCTTTGACAAGCCAATTAAAAACATTCAGTGGGGAAAAAATTCCCTATTTAACAAATGGTGCTGGGTGAACTGGCCGGCAACCTGTGGAAGACTGAAACTGGATCCACACCTTTCACCAT
The DNA here is from genome assembly GCF_027406575.1 of Nycticebus coucang. Classification (NCBI taxonomy): domain Eukaryota; kingdom Metazoa; phylum Chordata; class Mammalia; order Primates; family Lorisidae; genus Nycticebus; species Nycticebus coucang. The sequence goes on along the minus strand of NC_069799.1, from coordinate 47,347,479 downwards.
TAACTAACATAGACTCTCACTGGATTAAAGATTTAAACTTAAGACATGAAACTATAAAATACTAGAAGAGAGTGCAGGGAAAACCCTTGAAGAAATCGGTCTGGGCGGGTATTTTATGAGGAGGACCTCCCAGGCAATTGTAGCAGCTTCAAAAATACACTACTGGGACCTGATCAAACTTAAAAGCTTCTGCACAGCAAAGAACACAATAAGTAAAGCAAGCAAACAGTCCTCAGAATGGGAGAAGATATTTGCAGGTTATGTCTCGACAAAGGTTTAATAATCAGAATTAAAAGAGAACTCAAACATATAAGCAAGAAAAGAACAAGTGATCTCATAGCAGACTGGGCAAGGGACTTGAAGTGAAATTTCTCTGAAGAAGACAGGTGCATGGCCTACAAACATATGAAAAACTGCTCATCATCTTTAATCATCAGAGAAATGCAAATCAAAACTACTTTGAGTTATCATCTAAATCCAGTAAGATTAGTCCATATCACAAAATCCGAAGACCAGAGATGTTGGCGTGGATGTGGAGAAAAGGGAACACTTCTACACTGCTGGTGGGAATGCAAATTAATACATTCCTTTTGGAAAGATGTTTGAAGAACACTTAAAGATCTAAAAATAGATCTGCCATTTGATCCTATAATTCCTCTACTAGGTATATACCCAGAAGACCAAAAATCACATTATAACAAAGATATTTGGGGAGGGAGACAAGATGGCGGACTGAAGCCAGCTTTCAACAGAGGCTCCCGTCCAGAAGGAGAGTTAAGGGACAGGAATTTAGTAAGTATCCTGGTGGACTTGAGCCACACCAAGAGAGAAGGTTGAAGAACGCACATCTGAGGCAAGCTGTGATCACAAGGACACAAACAAAAGGTACAAAATCCACCACCAAGCGGACGGGAGTCCCCCTCCCCCATGAGACCGGCTCAAGAGCCCCACAATTAAACAAACGGGCAGAAATTAAAGGCCCTCCCACTACACTCCACGGGAGAGACCTTCTAAAAACTGGACCTGCCTACCCTACTGGGGTGCCGTGGCATTCTCCTGCCGGGCATAAAACTGAATAAAACTTTAAAAATCTTTTGCCGGCAACCCTGAATCCCCAACACTCCCCTCCCGCCCACTGAGGTCTGGAGGCCTGTCCCCCAGGAGTTCGGATTCTTGAGTGATTTCTCAAGGGGAGTGGACAGTCCCCGAGTTGCAACTGGTCATCATTGACTCTGAGGCACGCAAGTGAGGAGAGGGCACCGGGCTGAGGGGGAGTCACACCTCGGCGACACTTCCCTGTGGTGCGGTGCAGCAGCCCTCCCTGTGCATCAATACGGCCAGGCATAAAACTGAATGAAACTCTAGCTTCCCCCCCACTCTCACTCGGGGTCTGGGGGCCTGTCCCCCAGGAGTTCAGATCCTTGGGTGATTTCTCGAGGGGAGCGCACAGTGCCCAAGCCGCGACTGGTCAGCGCTGACTCTGAGACACGCGAGCGAGGAGAGGGCACCGGGCTGAGGGGGAGTCACGCCTCGGCGGCACTTCCCTGCAGTGCGGTGCAGCAGCCCTCCCCGGGCAACATTACGGACGGCTGGGCACAAAACTGAATAAAACTCTAGCTTCCCCGCTGAGCGCCCCTACTCTCACTCGGGGTCTGGAGGCCTATCCCCCAGGAGTTCGGATCCTTGGGTGATTTCTCGAGGGGAGTGCACAGTGTCCGAGCTGCGCCAGGTCAGCGCTGACTCTGAGACACGTGAGTGAGGAGAGGGCACTCTACTGAGGGGAAATCAAGCCTTGGTGGCACTTCCCTGCGGTGCGGTGCAGCAGCCCTCTCCGGGCGGGCAACAGTACGGCCGGGCATAAAACTGAATGAAACTCTAGCTTCCCCCTCACTCCTACTCGGGGTCTGGGGGCCTGTCCCCCAAGAGTTCGGATTCTTGGGGGATCTCTCGAGGGGTGTGGACCCAGCATAAACTGCGGCTGCTCAGTGCTGACTCTGGGGCGTGAGACAGAGGAGAAAAGGGTTGGCTGATTGCCCACACCAGAGCGGTAGCTCCCTGGAGGCAGAGCAACAGCCGTTTTTTCTTTAACGGCAGAACGGCTCACTTCTGGATATTCTGAGGCCACACCCCCTGTCTCCCTGGGCAAACAGAGGAGGCCACTGGTGAGCGGGGGATTTCCTGACACTGCCCACAAACCCGGGAAGCTTCCAGGGCGGGCCGACCCAGAGAGGTGATCGGACGCAAGCCTTCAGCAGCAAAGAGGACACAAACCTCCAGCAGCAAAGACGTTTGAACTCAGAACAGCCCGTCTTCTGTAGGTGATTTTGGCAGGAACAGAGACAGAACCCCGCAAAGTTGTCTGTTCTGTTCTGTTCTGTTAACAGCACCCATCAGGGATGGGGCTAAGCCTGAGTGAACACCTCCTTCCCATCACCTGCATCAAGCACTCAAAGATGTCAGGCCCCATCTCCTCCTGCTAAATAGCGGCAGTCTGCGGGGGCCTGGCAGACTTCCTTGCGATTCAGGCAGGTGCAAACCCCTGGAGTGTCTGTTCACTGCAGGCAACTGGGTTAGCCATCTGCAGAGATACCAGTGACTTGGTCCGACGGAGGGGCAAAGTGGGGAAGGAGACATCAACCTTCCCAGACTGCTCTGTTTGCTGGGTGGCTCCTCCTGACTCCACGCTGCACTGAGATGAGCCGTGTCAGAGGAGACACCAGGTCCCTGTGATCCAGTTCCCAGAGACCTCTTGAACTCTCCCACCCGAGACAGGTGCCGATTGAGACAGTTGATTTGGACCTTTTGAACTGGCTAATAGACTGAGGACTTTTCAGGTGGTGCCCTGGGTGTGCAGTTGTAGGAAGGTTTGATTCTCCTTTTCCAACTGGGGCCAGATGGGGGCAGGAGGGGTGACTTAATTGCTGATTTTTCCACACAGCTGAGACTTCAAGCCAGAGTAGAAGTTGCAATAGGATCGAACAGAAACCAGCTGAAAACAAGACAGAACCACTTAGCTCCACCACACAAGACAGGGCCCCAGTTTCTCAGGCCACAACACTGTACGGGCCCTTGATAAAGCCCCAGGGGAAAAATCAAAGGGAGTAAAATAACCATGGGGTGGAATCAGCGGAAAAACTCTGGTAACATGAATAACCAGAATAGATCAACCCCCCCAAGAAAAGATACGGCAGATGTGATTGAAGATCCCGTTCATAAACAACTGGCTGAGATGTCAGAAATCGAATTCAGAATTTGGATTACAGACAAGATTAATAAAATGGAATTAGGAATTCGAGGAGAAATTCAAAAGTTGTCTCAAGAATTTAAGGAATTTAAAGACAAAACCACCAAAGACTTAGACACACTGAAGCAAGAATTTACAGCCCTCAAAGATATGAAAAATACAGTAGAATCCCTCAGCAACAGAATGGAGCAAACAGAAGAAAGGATTTCTGACATTGAAGATAGTCTTTGAACGCTCCCAATCTCTCAAAGAGGAAGAGAAATGGAGAGCAAAAACGGATCACTCACTCAGAGAGCTCTCAGATAATTTGAAAAAAAGCAATATACGAATTATTGGGATTTCTGAGAATGATGAAGTGGCCTCGAAAGGCACAGAGGCCCTTCTGCATGAAATTATGAAAGAAAATTTTCCAGACATGCCTAGAGAATCTGAAATTCAGATAGCAGATAGCTTCAGAACCCCAGCACAATTCAACCCCAATAAGTCATTCCCCAGACATATCATAATTAGCTTCACTAAAGTTAACATGAAAGAGAAGGTTCTCAAAGCAGCCCGGCGAAAGAAAACTATTACGTACAAAGGTAAGAATATTAGAATAACTGCAGATCTGTCTGCTGAAACTTTTCAAGCCAGAAGAGAGTGGTCATCAACTTTTAATCTCCTAAAGCAAAATAACTTTCAACCCAGGATCTTGTATCCAGCTAAACTGAGTTTCATCTATGACGGAGAAATTAAATACTTCAATGACATTCATATGTTGAAAAAATTTGCCATAAGTAAACCAGCTATTCAGGATATTCTCAGACCTATCCTCCACAATGACCAAGCCAATCCTATACCACAAAAGTAAATTCACTCAGAAACTTCGGATCAAACTCCAACTTCCACACTGGCGAAAGAATTAAAAATGTCCACTGGACCTTTGAAAAACTCGATACCCAAAATTCCATCAGACTTAACAATACTCTCCATCAATGTGAATGGCTTAAACTGTCCTCTAAAGAGGCATAGGTTAGCTGACTGGATACAAAAACTCAAGCCAGATATTTGTTGCATACAAGAGTCACATCTTAACTTAAAAGACAAATACAGACTCAGGGTGAAAGGATGGTCATCCATATTTCAGGCAAATGGTAATCAGAAAAAAGCAGGTGTTGCAATTTTATTTGCAGATACAGTAGGCTTTAAACCATCAAAAGTAAGGAAGGACAAGAATGGTCACTTCATATTTGTTAAGGGTAATACTCAATATGATGAGATATCAATTATTAATATCTATGCACCCAACCAGAATGCACCTCTATTTATAAGAGAAACTCTAACAGACATGAGTAACTTGATTTCCTCCAGCTCCATAATCGTCGGAGATTTCAACACTCCTTTGGTAGTGTTGGATCGATCCTCCAGCAAGAAGCTGAGCAAAGAAATCTTAGATTGAAACCTAACCATCCAATATTTAGATTTAGCAGACATCTACAGAACATTTCATCCCAACAAAACTGAATACACATACTTCTCATCAGCCCACGGAACTTACTCCAAAATTGACCACATTTTAGGTCACAAGTCTAACCTCACTAAATTTAAAGGAATAGAAATTATTCCATGCATCTTCTCAGACCATCATGGAATAAAACTTGAATTGAGTAACAACAGGAATCTGCATACTCATACAAAAACATGGAAGTTAAATAACCTTATGCTGAATGATAGCTGGGTCAGAGATGAGATTAAGAAAGAAATCGCTAATTTTTTGGAACATAATGACAATGAAGACACAAACTATCAGAACCTCTGGGACACCGCAAAGGCAGTTCTAAGAGGGAAATTTATAGCACTGCAAGCCTTCCTCAAGAGAACGGAAAGAGAGGAAGTTAACAACTTAATGGGACATCTCAATTAACTGGAAAAGGAAGAACATTCCAACCCCAACCCCAGTAGAAGAAAAGAAATAACCAAAATTAGAGCAGAATTAAATGAAATTGAAAACAAAAGAATAATACAACAGATCAATAAATCAAAAAGCTGGTTTTTTGAAAAGGTCAATAAAATAGATAAACCTCTGGCCAACCTAATCAGAAAAAAAAAGAGTAAAATCTCTAATATCATCAATCAGAAACAACAAAGATGAAATAACAACAGACTCATCAGAAATCAAAAAAATCCTTAATGAATATTACAAGAAACTTTATTCTCAGAAATATGAAAATCTGAAGGAAATTGACCGATACTTGGAAGCACGCCACCTTCCAAGACTTAACCAGAATCAAGTGGAAATGTTGAACAGACCAATATCAAGTTCAGAAATAGCATCAACTATACAAAACTTCCCTAAAAAGAAAAACCCGGGACCAGATGGTTTCACATCAGAATTCTACCAAACCTTTAAAGAGGAATTAGTACCTATATTACTCAACCTGTTCCGAAATGTAGAAAAAGAAGGAAGACTACCCAACACGTTCTATGAAGCAAACATCACCCTGATCCCCAAACCAGGAAAAGACCCAACAAGAAAAGTAAATTATAGACCAATATCACTAATGAATATAGATGCAAAAATATTCAACAAGATCCTAACAAACAGAATCCAGCAACACATCAAACAAATTATACATTATGACCAAGTTGGTTTTATCCCAGGGTGTCAAGGCTGGTTCAATATACGTAAATCTATAAATGTAATTCAGCACATAAACAAATTAAAAAACAAAGACCATATGATTCTCTCAATTGATGCAGAAAAAGCTTTTGATAATATCCAGCATCCCTTCATGATCAGAACACTCAAGAAAATTGGTCTAGAAGGGACTTTTCTTAAACTGATAGAGGCCATCTACAGCAAACCCACAGCCAATATCATATTGAATGGAGTTAAATTGGAATCATTTCCACTCAGATCAGGAACCAGACAAGGCTGCCCATTGTCTCCATTGCTTTTCAACATTGTAATGGAAGTTTTAGCCACCGCAATAAGGGAAGAAAAGGCGATCAAGGGTATCCATATAGGGTCAGAAGAGATCAAACTTTCTCTCTTCGCAGATGATACGATCGTGTATCTGGAAAACACTAGGGACTCTACACAAAACTCCTAGAAGTGATCAAGGAATACAGCAGCATCTCAGGTTACAAAATCAAAATCCATAAATCGGTAGCCTTTATATACACCAACAACAGTCAAGTTGAAAAAGCAGTTAAGGACTCTATCCCATTCACAGTAGTGCCAAAGAAGATGAAATATTTGCGAATTTACCTAACAAAAGACGTGAAAGATCTCTATAAAGAGAACTATGAAACTCTAAGAAAAGAAATAGCTGAAAATGTGAACAAATGGAAAAACATACCATGCTCATGTCTGGGAAGAATCAACTTTGTCAAAATGTCCATACTACCCAAAGCAATATATAATTTCAACGCACTCCTTATTAAAGTTCCACTGTCATATTTTAAAGATCTTGAAAAAACAATAGTTCGTTTTATGTGGAATCAGAAAAAAACCTCGAATAGCCAAGACATTACTCAGAAATAAAAACAAACCAGGAGGAATCACACTACCAGACCTCAGACTTTACTACAAATCGATAGTGATCAAAACAGCATGGTATTGGCACAAAAACAGAGAAGTAGATATCTGGAACAGAATAGAGAACCAAGAGATGAATCCAGCTACTTACCGCTATTTGATTTTTGACAAGCCAATTAAAAACATTCATTGGGGAAAAGATTGCCTGTTTAACAAATGGTGCTGGGTGAACTGGCTGGCAACCTGCAGAAGACTGAAATTGGACCCACACCTTTCACCATTAACTAAGATAGACTCTCATTGGATTAAAGATTTAAACTTAACACATGAAACTATAAAAATACTAGAGGAGGGGAGGCGGAGCAAGATGGCAGCCGAGTAACAGCTTCCTTGCATCTGGGCACCATGAGTCTGGGGACATAGGACTCCAGGCATCTCTGGCTGGTGGGAACTGCCTATCATCACTCCTATGAGGATACAGGGAGTCAGCGAGAGACTTCTGGACCCCAAGAGGAGGACTAAAACAGTGGAAAACTGGCAAGTGGTCGCGTGTGTTCAATCCGTCTAAACCCGCCCACAACTGTAAGTTCAGTAGCAGCGAGACTGCAAACCAGAAAGGCCTTACCTGTGAACTGTTTTGATGTCTTTGGACTTGGCACTGAGTTGAACTGCCTTGGGGAAGGCCTGAGCGGGAGTGCGGAGAACTTTGGCCATTGTCTAGGGCCCCAGTCTGAGCCACTGAGCCAGACGGAGCTAATAGTGTTTGGCGGTGGGTCACACGGATCCATTGTCAGTGATCTGCCCCGGCAAGCTCCGCCCTCAGGGTAGCAGAGCTAGAAATGGGTGGGAGCTGGTAACCCAGCAAACAAGTAGCCTAAGGGTGGGGTCTGAGCCGCCTTGCAGCCCTAACCCTCAGGGGCAGAGTGAGACCGGTTTTGGCACACTGGGTAAGTGGATAGCCACTTCAGCAGTGATTCCAGCGAGAAAGCTGGGAAAGCTTCTGCTCAGCAAGTTTACAAGTTCAAAGTGCCTTTTAAGTAGGCTGAAGAGAGATTTAGGGTATCTACCTGCTGGGGTTTGAGAAATCAGCAGCCTCCAGTCGTATCAGAACTGTGACTAACATCTCATACCCCAGAAGACCACGTGTTGCCCAGACAATATTCAATAACATATACAAACTGCTTTGTTTTTGGTTGTGTATTTTTTTCTTTTTTTTTTTTGTTTGGTTGGTTTTTTTGTTAGTTTATTTTGACGTTGCTGATGTTCTTTTGTTTTTTTAATTTCAATCTTTTCCACACAGATCCCTTTTTCTTTCTCAATTTCCCTAGTTTAATTATAATTTCCCATTGCTGCCTTTTTTAATAACTTCAACTTCATTTTTGCTAGTGTTTCTACCGATATTATTTGGTTTTTCACCCAATTTTATCCCCGTAAAGTTTTCTGTTTGCTTGTTTTAGTTTGATTTATACCATTTTTGTCTTTCCTCTCTACTTGGTAGAGGTGGGGTACTGTGTCTGATCAGGTTAGCAAAGAGCTGCTGACCTCAGGGGAACCACGCAACTGGGCACCCCCAGAAGGTGGGGTTTTTTAAGGTTGTGTCAAAGTACCCAATATAGTACAGCACCTATATTGCCCTGTCTCCCTCTTTCTGTGCCTCTCTTCTTTTTGTCAATATTCCTTTTACCCACCCCCTCTCTTTTCTCTATCTTTCTTTTTTTCTTATCACTCAGTCCTCCTTTCTTTCATCCCCGTTTTTTGCTCTTCAATCTTCTCACCCTTCTGGTCCTGTAACCCTTAGTCCACAGGCACAAGAACTTAAAGAGCAAGAGGAAGTGAAAGGAAAATTAGGGCAAGGAAACAGATAAAAAAAATCACTCATGAGGAAGAATCAGCAGAAAACTCCAGGCAACATGAAGAACCAGTCTAGAACAACCCCACCAAGGGACCATGAGGTAGCTACTGCAGATGATTCCACCAGTATAGAAATGTTAGGAATGACAGAAAGGGAATTTAGAATACACATGTTGAAAACAATGAAAGAAATGATGGAAACCATGAAGGAAATTGCTAATAAAGTGGAAAATAACCAAAAGGAAATCCAAAAACAGAATCAAATCAGAGATGAAGGATATGAAGAATATAAAAAGGATATGGCAGAGCTGAAGGAACTGAAACAGTCAATTAGGGAACTTAAAGATGCAATGGAAAGTATCAGCAACAGGTTAGACCATGCAGAAGAAAGAATTTCAGAGGTAGAAGACAAAGTTCTTGAGATAACTCAGACAGTAAAAGAGGCAGAAAAGAAGAGAGAGAAAGCAGAACGTTCACTGTCAGAATTATGGGACTTTATGAAGCGTTCCAACATACGAGTTATAGGAATTCCAGAAGGGGAAGAAGAATGCCCCAGAGGAATGGAAGCCATACTAGAGAATATTATAAAAGAAAATTTCCCAAACATCACCAAAGATTCTGACACACTGCTTTCAGAGGGATATCGGACCCCCGGTCAACTCTAACCGAGCTTCTCCAAGACACATTGTGATGAACCTGTCCAAAGTCAAGACAAAAGAAAAGATTCTGCAAGCTGCCAGGAGTAAGCGCCAGTTGACCTACAGGGGCAAATCCATCAGAGTTACCACAGACCTCTCTAATGAAACTTTCCAAGCAAGAAGACAATGGTTATCTACCTTTAATCTACTTAAACAGAACGATTTTCAGCCCAGAATTCTGTACCCTGCTAAGCTAAGCTTCAAAATTGACGGAGAAATCAAATCATTTACGGATATACAAACATTGAGGAAATTCGCCACAACAAGACCAGCTCTACAGGAAATACTTCAACCTGTTCTGCACACTGACCACCACAATGGATCAGCAGCAAAGTAAGAACTCAGAAATCAAAGGACAGAACCTAACCTCCACACTGATGCAAAAGATAAAACTAAGCAATGGACTCTCACCAAATAAGACGAATAGAATACTACCACACTTATCAATTATCTCAATAAATGTTAATGGCTTGAATTCCCCACTGAAGAGACATAGATTGGCTGACTGGATTAAAAAACACAAGCCATCCATTTGCTGTCTGCAAGAAACACACCTGGCTTCAAAAGACAAATTAAAGCTCCGAGTCAAGGGTTGGAAGACAATTTTTCAGGCAAATGGAATTCAGAAGAAAAGAGGAGTTGCAATCTTATTTTCAGATACATGTGGATTTAAAGCAACTAAAGTCAAAAAATACAAAGGTGGTCACTTTATATTGGTCAAGGGAAAACTACAACAAGAAGACATTTCAATTCTAAATATTTATGCACCCAATTTAAATGCTTCCCAGATTCTTGAAGCAGACCTTACTCAGTCTGAGCAATATGATATCTGATAATACCATCATAACAGGGGACTTTAACACACCTCTTATAGAGCTGGACAGATCCTCTAGACAGAAATTAAACAAAGATGTAAGAGATTTAAATGAGACCCTAGAACAAGTATGCTTGATAGACGCATATAGAACACTCCACCCCAAAGATAAAGAATATACATTCTTCTCATCACCCCATGGAACATTCTCCAAAATTGATCATATCCTGGGACACAAAACAAATATCACAGAATCAAAAGAACTGAAATTTTACCTTGTATCTTTTCAGACCATAAGGCACTAAAGGTGGAACTCAACTCTAACAAAAATGCTCAACCCCAGCCAAAGGCATGGAAATTAAACAATCTTCTGTTGAATAACAGATGGGTGAAGGAAGAAATAAAACAGGAAATCATTAACTTCCTTGAGCATAACAATAATGAAGACACAAGCTACCAAAACCTGTGGGATACTGCAAAAGCAGTTTTGAGAGGAAAATTCATTGCTTTAGATGCCTACATTCGAAAAACAGAAAGAGAGCACATCAACAATCTCACAAGAGATCTTATGGAATTGGAAAAAGAAGAACAATCTAAGCCTAAACTCAGTAGAAGAAAAGAAATCTCCAAAATCAAATCAGAGATCAATGAAATTGAAAACAAAAGAATCATTCAGAAAATTAATGAAACAAGGAGTTGGTTTTTTGAAAAAATAAATAAAATAGATAAACCATTGGCCAGACTAACTAGAAATAGAAAAGTAAAATCTCTAATAACCTCAATCAGAAACGATAAAAGGGAAACAACAACTGATCCCACAGAGATACAAGAGATCATCTCTGAATACTACCAGAAACTCTATGCCCAGAAATTTGACAATGTGAAGGAAATGGATCAATATTTGGAATCACACCCTCTCCCTAGACTCAGCCAGGAAGAAATAGAGCTCCTGAACAGACCAATTTCAAGCACTGAGACCAAAGAAACAATAAAAAATCTTCCAACCAAAAAGTGCCCTGGTCCAGATGGCTTCACTCCAGAATTCTATCAAACCTTCAAGGAAGAGCTTATTCCTGTACTGCAGAAATTATTCCAAAAAATTGAGGGAGAAGGAATCTTCCCCAACACATTCTATGAAGCAAACATCACCCTGATACCAAAACCAGGAAAAGACCCGAACAAAAAGGAGAATTTCAGACCAATCTCACTCATGAATATAGATGCAAAAATTCTCAACAAAATCCTAGCCAATAGATTACAGCTTATCATCAAAAAAGTCATTCATCATGATCAAGTAGGCTTCATCCCAGGGATGCAAGGCTGGTTTAACATACGCAAGTCCATAAACGTTATCCACCATTTTAATAGAGGCAAAAATAAAGATCACATGATCCTCTCAATAGATGCAGAAAAAGCATTTGATAAAATCCAGCATCCTTTTCTAATTAGAACACTGAAGAGTATAGGCATAGGTGGCACATTTCTAAAACTGATTGAAGCTATCTATGACAAACCCACAGCCAATATTTTACTGAATGGAGTAAAACTGAAAGCTTTTCCTCTTAGAACTGGAACCAGACAAGGTTGTCCTCTGTCACCTTTACTATTCAACATAGTGCTGGAAGTTCTAGCCAATACAATTAGGCAAGACAAGGAAATAAAGGGAATCCAAATGGGAGCAGAGGAGGTCAAACTCTCCCTCTTTGCTGATGACCCCCAGTCTTTAGAGAACCCCAAAGACTCAACCACAAGACTCCTAGAAGTCATCAAAAAATACAGTAATGTTTCAGGATATAAAATCAATGTCCACAAGTCAGTAGCCTTTGTATACACCAATAACAGTCAAGATGAGAAGCTAATTAAGGACACAACTCCTTTAACCATAGTTTCAAAGAAAATGAAATACCTAGGAATATACCTAACAAAGGAGGTGAAGGACCTCTATAAAGAAAACTATGAACTCCTCAGAAAGGAAATAGCAGAGGATATTAACAAATGGAAGAACATACCATGCTCATGGATGGGAAGAATCAACATTGTTAAAATGTCTATACTTCCCAAAGCAATCTACCTATTCAATGCCATTCCTATCAAAGTACCTACATCGTACTTTCAAGATTTGGAACAAATGATTCTGCGTTTTGTATGGAACCGGAAAAAACCCCGCATAGCTAAGGCAGTTCTTAGTAACAAAAATAAAGCTGGGGGCATCAGCATACCAGATTTTAGTCTGTACTACAAAGCCATAGTGGTCAAGACAGCATGGTACTGGCACAAAAACAGAGACATAGACACTTGGAATCGAATTGAACACCAAGAAATGAAACTAACATCTTACAACCACCTAATCTTTGATAAACCAAACAAGAACATACCTTGGGGGAAAGACTCCCTATTCAATAAATGGTGTTGGGAGAACTGGATGTCTACATGTAAAAGACTGAAACTGGACCCACACCTTTCCCCACTCACAAAAATTGATTCAAGATGGATAAACGACTAAAATTTCAGGCATGAAACAATAAAAATCCTCAAAGAAAGCATAGGAAAAACACTGGAAGATATTGGCCTGGGGGAAGACTTCATGAAGAAGACTGCCATGGCAATTGCAACAACAACAAAAATAAACAAATGGGACTTCATTAAACTGAAAAGCTTCTGTACAGCTAAGGAGACAATAACCAAAGCAAAGAGACAACCTACACAATGGGAAAGGATATTTGCATATTTTCAATCAGACAAAAGCTTGATAACTAGGATCTATAGAGAACTCAAATTAATTCACATGAAAAAAGCCAACAATCCCTTATATCAATGGGCAAGAGACATGAATAGAACTTTCTCTAAAGACGACAGACGAATGGCTAACAAACACATGAAAAAATGTTCATCATCTCTATATATTAGAGAAATGCAAATCAAAACAACCCTGAGATATCATCTAACCCCACTGAGAATGGCCCACATCACAAAATCTCAAAACTGCAGGTGCTGGCGTGGATGTGGAGAGAAGGGAACACTTTTACACTGCTGGTGGGACTGCAAACTAGTATAACCTTTCTGGAAGGAAGTATGGAGAAACCTCAAAGCACTCAAGCTAGACCTCCCATTCGATCCTGCAATCCCATTACTGGGCATCTACCCAGAAGGAAAAAAATCCTTTTATCATAAGGACACTTGTACTAGACTGTTTATGGCAGCTCAATTTACCATTGCCAAAATGTGGAAACAGCCTAAATGCCCACCAACCCAGGAATGGATTAACAAGCTGTGGTATATGTATACCATGGAATACTATTCAGCCATTAAAAAAAATGGAGACTTCACATCCTTCGTATTAACCTGGATGGAAGTGGAAGACATTATTCTTAGTAAAGCATCACAAGAATGGAGAAGCATGAATCCTATGTACTCAATTTTGATATGAGGACAATTAATGACAATTAAGGTTATGGGGGGGGAAGCAGAAGGAGGGAAGTAGGGAGGGGGGCGGGGCCTTGGTGTGTGTCACACTTTATGGGGGCAAGACATGATTGCAAGAGGGACTTTGCCTAACAATTGCAACCAGTGTAACTGGCTTATTGTACCCTCAATGAATCCCCAACAATAAAAAAAAAAAAATACTAGAGGAGAATGCAGGGAAAACCCTTGAAGAAATTGTTCTGGGTGAGTATTTCATGAAGAGAACCCCCGGGGCAATTGAAGCAGCTTCAAAAATACACTACTGGGACTTGATCAAACTAAAAAGCTTCTGCACAGCTAAGAACACTGTAAGGAAAGCAAGCAAACAGCCCTCAGAATGGGAGAAGATATTTGCAGGGTATATCTCTGACAAAGGTTTAGTAACCAGAATCCACAGAGAACTCAAACGCATCAGCAAGAAAAAAACAAGGGATCCCATCGCAGGCTGGGCAAGGGATTTGAAGAGAAACTTCTCTGAAGAAGACAGGCGCACGGCCTTCAGACATATGAAAAAATGCTCATCATCTTTAATCATCAGAGAAATGCAAATCAAAACTACTTTGAGATATCATCTAACTCCACTGAGACTAGCCTATATCACAAAATCTCAAGACCAGAGATGTTGGCGTGGATGCGGAGAAAAGGGAACACTTCTGCACTGCTGGTAGGAATGCAAATTAATACATTCCTTTTGGAAAGATATATGGAGAACACTCAGAGATCTAAAAATAGATCTGCCATTCAATGCTGTAATCCCTCTGCTGGGCATATACCCAGAAGACCAAAAATCACAACATAACAAAGGTATTTGTACCAGAATATTTATTGCAGCCCAATTCATAATTGCTAAGTTGTGGAAAAAGCTCAAGTGCCCATCGATCCACGAATGGATTAATAAATTGTGGTATATGTACACCATGGAATACTATGCAGCCTTAAAGAAAGATGGAGACTTTACCTCTTTCATGTTTACATGGATGGAGCTGGAACATATTCTTCTTAGTAAAGTATCTCAAGAATGGAAGAAAAAGTACCCAATGTACTCAGCCCTACTATGAAACTAATTTGGGGCTCTCACATGAAAGCTATAACCCAGTTACAACCTAACAATAGGGGGAAGTGGGAAAGGGGGGGGTGGTGGGTAGAGGGAGGGGGATCGGTGGGATCACACCTGTGGTGCATCTTACAGGGGTATTTGCGAAACTTGGTAAATGTAGAATGTAAATGTTTTGGCACAGTAACTGAGATAACGCTGGAAAGGCTATGTTAACCATTGTGATAAAAATGTGTCAAATGGTCTATGAAGCGAGTGTATGATGCCCCATAATCATATCAATGTATACAGTTATGATTTAATAAAAAAAAAAACAAAGATATTTGTACCAGAATGTTTACTGCAGCCCTATTCATAATTGCTAAGTCAGGGAAAAAGCCCAAGTGCCCATCGATCCACGAATGGATTAATAAATCATGATATATGTATACCATGGAATATTATACAGCCTTAAAGAAAGATGGAGACTTTACCTATTTCATGTTTACATGGATGGAGCTGGAACATATTCTTCTTAGTAAAGTTATCTCAAGAATGGAAGAAGTATCCAATGTACTCAGCCCTACTATGAAACTAATTTATGGCTTTCACATGAAAGCTATAACCCAGTTATAACCTAAGAATAGGGGGAAGGGGGAGAGGGAGGGTTGGGAGGGGGAGGATCTGTGGAGGGAGGGTGATTGGCGGGATTACACCTGCCATGCATCTTACAAGGGTACATGTGAAACTTAGTAAATGTAGAATACAAATGTCTTAACACAATAACTAAGAAAATGCCAGGTAGGCTATGTTAACCAGTGTGATGAAAATGCGTCAAATGGTCTTTAAAACCAGTGTATGGTGCCCCATGATTGCATTAATGTACACAGCTATGATTTAATAGAGAAAAAAAAATAAAGTCCACGACTCCCTGCCTATGGTAATTCCACGTGGGCCAGAGCCACGTTCATTCTGCTTACCACAAGGTCACACTGTGGAGCAGTCTAAGTCTACAATCAATATTTGTTGAGTGAATTAAGCTTTCCATTGAATGGGTTTGTCATCACTAGGGATTCTCTAACCTTTGCCTTTGAAAAGGTCAAGTTTTGTTTCCCCGGTCTGCATTCGGGTTGACTAGTACAGATGATGGTCTTGACTCTCCCATGGGTCCGTAGTTCTCAGTCCTTGGTGTGCTTCCCAGACACCTCAGGAGCTTGGTTAAAATACACATGCAGGCCTGGGCCGGTTTCAAACCCGCCAACCCTGGTGCATGTGGCTGGCATCCTAGTTGCCAAGCCAAGGTTTCAATTTTCTTAATTCTAAAAATACCAAGTATGTGTGTGTGTGTGCGTATGCACATATACAGCATAAAATATCATCAATATTAACTCAGTGAACTAATACTAACAAATATTCATCACTTTGGGAAAATAAACCTACCCTCTTTAAAGTCTATATAATGGATGTAAATCTAAAGTCTTTTTAATTACAAAATCATCGGTTTTAACTTCATCTACTACAACTCTTATGAGTAATAATGTTCAATTGGTATAAATTAAGAATATACAAAATTTACAAGGACAGCAAGAAAGGACAGAAAATCGTTAAAACTAAGAAGAGAAATAGGGCCCTCGGGGCAGATTTTCAAGAGAGGATGTGAGGTTTGTGACAGGAAGGGCTGACACCCTTCTGCCATGAAACGAGCATCTTCTCTGCCAAGTCTCCTTCCTCCTGTGCTTCATAAAGAAGAGTTTCCCAACAGGCTTGGTCCTTCAGCGATGCCCTGAAACACAGGCGCCACGGGTGCCCATAGGCACACGTGTGCATCTGGGCACTGCAGCTTTACTTTCCAATGATGGTTAAGAGAGTGCCCTGTGGAACCAGGCCCCAAATCTTTTATTTTAATTATTATTTTTTTATTAAATCATAACTTTGTACATTGATGCATTTATGGCGTTCAGTGTACTGCTTTGATATACAAAGTTAAATGCTTACACAGAACTGAGTAACACATCCATCACAATTATACTCATTTCTTAATAGTTTTGAAATGTACCATTGCATCATGCACATTACATGAGGTCCCCCAAATACCCTCCCTCCTCGCATATCTCCCCTCCCCTTCCCTCTCTCTCCTCTTCCCTTCTACCTTCTGGATATAGTTGTGTTTTGTCATTCATATGAACATGTAGGTGATTATATATTGATTTCATAGTAGTATTGAGTATTGAGTACATTGGATACTTTTTTTTCCATTCCTGAGATCCTTTACTAAGAAGAATATGTTCCAACTCCAAAATTCTTATCTTTTCTTATGAACTGGGTAATTTGGGACAAGTTGTTTAGTCTCTATGAAACTTGGTTTCTTTATTTCTAAAACTGAGATAGTCATGGTTCCCAACTCACTGGAGTATGGGGAAGGTGGAATGAAAGCATATGTGTAAATGTGCTTTAAGAACAGTGTCTATGACACGTTAGGAAGCTGAATAAGTGAAAATGACAGCACTTTCCTTATTTATACATAACAGGCAGCTTTTTCATCTTTTCTCACCTCTAGGTCTCACGAAGGGGAGGAAAATTTATTTGACAGAGGATGGGGTGACGGTGAAGAACTTGGATTAGATTTAGCAGAAGCATGGTGGACTCATTCTAGTGAGGCAAAGATAGAAGCTCAGATGAAGGAAACAAGTATTCTATAAGCTCAGACCCTCCTAGGCACATTCAATTTTTTCCAAGAGCTCCCTGGATATTTTAGAAAATCACTAAATAACTCAGAGGCAAAGGCACTGCCTGGGGCTCTCTAAGGAAAATGTAAAGAGACAAAAAAAAAAGTGACTTCAAAGAGTCATTCTCTTGTACCAGAATTTTATATGCATTGAATTTAAAAGAACATGAAATTTTGAGAATTCTTAAGTTCCTACTGAAGAGATTCTTATATTATAAACTCTTCTAGAGAAGCAAAAGCTAGATAAATATGAAAAAGATGGCTTCTAATGGGCTTTGTAAACAGAACTATTAAAGAACAACATGACCTAGTAATTTCCAATTCCTTTTAAAGTAGCAAAAAGCTATTTTGAAAACAGATCTCAGGTGCAATTCTAAGATACAAAATTTAATTTAATTTTATTAATTGCTTTAATTTAAGTAAGTGATACCCCTATTCCCGACCCAAACACTGCCTTTCCCTTGCTCTGAGTTCTAGACCTTGATCTCTGCCCAGGCAACTAAACATCCAGGAGACATGGTTTAAAATCCACTAATGAAGTGGACACAGCACTAAACTGTATTTCATAATAACTTATGATGTGACACCATATATTATTGACTGTGTGAGTTTAGGTATTTCACTTATAAGGCCTTAGTTTCCTCATCTGCAAACTGGGTGTGTTTAAAATAGAAAAATTACCTCTACCAGCTCTTTCTTTTTTAAAACAATTTATTGCAGATTAATATAAGGGTACAGATGTTTAGTTTACATTGTTTTCGATTCTAAGGTAAAGTTCAAGTTTCAGTTAAGCCCTTCACCCAGGGGGTGTGTTGAACATCCTCACATTGTGGACATTAGGTGAGATGCCTCCAATTGCTCTCCCTCCTCTCCCCCTCCTTCCTAGACTACACTCAGGATTTTTCTTTCATGTGGGCATGAGTAGTTTATATATTGGTTTCATATTTGTATTGAGTACATTGAATATTCTTTTTCCCATTCTTGAGATAATCTACTAAGAAGAATGTGTTTCAACTCCATCCAGGTAAACACAAAAGATGTAAAGTCTCCGTCTTTTCTTATGGCTGAATAGTACTCCATGGTATCTGCATACACAGTTTGTGTATACACATTCATGGGTTGATGGGCACTTGGGTTGATTCCACACTTTGGCTATTTGTGAATTGGGCTGCAATAAACATTCTGGTGCAAATGTTTTTGTGGTCAAATGATTTTTGTTCTTCTGGGTAGATACCTAGTAATAGGATTGCAGGATCAAGTGGAAAGTTGACTTTTAGTTCTTTAAGAATTCTCCATACTTCTTTCCATAGAGGCTGTATTGGTTTGCAATCCCACCATACCAGCTCTAACTTTGCAAATTTATTATATAAGAGAAAATATAAAAAAGAAAACAAGATTTCTGCTTCAGGTCAAGATAGAGTGAGGACTGGATTTACCTTTCTGCTTAAAATAATTTTTAAAATGGGGAAAAAACCTGTAAAACAATGATGTTCAAGATATTGGACCTCAGACAACAAAGGACAATGATTCCTGAGAGAGGGAGACATTAAAAAGGTAAGCCCTAAGATCGTTCTGGGATACGGCCTACAGAGAGGTCACAGGCAAGAGCAGCCCAATGAAAACATAAGCGTCTCCTTGAGAAGAGGAGACAGAGCTGAAAGTCTTGGGGAGCTACCATGACAAGAGTTTTCAGCGCAGATTACTGGAGCAGAGAGACCTGAACAGAGAACCTCAGGTTCTGTAACAAACGGGTGTCTCTTAAATCAGCATCTGTGTGAGAGGAATGGCTCAAAGGCAGGAAAAGCCCACCTGAAAAGATTCCATGAGTCTTCTTCAGAGCAGAAGATGTCACACTGCACAGGGATATTAGGTACAGTACCCAGAAGCGTTTTGCCTCAGTAGTGGATGAGGGGTTCAGGGGTAGGGTGGGGGGAAGGGTCCATACAAAAGAGAGGAGGCCAGTCCAGAGATCAGGGAGGCTTTATTAGAAAAAGGTAGGAAAAGAACAGAGAAAGGAAAGAAAGTGCAGAGTGGTGCCTGACCAGGAGGCAGCTCAGCTCTCACAGTTTCAACAGGCTTTTATTATCATCCCTGATCAGTAGAGTTGACAGGGAGTGATGGTTCCCAGAGGGAGTCACCCCTTTTGCAAAGGGACTAATTTTTGCACTCAGGGCAAATCTAGGAGTTACTCCCTAACTGGGCACCAGCCAGGGCCAGAATAAAAGTTATTGTTCTGTTGTTTCCCAGGATCACTAGCCTTGAGGCACCCCAGGGGATTGGCAGGGGGTTTGCCATGATCCTGAAGTTTGGTTTCCAGCCTGCTTTCTCTCACCAGCTGTCTCCCAAAATGACTGCACTCCTGTCAGAGCCACGAGGATTCTTTCCCACAGTGGGAAAGAGCTGGCCTACTCTAGTCTTGCTAACAAAGCCTAAAAGCAAGAACTGAAGGAATCAAATTGTTTTGAAGTGACATAACTGCATCCTAAAAACAAAGCTCAAGAATATTTATAGGGTGATTGGTGGGATTACACCTGCGGTGCATCTTACAAGGGTACATGTGAAACTTAGTAAATGTAGAATATAAATGTCTTAACACAATTATTAAGAAAATGCCAGGAAGGCTATGTTAACCAGTGTGATGAAAATGTGTCAAACGGTCTATAAAACCAGTGTATAGTGCCCCATGATTGCATTAATGTACACAGCTATGATTTAAGAATAAAAAAAGAATATTTATAAATATAAGCCCCCCCAAAAGAAATCAACACCCACCACTCAACTTCTTAAAAACTCACTGTTAGGCATCCAGTGAGTCATAATAGGAAGAAATATCACACAAGTGAAAGCAACCTAGAAATGGTATTTGAACTGGATTGCATATGGTAAGAAGCTAAGAGGAAAGACTCTGTGTGTTAAGCAGAGATGTCAAAGATAGAAAGGAAGACCCAAACCAAACTCTAGGAGATGAAAACTACGGTGTTGCAGATGTCAAACATGTTGGATGCAACTAAAGGCAAATTAAGACACCACAGAAAATAATACTGGTGAATGTGAAGACAAAGAAATAGAAACATCCCAATTTAAACCACAGACACAGCTCAGATGACCACCGCCTCAGGGAGCAGTGGCAAAACTTTCAATAGCGAAATACAGGTGAAAATGGAGCATGGAGACACGATATGAAGAGAAGTGGACAGGAAAAGTATTTAAAGAAATAATAGATGAAAATTATTTCTATTTGATGACAAACTATAAGCCCACAGATCTAAGAAGTTCAACAAAACTGGCTGGGCAACACATTGCTCAAAATTGGGGAAAATGATAAAATCCTAAAAATAGCTAAAGAAAACAGACATGGGACATACAGACAAATGAAGAGAGGAATGATACACAACTCTTCCCAGAAACAATGGACGTGAGAGGAAGATGGAGCACCATGTTTAAAGTTCTGAAAGGGGTGGGAAAAAGGTCAACACAAAATTCTACACCCAGCAGAAATATTTTCAAAAACATAGATGAAAGTAAAGTCTTTTTAGACATATAAAAGCTGAAAGAATTTATCATAAACAGAACTGCACTGCAAGAAATGTTAAAAAGTCCTTAAGGCAGAAGGAAAATTATACCAGAAGAAAATCTGCATTTTTACAGAAAGGAATAAATAGTGCTAGAAATAGTAACTACGAGTGTAAATATAAAATAGTTTTTTTTGTGTGTGTGTGTGTTCCTTTAAAACTCTGTGAAAGATAATTGACTGTTTACAGGCAAAAACAAGAACAATATATGGTGGAGTTTATAATATTTGTAGGAATCAAATGTATGAAAACAATAGCACAAATGGCAGAAGGGTAGAAATGGAAGCATATTGTTACAGGATTCTTAAATGTTTATATGTATAACATTACCCTAAGGTACACTGTAGTGAACAAAATACGTATTCTATGAAGTGGTTAAAATGAGACTCCTGAACCACACCCAAATACACTAGATCAACTCTCCAGGAGAAGGAGCTGGGTATCCATTCTGTTAAGAAGCATCCTGGATGGTTCTTTCTACTGGCAAGTTTGGGAAATTATACCAACTCAACCAGTCACAGATTCCAAATTACAATCTATGGGTTCAGGTACCACTTAGCCTTCGTGCTTTGCTGCCAGGTACCCTCCCAGAGAGAAACATCCTTGGGACTGAGGCCCAAGGTCACAATAGCAGGCTGACTGGTAGACCAGGTCTCAGAGCCCAGGTTTCTCAGACTCCAGCTCAGGGATCTCCTTGCTCAGTGAGGTGTCCCAGGGCCTCAGAATGGGGCCAGCTGCGTAGAGACGAGGCAACCTGGAAAGGGCATGGATCTTCCCTCAGAAGCCCCAGACAGGCAGGTCCAGCCCTGGCCCCTCACACCAGCTTCCTGAGAAATACACTCTCTGGGGTTCTAATGGAGTGGCTGTGGTCAAGTTCCCACCAATGGACACAGAATGGGAATAGGAAATGAGAGGATGTGGGGATGAAGAGGGGCGGGGAAGGGATGGATTGCTCTCACCTGCCACTTCTGCCCTGCTTTTGCTAAGGTCCTGATACTAACCATCCCATCACCATTGGTGGAGGAGTGCCTGCTTCTCCTCAGATGGCAGCAACCACAATGCCTGGCAAGATTGGGTGGGCTGGAGGCTCCTGCAGGGTTGTGCCTGCCCATTGAGGGGTTGGCTGTGGAGGAGGATAGTGCCAGGGGGGTGCAATCACTATATTCCTGAGTATTATTTCGCATATGATATCATTATTACTTTCTAGAGTTGCACTTTTAATACATAAACATAGATAAAAGAACTAACATTTATATAGACACAGGATTGTACTATCCATGTAATGCACATTCTTATTTTTCTGTTAAAAATTTGGATAAAAGAGTACACACCATACACATAGCAAAATATGGTAATTATCTTAGTTTCCACCTAATAAAAACCTAGACAAAGGAAAGCAAATGAAACCCTAAAGGAAATAGACGATGTAAGAAAGACCACATTGGAAATGAGTGAAACAGAAAACAGAAAAACTAACAAGAAAATCAATGACACCAAAAAGTTGTTCTTGCTAAGATCAATAAAATTGATAGAGTTCTAGCCAGAATTTTTGACTTCTCTTTGATTAGGAGCACAGAGGAGACTAAATTTAACAATATCATGAATGAAAGAAGTGCCGTAACTCTATATTCATTATATAATAAAAGGATAAAGTATTATTATGAACGTCTTTGTGCCAATACATTTGACCACTTAGATGAAATGAACTAATTCCTTGAAAGATACAAGCTACCAAAGCTCACTCAAGAAGAAATAAATAACTTAAACAGCCCTGTGTTGGTTAAAGAAATTGTATTTTTTAAATTTAAAACCTTCCCAAACTGAAAATTTTATGTCCAGATGGCTTTACTTGTGAATTCTACCAAATATTTAAGGAGAAAAAAAAATGCAGTACTATAAAATTCTTCCAGAAAATTAAAGAGGAAGAAATATGTCCCAATTCATTCACTGAAGCCAGCATTACCCTGATACAAAAACAAAGACATTACGAGAAAAGAATACTGTAGGCTAGTATTCCTCGTGGATATAGATGTGAAATTCTGAACATTTTAGCAAATCTAGTTCAATAATGGCTAAAAAGAAGAATACCAAGTTGGTTTAACATTTGAAAACCCGTTAATGTAAGTCATGATAATAAGAAAGGAAGAAAAAAAAGATAATCTCTAGAAAATATATTTGACAAAAGCCAACGATGACTCCTGATAAAATATTCTCATCAAAGCAGTAATTGGAGGGAACTTTCCAACCTGTTAAAAGTCACCTATGAAAAACTTACAGCTAACATTAAACTTAATGATCAAAAATTGAATGCGTTCTCCCCAGATAAGAAATATGACTTGACTATTCGCTCTCACTACTTCTTCTTTTTTTTTTTATTTTCCACAATAAACATACTTTAATTTTAAAGGCAGATAGTTTAAAAGTAAAGGGGTGTGTAGGGATGCAAGGCTGGTTTAACATACGCAAGTCCATAAACGTTATCCACCATATTAACAGAGGCAAAAATAAAGATCACATGATCCTCTCAATAGATGCAGAAAAAGCATTTGATAAAATCCAGCATCCTTTTCTAATTAGAACACTGAAGAGTATAGGCATAGGTGGCACATTTCTAAAACTGATTGAAGCTATCTATGACAAACCCACAGCCAATATTTTACTGAATGGAGTAAAACTCAAAGCTTTTCCTCTTAGAACTGGAACCAGACAAGGTTGTCCTCTGTCACCTTTACTATTCAACGTAGTGCTGGAAGTTCTAGCCAATACAATTAGGCAAGACAAGGAAATAAAGGGAATCCAAATGGGAGCAGAGGAGGTCAAACTCTCCCCTCTTTGCTGACTACATGATCTTATACTTAGAGAACCCCAAAGACTCAACCACAAGACTCCTAGAAGTCATCAAAAAATACAGTAATGTTTCAGGATATAAAATCAATGTCCACAAGTCAGTAGCCTTTGTGTACACCATTAACAGTCAAGATGAGAAGCTAATTAAGGACACAACTCCCTTCACCATAGTCTCAAAGAAAATGAAATACCTAGGAATATACCTAACGAAGGAGGTGAAGGACCTCTATCAAGAAAACTATGAAATCCTCAGAAAGGAAATAGCAGAGGATATTAACAAATGGAAGAACATACCATGCTCATGGATGGGAAGAATCAACATTGTTAAAATGTCTATACTTCCCAAAGCAATCTACCTATTCAATGCCATTCCTATCAAAATACCAACATCGTACTTTCAAGATTTGGACAAAATGATTCTGCGTTTTGTATGGAACCGGAAAAAACCCCACATAGCTAAGGCAGTTCTCTGTAACAAAAATAAAGCTGGGGGCATCAGCATACCAGGTTTTAATCTGTACTACAAAGCCATAGTGCTCAAGACAGCATGGTACTGGCACAAAAACAGAGACATTGACACTTGGAATCGAATTGAAAACCAAGAAATGAAACTAACATTTTACAACCACCTAATCTTTGATAAACCAAACAAGAACATACCTTGGGGGAAAGACTCCCTATTCAGTAAATGGTGTTGGGAGAACTGGATGTCTACATGTAAAAGACTGAAACTGGAACCACACCTTTCCCCACTCACAAAAATTGATTCAAGATGGATAAAGGACTTAAACTTAAGGCATGAAACAATAAAAATCCTCCAAGAAAGCATAGGAAAAACACTGGAAGATATTGGCCTGGGGAAAGACTTCATGAAGAAGACTGCCATGGCAATTGCAACAACAACAAAAATAAACAAATGGGACTTCATTAAACTGAAAAGCTTCTGTACAGCTAAGGAGACAATAACCAAAGCAAAGAGACAACCTACACAATGGGAAAGGATATTTGCATATTTTCAATCAGACAAAAGCTTGATAACTAGGATCTATAGAGAACTCAAATTAATCCACATGAAAAAAGCCAACAATCCCTTATATCAATGGGCAAGAGACATGAATAGAACTTTCTCTAAAGACGACAGACGAATGGCTAACAAACACATGAAAAAATGTTCATCATCTCTATATATTAGAGAAATGCAAATCAAAACAACCCTGAGATATCATCTAACCCCACTGAGAATGGCCCACATCACAAAATCTCAAAACTGCAGGTGCTGGCGTGGATGTGGAGAGAAGGGAACACTTTTACACTGCTGGTGGGACTGCAAACTAGTACAACCTTTCTGGAAGGAAGTATGGAGAAACCTCAAAGCACTCAAGCTAGACCTCCCATTTGATCCTGCAATCCCATTACTGGGCATCTACCCAGAAGGAAAGAAATCCTTTTATCATAAGGACACTTGTACTAGACTGTTTATTGCAGCTCAATTTACAGTCGCCAAAATGTGGAAACAGCCTAAATGCCCACCAACCCAGGAATGGATTAACAAGCTGTGGTATATGTATACCATAGAATACTATTCAGCCATTAAAAAAAATGGAGACTTTACATCCTTCGTATTAACCTGGATGGACGTGGAAGACATTATTCTTAGTAAAGCATCACAAGAATGGAGAAGCATGAATCCTATGTACTCAATTTTGATATGAGGACAATTAATGACAATTATGGTTATGGGGGGGGAAACAGAAAGAGGGAAGGAGGGAGGTGGGTGGGGCCTTGGTGTGTGTCACACTTTACGGGGGCAAGAAATGATTGCAAGAGGGACTTTACCTAACAATTGCAATCAGTGTAACCTGGCTTATTGTACCCTTAATGAATCCCCAACAATAAAAAAAAAAAAAGTAAAGGGGTGTAATAGAATGTACAACACCCACAGTGAACCCTAATATGAACTGTGAACTTTGGGTGATGATGATGTATCGTTGCAATTTCACCTGTTGTAACAAATGTTCCACTGTGGGTTTTTTTTTTTTTTTTTTTGGCTGGGGCTGGGTTTGAACCCACCATCTCCAGCATATGGGGCCAGCGCCCTACCCCTTTGAGCCGCAGGCGCCGCCCAAATGTTCCACTGTGGTATGACTTGACTATTCGCTCTCACCACTTCTTTTCAGCCTTGTAACTGTTAAGTATCCCTTATCCAAAATGCCTGGGATAAGAATTGTTTTAAATTCCATATTCTTTTATATATTTGGAATATGTACATGCACATAATAAGATATCTTTGGGATGGGACCCTAGTCTAAACAAAAATTTATTTATGTTCCATAGGCACATAGCCTGAAGATAATATTATATAATATTTTTAATAATTTTATACATGAAACAAAATTTTTGACTGCGTTTTCACTGCAAACTGTCACATGAGGTTGAGTCTAGAATTTTCCACTTGTGGTGTCATGCTGGCACTCAAAAAAGTTTTGGACTTTGGAGCAATTTGGATTTAAGATTTTCAGATTAGGGATGTTCAACTTGTGTAGGAGTTTCCAGACAGTGCAATCAGGAAAAATTCTTTATCAACATTAAGAATTTCTACTCTTCAAAAGACACAGTTAAGAGAATGAAAGGACTAGCTATGGACTTCAAGGACATGTTTGCAAATTATAAGGAATATGCATCTAGAATATACACAGAATACACAAAACTCAATAATAAGATAACATACAATCCGATTTAAAAGTGATCAACAAGTGTGCACAGACTCTTTTCCAAAGGAGTGAGACAGCTGACATATTTGCATATAAAATGATGTTCTACATCATCAATCATTAGGAAAATTGGAATTCAAATCATGAGATACCAGGACATACCTATTAGAATGTCTAAAATAAAAAAAACTGATCATACCAGGTGTTGTTGGCAAGGATGCTTTCACATACTGCTGGTGGGAATGTCAAATGTCACCATCACTTTGGAAAACAGCTTGACGCTTTGTTAAAAAGTGAAACTATGTGATTCAGCCATGTACTCCTAGGTACATTCCTAAGAGCAGAGGAAGCGTATGTCCACCCAAAGACTAGTGCACGAATATTCATAGCTGCTTTATTTGTAATAATCCCAAATTGGAAATAACTCAAATTTTAACAAAGGTTAAGCGAATAGTGGTACACCCATAAAACAGAATGTGACTCAGCAATAAAAGAGGGAATGATATAGCTAAAAACACAGAGGAATGTCAACCTGTGTGAAAAAGCCAACCCCCCCCCAAATTAGTATCTCTTGTAGAGACCCATTTTTATTAAGTTCTAGAAAATGAAAACTTACATATGTTGACAGAAAACAGACCAGTAATTGCCTCAAGTCAGAGAGAAGTAGAAGAGAGGGATTACCAAGGAAGGGGTGCCAGGAAACTATCGGGATCATTATCTTGGTTTGGTAATAATTTCACGTGTGTGTATGTGTAAGGGTGTGTATACACATGTGTCAAAAGTTATCAAATTGTATACTATATGTGCATGCTGTATGTTCATTATCCCCTAATAAGGCTCTTAAGATTTCTTAAAGTTAAAAAAAAATAAGGAAAACATTTGATGTATAGATGATATTAAAGTCAGACGTGATGAACTAAAATCTACCTCAGTGGACCCTTTAAGTAAATATAAACTTCTCTCTCCTTTTAAAGGAGAAATACAAATGAAAAGAAAAAAGTCAACCACAAAGAAGTCAACCAGAAATAACCACAATATAGCATGTAGTCACTGGTATCTATTAGTTCCATTAAGTTATTTAATAGCATATGACCAAAGGGACCATCCCCAGCATTCCAGAGAATATCTGAAATAGGGGGAAAGCACTCAAAACCACAGTTACAGTAATAATTTTAATGAACAGAAAATATATTTTGCTGAAACACTAAGGCTAGAGATACCGAATAAGATTTCCTGGGTGACTTTAGTCTCTCAAATCCGTTTGCTTGACTGACAAACGTTAGTGACTTTTTTTTTCCTGTGCTAGGCTTCAAAAGCGATGGGTGTGTTTGCCTCTGGGTCCATCTTCCCAGACCTCTGGAATGCCACTCCACTTACTGAGTCGAGGAGGCAGCCAACGCTATCCTTTTGGCTCTACCAATAGCTCTCCCCTCACTCTGCCAACGCTGGGCATGTTTCTAGCGGTGTTTTTCTGCAATCTCTTCAATTTCCTGCCTTTCAGGAAGTTATAAGCCATAACGTAGCCTTCACTTGCCTGGTATACGCATTTGCAAAAACAAATCCAGTGTCACCATGGGGAAAGGAACTTAATGCCTTTTGTACGTGCCCATCATCTGTCTACTTGGTCACTTTTTCTGTCTTAGGAAAGAGCTTGCCTTGCTCATTTTTTCCCTGTCATTTCTTTTCCTCTTTGTATTCCTCTCCTGCATTACGGTTTTATTATAATTAGCAAACAACTTTGATATATACCGGCCAGACTTCTCATATTTTCAGTACAGTTTCCAACAACTCTACATCCACATTCACAAGATTTTGCAAAGACATGTCCCTGGGCTGATAACTTTTCAGGAGGAGGTCTGTGTCCAATCATAAAGAGGCTGCAAATTGGATTAGTCCTCTCGCATGGTCATGTCAGCGATTGATTAGTCCATGCAGAAGAGATTATTATCTAGAAAGGCTCTAACACGGGATTATGTTTTTCAACATAATTGAATCAGGAAACCCTTGTTGACCTCTTAGCAGGGTAGAAACACAAACCCTCTTGAAACATGTGCTTCCTTTGGCTCCTCTAACTCCTGGTTCACCTCTGAACTTCTCAAGTTTACTTTGACAGCTCTTCTTCCTAGTTTATGTGCCCCCAAAGTGAAAATGGAGACATTTCCCAGGCCTCTCTGGACTCAGTGCCAGAAACATCTTGTCCGTTCTTGTTAATAGCTTAATACCTCTGCACTGATAATTCCAGAATCTTCTCCACCTCCCCTAACCCCTCTAGGCTTGTGCTGTCTGCTGAGGAAACCACTATCCACTAGTGAGTACTTAAGATGTGGCTGGTCCAAAATGAAATACACTGTAAAATAAACTGGATTTGGAAGACTTAGTGCAAAAAAGAAAAAAGAAAAAGATAATGTAAAATCTTTTTTAGTAATTTTCGCACTGATTATATGCTGAAATCATATTTTACATATACAGTTTGAACTGCACAGGTCTGCTGATACTCAGTTCTTCTTTCTCTTTCACATCTCACCCACCAAGACCAACCCCTCCTTTCCCTCCTCCCCTTCCTCCTCTTCAGCCTACTCAGTGTGAAGACGATGGGAAAGAAGACGTTTATGATGATCCATTTCCACTTAATGAACAGAAAAGATACTTTCTCTGCCTTGCAATTGTCTTAATAACATTTTCTTTCCTCTAGCTTACTTTATTGTAAGAATACGGTATACAGGGCCGGGTGCAGTGGCTCACACCATAATCCTAGCACTCTGGGAGGCCGAGGTGGGTGGATTGCCTGAGCTCACAGGTTCAAGACCAGCCTGAGCCAGAGTGAGATCTTGTCTCTAAGAATAGCCGGGTATTGTGGTGGGTGCCTGTAGTCCCAGTTACTCAGGAGGCTGAGGCAAGAGGATTGCTTAAACCCAAGAGTTTGAGGGTGCCGTGAGCTTTGACGCTACGGTCTGGGAGAGTTAAAAGTCATCTGTGAATTTCAATTGTGTGGGGCATCAGCACCCTTAACCCCCATGTTGTGTAAAGGTCGATTATACTGCATTAAATAAAACATATTGCTAAACTCAATTTCACTTTTTTTGTTATCTTTTCTGGAATTGTGACTACTAGAGAATTTAATATTACGTATGTGGCACACGTGACATTTCTACTGGGTAGCATTGCTCTCCAGCTAAAATTCAAATTGAGTATTCAAATAGAACACATTAGAAACTGACCTCATTATATTCCAAGACTCTTAACTCTGCCCCTGTACTGAGAGGATAGAATAAACGTCAAGCGGCATGAGATAAATGCATTGCATATTGTATTGGCCACTTCTGTGGAGGACATCCCAGGACGAAGGAGCTAACCCTGGAGTTACGTATGAACAGATGACTGGCTGGCTCTGGCAATTGTCAAAGAACCTGTTAGCATTTGCTCATCGGCAACCACGGCAGGAATGTTCGCAGGACTGAAAAGTAACACGATGAGCATTTGCCTTGAAAAGGGCCGCAGTAATTGGGAACAAAACCAGCCAAGGATTTGCCAAAATTGTGAATAAAGCTTCTATGACTCCAAAGTCAGACATGTTAGCGGTTATACTTTTAGCTGTGACACATTCACTGCAGGTAGTGAGCCATTCCAATGTGCCAAATATTTGTGTGTGTGTGTGTGTGTGAGATCTTCGCTAACAGAATCTTCTTTATCTAGCCTGAAATCTGGAGTCATTTTCTTCCACTAGACTCTTTTCTTTATTTCCCATATCCAAGCAACTATCAAATCTCATTTGTCATTCTACCAACACCCAGTACACTACATCCAGATATTTTTTTCTTCCTTAAAGAAAACCAGAGAAAGGAAACACAAGTTCTTGTGCTTCTCCCACGACTCAGAGCAGGGTAGAAAAGAGAAAGGGAGAGCCGAGCTCCATACCTCTATGCTGGAGGTTGGCTCTGGTGAGCCCCCTCCATAAGGCCCACCTCTGTATCCTTCACTGTTCTTTACAGTTACACTCGGGTAGAAATACCAGTTAGTTAGGGATGCACGTGGATGAGGCAGGAAAGCTCCCCAAGATACCTACAGAGGACCTGGGAGAGGCTCTGGAACCCAGCAAACACAACTTTTCTTCTTTTCTTTCTTTGCTTTTTTCTTTTCTAACCCTTCACCCTAATCTTTCTCTTTGCCTTCTTTTTCTTTTTTTATTGTTGGGGATTCAATGAGGATACAAAGAACCAGGTTACATTGATTGCTTTTGTTAGATAAGGACCCTCCTGAAGTTGTGCCAAACCCCCAAAAGGTGTACCACACCCCTTGACCTCCCACCCTCTCCCTCCTTCCCTTTCTTAACACTCCCATCCCCCACCCCACACCGTGAACTAGGACCTTAATTGTCCTCATATCAGAATTGAGTACATAGGATTCTTGTTTCTCCGTTCTTGTGATGCTTTACTAAGAATAATGTGTTCCACATCCATCCAGGTTAATACAAAGGATGTGAAGTCTCCATCTTTTTTAGTGGCTGACCAGTACTCCATGGTATACATATACCATAGCTTGTTAATCCATTCCTGGGTTGGTGGGCATTTAGGCTGTTTCCAAATTTTGGTGATTTTTCTAATACATATAAGCTTTGCGCACAGACGAACACAGTTTCATCACTTTATGCGGTAGCATAAAATTCATAAATGATTTTGGTTACCAATTGACTCGCATTAGAAGAAATCATTGACAGTCTCATAGACACCAGGCATTTAGGTCAACAGAAGCATAACTTATAAACCTTATGAAGTTGTAAAACCTTTTGAGCAGTCTAGAAATATTCTCCTTAAACTAACTGGCAATTGTCTAAGTGTATGGTATACGCAAGACCTTTACCAAGCTGCTTATATTTTATAGCTTTATTTTTATAAAGTCTATACTTAAGACAACTTAGGTTGTGCAAATCCTTATTCAATAATAGAACGCATAGTTTTAAATTAGAAATAACTTCTTTTTGAAATGTGAACATAAGAAAAAAAAGAAATGTGAACATAATGATATTGAAGCAGAAGTCTTTTTATCGTTCCTGAACAACTTGAAGTTCACATTCCAATCCATTTTTGTATGATTTACTTTTTAAAAATTGTTATTTAGTTTAAAAGGCGCTTTTTATGCCAGATTTCTGCTTGAAGAAACTAATTTGGTCTAACTTACACGCCATAAAAACAAGATTTCTAATGGAAAGGTTGACACATTTAAATGTAAATGGAGTTTAATTTCAGAAAAATTTAACATCATATTCTTCAACTATAATAGGTTTGAAGAGTACATTAAAATAATCACCTCAAAAAGTTATCAATTGGTATTTTAAGAGTATTATTCTTCCTAAGATGTTTCATATTTGGCATATCTAGATTTGACTAAATTAACTGGAGATTTTAATTCTTGTCCAGGCCTGCTTTGGGCATACATTTCAAGATGTAAAAGCATTTGGTTGGCACAGCCTCCAAATTAAGGCAATAAACAGAAAAATTATGTTGTACAGGAAAACAAGCTATAGGAAAAACTTAATATTTTAAGTCAATTTTTCCTAATACACCTAAGATGTTCATGTGCACTGAGTATTTTTTTATTTGTTGCCATTAAAATATTCTAGAAGGTTTCCAATGGGTAGATGCACAAATGTTTACTTGAAGTAAGTCTCCTAACTGAATATTGGTTAAAGGCAAAGAACATTTGATACACAGATTTGAAAAAGAAAAAAAAAAAAGGCTAGCTAGAATGCAGTGGCATCATCAAACTCTTGGGCTCAAGCAATCCTCCTGCCTCAGCCTCCCAAGTAGCTGGGACTATAGATGCCCACCAGGATGTCCAGTTAATTTTCTTTTATTTTTAGTAGAAATAGGGTCTTGCTCTTGCTCAGGTTGGTCCCCAACTCCTGAGCTCAAGCGATCCTCCCACCTAGGCTTCCCAGAGTGCTGGGATTACAAGTGTGAGTCACCGCCCCCAGCCAGAAGTGTCATACATTTTCTTTCACCAAATTCAAGTTACAGAATGAGTACTTCTTTTACTGAGTACATTTAATCTTTGATTTAGAAAAATTCTATCTCTATACAACTTTTCTGTAGCATAAACCATGATACCCAGTGACTCCAATACAGCCATACCCCAATGAGGAGGCAGTTTTGTGTTTCCAAATACCTCCTTTAGTGAAATCTCAGCGTTACTTAAGATTCGAGGCTGCATCCACCACACGTGGACTAAACCAAACCCTTGTCCAACCGTACCTTGACTGCGCCGTTCTCATGCATGGTGATGCAGTTATCGGCATCTTCCGAGAGCTGGTACAAGGCCTGAGCTGTCGCCCGGTGCACGTTGGTGTCACTCGACTTCAGGTAACGCACTAATGGAGCGACTGCTTTGTGCTCCCCAAAGGCCACTCTGTTCCTGCCCCACATACAGCACCGGGAAATCGCTTCTGCCAGATGACGCCTCAATTTATCATTATTCTGCACAAAGGAAAATGAATTGTGGTCTGTGCATTGCCATGATCCTGCAAAATCACGTTCATGTACTCAGTGTTCATTCCCCGCTAAAGAGCCAGGACGTCTAGAGAGAGGGGCCAGCTGGCTGCTTAAGTTGTATCTCAAAGGATCTAGTCTTTTGGTAGGTCACCAATGGAGCAAGGTTCATTCTGAGTTTCCTTTTTTATGAACTGAATGTGGCCAGTACATGCAAAGGGGACCGGGGGTAGATTTCCTTAGTGTGAGTCCACTGACAACACAGCATCACACATCAGGAAGTTGTTCGTAATAAGTGTACCAATATTTAAAGACTATTGCATAGCTTCAAAGGAATGCTTCACTAAATCGAGGTAAGTGAATTAACTATTTCTTCACCCTAGGGATATTTCCACATAGAAACACAGGCAGTCCCCAGGTTCTTAACTTGAATTTGTATGTAAGTTGAAACAGCTACATTTACCTATTGCCTGTAATAGTCTCAGTTCATTAGTTCAAACTGCGTGTCAGTTGGATGTCTGTAACTCAGGGACTTAGTGTAATAACCTCCATTCACAAGTGCAAGTTTTACATGAGTCGGATATTTGTAACTTGGGGACTGACTGAAAACCTTAGTTCCCAAGGGGAAGAAGGGAGTGTAAGAAATATATTGACACATTTTGGGTCTTCCAGTTCCCTTTCTGTGCTTTTTTTGTTATTGTTGCAGTTTTTGGCCGGGGGCTGGGTTTGAACCTGCCACCTCTGGTATATGGGGCCGGTGCCCTACTCCTTGAGCCACAGGCGCCGCCCCCCTTTCTGTGCTTTTTTCCAATGTGAACTATCTCCTTCTTTTTTGCATATAATTGCCTCATATAGTATGATATAACTGAATAGGACCGTTTTCCGGTTTTTAACCATATTGTTCTGCTTCAGGCCACAACCTGGTGTCCTTCACCGAATCCGGCAGATCCTCCTAGGAACTTGAAATCTAGACCCAGCATCTGAAGTTTGAATTCTGCTCTAGACTTTTCTGTCAAGTGGTAGTCCAAGTTATGCTCAAATACTTCTGGTCCTGGTGAAGTCATTGTCTCTTAAGACTGCTTATTCTATCTGGCACAGCTCTAAATAAACAATACAACGGTTGCCAAAGTCTTCTAGCTTAAGAATGCCGTGGATCCAAAGGACATGCGTTTAACATCTAATGTTGGCAGGAACCCCTATCTTAAGAAGAATAAGATGGATGGTGGAGGTGAGGATGATAGTTAACACTTACATAATAACACGTATATTTGCCACCACTTTCTTTGCCAGTGGCGAATAAAAAACAGCCTCTATTTTATAAGGATCTTGCACATTCACATTTTACAGTTTAAAATGCACTTTCACATAGATTAGACTCAAAGAAATTAAATGAGTTGACCAAAGCCTCACACCTCATAAGCAACGGACATTGAACTTGACTCCAGTTTCTGGGCTTCGGAGAAGTGTTTTTGCCACTACATCATTATATCTTATGACAATATGCATTTAAAATTTTTAAGAAAAGTGTTACTTACTGTATTTGCCAGTTTGGACAATAAGGGAACAACTCCATGATCTGTAATAACAGCTAGATTTTCTTGATCTTTTGCTATATTGGTAATAGCAGCACACACACTTGCCAAAACTTCTTTGTTATCTGATTTCAGTAAATTGACAACAAGTTCCAAACCACCAACGAAGGAACGAACCATTTCTCCAGCATCCTGGATAAAAATGAAAAAGATGGCATCAAAGGTATAAATGTGCCTTTAAAAGAAAAAGGCAAAAGTACAAATAGGGCTATGAGGTACACCTCTGAAAGATAAATTCAGTTTCATTTATTTCTGTATTAGATGTCATTTCTACATATGTAGGTGTAAAGTATGAGTTTGTACACATGTGTATGAATATATAACACAAACACACAAAATACGGTTTCAACAAATGTTTATTAAAAAATTATTATGTGAGGGTGGTGCCTGTGGCTCAAAGGAGTAGGGCGCCGGCCCCATATGCCGGAGGTGGCGGGTTCAAACCCAGCCCCGGCCGAAAACTGCAAAAACAAAACAAAAACAAAAACAAAAAAACTCATGTGAGTTTCACTTGGAAGGTCTCGGGATAAAGACTGAAGCAGCGAGTGTGTGGAGTGGGGAGTGAGGCAGCAGTGAGCTCTGTCTGCTATGCCGGGTGTGGGCCAAGGAAAAGAATTTGTCAGAGGATCCTGAAAACAGACGGTCAAACAGAAATCCCCACCTCCTCTAAGTTGTATGTGGGTGGGTGTGTAATGTTAACCAATGATGTGTTCTAACTTCCTCAAATAATAGAAATTAGCATCTTTTATCCAGGCACTAAGGTGGCCACCTGTAATCCCAGCTACTCAGGAGGCTGAGGCCAGAGGATCACTTCAGTCCCAGAGTTGGAGGCTGCAGTGACTATGATTGTGCCACTGCTCCCCAGCCTGGGCAACACAGTGAGACTCCATCTGTTTAAAACAAACAAACAAACAAAGAAAAAAACCCTTTTTGAAAAGAAGCATTTTTTGAATCCCAGCTAACCATCAGGCAATACAGCACGGCATCCCATAAATTATCTCAGTTAAACCTCACAGGAGCCCTGAAAAGTAGGCATTGTTATTTCCATTTTGGATTTTTTTAAATAACGCTTGAAGATGTTGAGCCTTACAAATTAGATTCTATCCCTCATGAAGGCAGGGACCACGTCTGACTCAACTTAGTGATCTTTAAAAATCATCAGTTCGATGGGCTCATCTGTATACCCCCAAATTCTACCAAAGCTTCCCTGCTGTTACGATAAATTCTAAGCTCCACAACATGGTTCACCAGCCCGTCATGGTGTGTCTTCTGCTTACCTGCTAGCCTCAACCTCCCTAACTTACCTCCCCTTTCTCTCATCCGCCTACCCACACCCTGAGCCAGTGACTCTCCAAATGAGCTAATAATGAGAATCTTGGGACTCATTCCCTGAGAATGTGATTCATTAAGTCTAGGGTGAAGCCTATAAAAAAAATGCATCTTTAAAAACTCCCTTGTGATGTTTTTTTTTTTTTTTTGTGACAGAGTCTTACTCTGTCACCCTGGGTAGAATTCTGCGGTGTTATACCTCACAGCAACCTCAAACTCTTGGGTTTAAGTGATCCTCTTGTCTCAGCCTCCTGAGTAGCTGGGA
Source organism: Nycticebus coucang (assembly GCF_027406575.1). Taxonomy (NCBI): domain Eukaryota; kingdom Metazoa; phylum Chordata; class Mammalia; order Primates; family Lorisidae; genus Nycticebus; species Nycticebus coucang. Next base: position 47,311,334 of record NC_069799.1, on the reverse strand, counting down.
CTACAGCCACTCACCAAATGTCCAGCCAGTTTCTCTATTTTTAGTAGAGACGGGGTCTTGCTCTTGCTCAGACTGATCTGGAATTCCTGAGCTCAAGCCATCCACCTGCTCTGACCTCCCAGAGTGCTAGGTCTCCCTGGTGATCCTGAACTTCACCCAGAGTCAGGAACACTGTTCCATGCATCAGTTCTTCAGGTATCACGCCCTCAAACATGCTGCCTGCACATGTCTCTGCACCTCTGCACAAATCTCTTTTTTGTCTATCTCCTCTTAGCTTGGGAATTTCTGTACATCCTCAGCTACCAGCTAAGGTACCATTTTCCTCAGGAAACCCTTCCAAACCTCAAGTCTAGATTAAGCAGCATTCCTCATGATACCTGGTTCTTCTGTGCTGTAGTCCTCCTTACTCTGTGCAGCAGTGGTTAATTTCCTTGCCGTTGACCTTGATTAGTAAGTTCCAGGAGGGCAGGGACTCCTTCCGCCTCACTCATTATCCCATGCCCACATTCTAGCAGTTAGTAGATGCTCAATTAACACTCACTGAATTTGTTTGTAAACTGACAGCTTCAAAAGGAATCTTTCACTCCCAACATCACAAACCAAACTAAGTTCCTAGTAAATGGCGAAGACATGACCAGGTCAGGTTCTACCCAAGTGTGAGGGCAAAGTGACCTTCTCCACCACACATCGCTTCTCCTGATTGCTGCAAGAGGTGACATCAGCAATAGTGGTGGCCTGGTTCTCAATACTAGAAAGCTAAATACAAGTTTGATTGTTAGGAAATACTTCCAAATTCTGATGTTCTTATGAAATTATTTTGAAAACGTTTGATTGCCATTTTTTCCTAAAGATCTACAATAAAACTTCTTATGTAATACAAAAAAAATTATTGTATTTTCAACCGTCTTTGCATTTTTACCTTATTGCACTTCTATACATTAAGATGCTATCAAGTAAAAAGATAAATGTGAATTTATCAATCTTCAAATATCCAACATAATTTAATTCTAATTACCCTTTGAGATAGTTAGTAGTGGTAGTTGAATCAGTAGTATTTCCATGTCATGGATAAGGAAAACCTCAAATGAATTAATATGTAAAAATTAAAACGATCATGGTAGAACTAGGATTTGAATCCAGAGCTGTCTAACCCCAACACCCCTCTACCATATCGCAGTTTGTAAATCCCAACCACATACTTGGCCCAATGAGGTCATGCATATATAAACTCAAAAGCAAAAGCAATGACTGTCTCAGAATTTCAAAGAACTGTGAAAATACAGCTTCTAAGCTCAGCTTCCCAAAGTGACATTACAGGTGTCGATACTCTAATACATTTGCCAATTGCAAAATTAAAGAACAATTTTTTTTATTCAAGAAGAACTACAGGAATTCTGGAAAGAAGAGAACAGCCAAGTTTTTGAATCTCCCCATATAAAAACAGGCAGCTAAGTATAGCAAAAACAAAACAAAACAAAACAAACAAACAAACAAAAAAAACGCACAAGGGACAACATACACAGCAATATTGGATGCCAAGATATCCTCACTGACCTTTACACACAAGCAGTCAGGGACAAACTCCCAATCACAGTGAGAAGGTAGAAGGATTTGTGAAGGCCCTGAGAGCCAAGGGACCCCAAATTGCCTTTAAGCTCAAGAACAGCAATGGAAGCTGGAAATGGACTTTCCAGGTTATAATGAGACAGATGCGACTACAATCCCACAAGGTCTGACAGTGTTGGGGCATCCTGCAGGTCCAAGTCCTATGAATTCTTAAAACTACAATCTGAAGCCCCCTGCTTGGAAAAATCCCTGCAATTAGGAGAAAGTACTGAGATTTTCATACAAATTGAACAGGGCAGGAACACTAGAATGAAGGAATAAGACAGGGAGGAGGAGAACAATGGCCAGAATTGCTCACCCTCATCACCATGCAAACAACAAATGCAATCTTGAGAACCATGAGACCAGCAGAGCTGTCCTGGCCCACGGCTCCCTTCTCGAAGACCAGAAAAACTCAGTTCACTTAAAAATGAGCAGTACACAAGGCTACAATACATTTTCACATGGCATGATGGTGAGATAAAAAAAAACAGACAGAATAAGGAACAGAGTAACATCCATACAAAGATAGCAAGTTAGAAAGACATGCCTACAAAACTGATGGAAACCATAACATAAAATTTCAAAAGGAGGTAATATGAGATTATAAAGGCAATGAAAGAAAAGCATACCTTAGAATTATTAAGGTTAATAAATTAGATAATTAGTTAACATTTTTTAAAGAGAGGTAAAAGACGTTCATAAAGAATTAGAAATAAATTTATTTAGGAAATGAAGAATAAATGAGAAAGAACGCACAAATGAGTAAACATAATGAATTATCTTTTAAATAAATATAAGAGATAACTGCAAAATAATGGAAAAAGAATTTAATAATTCAAGAGAAAAAAATAGACAGAGAAGAACTAACACATGTATATCAGAGTCCACAAGAAGGAAAACAAAATAATGCATCAGAGAAAAATTCGGAAACTATGTACTTCAAAAACTCTCTTCTGAAACAAAACCTGAGAATATATTGACAAGTTGCCTTCCATGACTGGGAAAATTGTTCCAGCATGGGCTACTATAAAGACTTATTTTAGTATAACTGCAGGACTTTCATTTCATTTAATTTTTTTTATTAAATCATAAACACATAGATCATGTATACATTAATGCATTTATGGGGTATAATATGCTGATTACATATAGAATTAGGAACACTTACATCACACTGGTTAATACTTGTTTACTTAATTATTGTGTTAAGACATTTATACTCTATACTAATAAATCCGATATGTACCCTTGCATTATGCACCATAAGTGTGATCCCACCATTCATCTTCCCTCAATCTGATATTCCCCTTCCATCCCCACTCCTCCCTCCTTCCTCTTGAGCCATAGTTTTGATCTATTCTTCATATGACAGTGTCAGTGATTGTAAATTGGTTTCATAATAGTACTGAGTACATTGGATATTTTTTCTTCCATTCTTGAGATACTTTACTAAGTAGGATATGTTCCAGCTCCATCCATGTAAACATGAAAGAGATAAAGTCTCCATCTTTCTTAAGGTTGCATAATATTCCATGGTGTACATATACCACCTTAATTTATTAACCTTTTCATGGGTCGATGGGCACTTGGGCTTCTTCCATGACTTGGCTATTATGAATTGAGCTGCAATGAACAATCTGGTGCAAATATCTTTGTTATAAAGTGATTTTTGGTCTTTTGGATATACACTTAGTAGAGGAATTGCAGGATCAAATGGCAGGTCTACTTTTAGATCCCTGAGTATTCCTCATACTTCTTTCCAAAAGGGAAAGAAGCTTGCACTCCCACCAGAAGTGCAGAAGTGTTCCCTTTTCTCCACATCCATGCCAACATCTCTGGTTTGGGGATTTTGTTATGTGAGCCACTGTTACTGGAGTTAGATGATATCTCACAGTGGTTTTGATTTGCGTTTCTCTGATGATTAAAGATGATGAGCATTTTTTCATGTGTCTGTAGGCCATGCGCCCATCTTCTTCAGAGAAGCTTCTGTTCAAGTCCCTTGCCCACAATGAAATGGGATTGCTTGTTCTTTTCTTTCTTTTTTTTTTTTTTGTAGAGACAGAGTCTCACTGTACCGCCCTCGGGTAGAGTGCCGTGGCATCACACGGCTCACAGCAACCTCCAACTCCTGGGCTTACGCGATTCTCTTGCCTCAGCCTCCCGAGCAGCTGGGACTACAGGCGCCCGCCACAACGCCCGGCTATTTTTTTTGTTGCAGTTTGGCCGGGGCTGGGTCCGAACCCGCCACCCTAGGCATATGGGGCCGGCGCCCTACTCACTGAGCCACAGGCGCCGCCCTGCTTGTTCTTTTCTTATTAATAAGTTTGAGTTTTCTGTGGATTCTGGTTATGAAACCTTTGTCAGCAGCATAACCTGCAAATATCCTCTCCCATTCTGAGGGCTGTCTGTTTGCTTTATTTACTGTGTTCTTGGCTGTGCAGAAGCTTTTTAGTTTGATCAGATCCTAGTAATGTATTTTTGGTGTTGCTTCAGTTGCCTGGGTGGGCCTCCTCATAAAGTATTCTCTCAGGCCAAATTCTTCAAGTGTTTCTCCTGCACTTTCTTCTAGTATTTTTATAGTTTCATGTCTTAAGTTTAAATCTTTTATCCAGTGAGAGTCAATTTTTGTTAATGGTGAAAGGTGTGGGTCCAGTTTCAGTCTTCTACAAGTCACCAGCCCATTCTCCCAGCACCATTTGTTAAATAGGGAATCTTTCCCCCAATTAATATTTTGATAGACTTATCAAAGATCAAATGACAATAAGTATCTGGGTTCATCTCTCGGTTCTAAATTCTGTTCCATACATCTACCTCTCTATTTTTTGTGCCAATACCATGCTGTTTTGATCACTGTAGATTTATAGTATAGTTTGAAGTCTGGTAGCATGATTCCACCTGATTTGTTTTTATTTCTGAGTAATGTCTTGGCTATTTGAGTTTTTTCTGGTTCCATATAAAACAGCTATTTGAGTTTTTTTCCGGTTCCATATAAAACAAAGTACTATTTTTTCCAGATCTTTAAAGTATGATGGTGGTGCTTTGACAGGGATTGAATTAAATTTGTAAATTGCTTTAGGTAATATGGACATTTTAATAATGTTGATTCTTCCTAGCCATGAGCATGGTTTTTCCATTTGTTAACATCTTCAGCTATTTCTTTTCTCAGAGTTTCATTATTCTCTTTATAGAGATCTATCACATCCTTTGTTAGGTAAATTCTCTTTATAGAGATCTATCACATCCTTTGTTAGGTAAATTCCCAAATATTTCTCTTTATAGATCTCTTTATAGAGATCTATCACATCCTTTGTTAGGTAAATTCCCAAATATTTCTTCTTCTTTGGCACAACTGTAAAGGGCATAGAGTCCTTGACTATTTTTTCAGCTTGACTATTATTGGTATATATAAAAGTTACTGATTTGTGAGTATTGATTTTGTATCCTGAGACACTATTGTATTCCCTGATCACTTCTAAGAGTTTTGTGGTTGAGTCCGTGGGGTTTTCCAGCTATAAAATCACCATCTGTGAAGAGTGAAAGTTTGATCTCCTCTGACCCTATTTGTATACCTTTGATCGCCTTCTCTTGCCTGATTGTGATGACTAAGATTTCCATTACAATGTTAAAAGCAGTGGAGACAGTGGGCAATGTTGCCTGGTTCCTCATCTGAGAGGATGAGGTTTTCAATTTTACTCCATTCAATATGATATTGGCTGTGGATTTGCTATAGATGGCCTCTATCAGTTTAAGAAAAGTCCCTTCTCTACCTATTTTCTTAAGTGTTCTGATCATGAAAGGATGCTGGATATTGTCAAAAGCTTTTTCTGCATCTATTGAGAGAATCATATGGTCTTTACTTTTTAGTTTGTTTATATGATGTATTATATTTATAGATTTATGAATATTGAACCAACCTTGAGACCCTGGGATAAAACCCACTTGGTCATGGTGTATAATTTGTTTGATGTGTTGCTGGATTCTGTTTGCTAGGATCTTATTGAATATTTTTGCATCTATGTTCATTAAAGATATTGGTCTATAGTTTTCTTTGCTTGTTGGATCTTTTCCTAGTTTGGGGTCAGGGTGATATTTGCTTCATAGAATGCAGTGGGAGTATTCCCTCTTTTTTGATGTTTTAGAAAAGGTTAAGTAATATAGGTACTAGTTCCTCTAAAGGTTTGGTAGAATTCTGATGTGAAGCCATCTGGTCCCAGACTCTTCTTTTTTGGGAGATTTCATATAGTTGATTCTATTTCAGTACTTGATATAGGTCTGTTCAGCATTTCCAATTCTTTCTGATTAAGTCTAGGAAGTTGCTGTGCTTCCAAGTATTGGTCAATTTCCTTCAGATTTTCATATTTCTGAGAATAAAGTTTTTCGTAGTATTCATTAAGGATTTTTTGAATTTCTGAGGTGTCTGTTGTTATTTCGCCTTTGTCATTTCTGATTGATGATAGTATGGACTTTAATTTTCTATGTTTGGTTAGGTTGGCCAAAGGTTTATCAATTTTGTTGAATTTTTCAAAAAAACAACTTTTTGATTCACTGATCTTTTGAATAATATTTTGTTTTTGATTTCATTTAATTCTGCTCTATTTTAGTTATTTCTTTTCTTCTGCTGGGTTTGGGGGTGGAATGTTATTCCTTTTCAGTTGCTTAAGATGTCCCATTAAGTTATTGTCTTCCTCTCTTTCTGTTCTCTTGATGAAGGCTTGTAATGCTATAAATTTCCCTCTTAGGACTTGGTTATGGCAAATTTCTTCAATGTGTATATGTCATTAAAGTATTTAACTTATCCATCATAAATGAAGCTCAATTTAGCTGGATACAGGATCCTGGGCTGAAAGTTGTTTTGTTTTAGGAGATTGAAGGTCAATGACCATCCTCTTCTGCCTTGAAAAGTTTCAGCAGAAAGATCTGCAGTCATTCTAATATTCTTCCCCTTGTAGGTTATGATTTTCTTATGTGTGGCTGCTTGCAGGATTTTCTCCTTCATATTAACTTTGGTGAAGTTAATTACAATGTGTCTAGAAGACGCTTTATTTGGGTTGAATCGTGCTGGGGTTTTGAAACTATCTGCTATCTGAATTTCAGTATCTCTTGCCATGCTTGGGAAGTTCTCTTCCATTATCTCTTGGAGTAGAGTATCTATGCCTTTTGAATCATCCTCTTATCCTTCAGGGATTCCTATGAGGCAAATGTTTGCTCTTTTGGTGTGGTCCCACATTCTCTCAGGGAATAATCCATTTTTGCTCTCCACTTCTCTTCCTTTTTGAGTGTTTGGGAGCAGTCAAAAACTTTGTCTTCAATATCCGAGATCCTTTCTTCTGCCTGCTCCATTCTGAGGGTTTCTCAGATGTTTGAGGGTTGCAAGTTCTATTCTCAGTGTGTCAAAATCTTTTGTGATTTTGTCTTTGAATTCATTGAATTTTTGAGACAACTTTCGAATTATTCCTAAATTTTTATTTCTCATTTTGTTGCAGCAGGGTTGATGCAAACCTATCGATCCTCTCTCTCAGCTCAGCTCCTGATCTTCTGCTTTATTGGGTTATTTCTGGCCATTATTTCTCCCTCTGGATGGGACCCTCTGCCAAAAGCTGGCTTCAGTCAGCCATCTTGCCTCCCTCCACTCACGACTTTAATTTTAAAAGAAAAATTCTTGGCTGAGCTTGGTGGCTCGCACCTGAAATCCAAGTTATCTGGGAGGCCAACATAGGAGGACTGCTTGAGCTCAAGACCTCAAGACCAGACTGAGCAAGAATGAGACTCTATCTCTACTAAAACAAAAATGTCCCTGTTTAGAAGAAAGAATTATCACAGGTGACACTGAGAATGGTAGGACAAAAAGAAGAAAATAGCCTGTCCTTCATGACGCTGTGGAGCTGCTGAAGCAACTAATCTTAAAATAAGATCTAGCCACAGCCATAGGCATCAGTAGTCTTTGTTCATAATATTGTAATGATTTTCTTGTGGGTCCTTTTCCCATCATTTGGTGAGCTGTTCAAGGACAGAGACACCTAGTTCTTGTTCTTCCTTGGTTCTCCCTTGGGACTAAGCTTTTGTATGTCACTCAGTAGATATTCAATAAATGTTTGTTGAATTATAAAAGTGAGAATAAAAATAAGAAAGAGACTATAACTTTAAAATACTTAACCATAGTCAAAAACACTAAAAAGAAAAGAATATTAGCTATGTATGATGGAGTATAAATCAATAAGATCACTTAAACAAATCAAGTTCCAAATCAGTCTTGGTCCTCTGGAGTAGACCTCACAGAGTCTAAGGACTTCACAATTCTCTTGCTATTTCATCAGTTGGGAGGGTAAGTCACAAGCCAGGGGGCCATACTTGGAAAAAGGACAAAAGTGATCACATATACCTCTGATCCAAGAACTTTCTAAGGTGCATGGTATGAGATGCAGGGAGCCAAAGTTGCAATGGGATCTTGGGCATAGCTCACCAAGGTCTTGTAATGTTGACAATCTATGAGACAGAGGAATGTCACATTCAAAAACCTACAGGCCCCTCCAAAGTTTATTTGTTTTGAAGGTGAGATTTCTTTCTTTTCTTTTCTTTTTAGGTTTAAAGATTTTAAACATATGACGTCTTGCCTCGATAGTTTCTATGGAAAGGGAGGCAGTATATTTGAGGATGGAAAAAGTAATTAGTCTGCCAAAACTGTCTTTCACTAATGCTCAATGACTGGGCAAATTCACCACATTTTCCACCTTCTCACATATCTTAAAAACTAGTCTTTGCCAGTTTCACCGCTGGTACAATATTGGTTCTGCACAATTCAAATGTTCATCTGCAATAGGAAAACTCTTAATAACTGTAATAGTAATAATAATAGCAGCCTAATTTTTTGCAGTTTATAAAGGGATTCCACATACATTATTTCATATAATCCTTAACACACTGCCTTAAGGAAGCATGCCATCCTCATTTTATAGACACAGATGTTCAACATTCATGAACAGTTAGCAATAAATTAAAAATTAACCTCAGATTTTCTGATTTCTTCTTTAGTATCCTTTCACTATACACTGTGTGCTTAAGACTGGGAAAGTACCCACTATGATATTTACAAGATTAAACCTAGTTGATAGAGAATAAAAAAATCTTCACAATTTAGGGAATTAACACTGCCGAAAAAGATACAGTTATTTTGCCAATGGCATTTCCTAAGACAAAAAGTCATTGAGAAATAAAATATGAAACACCTTCATAATTCTATTAAAAGTGGAATAGTTGAATAAGTAAAAAGAGACATCAAGTTCAAATCAAACAAAGTCAAACAGAAGACACAAATGAAATAAAAAATATAAAACAGAGTCTCTTCTCCATGAGATTATGAAGGAGAACTTTCCAGACATGTCAAGAGATTCTGAAATTCGGAAAGCAGACAGTTTCAGAATTCCAGCATGACTCAACCCAAATAAGACATCCCCTAGACACATCATAATCAACTTCACTAAAGTTAATATGAAGGAGAAAATTCTGAAAGCAGCCAGATGAAAGAAAACCATCACCTACAAGGGCAAAAATATTAGAATAACTGCAGATCTCTCTGCTGAAACCTTTCAAGCTAGAAGAGGATGGTCATCAACTTTTAATCTCCTAAAACAAAATAACTTTCAACCCAGGATCCTGTATCCAGCTAAACTGAGTTTCATTTATGATGGAGAAATTAAATACTTTAATGACATTCACATGTTGAAAAAATTTGCCATAACTATATCAGCTCTCCAGGATATTCTCAGACCTATCCTTCATAAAGACCAGCATAATCCTCCACCACAAAAGTAAACCCACCCAGAAAATTTTGATCAAATTCCAACTTCCACAGTCGCAAAAGGATTAAAAATGTCCACCGGACTCTCGAAAGGCTTATCGATATTCTCAATTAATGTGAATGGTTTAAATTGTCCTCTAAAGAGGCATGGGTTGGCTGACTGGATACAAAAACTCAAGCCAGATATCTGCTGCATACAAGAATCTCATCTCACATTAAAAGACAAATATAGACTCAAGGTGAAGGGATGGTCATCTATACTCCAGGCAAATGGAAAGCAGAGAAAAGGAGGTGTTGCAATCCTATTCGCAGACGCAATAGGCTTTAAACCAACCAAAATAAGGAAGGATAAGGATGGACACTTCATATTTGTTAAAGGTAATACTCAATATGATGAGATTTCAATTATTAATATTTATGCACCCAACCAGAATGCACCTAAATTTATAAGAGAAATGAGAAACTCTCACAGACATGAGCAACTTGATTTCCTCCATTTCCATAGTAGTTGGAGATTTTAATACCCCTTTAGCAGTGCTGGATAGATCCTCCAAAAATAAGCTAAGCAAAGAAATTTTAGATTTAAACTTAACTATTCAACATCGGGACTTAACAGACATCTAAAGAACACTTATGTGGATGAATACACATTCTTCTCATCATCCCATGGAACATACTCCAAAATCGACCACATCCCAGGCCACAAATCTAACCTCAACAAATTTTAAAAAATAGAAATTATTCCTTGCATCTTCTCAGACCATGATGGAATAAAAGTTGAACTCAATAACAGGAACCTGCATACCCATACAAAAACATGGAAGCTAAACAACCTTATGCTGAAGGATAGATGGGTTATAGACGAGATTAAGAAGGAAATCACCAAATTTTTGGAACAAAATAATAATCAAGACACGAACTACCAGAACCTTGGGGATACTACAAAGGCAGTCCTAAGAGGGAAATTTATAGCACTGCAAGCCTTCCTCAAGAAAACGGAAAGAGAGGAAGTTAATAACTTAATGGGACATTAATGGCAACTGGAAAAGGAAGAACACTCCAACCCCAAACCAAGTAGAAGAAAAGAAATAACCAAAATTAGAGCAGAATTAAATGAAATTGAAAAGAAAAGAATTATACAACAGATCAATAAATCCAAAAGTTGTTTTTTTGAAAAGATAATAAAATAGATATACATTTGGCCAACCTAAAGAGTAAAATCTCTAATTTTATCAATCAGAAATGGTAATGATGAAATAACAACAGACCCTTCAGAAATTCAAAAAATCCTCAACGAATACTACAAGAAACTCTACTCTCAGAAATATGAAAATCTGAAAGAAATCGACCAATACATGGAAGTACACCACCTACCAAGACTTAGCCAGAAAGAAGTGGAAATGTTGAACAGGCCTATATCAAGTTCTGAAATAGCATCAACCATACAAAATCTCCCTAAAAAGAAAAGCCCAGGAACAGATGGCTTATTCTACCAAATGTCAGAATTCTACCAAACCTTTAAAGAAGAACTAGTACCTATATTACTAAACCTCTTCCAAAATATAGAAAAAGAAGGAATATTACCCAACACATTCTAGGAAGCAAACATCACCTTGATCACCAAACCAGGGAAAGACCAAACAAGAAAAGAAAATTATAGACCACTTTCACTAATGAATATTGACGCTAAAATACTCAATAAGATCCTAACAAACAGAATTCAGCAACACATCAGAAAAATTATACACCATGACCAAGTGGGATTTATCCCAGGGTGTCAAGGCTGGTTCAATATACGTAAATGTATAAATGTAATTCAGCACATAAACAAACTAAAAAATAAGGACCATATGATTCTTTCAATTGATGCAGAAAAAGCTTTTGATAATATCCAGCATCCCTTCATGATCAGAACATTTAAGAAAATTGGTATAGAAGGGACATTTCTTAAACTAATAGAGGCCATCTACAGCAAACCCACAGCCAATATCATATTGAATGGAGTTAAATTGAAATCATTTCCACTTAGATCAGGAACCAGGCAAGGTTGCCCATTGTCTCCATTGCTCTTTAACATTGCAATGGAAGTTTTAGACGTTGCAATTAGGGAAGAAAAGGTGATCAAGGGGATCCACATAGGGTCAGAAGAGATCAAACTTTCACTCGTCACAGATGATATGATCGTATATCTAGAAAACACTAGGGATTCTACTACAAAACTTTTAGAAGTGATAAGGAATACAGCAATGTCTCAGGCTACAAAATCAATACCCATAAATCTGTAGCCTTTATATATACCAACAATAACCAAGCTGAAAAAAAACAGTCAAGGAATCTATTCCTTTCACAGTAGCGCCAAAGAAGATGAAATATTTGGGAGTATACCTAACAAAGGATGTGAAAGATCTCTACAAAGAGAACTATGAAACTTTAAGAAAAAAAATAGCTGAAGATGTTAACAGATGGAAAAACATACCATGCTCATAGCTGGGAAGAATCAACATTGTTAAAATGTTTATACTACCCAAAGCAATCTATCATTTTAATGCAATTCCTATTAAAGCTCCATTGTCATATTTTAAATATCTTGAAAAAATAATACTTCGTTTTATATGGAATCAGAAAAAAACCTTGAATAGCCAAAACATTACTCGGCAATAAAAACACTGCAGGAGGAATCACACTACCAGACCTGAGAGTGTACTATAAATCAATAGTGATCAAAACAGCATGGTATTGGCACAAAAACAGAGAAGTAGATGTCTGGAACAGAATAGAGAACCAAGAGATTAATCCAGCTACTTACCATTATTTGATCTTTGACAAGCCAATTAAAAACATTCAGTGGAGAAAAGATTCCCTATTTAACAAATGGTGCTGGGTGAACTGGCTGGCAACCTGTAGAAGATTGAAACTGGGCCCACACCTTTCACCATTAACTAAGATAGACTCTCACTGGATAAAAGATTTAAACTTAAGACATGAAACTATAAAAATACTTGAAGAAAGTGCAGGGAAAACATTTGAAGGAATTGGCCTGGGTGAATATTTTATGAGGAGGACTCCCCAGGTAATTGAAGCACTATCAAAAATACACTACTGGGACCTAATCAAACTAGAAAGCTTTTGCACAGCCAAGAACATAGTAAGTAAAGCAAGCAGACAGCCCTCAGAATGGGAGAAAATATTTGCAGGTTATACCTCCAATAAAGGTCTAATAACCAGAATCCACAGAGAACTCAAACATGTGATCCCATCTCAGGGTGGGCAAGGGACTTGAAGAGAAACTTCTCTAAAGAAGACAGACACATGATCTACAGACACATGAAAAAAAGCTCATCATCCTTAATCATCAGAGAAATGCAAATCAAAACTACTTTGAGATATCACCTAACTCCAGTAAGAGTAGCCCACATAACAAAATCCCCAAACCAGAGATGTTGGCGTGGATGTGGAGAAAGGGCACACTTCTACACTGCTGGTGGGAATGCACACTAATACATTCCTTCTGGAAGGATGTTTGGAGAATACTTAGAGACCTAAAAATAGACCTGCCATTCGATCCTATAATTCCTTTATTAGGTTTATACCCAGAATACCAAAAATCACGATATAACAAAGACATCTGTACCAGAATGTTTATTGCAGCCCAATTCATAATTGCTAAGTCATGGAAGAAGGCCAAGTGCCCATCGGCCCACGAATGGACTAGCAAATTGTGGTACATGTATACCATGGAATATTATGCAGCCTTAAAGAAAGATGGATACTTTCCCTCTTTCATGTTTACATGGATGGAGCTGGAACATATTCTTCTTAGCAAAGTATCTCAGGAATGGAAGAAAAAGTATCCAATGTACTCAGCCCTACTATGAAGCTAAATTATAGTTTTCACATGAAAGCTATAACCCAACTATAGCACAAGACTATGAGGAAAGGGCCAAGGAAGGGGAAAGGAGGGGGGAGGTTCAGGTGGAGGGAAGGTAATGGGTGAGGCCACACTTACGGTGCATCTTAGAATGGGTACAGGTGAAACTTACTAAAGGCAGAATACAAATGTCTACATACAATAACTAAGAAAAAGCCATGAAGGCTACGTTGAACAGTTTGATGAGAATATTTCAGATTGTATATGAAACCAGCACATTGTACCCCTTGGATTGCACTAATGTACACAGCTATGATTTAACAATAAGAAAAAAAAGAAAGTGAAGTGTTGAAAAACTATGGTTGACAACCAATCTGACCCAAGCATCAGTTTCTTAAAAAAATATATATATATAAAATATATATATTTTATACAATATATATATAAATATATATTGTACACAATATATATACAATATACAATATATACAATATATATATAAAATATATATATATAAAACAGCAAAACACTAGCACTTAGTTAAAATTCAACTAATGGGAAACTATTAAGATGTTATTTACAGAGTAATGAATAAAACAGAAAATGGGGTGTTTTGGCATAGAGTAATTTAATTAGTGGGTATGAAATTCCTTCTCTTGCCTACAGTGAAGAGAATTGACAGTTTTCTGATGAGGTGCGATATGCATAATGCAACTTTAAAGCACATACAAGGCAAGCGTAACATGACTCAAGACAAAAAGTTTTAACAAGAAGAGCTATAAAAACACTGCTCTGTGCTGTATGGAGACCATAGATACATAATACAGTATTTGAAGAAGACTTAAAAATAGCAGACAGCATATGAAAAATTTCAAAAATCTTTCATTCACATTAGAATAGTATGCCAGAGAAGGAACCCAAACTGAACAGGCAAATCTTGTCCTAAAAGTGTATTTCATAAATTCAATCCTCCATCCCCTTAAAGTTCTCAAAACAAGCCATATGTACTCAAAAAGAACAGAGTTTGTTTGTGTTGGTCTATCACAATAAGACCTTTGTTCTGTTCCTAGTAATTAACAAGTACAACAGCTTAAAAAAGTATTACTGACTTATAATTACCTTACACTGTTAAATGTATTACTTTAAAACTCAAAATTAGGATATTGATTATTACCCTTTTCCCCACGAACTGAAAGAAATAGAAATTAGTTTCAGGTAATAGAAATGATACCATCTTTACTTAGAGTCTAGATTTACACAGTAAAAAATGCATTAAAATAGAAATTAGTTTCAGGTAATAGAAATGATACCATCTTTACTTAGAGTCTAGATTTACATAGTAAAAAATGCATTACACTTGGAGGGTAGCCTTATCCAACTGAATAACAAGAAAAATAAAGGAAACAAATCGAATGGCTCTGATTTTATTTTTATGTGCCTAGCCTAATGCAATATAAGTTTCTTAAACTGCAGACAACCGAGTTTTCCATTTTACTATTCCCTGTGTTGATTCTGCTTTAGATGCAATATTCCATTGATGAGGGGTCTAAATTGTGAGGTGCCATTGTGTAACCAGAGGCTTAGAGAGTTATGTGACATTCTTAACCAATGATGTATTTAAAAGGACTTTAAAACAAATATAAGGGGTGAAACAAATGTAAGTCCTATTATCATAAATAGCTATTGTTTATAAATCTGTGCATGTCTACCATGCATATATGTTTTATATATGCATATATATATATTAAAATTTTAAATATATACATATACATTACTGCTTTTATTTAGTAACCTACAGTTTAAGATAAATAAAGCAGTTTCCTGTTTAGATTGAAACAGACACTTCTAAACATGAGTTGTATGGATCTGGCTAAGAACAATACTTATAATCTTGACAGAAAACTAAAATCTAACAATACAAAGTTTCATTCTCCAAAAACAGGAAGTCTACAATTTATGAAGAGATCATTTTCCCAAAGTTCACTTGGGTCCATTACACTAAATTTTTCTATAAATTCGTGGCTAGTATGCCAATTGTATAGATAAGAGTCTATTAATTCATAATGGATATGAATGATAACACAATATTTACTGTAGCTAATCTTCATCATCATAAATGCTTTCCTAATATTTGAAACCAGTCATCTGATCTCCCTCATCTTCTCTGCTGTTTTTGAACCAATTTTCTTGTTAAATGGTCTTCATTTATTTGCTCTCTCATTCATCAAAGTTTCTCCTAAAATATATCCAGAGATTAATGCAGGGGGAAAAAACACAATAAAATACTAGCAAGCCAAATTC
Source organism: Nycticebus coucang (assembly GCF_027406575.1). Classification (NCBI taxonomy): domain Eukaryota; kingdom Metazoa; phylum Chordata; class Mammalia; order Primates; family Lorisidae; genus Nycticebus; species Nycticebus coucang. Next base: position 47,295,762 of record NC_069799.1, on the reverse strand, counting down.
AACAGCAAATTAAGAGGATTATATACCATGACAAAGGGAGATTTACCCCTGTAATACAGGATGGTTTAATGTAAGAAAAATCAACCTGAGGCTGGGTGTGTGGCTCACCGTGTAATCCTAGCACTCTGAGGAGTCTGAGGTGATTGTATTGCCTGAGCTCATGGGTTCAAGACTAGCCTGAGCCAGAGCAAGCAAGACCTTGTCTCTGAAAATAGCCAGGAGTTGGTGGGCACCTGTAGTCCCAGCTACTCAGGAGGCTGAGGCAAAAGAATCACTTGAGCCCAAGAGTTTGAGGTTGCTGTGAGCTATGATGCCACATAACTCTACCCGGGGTGGCAAAGTGAGACTGTTTCAAAAACAAACAAACAACAACAACAAAAAAAATCAATCTGTATGATAACAACACATTGACAAAATAAAGGTAAAAAAATAAAAACCCACATGATAATCTTAATGTAGAAAAGGGTTTCATGATAAAGAATAAAAAAGCTTAATAAACTGGAAACAGAAGGAAAGTATCTCAAAATAATAAGGATCATACATGAAAAACCCACAGCTCACATCATATTCAATGGAGAAAGACTGGAAACCTTTCCTCTAAGGTTGGGAACAAGGAATGTATGCCCTCTTTCACCATTTCTATTCAACCCAGTGCTGAAGTTTTAGTCAGATGAATTAGACATGAAAAACTTTAAAAATCTGAAGTAGAAAAGAAAAAGTAAAAGTAAAATCATCTCTGCTCACAAGTGACATGATCTTGTATATAGAAAAACTTTAAGATGCCATAAAAGAACTCTTAGAACCAATGAAGACATTCAACAAAGTCACAGGATACAAAATCATCACACAGAAGTCAATGCCCTTCCATACTCTAATAATACACAGTCTGAAATGGAAATTCAGAAAACAATTCTATTTTTATAGCATCAAAAAGAATATAATTTAGCCAATGAGATAAAATACTTCCTGTGTTCATGAAGTCGAAGACTCACCATCGTTAAAATCTAAGTACTATCCAAAGCAATTTACAGATTCAATGCAATCCCTTCAATGTTCCAACAAGTGTTTTTTGCAGATATAGATAAATCTTCAAATTCATATGTAATCTCAAGAAACCCTGAATAGCTGAAACGATCTTGAAAAAGAAAAAGTTGGAAGTTTTATGCTTCCTAATTTCAAAACTTACTATAAAAACTACAGTCACAAGAACAATGTGGTCCTGGCATAAAGATAGACATGTAGACCAGAAATAAACCCTCCTGTATTTTGTCAAGTCATTTTTCAACAAGGGTGTCAAAACCATTCCATGAGGAAAGTCGGTCTTCAACAAATGGTGTTGGGTATTCACATGCAAAAGAATGAATTTGGATCCCTACCTAACACCATGCACAAAATGAACTAAGGACCTAATCAAGTGACCTGAAACTATAGAACTCATAGAAGAAAAAATCCAAAGCACAAGGTAGCTGAAATTCTAAGCATGCTGAATTTAGGTCCACAAGCAGAGGCCTTTAGTTTAGCTTTTATAGGAGAATAAAATAAAAATATTCCAGGAAGGGAACCCAAATCTAGTTCATTTCTTGAAAACAGAGGCTTCCCCATTCAGGAAAAGAGGTGGAAAAACATGACTACTAAAGGCTGCATGTGGCTACTTCTTTTATGAAGCTGTGTCCCTAATGAGATAGAACTGTGACCTCAAATGGAGCAATAGACAGAGAAAGATTGAACACTTGGAGCAGTTGCTAAGGTGGCAGCTTATTAGGTAGAGAAGCAAGCATGCTCAAGAATGGATAGTCTTTGCCTGGAAGAAAACAGTCACACTTTTACTAACTCAGCATATCAAATTTGCATCTGCATAATCCCCAAATAGAGAAGCTCCACAAGTTATTCTCTCCTAATAGAACTATGCTCAGTTAGAAGACTGGAGGCAAGGCTGGAAAACAGAAAGGGATCACCCAGTCTCATAGTCCTTTAATCTCACAATCTCGTGGGCTCTCTGTTGGCAGTGCTGCAGTTCCACAACCTCAAATTCTCTGCAGTACCACGTTTCTTTACAATCCCACTGTCCTGGGTTCTGGTCTCCCTTGCTCTCAAAGTCTCCCAGCCTTGTGCTTTCAGAGTTTCCTGGTGATCACACCTTTACAAATAGGCAATCTCATGGCCTCCAGGTTTCAAGATCTTGCAATTTGGAAGTCTGGTGGATCTCTTTGTGTTTCATCTCAGGACCTCCTGGAGGAAAGACCTGAATTCACTTGTAAAGTGCGAAGCCTGAGATGACCTGAATCAAAATGTCAATCTACCCTCTGCCCAGCTCAATTTTTGATATGATCAAAAACATAAAACCTCAGAGCCTCTCATGTAGTAGGGGACTGAGTTGAACAACAAAAAGAGATAAGCCTGGACTTTTAGTCTGTGATTTCTAAGGTCTGATGGAGGGATAAGGTCTGTTGTCCTTCTCCTAATAAACTCAATTCCTAATTGCATCAAACTGATGAACCCCCTTTTTCCTGCTGCCTAACAGAGGAAAAAGAATGCTTCCCCTATCATTTTTTTTTTAAAGGCAACATCCAGCACACACACAAAAATTAAAAACCCACAAGATGTTCAAGAAAGTGTGTGGAATTAGAGTCTAAGAAGAAAAGACAGAATTCCCATTTCTTTTAAAATAATGACTTAACATTTCCTAAATTTGAATGAAAAGAGCAACCCATAAATTCACAAAGTTCTGTGAACCTCAAGCAGGGTAACTATTAAAACAGACAGATACACACACACACACACGTGTATACACACACACACACACACACACACACATATCATGGCCAAAGCAAAGCTCACAAACCATGTTGCCATCAAGATGGGTACAATGGAAAGAAATAGAGTAAATGGACTTGAAGGTGTCGGAATGAAGCAAACACAGGACTGACTGTGGCATCTAAGGTGTGCTATGAAGGGAAAAAAGATAGGAAGAGGCTGATTAATAAAATAAAATAAGTGGGATGAATGTGTAGGGGGCCTCATGAGATCAAAAAACATCGGGTGGGGGGAAGAGGTGTCTGGACAATGAACTCCAAGAAGAAGCCATCTGAGGTCCCAGTCAGATGTCTCAGTCATGAATTTTGTGAGGGCACCCTTTCTGATGGTGACAGAGTACACTGTGTGATCACAGGCATCATTGACCGAGGTGGATGTAATGTGAGTACTTTAACAGATGAAACTAACAATTTAACAAAATAACTGGTATCTAATAACCAAATAAATGCTTTCAAAACTAAAAGGTGAAATAGTTTCACAAGTGGCTATTTGCTGGCACATAATTTTGTTCATTCCTGTTTAGAATAGCCTATGTCTTCAGTTGCTACTGAATTTTGTATGCTGTGTTACTCTTCTGTCAGATCTACCCGGCCTAGGCTAGCAACCTCCATCCTAGCCCTTTGTGGAGTAGGGAATGAGAGAGCAGGAGCCAGAAGGCAAGGAACTCAGGAGAAAGCAATGGATGTGACCGCTAGGTAGATGGTGATCTTCCAGCTGTGCTCCGAAGAACAGCTGTTTAATGCCCTCACTTTGTTTTGGCCCTTCCTGTCCTCACTTGAAAATCTGGCATGCGAAAAGAAAAATAAATTGCAATCTAGTTTGTTGGTTTAATCTTTTAGGATTTGAGGAACTGGGGACGAGATGAGGTACACACTTAGAACTACATGGAGACTAAACATGATGGCAGATCCCAAAACAGGCAAGCAGGACATGAATCCTCATTTTAAAGAGTTTTAAGATTTTTTTTAAAAGCCATGTTGATTCTTTGGCACACTGTTAAACAGCTAAACATTCAGAGGCTCAAACATGATCAAATCGAAGCTCATAAACCATGTTTACGGCGGCATTTTGGGTCTGAAACTAAACCCCTGCACACACGCCTTCTCAAAATTCCCGTTGGCCTCCTGATTGGGTTGGGCATGGCTCATTGGGCAGCTGAAGTTAAACAGAGGGTGATGTCAAATTCTTGTCCTGTTTGATCAGCTGTGTTCTGTCACACCTGTGGTTGAGAAGTTGGCTTCATCTATACTCAGCGTTCGACATTCCTGGCTAAAATTGCCCAAGCATGTATTCCAACCTCTCGAATTAATTTCTTCTCTTCTCTTTGGGGGAATCATTCTCAAATTTCTCTGATTGGCTTCTCTGGAGCAGATCTTTCAAGTCACTGGTTTTGAAATTACTAGAGTTTTGTGTATATATTTTTTTCTTCAAAATCCAAACCAGACATTTTCTAAATAAGTAGCAAAATTAAGTTTAAAAGGTTATAGGCCAAAGGACCTCATGGGAATATATTACTGATTTGGAAGAGAGACTGAGTTTTCTTCCTAAATACACAATTTACTTATTATACATTTCAGAGTATTTATTTGAAAATAAGAATACCTATTGCCTTTCTACTTCATAAGAAAATGGTGATTATATGTTAATATGAATTACGATAATCACTTATGGAAAGACAAATATAATTAAACTTCTGTTTTTTCTTAATAAAAATTTCCTAAAACTCATTAATGAAAAAAAAAAAAAACAGAACTAAGGAAATTACCTTAACTACTACCTTGTGACACACACAAAAAAATACTATTAAAAATGCAATGATATTTTAAGCAAGAAACAATTCTCGTAATTACGCAAAAGGCACAAAAGTGATGGGAAGTGATATAATTACACACTTTTTACATGAGTTCCTATATTTTTCAATGTCTTACTGTTCATGGAGCATAAATTTGAGTCGACTTTCTGCAGGACAGTTTTGCTTCTTAAGAACAAAGAATTTAAGACATGGATTTTTGCCAGATTCGGCTGTTCCATTCTTTATAGCCCAACTTCATAATACTGAACACCTGCTTGACCACCATTTTTCTCCAAAAAACGTGCTTGATCATTCAGCTTGAAAGAAACAGCTTTTCACTTCCATTTACAAATCTCTCGCATTTTTCACAAAGCAGTCATTAGTCGGCAACCCGACTCGCAGGGCATGAAATTCGCTATATAACATCACTAACAGAGGCTGAGTCTTAAAATCTTTGTTCATTTTAGCAATCCTAATAGAAAAAAAAATGAACTATCCTAAACCTTATACAGAAAAGATCTTAAATGATAAACTTTCAAATAAAATCTCACCTAACGTGAACAATGCAAGGATACATTTCAAAATAACTAAGAGTATATTATAAATGTCTTACCACAAAAATAAGTGAGGTGATAGTTATGTTGATCAGTTTGATTTAAGCATTCCACATTGTATATCGAATTATCACATTGTACCCCATAAATGTATATGTTATGATTTAATAAAAGTTAAAAAAAGTCCTGAGAAAATAAGCAGAGAATTTTTTGTAATTAGTCTAGTTTGACCTTTTTTCTTTTTCTTATTTTTTTTTCTTTCTTTCTTTTTTTTTTTTTTTTGAGACTTTGTTGTGCTCAGTAGAGTGTCATGGCGACATAGCTCACAGCAACCTCAAACTCTGGGGCTTGAGCAATCCTCTTGCCTCAGCCTTCCAAGTAGCTGGAACTACAGATGCCTGCCATGACACCTAGCTATTTTTAGAGATGGAGGTCTCACTCTTACTCAGGCTGGTTTGGAAGTCCTGAGTTCAAGCAATCCACCCACTTTGGCCTCCAGAGTGCTAGCATTATAGGCGTATTCTTCAATTCTTGACTTAAAAACAGTATGTAGCTTTCTAACTGAAGTACTTATTTCCTCTCTTAAATATTCTTTCAAGTTTCATAAAGACCATAAAATAGACTCACATTTCATGCTCTTGATTTTCCAATAATACAAAGAATCAACAGATGATTATTAAGCTGGAAAAGATGTATCTTTCACCTAGCATGTTTTTCTTAGCACTCTTAAGCTATCAAAAATGATTACATACTTACTTTCTTCAAAATGAAGTCAAGTTCTAAACTTCCTACTTGGGACCTGGTCTACTGTTGATAAGGTCAAATTCCTTACTACAAAAATCCCACACTCTACTTGTTTTATGCATTTAACAACAAAATAGTGCAAAAGCAATACCAACTTATATTGTTCATCTTTATTTCTCTCAATTATCGCATAATTCATTACTGAAGTCTTCAATTCCAATATTTTGTTGCCTGGTTCATTTACAGATACATGGTCTGACAATTAAGTTCAAGAACTCATCAGAAAATGTTATCTATATACCTCATTGCTGCATCACCAGATGGCCAAAAGGAGTACTTGAAAGATAACTGTAGTGATATTCAGCAATGAGGTAGCACTTTTTCTAGGACAAGTTCACAAACTTAATTGTCAGAACTCATAGCTATAAATACAAGGTCTGGCAGAAGTAACAGACCTTTTGAGCTTGAGTGTGATATTGTTATGTTACAGAATTACTGTAACCTGTATTTCCCAACAAGAAAAGATATAATAGCTTCACAAGAAGCAATTTTCACATCTTATTTTCTTACCAGATAGATCTGAAAATGTGCTCTAACGTGTATACTGTGAACAATATATAAAAAAAAAAAATGGATAACATCTGTTTGGAATAGTTGACATTTCACCATATCCAAATAACATGTATACACACATACATGGCATACTTAAGTTTCATGATGCCTACAGAAAGGGCACGGACACTGAAGTGGCAATAACTTATCTGAAGGCCTTGGCTGGTGCTTTCTTCCCTGTGTGTCTCTCGGTTACAATTAATAATAGCTATTTTCTGTGGCATTACTGTCGGTGCCATTAATTCAAAGAAATTATTTATTTCAAAATGATGCCAAATGATACAATTCACAATTAGTAACCAAAACCTGTGGAATACAGCAAAAGCAGTCTTAAGGGGAAACTCATCACCTTAGATGCCTACATCTGAAATACAGAAAGAGAGCACATCACCAACCTAATGAATCATCTTAAGGAAAAGGAAGAGCAATCCAATCCCAAACCTAGCAGAAGAAATAACCAAAAGTAAATCAGAAATAAATGAAACTGAAAACAAAAGGAAAATTAATGGAACAAAAGTTGGTTCTTCAAAATGGTAAACAAAATTGGTTCAGAAAATTAATGGAACAAAAAGTTGGTTCTTCAGAATGGTAAACAAAATCAATAAAACTTTGGCCAGATTAACTAGAAACAGAAAAGTAAAATCTCTAATAACCTCAAAAGCAGTGAAAAGGGGGAGATAACAACAGATACAACAGAGATATAAGAGATTATCTCTGACTACCACAAGAAACACTACACCCAGAAATTTGACAATGTAGAAGAAATGGACCAATATCTGGGATCATCTCATTTCCCTAGACTTAACCAGGAAGAAATAGATGTTCTGAACAGATGAACATCAAACACTGAGATTAAAGAAACAATAAAAAACTTCCAACAAAAAGAAAGCCCTGGACCAGATGTCTCCACACCACAATTCTATCAAACCTTCAAAGGTTTACTTGTACTTATACAGCAGAATCTATTCCAAAACATTGAGAAGGAAGGAAACGTCCCCGACATTTTCATGAAGCAAAGATCACCTTGATTCCAAAACCAGAAAAGGACCCAACTTAAAAGGAGAACTACACACAAATTCCACTAATGAATATTGATGCAAAAATACTCAATAAAATCTTAGCTAATAGATTACAGCTATACATTAAAAAAATTATACATCATGATCAAGTAGGCTTCATCCCAGGGATGCAAGGCTGATTCAACATATGCCCAATCTACAATTGTAATTCACCATATCAATAGAAGCAGAAACAAAGACCATATGATCCTCTCCCTAGATGCAGAAAAAACATTTTATAAAATTCAGCATCCTTTTCTAACAAGAACACTTAAGAAAATACGCATAGGTGGAACATTTCTTAAACTGATTGAAGCCATCTATGACAAACCCACAGCTAATAACATACTTAATGGAGTAAAACTGAAAGCTTTTCCACTTGGAACTGGAACCAGACAAGGATGTCCTCCATCACCACTACTACTATTCAATATAGTTCTGGAAGTTCTAGCCAATGCAATCAGGCAAAAGAAGGATATAAAGGGCATCCAAATGGGTACAGAGGAGGTCAAACACTCTCTCTTTGCCATTGACATGATCTTATACTTAGAAAACCCTAAAGACTCTACTACCTAGACACTCCTGGAAGTGAACAAGAAATACAGTGATGTCTCAGAGTGTAAAACCAATGTCCACAAATTAGTAGTCTTTGTGTACACCAATAACAGCCAAGAAGCTAATCAAAGACACAATTCCCTTCACAGTAGCTTCAAAGAAAATGAAATACCTAGGAATATATCTAACAAAAGAGGTGAAGAACTTCTACAAAAAGAATTATGAAACCCTAGAAAAAGAAATACCAGAATACATTAACAAATGGAAGAAAATACCATGCTCTTGGCTGGGAAGAATAAAAATTGTTAAAAGCAATCTAAATATTGAATGCAATCCCCTTTAAAACACAGTCATCGTATTTTGAAGAACTGGAAACAATAGTTCTTCATTTCATATGAAACCAGAAAAAAAACCTGTATAGCCAAGGCAATTTTTAGTAATAAAAACAAAGCCAGAGGCATCACTCTACCAGACTTAGGTTATATTACAAGCACACAGTGATCAAAACAGCATGGTATTGACACAAAAATAGAAACAGACATGTGGAACTGAATAGAAAACCAAGAGATGAAACCAGTCTTTAGTTTCCATCTGATCTTTGATAAACCAAACAAAGGCATACAGTGGGGAAAAGAATCCCTATTCAACAAACGGTGCTGGGAGAACTGGATAACCATATGTATAAGACTAAAATTGACACCTTACAGCTTACAAAAACTGACTCAAGATGGATAAAAAATTAAAATCTAAGACATGGAATGATAAAAGTCCTAGAAGAAAGTGTGGGAAATACTCTTGAGGATATCAGCCTGGGGAAAGATTTTATTAGGAAGACTTCAGCGGCAATTGCAACAACAGAAACAAATGGGATTTATTAAGATGAAAAGCTTCTGCAGAGCTAAGGACACAACAATTAAAGCAAATAGACAACCGTCAGAATGGGAAAAAATTATTTGCAAGTTACTAATCTGAAAAATGGTTGATAACTAGAATCTACAGAGAATTCAAATTAATCAACAAAAAAAGAGCAAACAATCCCATGTATCACTGGGCAAGAGACATGAACGGAGCCTTCTCTGAGGATGACAGATGAATGGCTAACCACCATATGAAAAAAATGTTCATTGTCCCTAATTATCAGAGAAATGCAAATCAAAACTGCCCTGAGATATCACTTAACCCCAGCGAGAATACCCCACATCACCAAGTCCCAAAGTTGCAGGTGCTGGCATGGACAGAGAGAGGGGAACACTTATACACTGTTAATGGGACTGCAGATTCATATAGCCTCTCTGGAAAAAAGTATGAAGAATCCTCAAAGAACTCAAATTAGACCTCTTATTTGATCCTGCAATCCCATTACTAGGCATCTACCCAGAAGAGAAAAAGCCACTTTGTCATGAGGACATTTGCACTGGATTGTTTATTGCAGCTCAATTTACAATCACCAAGATGTGGAAACAAACTAAATGCCCATCAAGCAAAGAATGAATTAACAAGCTGTGATATGTGTATACCACAGAGTACTTACTGTTCAGCCATAGAAAAGATGTAGACTTTACATCTTTTGTATTAACCTGGATGGAGTTGAAATACATTCTACTTAATAAAGTATCACGAGAATGGAAAAGCAAGTATCCAGTGTACTCAATTCTAATACGAAGCCAATACATGACCTAATACACACTCAAATAAGAGAAAAACTCAGTTCAATTCAAATTGGGGGAGGAAGAACAAGGGAGGAGGGAGAGTAGAAGAGGCAAGGAGATTGCTGTGCTCCCACCTAATGGGCACAATGTAGGGGTATACGGCACACCTTTTGCATGCGAGACACAACTACAAGAGAGACTCTACCTAACAAAGGCAAATATTGTAACCTAGTTGCTGGTACCCTAACATTGACCTGAAAAAAACAGTGTGATGAAAATGTGTCAAACGGTCTATGGAACCAGGGTATGGTGCCCGATGATCACATTAATGTACACAGCTATGATTTAATAAAAAAATAAATTAATTAAAAAAAAGTTGGAAAAGAAAAGATTATAGTTAGGAAGGCCTTGAGAATCTTGTTAAACTTATTATAGAAATAAAATCCTTTATATAAAATATTCAACAGAGAGAAAAGGGTTGGATGACAAGTACAAAGGGAATCTGTAAACCTGTGGGAAAATGTTGAGAAAGATAAAAGAAATAGGGTGTGAGATATCCTGAAGGAAGATAACAAAGTTTACAAATGAAGAGCTAAGGTAGATACCAGAAACTTCTAGCCCAGTGAGTTGAGACTCCGGGAAATCATGCGACCTTTTCAAAGTAACACAGAACATCATGAACTCTCTCTGCATTGCAGATAATACAACAGGGGTAGTCAAACCTCCCACATAGCCTTCACTCTCTGTCAGGGGCAGGTGAATGCAGACAATTTTCTTATTACCTAAGAACAGTCACTCTTACTGACCCGGGGTGGTTGTCTCTATTTGTATTATTCCAACCAACAAGAACTTGGTAAGCGTCGCCATCTTGGACTAGTTTTGTTTGGCTTTTTAAAGCTGACCAGGAAAAGGCATTGCTTAAAAATCGTTCTGGCACAAACATTGTTCTACTAGGCACTCTTTTCCACCAGATAAGTCTGACCAAAACAGTAAGTCAAAGCAATTAGTGACCAAGCAATTAGTGGCTGTTACTCAATAGAGTGGGTGTTAGAGATTCTAGAACAGGTGAACTTGCGGTCTGTTCTTACCTTTGCATTTTGAATGCATGGACAAAGGGCCCAGGCTGCACTGGCCTTTACATCTGGGTGAGGGTTTTTCAGCAAGGACCACAGCAGGCGAACTCCATCTAAGCGATCAATTATCCTGGTGTGGAAAACAAGATCAAGGTATAAACTGTAATTAGTGAGTTAAAATGAAAGTTTAAACAGCCCACCTATTTACACAATTCTAATTATTTTTTTTCCTTCTGACATTTTGCTTTCTTTTTTTGTTTTTTTCCGCAAAACTTCCACAACAGCAGGGATATATAACACGCTGTTGAATCGTCAGTCCTCTGATTTCAGTTTTAAGTTCACAACACAGAAAGCAAGCTACATGATAATTACAATTCAGATACACTGAAAATCAAGCCATATGATTTTTTTTAATGAGCTGAACACAGACTGTTACCTAAATGTAAAAATACTGGTTTCTTTCACATAGTAACATCTAAATACTTTCCAAAACAAATATTTGTGCCTTGAAACCGTGCAGTTACCTTTTTTATTTGGTCTATGTTTAATTGACTTACCTTACTGTATGACATATTTTAAACTTTTTCAGCCCTAATCTAGCATTAGGAATTAAAATCATTACACCACAGTGTATCCTTTGTTGGGCATGAATAATACATAACTTGTTTGCCATGTATTCCCTTTCCAGTCAGACTAACATTGCAGACTGTGTTATAATTACTTAAACACACTGTAATCAAAATATCTTCATGAGTAGCTGAAAAATGAATTATCATCAGAGCCATCTCTACACCATCTGTCTTCTGTTTATGTATCAATCAGTCTAGGGAGCATAACCCCACAGTAAAGTCCACTGAGTACTCACAGTTGGAAAGAAGGCCAAACAAAACTTAATATCCTTTACAAACATGGCTTTGTTCAGAAAGGTATATTAAACTCAAAGCAGATGAAAAAAGGTAAAGAACATCAAAATTCCTTTGCTTTTTAAGTTTGAGTTGAATTAAACACATGTAGCATTTAGCCACAGATAGAATAAATACTACTAGGTTAAAATGCCATTCAAGGGCAGCACCTGTGGCTCAAGGAGTAGGGCACTAGCCCCATATACCAGAGGTGGCAGGTTCAAATCCAGCCCCGGCCAAAAACTGCAAAAGAAAAAAAAAATGCCATTCAAATTCTTCCTTGAAAATCGACATTTAAAAAAAAAACACCTACATTTCTTGATTATCTGAGATGAGTTTGCCAGGAAAAAAAATGCTTTTCCAAAAATTCCAAGTAGGATATCAGTTTTTGCATAACCTTATAAAATTGGTGGTACAAATACCTATCGTAAGATAGAAACTTTCTCTATTAAAAAAAGTGACTTCTAATAAGGAAAAAATGCACCAAGAAAGTATTTTATAGCAAAGCTTAAGCAAGTAGCTTTTCAAACTGAAAACTTTCTGTCAAAATCATGCTGAAAGAAAACAAAGTTTTATTTCTCAATTTATGGAAACTCTAAAGAAACTTACTGGGCACTTCACAATGAAAAAATTGCTTTTTCAGTGTACATTAAAAAGGTTTACTGTCTTGCACATGCTATTGAAAATATAATTAATGCTGACCCCTGGGTCTCCATATATATTTTATACAAAATTTCATGAACAAAAATAAATAATTGTCTAATTTTCTTGCAAATTTAGCATTAGTAATATTTTTACTATACATTGCTGGCCAGACATACCTTGCCACTAGAGAGGAAGTCATTTGGATGGCACACATTTCCAGTTTCAATGTGGTGGCTCACACCTGTAATCCTAGCACTCTGGGAGGCCAAGGCGGGAGGATCGCTTGAGCTCAGGAGTTCAAGATCAGCCCGAGCAAGAGCAAGACCCTGTCTCTACTAAAAATAGAAAAGATAGCCAGGTGGTGTGGTGGGTACCTGTAGTCACAACTACTCGGGAGGCTGAGGCAAGAGGATTGCTTGAGCCCAAGAGTTTGAGGTTGCTGTGAGCTATGACACAATGGCACTCTACCAAGGGTGACAAAATGACACTCTGTCTCAATAAAAAAAAAAAAAAATGCAAAAGGAAAAAAGATAATTCAACCTTCAACTTCTTCTCCAAGACAAAGTTTCACAATTAGCTATAAAAATTCAATATTAAGTGTAAAACTAGATATATTGTTCTTCACTTTCTTCCCAAACCCTAAGCAATTCATCAGCTGCTTCGTTACTATGAATGAGGACTGTGGCCTCACTACCGGCATCTTAAAAGAAGACTCAGCAGAGTATAGAGTCTTCTCCTATGAGGAAGACATTATTGAAGAACATTTGCAAATGCCAGAACTGACAAAGTCAGGGGTAGCAAACTTCAGATTCCTCTGCTTGGAATCATTTCTTGCTTTCACGTGAAACAAGTAGATGAACAACTACACACCCATACAAGAGAAAAACACAATCACATCCAAGTGGGAGAGGGGAGGAGGCTGGCGGAGGGAGGAGGGAGAGAGCAGAAGGGAGAGGGATTCATATGCTCTCACCTAATGGGCACCATGTGGTATACGGCACACCCCCCAAGTTGAGGGCTCACCTATAACTTAGACTTTACCTAACAAATGCAAACAATGTAACCTAATCCTTTATACCCTTCTATTAATCTGAAATGGAAAAAAAATTTTTTTCTTTTTCTTTTTTTTTTTTCTTTTGAGACAGAGTTTCACTACGTTGCCCTCAGTAGAGTGCCATAGAGTCACAGCTCACACAACCTCAAACTCTTGGGCTTAAGCAATTCTCTTGCCTCAGCCTCCCAAGTAGCTGGGACTACATGCATCTGCCAGAAAGCCCAACTATCTTTTTGTTGCAGTTGTCATTGCTGTTTAGCCTGCCCGGGCTGGGTTCAAACCCACCAGCTGAGGGTTATGTGGCTGGTGCTGTAACCACTGTGCTATGGGCACCAAGCCGGAAAAAAAAACTTTAATTAAAAAAAAGAAATCATTTACTGCTGATTTTTACTTCACAACAACTCCAGTATCTGTCCCTGCTTTCCTATTGCTCATGTAAGCACTCGAATCTTGGCCTTTACTACCTGTATCAGAATGCTGCAGTGGGTGTACAACTTGATTTTGTGGCTTCAGCTTCTCTCAATGGCAATACATCCTATAATAGATCCTATATATCTGTCTAAAGAAACTTTTAGAGCTTCTGTGATAGCTCCTTGATAGCAGGGTGCCAGGGATGTTCATTCTGTTTGTGACATCACCTAACATGTTTAATCAATGATTGGTGAACAATTCACAACCAAAAGATCACTCTTGGGGTGAGGGGAGCCTCCAATGGCTTCCCATTGCCTGCGTGCTATTAAAACCCCAATACCTGGATTCAGTATCGAATTTACATGGAATTGAAAGTGTTCATAAGACTCCTTGACCATCCACAAAACTCTAAGCAACAGGCATCCAGAAATAACAGATATGTTCACTTCTCATTATTAGGGGTAGTTATGGTGTCGTATGCATGACATGAGCAAATACTGAACCACAGCTCCAGTGGAAATATAAAGTTGTGTACCCGTGCGCTTCTGGTCTAAATATTTTTATCAAATGATCAATAAATAACTTTGTTTCATGTGTATATGTGTATTTCTCTTTGAAGACACCCTATTTAAATATACACAGTTGAATCATTAACTTTGGACTTAGGGCCAACAGCTCTACAACTCATGAGTAAATGAAACTTATCAAACACATAGATTTTCTCCATAAGGCACGACCCAGAGTTCTGGTGCCTTGGCACTCTGAACACCATCTGGGCACCATGCTTAGGGGCCATTTGAAAGAGAAAAATCATCAGCCCAAAACAAAACGGTGAAAAACATGGCACTTGGCAGTAGACCTCCAAGTGGACACCTTGTTCACAGTATGAGAGTTGAAACCAGAAGGCATAGTGTCACCTTTCTGGACCCCAGCTGGGAGCATGTGCATTGCATGACTCAAATGTTTTCGCAGCTCTGCACCTAGTGGGCACAATTCCCATTCCACAAGTCTCCAGGAATAATGGTGAAAGTGATATGAGTATTGATTTTTTTGGCCGGGGTGGGTGGGGGTCTACGAATGAATTCATCAATACAGAATCTGCAAATAATGAGGAATGACTGCATTTAATTGTCCTTCAGGAAACTACAATGTAGTCAGGGAGATGATTATAATCTATTGAAAGTGCTGCAACAGATGTGTGCACCCATGTGAAGAGGAGAGAAGACACTAGTTTACTCACAGACTGCAGAGACTCTTCTCTCTTTATGTACATCTTTGCCCAGGCCATCTCCATATTTGACTATAATCATCCATCTCTTAAGGCCCCAAATCTTCCTCCTCTTTTAAGCCTCTTTTATATTTTGCCTTTTCCTTATGCCATATGTGTGCTTCTTATCTCCCCAATTACTGTGTAATTTCCTTGACAGCAGGAATCATACATTACCCACCACTCTTGGGGCATGCTACCACACCAGCAAATACTGGTTAAATGCATCTGAACAAGACAGTCTTTGCTTATTTCTTTTACAATAAATCAGAAATCCCTCCCAACACAAAGACATTCTTTTTTAAACCTCATCGTTGCAAAATAAATGCGCAAACTCTAAATCTAAGCAGTAAAGTTTTCGTTGGAAGCTGTCTCTAAGTTGAAAGTATATTTTCACAGAATTAGTTTGCAACTTAATTGCTTTTTGTAGATACAGCAAGGGGCTTAGAGGTCGTATTAATTTACCACGGTGTCCACTTTCAATGGGTCTGCCCCACTTTTGTTTAGCTCTTTAATTTGATTAGAACCTTGCTGGGAATTCATTTCCAGCAATGATGGTAGCTTTTCCCATCTTTATACCAATAGAATTTTACATTAATTTCTTAACATTATAAAGACAAAATTGAATTATACGTTTTCAAATTCTTGAACTTTCAAGTGGCAATGAAACAGCCTGGCTGGCAGAATAACAGCTCTAGAAAGAGGAATTTATGTTTGTATCCAGGCGATCAAAAAACAAGCAAACCAAAAAGATGCAGCTGCTTCCTATGTGTCTCAGTCTCTTATATTAACATTTTCCAGCATTGTTATGAAGTCTGGCGGCCTTGTCTGCCCACTGAGGCCACATATATGAATAAATAGGAACAGTTTCTGCCCATGTTGTGACATGGGGAACGTGGTAGGGTTTCTTTCTGGCAATGCCAATATATCTATTTTGAAACCATAATTTTGCATGTTTTCTAAAAATTTCACAGTATTTGCTGAAAATTACACTGATAAGTAGTATTGTATGACAATGGCCCAAACTAAGTGTGGTTAGCCTAAAAGAACATGACGTTCTTAAACCACAACATTAAAAGATGCAACCGTAATATGTAGGTTTTTAAACCAAGTTGGCAATTCAGTAAAACGAGAAACATAAATGTACGTCAGAATTAAAATGATCATTCCTGAGAAAAAAAATTTGTCTCAAAAAAAAAACCATTGGGTGTGGTAGTAGTGGCTCATGCCTGTAATCCTAGAAATTTCAGTGGCCAAGGTAGGAGGATCACTTGAGCCTCGGAATTTGACAACAGCTTGAGCACAAATGAGATCCCATCTCTACAAAAAGTAGATAGATAGATAGATAGGTAGATAGATAGAGCTAGTTGTGGTGCCAAATGCCTGTAGGCTCAGCTACTTAGTTGGAAAGCTGAGGTAGAAGGATCACTGAAGCCCAAGAGTTGGAGACTGCAGTGAGCTGCAATGACACCCCTGAACTCGAGCCTGGGCCACAGAGTGAGCCTCTTATCTCAAAAAAAAAAAAAAAAAAAATCCTTGAAGTTTTATGTTTCTCTATCTATTGTTCTAAAGAGGCTGTAAAAAAAAAATAAATTTGCAGGAAAGACATGAATGTGACAGCTGATAGAAAAGTATGTCAAGAATTCTTTGGCCTTGAGAAAGCAGAAGGATGATCTATCCTCTTGTGGTTGGTATAAGCAGTATGATTAGAAAGACTCTAGAAAGCTTTTTGTCAGAAAAATGATTCATTCATACAGTAAATATTAAGTGAGAGCCTATCACATGCCAGGCATTGCAACACATCAAGAGACACAAAACATCAAGTTGTCCAATTTTTTAGCAATGGCAAATTTGGTCATTTAATTATTCTAGTGATCCCCAGATCTTTCCATTGTGAAGATGTTGTTTTCCCTTCTCATTAAATAACAATCCATGGGGTCACACTGTGTCACCCTAAGAAAGTCTTATCCCAATAACCTTTTGCTACTATAAATTTTTAGCATCCATAATTATCCTTCCCAAAGGAGCCTAACAGGATACATGTTTAATCCTTTCACTTTAATGACCAGTTTGTGGTTACCATCTCCATAGATAAAGGAGATTTTTTCCTCTTTCTCTCTTTTTAATTCTTCCTAAACACTTAAAATTTTCTTTAATTAAATCTATCAATGATTTCCTCTATGATTTTGATCTTTATCTTATACTTAAAATAGCCATCCACATTCCAAGACAATAAAACTATAATATATTTTCCTGTAATTTAGTTTGTTATACTTAAATCTTTTAATTGCCTGAATTTTTTTGTAAAAAGGAAAGGGGGAATCCAGCTTTCTTTTCTTCATGGACATCTGTGATTATACACTAAATTTTAATAGGTAGTTATATAGATAGCTATAGATACAGATATTTAATATATATCTACTTTCTCTATTGTACTCCATTGAGCTGCCCATACCTGCACTATTGCTGGGTTGTTTTCAATTGTACATGCATGTATGTACTCTAATGACTGAAGTGATTTGCTAATTGGATATCGTTTAATTACAAAGAATAAATTTGTGTCTTCTAATCTCAAGGCAATTTTCTAAACTGTTTATAAAATAAGGGAAATTCTGTGACTAGCGACATGAAAACTGTATTTATATCTACATATAGATCTCAAATAAAAAATGCTAGATTTGAAAGCTATTTTATCTGAAATGAAGAATTTATCAGATGGGCTTAAGAGCAAACAGGACATAGCAGAGAAAAAGGACCTGTGAATTTAAAGAGAATATAAGATAACCAAACTTAAAATAATAAGTGAAAGAGAAACCAAAGTCTAATGTCTATAGAGTATTATTAAATGAAACAACATATGTGTAATTAGACCACCAGAAAGAAGAAGAGAAAGAGACCAAAGAATATTTGTCAAGGGAATAACTGAGTTCTTCCCAAAATTATGAAAGGCATTAATCCACAGGTCCAGGAAGCTCGTGGAACCTCCAACAGAATAAAAGCAAAGAAAACCACACAACACACAAGGTGGGTAGATTTCCTGAACTCAGGAGTTTGAGATCAGCCTAAACAAGAGCAAGACCCCATCTCTAAAACTAGCCAAGAGTTGTGGTGGGAACTTGTAGTTCCAGCCACTTTGGGAGGCTGAGGCAAGAGAATCGCTTAAGCCCAAGAGTTTGAGGTTGCTGTGAGCTGTGATGCCACAGCACTAGACCAAGGGCAACAAAGTGAGACTCGATCTCAAAAAAAAAAAAAAATTAAAAAAAAAATCACAGTTACAAACAGAAGATCTTAAAAACAGTCAAAGAAAAAAGGTACATTATGTCTTAGTCCTTATAAACTGTAATAACAGAATGCATTGACTAGGTGGCTTGTAAACAACAAACATTTATTTTTTACAGTTCTGGAGGCTGTGAAGTCAAAGGGACTGGCAGATTTTGTGTCTGATGAAGGCCTGCTGCATGGTTCACAGTCTTCTCACTACAACCTTACATGGTACAAGGGGCAAGGGAGTTCTCTGGGGTCTCTTCTGCAAGGGCACTAATTCCATTCACGAGGGCTCCCACTCTGCTGAAAGTCCCACTTCCAAATTCTCTCACATTCTGAATTAAGTTTCACTGTATGAATTTTGGGAGAATAAAACATTCAGACAATAGCACATTAGGTATGGGAAATTATGAAGCAAATGACAGATGACTTCTCACAAGAAACAGTGAGGGCAAGAGGACAATAGAATAGCATTTATAAAATCCTAGAACCATCAACTGAACTTCTAAAGTCAAGTAAAAATATCCTTCAGAAATAATAAAACCCTTTCCCCAGCCCTAATGCCATTATGAGGGGAAGAGCAAAACAATTATGTGGGACAGAACTAAGGACTCATGGATGGGAGGAGACAAGATTGTTTGTAGTGGTTCAGCACAGGGTCTTAGAGCCAAGGAGGATGAAGAGGGACTCGCCACAAGTATAGGGAGAAACAGGTGGAAAGTATCAGAGCCTAAATAAAATGATTAAAACAATCTTTGGGCCAGCCCCGGCCAAAAACCAAAAAAAAAAAAATCTCTAAAACAATTTTTGGGGGTATGGCCCAATGTGGGAAGACAGACCCCTCGCAAAATGAGGGAGATTTCCGTGCTGAGAATCAGCCTGGGGTATGGAGATGAAGACTGAAGAGGGTGAGGAGAGAGTCAACACAGGGGAGCAGCCTGCAACAGGAAATCCAAGGCTGAGCAGTGTGAAGAGGGAGACATATGAGGAGGAGGTGGCCCAGCCTGGCTACCAGAGCCTGAATAGGATAAAGAGAGCATCCAGGTGGCTGGCCAGTTCAGCACAGTGAATCAGAGCCACATAGGCATGAGGGGAGCATCTGCAAAGGGGAGAGAACAGGGAGGAAGATGGCAGATTGGTTACACGTAGGGAGAAGGATTGAAGTCAGCTTCTCATTTGAAGTATAAATGAAGAGAAGTATAAATACAGATGACCCTTCAACAACATGGGTTTAAACTGTGTGGGTCCATTTATATGTGGATTTTCTTCCCCCTCTGCCACCCCTGAGACAGCAAGGCCAACACTTTCTTTGCCTCCTCCTCAGCCTACGCAGTGTGAAGACAATGATGATGAAGACCTTTCTGAGGATCTACTTCCACTTAATGAGCAGTGACTGTATTTTCTCTTCCTGTGATTTTCCTAATAGCATTTTCTTTTCTCTAGGTTACCTTATTGTAAAAACACATTATGTAATACATATCACGTACAAAATGTGTGTTAATTGACTATGTTATAGTTTAGCTAAGGCTTCGGGTCAATAGTAGGCTATTAGTAATTAAGTTTTCTGGGGAATCAAGGGAGACACAGATTTTTGACTCCACAAGGAGTTGGTGCCCCTACCCCTGTGTTGTTCAAAGGTCGTCTGTATAGAGAGAAAACTAGAAATAAGTGAGTCTAAAACTATGACTGAAAATGTTTACACCCCTTTCTCAGGAATTGACAAATTAAGTTTTAAAACATGGTAAAGATAGAAAGGACTGAACAACACAAAAAATTTGACTCAAACGACATTTTAAAAACACAACTTCTACAGAATACACATTGTTCTCCCCAATAAAAATGGAATATTTGCAAAAACAGACCATATGGCTATAAAGCCAAATACAAAAGAACTGAAATCACAGAGACTATTACCTCTCACCTATGGTTTTAAACTAAGATCAGTAACAATGTGGTATCTGGAAAATACCAGAAGTTTTGGAAATCAAGCAACAGTTGTCAATAATCCATGGGTCCAAGATAAATCATAAAAAAACAAAATATTTTTAGCTAAATTAAAATGAAAATATAACATATTTGTGAACCTAAAATAATGCTTACAGAAAAAGTCTTAAGAAATTATATAAGAATTGACCAATAATATCAGTGATCACATCTTTTACCTTAAAAAGCTAGAAAAAGCAAAATTTAAACACAAAATATGTAATAAATAAAATAATACAAATAAAAGCAGAAATTGATGAAATGGAAAATGGACAAAGAAAGAGAAGAGAGTCAAAAGTAGTTCTTTCAAAAGATGAATAAAATTGATAAGCTATTAGAACAAGAATTGACAAACTTTTTCTGTAAAGGTCTAGTAAATATTTTAGGCTTTGTGGGTAATATATGATCTCTGTTGCATAGTGTGTTTTGTAAAACCATTATAATGTAAAAACCATTTTTATTTCACAGGTTTGTTTTATTTTTTGTTTGTTTGTTTTGGAGACAGAGTCTCGCTATGCCACCCTGGCTAGAATGCCATGGCATTAGCCCAGCTCACCACAACCTCAAACTCCTGGCTTCAAGTGATCTTCAAGAAACTGGGACTACAGGTACCCACCACTACAGCCAGGATGCCTGGCTCATTTTTCTATTTTTAGTAGAAATGAGGTCTCACTTTGCTCAAGTTGGTTTGAACTCCAGAGATCAAATGATCCACCCAGCTTAGCCTCCTAGATTGCTAGGATGACAGGTGTGAGTCATAACCATAGGTTATTTTCAAAAGTGAGTACGGGGCTTCCAAAGGAGACTGATGAAGCAAGAGGGAGGAAGGAAAATGCCATCATTATAGAATCTATAAATGATAAAACAGTTAATACAAGGACGTTATAATAATCTTATGTTACTAAACTAAGCTTAAATAAATGAATATATTTCTTGAGAAGAAAAATAATCAAAAAAGAACCAAGAAGAAATAAAAAACTTACATAGTGCCATAACTATTAAAGAAATTGAATTTGTAATTTTCTTTTTTTGAGACAGAGTCTCACTATGTCACCCTCGGTAGAGTGCCATGACATCTCAGCTCACAGCAGCCTCAAACTCTTGGGCTTAAGCAATTCTCTTGCCTCAACTTCCCAAGTAGCTGGGACTACAGGCAAATGTATATTCAAAAATTAATTATGTATCTATAAATTACAACAAACAAATGGAAAAGGAATTCAAAATAATTACCAATCACAATAACAGATAACTAGAAAAACTATAATGCAAAACGTGAAAGACTCGACATTGACAACTACAAAATATTACAGAGAAAAACTGAAGACCCAAATAAATGGAGATACCTATCATCTTAATGGATTGACAGTCTCAGTGTCATTAAGATTTCCAATTTCCTTAAGTTGAGCTGCAGATTCCTAACAATACAGTACTTACTAAAGTCCTACAAAGCTTTTAAAAAGATTTAGATGATTCTAAAATTTATATAAAATACATATCACCTAGAGTAGCTCAAAGTATCTCAAAAAGAGGATTTCTATTACTTATTACAAAGGTATAGTATAGAAATCAAGATAGTGCAGGATTGGCATATGGATAGAAAAATAGACCCATGTCAAAAAGAATTCAGAAATTAACCTACTAATTTACAGTCAGCTGAATTTCAACCAAGGTAGCAAGTTGATCAGATAGTGTTTTCAATAAATGATACTGGAATAATTGGATATTGTATGAGAAAAAAAATAACTTTGACCTCACTTCATTCCATTTTTAAGATCTACTTTGATCATAGACAGGACTTAAAACTCATTAGCCGAAAAAGAAAAATTAATAAAGTGAACTAAAAGTTTCTGCTCAAAAAGGCAGCCTTAATGCTTAGTAAGAAAAAAAAATTTACTGTACATACATATATCTCATAAGGGGTATAAACCCAGAATTTGTAAAGGACTTCTTTAAATCAACCAAAAAGATAATCAATCCAATTAACATTGGGCAAAATACTTGAAGAGAACACAAAAGAATGTATGCACAGGAGCAACAACAACGTGAAAGTCTGTACAACGTCAGTAGTTTCCAGGGAAATGAAAATGAAATCTACAATGATGTACCATTACACCCTATTCAAATGACTAACTTTTTAAAAAGACTGACAACACTAAAATTGCTGGCACTAGGTAGAAGTGTAAAATTGTATAATCACTCTGACGTATAATTTAAAAGTTTCTATAATAATAAAGTTAATAATAAATAATAAAGTTAAACATGTAACTTATGACCCAGAAACTGGACTCTAAGGATAGGCAAAGCTAATCTATAGTGATGTAAATCAAAAAAAGGGTTGCTTAGAGCAGAATATCATGAAAACTGATTAGGACATAGCATGATTAAACTTCCCTGGGTGAAGGAAATGTCCTATAATTACTTTTGGCTGGCGGTTTACATGGCTATATACAATTGTTAAAACCCATCAAGCTTAGTACTTAAGTGTAAAAACTACTCATAATTCTGAGCAAAAGAAAAAAAAAGTGAACACTATGCTTCCATTCATAAACACTGCAAATAGAAACAAAACTAAACTGTAGTTTATAGGGTTGCATTCTCAAGTGTAAAATTATAAAAACAAAGCAAGCTCCTAATTACTGTAAAAGGCAACAACAGAGCTATCCCCAGAGTATGGAGAGGTAGCATTGAGTAGGCTTTGATAGAAGAGGCAGACAGGGGACTTTAAAGTAATGATAATATTCTATTTCTTGCTTGGGTGGCAGCCAATAAGTCTTCCTTTTCCAATAATTTACTGATGTGTTCATTTACATCATGCACCTTCTTTTATATGTTGTATATTTCAAAAAATTAAAAGTTGAAAAAATTGTTATTTCATTGTGAGCACGCATATACACATATACTCTCTCACACAAGAAATGGTAGTGAGCAGCCCATTTATTCAGGTATTAAACTGAATGCATTTCACAACTGGCTGGATGGGATATATGAGGTGGAGAAATAAAATATAATCTTCCCCTCAAAAATCCCTAGAGCTTGTTTTAAAATAAGAAAACTAACGTTCAGAAGGTTAAATGATTCACTCCATTACTTTTCACTTAGCCTTTTTTGTATCTCAGTTAGATCTTAATATTTTTAAAAGCATACGAATAAAAAGTAAATAAAAAATAAAATAGGAAAGGAAAGAAAATGTTCCCGTTGATACAAAAATACAAGGCCTATATTCTATTTCATGTCTTGCATAAGCCCTACAAGGTTGCAAAGACTGAGTTTGTGGCAAAAGATGTATCCGGGTGGCCACAAGGAGATTAAACCTCTTGTGTATACAAACAAGCATAGCTTTACTTTTTTTCCTTTTTGAAAAGAACAAATAAACCCAATGTAAAAACTGGAGAAAAAAAATCTATGTAAATGCAACATGATTATGTTTAAACCACAGAAGAGAGGAAATTTAGAGTTACAGATTCCATGGTAAGTTTTAATTCTATCCTTGCGCATATGTTTTATAAAAGAGTCTTTCATTACATGATCACATAACACTGGACCATGTAACAATCAATTCAACAAATATTTATTTTACAATGTGTGGAAGGAAAATATTTTATAAGATAAATTATAGGAGATTAGCATATTATTTAGGTAAATTGTTAGGTAAAATTTCTTAGAATTCTGGACCTTTATAAAATATTAATAGAAATAACTTTTTCCTGATTATCTTTTGAAGAACAAGAAATTTAACTCTTTTATAGGCAGGCACTTACTTATTTTGAAAGCTGATCTTTAAATTTTAAGGTTATTTTTAAGTAATGAAAAACTTAAAGCATTAGAATCTCAGTATGTTTTGAATCATGCATGCCAGGCATTTTATATTAAAAAAAAAAAACTAGTAAAGACTAAGTAAATTAAGAAGATTCATAAGATCAAATAATGTTTTTTTAAAATAGGCTTTATTATTCTTGGAGTTTGCTGGGATCCCTGGCAACTCACATGTCAAAAAATTCATTTTTTAAAGAAGAATTAATCATTTATTCTGACTTTTCTGTGTAAGCTACCTTACAGATTAACCACATAGTTAGTGATTGACTCTTAGGCAAACCTATCAAAGTTATTAGATTATAAAGATAAAGAAAAATTCTCAATGCCCCCAGGCAAAAATATCAAATAGCTTATAAAATATCAAAATCATTATACAAGCATCAGACTTTAAAAAAAGAAGTTATGAAACAAGGTAAAAATGGCAGAATTTTTTTAAAAAAATAGTTTAATGAAAAAAGTGGGAACCAAGAATATTATATCTACCAAGGCTATCCTCTGAGTATTTATAGAAAAATAGTTTTAACATATAAAACAGTAGAGAATTCTGTACCCATGAACCATTCTTGAAATTTCTAAGAATGAGCTCCAAACTAAAAGATCACCATGAAACCAACAAATTAGATCACATTTGCATGGATTTCACATGTTAATATACATGTAATTGTTGATCTGAGATTAAAACAAAGGGTCAGTGGTGGAATAACATTTGAATGTTTTTGTAGAAAAATAGAAATAATATACTATAAAAACGGGAGGCAAAGGAAGAGAGAAAGAGAAAAAGAGAATGAGACCACTGGTTACTATACAGGCAATAATTGAGAGTTAAAAGAAACCAATAGAAACGAGAAACTAAATAGTAAATGATTAAATAAGGAGAAAGAGGGTATAGAAAAAATTATTGGTACAAAGATAATCAGAACAAAATGCAAACTTCTCTAAATAATAGCAACAAATTAAAGAGCAAAGACTACAAATCTTATACCAAAGTGTAAATAATTATAAAATATTAGGACATTGTCAAAGCCAAACATTGATCATGTCAGTAAGCATGAATGTGTTTAGCTTACTAAAACAAAAACTACTTTAATCTCCCCACAAAGAAATACCCGTTTATATACTGTATTTAAGGGCACATTGAAAACAAAGTGTTTCAGAAAGACTGAAAAATAAAGAGGTAGACCAAAATATACCAAGCAAATGGGCATAATACAAAAGAAGGGGTAAAGATTCTGATATCAGACAAAGCAGAAATCAAGACAAAACACATTACACCTGACAAATAATGGCACATGGAATATTACAAACCACAATTCATAAACATTTGAAACCTTTATGCACCCAATAATACAGCATCAATCTTTAAGAAGCAAAACTACATGAGATCTAAGAAGGTTTAGACAGAAGTACACTAACAAAAAAAGATTTTTTTACAGCTTTTATAGCATAAGACAGATAAAGGTCACAAAAAAATAAGTAACATAGAAGACCTAAGTAACATAATAAGGTACATCTTCAGAATATGTATCAAACTCTACATGGTTGATAAAGAATTCCAAGTACTTGCATAATATGCACAAAAATTAATCTTCTATTAGGCCATAAGGAATCACTAAGTTTCATAAAAGTTGAAATCCCACAATCAGCACACTCCACACCCTGACCAAAATGCAGTATAAGGAGAAATAACTACCAAAGCAAAAAGTAAAATTCCTCATGGAATTAAGAAAAAACATTTTAAAAATATCGATTCTTTGTGGAGTTAAGAAAAAATTATATTAAACTCTTGGGCTGAAAGGGAAATACAAACTGAAATTAAGAAACTTCTAAAAAAAATGATGATGATAATGAAAGTGCTACATATTAGATTTTACAGGGTAAACTTTAAAACAGTGTCAAAGGAAAATGCACAGTACAAACTACTTTTATTACATTTTTAAAAAAATAAAAATAATTTAAAAAAATAGCTACAAAAGAAGCCAAAAGAGAGTGAAAGGAAGAAATAAAGATAAAAAGAGAAATTTATGAGGTGGAGAATAAAAGCACAGTATACCCAATTAATAAACTTTCTTCTGCTTCATACCTCTTGCAGCAACAAGGGTGGAACTGGAGGCCATCATGTTAAGTGAAATAAATCAAATGTATAAAAACAAATAGTACATGTTCTCACTTCTAAATGAGAGCTTAATAATGTGTACACAAGGAACCAGAATGTGGAAGGATAGACAGTGGAGATTCAATGGGGTGGATGACGGGAGGTTTCTTGGTGGGCACTACCTGTGTTGCTTCAGTGATGTATACTGAAGGCCCTGACTTCACCATAGTGTAACATAGCAAGGTAGTGATATTGCACTGGTACCCCATGAACATACAGAAATGAAAAATAAATTGGAAAATAATAAAAGAGCATATGACTTTTTCAGAAAACAGTCAAAAATAGAGAAATGATCAAGCTAACCTGACCAAAGGAGAAACTGGGAGAAAGCTAGCTCACATATACAAAAATTAAAACAAAAAATAATCATTGACACAGACAAAATTTTAAAATCAGAAGAAACTACTCTGTAGGCTACTATTCAAGGAAATTTGAAAACCTAAATGCAATTGATAATTTCCTAAGAAAACACAGATGGCCAAAATTGACCCTGTTAAAAGACGTAAATAGACCAGTTTTCACAGAAGAACTAGAGAAAGCTATTAAAGATAATTTTTTTAAAGTAGGCTGATATTATTACACAGGAGACTTCTACCAACCTTCAAAGCCCAGATAGTCCCATGGCTCAATAAATTATTTCAGAGTAGAGAAAATGAGAGAAAACTTGCCAATTCTTTCTGTGAAGCAAATGTAACATCAATACCAGAAAACAGAAAAACCACAAAGCAATATCACTAATGAATATCATTACAAAAATACTTAGTAAACTTTGCAAACAGAATCCTCTGCCACATTAAGATAACATATATACAAGTGAAATTTATCCCAGGAATGCAAGGTTAGTTCAATGTTTAAAAATGCATTAATAGCATCCACCATATTAATAAATATGAGAAAAAATCATAATGAAACATATGGAGCATAGTCTGCACAAATGTTCAAAAAGCCTCTGACAAAAATGTAACATCTATTCCTGATTTAGAAAACACTTCAAAAATAGAAATTGAGAGATACTTTTTAATACTAAAAATAAAATATGTATACCTTAGATCTAAAGCCATAATTTTACTTCACAAATAGACAGAGGCATTTCCACCAAAAATTGGGAATAAGGCAAAAAGACTCACTCTTTTTAGAGAATTTGATGAAAGGAATCAATTTAAAGTATAAGAATTTGTGAAGGAGTAAAACTTTTTTGAGATTACCCCAGGGCAGAGTACAGTCAATTTTTCTGTAAAGAGCTAGGTAGTATGCATTTTAGCCTTTGTGGATTATTGGTTCTCTGTTGCAACTACTCAACTGTGCCACTGTAGCAGAAATGCAGCCAAAGATAATATTTAAATGAATGAATGTGACTATGTTCCATTAAAACTTTATGTACAGTCTGGGTGTGGTGGCTCACAGCTGTAATCCTAGCACTCTGAGAGGCTGAAGAGGGTGGATTATCTGAGCTCAAGAATTCAAGACCAGCCTGAACAAGAGTGAGACCCTATTTCTACAAAAAATAGAAAAATTAACTAGGTTTGGTGGTGCATGCCTGTGGTCCCAGCTACTTAGGCTGAGGCAAGAGAAACACTTGAGCCCAAGAGTTTAAAGTTGCTGTGAGCTATGATCCCATAGAGTTCTATCCAGGGCAACAGAGTGAGACTTTGTCTCAAAAAAAAAGACTTTATGTACAAAAACAAGATATAGCCCATGGCCATAGTTTGTCAAACATTGCCCTGGAAAATTAACAATAAAATAGACTCACATGAGGGAATTACATGAGGTACAGGATACAGAGTTGATAAACAGAATTCAATAATCTTTATAAAATCAAATCAGGATGAAAGACATAATAGTAGGGGGCTAAAATATTTACATCGTCAATAAAGATTAAAAACTTATGAATAAAGTGAGGAAAAATAAACTAAATCCACAGGAGGAAAACTCTAAAATACTCTTCAAAGTAAAAAAAAAACAGACTTGAACCATGGAAGATTTTTGTAATTTTACTATGATTAGGTAAGATGTTAAGATTAAGGGAAGGTGAAAGGTATATAGGAACTATTAGAGTATATTAAGGGTATATAGGAACTCTGGGGTTCCTATATAACTATAGGGTATATTAAGGGTATGTAGGAACTCTGATTTCTGTACTCTGTTTTTACAAATTTTCTGTAAGTCTAATGTTATTTCAAAGTAATAATTTAAACACTTTTTTAAAACAAAGATCCTCAGGTGTGGAAAATAAATCATATTTTCTGTGGCTTTTAGCATCAATATTTTTCATTGTTTAAAAGTTGATGGCATTTTATTAGAAAATTACATCCCTCAAACATAAGTATTAATGTTTTTTTGCAATGTTGGTGTGATCTTATATACTGGAAGTCCCAAATTACCTCCAGATGAATTCTGTACCTATCAAATAGACATTAGAAGTCAACAATAAATGAAAATACAGCATACATAAATCTACTTTCTCATGAATTTAGTACTCTAGGATACCTATTGGGATATCTACCCATTTTAGATTTCTAGGAAGGGGTGTAATTAAAATGAAATAACTTACGTTGAATTTTTAAAAGCAGTAATCTCAAGTACTGAAAAAAGTCTACATTGGTTCCCTAAAAATCATGTTTAACTCAGTAGCCAAACTACTATCATTAAGATGATATTTTCATTTTCATCAAGAAATATACCAGGGAAGAGATTTCTACTGCACAAAGTTAGTAACACTGCACTAAGAGTTTATGTTTATCCCAACGTGTGACCTAAGTTTTAGCCTCAGCCACAGCCACATCACTAAAACATAAAACTATCAGTCATTAAAACAAGTTCCTAGCCCGTGAATTATGTAAGACTTACCTAGGGGAGAGGTATTTGTCATTTCCTTACCGTCTAACTAAAAGCTCAAAGATGCAATAAACCTTACAATCCTCACAGTAACATAACTGTTCAGCCATGTCTGAAATTTGATGCCAAGAATAATGATGTTTGGATTCTTACCAAACTCGAAATACTGTTTTCTGAAACTACCTTGGTGTGCTTAGCAAAATTTTTGTGGGAAAAGCCATATTCACAAGCACAGAAAGATTCACCAACTTGCACAAAAGACAGTTTAGTCATTATCTTACAAGGCTTTGCTATGGAATTTGAGACCTTTGATCTTACTCTCTCTTTTAAATACTCTTCCTTTTCCTTTTTCAATAAGTCTCTCCTCTAGTTCCCCTCAAAACTCTCTGATTGGTCCTTCTCAGGTTTGTTTGTTTGTTTGTTTTAGGTACCTTAAAAAGATTGGATTCAACAGGCTTCTGTTTCTGTCCTCTTCTCACTCTTTCTCTCCTTCAGTGTCTTAAACCATGCCCAATATCTGCACAGCCATCACAGACTCACCCTTCATTCTTTGCACAATAAGTGTTTGTTGAGAGTCTACCCAGAGACTCGTACTGGGTTGGGCATTGGGGATATAATGATGGACAAATTGACCATGCCCCTCTCCTCCTGAAGCTGAGTCACCAGCTCTCCATTTAAACTCCCTGCATCAGTAAGTGCTACCATTACCTAGCTAGCTACCTAACCTAAATACCATCCAAGACTTCCCTTCTTTATAACTCATGTTTGATCATAACCATTCTCTTCTCTCATAGCCCTTTCTATTGTATTAGATTCCACAGGCTTGTTGTAAGCGGGTGATCAGCAGTGACTCCCTAACAAAGTTTCCAGTCTCAATTCATGCCTAAAACCTTTCAGTGACTCTCAGTTGACTTTAAAACAAAACCCAGATTTATTAGCCTAGCACACAAAGACCTGAATTATCATTGCCTTTTTACATGTCTGCACCATGCCCTCAAAGCTCCCTGACTGCAGGTTAGAGTATAAGGTTAATTATCATGGCCCCCTTGTTTCAATTTATGGCTGAATGGCATGATTAACTTAATGTAAGAGAAACACATGGAATTAAGGACAAAATTCTCATATACAGATGAATACAGATACTATAAAATCTGACTTTCATTTTCCATTTATATATTATCTTATTAAACTGATATTAATCGAAGCTTCCTGCTCCGTCAACAATACAGTCAACATTTAACCAGCACTTAATATGTGTCAAGTACTTTATATATATAAATTCACTTAAGCGTTACAATGACTTAGTGATATAGGTACCATACTATCCCCATTTTATGGAAAGGGTCCAAGGTACCAAGTTGTTTGCCAAAAGAAAAACAGTGCTGAGACTGGGATTCCACGCAATGATTCCTGAATCCATACACTTAAGCATTATACACTCTTCATATGAACAAAGTGGAATTGTGCAAGGACTTTGATTTTGCGGAGATGATATATATTGGTCATAAAGATTCTACAGAAAAATACAAAGAAGTAAAAAATGACCCCAAATCCTACCCTGAATTAATAATTATTAATAGCTAATGTACATTATTTTGGAGACCTCTTTACACCTATAGGTAAATAGAGGGATGGATGGGTAGGTAAGAGAGATAGATAAATGGATGGATAGATGACAGATAAATAAAAATGGCTTGTAACATATCTACTGACCTGTTTATGTGAAAGATGATAAAATTTGCACACTTAGCCTTCCTGCACTGACTTGGTTTTTATTTTTGTCCATTGAATTATTACATTATCATTATAAATATCTGGAAGATTAAGATGATTCTCTCCAGTGATAATTCCACCATTGTTTGGCCTTAGTTTAATATTTAAATGAATTCTATGTTCTCCGTTGGTACTTTTTAGTCATAGTTTTAAAGGTTTTTTGAAATACTTTCTTTCGAGTAATCTTTCTCTCTCTCTTTTTTTTTTTTTTTTGAGACAGCCTCACTTTGTCACCCTAGGTAGTGTCATGGCATCATAGCTCACAGCAACTTCAAACTCCTGAGCTCAAGCAATCCTCTTGCCTCAGCCTCCCAAGTAGCTGGGACTACAGTGCCTGCCACAATGCCTGGCCATTTTTAAAGATGGGATCTTGGTGTGTGTCACACTTTATGGGGGCAAGACATGATTGCAAGAGGGACTTTACCTAACAATTGCAATCAGTGTAACCTGGCTTATTGTACCCTCAATGAATCCCCAACAATAAAAAAAAAAAGTTTAAAAAAAAAAAAAAAAGATGGGATCTCACTCTTGGTCAGGCTGGTCTTGAACTCCTAAGCTCAAGTGATCTACTTGCCTTAGCCTCTCAGAGAGCTAGGATTACAGGCATAAGCCACATGGCCTGAGTAACTTCTTGATTGGATTTTCAAGCAGTTTTTTCAAGGACAGCCAGTGAGTACTAACAATATTCATTAATGTCTTGTATGCTTAAGAATGTGCTATTGGCTTCATATTTGAAGGATAGCTTGACTAGTAGTATGAAATTCTTAGGCAATATTTTCTCTCTCACACAATGTTTTAATCAATGTCTTTTGATATTAAAAGCAGTAGCAGAGAAGTTTAAAGCCAATCTGTCCTCATGGTTTGCTTCTTTTTACTGGATGCATTTTTTTTTCCTTTATTTTTAATATGCAACTTTGGGGTCTTTTTGACCTATTGAATCACAGAAAAGTTTTCTTCTGTTATATCTTCAATGAAAATCATGTTCCATTGGTTTCAGCCTTTTCATGAGGAAAACCCATTAGATTTATACTAGATCTTCTTGGGTTCCATATTTATCATTTTTTTCTATTACCATTTATATATTTTTTCAGTTTATTTTGTATTTCTTATATACCATATTCCTGACTGTTTTCAGTTGTGTATATTATATTTCTTTTTCTTCTATCCAGGCTTTTAGTTTAATAATTTCTCTATTTCATTTCTAAGCTCTGACCACTCGCTTTTTAAAACGTTTTTTCCTTTTTTTTTTTTTAATTGTTTAATCATAGCCATGTACATTAAAGCAATCAAGGGCTACAATGTGCTGGTTTCATATACAATCTGAAATATTCTCATCAAACTGTTCAACGTACCCTTCACGGCATTTTCTTAGTTATTGTATGTAGACATTTGTATTCGGCCTTTAGTATGTAGACATTTATATTCGGCCTATACCCATTCTAAGATGCACCATAGGTGTGGCCCCACCCATTACCCTCTCTCCACTCTAACCTCCCCCCTCCCTTCCCCTCCCGTGGCCCTTTCCCCATTTTCTTGTGCTATAGTTGGGTTATAGCCTTCATGTCAAAGCTATATATTAGCTTCATAGTAGGGCTGAGTACATTGGATACTTTTTCTTCCATTCCTGAGATACTTTGCTAAGAAGAATATGTTCCAGCTCCATCCATGTAAACATGAAAGAGGTAAAGTCTCCATCTTTCTTTAAGGCTGCATAATATTCCATGGTATACATGTACTACAATTTGTTAGTCCATTTGTGGGTCGATGGGCACTCATCTTTTGCAAAACTTTGTATGATTTGGGGGATTATTTTATTAAGAAAGAATATATTATTTTAATAGTCTCCTGACTGTGGGGAAGCTATTTGTCTGACTCTATCTGCTTGCTTTTGTAATAAATGGCCTCAAACACAATCTCACAATAATCTGTGATTCCTTTTGCCCTGAGACCACATCTCCATTCACTTTTGAGCTCAAACAATAAACCTTGTCCACTCCAAATCTCTAAAAGTTTATCATAGTTTCATTGTGTTCCAATCTGAAAATCAATGTCTCTTGTGCTCTTTTCACTCCAAAGTGTCTCCAGCAGTTTCCCCAGGCAAAAAGTCTGTTGTTGACAAAGTAAAATGGCATGTCCATGTGGCTTTTCCTTAGACTCCATTTCTCCTGATGTCCTATAATGCAAAACTGGATCTCTGATAGCAAATCCCCACTTCTTCCAGAACCCATTCTCTCCCCCTCATCTCACCTTCTCTATGAAAAAGAAAATGTTGGCTATATTTCAAATGACCATGACATTTATTTGGGGGAAAATCTTGAGCTCTGAAGAGGTATGAATTAGCTATCAGATATTATTGACAGGTTAATAATTCACTGCATTTGCAACGTGTTATAGAGTTTAGGATAGGGTAAATATAATTTTTTTCTACTTTTGCTCTTTTTTTATAGTTTTCATACCATTAACCACAAGCCAAGCCTTTTATAAAATTCCAAAATTCTTACTTACTGTCATCTCATCATTTATTTGACTATTTTTCAATTATTACTTCACTTGTCTGTCTTCCCATCTCAATCACATCCTTGGGGCCTGCTATTTCATCAATGATTTTTTTTGTATATAGTTGTTTCAAAACTTGTTCAATTATTTAAGATCCAGAATAAGAAAAGCATAAATGTTTTCTCAGGCCCTTTTCCTTGAAGGAAGGAAAGGATAGAACTGGAAAGAAAGGACACAACTGGAAAGAAAGTCAATAAAAATAACACTTTCCTTAAAAATACAGTAGAACCCTCATAGTTGCCAACCTCCTTACACTAACCACCTTAATTTTCATAGACCAGACATGCACCAACATACAGCAGGCTTAGTTCCTTAGGTTGACCACCTCCATATGTTGACCACTTTGTTACAGTGCCTTGGCTGGTCAACTTACAGAAGTTCTACCGTGGTTATGTTAAGTAACCACTTCCCACCAGTCACTCTCTTTCAGGCATATTGTTTTCTTTTCTTCATAGCATGTAACACTGTCTGAAATCATTTTATTTGCTTATTGACTAAGCATACAGTCTGTGTTCCACACACACAATAGTCTGTAAGTTCCAAAAGAGTAGGAATGCTGCTTTTGTTACCGTTATAAATCCAAGTCTTAGCTCAAAAGAGGCTTAATGAATATTTGTTTAATGAATAGAGGAATAAATCAATAAGAATGTAACTTCCACAATTAATACTTGCAAGTAAAAGATGAAGGCAGAGAGGTAGAATGGAGCCAGAAGGCAAATGCTTTGAATACCCAGCTAAGTAACTTAGGTTTGGTTTCTAAGCCATTGAGAAGTCACTGAAGGTTCTTGGGACCAAGGAAACAATATTATTAGACATGTAGTTTAGGAAAATAATTTCAATGCTGTGCAGGAAGGTATTGAAATGGAAAGAGAAGACTTGAGGTGATGCCAAATAAGACCTATTTCAATAGTTGGAGTAAAAGATGACAGAGCCCAACTGGGAGCAGGAAGGAGGAAATGTATTCCAAAAGTTTAGCAGTAGCTGGTGGCCAAGTATATTTGAATAAGCAAAAAGTAAAGGAGAACCAAAGATCAAAAGAAAGACACAAAGCCATTTCTGACAAGTGTTTACCAGGTTCTAAAGAATACCACATGTGTTTCAAAAAAATAAATACATTAGAAAATTGTTTGCAAAGTCCACCCAATATTCCTCCCTTAAAGTTATCATGTGTGCAATTTGAATTCCTTAGTGTCTGAAATCCCCAAGACTAAGGGACCAGTAACAAACTTAAGTTATTGGAGGCATTAGTACTTGTGTATGAGACATGTGGTTAGATGAAAGCGTGCACTCACACACACATACATCTTGGCGGTTCAGTTTCTCTGGAGAACCCTAATGTCACAATTTTAATCCATTTGGGTTCCTCCCACCTTAAATGTAACATATTATATCTATATATATATGAGTGTGTGTATACATATATATACATACATATATATTCTTGCTATTGTTCTTGAAGTATACCACTTTTCTTCCAAATTAGACAATGAATTACTTAAGGGACAAGATCATAGCTTAAAATCCTTTGTCTTTCCCCCTCACCAGTTCACAGCTCTTTTTAGGTACTCAAATTATTTGCTGAATCCATGAGAAACAAGAAGGATACTGAGAATGCTACAAAGAACTACTTAGAACCCTAGTTGGATGGATGCATAGATAGATAGATAGATAGATACTCCTGAGTTAGGAGGCAGAGAAAAAATTTGTTGATTGAAGGGAGGTTTCCACATGGGAAATTGATTACTGAGTATTGTATAATCCTCCCAATATGCCCAGCTTGGCCCTCCATCTCATCCAAGGTAACATTTAATCTCTTTAAGTGATGATTTGGCAATCTTGTGAATATTTATGTGATAACACATTTTACTTTTTTTTTTTTATCATTATATACATCAATGCTAAGCAATGACACTGTTCTGTGCCTACACACGTTTCCCCCAACACTCTCATATAGACTCTTCCCACCTCCAGGGCCACTTACATCATACTTTCAGGTTCCAGTGCACAAGCACCAACTGCTTTTGTGACATTCACAAGAAGAGCTTGATTTATTCCAACAAGGAGGTTCACCAGTGGCTGAATGCCACCACATTTCCGGACAATGACTCGGTTTTCATGCTCTTGGCAGCATTCCCCCAAGGCCCCAACCACGTTCACGAGTACTTCTTCAGGCTGGTCAGTTAAAAGTCCCACCAAGGTTTCAATGGCTCTGTATTCTCGAAACCTAATTTACAGAGAGAGAGAGAGAAAGAGGGGGATGAGGATGGGAATAGCATTGCTTTAGTATTAAGTTAGCCAATGACATTAACAATAATGGCTAAAACATACTAAATGCCAACTATCTGTTATTCAATCCTTACAACAACCCTGTGAAGCAATACTATTTAATTCCTATTATGGAACTGCTCATCTGAAGCTTAGTAAATGGTAGGGTTGGCATCCACGCCCACCATCTGCCCTAGACCTGTGCCTTTAATCACCGTGCTTTAACAGTCTCTAAGACAAATAGGGCTTTCCCTAAATCTGAGTGTCTATCATTCCACTCTGGTAAAGGTATTTTCCCCATCTTAGAGAAGCTGTTTCACAAAAACAAACCATTCTATTGACTTGTGTTTTATTTTATTTTACTTATTTCTAGAGATGAATTCTTGCTCAGTTTTCCACAGGCTGGTCTTGAACTTCTGGCCTCATGAGATCCTCCCACCTCAGTTTCCAGAGTAGCTAGGACTGCAGGTGCACACCACTACACATCTACCTTATAAAGTATTCCAAATGTTTAATAAAACCTAAGCTAAGCAACTTAGGTTTGGTTTTTAAACCATTGAGAAGTCACTGAAGGTTCTTGGGGCCTAAGAAACAATATCATTAGGCATCCAGTTTAGGAAAATAATTTCAGTGCTATGCAGGAAAGTATTGAAGTGGAAGGAGAAGACTTGAGGTGATGCCAAATAAGACCCATTTCAAACAGTCCAAGCAAAAGATGACAGAACCCAACTGGGACTTTAGGTTTAAAAGCCTATTTGCTTTTAAACACATCAATTATGACCTGATTGTACCTATTAGGGTTTAATAAGTCTCTCAAAATAAATAGTAGCTTGTGCCACTTGGCTAAAATGTCTGTCATCCTCAGATACCTTTGGTATTAACCATTAATAAATTTTAGCATCTCGGGTGGCGTCTATGGCTCAGTGGGTAGGGCGCTGGCCCCATATACCAAGGGTGGCAGGTTCAAACCCAGCCTTGGCCAAACCGCAACAAAAAAATAGCCAGGTGTTGTGATGGGCGCCTGTAGTCCCAGTTACTTGGGAGGCGGAGGCAAGAGAATCACCTAAGCCCAGGAGTTGAAGGTTACTGTTACCACGGCACCCTAGAGACTCTGTCTCTACAAAAAAAATAAAAATAAAAATAAATAAATAAATTTTAGCATCTCTCTTGTCATACAATTTCACTCTGATCTTTTCCACCATATTTATGTAAATATATATACATATATTTGTGTGTATGTGTGTGTATGGATATATGTATATATACACACACTAAAAGGAAGTATATGATACATAAAGATAAATATTTGAAAGGCCAGTCACGTTGGCTCATGCTTGTAATCCTAGCACTCTGGGAGGCCAAGGTGGGTGGATTGCCTGAGCTCATGGGTTTGAGACCAGCCTGAGTTGGTGAGACCCCATCTCTAAAAATAGCCGGGTGTTGTGGTGGGCACCTGTAGTCCCAGCTACTTGGGAGGCTAAGGCAAGAGAATTGCTTGAGCCCAAGAGTTAAAGTTGTTGTGAGCTATGACACCATAGCACTCTACTGAGGGCAACAAAGTAAAACTCTGTCTCAAAAGAAAAAAGAGAGAGAGAGAGATAAATATTTGAGAATTACTTGTTTCTATATGGGACATTTTTTTCCCTAATAAATTTCAGCAGTATTTTTAAATATCATGATGTGGCTGAATTTTTAAAGTTATTTAAGAGGAATTAAGTAACTTTTAATTAAAAGTTTAAACAGCTGAGGTTACTTTTAATCTAGCCATTACTTCACTACACATTCATTGTTTACTAAACTCATTTTGTGTTAAATAGATGTGAATTTCTTGTTAAAGGAAATCATCAGATGGAGACTATTCAGATGCCTTGGAATACCCACCACTGAGAGCATGAACTACAAAAATACATAAAGAGAAAGATTTTAAAATTAAAATAATTCAAATGATCATAAAATTTATAAATACTTCAAAATAAAATTCAATGAAATCACATTAGAAAATGACTAAGAGTGACTCTTTAGTTGATATTTAGCTGATTCATTTTGCTTTTCTTTGTGAAAAGGAAAAAGAATGAGATCACTTCCACTTCTAAAGACCTGGTGGGAAATGTAGCCCTTCACCTTGAGAGGTCTCCACAGACATATCAGAGACATTTCTAATTAAAATGGCTGCCTCTATGTGAAATAGCCTGTTTGCACAGCAAGACCATGTCAGTAAGCCTCTTCGTCCTACTGAGGCACAGAAAATCATCGCCAGTTGGTGTGGGTGGGCAGAGAGCTCTTTCATTTCTAAGAATCCCTCCATTCTGCCAACTTCAGTGAGAATGTACATCTACACCTAACACTAGAATTAACTATTATAGTAGCATTAAGTTGGCAGTCCCAATCTTTTGGGCACCAGAAACCAGTTTCATGGAAGACTATTTTTTTCATGAACTAGGTGGATGGGGAAAATGGTTTTGATATGATTCAAGCCCATTACATTTATTGTGGACTTTATTTCTATTCATATTACATCACAATGCACATGTATAATGAAGTAATTATACAACTCACCGTAATACAGAATCAGTGGGAGCTGAGTTTGTTTTCCTGCAACTAGACGGTCCCATCTGGGAGTGATGGGAGAAACTAATTCCTGAAGTATGTTGCTCATGTCCTCAGCTCCACTTCAGTTCACCAGGTGTTAGATTCTCATAAGGAGCCTGCAACCTGGATCCCTCACCTGTGCAGTTTACAGTAGAGTTCATACTCCTATAAGAATCTAATGCTGTCCTGATCTGACAGGAGATGGAGCTCTGGTAGGGATACGAGTGATGGGGAATGGCTGTAAATACAGATGAAGCTTTGTTCACTTGACAACTGCTCACCTTCTGCTGCGTGGCCCAGTCTGTGGGCTGGGAGGGTTGGGAATCACAGCAGTAAATTACAAGAATGTGTTTGGGTAGCCTTATTTTTATTACAGAATACCGAGTGCCTTCTCTTACTTGGTCACATTCTCTTTGCTGATGGAACACTTCCATATTGCCCCAGTGACGGCAGCTAACCGTTCTTTATTGTCAGTGTTATTGAGCAGACTGGCCAGGGGTTTAAGTCCTCCATGCAGCCTAACCAGGTCCCGGGTTTCTTCATCTTCAGCACACTGCACAAAAGTCAAATCAGAGCTGTCAGTGATCGAGAGGTACCAAGCTTTCAGTGATTGCTAAAGTGGCTGCCATTCTAGGAGCTGTGCAACTGCCAAGAGCATCATTTTCTGAAAGTAACACAAAGTAAAATGTAATTCTTCTCTATACTGGCAGCTACCTGACAGGCGTCTCTCCCTTTAAGTGGTTTCTACATACTCAGCAATTCTCCCAAGCCAGTTCCAGATTTCTTGCTGACCTCTGCCTCTATAGAGGAAGATTTCTGCAGGGATGCAACCCAGAATCTTGGGAAAATGTAGCAGAGAAGAGAGGTAAGTGACAGGGACTTGGTCAGATCTTCAATGATCCCTGAAATCTGGAGATGAAGAATTTCCCTAACAGGATTGCTATGCCCAGAGCAGTGGCTTATATCAAAAGTACCTAACATTTAGTTCAAAACTATTTATCCAGTGGTGCCTGTGGCTCAAGGAGTAGGGCGCCTGTCCCATATGCCGGAGGTGGTGAGTTCAAACCCAGCCCTGGCCAAAAACCAAAAAAAAACCTATTTATCCAAGTTTGTATCATCCTTTGAAATAAATATTAACTGCATGTTCCCACCTGAGCACTCTCGGGTCATAGAGCCAGCAGGTGACAAATCTTGCATAGACTATGATCCTGAGCTATGGTTGTCTTCTGATGCCATGTGCTGCAGACATGTGACCTTCATCTTGCATGAGGACCACTGGAAGAAATCCTCAGTGTAATATGCCATAGAGGCACCCACCATGTTTCTCTTCTCTGTGTGGTTTTTGATTTTATTTCAGTGACAACTTTTAAAAACTACTCACTATTTCTAATCCACTCCGTAGTTACTTAATATGAGGCAGATTGCTATGGGCTGCGTTGTGTCCCTTCAAAATTCATATGCTGATGTCCTAACTTGCATTCCCTCAAAATGGGACTGTATTTGGATACAGGGTCTTTCAAGAGGCAATGAAGGTTAACTGAGAACATTAGGGTGGGTCCTAACCCAGGAGGACTGCTGTTCTTATAAAAGAGATTACAGCACTGACATACACGGAGGAAAGTCCATTTCAAGATATGGGGAGAAAACAGCCACCTACAAGCCAAAGAGAGAGAGAAAGACTTCAGAAGAGTCCAACTGTCTTGAACTTCTGGCCTCCAAGACTGTGAGGAAATAAATTTCCTGTTGTTGAAGCCACCCAGTCTGTGGTACTTTGATATGTCTGCCCTGGCAGCCAAATGCCATCCTCTGTGGAGATGAATTCCTCTCACACTCTCTCGCTTTGCACCTCCTAAGTTCATTCCTATAGGAAATCTACTTTGATTAGGTATAAGCTGGCGTGGTCAGTAACCACCCACATACTAACTTTCCAAGGCCCTTGTTCTCTCCTTACCATCCTAATCTGTTTTCTGATATACTGTGAAATGTATAATACACAAAGAATGAGTGAAGGTTAATATAAATTAACCAATTAAAAGGTGAAAACAAGAACACGCACATTCATTCATCCACCTTGTCTTGATACCAACAGCTAAATATCCTGACATCACTGTGTTTGAATAGGACACAGAGGTGAGGGCGCCATGTACTGATTTATCTATTTTACACTAAGCAAATTGTTTTAGGAGGCAAAAAAATATATATGTATGTGTATTTAAATTGTTTTAGGAGGCAAAAAAATATATATGTATGTGTATTCTAGTAATGTAAATTTAATTACACATATCGAAGCAAGTCTCTCTGACATACGTACATATCTGTCGTTACCACAATATAGCACTTCTCAGACCTACGTATGCCTGAAAATCCACTGGGGACTTATTAAAAATGCAAGACGCCTGAGTCCCATCCCCAAAGACCACATGTTTAGAAACACTTTCATAAACTACACAAGAAGAACATCAACAGCTGTCAGAAGAGTCTGTCACACCTGATAGATGGCCATGGCACAGTGCTCCTGAAGCTGCTCATTCTCACTATTCAGGTTCTTGACGAGATTTTCAATGATCCTTTCTGCTTTGATAGAAGCTCGGTAGTTTTCCTAGGAAGAAAAACTTAAATATTTATGGGTGATATAAACTTAAATATTTATTCGTACAAGGCAAAAAATAGAAGTTAGTCTATTTACATTTATCAATAATTATGTTGAACATACTTTCTTAGTAAACAAACCCCAAAGGCCAAGCGTAACTCGTCCATACACAGTAAGGGAGTTAGTCAACATTAAAGAAATATACAGGGTGTCCGTAAAGTTCATGTACAATTTAAAATAGTGAATATTTCAAATTTCACATAAACTTTACGGACACCCCATATATCACATAGGTACTGCCTTAATTAATGCCCCGTTCGTTCGATTTTCTCTTTCTAATAGAATGCTGACTTCTTGAAAAAAGAAAAATTCCTTGAGCAGTCATGACACCCTTAAAAGTGATTTTGGTTTTTTTGAGAGAGTTCCACTTTGTCACCCTCAGTAGAGTGTCATGGCATCATAGCTCACAGCAACCTCAAACTCTTGGGCATAAGCGATCCTCTTCCCTCAGGCTCCCAAGTAGCTGGGACTATGGGCACATGCCACAACGCTGGGCTATTTTTCAAAGATGGCCTCTCACTCTTGCTCAGGCTGGTCTCAGACTCCTGAGTTCAAGTGATCCGATCCACCTGCCTCAGCCTCCTAGAGTGCTAGGATTACAGGTAAGAGCCACCTCATCCAGCCCTAAAAGTGATTTCTTTTCTTTTCTTTTCTTTTTTTTTAACTAAAGAAAGTCAAGGTGAGAAAGCAAGGGAAGCAAGTGGTGTGGGTACCTCGGATGCACATTCTTGCAGTGTCCCCACCACTGGAATTAGCATGTTTTCATGAGATGTCTTCAGTAAGCGAGCCAACAAAGGAATGCCCCCAGCTCTGCGGATTGCCTCTTTATTGGCGTTACTCTTACTGCAACTCCACAGTGCCAGGGCCCCGCAGCGGGCCACTTCCACGTCTCTGGCCTCATACAGACTCGACTGAGCTGGTTCTGTCGAATTCTGTGCACAGTCAAGTAGAGCCACCTACAATTATAGACAAGTGTGACATATCCATTAAAGTAAAACTTAATGCATCCTTTGAGAACTATGAGATTTCCACGAAGCTCACCACTGCCAAAAATAAGAATGCTCTAAAACATAGTTAGGTAAAATGAATAATATTTGATAGCACAACAAATTGAGTACGGCCAACTGTGAGTCATAGTATACTTTAAAATAACTAAAAGAGTGGAATTGTAATGTTCCTAACACAAAGAAATGATAGATGCTTGAGGTGATGGATATACCAATTACCCTGACTTGATTATTACACATCGTATGCTTGTAATAAAACACCATACATAGTCCATAAATATATACAACTATTATGTACCCATCACAATTAAAAATAATTTTTTAAAAAAAAGAATGCTGTTTTTTTTTAAATGAATGCTTTAAAAAAAAATTAACTTTCCTATCATATAAGAAATAGTAACAGCAAAGAAATAAATAAAGCCCTTCAAAACACTTTCCTCCAGATTTGGGAGCTTTTATATTTCCTTCCCATAAGCAATTTAATCCCCCCAAAATCATGTTTTCTTTTCTCTCTCTCTTTTTTTTTTTTTTTTTTTGGTTTTTTTGGCCGGGGCTAGGTTTGAACCCGCCACCTCCGGCATATGGGACCGGTGCCCTACTCCTTGAGCCACAGGTGCCGCCCTAAAATCATGTTTTCTTAATATGGCTCTAGTAACAAATTTGTAAACCACATCCTCAGCCCTACTATCTCAGAAAACTAGCTTCTCCAAAACTATAGAACTTTCCAATGAGAAATTAATGAGTTGTACACCCTTAAAATTACCAGACCTCTTTGAAGGATGGAAGCTACCACACACACGTTCTACCAAAACCAACCAACCAAGATGGCACAGCTGCCAGCATACATTGTTTTTCTTTGCAAAAACTAAAGTCACTGAAAATCTTAAGGGAAAAAAAGTCAATTTCCTATGAGGATAAAGCAGTATGTCAGGTTGCCCCCTAGAAAAAGTGAAGCCAGGCCTCCCCAGAGATGCAACTGTGATCAACAGGGGAAGCTGTCAGCCATTCTTATACACCCGCTGCCTTTATCTGAGGACTCAGAAGTCATCATCAATGAATGTCTACTCCATTTTTTTGTCTTTGCAGGCCAAATTCCCTGGATACTGCCCACACAGTTATAACCACCAATCCCAGGTGAAGTGGAGTCTTTCAATCTCAATTTCAAATTCTTGGGAGAGAGATCCAGTGGACTGGCTGGAGTCAGGTGGACACCATGGTCTAATTGGTTATGGTTCAAGGAAAGACAAGGACAAACAGTATTTACATGGTTTCCAGATACTGACTGCAGGTGGGAAAACAATGCAGGAGAAGTTCTAAGATGATGGTATTGAAGGCAGGGCAGATAGCCTAGGAGTGTCTGCCTTCACTATTCCCTCATTATCTGTGAAGTCCAGACTCCTGAACTCACTTTACCTGTCTGGACAAGGACCTGTGTGACAACATTGTTCTTCATCTCCATCTCCCAACTCTGCCTATCTCACCCTGGATCTGGCCATGTCAAACTCAATGCTGTTTTTCAGCTCTGGGTCTTTACCAAAGCAGATTCATCTTCCTGAAATGCCCTTTCCAGGTGGGTGTGCCTGGCAAAACTCAGCAATCATCGTCTTCTTTCTAGAGCCCTCCAAAGAGAATCAATTGAGCATCCCCTTCTGTATTCCTCCACTATTCCCAGTACTGACTTCAATGAAATACCTCCATTCATTAAATACCACCATTACACTTAATAGTTCCATCTATATCCTCCCTACCCCTCACACTCCCACCACCACTAGACTATTACATCACTGTAGTCAGGGATGTGGTCATTTTTATATTTTTATTTACTTTTTTTGAGACAGAGTCTCACTATGTTGCCCTCAGTAGAATGCCGTGACATCACAGCTCACAGCAACCTCAAACTCTTGGGCTTAAGTGATTCTCTTGCCTCAGCCTCCCAAGTAGCTGGGACTACAGGCACCTGCCACGATGCCTGGCTATTTTTTTGTGTGTGTGTGATAGTTGTCATTGCTGTTTGGCAGGCCTGGGCTGGGTTCAAACACGCCAGCTCTGATGTATGTGGCTGGTACCCTAGCTGCTAAGCTACAGGCACTGAGCTGGTCATTTTTATTTCTACCACCTAGTTCTGTGCCTGACATACAGTGCCACTCAGGAAATGTTTGGAATGTTTTCCTGTGCAAGGGTAAGGAAGCTATATATGGACACAGCCACAGTACTGACACGGCATTGGTATAAACACATAGTCACCTGGGTTTTGCAATATTTCCCAGCCTCGATGCTTTCTTTCTGCTTGCACTAACTTCACATCTTCTGCTCGGTCCTCTGTCAAGGGTGCCTCTCAGACATTGAGTCATCTCCCTCATTTCCAGGTTTAGATGGGGACTCCTGCCTATATGCTGACTACCCCAGGCACCCCATACCTAGCAAACCAAAACTCCATCTCCACTGCTGATCCATCCCAGATGAGTTATCAATCCAGCAATTACAAGTCTCTTACTTGTCTACCTACTACTGGTCTTTCCTGTTCCTAATTTAAATTTATATTAAAACATATGTCATTATCTTGATTAGGTTAAGAGCAATTGTCCAAATATAGCAAGTTTTTGTTGTTGTTTTATTCAATGTCATTTCAGTATAATGTTGACGAGAAAAAAAAATCAATTTCCAGTAGGGGCCACTATTTGTGTGGAGTTGGCACATTGTCCCCATGTCTGCA
This sequence comes from Nycticebus coucang, assembly GCF_027406575.1. Lineage (NCBI taxonomy): Eukaryota > Metazoa > Chordata > Mammalia > Primates > Lorisidae > Nycticebus > Nycticebus coucang. The sequence continues at coordinate 47,251,032 of NC_069799.1, read as the reverse complement.
TGGGTTTTCCCTGGTTTTCTCTCACATTCCACAGATGTGCACAGTAGATGAAATGGTATGTCTAAATTGTTGCTGTAAGAGGAAGTGTGTGTGTGTGTGTGTGTGTGTGTGTGTGTGTGTGTGTGTGTGAAAAACTGTCCTCTCCAAGGTCGGGTTCAGCTTGACATTCGAGCTGCCAGGACAAGCTCCAGCTGCCCACAACCCTGAACTAAAATAAGCAGGCTGGAAAATGAATGAATGAATCAAAATGATAGTAAAATGCAAATTCACAAGGCATATGATAATTATACAAATACACAACAATGAACAATGTGGTAGGAAAGAAAGCACTCAGCAAGCCCACACTGTATTTCTTACTGTTATGGAACTGCATGGCGGAAGGAGATATTCATTAATTTTTGCTTTATAAACATTTATTCCTTGATTTGACCCAGCACCACTATGACACTCCCTGATTCACCAAAAACAGAGTAAATAATTCTCTTACTCTTTCTTATTCATCTTTTTAAACGCACGAAGAGCTCATACTTAATGTTTAATATTAACACCTAGTGTTTAGGGTCTTTATTTAGAAGCTTGGTGATTTTTTTTGTAACCAGAACTATGCTAGGAACTTAATTCTTGTTTATATCCATGGGCCTATGATAAAATTGGTTTCATTATACATTGTCTTGCTTAAAATTGCAGTTTCCAAGAAACTATCCTTGATGTCAAGTGAGGACTTACTATATTAAGTTCCCCCAAATGATGCCTAAGACTGTCATAAAAACATACTTTAGTTTTATGTTTTCAGATAGATCTCAGTCTTCCAACTAACAAGGAGGAGAATGAGAACCCACCACTTGGAATGTCCCCCTGGGAGAGAGTCCTCACAATGAGTTCACCACATTAGACGCCATGAGAGACTTTCCGCTGGGCAGTTCTCACCATCTCCTACTGTCCCTGAACACACGTGTGAACTCATCCGTCCCAATGTCCTAGGCAGTAACGATCATATCTAGTTTTCAAATTTTCTATTTCTTCGAAAAATGAATTTGAACATGTTTCTTGGCCACTTACTAATATAAATATGCAAAAATAGTAACTAAGGACATGTGATACAAAAACAAGAGGCCCAGAAGATGCCCATATGGCTGTGGAATGTCTGGAGAGGCCAGGAAGGGGGAGGGGAAGGTGCACAGTGGTAGAGGCTGGTGTCCCCTGAGGGTGCTTGTTAGTCAGACTCACCAGTTTGGTGATGCCCCCGTGCTGCCTCACCACCCGCCGGGCTCTTTTAAACCTGGCGACGTTAGCGATGGTCTCAGCTGCCAAACATTTCAGCCTCTTATGTGGAGAATCAAGTATATTCACCATAATCGGTAAGCCCCCAAGGTCAACAATATTACGTCTGATTTGAGGATTCTGACTGATTTCCTTCAGGATTTTTAATGAACCAATCTGCAGGAGGACAAAGAAAAAAAATGTTACAGATGAAGGAGTGCTGAATGGATCTCCAGGGCTATGTTTTTTGAAAATTCCAAGGCTACCTAAATGCTTTCCCCAATTAAGTTTTGTTACGAAATAGTTTCCACCCCCTGGTGGTTACACACATGCTCGGTAGTTTTCCTTCATTTAGGTAAACAAACAACACTAGAGATGAATGGCAGAGAGAGACAAGAAAAGCAGAGAGAAGAGAGAGCACAGCTAATAGAAGTAGCAGGTTGCTTGCCAGCAATGATAGCAGATGAAGACGAGAACAGGTGGCAAGAAGGGCAGACCCCGAGGGCTGACAGCAGAGACACAGAGGCGGCTACACGACCCTTCGTACACCGGGACGGAGCCACTCACCTTACACTTGACCTCATCTGTATCAAGCAAATTTATTAACACTTCCAGGCCTCCAACATCTCTGATGGCCAACTGGCAGGTCTCTTGAGCGAGGTTGAAATCCTTCATTGAGCATAATGCAATCACTGTAGCTGTCTGGTTCCCTCCCTATAGAGACAGGATGCCAGAGAAAAGTGAAATAAAACCATGCTCCCGTTGAAATGTGCTAAATGGTTACAGATCCATGGACTACTGAGTGGGCTCTAATTTGTTCAAAGAATCCTATGGAGCTGAAGCGCAGAAAAGCTGTATGGAGCGCCATAAAACATTGTTCCAATTAAGAGTCAACATTGAAAGACAGTCTCTCTCCTTTAAATGACATTTGGTGGCGTTGGTATTTTAAAGAGTCAAGTGGCAAAGCCTGAGAGATGGACTGAAGAACGGAGCTGTATATCGTGGGAGGGGATGGTCCTCGCCCACCACCTGCTCTTCAACGGTGTAATGTGTCATGCAAACCATGTCTGCAAATTATTCTTACAGATGTAGGTAGAACATTCCAGAATAGAAAGAACCTGGAGAAAGGGAAACAAGGTAGGAAACTAGCAGTACAGAGGGGGGCCTCGAGCAAGTGGAGGGAGGGCTGTGGGGTTTGGAAAGAGAAGGCAATTCCAGTAGGACCTGGAAATGGACTGCCAGGGCAGGTACTAAGAGGAAAAAGCTTTGCAATGGCGAATGAAAAACGCTGGCCCAAAGTAGAAAATCACGGCAGTCAATGTCTGCTTGGCCAATCACTCCATGTAAAGAGTAATGGTGAGTTGCTTCTTTAAGATAAACAACCAAGGCTCAGCACCCGTGGCACAGTGGTTATGGCACCAGCCACATACACCCAGGCTGGTGGGTTCGAACCCAGCTGGGGCCAGCTAAACAACAGTGACAACTGCAACAAAAAAATAGCCGGGCATTGTGGCGGGCACCTGTAGTCCCAGCTACTTGAGAAGCTGAGGCAAGAGACTCGCTTAAGCCCAAGAGTTTGAGGTTGCTGTGAGCTGTGAAGTCGCAGCACTCTATCGAGGGCAACATAGGGAGACTCTGTCTCAAAGAAAAAAAGATAAACAACAAAATCTGAAAGCTTCAAAAAAAATAATGATTGATCAGTAAACCAGTCTTGTCGGGAAATTTATTTTTATTATTTCAGATTAATATGAGGGTACAAATGTTTAGGTAACATTGTTTTTGTTTCTAAGGTGAAGCTCGAGTTATGCTGCAGAAATTCTTAAGCAATGTCCTCAGGTCACAACCACCTTGAAAATCTTCTGACGAATGAGCACAGAGCATATTGCTGTTGCAGCTGCAGAGACTGGCTGGTAAATAAGAGCGCCGGCCTAAGTACAGAGGGCCTTCATAACACCCAAAAGCAGCACTTCTGTTGGAATTGAGAATAAACTATTTTTTTGTTTGTTTGTTTGTTTTTTTGGCCGGGGCTAGGTTTGAACCTGCCACCTCCGGCATATGGGACTGGCGCCTTACTCCTTGAGCCACAGGCGCCACCCGAATAAACTATTTTTGTAAGTGGCGCTCATAATAACCATTAATCCCTGCCTCAAAACGGTACCGCTGGCCTCCAATTACCCTTTCTTTTAAGAAACGACACCTTCAAATTATGTTTATTTTCCTTTGTAAGCATTATTTTTTTTTTACATACGAAAAATTGCACACATAGATAATGTATATGACAAATCATAAAAACCCCCCAAAATTTCAAAAGATTGAAATAATTTTAAACACTTCCTTGGACAAAAATGGAATTAAACTGCTTGGAAATTAAGCAGTTTATTTTCCTTTGTTAAGCATTAATTTTTTTTATATACCAAAAATTGCACACATAGATAATGTATGTATAAAATAGAAACTGTCATCTATTATTCAAGGTGGCCATAAAGTTTGCGTGCAATTTAAAATAGTGTCAATTGCACACAGACTTTATGGCCACCCTGTATATAAAGTATGCACAGAACTTATTTTATATACACACACACACACACATCCAGAGTGTGCCAAAAAAATGCATACACAGGGTGGCGCCTGTGGCTCAAGGAGTAGGGTGCCGGTCCCATATGCCGGAGGTGGTGGGTTCAAACCCAGCCCCAGCCAAAAAGAAAAAAAAAATGCATACACAATTTAAGAAAGGAAAAAAACTGTATTGAGATTGTAATAGGCAGATCATGCTTGACTTCTGCAATTGTAAGAGATAAAAGATAACAAACTTTTCGGTGTAGAGTATTACCATTTTAATACAGTTTTTTTCTTTCTTAAAATGTGTATACATTTTTGGCACCTTCTGTATTTTGTGTTCAAATATAATATTCAAATTTAAGAATAGATTATGAGAAATACATAACGATTAAAATATTCAGATATAATAGATAATGTGCACAATGACTTAGCACAGAGATTGGAAATGCCATACAACTGCCCGAACCCCTACTCCCTCATGTCACACACAAGCGCACCAGCACATCCCTCTGTGAATTCAACACGATAGATTGCTTTTAAAATAAGAAACTATAATGGGATTATTAGAGGAGCTCGAGTGAGGATGGAACGGTTTAGAGTTCAGCCTTTTCTGATACCCCTGTTAGGAAATTTCCTTCCACCTCTCTCGAAATGCAATGAACAACTATCCGTGGAGAGACTTCACTGATGATTTCCTTTTTTTTTTTTTCAGTTTTTGGCAGAGGCCGGGGTATACGGGGCCGGCACCCTACTCCTTGAGCCACAGGCGCCGCCCACGATGTCCATTTTTCACATGAACCCTCGCTGCGGGTAAGCTAGGCTGTCCTATTTTAGAGCCTTAATTCTCTATTATTTACATTTAAAGCAATAAATTGTGTTCTTACAGCTTTTAGTGTTTCTTACTAATAGGAGAAATGGTACCATAGCAAATTTTCCTTCTAGTCATTTCTAAAATATAAAATAATAAACCCTCCCTCCCTAATTTGGGAGCATGAGACTCATACGTGCTAGCACATCCCATTCCTTTTAGAAAATCAAAAGGCAGATATTCTGCAAACCACAAAGAAAGATTTACATGCTAACCAGGATGCGTTAAAGGACATTACATTTATGCCTTTGTGGGATTCAATGTGCTGATTATTTGTACTAATTGGAGAGCTTACATCCTACTAATTAACATAGCTTTCACCTCATTTACTTATGGTTCAATAGAGGGAGGGTAAATGGTGAGACCACACCTATGAAGCATATTGCAAGGGTACAAGTCAAATCTATCAAGGATTGAACATTAAAGGACATTGTATAATGTGCAAAAAAAGACAAAAGAAGATAAGAAAGGCCATTTGTATTGGAACAAGTCCCCCTCTTTTTTTTCCTTCTGAATTTAAATGGTTAAAAGAACACAGAAACTTCTAGAATGGAGGGTCAGGGAATGTATCTCTGATGGAACAAAGCTAGGTTTCTGTTACGAGTTTGAAAATCCAAACCCAGAGCTTCAGGTCGAGAGAACTTTTTAGTAAGCTTGACTACAAAGCAAGAAGCCTGAATGGGCTGCCATGCTTCAGTTAAGCCCAGAGCCTTCTCCCACCCGGAGTCTAACTCCCCCGAGGAAGAACCCTCGGCCCTAATATCCTCCCTTGTGCCTGAGCCAGGATTTTCCTGACTGCTATTCTTGCAATCTAATATTTTCTTTGGTAGCAATTTTCAGCTTATACACTCAGCACAATCTTTGTTCCCTATTTCAAGTGTCTTAACTTTTCTAGGCTTTTTCCAACTTCGGGGCTTTATTTCATTATTTACACTATAACCAATGACATAAACTTTTAAAGGTCATTTCATTCCAGCAGATGCAAAGGTAAGAGTCTCTATTTTTTCTGAATTATCTCTAGGCCAGTTTGGAAGTCAAGAGTGATGATTAAGAAGTTAGATCCTTGGAGGAGAAAAAAAATTTTTTTTTTCTGTAAATCATCTTTTTTTTTCTTTTTTTCTGAAAATCTGGAAACATAGTCATAGGCTTGAGGGACTTTTTTAGAACAGTTTTATATTAGGGAAAGTTAGTTTTTCCACATTTCAGGATTTAGTTCTACTCTTGTCACTGACCACACTCCCCAAAGGACTATAAATCTTTCAGAATGAATACCAACGGCCTAGAGCCAAAATATTCAACATACAGAGCCACAAATGTTAGCCAATTGCTATTCTTTAAATACCAGCTATGTCAAAGGATTTTCGAATGTTTGCCCTACCCTGTCCAGGTGCCATAAACATCGAACTAGGGAGAAACAGAGCAAATACCCTCCTTTTCAATTAAATCTCCCCAGAGAGCGCAATTAGTTGCCAATACTTATTTTCACATTTGATCACGCATTTGCATTTGTGGGGTTTTTAAGAGCTGGAGAAAATACAGTAAAACTAGCTTCTGAAGAGTTTTGAAAGATGCCCCCAAATAAGACTTTCCACTTCTTCATTTAATGCAATTCTTTTACAAGTTCTCCTCCCGCCACTGTTTCTTCTCAGACATCTCCGGGCCCTGCCAGCCTTTGGGTTTTTTGCACTTCACATTCCTTTCAATGACCAGGAGACCCTCATTAGTTCATTGTCACCATCAGGTGGCAAAGATCAAAGGGATGTCGCTTCTTCTCGCTTTTATTAAAATTTCTTTTTAAAAAGACTAGATGAATCGGGGCTATTTTTCTAAAGCATTTTTTTTTTTTTTATGACTTCAAATAAAATCTTTGAAATGAAGTAGTTCCCTGTCTGGTATACAGAGTAATGCCTCTCCCTGACTGTCGATAAGGAAGAAATAACATTTACTAGGTCGAGATGAGTAATGTATTCAAGAGTCAAGCGGGAAGCAAGCTGCCTCCAATCACATTTTCATTCTTTCTTTCTACACATTTGCTGTGTGCATACTATTTGCCAAGCCAGATGATGATAGGCATTGGAGACTTGCTGGTATGCAAAAGCACATACTGTCCTTGCCTTCATGAAGCTCAGAGTGCAGTGGAGAGAAAGGTTTCTAACTTTTTTAAGCTCACCCATATAAATAAAAATTTTAATTCTGAGTAGTGCTACGTGAGAGGTGCGTGGGGGCTGTGCGTGCATATCACAGGGACTATAATTAAGCCTGGGGCATCATCCCCAATGGAAGAATGTCTAAGCTGAGATTTGAAGAGAAAGTAGGTGCTTTCCTGGGTACAAGGCCAGACAATTAAGTTGACGAACTTGTCCTAGAAAAAGTGCCACGTACCTCACTGCTGGATGTCACTATGGTCACCTTCAAAGTGCTCCCCTCCGGAAGCTGTGCACCGAGGCCAGGGCTTCGTCCACCCCTCACAGCAATTTCAGAACTATTTTTCTGGAATGGCCATCAGAGCCCTTAAGTCAAACAATTCAGTTCAATAACAAGTAGAAGAGGACATGTTTAAGACCTAAGGAAGGCCAATGTGGCCACAGCCCAGAAGGGGAAAGTGATAACAAAAATGGGCTGAAAAATTAGGTGAGCTGCTGCAGCTTGGAGGCCGCAAGGAGAATTTTCATCTTTATTTCAACTTTGGCTAACATAAGCTGAGGGCATTTTTAAAAGAGCATGCTGGGTGCAGAGACCCCTGGTAAGTGTAGACTTGTGGAGACCATTCCAATGAGTGCAGAGACCTGGAGATAAGAGGATAGCTTAGGGCAGGAGGTTGAAGTTATTCATGATATGCCGTAAAGGGACTTTGGAAATGAAAGGTTTCCATCAACTTTGTTCTGGAAGGATACCACCAGCTAGCAGATAAACTCTGCAGGGTCATTGTCTGAACTTATCATCAGAGCTCCCCACGACCACAGTGACACGGGAAGATAGGCAGAGGATCCATCAGGAGCAGAAGGGTCCCACCTCGTCTGCAATCAAGAAGCAGCTAGTGACACCTGGAGAAGCCACACAGCCCTCATGCAGCCATCCAGCTGGCTCTGACAGCTGCAGCATTTTTTCCTACAAACATGCCACTCGGAGAGTGAGAGAGGTGAACCCCTGCCAGGGACTATTCGTTCGTGATTACAGAGGGCCTGGTGCCCAGCAGAGAGGTTGGCTTAGAGGCACTCTTCCTCTCCCAAGCTTAGAAATGGTAAAGGGTAAGAGCTTACAGTGAGTGGCATGGAACCATGTGAGTCAAGGTAGTAAAATATATTGCCTTGCCTTCTGTTTATTTGCAAATGTATTTTATACTGATGACTCAGCAGCACTTATAAACCTAAGATGCTACAGAACCCCAAAGAAAAAGAGAAAATACTGCTTCCAGAAGAAAAAAATATGTATACAAAAGGTGCCAAAAATGGGTATACACATTTTAAGAAAGGAAAAAACTGTATTAAAATCGTAGTACTCAGCTGGGCATGGTGTCTCATGCCTATCATCCTAGCACTCCGGGAGGCCGAGGCAGGCGGATTGCTTGAGCTCAGGGGTTTGAGACCAGCCCAAGCAAGAGCCAGACCCCATCTCTAAAACTAGCTGGGACTCGTGGCTAGTACTAGCTGGTCAGAAGGCTGAGGCAGGAGGATTGCTTGAGCCCAAGAGTTTGAGGTTGCTGTGAGCTATGATGCCATGGCAACAGAGTAAGACTCTGTCTCAAAAATAAAAGAGAATAAAATGAAACTGTAATACTCAAGTCACATTTGACTTCTGCAATTACATGAGGTACGAGATACAATATACATGATAGCAAATGGTTTTGTTATATATTGAGTATAACAATTTTTTTTTTATTGTTGGGGATTCATTGAGGGTATAAGAAACCAGGTTACACTGATTTCATTTGTTAGGCAAAATCCCTCTTGCAATCGTGTCTTGCTCCCAAAAGGTGTGGCACACACCAAGACCCCACCCCCCTCCCTCCTTCCCTCTCTCTGCTCTTCTTTTCTCCACCCCTCCCTCCTTCTTTCTCTCTCTGCTCTCCACTTCCCCTACTCCCACTGTGACCTTAATTGTTATTAATTGTCCTCATATCAAAATTGAGTACATAGGATTCATGCTTCTCCATTCTTGTGATGCTTTACTAAGAATAATGTCTTCCACTTCCATCCAGGTTAATACAAAGGATGTAAAGTCTCCATTTTTTTTAATGGCTGAATAGTATTCCACGGTATACATATACCACAGCTTGTTAATCCATTCCTGGGTTGGTGGGCATTTAGGCTGTTGCCACATTTTGGCGATTGTAAATAGAGCTGCAATAAACAGTCTAATACAAGTGTCCTTATGATAAAAGGATTTTGTCCTGCTTTGTGATATCACAACTCAGGTTATTGTATTACAAGCTTGCTAAGAATATTTATCAGGAATGAAAAGAAACAATACAAGGATTGTCTACACATTTTTTTAAGTAGCTGTGGAACATTTATAGAAATTGGCAATTTACCAGAATGCCCTAGTCATTACAATGAGGAAAAATGTGTAGCAAATGTAACTGTCTTCCTAAAAGACATTTCTAAAAGGATTCAGAAGAATGAGCTGAATAATTATGGTAATTCATAAAAATAGTTCAGTAAAGTGGCTGGATCCAAGAACAACATTTAAAAATAAGAAACTCTCCATATACTAAGAATAACAAATCAAAATTTATTTTGAACGAAGTTCTCATGCCAGTATTAGCAAAATAATAATTAAAATATCTATGATTAAATCACATAAGAAACGTTTCACATAGGTATAGAAAAAAGCGATTAACTTTTACTAAAGTACATAAAAGATGATTGGTCACACCATGTTCCTAAGATAACTCAATGTTATTAAAATAACAATTTATCCAACAAATGAAATTTAGAAATTCATATAAGCCAACCAAAATGCCAAATTATTTTCGGGTTTTCTTTTTAACTTGATTCTCAACTGTTTCTATAGATAATCTGGAATGGAAAATTCACCAAAAAAGTTTAAAAACAAAAAAAATTTTTTTAAGACAAGGTCTTGCTTTGTTGCCCAGGCTAAAGTGAAGTGGGGTGACCATAGCTCACAGCAACCCCAAACTCCTGGACTAAAGAGATCCTTCTGCCTCAGCCTTCGAAGTAGCTAGGACTATAGGCATGCACCATCATGTCCAGCTAGCTTTGTTTTTTCTTTTTTAAGAGATGGAGTCTCACTATGTTGTCTAGGTTGGTCTGAAATTCCTGGCCTCAAGTGATCCTCCCAAAGTGCTGGGAGGCATGAGACATGGTGCCCAGCCAGTTAAAAAAATTTAGGACACCTATCTGGTCTACCAAATAGTAAATACCAAAGCTATGACAATTAGAATACCATGGGATCTTTAATCATCAGAGAAATGCAAATCAAACCACTTTGAGACATCATCTAACTCCAGTAAGAGTAGTCCACATAACAAAATCCCAAAACTACAGATGTTGGCGTGGATGTGAAGAGAAGGGAACACTTCTGCACTGCTGGTGGGAATGCAAGCTAGTATGTTCCTTTTGGAAAGAAATTTGGAGAACACTTGGGGAACTAAAAGTAGACCTGCCGTTTGATCCTGCAATTCCTCTACTAGGTATCTACCCAGAAGACCAAAAATCATTTTACAACAAAGATATTTGCACCAGAATGTTTATTGCAGCCCAATTCATAATTTCCAAGTCATGGAAGCAGCCCAAGTGCACATCACCCATGAATGGATTAACTAATTGTGGTATATGTATACCATGGAATATTATGCAGCCATAAAAATATAGAGACTTTACCTCGTTCACGTTTCCATGAATGGAAATGGAACATATTTTTCTTAGTAAAGTATCTCAAGAATGGAAGAAAAAGTATCCAATGCACTCAGTACTATTATGAAACCAATATATAATCACCCACATTTTCATATGAATGATAAAACACAACTATAGCCCAGAATGAAGGAGGGAAGAGAAGGGAGAGGGAAGGAGGGGGACGAGGCCAGGTGGAGGGAGGGCAATCGGTGGGACCTCACCTAATGTGCCTATTGCAAGGGAACATGTCAAATCTATTAAGAGTAGAATATAAATGTCTTAACACAACAGTTAAATGAGGTGAAGACTATGTTAACCGGTTTGATGTAAGCATTCCAAATGGTATATAAAATTCGCACATTGTACCCCATAAATGCATTAAAGTACACAGTTATGATTTAATAAAATAATAATAGTAATAAAAGTAAATCCCCATGATAATAAATAAATTAATTAATTAAATAGCATGGGACTGGTATGGGAACATCCAGATACATCAATGCAGCTGAGAAGGATCCGGAAACAAACTCTGACATGTGACATTACAGAATTTGATAAAGGTAGCATCCCAGATCATCAGAGGGAAAAGTAGATGAGCCAGGGATCTGTGTTGACACAACTGATTATCCACTTAGAGGGGGGGAAAAGTAAAGTTAGATGCCTACAATACACTATACATAAAGTGAATTCCGGATAAATATGTGAGTGTTAAAAATCTATAAAACTACCAGAAGAAAATAAGAAAATATTTCTGTCCTCTTGAAATTGCTTTAGGAAAAACTTCCTACTTCCCGAGGCACAAAACTCGTAAGCCATGAAGAAACAGTTGATATTTATTAGTATACAAAAGGGTAGATTAAAAGACATATGACAAACTAAGAGGAAATATCTGCAATTAATTAAAAACTAAAAGATTAATGTGCGTTATCAAGACTAGAACAACAGGGACTGCAAACTACTACAACCTTTTTGGAAGGAAGTATGGAGAATCCTCAAAGAACTCAAATTAGACCTCTCATTTGATCCTGCAATCCCATTACTAGGCACCTACCCAGAAGAAAAAAAAACTCATTTTATCATAAATACATTTGCACTGGAATGTTCATCGCAGCTCAATTTACAATTGCCAAAATGTGGAAACACCCTAAATGCTCACCAACCCAGGAATACATTAACAAGCTATGGTATATGTATACCATGGAATACTATTCAGTCATAAAAAAGACGGAGACTTTATATGTTTTGTATCAACCTGGATGGAGTTGAAACACATTCTTCTTATTAAAGTATCACAAGAATGGAGAGGTAAGTATCCAAAATACTCAGTACTAATATGAAGCCAGTAGATGATCTCATACATACCCACATAAGAGAAAAACTCAAATCAATTCAATGTGGGGGGTGATGAATGAGGGAGCTGGGGATGGCAGAGGAGGATGGGGGGTGGGTGTGCTCCAACTTAATGGCGCAATGTTAGGGTGTATGGCACACGTCTCGGGGTGGGACACAATTATAGAGGGACTCTACCTAACAAATGCAAACATTGTAACCTAATTCTTTGTACCCTCAAATTAACCTGAAACAATTAAAAGAAAAAGAAAAACAGCCACAGGGAAAAGTAGGAAAAGCACACAATGCAATGGCTATTCGATGTATGAAAAAAAATGTATCAACCTCCCTAGTAATCTGAAATATGCAAATTCAAACCAGACACATTTTTTTCCTTTATCAGAATTGGCCAAAAAAAAAAAAATAATAATAATAATAATTTAAAAGACTGAGAATTTATAATAATAGCTTTCAATTCTAGATGAACAATTTAGATGCCATGGGGAAATTTTAAAGATTATCATGTCTAGGGCGGCGTCTGTGGCTCAGTGAGTAGGGCGCCGGCCCCATATGCCAAGGGTGGCGGGTTCAAACCCAGCCCCGGCCAAACTGCAACAAAAAATAGCCGGGTGTTGTGGCGGGCGCCTGTAGTCCCAGCTGCTTGGGAGACTGAGGCAAGAGAATCGCGTAAGCCCAAGAGTTAGAGGTTGCTGTGAGCCGTGTGATGCCACGGCACTCTACCGGAGGGCAGTATAGTGAGACTCTGTCTCTACAAAAAAAAAAAAGACTATCATGTCTAGACTTCCTTCTGGACCAATTCATTCAAAACTTCCATGAAAGGTACCTGGGCTCAAGGTCCTTTGTTTATTTTTATGTTCGTTTTTGTTTGTAAGAGCATTGGCTGAATTCTCTCTGTGATCAAGGTTGAAAACCATTATTATATTACTGATAGACTGTAACTTGACATTTCCTTTCTGTAGGGAGCTATCGAAATTTTTTTTATATAAACAAAGTTGTTTGGTTTATCACCCTTCATTATGTTCCTTTTAAATTAAAAAAAAATTAATGCAAGGCTTCTCAAACTTTAGTACACATGTAGTCTTTCTGTCTTTGGTTTTAACAGCTTTATTGATATATAAAAACTGCACATATTTAAATTATACAATTTGATGAGTTTGGACATATGCATACACAAGAAGTCATTGCCACATCAAGGTGATAATCATAGCCATTGCTTACAAAAAAGTCCTTCACCCCTGCATTTTCTGTGATAAGGTCACATAATAGAAGACCTACTTCTTTAATGTCTTCAGCACATAATACATAACGTTAACTATAAGCATTATGTTGTATAGCAAATCTGAACTTACTCATCTTGCATAAATGAAACTTCATACCCATTGAATAAGAACTCCCATTAAAGCTATCAAAATTTGTCTCTTGGGTGGTGCCTGCGGCTCAAGGAGTAGGGCGCTGGCCCCATATACCAGAGGTGGGAGGCTCAAACATGGCCCTGGTCAAAAATAACAAAAAAAAAAAAACACAACTTTTTTTCTCTTCAACCCAAGCAATTCCATTTCAAAGAATCCATCCCACAGAAATGGTGTACAAATTCAAAAAATGTATAAAACTATTTGTTGCAGTATGGTTTATACCAAGAATTGATTGAGAGACACGCTAAGAAGTTATCAACAAGAGAATTGTTAAATAAATGATATGTATCAATAATGAAATACTATGTACTAATTAAAAGGACTGAGGCAGAAAAGAAGTATCATGAAGACATCATATTAAATATAAAAAGAAAAAGATTATGAAATGGTATGATTTCATTTATGTATGCAAATTATTAATATGCATGTGTATGTACATAGAGAAATATCTGGAAGGGAACTTTTCTTTTCTGGACATCAGGTCTCACTCTTATTGCCCTGGCTAGAATGCCGTGGTGTCATTGCAGCTCACTGCAACCTCCAACTCCAGGGCTCAAGCGATCCTCCTGCCTCAGCCTCTCAAGTAACTAGAACTACAGGCACATGCAAGCCAGTGAGCCTGGGTAATTTTACTATTTTCAGTACAGACAGGATCTCTCTCTTGCCCAGGCTGGTCTCAAACTCCTGAGCTCAAGTGTCCATGCCCACCCACCTCCCCCCAGCTTCCCAGAGTGCTAGGATTCTAGGTGTGAGCCACCGCCCAGCCCAGGGAGGGGACTTTTAATTCTTTTGCAAAGCTCAGATTTTTATAATAAGCATATATTAGCATACTGTTTGTATAATATTTTAAGATTTTTAAACACAGAAGGGAGTTAGAGAAAGACCAGAAGAGCAACATATGCTTCTGCTATGCCCTGCTTGTCGCAGAGCCCCCGCAGACGGCCGCACCCATCTGGAGCTGCAGCCCTCCAGCAGGGCGCAGGACCAAAAGGGGGCATGAATGGACTTGAATATTTTCCCTACAAATATGTAGTTTCTAGTGATGATCACCCATCTATGGACCTACAGACAGAGGTAAGATGAAAGATCATTTATACCATAATACAGTTCCACAGGAACTGGTCGCGCCATCAGGAAGGCTGAGAACTGCTGACTTAAAGGATGTTTCTCAGGAAAGTTGGGCTAATCTTCCTTTCTAACTAGTGAGGCTGCTCTGGGTGTATAAACGGTGACCATAGTTTTCCGTTTTGTTTTAAATAATAATTCGGCACATGAGGTTCTTCTCATTCTCTTTAAGTAAAGATCTAGCAAAAGTGCACATTCTGATATTGCTGTCCAAACATGAACAGTGAGTTTCTTGATAAGAAGGCTCTCTATTCACTCTCTTATTCAAATGAAAAAAAATCAACCTAAGGGGGAGGATGGGAAGGATACCAGCAAGCTCTGCAGGCTGCCTGGGCCCTGAATTTCTTGACAATGGGACACTCTTGACAATGGGACAGAACAACCCAGGCAGTGGGCAATAAAGACAGAAGCCCGGGCTCAGTCCCAGCCTGCAGCTGCCTTCTGTGTGGCCTGCAGGGAAGTATTTCTCAGCTTTTCCACCGAGGAAACAAGGATCAAACTACCTGCCACTCCATACCCCAACCCCGACTAATGGAAAAGGAATTTAATTAACTGAAATTGACTGCAAAGTACATCAAATTCCTGCAATGAAAAATAAAAAAATCATATAACTCCCAATAACACTTGGAAGAGCTCTTTAACCAATGAAGGTCTGTGTGTACATGTGCATTTAATCAGTTCATAGAAGGTCATTAAGGAATTGAGACCCTCACCACCACCATTTTTATCAAAGATTTTCAAGTCTGCAAAATGTCCCTGCCAAGATTCCCCCTCTAGAAAAGAAATCCAAAATGTGCAGGCAGAGAGGGCCCCGGGCGTCTATCTGAAGCTTGCAGCCTGGTGGTGTCTCTAATGCATGTGACTTTCCGGTGCCACGCTGGAGTAGCATACTAGTGGCTGCTAAGCTGGGGGAACCACCAGCATCTTTACTTTTTATAGTCTGAAAATCCTGAACTTGTGAACAGAAGAATGAACAGCAAACTCGCAGGAAAGGTGAAATCAACACTTGTGTTTTAAGAGTTTGATCTTACAGGATAAACCAATCAGCTGGCTCTTTACCAACCCATGGGGGAAGCAGGAAGAAGGTAAAACATGGTGGTGCCCACCCCCTTCACAGGTGCAGCCTCATCCCGCCCTACTCAGATTCACGTGGCTTAACCACCTGCTCCTGAACTCATCTTTCTAAATCAATACTTTCATCATCCCTCACCCCACTCTCCCAGGCAGACTTTGATCAAAATCTCAGGTGCAGAAATAGGCACTCTGCAGGGAGGAAGTAGATCTGAGGCAATGGCCCTGGGAATTAAGTCTGTCTTACTCCCCTGGGGAGTAAGACCAGCAGAATGAAACACTTCGGAGAAGGGGCAGCCACCTCCAGCCTTGCCTGATCATATCACCCTAGCTGAGCCGGGAGCTGGCTGGTGCCAGGATGGTGCAGGCCTCTCAGCCTCTAGTGGCAGTCCTGGGCTGGAAATGCTGACAGGCAAGAGAAAGCCTGATTCCAGACCCAGCCCCTGAGCTCCCTTCCAAACCACCTAAGAGCTGACCAACCATGTTCATGCCATTATTCTAGTCTCCTTGATTTTTCTCCTGGATTTATTGATCCTACAGGATTAAATTCCATACTCAACCCACCTTCCATCCACACAGACATGGATTTAAACAGGCTTTTAACCTTGGGTTCAGACATTCATTCTTCAGTTTAAGGATACTCTAATATGTATAAAATGCAGTTCTGCTTATAATTAGGAATTGTCAACATTTTACCCCACTTAACTGAAGAGTACCCATTTGTGTTCATTTATATTATTACAATGCTGTGACTAATAAATCCACATTTCCAAACAAACAAAATACCCTACAGTTCTCCTTCTATTTCATCAAGGGGCTGTTCACATACCTTATTTAGAAGTGAGTGAAACTTTACTGTGTTTTTAGAGAGATTCATAGGATGAGTACGGGACAGAGATATTAACAAACCAGCTCCTCCAATTGCTGGAATTGATCAAAAGCAAAACATTATCCTTACAAGCTTTTTAAAGCAGTCCTGGCCAGGGGATAAAATGGCACCCCTATAAAGCTAGCAAATGCAGCAGTAAAATAAGATTATCTTCCAGGAGAAAGGGAATAGGAAGGGGGAAAGGAAGGGTGCAAGAGAAGTTGGAAAACATCGACGGCAGATAGAAAGATGGGGTCAGAGAAAATAAGGACTGCTTTCCAAGAGCAGAGGGTGAAAAACAGGGAAGTCCTGTAACCCTTGGGTAGAAGTGGAGGGGCAGCTGTGCTCATCAGCAGGATTCCCTGCATGATGCAGAAATGAATTAAATGTGCTCTCTCTACTCGGGGAGTAGCTGAAGAGATGGACAACCTGAATCCTCAGGATGGCAGAAGGCAGAACATGCTGCTTAGCGTAAGACAGCTAAAAGGGGGCTATTGTGGCCCCCTTTAGAATTGCAAGACAGAGTCACCAGCTATGGGAGAGAAAAGATGGTGGAAAGTTGGTGCGTCAAAATGCAGAATATTCATTAACTGAAATATTAAATTGTTCTAAAAATCCAGAAGAAAAGAACGTACACATATATAAAACCTGCAAGTTGAGATGGACGTATGTCAAAGCCAAAGAATTAAATACAAACTCTGGTCACTTATGTGCCAAGGTCTGAGCTCACAGCTCTGGATGATTAATAAGCTCTAATTCATTGACCTGTTCGGGTATTAATGAGCTCATCAGATTTCTTTTTTCTCCGACAATCACAGACAGTACTCTCCTTGGAAAATAATAAATATAAAATCAGGACGACACTAACATTTCTAGTTAAAGTCTACATTGAAGCCATAATTTTATCAATTAAAATGTCAGGTGTATTGATGTTGAGATTATCTAGAGACATTCAATTTTGCATTTCATAGACTTCTAATATCCTTTTGTGTCTCCGTATAAAACACTCATCTGTGTCAAAAACCTTTAAATCATTTGTAGATATACTTTTTTCTTTTATTGGCTATGTTAAGAATATTTACCTGGGGGAACTATAAGAATTCCAAGCAATTTACTGTCTGGCCAAAAGTATCACATTTGCACATGATTTATTGATGAATAACTTGTGCAAACTTAAGCAGCACTTCATCAATAAATGTTTTTCTTAGCTGTTCTGGGACAGAAATAGTGCATCTCTTTTTGGCCTGATATTACATAGATTTATCCTAAAAAGCTGCAAAACTCAAGGCAGTTATCCAATAATTAGGTTATTGTGAGAAACTCCTTGCTATGGTCACTGGGAGGCTGTTCACCCCCTCACTCCATGTCGGCCCCATTAAATCCTAAGGGAGAAAATTCTTTCTGCTCTTACCACCAGGATCAGTTCTACTCATTGGCAACTGGTTTATTTTTATTTTAGGCTGGTGAGAGTCTTTCCCTCCCTGTACTAACTCACTGTATTTCCCTCCTTTTATTGGTTGCTAGAGAACTGAAAGTAAAAGTTGAGGGCCACCTGGGCAAGTCGGCAAGACACCTCCACAGCACATGTGCTCTGTCGTAATAATCATGGGCAGTAGAAATAAGTATTGCCAACCGTTACCCAGTATTTTGTGCTAAGCACTTTCCATGTGTTATATTTGGAAACTGGAGCTTAGAGGGGTTGGTTGACTCACCCGAGGCTACTGAGTGAGTTGAGTCAGTGGCAGAATTCCAGCTCACCTGAAGTCCTGCCAACATCAAAGATCAGGCTTCTATTTTGTTATTCCGCCTTCTGGCCCATGTTATGTTTCTGCCCTGCTGCTCTGTGCTTCCTTCTACTAATGAAATGAAGATGGTGGACCAGGACTCTTTGGAAAAACAGCAAGAGCTATTCCAAGTCTTCCAAAAGGCCACCATGTCTGAGCCCAGATAGCCTGGTCTAGCAAGAGTTGTCCCCACGGAGAGAGTGGTAGGTGGTGAGGTTCTTTGCTCCAGTGTCTTCCCCCAGATGACATGCTTTTTTTTTTTTTTTGAGACAGAGTCTCACTATGTTGCCCTTGGTAGAGTGCTGTGGCTTTACAGCTCACAGCAAACTCAAACTCTTGGGCTTAAGCAAGTCTCTTGCCTCGGCCTCCTAAGTAGATGGGACTACAGGTGCCCGCCACAATGCCTGGCTATTTTTTGGTTGTAGTTGTCATTGTTGGTTGGCAGGCCCGCGCTGGATTTGAACCCGCCAGCTCAGGTGTATGTGGCTGGCGCCCTAGATGCTGAGCTACAGGCGCACCACTCAGATGACATGCTTTTTAAGAGTTGGGGAAACCTACAGGGGCAAATCCATCAGAGTTACCGCAGACTTCTCTAATGAAACTTTCCAAGCAAGAACACAATGGTCATCTACCTTTAATCTACTTAAACAGAACAATTTTCAGCCCAGAATTCTGTACCCTGCTAAGCTAAGCTTCAAAATTGACGGAGAAATCAAATCATTTATGGATATACAAACATTGAGGAAATTCGCCACAACAAGACCAGCTCTACAGGAAATACTTCAACCTGTTCTGCACACTGACCACCACAATGGATCAGCAGCAAAGTAAGAACTCAGAAATCAAAGGACAGAACCTAACCTCCACACTGATGCAAAAGATAAAACTAAGCAATGGACTCTCACCAAATAAGACGAATAGAATACTACCACACTTGTCAATTATCTCAATAAATGTTAATGGCTTGAATTCCCCACTGAAGAGACATAGATTGGCTGACTGGATTAAAAAACACAAGCCATCCATTTGCTGTCTGCAAGAAACACACCTGGCTTCAAAAGACAAATTAAAGCTCCGAGTCAAGGGTTGGAAGACAATTTTTCAGGCAAATGGAATTCAGAAGAAAAGAGGAGTTGCAATCTTATTTTCAGATACATGTGGATTTAAAGCAACTAAAGTCAAAAAAGACAAAGATGGTCACTTTATATTGGTCAAGGGAAAACTACAACAAGAAGACATTTCAATTCTAAATATTTATGCACCCAATTTAAATGCTCCCAGATTCTTGAAGCAGACCTTACTCAGTCTGAGCAATATGATATCTGATAATACCATCATAACAGGGGACTTTAACACACCTCTTACAGAGCTGGACAGATCCTCTAAACAGAAATTAAACAAAGATGTAAGAGATTTAAATGAGACCCTAGAACAACTATGCTTGATAGACGCATATAGAACACTCCACCCCAAAAGATAAAGAATATACACTCTTCTCATCACCCCATGGAACATTCTCCAAAATTGATCATATCCTGGGACACAAAACAAATATCAACAGAATCAAAAGAATTGAAATTTTACCTTGTATCTTTTCAGACCATAAGGCACTAAAGGTGGAACTCAACTCTAACAAAAATGCTCAACCCCAGCCAAAGGCATGGAAATTAAACAATCTTCTGTTGAATAACAGATGGGTGAAGGAAGAAATAAAACAGGAAATCATTAACTTCCTTGAGCATAACAATAATGAAGACACAAGCTACCAAAACCTGTGGGATACTGCAAAAGCAGTTTTGAGAGGAAAATTCATTGTTTAGATGCCTACATTCGAAAAACAGAAAGATAGCACATCAACAATCTCACAAGAGATCTATGGAATTGGAAAAAGAAGAACAATCTAAGCCTAAACTCAGTAGAAGAAAAGAAATCTCCAAAATCAAATCAGAGATCAATGAAATTGAAAACAAAAGAATCATTCAGAAAATTAATGAAACAAGGAGTTGGTTTTTTGAAAAAATAAATAAAATAGATAAACCATTGGCCAGACTAACTAGAAATAGAAAAGTAAAATCTCTAATAACCTCAATCAGAAACGATAAAGGGGAAATAACAACTGATCCCACAGAGATACAAGAGATCATCTCTGAATACTACCAGAAACTCTATGCCCAGAAATTTGACAATGTGAAGGAAATGGATCAATATTTGGAATCACACCCTCTCCCTAGACTCAGCCAGGAAGAAATAGACCTCCTGAACAGACCAATTTCAAGCACTGAGATCAAAGAAACAATAAAAAAGCTTCCAACTAAAAAATGCCCTGGTCCAGATGGCTTCACTCCAGAATTCTATCAAACCTTCAAGGAAGAGCTTATTCCTGTACTGCAGAAATTATTCCAAAAAACTGAGGAAGAAGGAATCTTCCCCAACACATTCTATGAAGCAAACATCACCCTGATACCAAAACCAGGAAAAGACCCAAACAAAAAGGAGAATTTCAGACCAATCTCACTCATGAATATAGATGGAAAAATTCTCAACAAAATCCTAGCCAATAGATTACAGCTTATCATCAAAAAAGTCATTCATCATGATCAAGTAGGCTTCATCCCAGGGATGCAAGGCTGATTTAACATACGCAAGTCCATAACCGTTATCCACCATATTAACAGAGGCAAAAATAAAGATCACATGATCCTCTCAATAGATGCAGAAAAAGCATTTGATAAAATCCAGCATCCTTTTCTAATTAGAACACTGAAGAGTATAGGCATAGGTGGCACATTTCTAAAACTGATTGAAGCTATCTATGACAAACCCACAGCCAATATTTTACTGAATGGAGTAAAACTCAAAGCTTTTCCTCTTAGAACTGGAACCAGACAAGGTTGTCCTCTGTCACCTTTACTATTCAACATAGTGCTGGAAGTTCTAGCCAATACAATTAGGCAAGACAAGGAAATAAAGGGAATCCAAATGGGAGCAGAGGAGGTCAAACTCTCCCTCTTTGCTGATGACATGATCTTATACTTAGAGAACCCCAAAGACTCAACCACAAGACTCCTAGAAGTCATCAAAAAATACAGTAATGTTTCAGGATATAAAATCAATGTCCACAAGTCAATAGCCTTTGTATACACCAATAACAGTCAAGATGAGAAGCTAATTAAGGACACAACTCCCTTCACCATAGTTTCAAAGAAAATGAAATACCTAGGAATATACCTAACAAAGGAGGTGAAGGACCTCTATAAAGAAAACTATGAACTCCTCAGAAAGGAAATAGCAGAGGATATTAACAAATGGAAGAACATACCATGCTCATGGATGGGAAGAATCAACATTGTTAAAATGTCTATACTTCCCAAAGCAATCTACCTATTCAATGCCATTCCTATCAAAGTACCTACATCGTACTTTCAAGATTTGGAAAAAATGATTCTGCGTTTTGTATGGAACCGGAAAAAACCCCGTATAGCTAAGGCAGTTCTTAGTAATAAAAATAAAGCTGGGGGCATCAGCATACCAGATTTTAGTCTGTACTACAAAGCCATAGTGGTCAAGACAGCATGGTACTGGCACAAAAACAGAGACATAGACACTTGGAATCGAATTGAACACCAAGAAATGAAACTAACATCTTACAACCACCTAATCTTTGATAAACCAAACAAGAACTTACCTTGGGGGAAAGACTCCCTATTCAATAAATGGTGTTGGGAGAACTGGATGTCTACATGTAAAAGACTGAAACTGGACCCACACCTTTCCCCACTCACAAAAATTGATTCAAGATGGATAAAGGACTTAAATTTAAGGCATGAAACAATAAAAATCCTCAAAGAAAGCATAGGAAAAACACTGGAAGATATTGGCCTGGGGAAAGACTTCATGAAGAAGACTGCCATGGCAATTGCAACAACAACAAAAATAAACAAATGGGACTTCATTAAACTGAAAAGCTTCTGTACAGCTAAGGAGACAATAACCAAAGCAAAGAGACAACCTACACAATGGGAAAGGATATTTGCATATTTTCAATCAGACAAAAGCTTGATAACCAGGATCTATAGAGAACTCAAATTAATCCACATGAAAAAAGCCAACAATCCCTTATATCAATGGGCAAGAGACATGAATAGAACTTTCTCTAAAGACGACAGACGAATGGCTAACAAACACATGAAAAAATGTTCATCATCTCTATATATTAGAGAAATGCAAATCAAAACAACCCTGAGATATCATCTAACCCCACTGAGAATGGCGCACATCACAAAATCTCAAAACTGCAGATGCTGGCGTGGATGTGGAGAGAAGGGAACACTTTTACACTGCTGGTGGGACTGCAAACTAGTACAACCTTTCTGGAAGGAAGTATGGAGAAACCTCAAAGCACTCAACCTAGACCTCCCATTCGATCCTGCAATCCCATTACTGGGCATCTACCCAGAAGATAAAAAATCCTTTTATCATAAGGACACTTGTACTAGACTGTTTATTGCAGCTCAATTTACCACTGCCAAAATGTGGAAACAGCCTAAATGCCCACCAACCCAGGAATGGATTAACAAGCTGTGGTATATGTATACCATGGAATACTATTCAGCCATTAAAAAAAATGGAGACTTTACATCCTTCGTATTAACCTGGATGGAAGTGGAAGACATTATTCTTAGTAAAGCATCACAAAAATGGAGAAGCATGAATCCTATGTACTCAATTTTGATATGAGGACAATTAATGACAATTAAGGTTATGGGGGGGGGAAGCAGAAAGAGGGATGGAGGGAGGAGGGTGGGGCCTTAGTGTGTGTCACACTTTATGGGGGCAAGACATGATTGCAAGAGGGACTTTACCTAACAATTGCAATCAGTATAACCTGGCTTATTGTACCCTCAATGAATCCCCAACAATAAAAAAAAAAAAAACCCATAAATTCAATTCTCTTATAGATAAAGGACTATTTTTGTTTCTTCTTAAAAAAAAAATAAATAAATAAATAAAGAGTTAGGGAAAGGTGACCATAGGTGGCTCTGTGGTTCAGTAAAGGAGCAGAGGCACTGGGGAAGGTGTCCTGAATGTTCCAAAGCTGAACCCTGCTACTCTGCCATGCTAGGGCGGGCTGATTGCTTTGAATTGTGCAGTCAATACACAAAGACACCTGCCAAGGGGATGTACACTAGACTACATTCCTTCCTTGTGTTTTCAAATTCCCAAAAGATATTAGTCTTCAAGACTCAGGAATATGAAATCAGAATTTCTAGGAATTTTTAGGAATTCCCCAAATAATAAGCTGTTCTGTTTTTCTCTAACATTTTATTTTGACATGTTTTTAAATAATGATGAGTGACCATAATAACAGGGAATTATTTCCATAATTCTAGTTCCATAATGCTAAAAATTTCAGAAATTTTTCTGTTAAAAAAAAAACTATACAATGAGTGGTCTATTATTATTATGAGCCAGAATATGTGATACAATTATATATTGCAGTAACATGTAAAAGTGATCTCCACCTGGACCGGGCGTGGTGGCTCACACCTATAATCCTAGCATTCTGGGAGGCTGAGGTGGGTGGATTTCCTGAGCTCACAAGTTCGAGACCAGCCTGAGCCAAAGTGAGACCTCATCTCTAAAAATAGCTGGGCATTGTGGTGACGCCTGTAGGCCCAGCTACTTGGGACTGTGAGGCAAGAGAATCGCTTAAGCCCAAGAGTTTGAGGTTGCTGTGAGCTGTGACACCATGGCATTCTACCAAGGGTGACAAAATGAGACTCTATCTCAAAAAAAAAACAACATCTCCACCTGATACAGGCATTTTATAATTAAAAAAAAAAAAATGAGGGGAACATCCACACAAAATAAATGCCAGGTAAAAACCGCTTAAAAATGGAACAGTGATATAATAATATTTAATATTTATAAAATATTAAATGAAATTTTATTTTTTTATTATTTGGGATTCATTGAGGGTACAAAGAATTAGGTGACACAGATTGCATTTGTTAGGTAAAGCCCTTCTTATAATCGTGTCCTGCCCCCAAGAAGTGTGTCCTACATCATAACCGCCCATCCTCCTCCCTCCTCCCCTCTCCCTGCTCCCTCATTCCCCTACCCCAGCCCTTGTATTAGCTCATCTACGGCCTTCATATTAGAATTCAGTACATTGGATTTTTGCTTCTCTATTCTTGTTATACTTTATTAGGAAGAATGTGTTCCACTTCCGTTCAGGTTAATACAAAAGATGTAAATTCTCCATCTTTTTCAACGGCTGAATAGTATTCCATGGTGTACATATACCACCACTTGTTAATCCATTCCTGGGTTGGTGGGCATTTAGGCTGTTTCCACATTTTGGTGATTGTAAATTGAGCTGCAATAAACAGTCTAGTGCAAATGTCCTTACAATAAAAGGTTTTTTTTGTTCTGGGTAGGTGCCTAGTAATGGGATTGCAGGATAAAATGGGAGGTCTAATTTGAGTTCTTTGAGGATTCTCCATACTTCTAAAATGAAATTTTAAAACATGCCAAAATTAATTGTCCTAATAGTTTTGATGTTTGTTTAATGACAAATAGTCCAGACTAAAAAAAAAAAAAATTCTTTTTTTTTTTTTTTGTTATTTCAAATTAATATGAGGGTATAACATGTTTAGGTTACATTGTTTTTGTTTCTAAGGTAAAGCTCAGGGTGGCACCTGTGGCCCAAAGGAGTTGGATGCTGGCCCTATATGCTGGAGGTGGCGGGTTCAAACCCAGCCCCAGCCAAAAACTGCAAAAAAAAAATTCTAAGGTAAAGCTCAAGTTGTAGTTGAGCCCTTTACCCTGCAGGTGCACTAAACACCCTCACATCGTACACATTAGGTGAGAACTGGTCCACCACCCTCCCTCCTTCTCTTTCGTCTCCATCCCCCTCCCCTCCCCTTCACTAGATATACTTGTGTTTATCTTTTGTGTGGGCATGTAGTTGTTTATACATTGGTTTTATAATAATACTGAGTACACTGGCTGCTTGCTTTTCCATTCTTGTGATACTTTACTAAGAAGAATGTGTTTCGGCTCCATAAAAAATTGTTTTCATTTTGCTTTGATGTTGGTCACATCATTAAGAACCTTCTGAAAGGATCGCCAAGTTTAGCAGCAGGATTTGCTTCCTATAAGCGCATGTCCTCTTTTAAATATGAAAATATTTTATTTATTTTATTTTTAATTGACAAAGATAATTGTATATATTATATATTTATGGGGCACAATGTTGTGTTTTGATATATGTTTACATTGTGAAATGATTAACTCAAGCTAATTAACAAATCAATCCCCTCAATACTATTTTTTTGTGGTGAAAACACAAATCGCTTTCAGCAATTTTGAAATAAACAATACAGCATTATCACTATACTATAATACTATAGTATATAGTGACTATAAGACTCACCATTCTGTGCAATGTATCTCTAAAAACGTATTCCTTTTATTTAATTTTGTGCCCTTTGAGCAATATCTCTTCTTTCCTCATCCACGTCCCTCTCCCAGCCTCTGTAACCACCATTTTGCCCTATTTCTGTGAGTTCAACTTTTTCAGATTCCACCTTTAAGAGATGCCACTCATGGCGGCGCCTGTGGCTCAAGGAGTAGGGTGCTGGTCCCATATGCCGGAGGTGGCGGGTTCAAACCTAGCCCCGGCCAAAAACCACAAAAAAAAAAAAAAATGAGATGCCACCCATTATTTGCCTTTCTGTGCCTGACTTATTTCACATAACATCCTGCAGGTTTGTCCATGTCACAAAGGACAGCATCTCCTTCTTTTTTAAGGCTGTGTAGATACATTGTGTATATACCCCCACATTTCCTTTGTCCACATATCCAGTAATAGACAGCTAGGTGCATCTTAGCTATTGTAAATAATGCTGCGGTTAACATAGGAGTGCAGGTATGTCTTCAGCGTACTTATTTCAGTTCTTTGAGATATATACACAAAAGTGGGATTGCTGGATCACATGGTAGTTCTTTAGATATATACACAGAAGTGGGATTGCTGGATCACATGGTAGCTCTACTTTTAGTTTGCTGAGGAACCTCCAGACTGTTTTCCGTCATGACTGCATCAGCTTGCATTCCCATTAATAGCACACAGGCTTCCCTTATGTCACACCTGTGCCAACACCAACTTTCACCTTCTTTTTTTGAGACACAATCTCACTCTGTTGCCCTTGGTAGAGTGCCTTGGTGGCACAGCTCACAGCAACCTCCAACTCTTGGGCTTAAGCAATTCTCTTGCCTCAGCCTCCCAAGTAGCTGGGACTATAGTCACCTGCCATAACGCCTGGCTATTTTTGGTTGCAGTTGTCATTGTTGTTTAGCAGCCCCCAGCTGGGCTCGAGCCCTCCAGCTTTGGTTTATGTGGCCAGCGCCATAACCCCTGTGCTAATGGCTCCAAGCCAACCTTCACCATTTTGATAACAGTCATTCTAACAGGTGTGAGATGACATTTGATCATGGTTTTAATTTGTAGCTCCCTGATGATTAGTGATGATAAGCATTTTCTCATATACCTGTTGGCATTTGTATGTCTTTTAAAACATATGTACTTAGGTAGGTCCCTTGCCCATTTTTAAATTGGGTTCTTTGTTTCCTTGCTATTAAGTTCCTTATATATTTTGGATATTAACTCCTATCAGATGCATGACTTGCAACTATTTTCTGCCACCTATGGGTTGTCCTCTTCCCTCTGTTAATGGGTTTCCTCTGCTGTGAAGAAGCTTTAGAGTTCGGTGCAATCTCATTTGCTTCCTTTTGCTTTTTCTTGCCTGTGCTTTTGGAGTCATACCCCTCAAAAAATCTCTGCCCAGGCCAATGTCCTGAAGCATTTCTCCTATATTTTCTTCTAGTAGTTTTGTAGTTTTGAGTTTTATGTTTAAGTCCCTTTTTTTTGTTTTTTTCTCAGAAAAAAAAAAACTTTTTTTGTAGTTTTGAGTTTTATGTTTAAGTCCCTTAAAAGACTTAAACATAAAACTCAAAACTACAAAACTACTAGAAGAAAACATAGGAGAAATGCTTCAGGACATTGGCCTGGGCAGAGACTTTTTGAGGGGTATGACTCCAAAAGCACAGGCAAGAAAAAGCAAAAGGAAGCAAATGAGATTGCACCGAACTCCAAAGCTTCTTCACAGTAGAGGAAACCCATTAACAGAGTGAAGAGGACAACCCACTCTGCCACCCTCGGTAGAGTGCCATGTCATCATCATAGCTCACAGCAACCTCACTTTCTCGAGCTCAAGTGATCCTCCTGCCTCAACTTCCCAAGTAGCTGGGACTATAGGTGCACAATGCCCATATAATTTTTCTATTTTTTAGTAGAGACGGTGTCTCACTCTTGCTCAGGCCGGTCTCAAACTCCAGATCTCAAGGGATCCACCCACCTTGGCCTCCCAGAGTGCTAGGATTACAGGCATGAGCCACCTTACCTGGCCTGTGTTAAATCTTTAATCCATTTGGGGTTGATTTTCATACATGGTGTGAGATAAGGATCCAATTTCATTCTCCTGCACATAGATAGCCCAGCACCATTTATTAAAGAGATTATCCTTCCTCCAATATGTGTTCTTGGCACCTTTGTCAAAATTAATTGGCCTTAAATGCTTGGGTTTAATTCCAGGCTCTCTGTCTTTTCTATCAGTTAATGTGTCTGTTCTTCTGCCATCACCATTCTGTTTTGATTAATACAGATATGTAACACATTTTGAAGTCAGGAATAAATATGAAAACATTTTATCTGTTTCCTTTGATTTTGGTTTGGCCATTGAGATCTATATTTTTACTAATTCATAGTTAAATCAGTTTCTGGTTTCATGATGGAGTGTTATATAACTGACATTCACATTTTCTTCTCTTTGCATTTCTTCTGTTAAATTCTTCACAAATAACAAATTATAATATACGTAATATAGGAAAATATTCAAGCACTAATAAACGCCAGCAAATATTATTTGCTGTATCCAGGTAATGTGACATTCAGATCTCCTAGAAAGCTTGACAAGCCTACAAAACTCACAGGTGGAGACTGTAATCACAGGCCTAAATTTCAAATTTAAGGACTTCATATACTTCCAGAATTTCTTATTTCTTAGATCACTACTAATAGGATTTGTATAACGTATGCTATGTATATAAACCTGTTAATACTTCTTTTTGAGAGAATGACTCACCATTAGCAGCAGACACACATCTGCAGCCTGGCAAGAGCTACCAGCAAGGCTGCCTGATTAGATTTCAAACACTTTTCTCCTACTTGTTCCCATCTTGGTACCTAGAAATGCCCACCTTCCCCTTTGATTCTGACATCAGCATTTTCTTTTCTTTTTCCATTTATTTTTATTATTATTATTTTTTTTATTAAATCATAGCTGTGTACATTGATATGATCATGGGGCATCATTCACTAGCTTCCCAGACCGTTTGACACACTTTCATCACACTGGTTAACATAGCCTTCCTGGCGTTCTCTCAGTAACTGTGCCAAGACACTTACATTCCACGTTTACCAAGTTTCACATATATCCTTGTGACATGAGCATTTTCTGTCTTGTTTTCCCCTATGCCCATGGAATCATTTGAACTAGTAGTATATCTGCGTTGATTATCAATCTTTATTTCTCAAAGGAGAATTAGAATACTTTTCTCCATTTCCCAATTTTTCTTAAAATTCAGGAAAACATCTTTTCTTTTTTTTTCCTGAGAAATTCTGAGAATTCCAATTGAGGTCATGTCCATTAGAGGAAGGGAGAATTTTTCTTTTTGCAGGAAAAGCAATGTACATTGGAACTATTTCACGTGCTACTCCTAAAACGCAGGGAAGAATACACTCAAGTAAAGGAGGAATCACATACATGTCTTTAAATATGCAAAACCACTAGCAAATTCTCTTGGTTGATTTGAAGAGACACAGAAAAGTAGGAGGAAAACATGAAGTAAGTTAAAATGCTTTTTTTCACAAGTACTTCTGGACTTCAGCTTTCCACAGGGCCGAGCTATCGGAAATGAATATTAATCTGGGATTTGGTGAGCCATTTCCTTACCCTACCCCCAACTCAAGTACTTAATGCATTGTGGATCAGTTATCATGTAAAATATTCTCATATGTGTTATCTGACTTAAGAGAGAAATAGAAGTAGTCCAGAACATTTTATAAGCACCTAAAATGTGTCAGATACCATACTACATGTTTCAAATGTATTTTCTCAAATCTTAAAATAATTCTATAAAACTAGTATTACTAATTTCATTTCATGGATTCAGAAAAATCAAGGCTTAAAACCATAACTTTGCAACAGCTACACTGAGAGATACAGCCTGAAATTTAACCAAAATTAAATTTTAGTCCAGCTCCCAAAACTCACGCTCTATCACACCATGCTGCAAATCATAAAATGATAGCAAATTACAAGATCTGGTGTCTGTTTTGCCTGTGTCCACTCCTCCACCAGGATAGAGGGCTGGTACCAGGCAGCCTGGCTGCTCCATGAGGATTAATCTTGGATTCCCCCAGGGAAATAAGACCTTCTCCTGTGCACATTTTAATCACAACAGGACTGTTTCCTACTGTGATTTGAAAGAAACATACAGTAAACTTGGCAGCAGAATACATATTTTGGGGAAAGCATTTAAAATGAACATTCTAAATGCAGTAAAAAAGGTCTTTCTTACCTTTAAATATTTCACCAGCTTCTGAATTTGCCAGTATTCCGATGGCAAATCTGCATTTGCTTCCTGGCGATGGTCAGGCGGTTCTTCATCTTCCTCAGTGTCAGAGGAACTTTCACTAATAATTGCCTCAATCTTCTCAACACTTTTGCTAAGAATAAAAGCAACAACAATAAATATATGCATATACACTGCAACAAGGAGATGGTTATACGATAGTATTTCAGCAACATGGGCTTACGCAATGGATAAAAGCACCAACACTTTCTTAGTTCTCGAAGATATCTGTTCAGATCTACATGAGATGAATGAACCCGTGTCTCTATAGCAGGTACAATTCCGTATTATTGGTCTGGGTGCCACTTGTCCCCACCACCACTCTGAAATTCTCTAATTAAAGTGGCTGACTTCCTCCAGACATGTCACTTATGTTGCCAAATGCCCAAACATTTTTAATTTTCAGACTCACTCTTTCAAATAGAGTCACAAAGGTTAAACACTCTTTTTTGAAAATTAGGTAAGAAGTTTCCTAACTGGCCTTGTAATAATTGCTAATTGTTTTCATTGGAAACAGTATGTATCCCTTAGAATTGGAAGAGACATTAGGGACCAGAAAAGGGAGGCCCAAGCAGATGACAGAACTTTGCCAGGACATGACTGTTCACAAGCAAGAGGCAAGTCAGGAGTCCAGTGTCCCTAACACTCAGTTTGCTCCTCTTTGCATTAAATGCATTTCCTGTCCTCGAGTCCACTAATACCAGTCAATTACTGTATTTCAAGTAATTCTTCAGTAGAAGAATAGCGTGCAAATATATTTAAAGAAATACAGCATTTCCCTTTGTACCAACATTCCTAGTAACTGTCAACACAAATGTCTTGGGGCTCAAAAGTACCCAGGAGAACACCATTAGTTTGCTCGCTAGCTCGCTGTGTGAAGGTGGCTTGGGGGAACTGGTCACGCTAACCAGAAACATACCGTAGTCTCCCAAGTGAAATAGACGGTCTTGCCTTATCAAGCCTTCCCCCAACTTTTTCCTCCGAATGGATGTCTCTTGCTGAAATTTTGCGTCTAAAAGCAAACATAAAAACTAGGCTTATAATTTTATGCTAATGAATAGGAAATAAAAGATGGAAACATATACTTATACTCCGTATTTTCATGCACCCAAATGATGCGTGCTCCTGACCCTGACAATGACTCTGGGTGTCAGCCTCACCTGACACTTGCAGCTGTTCCTCAAACACAGCCATGTGCTTCTGTATTGAAAACACATGTTGTCCAGTGCGTCTCGGTACCAGGAGCAGGTGTTTACAGGCTGCCATTGTCATGTGAACTTTTTATGTCTCCTCTTTTCTTCCCACCCAGCATGCAACAGGGCCCCTGCCCGATTTCCCAGCTATTCCCGGGAGAACACAGTGTGTTCTCATTAAGTACTAGTTAAGGAATTTCATAATTGAAAGAATAACATATTTTATTTATTTTTTTTTTTTTTGAGACAGAGTCTCACTATGTCGCCCACGGTAAAGTGCCATGGCATCACAGCTCACAGCAACCTCCAACTCTTGGGCTCAAATGATTCATTCTCTGGCCTCAGCCTCCCAAGTAGCTGGGAGTACAGGCACCCGCCACAACGCCCAGCAATTTTTTGTTGCAGTTGTCACTGTTGTTTAGCTGGCCTGGGCCAAATTCGAACCCGCCACCCTCAGTGTATGTGGCTGGTGCTGTAACCACTCTGCCATGGGCGCGGAGCCAAAATAAGCATATTTTAAAACTCACCTCCCAGTTAACAGCATTGCCCATACACTTATAATTTTTCAGACTCACTCTTTCAAATAGAGTCACAAAGGTCAAACACTCCCAAATCAATGAGGATCTATCTGTCTCCCTTTCCACAGGACTCCTTCCTTCTGGTATGTGGGTCATTATGAAAGTTTTGAGATACACAGAAATCAAGAAATGTAAAATCCACGTCATGGACAGAAACAAATGAAGTCCTCCCGGTGCCACTGATAAGCCGAGCAAGGTGAAACTTGCACGGGTGAATCAGAAAGGACCCTGTCGACTGTGTTTCTTGGAAGTGAAATAATGGACCATAACACAGGTCAAAAATTTCGTAGTGACCTACATAGCTCTCTGGGTTGGCTTCCAAGACATAATCACCCTGTGGCTGACAGAAGCTCTGAAGGTGACAGTCCCCAGAGGTCAACCAGAAGATAGTTCTTAACCCAATCATGTGAGAACACAGGACATTAAATAGAGGCTGAGACTCGTAAGCTATTTGCTGAATGTTTTTAAAAGTGATCTGTGTGCTTCTGACTGTGTCAGCATTTAGCAGTATTGTCCCGTAATCTTTGCTTGGCCCCTATTTACAGAGGAGCCCAAATGGAACCAGTTTTGAACATTTCATATATTCATCAAACCAGTGTCCATTTTACATAGACCTGCTAATGTTTTTGACAGGTAAGCCTTTTTATAGTATTATGTAGTAATAAAGTCCTGTTAATAGAGAAGACAGCGTCTGTATGGCTTCCCTAATTAACACCATATAATTTGAATCATGCCTCTTCCTCCCAGCACTTCCCTAACTGGGGCCCTACCACTATTTCACATTTCCCATGTGGCTTCTCCACCCCTTTCATCATCTTCGCCATGTGTCAGTGGTCCTGACTCACCAACTACATGACAGTGAACTGGGTTCCTCCTTTCCCTGCATGGTGCTTCAAACACAATCTCTGCTGTTACCCAAGTTTTCTGCTTGGAATATGAAGAGCAGCAGAAAGGAAGCCATTTGGACTTCAAAGGGACGTGCCAATCTCTACTCTTCATTTTTCTACTCTAAAATAAAGTTCTGGGAAAAATTAGGCAAATAGGTGTTCATCTACAAACCCAGTATGCAAATGTCTACGTACTCTCTGTAATCGACGGTGGCCTTCCAGTTTAAGCTTGGTTCTAATCTCTTGGCCATTTGACTTGCCCCAAAATTAATCTGGTTTTTCTCTGGTGGTTTCTTGGCTGAATCAGAGATAGCTCTGGTGTCGGTGGCTTCTTCCTCCGGCTGCTCCTCTTCCTTCACCTGATCCACTTCCTTTTCTCCTCCTTCCTCTTCTTCTTCTTTGAAACTTATTGCCTTTATAAAAAAAGAAACAAAGAATTATTTTTACAGCCAGGTCATTTGTGAATTACCTAGTTCAGAGGACTCGCAGCCTTCGGACTTTTTGACTGCATCCAAATTTTACGGAACGCATCCTTTTTCATTTTTATTAATGAATTTTTGTTGTCCTTTGTATTTTTATTTCAGTTTTTAAATGAGTATATTTAAAGTACCAAAGAATAAAATATGTGTCAATGAAATAGTCCTCCCAGATTGACAGGCACAATTAGAACGTTAGTTACCCATAAGGGTTAAACTGATGGCTGCTATGCTCATGATTTAGTTCCAACTTCCCCCTCCTGACTGGTACCAGTACTAGATGAAGTTTTGGAGCGATTATGGGGGCCTATTATCAACTTTTGACAACGCTACACTGTGTTACTGTGTACGGTGGAATTTGTGAACAGTTGCACAGCTCAAAGGTATTTTTTTTTAATTCTATCGTGTGTGACAACTCATCATGTCAAAGAAGACCCAAAGACAACTGAAGGAAGGAAAGAGACTTTCTTTTTTTTTTAGAGACAGAGTCTCACTTTGTCACCCTCGGTAGAGTGCTGTGGCGTCACAGCTCACAGCAACCTCCAGCTCTTAGGCTTAGGCAATTCTCTTGCCTCAGCCTCCTTAGTAGTTGGGACTATAGGCATCTGCCACAACGCCTGGCTATTTTTTATTGCAGTTTGGCCAGGGCTGGGTTCGAACCTGCCACCCTCAGTATATGGGGCCAGTGCCCTACTCACTGAGCCACAGGCACCGCCAGAAACAGACTTTTTAATGATGATTACAGACGGCAATATCATCTTGTTCCACTAAAGATAGATGATTTTCTTGCTTTGAGATACAACAATATCAACATTAAAGAAATTCAGTGCTCATCAGCATTATAATACTCATAAGGACCACAGATATTTTAAATTAGAGGCAGAGGCATGAATGGTTGTGTTGCAAAAATAGAAAGATGAAAAGCAGAAACAAAGACAATGCTTTCAAACAGGAATGAGACCTGGAAATAATCCCACTGAAGCCACTTACAAAATAGCTTATATACTCAGGACAAAAAGGAAAGCCTTTCAGTGGTGTAGAAATTGTGGAAGAATGCATTGTCAAAGTTGTAGGATGCTTAGATCCCAATAACGTTTCAAAGTAAAAACAACTCCCTATTTCAAGGAGAACCATAACTGATCAGCATCATGAATTAGCTTTCACCTTAACAGAACCACTTGATGCAATACTCAAAAAGAAAATATATATTATTCAATCGCTTTGGATGAATCTACTGAAACTATTGACTGGGCACAAGTAATAACAGAAGACTTCTTTACTACAAAGAGTAACTCACGTTGGGCACTCTTGTGAAAAGAACACGGGAAATAGATATCTTCAACAACTTTCGAGATAAATGTTGTGAATCGGACTGAATTTGATACATTTAGTGAGTGTGTGTACAGAGAGTGCACCTTCCATGACAGGAAAACATGAAGGGTTTATTGCAGTGATCTCCAACCTTTTTGGCACCTGGAGCCAGTTTCATGGAAGACAGTTTTTCTACAGACAGGGTGAGAGGTTGAGGGAGGGGATGTGACAGAAGGCAGAGCTCTGGTGCTGAGGCAAGCAGCTTTAAATACAAATGAAACTTCTCTTGCTCACCCACTGCACACCTTCTGCTGTGCAGCCTGGTTCCTACCAGGCCCTGGACCCAACTGGTGCACGGCCCAAGGGTTGGGGACTGTAGGTCTACTGCACAGATACAAAAGTATTAACGGATACAGAAGGCTCTCATTTCTTTTCACTGTATTTTGCATCAGTCAAATTTCTGTGCTCAAACACCAGGAAAAAAGTCACAGAACGATGCCATGAAGGAGGTCCAGCAAAAGAGGAGCAAAAGTCTAGCAAGAGAATGACGCACCCCAGAAGTGGCAGGGCCAAAAAGGAGATGGATATTGTATGGGATTGAAACCTATGGGTCTGACTCACTCCTTCTTTTAATTTTATTTACTTGTTCATTCATTTGTTCATTTATTTATTTATTTTAGAGACAGGTCTTGCTCTGTCACTCAGGCTGGAATGCAGTGGCCACAATTGCAGCTCACAGCAGCCTCACACTTCTAGGCTTAAGCCATCCTCTTGCCTGAGCCTCCTAAGCAGCTGGGACTACAGGTACCACGTACCACCACACCCAACTAATTTTGTTTTAATTTTTTTTTAGAGATGGGGTCTTGCTATGTTGCCCAGGCTGGCCTCCAACTCCTGGCCTCCTGCAATCCTCCTGCCTCTATCTCCTAAAGTGTTGGGATTACAGATGCAATCCCACAGCACTCAGCTCCTTACACATTCCCGAGAATCACCCTGGAGCTGACATTAGTATTTCTTGCCTAAATTTCATATCCTTTCTCATCACCATCCGCTTCAACCAAAATTGCATTTCATAAAATATTATATTGACTGATTTCTTTGTCCAACACTACTTCAAAAACCATGCAAGATTCAAAAGAAGCACAGGTCTTGTGCACATACAGCTGGGATACTCTTTAGAACAACCTGCTTAGGTGGTAATCATGAGAAGCTCAGACACGATACGAAATAATCAAGACATTTAGGCTTCATTAACAGGGCCGAGTTTTTATTGATAACCATTCAGAAGGGAAGATGAAAAAATCTATTTGGAAAGCAATTTGAAGTATTATAACTGTCACCTAAAGAAAATCAGAAACATTTTTACACTACCGTATTTACCACATATATTTTATGTTGTGCAGCGAAAAACACTACTAATTGAAAGCAGTGTGCAAAAATAGGTCAAATTACTCTATTATTTTTTGTACTCTAGAAAGTTGTAGTTGAGTAACATAATGAGTCCTAAACAGACCATAAAACTTACCTGTTTAGATATGTTTTCTGAAAACTTTGCTGACTTTTCTTTTAAAAATGTGACAAGGTCTTTGTAAATTTCACCTTTTCTCTCATAATCGATTTCTCCTTCTTCCTCTGTTTTACCCTTTGGGGGGAAAAAAAAAGTTTGGTGCTATGATTAATGTAACAGCCATGTCAGAAGCTGCTCAGCTTATCACACCCTAAGGACACATACCGTTTTCCTCTCTAAGAGACCCATACGGGAGACTTCATACAGGGTATGTGTAGGCAAAACCCTTCCCCCTCACTAAGTGTTCTCTCCCCTTCATGTGTCCATTCATTCATTCACTCATTCATTCCTTCATTCAGCAATTACTGAGTACCTCCCATGTGCACTTAGGGCACTCGGCTCTTCAGCAAAGAAGTAAGAGCTTCCTTCTCTCTGTTCTTCTCTGCTGTGAAAAATGCCTATGACTTCGAGCTTTATCTGATGAAGTCACAGAAGGCCTCAAGATTAGAATGTCACATAGGAAAGCCTATGTTCCTGTTTGTCACACTCTGCTTTTGTTCTCCGTGGAGTGTGGTTGCCATAGGCTCATTTCCTAGGGTTCCGATCTCTATATAACCACCTGTACCTCCACCCCTCTGTCTCTCTCACCCTCTTCCTTTTTGTGTTTTTCCTTTCCTTATTCCCTACCCCCAATATGTCTTCTCTCCCCTTATTATTCTCCATTGACAGATTATAAATGTATACATATATATCACATTACTGAATATATAAAGATGTAAAACTATAGTGTGTTACATAAAACTATCTATAAGGTATATACACACACACACGTATACATATAACCGTAGTGTGTTTTCAATTTTGTTGCAATTATTGAATAGCTATATGGTCCTTGTCTTTCACTGTTTAAAACTAAGACTACTTGGATGTTTCCATATTAAATTAAGTTGCGGGATGTATGTGCATAACTGGTCTTTGATGGGAAGAAAGACTCCCCATCCTCCTCTAGCAGCTCAAAGAGCATCATTCCTTCTCTTCTCTTTCATTTTCTAACTAGAGTTCGTTTCTCTAAAATATAAAGACAAACCCAAAGCAAATTATATGTGGGTTGTTTACCTCCTCTATGTAGAAATAAGCTATGAGTAAGGATAATCAGAAAAGCACCACGTCAGAGAGATGCCCACGGGGAATTAAGGAAGAGGTGCCAGCATTTCGGTACCAACCCAAAGCAAAAATTTCCCAGGGACGGCTGAGTCCCCACGGAGGATTTAGGTCCCCACTTTGTAGAATTCTGCAAAGTCTATTCTATTCCAAAGTTATGTTGAAGATACTAAAGGCAAGGTGGTGCAGAGGTGAAAGCTAAACCCCTAGCTATTCAGCCAATAGGGATGGCACTAAAAAAAGTGTTTTCATCCAGAAGACTCGGAAGGCTACGTGCCATTTATCTCTCCGCTCAAAAAAACCCACCCAGACTCCGCCTTGTGCTACTTGGGCTGAGACTCTGCAGGGCGGTGTTTCTCTCTTATCAGGTGCAGTGAGGTTCAGTCAGCGGGAAGCTAAAGGAAACTTGCAAGGCTGGAAGAGGGAGGGGAGACACTCTCCTTCCTTCCTCTGGGCCCACTGTCCCAACAGCCCTGCAATCCCTGGTCATGACAGTTGGCTCCAGGAGCAACAGTTGGTTCCAACCTCCAGGTTTGATTTTTTTTCCCCATAGTCCCAGCACCAGGCTTATCACGCCCCCTTGGAAATGTCATTATCCACCAACCACTGCTCCATCTTCAAAGGTCTGGGTCTCTGCTCTGCCAGCTCTGCAAGGATTCTCCTCTGAGCCCTA
Organism: Nycticebus coucang; assembly: GCF_027406575.1. Taxonomy (NCBI): domain Eukaryota; kingdom Metazoa; phylum Chordata; class Mammalia; order Primates; family Lorisidae; genus Nycticebus; species Nycticebus coucang. The sequence continues at coordinate 47,213,331 of NC_069799.1, read as the reverse complement.
ACTGTCTGCACTCTGAGGAGACAGTCTGGAGGTGGCCCCTGCCTAGAGGTCTGAGCCCCAGCTTCGCAGGGCGCTTCCTCCCACTTTCTGCATTTGGATAAACTCCTCTGCGCCTTCCTCTGTCAGGACGAAAGCTGCAGTCGTGACTTCTGCACACCCTCAAATGTTCCTTTCTTGCCCTCTTGTTCCTTAAATTCCTGTGCAACTATTCAGTAAACTGATTATGTTAGAGACGTTTTTGTTTTATAAAGTGGAATGGCTCACTGTGAAACCCGTTTCCTAGAAGACTGGCTTAATGATCTTCAAGGAAGAATAAAGGTGCTAATTCCGAGGTCATTTTGGATTTGACCAGCAAACACATAGCACAGGAATCTGCCTCAGTGCCACAGAACAGCATTTCATCCTCTGTGGTGATCTAGACACAACCCTTGAGACACGCCAGCGTTTACACAGATCTAGCTAAGACCAAAGTCCACTGGCTTCGGTGATATTTTTAAAAAATTACTTACACATCAGGGCAATGCCTGTGGCTCAGTGGGTAGGGCACCAGCCCCATATACCGAGGGTGGCAGGTTCAAACCCGGCCCCGGCCAAACTGCCACAAAAAAATATCTGGGCATTGTGGCGGGTGCCTGTAGTCCCAGCTACTTGGGAGGCTGAGGCAAGAGAATTGCTTAAGCCCAGGAGTTGGAGGTTGCTGTGAGCTGTGATGCCACAGCACTCTACCAAGGGTGACAAAGTAAGATTCTGTCTCAAAAAAAAAAAAACAAAACGGGCGGCGCCTGTGGCTCAGTCGGTGGGACGCCGGCCCCACATACCGAGGGTGGCGGGTTCAAACCCGGCCCCGGCCAAACTGCAACCAAAAAATAGCCGGGCGTTGTGGCGGGCGCCTGTAGTCCCAGCTACTCGGGAGGCTGAGGCAGGAGAATCGCTTGAGCCCAGGAGTTGGAGGTTGCTGTGAGCTGTGTGAGGCCACGGCACTCTACCGAGGGCCATAAGGTGAGACTCTGTCTCTACAAAAAAAAAAAAAAAAAAAAAAAAATTACTTACACCATTTAAAAAGACTCCTTCTGCAGAACAAGTAATGCACAGGGTTTCCACATCATGTGGTTTCACCATTACATAACAAATTTCACCGTGAATTTGTCTCCAAGGTGGGGCTCTACATCCATTTGAAAATTCATAATCTGAAACCAAGCATCAAACAATTAATAAGTGTCCCTCACACTTTTAAACTGTTTGTGAGACTACAAACTAATACAGCCTCTTTAGAAGGAAGTTTGGAGAATCTTTAAGGAACTCAATTAGACCCCATTTGATCCCACAATCCCAGTTCTAGGAATCTACCCAGAAGAAAAAAATCATTGTGTCATAAAGACATTTGCACTGGATTGTTTCTTGCAGCTCAATTTATAATCACCAAGATGTGGAAACAAGCTACATGCCCATCAACCCAGGAATGGATTAACAAGCTGTGGTATATCTACACCATGGAATACTATTTAGCCATCACAAAGATGGAGACTTTACATCTTTTGTATTAACATGAGTGGAGATGAAACACATTCTTCTTAGTAAAGGATCACAAGAATGGAGCAGCAAGAATCCAATGTAGTCAGTACTAATTTGAAGCCAGCAGACGATCTAATACACTCCCACCCAAGAGAAAAGGTGGGGGGGTGAAAAAGTGGGGTGAGGGAACAAAGGAGCAGGGTGAGGAAGCGGGGAGGTGGATGTGCTCCCACTTACTGGACACGATGTTGGGGTTTACGGCACACCTCTTGGGGGTGAGGTACAATTATAAGAGGGGCTCTACCTAACAAATGCAAACATTGCAACCTAATTCTTCAAACCCTCAAATTAACCCAAAACAACAATAATAAAAAATAATAAGAGTTCTTTAAGTTTTGTAAAACGTATTTCATTCAACAAAATAAATATTGTTGAAATCTGACAGTTCTGTTTTCTCAAACCTTCAATTCTAATGTGGTCAGTGAAAGCATTTTGAAAACACAATTATGAATGTGTAAATAACATAAAATGAATCTGAACAGATAGAAACCTGAGGTATATTCGATAGATTCCAAGACAGTTTCGTCTCCTTTTCCTGAGTAACGTTTGAGTAGGTCTATGTCCCTGGTAAAAGTCACTGGATTCAAACGTATTTCTCTGAAATAAATGTTTAAAACTTCAGCAAAAGTGCTTTAAGACAGAATCTACAGGAGGCACATGAACATATTCCACTATCTCAGGGGAAATATCTTTTTTTATAATTAAAATTGCAGTTAATTTTAGCCATGTTAGAATCTCATAACAACACTATTAAAGAAATCAAGTAATTAGTGATTATGATTGATGTAACATTAAATATACTCCCTTCAATATTTACTTCCTTTCTTAATGATAATAAGACAACACTATAAAATACCAGAAAAATGGACAATTTGGGGACTACACAAACTCTACATGATATTTCCATTATAATTTAATAATTTATATGACAGTCTTAAGTCTTCAAAAATAATAAGGCCATTTGATGATGTCTTCAGAATTGAATGAAACCCCACTAGACTGTTGTAGCAATGTCAACTGCAAATTTTAATTTTTAGAAGTAGAATAAATAAATCCCAATACAATTACTATTTTATTCTAAGAAAAAGTAATGTTAAATTCATAGCAATAACTTCCATACTTTATTTTTCTCATTTTTTCTAAAACGTGGAAAGAAACTTGTGTAACTGGTTTTCAAACATTTCTTTTTCCTGCTTTCTTTCTCTCTTTCTTTTTTTTTTTTAAAGACTCACAGTGAAATATGCTTTAGAGAATGATTGAGTAGGTGAAGATCTAGTTCCTGGAGCAACATGGCAATCCTCATCTTAGCCTCACTTTCAGGATCATCATCTTCGGTAATTTTATCAAGAATATTTAATGAAATGGGGTCTCCTTTTGTTGCATTATAATCTGCACCCAGGATTTTTGCTACAGGGTCTCTGTTAGCTGGCAAAAAAAAAAAGGAAATAAAATTATCCTCTTCTCTTCAAGTATCACAAACATTAAGACTCGCGAAGCCTTCGAAGCTGCCTCAGATGTGTTTCTTTCATTAAGCTTTCTCTGACCCACCCAACGAGAATTAATCTCGACTTCTGAGATTGCATCATACTCAGGAACTTCTTTTAATCTCCCGGGAAGCTCTACTGTATATTGTAATTCATCTACATGGTCATCTTCCTCATCGGACAAAAGCCAAGACCTTCTCTCTCTTTTTATTGACTGTGGAGCTTTGTTCTGAGTACACATTCAATTAATGTATTCAGAATTTATTGGAAGATGGAGAAATACAAATCTCCTTAGAAGAATCATCACTAGAACTATATGCACACGCACACATGCGTATATTATATATGTGCATGGTATTCATAAATGCTTTCTTTCCAAAATAGCAAGCAAGCTTCCCTCAGCTTACAGACCCAGGGCCAGTCTTTCCCCACCTTTTCAAACTACTTATATTCTCAATGCCATTCGGTCTTAGAGTTGGAGAAACATATGTAACCACGATTCACGTCTATGCCAAAATTATAGTGAAAAACTTACACATCAGCCTGTGATCAAGGCTGACACTGATGTGAAAATTGAGCCTAGAGATACTGAAAACAGAATTTGGTAAGTGCCAAAAAGTAATGTAGTTGAAAATGAGGGAGAAAGGGGAAAAACACAAAACCAAAAACCTTGTGTGGAATGGAGAAATTAAAGACAGATGAAAATATATACGCATTGGGACAAGGACAGGGAAAGGCCTCTGGGACCAATTCAGAAAGCTTGACTTGACTGAAACGAAGATAGTTTAGTGATAGAATCGCTTCTCCAACAAGAAACGGGTGAGGCCACCAGAAAATAGCACAGCCTTAGTGCTGAGGAGGACAGGACTGCACTGGGGGAGGGGAAAGCAGGGAAAAGAAGACCGAGGAGTCAACTACATATGGGACATCTCAACGTAACAACCTACGTCTGTCATCTCGTAAAGATTTATGAAAAGACATACTAGGTGAATTCCTGGGGAAGACTTAAACCTGATTGCCAAACTGCCATATACCCTGCAACTTGGACCTACAACAAAGGGTTGTACCTAAACTCTTGCAGGAAAGGAAAAATGCATCAAAGAATAAACATTTAGCCACAGCAGATACACAGCACCATATATAGTATTACGTCTGTCTACTAAGTTGAATTGAATGAACCATCGTGTTCCGATGAGCTATCTTCTCGAACTCTTTAAGACCTAATAAAGCAGAATAGGCAAGAGATTAAAAAGAGGTTGATGTTCTGAGGTTGGCCTATTGTTTTGTTTTTGGCTTTGCTTAAAGAACAATCTTCCCTCCTCAAACAGAAATGGGGAGAACTCAGGTACTTTACGCCCAGGACCCACTGGTCCGCACAAGCAAAACGTAGACAACACATCGTTAACTGAAATTATGTATTTCTACATATAATATTTACAACACAATTACAGCAGGCAACCAATCCTATTCTTTTTTGTATGTTAGATGATCAGAGGAAAATAAGACCATCTTTAATGAAGAGGAAAAATATTTCCTGCAGAGTTGAATGAATGTAACTATTCACAGGAAGCTATGAAGTCCATAGTAGAATATGGATGAGAAAAATGGAAAGGAAAATTATTAAGGGTCATCCCCGCTATAGGAAAAGTCCACATTCATTTGAAAGGAACATATTTTCAGCTATGATAGCACCATGCCAGGGAGAAAGTTAGTGAAGATGCTGGGTCTTGAAGTACCTAATAGGTTACAGGCCACTGGGCTTTCCAGAAACCAAGAAGTTTTGCTTTAAATCATAGGCTAAAATTAGAAACCTAGAAACTTACTAATGGTAAAACAGCAGGCCTTTCATTTTAAAGCAGAAATTTGATATGAGTGTAACATTGTGGCCAAGGAAAATTAATTATATTTTCATGAAGTCGTACACATGACTTTTTAATCTTTCAGGTTGTAGAACTTTTTTTTTTTTTCAAGAGACTAAAACGTATGATTTCCCCCGAGATTGTTTCTAAAAGTTCAAATCACAGGCTGGAGTAGCAACCTCACCTTCAATACACGCTTGTGCCTCCTTCAGGTTTGCGTCTTTGGCGATAAATAAAAAGTGTGACAGTTGCCCAAAGCTCCTAATTTTAATTTGTGGGATAGAGAGAAAGAGCAAAGGCTGTCCATTTTTGTCAACCTCTTCTGATTTCGCTGTGGTTTCACTAAAAAGTTAAAAGAAAAAAAATTGAAAACTTGCTGTGACTTGCATGCCAGTAATAGTTAAGTTGAAGACATTTAGACCAATTGTTCCTTTGTCTCATTATAAAACACAGAAAATATAAATACCTCTGCTTAGGAGCTCATCTTTTTCCCTACTTTCTTTCCCCCTGGAACATTTAATTCCCTAAACTGTGAGCAATGTAGATTAGATACATCCAGAAAGAAAACTGCAGGCAATTTCTTGAATGCACCATCAAACTCAAATAATCACACTTTTTGTTTTGGGGTTTTTAACAACATGATGGTTTCTGACATTTTTTAAAAATCACTGGGTCTGCGGGACCATTCACGCTTTGGGGATTTCTAATGGTATTTCATTTATAAAATTTTTACACCACAGTAATTAGTGGTTAGAACTATTCTAGGCTACATCATGTTTATGATGAAAAAAACTATAAAAAAAGGCAACTAAAGGCAAACTAGATCCTTTCTGTGGATTATTTTTCCCCTCTCAAGTCCCTGATTTGGTTTTCCACAAGGTAATAAGTTGTTTTCCTAAACAGGCTTTTCCTGATCAGACATTATCTCCTAGATTCATGTTTCTGTCCATTTTAATGATTTTTTTAGGTTAGCATTTAAATATTAAGATATTTTCATGGCAGTGATACTTTTATAGATTTCTATCACTTAGAACATTTACCAACATTTTCCTCCAAAATTAAGCTTCTAAGTTTTTATTACATGATACTATCCCTGATAAAACTGCCCATATCTTAAGATCTGTTCTGATCTACCTTAAATTCCAATGTAGATAAATAGATGTGAAATGCTGCTCAGTCATCAGCAAGAGGAAATCTGATGATGGAGGCAGCTTACTACTGACACTATTGTCACCAGAAATGAGAGCAATATAAGTGTTCATCAATAAATGATTGGGTAAACACCAGGTGATATATACACATGATGTTATATTATTCATCATTAAAAGGAAAGAAATCCTGGTACACGAATCTTGAACACTAGTGAAATAATCCAGACACAAAAGTCAAACAATGTATTCTTTTGCTTACCCAAGATACCTAGAGTAGACAAATCTATAGAAACAAACAAATACAATGGTGTTTTTCAGGGGCTAGGAATAGAAGAAATGGGAAGTGTTGTTGAAGTGGTACAGAGTGTCAGTTCTGCAAGATGAAAAGAGTTCTAGAGAAAAAAAAATAAAACAAGAAAAGAGAGGCTAGGGACTGTGGGAGACAAAATAATGGTTCTGTGAATATGTCACCCTACAGGCAAAAGAGACTTTGCAGAGGGATTAATAGTCCCCCGTGAGAGGGGGAGACTGTTCTGGGTATCTGGGTGGGCCAAACGTAATCACAAGCGTCCTGATAAGAGAGAGGCAAGAGATAAGAACCAGAAAAGGTGATGTGATGATGGAGTGGTAGCCACAGTGGCGTGGCACCACGAACCGTGGAATGTAGGGGACCTCTCGAAGCTGGAAGGAAAGGAGGATTCCTCCTTGAGCCTCCAGAAGGAGCACAGCCCTGCCCAAACCTGGACTGTCGCCCTGCAAATTCCTTTTAGATTCAACAGACACCAATAACAAAAGATGAGTGCAAGTCGTGTGAGCACCTCTCGTAATTGCAGAAATCAAATGTGACTGGAGTATTAGGATTTTAATGCAGTTTTTTTCCTTTCTTTTTTTTTTTTTTTGTAGATACAGAGTCTCACTGTACCACCCTCGGTAGAGTGCCGTGGCGTCACACGGCTCACAGCAACCTCTAACTCTTGGGCTTACGCGATTCTCTTGCCTCAGTATACATTTTTTTGGCACTCTCTGTATCTCTACACTTGCCAGTGATACCCCTCATGTATAAAACACACATTTTCTCTAAAATTAAGCTTCTGAAGTCATTTCCTTAGGATTGAAGAGATTTCTGGAAGGCTTGTACCTAAAAGGTACCCATTGAAAGGGCTGATCACTTATGCTAATCGGAAGATGACAGGTTAAGTTATGGGCTGACTGAATGTTCAACATATTGAGCTACTTACTCATCTCCAGAAAGTGAAAGTCCTGATGAGAAATTGGGGGGGTGGGGGAGGTGGGGGGGCGGGGACCTGCAGGTGATATGTTTCATTGCCCCTGCTAGATGAAGGCTGCAACTCACCAGAGAAATACGAAATGAAATGGAGGCTATACAGAGGATGCTGCTGGAGGTATCCGTTTCCAGGCTCATGGTTTCTGACACCTGAAGAATGAGCTCTTGGAAAGAAAAACAGTGTACTCAACCTTGTGAGGGTCAAGGATGGTGTGCTATCAATGAAATCCACTGTCCTGATACACTTCTAAACCAGAATTAGGGAAGGAGGCTAAAAATACTCACATGGTTCTATAACTAAAACAGGAAAATCTCTTTTTTCTTTAATTTTCAGTATCGAATTTACTGTCTTCTTACTCAATAAATGTATAGCCAAATAGTAATATCGGAAATAAGGATATAATTGAGAAACTAGTCTTTGTCAGAGACAAAAAAAAAAAAGAGAGAGAGCTCAGTAACAAAATTTAGGGCCTCTGATTTTACTATAATGACACAGTAATTTTAACAAAATACAATATTGTCACGTAAAATAGTACAATGTCAAGGTTGAGTGTAACGTTAGAGATCATGTAATTTAGGCTTTCATGATATTGACAGAAAATAAAGGCCAAAAAGGTATGAATTGTGCTTGAATTGTGCCTTACTGGAGGGAAGAAAGCCTTTGCTCGGGTGATCTGATTTCCCATCCATAGAATTCCTACCAGCATAAAATTTTATCCCAGTACCTAAACACCACTGGGATGCAGTGGAGTGAGATTCAAAACTAAAATACACACGATATTACAGCAGAGGTGATTTTAAAAACAGACTGTAGGTCTATCAGAGAAGGAAAGAACAGGTAATAACATTTCCACAACATTATTCCGAATGCTCAACTAGTTTGTAAGTTTCTACATTATAAAGAATCACCAGGAAAGACCCAAACAAAAAGGAGAATTTCAGACCAATCTCACTCATGAATATAGATGGAAAAATTCTCAACAAAATCCTAGCCAATAGATTACAGCTTATCATCAAAAAAGTCGTTCATCATGATCAAGTAGGCTTCATCCCAGGGATGCAAGGCTGGTTTAACATACGCAAGTCCATAAGCATTATCCACCATATTAACAGAGGCAAAAATAAAGATCACATGATCCTCTCAATAGATGCAGAAAAAGCATTTGATAAAATCCAGCATCCTTTTCTCATTAGAACACTGAAGAGTATAGGCATAGGTGGCACATTTCTAAAACTGATTGAAGCTATCTATGACAAACCCACAGCCAATATTTTACTGAATGGAGTAAAACTCAAAGCTTTTCCTCTTAGAACTGGAACCAGACAAGGTTGTCCTCTGTCACCTTTACTATTCAACATAGTGCTGGAAGTTCTAGCCAATACAATTAGGCAAGACAAGGAAATAAAGGGAATCCAAATGGGAGCAGAGGAGGTCAAACTCTCCCTCTTTGCTGATGACATGATCTTATACTTAGAGAACCCCAAAGACTCAACCACAAGACTCCTAGAAGTCATCAAAAAATACAGTAATGTTTCAGGATACAAAATCAATGTCCACAAGTCAGTAGCCTTTGTATACACCAATAACAGTCAAGATGAGAAGCTAATTAAGGACACAACTCCCTTCACCATAGTTTCAAAGAAAATGAAATACCTAGGAACATACCTAACGAAGGAGGTGAAGGACCTCTATAAAGAATCAAAGTGACTCAGCTCCATGTGTCACCAGCAGGTGGTGTTACCATTGAGTGGTGTCATTTGTCCTTAGTGTAGAGTGGATCTGGCTTCATTCTGAGGTAATATAGAAAGATGATTAATCTCATCCTGTCTCATAAGAACAGAAGCAATCACAAATGGTAATTCAGAAAAAGATACATGATTTTCATGAAAATCAAAGTAAAGCTGTTCCCCCCCAAAAAAAAAAATTGAACGTGGAGAGATGACAAATATTATTACCAGATGAATACATAGGCAATGATTGCAAAGAAAAAGATAAATCACGCAACATATGAAAAACGCTGTGCTTATCTGTTCAATTAGTAAAGAGCTGCCTAAGGAGGGAAGATGGTTGACGAAATGAAAACTTTTCAGTATGTGACGAAAGCATTAGTTGCAACATCAGATGTTGATTGCAGCCTAATTCAGAAAAAGGCTGATCCAACTTTTATTGACAGCTACAGAAAGTGCATTTGGAGATGTGCAGCATCAAAGGTAAGGTCAGGCCACAAATATAAATATATTCCCAGCAGTCTCTTCAGAGACCAACAAAAAGGAGTAGATTACCTGCTTCAACAGAATTTCCTTGCAGTAAAACTGATCTGTTTTGGAACAAGAGGCCTGAAAGAATGTATACCCAGAAGGAGAAACATCTGCCTTTACTCTGGAACATACAGGGACCCTCCTATTTGGTAGAAATACATTCAGGGACCCCAAGCTCAAATCCTGCGTGATGATTTTGGCCTTACATGTGGACACACAGACCTGAATCCTGTCTGGAAGGAGTGTAGCTTCCCTACTTTCAAAAAAATGTACAAGCAAAAAAATGCTCAGCAGCTAAGCCAGACGAGTGCATGTGAACAAAGGGCAAAGAAGGAGGCACGTGGGACTGTGTCAACAATAAATTACTCTGGCCATTGAACTTATCTTTGGCTTATGTCACTTGTTATAATGTTAGAGGTAGTAAACATTGTGACCGTGGGTTGCTGAACTTTCTTCGATTTGGAGGATGGAACAGGGGTTTGGTCAAGATCTGGATGTGAAAGCATTTTATATTTTCCACTATTACCCAAATCTCAGCTATATCCTTTCCTTCTTCCAGGTAATCAATACCTATCTGGTTTATATTAGCACCACACAAGCGTGGATTCCTTCAAATGCAACAGTGATATCTCTCACTCTCTCATCCCTTCCAATATCAAAGATATCATCAATAGGCCGGGCACGGTGACTCACACCTGTAATCCCAACACTCTGGGAGGCCAAGGCGGGTGCATCACCTGAGATCAGGAATTCAAGACCAGCCTGAGCAAGAGTGAGACCTTGTCTCTACTAAAAACAGAAAAACTAGTCGGGCATTGTGGTAGGCACCTGTAGTCCCTGATACTCAGGAGGCTGAGGCAAGAGGATCTCTTGAGCCCAAGAGATTCAGGTTGGTGTGAGTGATGATACTATGGCACTCTAACCAGGGAGACAGAGTGAAACTCTGCCTCAAAAAAAAAAAAAAATCAATAAACGTCAGAAAGAAAAATGATGGGTAGAAAAATCAGCCCCAGGAAAAGCTGCACAGTAGGCGTAATAAAACTACCCAAATTAAGGGGGTGTTGTTTCAAAATACAGTGTTAACGTGTCAAAACATCCTGCTTAGGAGAGAACACTTCACATAGCGATTGGATACAGCCATGCCATGCACAAATGGAAACAAAGCAAAAAGAATGTGCACTAGAACAGAGAAAGAGAAATAGTGACACATTTGAGGAGTGTGTTACAGCTCCACCTAACTAGAAGGTAGATGTGATCAAATTTCATACTTGGAATACAGAATTAGTATAGAGGCAAGATAGAGTATCTTACAGTGTCTTCTGCCATACACTTTAAATCTAACCTGGCTAAAAGTAGTTAATATGTTTTTAGGTGGTTTTGCATGTAAGTTCATCTTTCAAAGGTCAGAAAAAAACACTTCGGTAGCACCAACACACGATGGGAGAGTAGACAGGAAATGACAAAGACATTGGGAGAAAGTGACCACCGTTACAGTTAGAAATAAAATACAGCATTACAAATTTTTTTCAAAAACTTCAGAGTAAACTTCTTTGGTTCATAAGAATCAAAGAGGTCTTGAAGTGCAGTTCAAGAATGGTTTTGCAGGGCAGTGCCCATAGCTCAATGGGTAGGATGCCGGCTACATACACCAAGGCTGGCAGGTTCGAACCCAGTCCCAGCCAACTAAAACAACAATGACAACTGCAACAACAACAACAACAAAAATAGCTGGGCATTGGCGGGCGCTGGAGTCTCACCTACTTGGGAGGCTGAGCCAAGAGAATGGCTTAAGCCCAAGAATCGGAGGTTGCTCTGAGCTGTGACCTCATGACACTCTACCCAGGGTGACAGCTTGAGACTCTGTCTCAAAAAAATAAAATAATAATGGGTTTGCAGTTCTAATCTTGAAGAAATGCTGATTTTATTCCCGCAAACAATCCCAAAGAGAAACAAAAGCAAGGGTTTCTATAGGAAGCTTTGGCTAGTTAGGGAGCTGTTTTTGTTATGGTCAGACTTCAAAAGTTCATATGTAGAACCAAAGAGGAACAGGCTGGTAATGAAAAGATGCCCGCGGTGCAAAGTAAATCGAGGCTGGTCAAACAGTTATTTACCTGTTTATTTATTATGTAATTCTAGTGTATAGTTGATAATACATTATATACAATTATGTTTATATAATTTATGTCATCCTACATTATTAGCAATGTTCAAAAGACACCCAGTGACAGCCCACTGTATGAGGTGGAAGTAGAATTCTTTTTTAATCTCAGATTTGGAAGGTTTTTATTTGAGGACAGCACGAATTCTCAAGCAGTCTCTCCTGCATATCAAGCAAAATTTACCACCCTCCCCACAGCCACCCCAATAATTGAACAATGTAAATACCAAAAGAGATTTTGTCTGGATGAGAGGTCACAAAACCGGTGGTTCCTGGGTGGAAAGGCATGAGGTAGAAACGAAGGTGGGGAGTGTAGTGAGCTGGAGAACGTGTCCTCTATCAAGAGAAATTTAAATGTAAATTTAAAAATGCAATAGGTACCATGCTGGCCAAGAGAAATAGTCTCAAATTTCCCCTGAGTGCCTCTGGCTTGCAATTCTTGGTTTAAAGAATTCTGAGATTCAGAGAGGTTAACAGACTTGCCCCCAAATCTATAACCAATCAATTAAAATCCATATGTTGAAGACATTGAATTTTAGAAGCAAAGAAGTAGCTTACCTGACAATATAGCCTGATTCAAATGCTGAGGGAGCCAAACTTGTCTTCCATTCAAGCGGTTCCACAAAAACAAATTTTGCCTCTTTGGGATACTTGTAGATAAAACTCTCCACAAACATAATAATTTCTTTCAGTATCGCTTCATTAAGAGGGGAAATTTCCAGGGTTGCGGCACCATAACTGGCCGCTGACCACTGCGCCAATTTCGACAGAGCCGCGCCCATCGGATCTGTCACCACTCGAGTCTGAGTTTATTACACCTGCCACATCAGAGAAGGAAGACAAAGAGACAATGACATCTTACTTTTCCACTGGAGATTTTCATTTTTGAGATTTTAAACTAGGGCTCCTCAACCCACATTCCGTTTAGTAATCTTAGAAGATTGACTTTTTAAACTAATTGCTCTTCAGTTTGATAAAGTACTGAACCATCACTAGGTAAAACTGAGACTAGTATTTAAGGATTCTCCAATGTCTATCTGCTTGCCTTAAAATTAATAACTTGTTTCTATTTTCCCCAGACCTAAGAGAGAGAATTCAAAAGGGCTGGCCATAATCCCCAAACAAAAAACTCTTAGAGTGGAAAAAAGAATTGCAGGAGGTTGCTATCAAGGGCTTAGGTTGATAGCCAAGGGCAGAAGGTTTTAAGGGAAGAAAGCTCATGTGTTGGGCAACACTTATTTTAGAATTATGCAAGGAATTCTGTCAGGCTAGGTAGGGTGGCTCACACCTATAATCCTAACACTGTGGGAGGCTGAGGTGGGTGGATTGCTTGAGCTCAGGAGTTCCAGACCAGCCTGTGCAAGAGAGACACACCACCTCTACTAAAAATATAAAATAAATATATATAAAACTAGCCACTAAGTATTATGGCAGGTGCAGGCTGAGGCAGGCAGATCACTTGGGCCCAGCAGGCTGAGATTGCTGTGAACTGTGATGCCAGAGCACTCTAGCCTGGGGCAATAGAATGAAACTCTGTCTCAAAAAAAAAAAAAAAAATGAAATTCTATCACCCTAACTTTCTTGTAGTCATAATATCTGCATTGGTACAATGATGACTGACAAACTAAATACTGAGAACATTTAGGAGTTCCCCAAGTGCCTTCTGAGTTAAAAAAAAATAGACTGAGAATGTCATTGTGAAATATATTTTTAATTTTTTCCAAAAGTTTGCATAGGACACATTGACCCCCTTACCAGAATATCTGAGCAATCTAAACACTGTACTCCCTGCTCATACACCCTACCCAGAATAATATTTTATCATAATTCACAACTTTCTTAAGAGTAAATGTGATTGGTGTGCTCCCACAAGGTAAGGGTGTACGGCAGGCCTTTTGGTTTTGGGACACAGCTGCAAGAGGGATTCTACCTAACAAATGCAAATATTGTGACCTGGTTGTTTATACTCTCACATTAACCTGAAATAAAAAAATAATAATAAATGAATGTGTAAATAAATAAAACAGGTGGTAATGGTGACTCAAAAGAAAAAACAGAAAATGTGAGAGGTGTAAGGACAGGTGAAAGTCTTTCTGGCCTGTTTATCTAAATGAGTTAGCACAAGACTCCAGAAGTAAAATTTAAAACAGAAACTCAAATGAAACAAATTTCACTTTGGCTAAGTAGAAATGAATCTCTAAAAGCAGATATTTAAAGAAGACCACATTATCTGCAGCATTAAACAAGTGGCAAGTTAGAAAACAAGTTCTGAAGATTCATACTGAACATTTAAGGCTTTCTTTTTTTCAGATAATCTGTACTTGTTTATTTTCTTATTGGTAATAACAATGAGTAGTAAAAACCTTTCTTCCAGAATATTAAAAGAAAGGGTATAAATTAAATATAAAGTATAAATAGCCCCTTTTCTCCCATAATTATTGTAATACAAGTACAAATTTTTACAGGAATGATTTAGGGATTCAATTTTCTTTTGTATGAAACTTTGAAATCCAATAATGGGGACATCTAGATCCCTGAATCTTAATGGGGTAGTATTTCCTGCTGAGAAACAGTATAGAAATATTATAAAGACATCTAGTTATCAAAATGATAAGTAGAAAATATTTCTGGTAGTTAGTGATGAAGGCCAAGGCTATAAGTAATGTCCTGTGCAGAATAACACCCCAGAAAAAAGAATTCTGCTGTAACCTTCAAGTATCTGGTAAGTAACAAAAACTTCAGATAAATAGTATTTGGGCTAGACATTTTTTCCACTTTACAAAAATCGATATTAAAGTATTCTTCTCAGTTTTAATAAACTCTGAATTTTCCAGCATTATAACTCCTATATCAATGAAAAGAAGGTTGCACAGAGTATACAAGTATATTTTGTGTTACATGAAACTTCACTAAGATCTCAGCATTTTGGAAAATGACACCACTGACAGCAATATTATTCACAAAATTCTAGTTATACCAGCCTGCATTTGGAGATGCTGTATGGACAGAAAGTCTATGTGAGTAAGGCTGGACATTTGACTACTTCCTTATCTAGTCCGGTATAATGGTACCTGAGCACTTACATGGTGCTGTTTTATTTTCATACAATTATTTTCCTTTTAATTTTCCTTCATTTTACTTATAGACCACTATCAATATTTAAAAACTATATTCAAATACGTAGGATTATTATCTATAATCTTGATTTTAAGATAGGAAAGTGGCATCACAAAATATTTGTTGTAAAAACAACATACCCAGTCAGATAAGACTGAGAACAACTGATCTAGACAGATATAAAAGTGTTGGTGAAACAAAATGTATAAATGAGTGCACAGATTTGTTCTGTGCATTTCACTACTCCATCATTTTGGTTCTATTGGTAACTGACGAAAACTGCTCTAGATTCAAACACATAAGCATGCACCAGTGTGTATACTCTGGAGTTTCCCAGTATTTTGAGAATAAGTGTGAACCACCAGGAAGTGCACTGTTAGGTGGACCATTCTATTTTTAATCTTAAGCATAACATTTATTTTGGCAATCCTATAAAGACAGCGTATACCTCACTCCTTCCTTAGACCTTTTTTAAAGAAAAAATCTGAAATGGACATAGATTGCATAAGATTGTGGCAATCTAACCATATACAGTCGTATAGTCTTCTTAGAAGACCCTTACAAGGAAGCTAAGAAATGCAAAAAGTTCTTAATCTTCATTTTAATAAATCTTTACAGAAATGTAAATGTAACTTACATTTGAATCTATTCAAATTATTTTTCTGAATCTAAGAAACCAGAAGCCAAAGGAATGGACAGATTGGTTAGCAGAAGGCCTAAATCAGAATACCTCAGGGGGGCCTACGACGATCCAAAAAGCAGGTACAATATTATTTTGGCCTAACCACCGTGGTTACAACGAATCCATACACGGTGCATACTTTTGAATTAAAGAAGAAACTGGGTTATCACTTAGGGCTCGTTTTCTCTTCTGAACCAATTAGATACAATAGAATTTGTTTTTCTTTCTCGGGGTCAGTTTCACGTTTCTAGCATCCCTAATAAAATGAAAACCCACTAGCAAATTGTTTCGGTAACGCGCGAGCTGGAGCAAAAGCGAATTCTTTAGGAGGCTGCGGAAACCGGATGGGTAAGTAACATCCATCCGGGTCCGCGGCATTCTGACAATGAAGTTACTCAGATAACTTACAAGAGGATTAAACTTTCAGAACTGGCACGAACAGGGCCCCAAGTAAAACCAAACCCAAACCCTGCGCGGAGACGCGGGACGGCTGCACCCCCCAGACACGTTAGGAGAGGGAGGCGTCCGAGCTGGGGATGAGGTGGGTAAGAGGGGGCGAGAGGGGGCCAAGATCAAGTTGAGAGCAGAAGGCAAAGGTGTAAAGGCCGAGGAGACAGAAGGGTAAGCGGGGGAGAGACGCAGGGAAGCGGCGGGAGGAGCGGGGAGCCCGGATCCGGGATGAGAAGGAGAGGAGAGGGGGCGCGGTGTGGGGGGCGGAGGAGCAGGAGGTCCCCAGGGTCTCCGCGGGGAGGAAGGGGCTAGGTGGTGCGGATCTCGGCGCCCAGGAGAGTACAGGAGCACAGCAAGAGAAGGAGCCGCGGGTCTGCGAGCTGCTTCTCTGTCTGGGTCACTCCGGACACCTGCAAAGCCGCCAGCGCGGCACACTCACCTGCAGCGCCCGCTCCGCGCCCTGGTCGCCCGCGCCGGCCTGTTGCTAGGACGCGGGTCAACAGCGGCTCGCGCCGCCAGCGCTCTCGGAACTCGCCCTCGGCCGTCCCGCGCGCGGCCACTCTCCCCAGCAGTCCCCAGCTCCCGCGAACCGCCGCTCGGAATCCCCGCGCCCCGGGCGCTCCCGCGCGCGCTCGCTGCCACCCGCACCCAGCTGCTCGCTGCGCGTCCCTTCCAGGAGAGCGCGAGCGCGCACCGCACACACTTTACCTTAATTACCTTAATTAAGGGCGGGAGCTATTCCAGCGGTGTAGCGGC
The DNA here is from genome assembly GCF_027406575.1 of Nycticebus coucang. Lineage (NCBI taxonomy): Eukaryota > Metazoa > Chordata > Mammalia > Primates > Lorisidae > Nycticebus > Nycticebus coucang. The sequence goes on along the minus strand of NC_069799.1, from coordinate 47,196,558 downwards.
AAATTAAAAATAGAACAGAGAGCCAACAGAAAAAAATCGCTAGGAACCACATTTTTGCGTTTCTCCACGGGATTCTGTTTACGTTACATCTTCACTGGGTCTCCCCCTCCCCAGGTAGCATAGGGCCTTCTCATAGGATAGTTGAGGTTTGTTTCTCTCCAAAAAGTAAATATGGTAGAATACTGATACTCTCTGGGAAAGCAGAAATCACTCTTCAGTAGAGCAGAGAATTGGGATGAGATGAAAACAGGTCCCCCCATCTCGCAAACCTTCATCCATTAAGATGGGCTGGACCTCACCCTTAATGCACATTCAGGTAAAGCAAGTGGCAAAGAGAGAAATACTGGGGGGAAAGAAAGAGAATGCAGTGTTTAGGGACTGATGTACACAGCTATGATTTAATAAAACAACAACAAAAAAAAAGAAAGAAAACCACTCCCAAGATCAAATCCAAAAAGTATTTTAGGAAAAAAAAAGAGTGGTAGGAGCTAAAACTGGATTCTTTTCCTAGTGCCAAAGAGACAGATGTGGAATGATGTTAGGATATTATATGTCAAGATATTGTTCCACCCCAGCTCAAAAGCAGAGTCTTTGTACAGACGTGTCCAGATATGAGGTGTAGATATTTATCCTTTGGTTTTGTTTGGGTTCTTTCCTTCTCTTTTTAAAAGTATAAAAGTTGTTAGGAGTGTAATAGTTTCCTTCACCGCTACCTTTGGAGAATCTAAACTTATAAGCTTTCAGAAGGGGGTCTCTGTCCATAGGTATACAGGGGAGCCCTTCAAAGGAAAGGGATGGGCTAGGTGCCGTGGCTCACTCCCATCATCTCAGCACTTTGGGAGGCTGAGGTGGGAATTGAGGCCAAGAATTTGAGGCCATAAATTTGAGACCAGCCTGGGCAACATATTGAGACCCCATCTCTACCAAAAAATTAAAAAATTACCAGAGTTTGGTAGTATGCACCTGTAGTCCCACCTACTCGGGAGGGTGAGGCAGGAGAATCACTTGAGCCCAGGAGTTCAAGACTGCAGCGAACAATGATCACACAGCTGTAATCCAGCCTGGGCAACAGACAAAGATCCTGTTTCAAGAAAAAAAAAAAAAAAACAATGATGGATTGCACGCTGAAACAAGAATAGCACCATGCCATGGCCTCATGCTCCTCAAACCAATGAAGAGCAGAGTCCACCTCAGAATCTACCATTGCTTAATTTGATGGCAAAATTTGAATTACTTTATGTGAGATTTTTCTAAGCAAAAAATATGGAATACTATTTGAATTTGAAGACATCTCAGCTGCCTCTGGTCCAGTTTTTCCTTGCCATGATGAAACACTGACTGGGCTGATCTTCAGCCCTCAGGCTCAATGACTGTTCCTCAGAGAGAACTTCTCTGACCAACCACCTGACCAAGCCCCCAGCCACTCCCCCAAGGATTTACAAGATGTCTTTGTCTTGTTGCCCATCTTCTACCACTACAAGGTAAACTCCATAAAAACAGGAACTTTTTTGTCTCCTTCAAGTCTGTATCCCTAAAACCTACAGGGTGACAGACCCATGGTAGAAAAAAAAAACTCATGTATTACCTAGTCAAAGATGGCTTGCTCCCTGATGTTCCTTGTTGAACCAGGCCCCAGAAAGGTGAGGCCCACATTTTCCTGGGCATGGTTGGTAGAACCAGTTTGAAGATTCTAAGTGGCTTCATTCTTGGAAACAGCCTTCACCCCTGAAAACATGCCCAGGGTTTGCTGTAACAGAAGCCTTTCCCACCGTTTCCCACTGTGGGGTCATGAACACATAACCCACATCTATCCAGCAGAATTTAGAGAAAATCTGTGAGGGAAAAGACTTGAAACTTTTTGGTCCACCTCTGCAACTTTATGTCATCTAAGATGCTTCCTATGATATCTTCCATGCTGCCTGGGGCAAATCAGTTAAAGGGCAGAGTCTATGTATTCATTTGCTAGGGTTACTGTAATAGGCTACCACAATGTGGGTAGCTTAAACCACACAAATTGATTATCTTATGGTTCTGGAGGCTAAAAGTCCAAAATCAAGATGTCGACTGGACTAGTTCCTCCTGAAGGCTGTGAGGGAAGAATCCACTCCAGAATTTTCTCCTCCACTTGTAGGTGATCATCTTCATCTTCAAACACTATTTTCCTTGTATAACTGTCTCTGTGCAAATATCTCCTTTTTGTAAAGACTCCAGTCTCATTGGGTCAGGGCCCACCCTAAGAACTCATTTTAACTTGATTACTCCTGTAAAGACCCCACCTCCAATAAGGTTGCCCTCTGACATACTAACTATTAAGACTTCCATATTTGGAGAAAGACACAATGTAACAAATAGTGTTCTGTGAACAGATGACTCAGCAGGTTTTCAAGGGCCCATTCATGTTTCTTAGACTAGGGCCAAATGCTCAGGCAGTCAATGAAGCATGCACAGGCCCTGACCAGGGAGAATGTAACAAGGCAAGGTTGGTTTGCTCATCTGGTACCTCAGTCAGGAAAAGAAAGACATATGAAACCTCATAAAGTTTTCTGGGAAGGACAGTAATTTATATTGTACAATAATGAAGTAAAAAAATCTCATTTACAGGATTGCCTCTCGATAGAATTTTTCAGAAGCTTCCAACAGGAATTCTAATAAGAGAAAATTGTGCAAAGTCTTACAAATTGCTAAAGACCAAATTCACCAGATCTTACCTTCTCTTACAGATAAAAACACAATCATAGAAGTCCAGCCTCACCTTCTCCCTCTGCCCTAGACCAATTAAATGGCTCCTTCTCTTCAGATTCTAACCTCCTAGCATTCATTTGCTCAATAAATACTTTTTGGATACCAGTATGTTCAGGCACTCTGTGGGCAAAACTGGGTTATCCAGTCTAGGTCCTGGGGAAAGTGAAAAAGGAGTCCACTAAATGCTACTAAGAATTCTTGGAATAGAAAGAAAGTCAACAGCATGGAGCAGTCAGCAAAGGGAAAGAAGAGGATAAATAGAGTGTGTAGAATTGTGTGAGGTAGGGCCCTTAAGCCAGAAGGAAGATCGAAATATTATTCTGAGAACAAGTGAAAGTTCTTAGAAGATTTTAAGCAGAGAGTGACATACTCTGATTTCTATTATTAAAAAAACATTCTGGTTATATGGTGGAAATAAACTATAGCAGCAGTTTCCAACCTTTTTGGCACCAGGGACTGGTGTATGGAAGGCAATTTTTCCACAGATGGGGCTGGAAGGGCTTTTGATTCTCATAAGGAGCACACAACCTGGATCCTTCACATGCACAGTTTACAGTAGGGTTCATGCTCCTATGAGAAGCTGCTACTGCTGATTTAACAGAGACGGAGCTCAGGTAGTGATGCAAGTGATGGGGAGCGGCTGTAAATACGGATGAAGCTTCCCTCACTCGCCCATTGCTCATCTCCTGATGTGTGGCCCAATTCCTAACAGGTCACAGACTAGTATGAGTCTGCAACCCAGGGATTAGGGACTGCAGAACCTTAGAGATGCAAGAGTAGAAAGAAAGAGACTATTAAGAAGGCACTTTGGTTTACATTCCACAGGAAATAGACTCCAAGGTAGGGAAAAGAATGTGGGAAATGAATTAAGGAGAGCACTGAATGGGGTAGTGGATAAAAGACATGAGATTTGATGAGAGGGAAGCTGACCTGCAGTGTGGTCACAGCCATCCCATGGGGAGCCCTGGAGTTGGGATAGCCTCAGAGATTTCCTATATTGAGGCAAGGTGACTGGGATTTAGATCCCCATATCAACTGATCATTATCAGCTGGTCTGAAGATGCAGGCTGTCCCCAGAAAGCGGGTATGTCCTCAGCCTTTAGGGAGAGAGCAGTCAGCTGCTCACATTTCCCAGCAGCTGAGGGTGGATGAGGCAAGAAATCTAGACATTCCCCAGCATTCTCTATTGCCTTCCCTTGCCCAGCTCAGATTCACTGGCCTTCGGGGTGGTACATCTGGGAGCAGCTATTCCAGGATTCTGGTGGGCATCTTTTTCTGCAGACACTGACAAGAGAAAGATATGAAACAAAATTGCAACCGTTGGCTCTGCAGCTGAGCTCATAGCCAAAACTAATACTCAGCATCTCCCTCTTATCACCTTTCACTCACACCTTTGCTGATCTGCATAGGTTCCCTGGTGAGGTGCTCCCCAGCAGTAATGGGATGTAATATAAGTAATGTGAGTCTCTGGAATCACACCTTTCACAAGCGGTGCTTGCCTCTGTTTGTTCCTTTACCATACAAATCTGGTGAGGAAATGCCAAGCAACTTACAAGTGGCTCCCTGGATTCCTGACCTCGCTATGTAATAGCAGCCCTTCCTCCTCTTGATGCTCTGGGGCACTTTCTCCTTCCAGGATACTGACTCTTTATTTACCTGTCTGTCTCCTGCATTAAGATCCCAAAGTTGCAAAGTAACAGCCACTATTTAAAGTATTTTATCCCTTAGTGGAACATCCCTTCTCTAGAAACCAGGACTCTAAATGGGCAGAGTCCAGATTTGCCATGTCAGGAGGCACAAATTCCTTCAAATTATGGGTAAGCATAACCACTTTTTCCATCTTTAGTTCCAGAACCCATGTCATTTCCCCTTAGGTGCCTCCTCCCCCCCCCATTAGAATGACTGTTGATTTACAGCACACACTGCAGCTGTGAGGATGGCACCCCACCCTCACAGGGTCTCACCTCCAAGCTGGCTTTTCAGCCCACCTTCAAGACTCCACAGCTCTATTGGGATGGCAGTTGACAGTAGAAAGCAGCTACTCTGGAGATTATAAGTGCCCCTTCACTGAAAGTATTGAGACAGATGCTCATCTATGAGAAGAGGTGGAGAAGGTGGTGGGGACAGAGACTCAACAACATGAGTTCCCTCTTGCCAGCACTCATCTATCTAATGCCGCTGTTGATTGTCCAATTTGCCAACAGCAAAGGCTGACACCAACCCTTTAATATGGTACCATACCTGGAGAGACCAACCAGTACCTGGTAGCAGGTCAATTACATCATATCCCTTCTGCCTTGGAGATGGGAAAACAATTCCTCCTCATTAGGACTGGTATGTACTCCCCACATGGGATTGCCATCTCTGCCCACAGGGCCTCTGCCAGCACCACCATCAAAATGCCGAAATTATCAACACGATGTCCCTTCATTCTGAACTACTTCATTCTGAAGTATCACTCATTTTATTTTATTTATTATTTATATTGTTTTTTGAGACAAGGACTTGCTGTTAGCCAGGCTAGAGTGCAGTGGTCTGATTCAGCTCATTGTAACCTTGAATTCCTGGGCTCAAGCAATCGCTCCACTTCAGCCTTCCCAGTGTCTGAAACTACCGGCAGGCCCCACCGCACCTGGCTAAATTAAAAACAAATTTTTATAGCATTGTGGTCTGACTAGATTTCCCAGGATGGCCTCAAACTTCTGGCCTCAAGCAATCCTCCCATCTCAGCCTCCCAAAGTGCTAGGATTACAGGTATGAGCCAAGACAGCCAAGATAGGTGCCTGGCAAAAGAGAGTCATTTTAGAGCAACAAAGATGCAACAATAGGTTCACGACTATGAGAGCCACCGCTCTTACCTTGGACCATATATACCACCCAGAGGCAGCCATCCTGATAGGATAGCGAAGACTTGTCGAAGATTTGGGAAAGGTGCCAGCGTAGCACAACACCTTTCAGTGTTGGGTCTCCATCCTCCAAGATGTATATATTCAAATTAACAGTGGATGACATAGAATGCTCCTTTTCTTAACAGCTAGAATTCATAGGTAGGCAAACAAAGAGTGAACCTTCTCACCATAACTCTTAGCAACCTACTTAAGGAATTTGGGCTTCGTATCCCCAACCTTGGGTTCTGCCAGACTAGAGGCCCTACTTACTATGGGGAAACTCCTCCCATCAGGGAATATGGTAGGAGTTCCATTAAACCTGAAGCTGTTACTACCACCTGCCTACTTTGGGCTTCTCAAGCAAGTGAACTGGCAGGCCAAAAAAAAAAAAAAAAAAGAGAGAGAGAGAGAGGGAGTGATTACACTACAGGTCATTGATTGGTCATGATTACTGTGAGAGCTTATAAGAGCTACCACCAGGAAGGAGGTGGTAGGATCTAGAACCCAAGATCCTAGGGGATTCACTTGGTCTGTTCTCCCATGCCTTGCAATAACTATGAATTGGAAGGCACAGCAACCATGGCCTGACCAGGCCAAGGCAACTGAAGACTTGAGCTCTGCATAAACAGAGGTCTAAGTCATCCCATCAGACAGGCATCCCAAAGCAGCCAAAGTGCCAACCAAGAGCAAGAGACATACAGAACATGTGATCAGTTTCATCTTTCTAGCTTGTCTTTGCTGTGTCTTCCCTGTGGTTTCACCTGTCCTTCAAGTGAGAAAGGCCAGGGAAATGAGAAAGCGAAAGAAAAAATAACTTTCTCAGTTATCCAGCCCTGTCATTAGCTAGCTTTGCATTCTCTGTGCGAAGCGTAGACTGGCTGTTCCTCTCATGGGTGTTTTTCTTACCTCTTCAGAAACCTTGCCTCATGGTGCCCTTTCCCTTGTTCTTCTCTCCACCCCAAATTAAGCGTCTCCATTCTGCCCTAGTCTTGGGAATCTGGCAGATCACTACATCTGCTGTTCTCTGAGGTCCTACGGCTGCCATCCCCCCACCCCTGTCCCCACCAGCATACCTCCCCACAAAGCTTAAATCTGTAGGTGGGACGCACTCAGCATTATTTGCTAAGCAAACCTGGAAGTCCAGGTCAATCCAACTCTCCACTTTGCTGCAAAGCCACCAGCCACCATTCCTAGTCTATCTCCCATCCCCAAGACTCCTTAGGTAGGATCAGCCATTTCTCCACTGTATCTTCCACCTCTGCTCCCAACAGCACAGGGAAAGGGATGCATAGTTCATTCTCTGAGTGATCTCCTTAAAGCTCCTCTTCTCTCTTCTTCTTTGAACTGGGGTTGGAGGCTGGAGGACGGTGAGTAGAGAGGTGATGACTAGTGTGGCTCTCTCCAAAGAGCTCCTCCCTGGAAATCCATTCATTTCCCTTCTGTAACTTCAGTGTGAGTGAGTCAGGTAATTGACTTTCCAGTTATAGCTTTTGCAGTTTTATATCTCAGCCTGGAATGAACTGTCTGTTCTATCTGGTACCAGTGAAGCAATTCTATCATCTTATTTCTTAGGTATATATACCAACTATGGATGGTTACACAGCGTGTCAATAATATGCATTGCTTTAGAAAGTGAATGGATGGGAAAGAACTGATAATTTTTTAAAAATTTATAAACCTTTTAATCTTTTAACATGTTGCAATGAGCCTATGTTTCTTTACTAAAAAAATGAAGATGGTATAAAAAAAAGATGTAGGAAATGAATACATTTAAATTATGTGTATTGATTAAAATTAGGCCAGATGCTAACTGTCAAAGTGGAATAGGTTATTTCATCTGTATCTGACAAAATGATTTTGATTCTGAAACAAAATTGTAGAATTGCCCTACACATGTTGGCGTGAAATCACTTCACTGAGAAAAGATGTTCTGATTCTTATCTACTGTTTCCATATAATGCAATTCACTGGCCTTTCTACTGGAAAACTTGAACCTGAAAAACAATCAAAATGACTGGAATCTCAAGTTGAATTTTGGGAGGAAAAATAGAAAAAGATAAGCCCGGAAAGGTATATTTTCCCCTCAGTTTGATCACCTCCAGGTATGATAAAAGTGGTCTTGGGATTAATGGTATTTCAAACCCACATACATATCACTAAATTTCTAGTCAAATATGGCAGTGTGCACAGCCCAAAATCCACTACAATGACACCGGTATAAGAGGATGAGAGGAAAGATAGTTAAAATGGGCAAACATGTCCACCAGATGTAAATACTAGAAAGCAGACATGTTGAAATAGCTTAGCAGAAACAAGAGACATCAAACCTAAAAACTTGGATGGGTTAAAGCCAACAATAATAGAACATTTGCAAACCACAGACCCTGGAAAGACTCAGAAGTTGGAGGTATCTCTGAAAGGCAGGATGTGGGAGGGCTGTAAATAGGAAGATTGCTTGAAGGAAGGCCTTCTGCAAGGGCCTTCTGGACTCCGTACTCTTTTCCCCAACAGAAAGGTTTATAACTTGGGGCACCAGACACAGCTGAGAACACTGTGGTGAAATCATGAGCATGCTGAGTGCAGAGAGCCCTCTCAGCCCTTTCTCCTGGTCACCCAGCTTGCACTAGCAACCTGTGTACATCAGCAGGCAAAGATCTGAGATTGACCAGCCTGCAAGCAAAGATCTAAAGATGCTCACACTTATGAGTCTTCCCAATAAAATACACAGGTGATGGAATGGGGGAAGCGCATGGGTCAAGCGGGGAAGGAATGATGGGACAGAGAATTATACCCCTTCTCCCAGAGTAAGAAGTCAATAATAAAATCTAAAAAAGAAAAATCAAGCAATAGCAGCTTAAGTATATAAGTTAAAAATACAGATTCTTTGGAATATTACTAAAGACAGTGGTTAGAGCTGTTGCTCATCTCTATGACATAAGAAAAGAACAACCAGGAGCAAATCAACATCTCAAAAAGAACCAGGTCTAGCCATTTTTAAAAATATTTATTTAATTATTTTAGAGACAGGATCTTACTCTGTTGCCCCAGTTGGAGTACAGTGGTGTGATCATAGCTCACTGCAGCCTCGAAATCCTGGGCTCAAGCAGTCCTCCTACCTCAGCCGCCTAAGGAGCTTAGACTGCAGGTGGGTGCCACCATACCTGGCTAATTTTTTTTTTAAATTTTTTTGTGGAGATGGGCGTCTCACTAAACATAGTGAGCCCAGGCTGGTCTTGAACTCTCAGTCTCAAGTGATCTTCTCACCTTGGCCTCCCAAAGGAGGAATTACAGAGCATGGCAGTTCATGCTTGCCCGGGGACACTTTGTAGAAGACTCATTCTCCATTATCCATAGAAGCTAAAGCTTCTGGGACAGTCAACTATTGCTGCAATAATGCCACATAACAGATTGTCCTAAAATTCAGTGGCATTTACACTCACATGTGAGAATCTGCAGTTCCTTTGCAGTTTCAAATGCAGTTTGGCTGATCTAGATTGGGCCTAAGTGGCTCTGCTTGCAAACTGTCTTTCTTCTGAGCTTGGTTCCAGGACCAGGCTGTGAGCCTGCCTCATTTTGGAGCCCACATTCGGGGACACTAACTACCTGCAGCATGTTCTTGTCACAGTGGCTCACTTTCAGGGACATTCCAAGTCTCTGGTATGCCCACTGATATCCCATTGATCAAGTCAAGTTATCTGGCCAAGCCCAAAGTCAGAGCCTAGAGAACTATCATTTATACCCCACCATGAAATCAGAGCAAAGGCATAGAGCAAGTTCAAGACCAGCCTGAGCAAGAGAGAACCTTGTCTCTAAAACTAGCTGGGCACCATGGTAGCACCTGTAGTCCCAAGTACTTGGAAGGCTGAGGCAAGAGGACTGCTTATGCCCCAAGAGTTTGAGGTTGCTGTGAGCTGTGATACCACAGCACTCTACCCGGGATGATGGAGTGAGACTCAATCTAAAAAAAAGTATAGAGCAGTAATTTCAACTGGTGTGCTGTCAGAGGATCTTAGGTGCACCATGACTATTTTTAAACATCATTAATTAAATTATTTTCAAAAGAAGTTCAAAGCACAGGAAATATATTCTTTTTTTTTTTTAACTCTTTTTGTTATCAACATAATTTCAGTGTGCTGCCAAAGATTAACTATAGGTTCAAGTGTGCTGTGACATAAAATAAGGTTGAAAAACACTGGTGCAGAGGAATGACACTTCTACAAGAGAGTGAAGAAATCTTTGGAACTAATAATTCAATCTGCCAAGCACCCTTCTTCATCATATCGGTCATCCTGTGAACGTTCATCAATATGTTCTCATTCTGGTGGTCATTCCCTTTACGCGATCATGCTGGTTTGGTCATTTTATCTTATTCCATCTTCTAGCAAGAATATCTAGGCTGAAAAGCAGAATTAATCGCTAAGTAGTCAAATTTTCTTCTTTTTTATGCAGTTATTTAAAAATCTTTAAAATTTTTTATAAATGGGTGTAAAATCTCATGGTTTGATTCTAAGCTCTCTCTTCTATCTAAAGAAGAATTAAAAAAAGAATACAGAACACTCACTCTAAAAAAAGGAAATGTTTGAACTCATTTGATGCCCAGGGGCACTTGTGGATTTTTTAAAAGTAGAAACTCAGAGCAAAATATCCTGGAATGTAGGGAAAGTTATTTGATATAGAAAATGTGCAGTCTAGCCAAGAAGTGATTACTCCAGAAATCCTCATGGAGAATAAAGGATTTAATGTGAGACTTGATATTTTGGAAAAACAAACTGAGGATTAATAATATCCGGGTGATGTCTCCCAATGACACCAAAGGAAACACCAAAGACGTCTTAAAAGAATGGTTTCCAGATGCCTAGTAAATCATGTGTCCATACCAAATGAGAACATGGCTCAAGGAGGAGATTTCTTATTTTGAGAAGAGACACATTCTTCGGGTGACTAGTAGTATTCCGCACTTCAACTTCATAATATTATTAAAGAGATAAAAGCCAAGGGCATTATGCTTTTTCAAAACATGAAATGATGAATAAACTGTTTGCAACAAAAATTCGTTTTACCATTCAGCGTGATTTATTTGTAAGAACATAAATAAATTAGGGTTGATGGTGAGATGATTTGTTCATTTCATGGGCTGGAATATAGGTGCAAGTCTTATAAAGTGGGAGAAGGATGATGACTAAAAGAAAGGAAGGGGGAAAAAGTGGGTGACACTTTGTGTGTAGGAAGTTTCTTAGATAAATACAGGGTGTTCATAAAGTTTGTGTGCATTTAAGTTCACATGCAATTTTAAATAGTTGACTATTTTAAATTGCACACAAACTTAATATATATCCTGCATTTATAATAGTATACTCATAATATTATTTCTAATACTACATTATTATTTTAATAAACATCAGTTATAATAATTATACAATATAAAACAGATTTATATAATATGATATTGTATTGTATAAATATTATATTTACAATACATTTTTGAAAGAATCGAGAATCTTGAAATTGATTTTCGATAAACGATCTACACCCACATACCCTTTGAAAAGAACTCAGGGGTATTCCAGCTTGGAGACAACTTATTTAGTTCACTGATAGAGTTCCCAAGCTTCAGGCCTTTTAAGGTCTTAAGTCATTTTCTCTCACCCACTCCATTATGGATTTGCAATAGTCAGAATGCACCAGAACCCATTAGTTTTCCGAGTTGGCGTGATGAAGTACATTTAGTGAAGTCACTGGCTTTTAGTTTTCCATATGGAAATCTTCCTTTGACTATCCCTGTGGTTAATTTTCTCATCTCTACATTACCTGGCCCTTGAGCGATTCTTTTCTGTCATTGGGTTGAAAAACAACAGCCATAGCAAAAGCAGCAGCAGCAGGAAAAAACTAGTTTCTAAGGAACACAAACAGATTGTAATCAGATATAATAGAACAGAAATTTGAACGTGTGCATTCTCTGAGGGATATCCCTCTTAATCAATTAAATTTCCTATAGAGGATATTAAGCACAAATGGGCCATTTGGCAATTTTCATGGATATTAAGTGTTTGAAGTAGAAAGGTAAAAAAAGGGGGGTGGGAGGAGTCTAAATGAATCAAACGAATCTTCTAATTTTCTATTTCCTTCCTAACTAGCAAATCACCTGAAAGTAAGGGGCGGAAGCATAGATTAATAAACCATATGCTATATTGCCAGTTGTCATTTGAGGGAACTATTCTTCTGTCATATTGATTACCTAAGTGTTATAACAATGTCTCAGGAGGGTTTTGGGATTAGGAAAGCTATGATGATTTTTTTTTTCCTTCCTTTGCAAAAATGTCTACTTCCTTGGCTTCTAAAAACTCACATTGTATTAATTAAGATTGGGTTCTGGTGTGAAAAACAGAGACTCCCAAAACAGTGGCGGATAAAAGACAGAAACGACGCAACAGTCGTCTGGAGTGACCTGTTAAGGTCTGCAGCAGCAGCCCCAGGCTCCTGCTCCCCTGTGCAAGGCCCACATTTCCAAGACCTGCTCTGTCTCCAGCTGTCATGAGCATAGACCAGCCAGAAGGAAGGGAAAGCCGGAATAAGGGGGCAGAGAGGACCCCCTGGCTTTCTTTCTGGAAATTGCCATAACCATCATTCTATTTACAACTCATTAGCCAAAATCATTTATATAGAACATGTTTGCTTTTGCTATTTCAAAGCTCTCAATAGGTACAAAGAAATTTAAATTTGTCATATTTTCTTGTGATTTGACCCCTTTGATCTTCTTTTTCTCTAGCAATGATTTTTGCCTAAAAGCCAAAGTCATCTGATTTCATTTTATTTATTTTTTTATTTTAGGTTAATGTGAGGGTAAAACAATCAAATGACAATAGTTGAATTTGTTAGGTAGAGTCCCTCTTGTAGTTAGGTCCTGCACCCAAAAGGTGTGCCATATACCCCTACATTGGGCCAGTTCAGGGGGAGCACCCCAAACCCCCCTTCCCTACCCGCTTCCTTCATTCCTCCTCCTCCCAACTTGAATTGAAATGAGTTTTCCTCCTATGTGGGTGTGAATTAGATCGTTTACTGGCTTCATATCCGTATTGAGCACATTGGATATTTGCTTTTCCATTCTTGTGATACTTTACTGAGATATTTCATCTGATTTTAATAGAGATATACTGGTTTTCTTTTTGGTGTTTTCCTGGTATATATTTTTCCATCTTTTACTTACATTCTGGAGACTTATATTTTAGATACGTTTATTGCAAATGATATATAGTTGTTTTTAAAAGAAATCCAGCCTGATAGTCTTTGTGTTTAACAAAGGTATTTAATTTATTTACATTATGTGTCATTTTATTTTATGCTACTTATCCCACCTTTTCCAGAATTCTTTTTCTCTCCTCTGTGGCCTTCTGTTTGAATTATTTTCTTCTAATTCCCTTTTAACCACTACTATTCAGAAGACATGCACTCGAATATTACTCTTTTAGTGTTTACTCAAAAAACTATATATATCATTAACTTATCAAAATCTCCAAATAATCAGTATCATTTTTTTTTTGAGACAGTCTCACTATGTCGCCCTCAGTAGAGTGCTGTGGCATCACAGCTCACAGCAACCTCAAACTCTTGGGCTTAAGCGATTCTCTTGCCTCAGTCTCCCAATAGCTGGGACAAAGGCGCCTGCCCATAACACCTGGCTGTTTTCTTGTTATTATTGTCATTGTTGGTTAGCAGGCCCTGGCAGGGTTCGAACCCACCAACCCCAGTGCATGTGGCCAGTGCCCTCACCACTGAGCACGGAGACCAAGCCCAGATAATCAGTATCTTTCCCCATCTTGAACAGTATCCTCCTCCCTGTCAGAATCATATGCCATCTGGGACAAGATGTCATGCATTTAAATTTCTTTTTTTAACTAAACAAATATTGCTATTGCATAGAATTATCTTATATTATTTATATGTATCCACATATTTACCAATTTCTCTGCTTGCTCTTTCTTTTAACAATCATTCAGGGATGACTAACATACCGTAAATGGCACTTATTGAAACTGCACAATTTGAGAAGTTTTGGCATATGCAAAACAATCACTACAATCAGCAGAATAAACATTATCACCTTCAAAAGTTGTCTCATGTCCATTTGTAATCCTTCCCTCCTGCTATGCCATTCCACTGTTTCAGCAAGAGCCTGAATCCAAATCCCATTAATCTATCTTGACTATTACCGGAAGTCCCTCTCCATTTCTGTGTGTGTCTTAGAATTGGACAAAAAAAGATCATTTCCTTTCTATCTCTACCACACTCTGGATTTTCCTTTGGCAAAGATCTGCTAATGGCAAATTCCTCTTAGCATCTGATGGCCTGAGAATGTCATCATTTTGGCTTCATGCAGGAAAAATTTTTTTTTCTAAGTATGAATCTTTAGGTTGAGAATGGTTTTCCCTTTGCACATATGTTATTCCACAGTCTCCTGGCTTCCTTTGTTGCTGTCAAGAAATGAGCGATCAGTTTTTGTTCCTTTGAAGGTTATATATGTCCTTTAAAGTCTTCTCTTAGTCTTTATTGCCTATGATTTGCCTAATTGTGGGTTTTCTTTGTATTTATTCCTTGGGGTTTTCACTACACTCTTAAATCTGGAGTGAGATACTTTATGAATCAATTCTGGGAAATTCTCAGGCATTTTATTCTTAAATATTACCTCTATCTCCCTTTTCTTTATTTTTTTTAAATTTCAGATTCATATGAGAGTACAGCTGATTAGGTTATGCTGTTTGCATTTGTTAGGGAGAGAGAGTTCAAGTCGTAGTTGAGCTTTTCACCTAGGCGGGTGAGCAGTACACCTTACATTGTGCCCATTAGCTAGAGTTTACCAGTTCCTCCTCCCTTTCTCTCTATTTTTCTTCCTAGAACTTCAGTTAGACACATTTCCACTGTATTCACCACTTTTCTTAGCTTTCTTTTCCCGTATTTTGCATCTCATTTCTGTGCAACATTTTGGGGAATGTCTTCATGCCTGTTTGTCTTTAAGATCACTAATTCTCTGTTCAGCTGCATCTAATCTGTTGTTAAACCCGTTCACTGAGGTGTTTTAATTCATTTCAGTTATCGTATTTTTCACTTCGAGGTACTTTATTTGGTTCTTGCTCAAATGTGATTGATCATTCTGTTCAGTTTCTTGTTCTGTGTAGAGATTTTCAAACTTTCCTTACATTTATTTAAACATGTTAAACATGATTATTTGGTAATATGTATCTCATTGTAACGATAACTGAAGTTCTTTTGAATTTGTTTCTGTTATCCCTACCTGAGATCTTGATGCTTCTTACTGAAGATACTTTTTTTCCCTGTATTTTGAATGATTTTTGGCTATGAGTTGTTAATTTTCCTTGAAAATTTCTTTTTAATTCTAAAATATGAAGAAGGCACAAATGTTTTATTAGATGGATAGATGGCTTTTACAATGCTTTAGTCAGGGCTATCAGTGTGCCCATCACCTGGACATTGGTCATTATCCCTGTTAGATAGATAGGGGTTTTGTCCCTCTCCTTTCCCCCCCTCCTTTCTTGATTTCCAATGATTTTTATTTCTTTCTGTGCCCATCAGTTGTTCCAGATTATGAGAGAGTACATGTAGTGTTTGTTTTTCCATTCTTGAGAAGCTTCTCTTAATAAAATGGTCTCAGTTCCTTTCAAATTGCTGCAAAAGATATACATTCATTTCTTTTTAGGGATGAGTAATACTCTGTGAATTGACAGGCACTTGGGCTGATTCCATGTCTTTGGAATTGTGAATTGTGCTTCAATCAACTTCAGAGTGCACATGTCTTTCTGATAAAATGTCTTCTTTCCTTTGAGTAGATACCCAGTAGTGGGATTGTTGGATCAAATGGTAGGTTTACTTTTAGTTCTGTGAGAAATCTCCATACCATTTTCTGCCAAGGTTGTACTAATTTGAAATTCTACCAATAGCATTTAAGTGTATCTTTGTCTCTGCATCCACACCTGAATCTATTGTTTTCAGACTTTTTAAAGAAAGCCATTCTGTAGTAACAGGGTAAGCTGATACATCATTGTGGTTTTAGTTTGTATTTCCCTGATGATTAGTGCCACTGAGTGGAAATTTATTTTTCAAATAAATTTCAATTTTTCAATTCTTTGGGAACTGAGAAAAATAAGCTTCCTCCAGACAGAATTGGCACTTGCTTCTGCCAGTACCTGGAACACTACGTATCCAAGACTACTTTAAACTATGGGGATCATTTTTACTTATTTGGCTGCAATTTTTTATTTAACAACATATCACAAAATGTTTGTCATTCTGAGAAACTTTATCTACTCATTATTTTTAATGACTGAATAGAATTCTGTAATAAGGATATAGTATAACTGATTTAACCCTTCCACTCTTGATGGACTTTTAAGTTGTTTTTAAATTTTTGCTATTAGAAACAGATGTTCATTTTTATATACATAGCCTTACATACTTGTATAATTATATATATTGCTGAAAGTGGAACTGCTATGGCACAGAATGTGAGTTTAAAATGTTTAATTTTAATAATACTACACATGACTTTTCAAAAGATTCTACTTATTTCAACTTACCAATATTTGACAATGCCCTTGAAAGCACTGTATGTCATCAATGTTTAAATTTTGCTATTTTGATGAGAATATTATCATCTTAATATGCTAATACTACACTAATGAAGTGGAACACATTTGTTTATGTCTATTGACCATTTGCTTTTATCTGCTGTGAGATTGCTGTTCATTTATTTTGCCCATTCTTATAATTTTTTTCTGGGTCATTTTCTCATTAATTTATAGCCACTCTTTCAACTTAAGAATTATAATGTCTTTCTTTTAAATATTTCATCCAGAAATAGCTTCTAAAACATAAATATGAGATAGTATCATTATAAAATAGTGTTACAGTATTTTTCATAATAGATGCTGTTCCTGGGCAAACATATACATTGTGGAATTGTTTTAAATAATGTACATTGTGATAGCTTCCTTTTCAGTTCCTTGCAGTTCTTCTCAAGTTTTAGGCCATAAATATTATAGTGCTCTTTATGACTACTTTTAGAGTCAATACTTTTTTCATTCCTTAGAGCACTTTACTTGAAATGTGTGGGTATTTTAGTTTAGGAAAAAGAGCCTACAAATTACTATATTGTTGAGAAAATTAAATCTAATTGCTTCCTCAATCTTTTAAAAATGTGTTGGAGATTCATTTACTAATAATCATAATTAGGGAGTTATTTTTTAATGAGTTTTTGTTTTCTTAAAACAAAGTCTTGCTCTGTTGCTCCAAACTAGAGTGCCAGGGCCTCATATCTCACCACAAACTCTTGGGCTTGAGAGAGTCTCTTGTCTCAGTCTCCTGAATAGCTGGGACTAATAGGAACCCACCACCACACCAGGCTAATTTTTCTATTTTTAGTAGAGATGGAGTATTGCTCTTCCTCAGGCTGGTTTTGAACTCTGAGTTCAAGCAGTCAATCCACCCACCTTGACCTCCCAGAGTGCTAGGATTACATGCATGAGCCATTATGCCCTGGTTTTAGTGAGATTTTAATGCTTTATTAAAGAGATATTTATTTTCAAAGAGGCTTTAATTTTTTTTTTAATTTCAACTGCTTAGGCTGTAACCAGTTTTCAGCAGATAGTTCCACATTCCCCATTTATCTAGAGCAATTTTTTTTTTAATTTAAAAACTATTGTTGGAGGGAGATAATAGCATTGTTGGAATTTGAAGTTTTTCTATTTTGAAAAAGTCGTAAAACTCACATTTTACTATTTTGGAAACGTTTATTATAAAAGGCCCTCCACAACCACAATTTCTATGTCTATAAATTCCTTAGATCAAAAATATTTAGGAAAAAAATATTTTAAATAGTTTAAAAAACACAAATAAGAAGTAATATAATATAGCAACTATTTACATAGCACAGGGAGAATGGGGACAGAAGACCCCATTTTTGGCAAGGAAAGCACCCCCAGAAAAAGAGGAAAATTAAAAAGTAAGCTGAGTGAGTTGGAACAAAGAAAAGTCAGCTAGTTTACATTTAGGCTGGCCATTTCTGGCAAGCTTCCTGCCTTTTCTGAAATTCTAACCTATTGGGGATACAGCTTACAAACACCCCCGTCTGTGAGCACTCTGAGGAAAAATGGTCATAGAAGAGGATATGACAAGAATTAGAAAGATACTGGGTCATCTCCTGCCTAGTAAACAAACAAAGCAGATACCCATTGTGGAGATTTGCATTTGCCTGGGGCAGAGATCAAGGGAGTAGCTCGAGCCCTGAGATATGGGCAGAAGAGCTTATATCCCTTATTACAGAGGAAGATCCTCTGTGGTGGTGATGGAAGGAAAATGCCTCCCTCCCACTGATTCCTCAGAGGAGATTAATGCTGGGGCATTTTATTGCATAGGGAACTAATAGAGTTTAATGCCTCCCTAGAAATCTGATCTCAAGTGCGAGGCTCTCCCAATACAAGGTTCAGATTTCAGATTTCTCAAAGCTAGTCAAACCCTTAAATAATAACAATAGGAGCTGATAAGCTCACTCAGAAACCACTGGCATCCTTGTTCCCTCCCTCATCTTACCCTCTGGGCAAACAGATTTCAATAAAAGCAGAGTAGAGCAAATACTCAGTGCCATTGCCAAAATCCCACAAATGGGCAGTGGACCCCTGAGCTCCCACTTTTAATTCTACTCCATGTCTCATGTCTCTTTCTTTACCATCGTTTCCAACTATATTTCTTCAGTCAGTTGCTGCCAGTTTCTACATGTCTTAGCAGCCCCTGCCCCTGCAGGACCCCAACATTTAGTGCCCAACCACAACATAGCATTTAATTGTATTTAGTATTACAAGTAAACTAGACATGACATAAAGCATATAAGAGGATGTGTGTAGGTTATATGCAATCATTTTAAGTAAGGGACTTGAGCATCTGTGGATTTTGGTATCTGCTGGAATCCTGGAACCCTGGAATACCCTACAGCTACCAATGGACAATTAATATTTCAAATGACTTAAATCTCTCTTTCTTACATAAATCAAGCTTGGCTGCCTTAGTCAACTCTTCTAGGCTATTAACTTTTTGCAAAGTTATTGTAAAAGACTTTATGTGACAATTAGAAAACATTCACTGTAACTATTTCTGATTTTTTACAAAGTCTTTATAATGTAAAGGGAATTGGTTGACTTTGCATATTGAAATAAACTGAAATCTAAGAATATGTTTTTTTTTATTCTTCCCTAGGAACTCTCTTAGTGGTAGAATATATACTATACAAAATGATACAACATCAAAGACTTTTTAAAACTGCTTTGATGTCATAGTATTTTTATGTTGCATTTAAATCAGGAACATTCAGGATTGCACAAACTCAAATCACTTAGGGACAAAATGTGGAATTGTCTTAAAAATTCAAATTGATATTTTAAGAAGTAAACACATTAATATTCAAAGAGTCAAGAATCAGAAGGATTTAGAAATTATATTTCTCAAATATTTCCCAAGCAACCTACTAATAAATGTGCTAACAAATATATAAATTCATCTGATTCAGCATTGATTCAAAAGTTAAATAAATGACAATAATGTCTCAACAAAGTTTTCATTTCACTGAAAATCTTATTAAACCATTTTAATTAAACCATTAAGCCATTTTTGGCATTTAAATACCAAATATTCTTTTGATTCATTAGTTCAAGATCATATCATTTAAAATTATAAGAGTTTAAAACATATTTTTAAAAATTCAGATCTATTTGCTCATTCGAAATGAATAAGAAAAAAATGTGGGGGTAAGAAAAAGATGATCCTGGAGTTTTAGTTTTGACTAATCAGTACAGAAATGGCTTGAAAGAATAAATAACCCGTGATACTTGGCATTCTCAAGATAAGCTACTGAATGGTAAGCACTATACATCAGGGATTCCTCGGTAAGGTAGAACCATATTTAACTGGTGTGTTGTGAGAGATGTTAGTCCTTTCTGTTAAATTGTTAAAAGCTGGTCATTTGGGACCAGATGCAGCAGAGTCAAAATTCCCTAGCCAAATTATTAAACAAGCTCCGATCCTCTCTGGATTTGGGGAAAGGGAATCAGCCAGGACCAAAAGAGATCAAGATCAGAAGGGGAACATACATAGCAAACAGAAGAAGAATTCAAGAATACTTGTGTAGGAATTAGGTGAAATCAAAAGTAGAAACTTGGGTCCCTAAAATTACAACAGAATGTTAAAATTAGAAGGAAGTAGGGGTAGCTTGTGAATTTGCTTCATTCCAGCACACTAAAGGACCAGGGAAAAACTAGCACGGAAAGAAGAGAGTAAGATGGCTTTATCATACAGTTTATCCCACAAGTGAACCCTATAGCTTCCCTGAAGAGTCCTAAAAATATGCTCCACTGTTAGAAAAACTGGAAAGTTAAGCTTCATAATTGACCCTAAACTTTTTAACAATAAATGGGTAAGTCACATTAAGTAATATGTGTGGGGTATACAACTATTTATTATTTATATATCATGAAGACAATCATACGTTTTTTAAATATCTTTATCATCTATGCTAAGTATCTATTAGAAGCAACTTCTATAATTATTTACAATCCAGATATTAAACAAGACTTGTGTATTACTTGGTAGTAGGTAAGCAAATTGTCATTTCTGCAATTCCTTTGCTAAAGTATTTAATTAACTCTAATTAAATCAGCATAAAGCATAAATTCAATAAGCAAAACTACATTTTGGGAAAACAACAAATTAAGAAGAAAATATTGTCTTATTCATTAAGCTGGCTTATATAATCAGATTGGATTTTTGTCTTTCATATGTCTATTAAAAATTAATTCAAAATAATTAAGAACCTAAATCCTAGTGAAAGTACTTTGTTAGCATAACTGCATATGTTACATCTATAAAAGTTGAAGGAGTAGATGTTTCAGTTTTTATATCTAGAACTAAGAAGTGACAGCAATAGCCCTCAACAACTTGTTTATTGTCACATTTTTGGTCTTCAAATACATCCAGGTAGCACAAGCACTGATCTTTCAGCCCTAAGAATAGAATCCCAAACATTCATTGCCAACATACTTCTGGGTACAATAAAACTTGCCAATAAAAGTGAAAAATAAGAATATACAGGGTTTGTTTCTCCATCTTATAATTTTGATTATAAGTACACACATACACATTAAGGTCAAATTTACAAAGCAGGATGAAAAACGATGTCTATACTATGATTACAACTATGTAAAAAATGCACATGAAGAAAAATGGATGGCCAGGCACCCAATAAAATTGTAATAGTGGTTATGTTAAGGTGATAGAACAATTAGTGTTCTGCTTGCTTTGGTCTCAATTTTCCAAATTATATGTAATGTGGCCAAACTACTGTAATTCTGATAACTACTACTGCCTTATCTTCTTGGTGGAGCACTCCCAAAAGAATTTACTCAAAAATTTGGTAAGGATACATGTACAGTTTATTGGCAACTTGGTAGGGAGGAAAGATGTTCAACACTCATCCCACATAAGAAAATTTGAAAATCCCTTTGACAGCCTCTTTTCCAGAATCCCTTCTGGGCTATAGTGCCAGGAAAACCAGTCTTTCTTCCTCCCCCCCTGTTCTCCCACATCCCATATCACCGTAGGCTCCAGTCTTTGACCTCCAGAATTCCCCCACCTCTCCCTTCAAGCTTCTCTGCCTTGAAATTATTTGGAAAGATTGAACTGTGCCTTAGCTTCTCTCTCTAAACTTGCTTAGCAACTTCACCCCATCAAGGCACTCAGAAAACAAAGGGATTCTGCAATTACCAGGTATCATCCTCTTTCAATACTTATCTTAAATGGCCAAGTTATATAGCCTTAAGGACTAAAAAGAAATAACAGTAATTTATATGAACACTCTCATTTTGTTTGAATGAGTATAAATTGCCATAATATTCTGAGAAGACACTGCAGCCATAGCTATCAAAATGGAAAATATATGTACCCTTCCACCCTCAGATCCCACTGCTAGAAATTCATTCTATAGAAGTCATCAAGAAAAGTTGACCCCCAAAAATGTCCCTGGATTTTTATTGCAGTGGTGTCTGCCATAACAAAAAATAATATCCAAAGTGTCTACCAGCATGACACTGGTTTAAACAACCTTCTATTCATGTGAAGGAGTATTACACAACTATTTAAAAAGGTAAGAGAGATTATACAGACTGATAAAGTAAGGTCTCAAAAGCATATGTAGATTTTTAGAAGGTGCAGATATGAAATAACCTTTAGTATTTTTCAGAGGATGAAGTGTAAACAATCTACTAAACCAAAGACCCTAAAGAGAAAAACAGTCCATGGAGAAATACAGGCAACCCAAAGGCAACAACTCAACAATTAAGTGTCTTGGTGTTTGCAGACATATGGACTGAAGAGAGAATCTATGCCTGTAGGGTTTCTGAATCTTTCTGGCCCAAGTGATGCAGCCATACAATCACCCTTGGGGGCAACAATCTTGATGGTAGAAGTGGTTGATGTGACCACCACAGCAAATAGTCTCAAAAGTGAGATCACTCCTGTACTTTGCCATCTGGTTACCCTGTTGTCACACACACACACACACACACACACACACACACACACACACACACACACACACACACACACACACAGAGACATACACGCACACATACATATACAGAGGCACTGAGGCCAGCACGGGGGGCAGACTAGAGCCTGCCATAGAAGCAAGTTCTGGAGAGTTCTGCCACACCGTGCACTTTTCACTGCTTTGCTGAGCCTTGTACATTCTCGTTTTGTGGCGGGAGGCCAGATGGGCCTGATTTGTCAGTTGAGTTACCGTCAAACACGTGACCTCTGTTCTTTGGTTTCTTTCATTATATCCCTATGAGATGCTGAAACATCAACCCAACACTTTAACAAATAGTACCTGGACTTTCTCATCTTGTTTCTTTCTGAAGCAATCACAAAACACTTTAGTAAAAAAGATTTATGACAACTTTTCTATATTTTTTCCATTTTTATATGTCTGCTAAATTCCATTTTTTAAGCATTATAGAGAAAGCCACTGGTGGAATCACAATGTCTAGAAATGTTAAGTTCTCTGTAAAAATAAGGCCACTCAAATCTTGTTAAACTGATATTGTATTCATTGTGCCTCTTAATGCCCACGTTCATTCCAAAGGACTTATAAAATGAAATCATCAAAAAGTTCCCAGCTGCACAAGTCTTTTGAAACTTTTCTGTCGTAACGGAGTCTGTGTTACACATTACAAAAACACGCAGGAGACTTAAAGATAGTTTAACAAAAAGACTAGAAAGGAAGAATATCCAGGTGGCTTTTTAAGTGTGGAACATAATAAAATGGTGTTTGGAAAGTATTATACCAAGATGTAATAACTAGAAAACAAGAAAGTCCATTTATAAGTTGAAGTGCAACTTCAAGTCATAAATAGGAGAAATGTTGAGAATGCAAGGGGGAAAAATAATAACATGAGCGCTTATTAAAAGGGAAACAAATAGACTAAAAACCTTCAGATATATAAGGTGTCCCAAAGGTCACCATATACAGGAAAAATTAAAAACCTGATATTATATTTTATACCACGTTTAATATGTTCAATATTTTTGTATCAACACATAAAGAAATATTTTGTAAAAGTTTTCACTGAATATTTAGTAAATAAATGTACATTTAGCCACAATTTCATGTTTTCCCTGTGTATGTACGTATGGCGACCTTGGGGACAATGTGACAGCATATTTTGGACCCATCCTTCTGAAGCTCTGTACTAAGGCTTTGTGTTGTATACTGTATCAGTCAGGGTCCTTACAGGGAAGAGAAACCATTTGAGTACTTAAAACAGAGGGGTCTAGTTTAGGAAACTGGTCACCCAAAGGAAGGATGAGCTGAAATGTTCAGCAGCAGACGGGAGATGACCCAGATGTCAACACCACCAGGAAACCACCACCTCCTTTGGGCCAGAGTGAGGAGGCAGAGAGAGCTAAGGTCATTGGAAGGGAGCTATAAGACACTCAACCATTGCACCAGATGTTTCCAGGGACAGACAGGGAGCGAGAGAGATGCCCTCTTTTCTCCCTTCATCTCACAATGGTGTCTGCCCAAGGCCATTCCTACTTGGGAAATGGTCTACAGGGCTCGTTCCTCATGTGATACAGAGCAGTGCAGAGGAAGGGAGGGTAGTGGATCTAAAGGCAAATGGGCCCAGGATGAGCACAGACATTATCTTTAGTTGCAGATGCACTATCCTATGTTCTGGAGGGGACATCCCCCCAGATGGGACGTCACACCCAGAGGACAACGGGACTTCCTCCTGATATATCACGCCTTTGTTCAAGGCATCGGCTCACCCAACTGCTCCTTGCCGTCTTGCTAGCATTGCTCTGCTGGGTGACTTAAAGTAATATTTCACTGTGTCAATGCATATTTTTTTAAAGAGCCCATCAATCAGGATTATAGTCTGAATGTCCTGCTGTCATTCATCCATGGACCTTTGGGTGGATAAAGCAAACTTTTTAACAACATCAGAGGCAGGGTAAGTAGAAGTCCAGCTGGGCAGTTGTCCATGACACTAACCTACGAAAGGCAGTAAGAGATCTAAGGGGCATCGAAACATCTCTGGAAATGTAGGTAGCTGGAAAACAAAACAAAACAAACCTTGCATTTATTAAAAATCCTCGAAGGAAGATATGCACCTTTTAGACACTGTTTCCCTATTGCCCAAGCCAGAAGGCTGCTCTTTGCATGTTTGGAAACAGAAAACCAAATCCAAACCCTAAACTATGTTAGTTCCCATAATTTAAAAAAAGGGTCAGGGTAAACTGCCAGTCTTGATCCACAGCTCAGGGATGTCACCAAAGTATCTCCCTCTTCACTGTTGTCTTCATGGTTTGGGGACCACTGTTCCCAGCAGCATGGCCCAAGAGGGACGGAACCACATCTCTTTTCATAACACTAACATTTACTGGTTAGACTTGGGACTCCTTTGGAAATACAGTTTCCTTGAAAATTTAGCAATTTCTGCCATTCATCTGGTCACTAATGCAGAACATAAGGTGTTTGAAATGAATAAGGGGAAGGCATCAGGCCTAAGTTATTAGCTATTATAGGTGGTTCCCACCTTCCTGTGCTCTGTGTTACCAACCTTAGCTTAAAAGAATTACGCTTTTCCAACCTTGAAAGGCTTCAGGTTGTTGGACCCTCAGGCATCATGAATGGCCAGTTCCATAAGATGGTAACGCTTAGCAACAAGGCCAGACAGAAGAAACCTCTTATCCAACAGGTCTGCCTGCCGGCCAATCTAAATTCAAAAAGAAACATAAAACGCCTGTAGTCCCAGCTACTCGGGAGGCTGAGGCAGGAGAATCACCTAAGCCCAGGGGTTGGAGGTTGCTGTGAGCTTAGTGATGCCACGGCACTCTACCGAGGGCAATAAAGTGAAACTCTGTCTCTACAAAAAAAAAAAAAGAAACATAAAAGATAAACATTTCATTTTAACTCATCTATTATTCACATAATATTTTGGTGTGAGGCCAGTGCTTTTTCTTCAAGTCTGGGCCTTTTTCACATAAACCTTAGCCACAATGCATCACAATGCAACTAGTTCTAGTTTCTTTTTAGAAATTTTGAAATGTGAAGTGAGAATTTAAAGACCATTGTGAGTGTAAGAGTAAAGACTCCTTTTAAAATTTTATAAACTCCGCCCCCCCGTTTTTGTTTGAAGCAATTCTTTAAACAATTAAGTTTTATGAAGTCTTTCTAAAACTTTTTTTTTTTTTGAGACAGAGTCTCATTATGTTGCCCTTGGTAGAGTGCTGTAGTGTCACAGCCCACAGCAACCTCAAATTCTTGGGCTTAAGCCATTCTCTTGCCTCAGCCTCCTGAGTAGCTGGGACTACAGGTGCCTGCCACAACGCCTGGCTATTTTTTTTGGTTGCAGTTGTCATTGTTGTTTTTAGCAGGTCCAGGCCAGGCTCGAAACCACCAGCTTTGGTGTATGTGGCCAGTGCCCTACTCACCGAGTGATGGTGCCAAGCCAGTTTATTTGGTTTTCATAGGGAAAAAACCCTCCATTTTCATAATCATAGTTGATTGGTTTCTGTAATTCTGTAATATTTAACTAAATTACATAATTGCAATAGGCACAATTGGCATAAATAATTTAGAAAAGAGACAAATTGCTAGCCATAAAACTGAGTTGGTGACAATAGGTGTATCCTTAACCAAAAACATTCTAAAGACTGTGGGCTTCAGTCAGGATGTATGTCTTACAGAAAAATGGAACATATTAAGTCAATGAGCAAGTTGTATTTCAGTCTCTCTGCCACAGTAATTAGTTTGGTGATGGGCTCAAGTGATCATCCCAACTCAGCCTCCCAAGGACCACCTGGGCTGGGTGCAGGGGCTTATGCCTATAATCCTAGCACTTTGGGAGTTCAAGATCAGCCTGGGCAACATAGCGAGAATGTGCTTCTACAAAAAAATAAAACAATTAGCCTAGTGTGGTGTTGTACACCAGTAGACCCAGCTACTAGGGAGGCTGGAGTGGGAGAATTGCTTGAGCTCAGGGCTGCAGTAAGCTATGATCACATCACTGCACTCCAGCCTGGGCCACAGTGTGAGACCTGTTTCTAAAAAATAAAAAAGCCTCCCACAGTGTAAACTTTGTATTGGTTACATAAGACTTAACTCAAGGCCACAATATGGATTCAGAATCCAAATTGTTTTTTCTATCAGATGTCTTAATCGTACAACTTTCATGGAAATATGGTCACACTGGGAAATCTCAAGTGACCTTCAAGTTTGCTGATTCCTTCTTCTGGTAGTTCAGATATGCTGTTGAGACTTTCTAGTGCATTTTTCATTTTCTTTATTGTAGACTTTGGTATTTTTAAATTTGTTTATAATAGTTAATGTCAAGTTTTTATCTAGTGAATCAAACATCTGAGCTGTCTTAGGGACAGTTTCTAATGCTTGCTTTGGGTTTAATTTTTTGATGAATCTTATAATTTTTTCTAAAATCTTAAAATTTTTTGATGAAAACTAGGACATTTAATATAATGTGGAACTCTGAAAATCAGGTTCTCCATCACCTCTCCAGGGTTTGTAGTTGCTGAAGTTCATTGCTGTTGTTGCTTATTTGTTGAGTGACTTACTTTCCTGGACTAATTTTGTAAAATTTAGGTTCTTCCTCATGCTTAGTGAAAGGTCTAAGTGGTGGTGCCCAGTGATGAGACCAGAGCAGAGATGTTCAGGACAGGTTTATTGAAAGGGGAGAGTGAGCTGGGCTCATGCCTGTAATCCCAGTGCTCTAGGAGGCCAAGGCAGGTGGATTGCTTGATCTCAGGAGTTTAAGACCAGCCTGAGCAAGAGAGAGACTCCTCTAAAACTGGTCGGACGTTATGGCGGGTGCCTATGGTCCCAGCTACTCAGAAGGCTGAGGCAAGAGAATCACTGGAACCCAAGATTTTGAGGGTGCTGTGAGCTATGACACCACAGCACTCTACTAAGGATGACAAAGTGAGATTCTGTTTCAAAAAAAGAAGGAGGTGGGAGGCTGACCCGCCTGGGCAGTGCAAATGTGGCATTTGCATTTAAGGACAGTTTACGACCCCTTTTATATGGGGCCATAGTGGGTCTTTGGCATGAACTTGGGGGGGAGGGGCTAGTCAGATCCTTTGTGTCTTTGTCTTAGAAAGGGAGGAGGAATGAGGTGGAGAGGAGGAGGGGGAGGAAATGGTGCACATGTGGCTGCGTTAGACACCCCCAACACTTAGTAACTGAAGTGTCTGCTCAGTTAGCTTAGTGCTCGGCTAATGATTGGACATATGCATTAAATTCCTTGAAGCTGTAAGCCTACCACCCTTTGCTGAAGGATTGTGTGTGTGTGTGTGTGTGTGTGTGTGTGTGTGTGTTGGAGTTTCTTCAATGCTCTGGCATGCAGGTTTTAAGTTGGCCTTAGCCCTCACTTCCTACTCATGCAGATCCTCAAGTTCAGCCAGAGTAAGAGATTAGGTCACCTCTTCTCAGGTTCCTTCCCTGCACATGAACATGATATTCTAGGTTTCTAGTAATATCAAAGTTGTCCAATGCCCCCCTATAAACATCTCATTTTGCAGTTTTTCCTTTTACATTTTTAGCTTAGGCTGTCATTAGTCCAAAATGGTGTTGCTGCCTCAGGCAACTGTAGTGTTGAACAACTGCCAATGGTTGTTCTACAAATAGCCTGGAAGTAGGGCTGTTCATATTGAGTAAGTTCTGAATTAGGTTAAATAAAAACAAGATCCATAAACAGAAATTTTCAGGGAGCTCCCCGTGGGTCAGATAGCAACACTGACCCGGGCATGGGGCATTTAGAGAGCTCTCACTCCAGTCTGCCCACCCCATCTGTGGTTTTCACTGCAATTGTGAGGTTGTTAGTTTCCAAGCTTCCACCTAATTCCTGTGCAGTTGTTACTGCAGAAGTGGGAAGAGGAATGTGAATAACGTAAAACACAAAGCTTATTGCTTTTAACTGGATTCAGCTGTTTTCCTTGAGAAACATTTTTTAGATAATTTGCAAGCCTTTCGTCAAATTATAAAATTCCAGTAAAGTTGATTGTGATGCTTTTTGCCTGTCTCTCACTGTGGGTTTTAGGGGTCCTTACCCTACCATTCTGGAAATGGTCCTCCCAGTGTTATTTTGACATTTGTTCATTCTACCAAAGCTTTAACCATGTATCACGTCCCAGATCCCCTCTCAGTCGTTGACCTCTCCTCCTACCTCACAGGAAATTGGATAAAAATTAACCTCAACCTCTTTCCTCTAGCTTATGAATTGTTCATCTTCTTCCTGCGATGATAGAAAAGATGTTTTTACTCCCAATCAAACTCATCTCTGCTCTGCTAAACCTTGCACTGACTTCCCAACTCACTCAGTAAAATCTGGAGCCTTACCATGGCCTGAGAGGCCTTCCAAGATACAGCCCCCACTATCTTTCTGATCTCATTTCCTGATTCTCCTAACTTCATCACTGATTTCCCTGTATCTCCTTTATCTCTCCCTGTCTTCTGCTTGTCCCTTACATGCAGGCAGCTCAGAGAATTCCACCCCAGACTTAACCTTTCTTTTCATTCTACTCATTCTCTGGGTGATTCTCTCTTCTCAAGTTTGGATTTGTACAGTGGTGACTCCCAGATCTACATCTCCAGCCTGGTTCTTTCTCCAGAGCTTCAGATCTATCTATCCAACCATCACCTGGTTCCTACACAGAAACTTCAAACTTCACCATATTTAAACTTGAATTCATCTCCCCTCGACCCTTGTCAAGCTGTTCCACCATCATCCAGGCACCTTTGCTAATACCTGCTCTCTCCTCCTCACATGAACATCCCAACACCCCCATGATGTGTTGATTCTAACCAAAATTCTCCGGTATGTGTCCACTTTGTACCATTCCCATGGCCTGGTTTAGGTCAACCAGCATTTCTCATCAGCAGTATTTCCTTTTCCCCCATTGCTTTTAAAAGCATGTTACTGTCCTCATGAAGTCCAGAATGATAGGACTCTAGTCTTCTGCAGTTTCCTCTTATGCTGCAACCTTTAAAATCTGTGTCCTAGTCATGCTGTGGAAGAATTCAGCTTCTAGTCATTCCTCTCCTAGTTAATTCCGTTGACTCTTTTCAGGTTTTTTCTCCTCTGGTTGACTCTGCTGACTCTTTTCAGGTCCTCCACAAAGCCTTCCCTGAGCCCCTGCAGCTGGACTGTGTACTGGTACCACATGCCATGTTATTTTACAAGGATCTCTGTGAAGCAGACCTTAATTGAGGTAGACAAGTGATAGTTATATGGAATGAAAACCTGGTGGGGGTAGGTTGTAAAAAGCCTAATGGAAGAATCCAGACCCTGCTCCTTGAAATAAAATGTCATCAGCATATATTCAGGAGGAACGGGGTGCTGTGACTGAGGTTGATTGGCGGAAAATGGAGAAGACATCTCAGACTGATGGTCAATGTAAGAATGAAAAGTTAAGAGGACCAGTGAAGGAGCCAGAGTCCCAGGTCCAGGATCAGAAAGAGCTAGTCCAACTACCTGGGAAATACATAGTTCCAGGCACTTGAGTTTGATTTGGGAAATAAAATTCCCAGTTGTCCACAAGAAGTTGCACTTCTGTGATCACAACAATCACAATGAAACCACAGGTTCTTTGTCCAGATTTGTCACCATTACTAGACCCAACAGCCAAACTCAGGTCTTGTATGTGGGTTGGTTGTCCCTGTATGCCCTCTCCCCTTTCATTTAAGCTTTTAAGAACCGAGCCTTTGCCAGAAATTGACACTAGCTCCCAGTCAAGTATAGACAGAGCTGCCTATTACTTCATCCATCATGCAGTGGTGATGACTCTGCCGGGGAGATGACATTAGCTTGACTTATATTTGAAAATGAAGGCTTAAAAATTATGATGAAAGAAAATCTATTCAAATATGAGTAAAAAAATCTGAAGTTAAATTTGTATTAGTTCATCTGAGAGGGTAATATGTGTATCTGAGAGGGGAATGTGTGTGTGTGTGTGTGTGTGTGTGTTTAGAGGAAAGGACATTGATAAGAAATAAGCTTCTGGAAATCATTTTCCCAGCCAGAATATTTTATTTTGGACTGTTACATGAACTTGATGAAAATATAAAGGTTAGTGAAATACAAGATGACAAGAATAGAGGATACCATTTATAGAAATGTCAAAATGTGTGATTTAAACAGGAAACTTTTTTACTTTACTTAAAGAACAGAAATCCACACATCAGGAGTTTAACAACAACACAAATCTTTTCTTCATTGTGCTGCCAGCAATCAGCTTGCATGAAATCTTTAAAAACCACTGCTGTGAAGAAAGCCACTGCCATGTCATTTGAGTCCCTGCATTGAGCTTTGTGCTTTGGCACATCTCATTGATGTATTGCTAACCGCCTAAGCAGGTCTTCAATTCTGTGTGGAAGAAATGATGTTTCCCTATACTCATTACACAGGACAAGCCAAATATAGACTCAGAGACTGGCTCTAGAGAGCAGAGAATGGGTAAGTAGACATTTCCCCTTCTTGAGTAGCTATATACTAATTGATCAGCAGCTCTCAAAGTGTGGTCCCAGGACCAGCAGCATTGGCCAATTGTTAGAAATGCAAACTCTCAGGCCTTGCCCTAGACCTGTTGAGTCACACAGTCTGGAGAAGGGACCCATAATCTTTTAACAGCCCTCTTCAAGCAATTTTGATGCTACTAGCATGGAAAACCACTCCTTTCTCTAATATCAGGAGCTCCAGATCAGGAGTGGAACACAGGACCTGTGCTTATCTAACTAGAGCAGATGCCAGAACTTTATTGAAAAGCTCCCAGCTGTCTTGGGGTCAGTACAGGTGGTTTATAAGCCCAGGTGGAGAACTTGTCTGAGAATGAAGCCTGAATGTGGAAAGCCAGAGAGTTGGGCCAAGCCCTGTGCCCTGAGGCAGAGAGAACAGGTGCTGATAATGTTGCTGGAGTCCCAACATCAAGCACTTCCACAAGACAGCTCTGCCCTGGGATATCCAGACACAAAAGCAGATGCTACTCTATGCCAGTGAGTGAAGGTAAGGTAGTTTTGGCTCCTAGCCTAACTTTGAGAACTCACTATAAGCAGAGTAACTTTCCTCCTAATTTATGAAAAAAATCAAGGTCACTCGGACACTGTTATCAATGCTCTCTTTCCTCTCCTGTCGTGGGAGTCTGTCCTTAGCACATTGTTCCTCTTCTCTTACATGCTCTCTATAGATGATCTCAACTTCTCTCATGACTCACTTGCACCTGTGTTCTGTGCCCTGCTTAATATGGATACCCACACCAGATCCTTCCCTAAGCTTCTGACTCATACTTCCAACTGCCTGCTGCACATCATATTGATGTCCTATATGCATTCCACATTCAAAGTCAATGTCCTGTATGCATCCCACATTCAAGGTCCATATCCCGTGTGCATCCCACATTCAAAATCGATGTCCTGTATGCATCCCACATTCAAAACTGATGTCCTATATGCATTCTACATTCAATGTTGATGTGCTGTGTATGTTTCTCACATTCAACATGTCCAAAAATGAACTAATAACCCTCTCCAGCCCCATCAGATCTTCCTTATATATTTTCTCTTTTAGTTGGCAACACCACCACTCACCTGATCCCTCATGTTAGAAATGTGGTTCTTCACCTCTCTAATCAAACACATACAGATTTTTCCTTCCAAAGAGTTCCAGAATCACCTGACTTCTCTCCGTGTTCACCTCTACCCCTAATTTGGATCATTGCATGAAATACCCTCCTGTTCCTGCCCTTCCCCTACACCCGCCCTTTGCCTGATTAACTCCTATTTATCTGCTGAGATTCAGCTCACATCCCCTCTCTTGCTACGATCCTCAATTGTCTACCCGCCTACCTTTCTTCTCTCCCACCTCTTATTCCCTCTGTTCAGTAGCTCAGATCCTGTATTGAGCCTCCACATGCATCTTTATTATTGCTCTTAACACCCAGTCTCATGATTCCCTATCTATGTGCCTATTTCTTCCCTACAACACAAGCACCTTGAAGTCAGGGACTGTGTCCTAGCCAACTTACTAATCTCCATCCCAAACACAGGCTGGGCATATAGCAGGCACTCAATCAATGTTCTTTCATAAAAGAAGTGTGCACACATGCTTTACCTATCCTTGTGAGCTCCTTCTCTGCGAGAAATGTGAAACTGTTCATAGCACAAACAGGCAAAGGCACAGAGATAGGGCACAGATGGTAAGACAGCAAGGAGGAGGTAGAAAGCAAGATTAACAATGGCAGTGTTAAGAACAGAAAGGGGAAATGCTGATGGCAAAGGGGCTGTTAAGATCATCATACCAGTTGAGGAAGGAGACAATGACCCTATGATCAAGGACAGCAGAACAGAGGTTGAGAGGAAAGGATGGAGCTGAGAAAGTTCTAATAGGAGTTGATGGCCGAATGTTTGCAGGGAATACACTGTTCTTCTACTGCTTTGTAACACACGACCACAAACTTAGCAGTTTAGAACAATCTTCATTTGTAGCTTGCAGTTCTGTAGGTCAGAATTCCAGACACAGCATGGCTGAATGCTATGCTCAGGGCCTCACAAGGTTAAAGTCATAGTATCAGTGGAGGTCTCTGCTCATCAAGCTCATGGGGCTGTGGGCAGAATTCACTTCCTCCTCTCAGTTGTGGACACAGAGGTCCAAAGCTTTCTTGCTGAATGCAGCCAGGGGGAGAGGGAGCATCTCAGCTCCCAGAGACCACTTGCATTTCTAGCCATGTGGCGTCTCCAACTTCAAAGCCAGCAAAAGCAAATCTCCCTACACCAACTCCCTCTCACATGACTATTTTCTTTCTTCAGAAAAAGCCTGATTTCTTAAGGGCTCACCCGATTAGACCAGGGTAATCTCCATTTGCCTTTGCAAAATCCCTTCCTAGCAGCACCTAGTGTTTGGTTGAATAACTGGGGAAAGGTGTGCTCCTTCACCAGAGGATGCAGAGCCCGGGGTCATCTGAGAACTCGGCCACTGAGAGGAAGGACAGGAAGTATACAGTCAGACGGTGAGGGGTCAAGCAGCAAACCCTGGAGCAACAGAGGAGCCATTAAACTTGAAAACACAGAAGGCCGAAGACTTTTGCTGGGAATGTAAGTTCAAATTTAGATATTTGAAGTACAAAGCTAAAGAGAAAAATAATCGCAACTGACTTTTTTTGTATTTAAGTATAAAAGAATGTCTCCTGCTAGCCTACTTTATAAGGGCTGAGCCTCCACAGTATTTTTTTTTTTCAAGAATATAAAATTATTGGTGGAAAAAAAATAAATTGTTAAGGAAACTGATCTTTAGGAAATACGGGGTGAATTATACTTTATAAAAATATTTTGCGCAGCTCAGCTATCTGTGAGTTCTAAAGAATATCCTCTAACTCATAATGGGTTGTAGAATGTGTCTGAAAATTAGGAGTCAGATTTTTATTCTCTAATTCTTAAGAGAACCTGGCCCTAAGTTTTCATTACAGTCAGCATTTCTCCCTCATGGCAGGAAATGGCAGTCTGCCGGATAATGGCCTTGCATATTTCCGGCAGCTGAAGACCTCAGTGTGAAAAGTCACAGGGTAATTTTTCTTCTTCCTCACAATCTATCCAAAAGTCTAAAATATCAGCTACACACAACAGCACTTCCAGAGACTACTAAACGGTCTTGCATTGTCTAGTTAAATAAATTTCCATCATTCCTTCCACTTGCCCATGAATTACCCAGATCCCAGGCATTGAAGGCAGGAGAAAGGAAATGAATGTAACTGAACGATGTCTGAATGTGTCTTGTAGAGATGGGGAGGCAGAGGAAGACCAAATTAATGGCACATCATTAGATGCAATCGGACACATGCTGATGGAGATAGATCTGAGGTGCTGGGGCGCTCCCAGGATGGAGATGAACCTGAAAAACCCAGACAGAGGATTGATCGTAAAACACTTTTGATACCAGGGCTGGGTAGTCTTGTCTTGCTGTGTTATGTACATGTTTGGGAACCAAATCTCTACACTACTTTTCTTTCAGAATTTGTATCTCAGTTTTTAAACATGATTGAGGTACAATTTAAGTATAAGAAATTGCTATTTGAAGTGTATAATTTGATCGGTTTTGACACTTGTTAGAATCGTGTACACTTGAGAAGTTATTGCCACAATTAAAATAACAGATACATCCATTATCCCCCCAAACTCTCCCTGTGTCCCTTTGCAATCCTTTTTCTTTCCACTCCCACCCAAGTAAACTGGCAATCACTGATCGGCTTTCTGTTATTTTAGGTTACTTTGACTCTTCCAAAAATTTCTATAAATAAAACAATGAAACCATAAAGTATCTTCTCTCTCTCTCTTCTTTGCCTGTCTTCAGCATAATGATTTTGAGATTCCTCCATATTTTGGCTTGTTTTCATTCCTTTATTACTTTTCATTGTGGAGTTCTATTCCACGGTAGGGATATGCCCATAATGTGTTTATCCCTTCCCCTGTTGATAGACATTTAGGTTGTTTCCCTTTGGGGGTTATTACAAATAATACTGATATGGATACTTGTGTACAAGTCTTTATGCAAACATATGCTTCTCTTTCTTTTCAGTAAAAATCTAGGAATGGAATGGCTACATTATATATTTAACCTACAAAGCTGCAACATTGTTTTCCAAAGTGGTTGCACCAATTTTCCATCCTCACAACAATGTATGACCGTTCCAATTAATACACAACATTGTTTTCCAAAGTGGTTGCACCAATTTTCCATCCTCACAACAATGTATGACCGTTCCAATTAATATACAACATTGTTTTCCAAAGTGGTTGCACCAATTTTCCATCCTCACATTCTTGCCAAAAATTGGCATGCTCAGTCTTTTCAATTTCAGTCAACCTGATGGGTGTATAATGGTGTCTCATTATGGTTTCAATTTGTACTTCCCTGTTGACTAATGAGGTTGAGCATCTTTGTAGATGTTTATGGGACACTTAAAAATTTTTTTTTCATGTGTAAAGTGTTCAAATCTTTTGGCTGATATTTATTATTGAGTTGTAAGACTGAAGGGGTTTAAGCAAGATAGTGTCATAATCAAATTTGTGTTTTAGAAAAAAAACACTCAAGCAGGAAATACTGAGAGTGAAGACCAGGGTAGAAGCACAGAAAAGGGGGTAGTTGGGATACTGGAATAGGTCTGGCAAGAGTGGTCAAGCAGCAAACCCTGGAGCAACAGAGGCTTTTGCTGGGAAGACAGGTTCAAATTTAGATATTTGAAGTACAAAGCTAAAGAGAAAAATAATCGCAACTAAGTGACTTTTTGTATGTAAGTATAAAAGAATGTCTCCTGCTAGACATAAGGGCTGAGCCTCCACAGTAGTTTTTTCAAGAATATAAAATTATTGGTGGAAAAAAAATAAATTGTTAAGGAAACTGATCTTTAGGGAATACGGGTGAATTATACTTTATAAAAATATTTTGCACAGCTCAGCTATCTGCAAGTTCTAAAGAATATCCTCTAACTCATAATGGGTTGTAAAATGTGTCTGAAAATTAGGAGTCAGATTTTTATTCTCTAATTCTTAAGAGAACCTGGCCCTGAGTTTTCATTACAGTCAGCATTTCTCCCTCGTGGCAGGAAATGTAAGTTAGTCGCCACGGATGAAGAAGAGACAGCTCTGAAACAGAAGTGACAGGTACTAGTGACCATTTTTGTACATAAGAGTTCATGAAGAGGGAGGAAATCAGATTCACTTGGAAATGAGGATCTAGAATTCACACCTGTAATCCCAGCACTTTGGGGGGGAGGAGGGGCAAGATGGAAGATCACTTGAGGACAGGAGTTTCAAACAAGCCTGAATAATACAGTGAGACCCCCACCTCTACAAAAAAATAAGGAAAATCAGCTAGGTGTGCTGGTACAAACCTGAAGTCCCAGCCACTTGAGAGGCTGGCACAGGAGGCTTGCTTGAGCCCAGGAGTTCAAAGGCTGCAGTGAGCTCTGATTGAGCCACTGTACTCTAGCCTGGGCAACAGAGCAAGACCTAATCTCTAAAATAAATAAATATTAAAAAATAAATAAAAATAAAACCAAATATCTCGAATATTTGTCCCCTCCAAAACTGATGTTGAAATTTGTTATTGTGGTAATTATTGGAATCATTGGTATTGAAAAGTAGGTGGTATTTAGGACATGAGGGCTCTGCCCTCATGAATGGACTAATGCCATTATCATGGGAGTAGGTTTGTTATCTTGGGAGTAGTCTGTCCCCCTTTGCATTCTTTCTTTTTCTCTTTCTCACCTCTTGCCTTCCACCAAGTTAGAAGATTCCTGCCAGACATCACCTTCTCATTCCCTTGCTCTTGGACTTACCAGCCTTTGGAACTGTGAGAAAATCAATTTCTGTCTATCACAGACTACCCTGTCTGTTGTATTCTGTTATAGCAGCACAAAGTGGACCAAGGCGGACAGCTGGTACTGGAAAGTGGAGTAGTTGTTATAACAAATGCCTGAAAAGGTGGAGGTGACTTTGGAACTGAGTAAAGGGTAGAAGCTGGAAGAATTTGGAGGACCAGGTTAGAAAAAGCCTAGCCTGCCGGAACACAGCAGTAAGGGTGGCTACAGAATTCTAGGTTTTTACACCTATTTCCTGGCAGTATATGATGTGTCTTTTGTCACCTACCATCCTATCGCAGATAAGATGTTTGACACCTAGCAGATTATTTTTTCATTTGTTTGTAGGTAACATCTCTCTCTTTCTGAGGTTATAGGATTCTCTATGGCTGGGGTTCACAAATTTTAGGAAGAAGTATCTGATCTTTTTGCAACATTATAGCAGGGCAGTGGGTGGGGATTTTATTTAAATCTGAAGATATACTATAGCTTTCATTTGGGGAAATTTATTCCATTGTTTATTTCACATCTTTAGTTTAATTTTCTCATGGGAAATCCTATTAGGTGGACATTGTATCTCTTGGATATAGTATTCTTAGGGTTTATCTTGTACCCTTTTAAAATTATGTTCTGGGAGAGTCTATCAGCTTGATATTTTAGTATTTAGGTCTGCAGCAACATCCATTATTTTATTCAATTCTATTAGATTTTTTTTTTTTTTTTGGAGACAGTCTCACTCTGTTGCCCTGGGTAGAGTGATATGTTGTCAGAGCTCACAGCAACCTCAAACTCTTGTGCTCAATCAGTCCTCTTGCCTTAGCCTTCTGAGTTGCTGGGACTACAGATGTGTGCCACAATGCCCACCTAGGTTTTCTATTTTTAGTAGAGACAGAATCTCCCTCTTGCTCAAGGTAGGTTTTGAACTCATGAGCTCAAGCAATCTACCACCTCAGCCTCCCAAAGTGCTAAGATTACAAATGTGAGCCACTGCACTCGGTCCCTATTAGATTTTTTTTCTGGAAAACATTTTAACTTTAAAGCTATTTTTTCAACAGTCTGCTCATAGCAGCAGTATCTCCAAGGACGCTCATTAATGTAGTTGCATATATAATACAATCAAAATATAATATTAAAACAAGACAAGCAGTGAACCTCAAAGGGGGCAGAATAGGTGGGATTTGGATGGGCATGAAGCAGTGAGACCGCGCCCTACCCTACCCTACCCAGGGGTCCTTTTTCTATAAGAGCAATTTTGAAACATCCCTTTTGTGATTCTGAAATGAAATCTACAGACAACATAATCTGTATAATTACAAAAAAAAATCCTTTGTAACAGAAGTCAGAAACAAAGGGATAGTCATTGAAAATAAAAATAAAACATATCTTGATACGTAAAGGTGCAAGTCTTTCACAGAAGACACCAATAATCAAATGTACATAGATAGCTGCGTATTATGACACAGACAGGGTGTGCAGACGGGCCTTATGGGAGACGTACACACCACGAGTTGTATTGCAATTAATGACATGATGTTCCAGAGTGATGAAAAACGCTTAGTAAAGTTTCGAAAAAAGTGAAGTACAATCTTCCTTTGATTTACATGGCAGTGCATTTGTGGAAAAGTCAGTGTATATAATAACCTCGCCAAAATATGGTACTACTCATGTTTTTCTTTCCTGCATTGCTTGAGCCAATGTTTATTTTTATTTTTTTCTTAGAAAAGTTTTTAAAGCGACAAATGTTCCTGAGCTCAGTTTTACTCATATTATAAAGACTCTGATAGTCTTAGAGTTATTTTCTGCATAATCTGCAGTTTCATTTTTATTTCCTCAATGATCAGGCTATTTTAAAAACATTTTTAACTTTTTTTTAGTTTATATTTGTTATTTGTTCCTAGTTCCATTAGACTATACTCATAAAATGTAGTTTGAGGTATTTAAATATTTTGGAATTTAATGAGGCTTTCCTTGTGGCTTTAGAATTGTGTGTGTTTTATTATGTATCTGGCTTTATTTTCTTTTACCTGTCTGGCTTTTTAAAATGTGTATA
Organism: Nycticebus coucang; assembly: GCF_027406575.1. NCBI lineage: Eukaryota > Metazoa > Chordata > Mammalia > Primates > Lorisidae > Nycticebus > Nycticebus coucang. Next base: position 47,157,906 of record NC_069799.1, on the reverse strand, counting down.
ATTCTAACGGGTACAAGTGCAGTTTTGTTACATGGATATATTCTGTAGTGGTGAAATCTGGGCTTTTAGTGTAACCATCACCTGAGTAATGTACATTGTAACAATTAAATAATTTTTCATCCCTCTCCCTTCCCATCCTTCCAAGGCTCCAATGTCTGCTATTCCTTACCCTGCGTCCATGTGTACACATTAATTAGCTTCCACTTATAAGTGAGAACATGTAGTATTTGTCTTTCTATGTCTGAGTTATTTCACATAAAATAATAGCCTCTAATTCCATCCATGTTGCTGGAAAAGATATACCTTCATTCTTTTTTTTTTTTTTTAATACCAGGACAGTATTCCTGTGTGTGGAATCATTTACCATTCACCCATTGACAGGCCCTTCGCTTGATTCCAAATGTTTGCTATTGTGAATAATATTGTAATAAGCATATGAATACAGATAATCTTTTTGATTTAATAATTTCTCTTCTTTTGGGTAGATCCTGATGAACATGCAAAAGTCTTCAACAAAATACAAGCAAACAGAATATAATAGCATATCAAAAATATAACTTATCATGATCAACTGGATTTTATTCCAGGGATGTAAGGATGGTTCAACATACAAAAATCAATGAATGTGATTCATCATGTAAACAACAGAAGGAAAAACAAAAACCATATGATCATCTCAATAGATACAGAAAAAGCATTAGACAAAATTCAACATCCCTTCATGATAAAAACCAAATAAGGCATAGAAGGAACATACCTCAAAATGATATACGTCATATATGAGGTCAGACAATACAGTTCATGAACTCATCCTAGAAAAAGTGTTACATACCTCATTGCTGAATATCATCACAGTCACCTTCAAACTATACCCCTTGGGAAACTATGCACGGATGCCAGAGCTTAGTCCAACTCTTCAAAGCAATTTTAGAATTCTTTTTTTGGAATGGTTATTGCTGTTTTTGCCGTACGAGGTCTGACAAGTTGGCAAGCTCATCCTAGCCTGGGACTCAGAGAGATGAAACAGAAAATTGCTTATTATGCCACATAATGTTTTGTACACGTCTGATGATAGCCACAGTTTGCAGATTAACCCATTCTTACAGGCATTGATACATCAAGTTATATCTAAAGCAATAGTATTCTGAGAAAACTACAAACTATGTATGGGTAAGAAGGATAATTACTCTTCAAGTTATAGCAACACCAGAAAGCACACGTAGAACATTCTTCCTAGTAAAGTATCTCAGGAATGGAAAAAAAATAGCCGATGTACTCAGTACTACTGTGAAACCAATTTAGAATCACTCACACTTGCATATGAAGAATGAAACATAACTATAGCCTAGGATGAAGGAGGGAAGGGGAGAGAGAGCGGAAGGGAGGGGAGTGGGTTGATAGAGGGAGGGTTAGGAGGGGGACCACTCCTATGGAGCATATTGCAAGTACCAGTTGGATCTATCGGGTGTAGAACACAAATGTCTTAATGATGTAATTGGGTAAATGAGGTGAAAGCTATGTTGATTAGTAGGATATAAGCACTCCAATTTGTATAAATAATCAACACATTGAATCCCATATTGGCATAAATGTATTTATGATCTATATACAAATGACTTAATAATAATAAAAAAAAAAAGCAGCACAGGGCTGTGGGAAATCAGATGACACTCACACTCTGATTCCGCTACTCATCCTGTGTCACCTGGGGCAAGGTACAGAAGCCCTGCTTCTCAGTTTCTCTGCCATTAAATACGAAGATAATATCTTCCATATAAGATAGTGGCAGGGTTAAATGATATAGTATATGGGAATCATACAGCTATTTCATTATTGTTAAGTACAATATGGTCAGGCAGTATTTAGGCCTGTGTATGTGAACAAGACAGCTGTTATAAAATTCAAGTTTTAATATTTCCTTTCTTCCAGAGAGTCCGAGGTTGGAGGATTGCTTGAGCTGGAGAGTTAGAGACCAGCCTACACAAAGCAAGACCCCATCTTTACTAAAAATAGAAAAATTAGCCAGGCATTCTGGTGGGTGCCTATAGTCTCAACTATTCTGGAGGCTGAGACAGGAGGATCGCTTGAGCCCAGGAGTTTGAGGTTGCTATCAGCTTGCTATGAGCTATGATGGCATGTTACTCTGGGCAACAGAGTGAGACTCAGTCTCATAAAAACAAACAAACACACAACCCCCTCCCCCCAGAAACTTAAGTGTAACTGATAAAGCATTTTCAAAAAAGAGCATTAACACAATTAAGGGTTATTTCTTTCAAATTATCAATTATATTGTATATCCAGTGGTTTAAAAAAATGGTTCACTTTTCTATTGGAGATTAACTAGCTTTGTTCCTGGTGTAACACTTGGTGGGAAGCAATGGAATTTTTTAAAGTAATAAAACTTGTAATAAATGATTTATTGGAACTATGCCAGTAGATTTACTAACAGGGGAATGTTTATGCAGCGTTAAGAATACTGATGCAGCTATTTTTTAAACTGTGTGATGAGATGAAAATGAGGATTATGAGACATGGAGACTCACAATTACTGATGACTCCTATCCCAGAGTTTGTTCCATGTGCTTGATGAGATGAATGAATTCTTTCATTTCAGGCCCATAACAAACCTATGAGGTAATTGCTATTATCATTCCCATTTTTCTGAGGAGAAGATGAAGACTAGAGAAATTCAGTGTTTTCCCCAAAGTTTCAAAGCTGGTAACAGGCAAAAAACTGTGAACTCAAGAATCCTGGCTCCAGATCCCATGTTCTTAAATGCTACACGGCACAGTCTTTCTGCGGAAGCAGAGCTGGAGCTACCAGGCTTAAGGATGAAGCTCAAGGTCAGTGCTAGTCTGTCTGTCTAAGCAGATGACAGTTTGTTCTCGTAGGCACAGTGGGAAAAGTTTAGTTTTGCCTAACTGGAAATGAGGGAGAGGATGCGTGTAATTACCCCTCTGGTTCCTGAGAGGGAGGTGAGGGAGGACATGGAGCGGGGCTTCCCATCATGGATGGTCTTGGACCTTCCATATCCCACTGTTTCCCCCACATCTTAAAATTGCTGGACACATGGGTTAGAGCAGTGATTTTCAACCGGTGTGTTGCAAAAATTTTAAAGATCATCAATTAAATTATTTTCAAAAGAAGTTCAAAGCACAGTAAGTATACCCCCCTTTTTACCCTTTTTTAAAATCAACATAATTTAAGTGTGCCAAGGAAGCCTAACTATAGGTCCAAGTGTGCCATGAGATTAAAAAAAAGTTGAAAAACACTGGGGTAGAGCAAGACTAGTGAATTCCATCTCTCCAACAACCACAATGAAGGCAGGGTTTGATTGAAAAAAAGTAAGAAATTTAATTTTAGACACGGCAAGTCCAAATACACCACTTTGTGTCACAGAAAATAGAATTTGTTCTACCACGGGAGACAGTATAATAGAACAGAGTAACAGTATAATAGACTATCTAAGTGGGAAAACAATGTTCAAGGAAGTGTACACGTCGTGTGAAGATACTTTATTAAGATCAAAGGTGTTTCATTATATTTACTTATAAACCTTTACTTGTCAAAACGAAAATAAATAATACAAATCTGTATCTGCAGGAAGATTTTTAACAACATAGTTTTGTAAGTCAATGAGAAGTTTACATGTTTGTTAATTTTAAAATGTAGATACATTTGATCATTCTACGATAGCAGGAACACCAGCCTTAAAGATACCCCACACGTCCCTGTTCGTCAGTACAATCATGGTAATAAAACTGTATTTCAATTTCACCTTTTAATTTTTAACCAGCTCTAATTTGTCAATTATGGGGATATAAAATTTTCTTTTAAATATATGAACTTAACAAAAGTAAACTTTCCTCTTGTGTCAAATAGTGGCTGACACTCCATCATCCTGTGGTCAGGCTGCTAACGGGGAGCAGCACAGTGGCTTTCCTCCTTGCTGGAAAAGGGGCTTGGCAGCGAAGGCAGCAAAGAATTACGGGTCTTGTGTTACAGTTATCAAGGAACTGTTGGATTTAGCCCTGCCTTATTCAATTTTAATCAAATCTCTCTTCAAGCATCAAGATGGCCACATAAACCCCACTTTTAAGACTACGCATACTGCCCGATTCCTCAACATTGCCAAAGTGCCCTTTTCTCTTTGTTATTTTGCAAATATTGTTCATGAGCTGGGTGGTTCATGCCCAGAGTCTAGAGCAAATATTGTTCATGAGCTGGGTGGTTCATGCCCAGAGTCTAGAGCAAATATTGTTCATGAGCTGGGTGGTTCATGCCCAGAGTCTAGAGCAAATATTGTTCATGAGCTGGGTGGTTCATGCCCAGAGTCCCAGCTACTCTGGAGGCTGAGGGGGGAGGATCGCATGAGCCTAGGAGGTGGAGGCTGCACTGAACTGTAATCACATCACTGAACTGCAGGCGGAATGACGGAGTGAGATCCCATCTCTTAAAAAAATAAAATTATTCCGGTTCTGGTCTGGACAGTTACACTTTTTCTTATCATTCCCACCACTACCACTACCATAAAGGACTTCGTTTCCACTATTACCACAATCTCTGTCCCCAAAGTTAAGAACTGAAGAAATTATCTGCTAATGGGAAAAAAAAAGTCAACGTGGGCATTTCAGGGTAAAGAATTTGAACTGTCTAAATTATTCAGATGATTGCCTAAATGATACATTTCCTGTCATTCTTTGTCCAAGAAGTCTTGATTTATAGGAAATTTTAGTCGACGTTCAAAGAAGGGAATACCCAGACCAGCTAATTAAGACTCGGACTTCTATTAGAGCTGCTACTCAACTTTAAAGTACAGCTTTAGTATCAGATTTGGGAATCTACCTCCTCACTATTTTTTTTTTTCCAAACAAAATTGCCTGCTATATTTAACCAATAAACTTAGAAATCACTGTTTGGATTGTGTTATTACACATAACATTTAGTCTGATTACCTAACTATTTTGGAGTGAATGTATATCGAGGCAGGGGAGAAGCTGTCTTTGTTTCTAATAATAATTTGACATGTCTCAAGGAAATCCAGGGACTAATGCTAGCAAGTGTGGGGTGTGCCTGTGATGCACCTGTGGGTCTATTTGTGTAAAGGTCAGGTATTTACATGGAATGTTGACCTGGATTTGTAAAACTACTGTTTTATATTAGGACATCTTTACATATAATCAATTTATTTTATCAATAGCCCCATTTGATATTTAAAAAAATATGCCTTTCAAATATTTCATAAATATATAAAAGTTCACTACATTCTATATTTCTTTAAACATGACACCTAAACTCTCTTTATAAATCAACAAAATAAAACTATTTTCTGTTCGGAAGTCACAGATGCAGTGATTTTCAATTGGCAGGGCCTTACTGCATGCAAGAATGGCAGGCATGTTCCCTTGTAAGAACTTACAGATATTTCTAGTACTATAGAACTATATATTATAGTTCTGAACTATATATTATAATCCACTCATTAGAGATCAGTAGTATCAAAGAAAATGAGAGATCCCATCTAAATATTTACAATATGCGAGTCTTTCTTAAACTTCTTTAACACTGGCAAAGTTTGAATGGAACCTGGAAAGTGTTAAGAATCATTTTGATGACAAAAAAGTAAATTAACACGACATAATCGACCTAAAAAGCTTCTTGTGCAAATTTAAAGATATGGTGATGAGGCCAGGTGTGGTGGTTCATGCCTGTAATCCTAGCACTCTGGGAGGCCAAAGTCAAAGGATTGCTTATGTCCAGGAGACTGAGAACAGCCTCAGTAAGAGCAAAGCCCTGTCTCTACTAAAAACAGAAAAATTAGCTGGGTGTGATGGTGTGCACCTGTAGTCCCAGCTACCTGGGAGGCTGAGGCAGGCAGATTGCTCGAGGCTTGAGCCCAGAAGTTGGAGGTTTGCAGTTAGCTATGATGATGCCATAGCACTTTACCCAGGGCAACAGAGTCAAACGGTCATAAACACACACACACACACAAAAAAAAGGGGGGGGGCAAGACACTATTGCAAGAGGGACTTTGCCTAACAAATGCAATCAGTATAACCTGGTTTCTTGTACCCTCAATAAATCCCCAACAAAATTAAAAAAAAAAAGATGTGATAAATTGCACATATTAAAAAAATTACATTTTCTTTAATAGTATCAGTAATATATGAACATGTGTAAGTTTTTAGAATAGGAATCATATTCTTATAATATGTTGGGAAAATCCAAATCTGTCTAAAAAAAACCTTTTTTTGTGACTCCAGAACTGTATTCTGAAAATTTACAAATACAAACGTTCTTTGTAATCGTTTCTTGCCCCAGAACACTACCATTCTTACTAAGATTAATGCCATAAGGAAAGGTTTTGAGTTATATATAATAATTTTTTAAAATCTGTTTTCTCTGCTTAAGTATATTGGAAATACTTGGGATATGTGAATTACTTCAAATGAAACTTTTATGAAATTTCTAAACAGATCAAATATTTCTAATAAAAAATCAGTGTCTGAAAAAAAAATAAAGTCTGTGTTCTCTTATTAAATATTTGCTGAGATGCTGACACATACTCATAAGACATTCTCAACCTATAATGTGAAAATTCATTCAAGGTAAATTTTCAGTTATTCCTTTAAGAAAGATTTTTAAAATGCATACAACTGAGAACATGTTGGGGATCTATAAGAAAAAGTTTGTACTTTCTGAACAGCAAGAAGACTCTTTCTCTCAGCCCAGGTAAACCTGTGATGATCCATCCACTTGGAAGCAGCAAAGCTGCCCTTCCCCAGGTTGCTAAGCTGATGCCAACCAACTGCCAGCACACACACTTAATGGCAGTGTCCAGGTCTGAGCACAGGAGGAGCACGAAGTCTCCATGTCTCTTTGAACAATCCAGTCACGTCTTGGAGACAGAGCTACATTAAAGACAACTAGAAGGTTCAAAGTTTTGCTGACAATACAGTACTGTGCAAATTTTGATTCTGGATCTTATACTCGCCCACTGTGTTTGAAATAAGGCTGTAAAAAGATACGAACAAAAGCGGCATTCAATGTTAACCAAGATTACACACCGATGACAGTGATACAGATTTATAAACCCTACCACCAAAATGGTAACTGATTTAATCATGCACTTTATAAAAAAAAAAAAAGATGATGTGGACATTTCCCTTAGTTATGAATGTAACCAGCTCACTGGTACCCAATGGGCTTCTGTCTCTAATTTGTCAAAAGTTGTCTTTAGTTCATTGAACGCCATGGTGAGATCATCATTTATGATAATTTTGTCAAAAAGGTGGCCATATTGACTTTCCATTATTTGTGCAGATTTAATCATTTCTTGAAAGTCTTCTTCCTGCAAAAGGAATATTTTTTAAAAAAACTTTAACTAGGCAATCACCTCATTTCACATCAATGCAAACACTCTACTATTGGTTTACCCAGTGCTGTTGAGTTCAGTCTTTCACCTCAGCCAGAAATAAAAATTATCCCTTTTTATCTTGGAATATCCAGATGCCATAATTTCTAATACTCTCATTCTGATTTGATTGTATTGAAATTGCTGCAAAAAGAGGCGAGGCACCTGTAGCTCAGTGGTTAGAGCGCTGGCCCTGTGTGCCAGGGGTGGCGGGTTCAAACCTGGCCTGGGCCTGCTTAAAAAAAGAAAAAGAAAAAGAAACTGCTGCAAAAAGAGTCAAAAGTCCTGCCTCAACTGAATTTCAGGATGATCAGTCACTAACTCACCATCCCTGAGTATGTCAGTATTAAAATAGCTGCTCAAGGGGGAAAGAAGAACAGTTTGCTCTGATGCTTTGCTGCATCATTTATGCTTATTCATAGGAAGGAATTTATAGTATAAACTCCTTTTTCAGAACTGGGAACATTTATAAAAGGAGCGTTATCATGTTCTTCCTATGTCTCATTAGAAGTGTTTCAAGGAGCACCTGATGTCTGACCTTTCTGAAGCTAGAAAGTATTTTAGTTGGCTATAAATGAATATAAATATAATATAAATATTTGTTATCTCTTATTATTTTCATTGAGAAACCTTTAAATTTATAAATAGTACAATTACTCTTTACATTGCAACATAATAAAATAATTTCAGAGTCCACATGTCAATGTCACTAAGATTTTGCAATAGAAAATTTAACTTTCCTATTATTTAAGAGACTTGAAGAACTAACATCACAAGACAATACCTTTCAGACAATACCTTGGCTATGTTTGAGGCATATTAGAAAAAAGGTACTTATCAAATATTGGGAATCAAAAACATGGTCTGTATTTGTAACTATTATGACTAGCTTACAAATTAATACAAACTAAGGTTAAAGAGGAGCTAATTAGTCATTAATACACCACAATCACCACTTCTGGTAACATTTGACATGAAATACAAATACTGTTGAATAATATTAGTCTATTTGTTCTATAAGGTTAGACAACGAAGTTTCAAACTCATCCTAGAAAAAGCGCTGCATAACTCACTGCTGAGTGTCACTATGGTCACCTTGGGAAGCTATGCTCTGATGCCAGTGGCTAGTCTACCCTTCAAAGCAATTTTGGAACTGTTTTTCTGGAATGGCTATCAGAGCTGTCATCATATAAGGTCTGACATATAAGGTCCAAACTCATCCTAGAAAAAATGTTTTGAAGGGTGGACGAGATGCTGGCATCTGGGCACAGCTTCCCAAGGCAAGTACTTTGAAGGTGACCACAGTGATATTCAGCAATGAGGAATGTGGCGCCTTTTCCAGGAGGAGTTCATGAACTCAATTGTCTGAGCACATATGCCCCAAATGGGGCTTTTTTTCTTTTGCGGTGCCAAATATCCAAGGAGATTAAGTGTGGTAAATTATTAAATGTTTCATTAGACTATTATAAACTATATACTACTACTAACAATAACTGCCTTTGGTATTTTTAGCTTTAAAAATATAAAGTTAGTCTGAAAATAATTTGTCTAACTTTTATATAAGGTTCAACCTTACAAAAGTCTGAAATGTATGCATAACAGTGTAAAAATTAGTTTTGAGTCAATTTAACATGAAGATCTATTAGAAGAAACACAAAAAGTGCAATTGCTCAAAATGTACGTACATAAATATAATTCATTTATAGATTTTTGGTCACAATTTCACCTGTTACAGACTATCTGATTTGCTATTTATGTCTTAGCAACAAACATCGTCACACTTACTGTAAAGGGCTTGGCGGCACCCTGGTCATCTCTGCTTGATATAATCTTTGCATTTTTTCTTGTCTCTCTCAAACGCTCTATTGATGGAGGCTTTATAAATATCACATAGGGCTTAAATTCTAGTGTCCTTAAATGCTTGACTGTCTGCAAAGAAGAAAAGAACTTTTCTTAAATTTTTTTCATAGCATCGTGAGTTACTCAATTTTCTTTCCAAGTTGAACATTCCTCACAATTATTCTCTAATTAAGGTCAGTAAGTCTTTTGATACATTATGATTTTATCCATTAAATGGTGCAAACACCCTTGAAAAGAAGTTGGAGAACGCAACTTGCACTTTAAAATGTTTGGAAATACACTATATCATTAACATTGTACAGACGTGGCTAAAAATACCACAAGACTGGTTTTTAGATCAAATGACAGACGTGATGGCTTAGATAACCTTCTGATCTTGGAGGTCTCCCAACCACCCCATTTAAGCGTGAGTTCTGCTTGAGAACAGATGAACTTGTTCATCTTCTCAGAGTGCCCTTGCTCGGAAGCCTGCCCACATCCCCTCATCAAATATCTTATGTTAGGTACTCTGTGCTCTTGGGGACTCATCTGTAGCCAAGGGTGAGAGTGAAGGGTTATTTTCGATCTCTGTGTCAGGGCTTTTTGCAACATGAATATAAATCCTAACTCTGCTGACAGGTCAGGCCAGCAGGCTACGTATGTCCGTAAGCAAGAGTGGACAGTGGCAGTGTTAGGTGTTTGGTGGTGGAGGGGTGAAGAGGCTCTGGGGAGGAAGGACTAAAATGACAGAGTGGGAGGCGGAGTGCGGCTGGACTCTGCACACCGCAGAGAGGTGGCACAGAGGTGCTGCACCGCCCCATCCACATCCTTGCATCCATAGCCGTGCCAGAATCGGAAGTCAGCCTGATGCTGATTCTTGGGAATCTCGTACTCCAAATTCACTTCCTTAAGTTGTACAAAAGGCAGGTCATTCTGCCATTTGGAGGTTGTGCACCCTGGGGTGCAGCTGTGGGTGAAAGGAGACTCTGTAGTCCCTGGGATGGGGAAAATGCAGTGGCTTGGGTATCTTCTGGAGGATATGGTTTGACTGGGAATCAAATGGCTTCACCACCCTGGCATTCCCAGTCTGGAGTATTCCTAAGGCTCTCCCAGACAGCTGCAACAGCGATCTCAATCAGCACAACCCCTGAGAAATGCCCGCAGCTCTGGCGGGCGTAACATTACTAGGACAGGTAAAGAACCAACATCAGAGAAAGGGGACAGAGCCAGACGTCCACTGGTAAAAATCATAAACACTCCACACCTAACACGTAAGGATATACACATTATGCATGGAACAATATAGAAATAATCAGAGTCACATACTCGGCAAACACAGAATATAAACAAGAGTTACAAACACACATTTTGTAACGTGGGTTTCCACTCCTCATTCTTAATAATATTATGGGTTGTCTTTCCCACCAAAGATGTCTCAAATGACATTTAAATGCTTTTGTCATCTTAGAAAAGCCATATGCAGAGGGTACCAAAAATGCACACATATTTTAAAAAAGAAAAAAACGTATTAACCCCTTGGTGACGAGCAATTTTACACAGAAGTTATCCCATGTCACTAGCTATTATTACTCCAGGGACACGAGCAGGAAAGCTTTTATGATATCCTATATTACACGGTTTTAGAAATTATAATAACTAATGGAAGTACAAACACGGGTTAACTTGTGATCGGCCAACAAATCTGGGCACAAAAACGCAAGTGAACTTGTGATCCATCTATAATGTGTTAACCTGTAATAATACTCAATACACACCGATGACATTTCTTATCTTGTCTGCTGTGTCTCATATCTTTTGTCACGGCACAAGTCAAACATAACTTGAATATTACCATTTTAATACAGTTGTTCCTTTCTTAAAATGTGCATGCATTTTTGGGCATCCTTTGTAAATGTCCAAAGTGAGGAGCGGGCTTTGGATTTACCTCATATGGAAATGCCCACATGGAGGGAGAGAAGGGGATTGAATAGTTTACTGTTTACTTACATGAGGCTGGACATCCAATAAGCAGACTTTGTTTTTTGCAAGGACGGAGCGAACCGAGTCTATACTTGTGCCGTAGTAGTTATTTTTATATTCACCGTATTCAATGAACCTGTAGAAAATTAGAGATGCATCAGAATCATCTGTGAATTACACACACACACAAAAAAGGCAAAACAAAACAAAACATAGGTGGCAAGATACGATTCATAGGTAAAAGACGTTTTTTGCTGAACGTGTAATTTTTACTATGTTTAATAAAATAAATAGGGCCAAGGACTTCAGAATTTCAATTTTAAAAAATCATCTATTTTACGTTTTCACATTTATAACACTTGCTTGTATTACACGTGAGCAGAAAAAAAGTACGTTAGCCCAGTGGTGTTCTAAAGTTTTCCATCATCCCCTTTTTTAGAACTAATGCAATGTAATAAAACAGCAAATAAGCCAAACAATAGAAACTACTGAAATTTTGCTGCACGCGGCAGAGTAACCCCATGTGGCCTCAGAACTCTGGGCACTGGGTGGTGGCTAATGGAGCCAAGACAGCCGATCGCGTGCTATAAAAACACGATCACCGAGCCAAATGTGAAAAAAGCATTTTGATGTTTCAATAAAATCCCGCACTCCTGCCTTAAAACACACGTTGTTTCTGATACCCTATGATACACATGCTTCAGCAAATGGAAAGCCCGAGGGGAAGAAACCCGAGCCCCGGCCAGAGGAGACGGCGTAAGCAAGACGGTCCCCGCCCGATATTTCTGCTTTTTGTGTGTGTGTGTGTGTGTGCACGTGGACCAGGGAGCTGAGGATATATTACATAGTTGCTCATTAGTTTTTAAATTAAAATCTGATCCAAATTACATACTAAGATTCAATTAGTGGGCTGGAAGGAGGTCCCAGTAAGACACGTAGTCTTCCCTCATTCTGCAAAATGATTCCTTTACTTTGCAGAAATGGAACACTTCAAGGTGACTGAAACATTAGAGGTGAAGAATGATAAGAATTACCAACTGAATTATATCCTTTTTATCAGTTTCAAGTATTATCACGATAATTAAAACACATTTCAAATGGAGGGGAACCCCCCCGGTCATCTGAAACAGGAGAGGCAGGCAGGCACTGAGAAAGGCCATCTCAGGAAAATTCTCAGAAAGGCCCACATACTTGTTATTTTGTACATCTGTCTCGAACAAATGCTTGGAGATGAAAATGTACTCCACGCCGTCACTCTCCTGGCTTCTTCTTGCTCTGGTGGTATCTGTGATTCAATGAAAAAGCATTTACAAAAGCCCACATCAGCCCACCTCATGGAGAATATCGAAAAAAGAAATCAGCAAGTGTATTTAATTAAAATTTTCTTCAATGGGATTTTTAAACTTATAAAAAAGAAAATTACATTGAACTAAGTAACACATCCATCACAAGTATACTCATTTTTTTCAAATTGTATATCAAAGCAGTACCCTGCACCCCATAAATGCATCAATCTACAAACTTATGATTTAATAAAAAATAATTAATTAAAAAAAGTAAAAAAGATTAGCTAATAAAAGTGTCATACATTCAGATTTTCCACTGTTATTAAAATTATATTAATTTGGAGATAGATTAAAAATTAAGTTACATCATGTGTCTGTGCTGTTATATTATTATTTTGAAGACTTTTCGATATGCTAAGTAAGTAAGTGGTTATTTAAATCCTTGAGGAAAAACCCCTTTCTTTGGCAAATAACAGGGATACTATCATTACTATCTTTATTTGACAATCTTTTTTTTTTTTAAGTTTTATTTATTTATTTATTTATTTATTTTTTAGGTTTTTGGCCGGGGCTGGGTTTGAACCCACCACCTCCGGCATATGGGACCGGCGCCCTACTCCTTGAGCCACAGGCGCCGCCCTAGTTGACAATCTTTACTCATGGAAGCAAGTCTATCGTCCCCTAGGTTGTTTCTGAAATTATTTGACTGTCCTGGCATGGTAGTGGCCGTGTCATCAGTGGGAATGAAGTCAAATACTTCTACTTGCTAGCCAGTGCTTTTTGGCAAAGTTAAAAACAGCATCTTTCTCAAATACTACTGAACTTCTAACCTTCAGTAATCTTGCCAAATTATTTGCTAGTGAAATGATAATGGAACAGAAAGTAATGAGAACAATAATAATCACAACCAGAAAACAGGAGGCCTTACAGCAAATGCAAACCCTTGGCAGCCCATCCTTCCTGCAGATTCCACTTAAAAACTCAGGACCCCAAACAGCTATCTGAACATTTTGAAATAAGTAAAACAGGTAGACTGTGGGAGAGAGCCAGTCTGTACGGAGAGGAACTTAACTTTATTTTCCTCTTAGCTTTGCCTCAAAGGTAGGAATTGTTTGCAGAGAAGCCTGCTAGGATATGTGGCAATAAAATGCCAGTAAAAGCCCTAACTTTTTGTTTAAAAGAACCATGAAAAAAAAAAGTTTATGTAGGTTGAAAAGAGCGTAGACAGAGTCCAGGAGGAGAAGACAGTGGAGAAGGAAATACTTTACTTCTGGGGTTAAACCTACATTTGTGTATATGTGCAATTCAGAATCAAATCAGCAGAGCAAAGGAACTGAGGTTAGAAGACACGCGTCTTGGCCTAACTCCTGAATAATGGAAGCAGATACATACCCAAACCATTGTAGAACAGGCTTAGAGAACCAGGCTGAGATCTGAACCACACACCCAAGTCTCAGATAATTCCTTGAAATAGGACAGACCCAAACCAAAATAGCAAAGGTAAATGAGACAGAACTTACAGTCTAAACATAAGCTGACTACCTGCTAAAATAAAAACATCAACTTTCTCACAATATGATGACAGGACCAGCTGGGTGTGCTGGCTCATGCCTATAATCCTACCACTCTGGGAGGCTGAAAAGGGAGGATCATGTGAGCCCAGGAGTTTGAGACCAGCCTGAGCAGGAGCAAGACCCCATCTCTACTAAAAATAGAAAAACTAGCTGGGCATCGTGGTGGGCACCTCAGGAGGCTGAGGCAGGAGGATCCCTGGAGCCCAGGAGTTTGAGTTTGCTTTGAGCTAGGCTGATGCCATAGCACTCTAGCCTGGGCAAAAGAATGACACTGTCCCGGGGGGGAAAAAAATTATAACAGGACCTGGAGTTAATACAATGTTACCTTCATAATATCCAGAATGCAATTTGAAACTATTCAACCTAAAAGAACTAAGAAAACATGATTAATTCTCAAGAGGAAAGATAACGGATGATAACCCTAAAAGACCTGGAAATTAGAATGATCAAAGGCTTTAAAGCAATTATTGTAACTATGTTTGGCAAGGTAATGGAAAATATATATGACTTGAATAAAATTAGGAATTCTTAGCGGAGAAATAGATACTATAAAGAAGAATGAAGTGGAAATTTTAGAAGTGAAAAATAACAATATCTAATAGAAGCATAGGCCGAGTGCGGTGGCTCATGCCTGAATCCCAGCACTCTGGGAGGCCGAGGTGGGTGGATTGCCTGAGCTCATGGGTTCGAGACCAGCCTGAGAAAGTGTGAGACCCCCATCTCTAAAAATAGTCAGGGGTTGTGGCAGGTGCCTAGCTGTATTCCCAGCTACTCAGGAGGCTGAGACAAGAGGATTGTTTGAGTCTAAGAGTTTGAGGTTGCTCTGAGCTACACCATAGGGTAACAAAATAAGACTGTCTCAAAGGAAAAAAAATAATAAAAGCAAATCACTAGATGGGCTCATTGGCAGAACAAAGATGACAGAGAAAAGGGCCAGTGAACTTGAAGACAGATCAATAGAAATTATATAATCTGAACAACAAAGAGAAAAAAAGATTGGAAAAAAAAAGGAAATCCAGAGATTGTGCAAAAATATTGAAGTAGCTAACATATGCCAAATTTTAGCTCCCTTTTATCTAGTTAGAAAGCACATTTTAACACAATGCTCAGATCTCCTGAAAGTTTTCCATACTTGCTCCTTAGTTGTAAAGCACCAAGAGGTCATGTTAAGATTTTATGAAATGTCACACATCTCACAGGAACAACATGAAGTTCTCATAAATTTTACTCTATCATAAAAACTAAGAATAAATTTTGTAGCAGAAAAATACCCTATTGTGTGTTTACAACATAACGCATATACAAGAATATTAAAGATATTAAAATTAGTATGATGCCTTGCTTTGGAATTTAGGATTAATATTCATTTATAATCAGTTTTGTTGTTGCTGTTTGCTGGTGTTCCTTTAGCAAATATCAGGCTTAAGAAAAAAGTCCTGATGAAAGTCAAAATTGAGAATTTTCTGTGCATTAATCTGTTTCTCAAGATAGGAGCAAAGATTGTCTTCGTTCAATTATAATGGCAGGACATTTTGACTGAAAATCTGCAACATATGGTTTAAGAATCACTGCTCAGGGCTGGGCATGGTAGCTCATGCCTATAATCCTAGCACTCTGGGAGGCCAAGGTGGGTACATTGCTTGAGCTCAGGAGTTCTTGAAGAGCAAGAGTGAGACCCCCCCCTTCTCTACTAAAAATAGAAAAACTAGCCAGGCATTGTGGTGGGCACCTGTAGTCCCAGTTACTCAGGAGCCTGAGGCAAGAGGATCACTTGAGCCCAAGAGTTTGAGGCTGCTGTGAGCTGTGATGCCACAGCACTCTACCAAGGGCAACAGAGTAAGACTCTGTCTCAAAAAAAAAAAAAAAAATCACTGCTCTGACAGATGGA
The DNA here is from genome assembly GCF_027406575.1 of Nycticebus coucang. Lineage (NCBI taxonomy): Eukaryota > Metazoa > Chordata > Mammalia > Primates > Lorisidae > Nycticebus > Nycticebus coucang. The sequence continues at coordinate 47,141,925 of NC_069799.1, read as the reverse complement.
GGCTCCCAGCAGGGTCAACATCAAGTGGTAATTGAATGAGACATTTATGACATTGCTAAATGCATTTACGAGGTAACATGTCTACAACAAAACTGTCTGCATATCATCAGCAACCTGAATTATCCAGGTATGGTGCTATTTCACTGATGAAGAATTTCAGCGTCCATTTGTAATGAAGGCCACAGGAGTCTCGTGAACTCACTGACCATGAGGAATCCTGAATTGAAAAGATCTGAAATCCTCAGGATGAGGGTATTCAAAGGGCATACACAAGTCACTATAGGAGTTTTGAGACAGACTGTGTAATAGGTCCATTATTTCACTTCCAAGAAACAGAGTTGACAGAGTCCTTTGAGATTCACCTGTGCAAGTTTCAACCTGCTTGGCTACTGGCGTCAGCTGGGAGGGATTCCTTTGTTTCTGTCCATGCAGATTTTATGCTTCTTGATTTTTATGTATCTTAAAACTTTCATAATGACCCACATATTGATCCCAATGCAGGCCATGACCTTGACCCTAGCTCACGAGTACCTGCTGTGTTTACAGATTATGACACACATCACCCAAATATGAAACAACTCTACCCTCTTCCCTTCCTCCTGCCCCCTAAATCCCCAGAATAACTTTGTCATGATGAGATAACAAAAAGAAGTATTTTACTGGCACCCCAGTTTATAATATATATATATTTTAGAAAACTCAAGAGAGACGGCCCATGGACAAGGAAGTATTCTAGAACATATCAGGGGAGTCTGGAAAACATGGCTGTGTGAGGATCTTTTGGCTTTAACACTTGTTTGAAAGTGAATCATAGCAATGAATGACTACTTTGAAGATTTCTTTGGAGAGTCGCAGCCTGGGAATCTTTCTGGATATTGTCAACTTCTACAACTTCAGAGGCAAATATTATTTTAATAGCTGAATAAATTAAGGCCAACGTGCCTCGTTTTAGTTCCTTTAATAATACCAAAACTATCACAAACGATTACTTTTAATAGATGGCCTTACTGATATTTATCATCGTAAAAAGAAATCAGCTTTTACTACTAATTGGGCCATAAAAGAGTCTGTAGTTTAAAAAAATTGTTAGCGTTATACAGGAGAGAACGGATCATTATAAAACCTAGTTTCAAATCCAAGTGCAACCATCATCTATGGAACTCAAATCAACATATCCTTTCTCCCCCAGTTTCCTTCTCTAAAACGGAAAAAAACATCACTCATGCTATTATTAGAAGGACTACATAAATTAAGATGAACACAGGAGATAAATACACAGCAGGCAATTAATAAATTTGTTTTTTTCTTTATCATCTGATCTTGCATCGCTTAGTTCTCTTCTAAAACTGCTCACCTGTGAGCTTAACGATTGTTTTATAAAAGTTTCTTTTTTTTTTTTTTTTTTGTAGAGACAGAGTCTCACTGTACTGCCCTTGGGTAGAGTGCCGTGGCGTCACACGGCTCACAGCAACCTCCAACTCTTGGGCTTATGCGATTCTCTTGCCTCAGCCTCCCGAGCAGCTGGGACTACAGGCGCCCGCCACAACGCCCGGCTATTTTTTTTTTGTTGCAGTTTGGCCGGGTCTGGGTTTGAACCCGCCACCCTCAGCATATGGGGCCGGCGCCCTACTCACTGAGCCACAGGCGCTGCCCCTTTATAAAAGTTTCTAATTATCTGTATATTGCAATTCAGCTTTTGTAAGAGAAGTGAATAATCAAAGTAAAAAAAAAAAAAAAGAAACCATCTAATCCCACATTTTCCTTTGCTTTAATCTCTGTCGATGGAAACCGGAGTCCTGTAACTTCTGGCAGAAAATGATTATGAACAACAATTTGGAAAAATATAGTAACTTGAGGTAAGAGAAAATTATAATTTTAAAATAAAGTTGAACTCTTCCAAAACTAGAGAACACTGCTAAGGGCAATATACAAATGAATTTTTTTTTAAACAAGACTAAAACCACTTGAAAAAGCCAACATTTCAATTTAGCCTTTTAGACAGCTTCTAACATCAACATATTAAGTAGTCAAATGGCATTTATTCTGCAGATCAATAATGTTTCAAGCGTCACATTTCAATTGTAAAAATGCCTATGAAAACTACTTTTTATAAAAATAGATCTAATTCTGTGTACAGAAAAGATGCCTACCATATTTAGAAGCTATGGCCATGAAAAGCCAATTTAACACTATCTGCCAATTACTACATATAAAAGGTGATTAAGAAAGGTTTATAGGGTAAGAAGTCTCCTTTAGCTCTCTGTGGTTTGATCCTTCTAATCTTAAAGCTGGTAAAATACTCTGGAAAACATTAGTGCTTATTTTAGGAAACAGAACAGTTGGACTTTTGCTTAGAAGAAAATTTATAAATAATAACTTGATGTCATATTAAAATTAATTAAAATTGAAGGGTAGGAAGCTGTGATCAATACAGCCAATGATCTGTACCACCTAAGGCAGATAGATCCCTTAACCTCCTGGGCCTTGGCATCCTCCTCTGTAAAATGTGGACACTGTCGCTACACACGTCACAGCGTGGTTGGGAGGTTTGGGAGGTCTAGATGGGTAACGCTCTCTAAGTATTGAGCGATGGCAACTGCTGTATTGTAGACAGCAATGAATGGAGAACTCACGGGGCACGGTCACACCGTAGTGCTGGGTATCACTGATCAGCAGTTTTCGTTTCAGTTCATTCAGCCCTACTCCTACCGGACCTGAAAAATAGGATAACAGAAATTCATTATCAAATAAAACATATGCACGTTTCTGTAACTAACATGAACCTGTAAGGCTGAGAACATGGATCCAACTTTGCATCCCAAGTAAAGAGATCACTTCTAGTTCAATAGTACACAAGAAAGAGCTAGAAGGATGGCTGAGGTGGCTCACGCCTATCATCCCAGCACTCAGGAGTTCAAGACCAGCCTGACCAAGAATGAGACACCGTCTCTACTAAAAATAGAAAAAAACTACCCAAGTGTGGGGCAGGTGCCTTGCGTCCCAGCTACTTGGGAGGCTGAGGCAAGAGGATAGCTTGAGCCCAAGAGTTTCAGGTTGCTGTGAGCTGTGACACCACAGCACTCTGCCCAGGGTGACACAGTGTGATTCTGTCTCAAAAAAAAGAAGGAGAGAAAGAGAGAAAGAAAGAAAGAAAGCCAGAATTTCTTTTGCTGCTTATTTTATTTTATTTTATTTGGCTTTCTTATTTTTTAATGTAAATGCTTACCTTTCCCTCAAAAAGGTTAGGAATATTTATGTTTTAAATGAAACACAGGAATATCTGAGTACTCCCACCTGAGTACCTGGGCTTACAGGTGTCTGCCACCATGGCTGGTAACTTTTTTCTATTTTTTTTGTAGAGATGGGGTCTCACTCTTGTTCAGGCTGGTCTCAAGTTTCTGACCTGAAACGATTCTCCCACCTTGGTCTCCCAGAGTGCTAAGACTACAGGTGTGAGCCACTGCGCCAGGCCGACTTTCTTCTGGCATGTAGTATAACAAGCCTTCATATGACTCTTCATTTCCACTGGCCAACATGTCTTCATGATTCACCACCATCTTTAACTCTCTTATGCATGATCCATTCATCAACATTACCAAGGAAACCTCTCAAGATCTGCCACCTGACCTCCTGAGCGCAGAAAACTGATACAGCCCTGGAGAGCAGGGACACCATCATTCTGGTCTTCCCGGACCTTCGTGCTCTCCAGGAATCACTCCATTTTCTTTCTCAGCTGAGTTTCTTACATTCCCCACAAGGGCAATTTCCATCCTTCATTCTCCTCTCCGCTCACACCTGGGAGCCTTGTCGTCACTTCCTTGTTACATTCTCCACAATCAACTTCCAGAAACTGCCAATTTCACCTCCCAAATCTCCTCCAGCTCTATGACTCTCCACTGCCACTGCTGCCACCATAGCCCATGACACCGCACTGGGGCCCAGTCCTGGGACAGCCAGAGAGCTGCCTCATACCCGCCGATCTGCCACGCCATCCAGCGTCACCCAGCAGCCAGAGAGGCCTTTTAAGGAGCTACCCTGTCACGCCCTTGCTTGACATTCTCGCACAAGTGGTTTCCCCAAATGGGTAAAATTCTCCAAATGGCCTACAAGGCCCTGTGTGACCCAACCCTGCGGGGAGGGGAGGGGAGGGGAGGGGAGGGGAGGGGAGGGAAGGGGAAGGGAAGGGAAAAGGAGCAGCAGCAAATAAAATAAAATGAAGAAAATAGGGTCCTGGCCTGTTATCTGCCATTCCCCTCAATGCACTGACGTACATTCACCGTTTCTTTAGGAAGTCTCAACTCTGGAGTGTTTTGCAGAGTATGAGATACTTTGTGGAGTGACAGTCTAGCATTTTCCATTTTCTTCTCCTTTTTAAAAAGTTTAATTTCTTTTAGTAAGCTAGAAAAAAAAAGAGCCCAATGATTTAATTCTAGAGAAAAAATTAGGTGTATTTGAATTAGTGGAATAAAGTATGCCATCAATGCTGTGATACTCTTAATTTTTTTTTTTTTTTTGAGACAAGAGTCTCACTTTGTCACCCTCAGTAGAGGGCTGTGGCATCACAGCTCACAGCAACCTCAAACTCCTGGGCTCAAGCAATTCTCTTGCCTCAGCCTCCCAAGTAGCTGGGACTATAGGCACCTGCCACAACACCTGGCTATTTTTTTTTTTTTTTGCTGCAATTGCCACTGTTGGTTAGCTGGCCTGGGCCAGTTTTGAACGCACCAGCCTCCATGCATGTGGCCGGTGCCCTTAACTACTGAGCTACAGGCACCAAGCTGATACCCTTAAATTTTGACTACATCCAATTCTGAGCCTATGAGATAGTAACTTTACAATCTAACCCTCATATACAAGCTGACTTCACTGTAGAACGGTGGAGTATATAATATGCTCATGTGTATCCTCCACTCATGTACGCCAAGAGTGTTCAGTGGCAGATGATTTTGTTTGAAAATTTTCCCATAAATTAAGTTATTCAACATCACCATCTTCAAAGATAGATGTGTCCTCACAAAAAAGGTAAAAACAAGGCCATCATTTCCATCATTCTTACTCTGAAATCGCCCAATTGGCCTACGAACAGCATTTTTCCTGGTTGGCGCTTGGATCAATTCTGTCAACTACACTGGAGAAGCCCTAGAGTTCCCCATGATTTTATCCTCCTTCTGTGGTTAGGTTTTATGTCACAACATTTTTAGTTGGTTGGTTTGTATTTAGAATACAACACCTACTGATGTTCTGGGCAATTCGGTTAATTGCTGCTAAGGTTTATTTGTGCAATAGGATAGATTCACTTCTCCCCTTCAGTATATACATTTCTATTACAATGGGTGAAATACATTTATGTGTATATATGTGAATAGACTACTCTGTAGCTTGTTTTCAATTGTGTTTGCTAATGATTAAGTGAAGCAGAGAAGAGACTGTAAATAGCGTATCTTTAAATCAGAGAGCATGTTGTGGAACGACCATGATGCTGACGGGGCTGGCAAGGTGAGGGAGGCATGTGCTACAGGGTTTACAAACACAATTACTCATCCTCAAAGCATCCCTGCGAGAAGAGCACCATTATCCTCACTTTCCAGATGAGGACACTGAGACAATGAAAGGTTAGGCAATTTTCCAGAGGTCGCACATCTGGAATGTGGTTTAGCTGCTGTTCAAAAGCCTGTCTGTCTGACTCAAAAGTCTGCATTCTTTCCACTCTGCCTATGATCTTATCCAAAGAATGCCGATAAAACACGGAGCCGGGTACCAGTGACTCCACCCGCTGTCTGTTTTGGGATATGACTCTTCCACCCCATCCCAGCCTGCACCAAACTTTAGACAGTGATGACTATCTGTGCTTGAATAGGCAGAGATACTGGGTACAAAAAGTGGCAGAAGTCAAATCTGGTGATCTCAGAACTCACTCTATGCAGAACCTCTAAGAAGTCAAGAGCAAATTTAGTGAAGATGATGGGCATACCAGGTCTATAAAATACAAGGGGATATGTCTACTAGGATTCTTGATTCAGGAACATGGAAAATCATAACACAGGGATGATATATGTAAGCAGAAGTCTAGAAAGCACATTCCAAAATGATTTTGAAGTTTACTAATATGAAAATCGGCCAATGAACTAAAGCTGATGTGCCTACTAACTTCGAAAAGAAGCTGAAAGAATACCTATAGTCAAAGCAGAAATGTAAATAAATACTTATCTGCTGCATTTGAAAAAAAAAATTTTGCAAGAATTTACAAAACTATGTTGAAAAGGAAGAATCAAAACCATGTGCTTCAATCTCCATTAGCTGAAGTTCCTGGGGGAAAAATGTGTCAATTGGATAAATAATTAGAAATGTATATCATTTTAATTTACTTTTTATGTATTTAATTAGTAATTCCTTATTGAAAGTAGGCAAATATGTTGTATGGTTTTCTAAGAGGGTTCGTTTACTTCAGCCAAAGAAATACAGCCCATTTAAGAGTTACTAAAATATTGGTAAAGTTTCTACTTAAAACTTTCATTTAAGAAAATAGTCACTATTAATTATGTAAAGGCTTCTTTATTTTTTTTATTTTTTATTTTTTGTAGAGACAGAGTCTCACTCTACCGCCCTTGGGTAGAGTGCCGTGGCGTCACACGGCTCACAGCAACCTCTAACTCTCGGGCTTACGCGATTCTCTTGCCTCAGCCTCCCGAGTAGCTGGGACTACAGGCGCCCGCCACAACGCCCGGCTATTTTTTTTTTGTTGTAGTTTGGCCGGGGCCGGGTTCGAACCCACCACCCTCAGCATATGGGGCCGGCGCCCTACTCACTGAGCCACAGGCGCCTCCCCGGCTTCTTTATTTTTATCTTAAAAAGAAATGTTAAAAAAATCATATGCAAATCTTCAGCTTTCGTTCACATAGGAGAATTTAGACATATAGGGACATATAAGTCTAAAGGACATAGACAGTCCTTTTCCCAACAGGACCCCCGGGCTGGTTAATAACATCACTACCTCATTATTTCTGTAATTATGAGGGATTGAGTGTTTTCTTTGTTCTGCTTCGGGTTTTCTTTTTATTCCAGAATTACATTTAAGTATTTATGATTTGTAACAAATTTTTATGTATGAAAAAAAGAAAAATGTCTTTTTATTAGACTCTTAGCTCTGGCTAGGCATAGTGGCTCACCCCTTTAGTCCCAGCAATTTGGGAGACTGAGTAGGGGAAACTGCTTGAGGCCAGAGTATGAGAACAGCCTGGGCAATACAGCAAGCAAGACCCTGCTTCTGTAAGAAATTTAAGAATTAAGGGGATATGGTGGCACGTACCTGTAGCCCCAGCTACTTGGGGGGCTAAGATGGGAAGATCGCTCGAACCCTGGGGTTAGAGGCTATAGTGAGCTATGACTAGAAGATTGCTAGCACAATACACTTGGAAAATTAATTCATGGTTGATGCATAAAAGATTTTATTACAGTCAGACACACTGGCTCATGCCTGTAATACTAGCACTCTGGGAGGCCAAGGCAAGTGGATTGCTTGAGTCCACGAGTTTGAGGTTGCTGTAGACACCATGGCACTCTACCCAGGGTGATAGAACGATACTCTGTCTCAAAAAAAAAAACAAGAGTTTTTATTCTATAAATATGGTCCCAGCAAAAATCTGCTTCCTGAATCTGAAACATATATGTACAATTAAAAATCAAACAAAACAAACAGAAACTAAATGAGCCGACAAAGCTTTGAGGCAGAATACTAGTGACTTGGGCAGCACTCAAATCCATAAGTTCACTGAAATAATGTTTTAAAATATCAGCATGACATTCTTCTACTGAGAAAAATAGTTTATGGCCATGCTCTAAGGCAGTGTACTTAGAAGCTTCAACCATCTACTTATTTGTGTGTTAGTGTGAATATCCTGAGTGAATAGATATTTATTAGAACATAATGTATTATTATTGTGAAAATAATCTTTCTGAAATCAATAAAATAGTATATACAGTTTTTAAATGACACTCATTTAAAACAATGATTTTTATTTGTAAATGCCCAGCATAGAATTTAGTTAATAGTTTTTCTTCAGGCTGATGAGTATTAAACTGAATTTCACAATTTAAATAGAGTTGGGTGGTACTTTAGCAAGACAATCTTGCAAAAGATTTAGTAATATAATAGCAAAGAAACTTCACAAAGATGCAGGTAGGTGGAGATTACCAAATTTGTTTTAACACACTATATATGCACGTAATAGTCATAATACGTTAGTGATAAATCTATTTTGATCACATGAAAATTCTTCCACACTTTTATTGGCCAGACATCTTGTTACTCTTATTACCTAGAGAAAAATATTAGAATTACTGGAATCTGCAATAAATATCCAAACTGCTTTTGTAACCTGAAAAAAACATACTTACTTGTTTGATTTATTGCAAGATACGTCAAACAAAATCCCGAGGTAACTTACCCTCAGATCAGACACACTCTAAAAAGTCTATCTAGCATCTCACAGCACTATTCTTCTAGGCATAAGATGACAACAACCACATATTGGGCTCATAATCTTAGAATGATATTAGTGGATGGCTGGATTTCTGTGTTTGAGAGTGACAAATCTACCTATAAAATGAAATTTAAAGTCCCTCTGGAATCAAACTATATAACAAGTCTGACAACTTAGCAGTTTATAACAAGTCCAGACAGGGGTGCAGCTTTCCATTTTACTACTCCATTCATAATAATAATAGGAGAAAAATATTACTTAAAAACCATCAATTAGTGTGCTAATATTGGCAGGAAGGAAGGAAAGTAGGGTGGGAAGGAGAGAGGGAGGGAAGGAAGGGAAGAAGGAAGGGAGGGAAGGAAGGAGGGAGTAGGAGAGAGGGAGGGAAAGAAGGAAGGAAAGGAAGGGAGGAGGGAGTAGGAGGAAGGGAGGGAGGGAAGGAAGGAAGTAAGGAAGGGAGGGAAAGAGGATAGGAAGGAAGGAAGTAGTAAGAGGGAGGAAAGGAATGAAGGATGGAAGGAAGGAGGTAGGAAGGGGGGAGGGAGGGAGGAGGCAAGTAAGCAAAAAGGTTGTGGTAAGTCTGTTGAAAGAGTAATGTTTTTTCTAAAGCAGCTATTTACACTAGACTTACATAGACTGACACTCACCTCACATCTTCTCAGAGCTACAATAAAATGAACAAGTCAAAATAAAACCATCCTGAGTCTTCCCAAGGAAGAGGAGGAGGGATGGGGAACTTCTCTAGAATCTGCTCTTAACATAACCTTTCAATAAGACCACTACGATCTCCTGATTCAATTCAATATCCATTATGTCCCTCTCCCCAACTCTCTGTTCCCCTTCCCTGTTTACTTTTACCTTCTTCTCTATACGTAACACTACTGTATCACAACTATACAAGTGACTTTGTTATTATATTTACCACTAACTTATCATGAATGTTTTGGTCTATCATCCCCCATTAAAACATTTATGTGCTCAGAACAGCATCCAGCACAGAAATCAGCTGAGTGAACAGAACTGAGATTTATGCCTAGAAACTATACCCAAATATAAATATTTAAGAAAGACAGATCGAGGGCATAAAAAGCCAATGTGATTCTAATATAGATCACATTTACCTTTTACATCAAGAATTATAATTTTAGGCCAGGTGTGGAGGCTCAGGCTTGTAATCCCAACACTCTGGGAGGCGGAGGCAGAGGCAGGTGGATCTCCTATGCTCAGGAGTTCAAGACCAGCCTGAACAAGGGCAAGACCTCATCTTTACTAAAAAATAGAAAAACTATGGAGGCGGAGCATGATAGCAGACGGGATAGACGTTTAGCTCAGCTCTCCCAGAACAACAGAACAAGGAGGAGTGGGGATGATGCCACTGGAACCAGCTTTCAACAGAAGCTCCAATCCGAAGGAGATAACGGCCAGAAAGAAAGCTGAAGGGGAGAGCTGAGCTGAGAGAAGAGATAGATAATTACACATCTTCTCTGCTGAGGCAAGCTGCGATACCAAGGAAACAAATTTTAGAACTGGACTGAGCTTGGGGGAACACTCCCCAGTTGCCATTGAGTACCTGAGGCAGGCAGCCTTTAGCTCCCCCTGGTGGCTGGTGGCAGAGGGTGGTGGCCGGAGCAAGGAGGCATTGACTTTACTTTGACTCTGGCAGGAGCAAAGCCCTGGCACATTTGCTTATTGGACAGAACTGGGCCACAGAGACTGGGTTATCAGAGTCTGGCAGTGGGGTTACCAGAAAGACAGGGGTTACCAGAGACTGGTGGTGAAAAAGGTGCAAGGTGGGGAAAAAGGAATCAACCCCCTTGGTCCAACTCTTCTATTGGGCGGGTCTTTCTGATTCCACAGAGCACCGGAGCCACACTTGAGCTGCCAGTAGACCCCTGCTATCTAGTTGTTAGAGACCTTTTGAACTCTCCCACTAGAGAGTTGGTGCTGACTGGGACAATCGGTTTGGAACTCTTGAACTAGGCAAATCACCTGAGGACCCTCCAAGGTGGTACCCTGCTTCTGTGGTAGTAGGAAGGCTTGATTTTCCTCTTCCAGTTGTTGCCCATGGGGGGTGGGATGCATTTCTCCATAGCTGAGACTTCAACCCAGAGTTACTGATTCACTAGGATTGGACAGAGAGCAGATGAATATAAGACAGAGCCACCTAGCCCCACCATACAAAGCAGGTCCCCAGAGTCTCAGGTCCTGTACTGTACAGGTCCTTTGCAAAGCTGTAGGGGAAAAGCTAAAGTCACCAGTCCCAGTCCCAGCTCTTTGGCAAAGGGCTGTTTAACCACAACCCCAGGAGCCCTCTATCCAGTTTCAGATGAATAGAAGACAGAGCCACCTATCCCCACCACACCAAGCAGGTCCCCAGAGTCTCCTATACTGTACAGGTCCTTTGCAAAGCTGTAGGGGAAAAGCTGCAGTCACCAGTCCCAGCTCTTTGGCAAAGGGCTGGTTAGCCACAACCTCCGGAGCCCCCAGTCCAATTTCACCTTACCTGCTCATCTAGCCAGATGGTAAAAAACATTCATGGGGTGAAATCAGGAGAAAAACTCTGGCAACATGAATAATCAGAGTAGATCAACTCCCCCAAGGAACAACAAAGCGGCCACACCAGAAGATCCCATTCATAAACAAATGGCTGAGATGTCAGAAATTGAGTTTAGAATTTGGATGGCAAATAAGATTAACAGAATGGAAGTAAAGTTGGAAATAGAAAATCTAGGAATAATTCAAAGGTTGTCTCATGAGTTCAATGAATTTAAAGACAAAATCAGCAAAGATTTTGACACATTGAGAAAAGAAGTTGCAGTCCTCCAAGATATGAGAAATATAGTAGAATCCCTCAGTAACAGAATGGAGCAGGCAGAAGAAAGGATTTCTGACACTGAAGACAAAGCTTCTGAATGCTCCCAAATGCTCAAAGAGGAAGAGAAGTAGAGAGAAAAATGGATCATTCTCTCAGAGAGCTCTGGGATAATTCCAAAAAAGCAAACATTTGCCTTATAGGAATTCCTGAAGGTGATGAGGTTGCATTGAAAAGCCCAGATGCTTTACTCCAAGAGATAATCAAGGAGAACTTCCCACACATCATAAGAGATTCTGAAATTCAGGTAGTAGACAGTTTCAGAACCCCAGTACAACTCAATTCAAATAAAGCATCTCCCAGACACATTATAATTAACTTTGCCAACATTAATATGAAGGACAAAATACTGCAACCAGCCAGACATAAGGAAATCATAACCTACAAGGGGAAGAACATTAGAATGACTGCAGATCTCTCTGTTGAAACTTTTCAAGCCAAAAGAGGTTGGTCATCTACCTTCAACCTCCTAAAACAAAACAATTTTCAACCCAGGATCCTGTATCCAGCTAAACTAAGTTTAATTTATGATGGAGAAATTAAATACTTTAATGACATTCATATGTGGAAGAAATTTGCCATAATTAAATAAGCTCTCCAGGATATTCTCAGACCCATCCTCCACAATGACCAGCACCTCCACAATACTCTACCACCAAAGTAAACTCACTCAGAAACTTTTGATCAAATCCAAACTTCCACAGTGGGAAAAGGATTAAAAAGGTCCCCTGGACTTTCAAAAAACTCGGCACCCAAAATACTACCAGGATTATCAATACTCTTAATTAATGTGAATGACTTAAATTGTCCTCTAAAGAGGCACAGGCTGGCTGACTGGATACAAAAACTCAGGCCAGATATATGCTGCATACAAGAATCTCATCTTACCTTTAAAGATAAATATAGACTCAGGCTGAAGGGATGCTCATCTATAATTCAGGCAAATGGAAATCAGAAAAAAGCAGGTGTTGCGATTTTATTCGCAGATACGATAGGCTTTAAACCAAAAAAAGTAAGGAAAGATAAGGATGGTTGCTTCTTATTTGTTAAGGGAAACACTCAACATGATGAGATTTCAATTATTAATATTTATGTACCCAACCAGAATGCTCCTTAACTTATAAGAGAGACTCTAACTGACATGAGCAACTTGATTTCCTCTAGCACCATAATAGTCGGAGATTTTAACACCCCCTTGGCAGTGTTGGATACATCTTCCAATAAGAAACTAAGCAAAGAAATTTTAGACTTAAAATTAACCATTCAACAATTGGATCTAACAGACATCTACAGAACATTTCATCCTAACAAAACTGAATACACATTCTTCTCATCAGCCCATGGACCATCCTCCAAAACCGATCACATTTTAGGTCACAAGTCTAACCTTAACAAATTAAAAAAAAATCGAAATCATTCTTTGTATCTTCTTGGGCCATCATGGAATAAAAGTTGAACTCAGTAACAACAGGAATATGCAAACTCACACAAAGACATGGAAACTAAATAATCTTATGCTGAATGACAGCTGGGTCATAGATGAAATTAAGAAAGAAATTACCAAATTTTTGGAACAAAACGAGAATGATGACATGAACTACCAGTAACCTGTGGGATACTGCAAAGGCAATCCTAAGAGGAAACTTTATAGCATTGCAAGTCTTCCTCAAGAGAACGGAAAGAGAGGAAATCAACAACTTAATGGGACATCTCAAGCAACTGGAAAAGGAAGAACACTCCAACCCCAAACCCAGCAGAAGAAAAGAAATAACCAAAATTACAGCAGAATTAAATGAAATTGAAAACAAAAGAATTATACAATAGATCAATGAATCAAAAAATTGGTTTTTTGGAAAGGTCAATAAAATAGATAAACCTTTGGCTAATCTAGCCAGAAATAAAAGAGTAAAATCTCTAATTTCATCAATAAAAATAACAGATATGAGATAAGCACAGACTCCTCAGAAATTAAAAAAATCCTTAATGAATATTACAAAAAACTCTATTCTCAGAAATATGAAAATCTGAAGGAAATTGACCAATACTTGGAAGCACACCACCTTCCTAGACTTAGCCAGGAAGAAGAGGAAATATTGAACAGGCCTATATCAAGTTCTGAAATGCATCAACTATACAAAAGCTCCCCAAAAAGAAAACTCCAGGACCAGATAGCTTTTCATCAGAATTCTACCAAACCTTTAAGGAGGAACTAGTACCTATATTACTTAACCTTTCCAAAACATAGAAAAAGAAGGAATACTTCCCAGCACATTCTATGAAGCAAATATCACCCTGATCCCCAAACCAGTAAAAGACCCAACAAGAAAAGAAAATTATAGACCAATATCTCTAATGAATATTGATGCAAAAATATTCAATAAGATCCTAGCAAACAGAATCTAGCAACACATCAAACAAATTATACACCACGACGAAGTGGGTTTTATCCCAGTGTCTCAAGGCTGGTTCAATATACATAAATCTATAAATATAATACATCACATAAACAAATTAAAAAAAAAAAGACCATATGATTCTCTCAATTGATGCAGAAAAGGCTTTTGATAACATCCAGGATCCTTTCATGATCAGAACACTTAAGAAAATAGGCATAGAAAGGATGTTTCTTAAACTGATAGAGGCCATCTACAGCAAACCCACAGCCAATATTGCATTGAATGGATTAAAACTGAAAACATTTCTGCTCAGATCAGGAACCAGGCCTGGTTGCACGCTGTCTTCACTGCTTTTTATTATTGTAATGGAAATCTTAGCCATTGCAATCAGGCAAGAGAAAGTGATTAAGGGTATCTATATAGGATCAGAAGAGGTCAAACTTTCACTCTTCTTCACAGATGATATCACTGTATATCTGGAAAATCCCAAGGACTCAACTTCAAAACTCTTAGAAGTGATCAAGGAATATAGCAGCGTCTCAGGCTGCAAAATCAATACTCACAAATCAGTAACATTCATACATACCAACAATAGACAAGCTGAAAAAACAGTTAAGGACTCTATTCCTTTCACAGTAGTGCCAAAGAAAATGAAATATCTGGGAGTGTACCTAACAAAGGACATGAAAGATCTCTATAAAGAGAACTATGAAACTGAGAAAAGAAATAGCTGAAAATGTTAACAAATGGAAAAACATACCATGCTCATGACTGGGAAGACTCAACATTGTTAAAATATCCACACTACCCAAAGCCGTCTACAGATTTAATGCAATCCCTATTAAAGCACCTCTGTCATACTTTAAAGATCTGGAAAAACTAGTACTTCATTTTCTATAGAAACACAAAAGGCCTCCAATAGCCAAGACATTACTCAGAAATAAAAACAAATCAAGTGGAATCATGCTACCAGACTTCAGACTATACTATAAATCAAAAGTGATCAAAACAGCATGGTACTAGCTCAAAAATAGAGAGGTAGATGTATGGAACAGAATTGAGAACCAAGAGGTGAATCCAGGTGCTTACCGTCATTTGATCTTTGATAAGCCTATCAAAAATATAAATTGGGGGAAAGACTGCCTATTTAACAAATGGTGCTGGGTGAACTGGCTGGCAACTTGTAGAAGACTGAAACTGGACCCACACCTTTCACCATTAACAAAAATTGACTCTCACTGGATAAATGACTTAAACCTAAGACATGAAATCATAAAGATTCTTAGATAGAGTGCAGGGGAATCACTTGAAGAAACTGTCCTGGAAGAAAACTTTATGAGGAGGACCCTCCCAGGCAATTGAAGAAATACCAAAAATATATTACTGGGATCTGATCAAACTAAAAATCTTCTGCACAGCCAAGAACACACTAAGTAAAGCAAGTAGACAGCCCTCAGAATGGGAGAGGATATTTGCAGGTTATGTTTCTGACAAAGGTCTGATAACTAGAATCCACAGAGAACTCAAACTTATCAATAAGAAAAGAACGAGTGATCCTATTTCATTGTGGGCAGGAGACTTAAACAGAAACTTCTCTGAAGAAGACAGGTGCATGGTCTACAGGCACATGAAAAAAATGCTCATCATATTTAATCATCAGAGAAATGCAAATCAAAACCACTTTGAGATATCACCTAACTCTAGTAAGAGTGGCTCACATCACAAAATCCCAAAACCATAGATGTTGGTGTGGATGTGGAGAAAAGGGAACACTTCTGCACTGCTGGTGGGAATGCAAGCTAATACATTCCTTTTGGAAAGAAGTTTGGAGAATACTCAGGCATCTAAAAATAGACCTGCCATTTAATACTGCAATTCCTCTACTAGGAGTACATCCAAAATACCAAAAATCACTTTGCAACAAAGATATTTGCACCAGATTATTCACTGGAGCTGAATTCATAATTACCAAGCCATGGAAGAAGCCCAAGTGCCCAGCGACCAGTGAATGGATTAATAAATTGTGGTATATGTCTACCACAGAATACTAAAAGATGGTGACTTTACCTCTTTTATGTTTATATGGATAGAGCCGGAACATATTCTCCTTAGTAAAGTATCTCAAGAATGGAAGAAAAAGTATCCAATGTACTCAGTACTTTTATGAAACCAATTTATATTCACTCACACTTTCTTATGAAAGATAGAACACAACTATAGCCCAGGATGAAGGAGAGAAATGAAGGGGGAAGGGTGGGGAGGGGGGAGGTTTGATAGAGGGAGGGTAAACAATGGGACCACACCTGTGGAGCATATCACAAGGGTACAAGTCAAATCTGTCAATGATAGAACATAAATGTCTTAACACAATAATCAAGTAAATGAGGTGAAAACTGTATTTATTAGTTTGAGATAAGCACTCCAAATTGTATAAAAAAAATCAACACATTGTACCCCACATATGCATAAATGTATTCATGATCTATGTGTATATCACTTAATAAAAGGAAAAAAAAAAATAGAAAAACTAGCCAAGTGTTGTGGTGGGCACTTGTAGTCCCAGCTCCTCAGGAGGCTTAGGCAGGAGGATCACTTGAGCCCAAGAAGAGGTTGCTATGTCATAGCACTCTACTTGAGGAGACAGAGTCAGACTTTGTTTGGAAAAAAAAAAAAGAATTACAATTTTAAATCTACCACCCACATAAATTTGATTATGACTTGGGACTTCACAGAAATCTACATAAAACCCTCAAGTGGATGCTAATTCCTACCAGCCTCCAAAGTTCAGCAAAAGCTAGAAGAACTCTAATAAACACACTAACATTCACTTTTAGCTTTTAGTGCTCACTTTTCTGTCTATTTTACATGGGAGGCTTTGTGTTGCATCACCGTCTCATGGAGAGGTAATGTCTTCCAAAAGTCCATTTATCCAAATGACTTCAACAAGCTGTCTTTGGGCAGCACATGAAGATTCAGCCCAAAGCGGGGCAGAATAGTACTTAATGCGCAAGGTAGAAATAGGAAAAAATACAGAAAGATTTATTATTAGTTTTCTCTCATGTTTCCTAACCAGACGGAACAAGTCCCAAACTGTCTGAATATCCGTAAGATGAATTTTCACTCTTGTTTTGGCTTAAGCCACCAAAAGTGTTTTAGTAGCTTTTTAATGCCGAAGCTTCCTCCCCGCCTCCTCCCCTGACACATTATGTGATTTTATTACTTTACTTTCGAAAATGTCAGATTTCATTAAAGATAAAACTTGTCATGTAGGAAAATATACTAAATGCCTGACATTTGGTTTTAACATACTGTTTGGGAAAATACTTTAAAATGCAGAGGGAGTTTATTAAAAGGAACTGTCACGGAGATGTTTTAGGGGCTAAAATGGAGCTTAGGAATAACACGTTTACATAATAAACAGAAAATGAGATGCTTCTGATCAAAGCTCAAAATCCCCCATTGTCATATTTTTGCCATGGTAACAACATGAGTCTATTGTTATTTCTTGACTGTTAAATCCAAGAATAAAAATCAGGTAGTATTATGATAATAATATAGAAAAAATAATACTTTGTACGTTCTGAACAATATTTATCAAATGGTTTCAAGGCAAATATTTTTCCAGTGGCTTTGACAATGCTGGGTGAAAATAAATGGTGTTTGAGTAGGACTGTGAAGCTTATATGATTTCCATCTTCCTATACAATCTGTAAGAGCCAAGAAAGCAACTTCCTAAGTATATAAAAATTATTTTACAATCATGAAAAATGTGTAATTAATTCAGGAATGATCCAGAATTTCCAAAATTAGTATCTACTGCTTGATTAGCTCTTTTAGTTGATCAGCTATTAAATAATCTAACTTACAAGTGTTCTGAACACTGACATTCAAAATCAGAAGTCTAATGATACTTGAACATTTCATGTTTATCTTCTTTGTATTTTTAGTTAATGTGTGAGGTCTTCCTTTTATTAAAACCATATTAGGTGACAAGAATTGGTTTAAGTCTTTGCAAAGAGTATTTTTTTTTTTTTTGGTTTAACCCTTAAAACAAAACATAGAAAGCAGGTGTTTCTTATCGTCTCCCTTTTTCAGATGAAGAAATGAAGGTCAGAGAGATACAAACTGTGCGTTGTCACACAGCTACTGAAAGGGAGAGGAGGATGCCAAGGCAGCTGGTCTTGTCCAGAGGCTGGTTTCTTATCTTCTATACAATGTCCTGCTTTACAAGCTACACACAGATTTCTCCAGGCAGTAGACTCCAAACCTCTGACACTTCAAATATGCCATACACACAAGCAGAAAGATTTTCTGAGCAAGGAATCCAAAGAAACAAAAGTGAATAACGGGACAAGACCCATCATTGTGAAACCAGTTAAAATTTAAAAACTCAGTTGGAAATGTTTAACAGGAGCTGGGTAGAGCAGAAAATAATGAAACATGATATAGTTAGAGCTTAGCAGAAGAAGGCAAGCAGTGAAAAGAGATAAATGGTTGTCACTGGGGCAACCTAATTAATTATTTACTCCAGGGCTGGAAACCTCAACACCAGCCGGTTGAGAAGCATTTGAGTGTCCCCACTGGGCCACTTGGGAGCGTCAACCTTCAGCATCTCCGGTTCAGGAATATTTTGAGGGCAACACTCCTGTTGACATAAAAGAGAAATCTCTGGGAATAGGACTAGAACTTAAGGGATTCCAAGTAGGAGACAAAGGTAGCAAGTGCTGCAGGGGATCTGTCTGGCCCCCATGCAGAGCAACCCAAGATTAAATTGTAGAGGGGATGTGGGGCAGTGGTCGTGTATATAATTAACCCAAGATTCTGGCCAGGGGAGTTGTAGTTCGATGATCATGAATCTAGACAACCAGCATGCATGTACCAGAAGCCAAAATACCTCAGGGTTGGGGCTGACAATGGACTGTTGTGAAATCTATTTCTGAGAACGTTGTTCTAATCTTGAGAAGCACTGGGATGATGCTGTGACGCTGCTCTGTCCTGATGACACTCTGAAGCGCTGAGCAGGTCACATGAGAGCTGGGGTGAGGTCACCCAGTTCTGAGGATGCCAATTAAAGTACACGGGTGAAGACAGGCCACGCTGTGTCTGGGAGAGGAGCTTAAAGCTCCTGGGAGTCCAGCCCCACTACAATGGGGAAACCCACCACAGGCCACCTCCCCGCTGAGTACGGCCCAAACCTCTGGACATTGGACAAAAGGCAACGACCTCACGATGCTGGAAAGCAAACAGAAGCAGGCAGAGTGTGGAGGGGAGTCCAATCAGACGTGACTCCAGAGATGATA
The DNA here is from genome assembly GCF_027406575.1 of Nycticebus coucang. NCBI lineage: Eukaryota > Metazoa > Chordata > Mammalia > Primates > Lorisidae > Nycticebus > Nycticebus coucang. The sequence goes on along the minus strand of NC_069799.1, from coordinate 47,122,877 downwards.
AAGTCTCCTGTTTACGTTTTCCTCTTGCTGTCTGTCAGACGTTTGTCTCTTCAAACCTCATGCTGAAATTTAATCTCAATGTTGGAGGTCTGGGCTGGAGGACAGGGGATCTAGGTCATGGGAGTGGATCCCTCATGAACAGATCAATGCCCTCCCTGGGCCAAGAGTGAGCAAGTTCTCAGCTCTATTTGTTTCCCAGAGAGCTGCTTGTTAAAAAACCTAACACCAGAGCCTCCTTCTGTCGCTGTGTGACCTCTGCACACACCATCTCCCCATCACCTCTCCCACAAGTCGAAGCAGCCTGAAGCCCTCACCGGATGGCCAGTCTTCCAACCAGCAGAACCGTGAGCCAAATCAACCTTTCTTTCTTTATAAATTACCCAATCTTAGGTATTACTTTATAGCAACATGCAACAGACTGAGGCACCTCTCATCCTGGGCTCTGCCCAGAGAGGTTGGGTCACCATCTCCCAGCTGCACCGTGGGGCAGTGGCCAGAGTGGAGAAGACTCCACAAAAGTTTGGGGCTCACTTCTAAGTGGGGGATGAGTGAGAGCTGCCCGACAAAGGCTTTGAGAAATGATTTAGGACTTAAACCACTACATCAGTCTCTGCCTGACCCAAGTGTCACCTGCATGGAACCACCCAATACATCAGAGACTGAAAACTGGACTAATGCGTGCACACTCAACCAACTTAACCAGGCTGATATCCTGCAAAAACCTGCACATTTTCTACAGGAGGATGACACCACTCAAAATCCATACAGCATAATGTTCAAGATATCCAGGATGTGGAACAAAATGATGTAACATATAAAGAACACAACAAAAGTAACAAATTCTCAAGGAGAAACAATTGACAGACTTCAATGCCAAAATGACTCTGATATTACAATTATCCAAACAACAAAGCATCTGTCTTAACTAAGCTTCATCAGGTAAAGGTAAACATGCCTAGAATTGTTGGGAAAATAAAGTCCTTAGCAGATAAACAGAAGCTATGAAAAGGAACTAAGGGGCGATTTCACAGCTGAAAAGTTACAACGTCCGAACAAGAAAAGTTGCTTGGTGGACTAAATAGCACATGATAAAGGAAGGTTCAGGGATCTTGGAGACAGACCAATAGCAATGATCAAATTGGAAAAAAACAAACAAACAACAACAAAAAAACACTAGAAAAAAATTAATCAACACCTCTGGGACAGTATTAAAGGATCTAACATATTCACCATCGGTGTTCTTTCCAGGGCCACTGGATGAGAGATCAAGAATGAGTGAACAATTTTTGGATTCAGTAACTACGAAGATGGAGATTTCCTGATGCTCTATCCCAAATTAGCAGAGACCTGCTCAGGAAATCTTGTGCCCAGAACAAAAAATAACCACTTTAACTTACTCCAACATCAGTCTTCTTGTGTATACCTTCCTAAAGGGAGCTGTAGCGACAGGCCATGGACACCTGCACACAGCACCATGCAACAGAAGACCGCGCCCCTGGCCCACCTTCTTCCCTTTGGTTATTTCTTTTCCATAACAATCAACCATCTTTAGCTGCTTTTGACTGTGATTTAGTTTTATTCCTCCCTGGGTTACTGTCTGGCCTCACAGTTTATCCTCATCTGTTTCCCCTTTCTCATCTCCAAGGAAAGAGTTTTTATAATTAGAACCTACAGGAAAGGGAAAAAATAGTTTATCCTACTTTCCGTTTTCAATCAGATCCCTATAGTCCCTAGGCTACAAGCCAGTACCAGTCCCTGGCCTGTTAGGAACTGGGTCGCACAGCATCACCCATCTGAGCTGTGACTCCTGCCTCCTGTTCCTCCTAGGCAGGTCCATGGAAAAGTTGTCTTCCATGAAACCAGTCCCAGATACCAAAAAGGTACTAGTGTGTGGCCTGTTACACAACAGGAGGGCTACACAACAGGAGGTGAGTAGTAGGCGACAGAGGAGAGTTTCACCTCTGTTTACAGTCACTCCTATCACTGGCATCACTTCCTGAGCTCCACCTCCTGTCCCACCACCACTATCCGTGGAAAAATTGTCCTTTATGAACCTGGTCTCTGGTGCCAAAAAGGCTGGAAATTACTGTCCTAAGAGAAGCTCAAAGTTATTGAGTCAATATTAACTCCTTGGCTACAGAGAGCCACATAGATGGAAGGCGAAATAAAAAATCATACACAGCTGGGCATAGTGGCAGGCACCTATAGTCCCAGCTACTCAAGAAACTGAGGTGAGAAGATTGCTTGAGCCTGGGAGTTTGAGACCAAACTGGACAACATTGCAAGACCCCGCTGAGAAAAAAGAAACAAAGAAAAGGAAATCATGCTGTCTTTGCCCTTTTACTACAACATATCTCTCTCCTCAGCTTTGGAGAAGAGGCACAGAGGAACAGTGGGATGGGAGAGGGACAGGAAATCTCAAGTAGCACCCCCAAATTCCTCTATAACCACCTGGCTCTGTGTGGGTTGGGAAATGTGTTTATTCTTTTTAGTGTGATTCTGTAAGAAATAGAAGCAGGGTGCTGTAAACTCTGTAGGAAACACAGAAACCTACGGAAATCCTCTTCCAGTTTTGGGAAGGTTCTATATACACAGACGAGGACACGTGGACATTGTTAATAAAGGAAATTTTGAATTTCCTTTGAAATATGTGAATATAGGCAGTGCCCAGGTTATGAACAAGATAGATTCTTGTAGGTGTCTTCTCTAATTGAATTTGTATGTAAGTTTGAACAGGTACATTTATCTATTACCTGTTAACAGTCCCCGTTTATAAGTGCAAGTCATATGTAAGTCGGATGTTTTTAACTCGTGGACTTATTGTAATAACCCCCATGCATACTTGTAAGTTGTACATGTAAGTTGGATATTTGTAACTCTGAGAGTGCCTGTATGTGTTTCTAAATAACGCAAATAATGTTAGTAGGTGATGATACTAATGATCACTTCCTGTGCCATCAGATCTGAGAAGCCCCAAATCATTTCCCACCAGTCACCCCCATCTGTCTGAAATAGCAGCAAGTGCTCTTCAGAGAAGTCCCTCTTACTAAGTCAGGCAGGTTCTTAGCTTTTCCAGGGATCCTCATCCCTGTACTGTCATCTTGAGTTTGTAAGGGATCAACAAAAAAGAGAATCCTCCAAAACTTGTCCAGCATCATCGGCTTTGGTCCTGGAACTTAGAAACCTCTCACTACATTGTCAAAGAAACCACAAAACAGGGAGAAGTAAAACAGAGCTTGTGACTTGCAGACAACTGTGCAGGCTGTGTGAGACAGATGCTAGACTGTGGATCTGAGCCGGATCAAGCAATGTTTGTGGAAACACCAACATACATTTCTTAGCTACTTTATTTTATTTATTTATTGAGGCACAGTCTCACTTTGTGGCCCTCGGTAGAGTGCTGTGGCTTCAGAGAGCTCAGCAACCTCAAACTCTTGGGCTTAAACGATCCTCTTGCTTCAGCCTCCCCAGTAGCTGAGACTACAGGCATCTGCCATAACGCCCGGCTATTTTTAGATATGGGGGTCTCCCTCTAGCTCAGGCTGGTCTCGAACTCATGAGCTCAAGCAAGCTACCCACCTCAGCCTCCACAGTGCTAAGATTACAGGTGTAAGCCACTGCACCCACCCTTATTAGCTACTTTAAAGGAGTTTCATTAACTGACTTTGCACCTTGCAATATCCTGGAACGAACTGTGCTGTGATAGTTTATTTCTCTGAATGTCTAAATACCATAGGAAGCTTTTACCACATTGTTGCCTCAAAATGATTCTAAACAAACTTGCATTGTGTTAAAAAAAAAAAAATACCCATTCCTATGATTTATTTGCCCCACCGTGTGATATTATATATTAAGGTGGTATCTGCTATCTGCTCTCCCACAGAGATGCCACTAAGATGACAGCACTGTCCTTCACAGACAATCTTTTAGAGATGAGAGTCTCACTTTGTTACCTTTAGTAGAGTGCTGTGGTGTCACAGCTCACAGTAACCTCCAACTCCTGGGCTTAGGCAGTTCTCTTGCCTCAGCCTCCTGAGTAGCTGGGACTACAGGCGCCTGGCACAATGCCCGGCTATTTTTCTGTTGCTGTTTGGCCAGGGCTGGGTTTGAACCTGCCACCCTCGACATATGGGGCCCATGCCCTACTCACTGAGCCCCTGGTGCTGTCCAGACAATCTTAAAAGTCTCTGAAACTCATCTAAATACAAAACACAAAGTATTTCAAGTTAGCGACCAGACAAAAAGTGTTCAAGAGGAGGGGATTTTTAGCCTGAAAACTTCAAGGAGGATGTGCTTTGAAGTTAAATTCTTACAGCTTCACCTGTTTCCTCAGAATTACACACAAAACCACACACTTACCAACCAAGACAACAAGCCTGTATTTCTCATTACTCTGCCGCCGATACGGTGTCACTTCTTCATAGGTGGGGACGTCTGCGGTGTCATACTGATCGCTCTTCCTGCATTCATACATGGATTTATTTGTTTTCTTATCTCTTCTACTGAGACGAAAACTTCTCCTAAAACCAGCTGCAAATATTAAAAATAGACAAGTTTTCAGCAATAGGAACCAAAAAAGGAAAACCCCAAAAGACAAAAATAAGAAACCCTCAACATTGGGTTGGATTTTATTCACCATGATATTGTTACAAGTGTATTTAGTAAGAGAAAAAATTAAATACTAAATAATTAGTAATAAAAATAATACTTAAATAATAAACAATTTATTTAAGAGAATTATCTAATATTTGTCAATGTAGTTATAATACCATACACATATTTGGCTCTAACTCATAAAGAGTGCTTTTCAGAAATCATTGAGTGAAGTAACTGTGTAATACAGCAAAATGAGTCAGAAAACATAATTTACCATGAACTAGTGAACATATTTGATATGAGAAAGTTTTTGAAAGAACTATTTGAAAGCATTTTAAAAATAAATAACAATTTCTCTCATTCATAAATAGTAACAAAATGTATTATAGTCTAAGCACAACCTAACCACATATCTGAGGCCCAGATAGCATCAACTGTTAAATAAGTAGAAAACTAAATTAGAAAGACTATAGTATTAAATATGCCGGTTTCATGAATCAGGCTCAGTCAATAATGGGTAGGTCCTAAGCAAGTCATTTAACTTTAACTGGACTCCAGAGGAAAATGACCGAGCCCTGGGGTTTTTCTCAGATGGAAATGCTACACTCATAATTTGAAACATAGGAAATGAAGAAATAAATTTTAGTCTCTATTATGTACTCTTATCAAAATTAAGTTTTACTAAAATCATTGTTAAATATTTAAGTATAGATTTCACGTCTGCTTAAAAAGCCCTTGCCGGCTCCCCGGTATTATTGACTGGGTGCCCTTAAGAAGCTTAGTAGGCTAAAGCTCCTTCTTTTCATCAAGTCACATTTCATTTCCTTTCTAGAAAAGGGATAGTAACTAGACACATAGTTCAAGAATTTAGTAATACATGCAATCACTTCTCTACTTAACCAACCTCTGCATGCCCTAAAAAACTCAGATGGTAAGAGGAAAGAAAATAGTCTGTTTAATAAAACATAACACATATTCTGTATCAACTTCATAGTGCAAAATAGAATGCACGTACCTTTTTAAAGGTAAAAAAATAAACTCTTGATCAAATTAGGTAAGTAGAGAACTTTTCAAAAATCGGGGTTTTTTGAACAAAATGCAAATATGTAATAACTCATCTATGTGGATTTTAGGAAATACAGTCAGTTTTGGAATCTGTGGGTTCAGGATCCATAGATTCAATCACAGATTGAAATGTTTAGGAAAACAGTGAATCTGTACTGAACACGTACAGATTTTTTTTTTGTTGCCATTATACCCTAAATATAGTTTAACTATTTATATCGCATATCTATTGTATTAGATATGATAAGTAACCTACAGATTTTTCATTTAGTATACAGGATGATGTGCATAGGTTATTTGTAAATACTAGGCCATTTTTTATACATATATGTACACATGAGTGTCTGTGGATTTTGATATCCAAGGGGGTCCTGAAACCAATCCTGCAGAGACACTGAGAGATGACTGCACAAAGGAAGTGAATGGTTATTACCACTGGGTTCACGAAATTAACAGGATTCAAAATAAATACAGCATTAAAAAACAATTATCATTGACCAGAGTTACATAACTCACCTGACGGATTCAGAGTTTAATAAAAACCAGTTAAGGGACAAAGAATGGAGTGATAAAAATTCCTACGATAATATATTTCTGCGGTCCTCCAAGAGTCTTATTTTGAGGAGATACTTGGGTTATTTGAGGGAAAAATGTTATTGATAGACGATTTCGAATAAGGACGATAGTAAAAGGTAAAGAGGAGGCGTGAACAGAATGAAGGGTGAAACACGTTGGTGTCTTACAGAAAGAGATGAGATCTGAAGAATACAAAAGCGGAAATGTGTCATCCTGGTTCTAGAAGATGTATGGATTTTAAAGCCACAGGTGCAGAGGGAATTCCAGCCTTTTTGTAAAGGGTCAAAGGAAAAGTCATGTGTTACTCTTTGCTTCTCTCATTGTTTAGGTTATTGGGAAAGATTCATAAGAACCCAGAAAAAGGATCCCCTCTGTCATAGAATCTTCACACACCACACCAGAAGCAGCCAAATCCCTTACAACTACACCCCATGCTTTGATGCAGTGGTTCTCAGACAAGGGTGATCTCTTCCAAACCAGCAGAATTTAGCGATTCCAGCTCTGCCCCCGACTCTGTCACTGGTGAATGTTGGCCCAGACTGGAGGCCAGTGGATTAGGGCTTATATTTTAGCACAAAAATGACCCGTGAGCTATTCTAACTAGGAAGCAGAGAAGGCTGGTATTTCCAAGTGTTCCGATTTCAGGTTCCACAGATCTTCCCTCCTGAGAGGCAATTATAGGACAAGCAGGTAGAGCTTTAAATTCCTTCACAATTGTTCCTCTTATGGAGGGCGGGCTTTCCTCTAGTCACTACTGACTTTAGGCACAGGGATGGATGGAATGAGGTGCTTCATGCAAAGTAAACTAAAGTCCAAAAGTGAAAACATGAAACATTTATGATCAGGGGATCACTGCAAAATCCTGAATCTCAGTGTGTTTACCTAACAGAGTCTTTATAATCCACTGAAGTTTTTGCTTTCATCATGAACAATAAAGAGAATGGGGGAAAGAGGGAAGGTATCAGATTCCTAAAGTGAGGTTGTAGGGAAGTCGAAGCTGGGACCGCGTTACAATGGCTGTGGTGGTGTCAGCTGTGTAACGCTTGCTACAGGCAGAATAGGGGCTTGAAGCAACTTAACCAAATTTGAGTAATTTTAATAGTCAACAACGAAAACCCTACTATTATTCCTGTTTCATCTTCTTAATACAATTTTCAACAAAGAGTGACACATTTGGTATTTTCACCAGAGTTAAATGTCTAAGAGCTGGCCAAAAGAACAAAACAGGACTGCTTATGCAGTCTTCATATGCCAAAGCCTTAGAGCTGGAAGGAACTTTGGGTCATCTGGGCCTTCTCTCTGCCTGGTCTCAGCAGGGCACAGCTGTCACTATCACACATTATACTCATTCACATCAGTTTTTCAGTAGACTACCAATATGGTGGCATTCACACAAGGGTATTCAGCACCTCGATCAATAGCCTATTTTACAAAACAAAAGAAAAAAGGCCATCAGGTCACCACAGGGACCCTATAGGAGCCACCAGTCACAGAGTGTTACCAAGTAAGAGAAGGAGGTGGCGGGGCTGGGCCAGTGCTAGGTTCCACCATTTACTTACCAGCTGTGGGCGACTTGGTTTTTTTTTTTTTTTAGTAGCATTTTTATTATTCTTTAATTTTTTTTGAGATAAGAGTTTCACTCTGTTGCCCTTGGTAGAGTGCCATGGCTGTATAGCTCACAGCAACCTCAAACTCCTGGGCTCAAGAGATCCTCCTGCCTTAGTTTTTTCATTTTTAGTAGAGATGGGGGTCACACTCTTGCTCAGGATGGCCTTGAACTCGAGAACTCAAGTGATCCACCTGCCTTGGCCTCCCAGAGTGCTAGGATTACAGGCATGAACCACCGCACCCCGCTTAGGACTTGGGAAGTTTTTTAAAAAGCTTCTCTGTGGTTAATTTTCTCACTTAAAAATGCAGACAATAGTAGTATCTACCTCACAGGGTGGTCAAGGATTAAACAGCAAATCATTTGGTCCCCTTCCCTGGCACATGGAACAAGCTCACATGTGTTAGGCACAGATTTGCACTTGGTCATGCCTCCCACTGCCTGGAAGAATCTTGAAGGGAGGAACACGTAGCCCCTGTATTCCCAGAGCACAGAGTCTAGCCAAAAAAGGGCAAAGTAAATTAAGAGGCTCATTAGTAAGTTTTAAATTGGCTGATGTTGTAAAAGAGACAAAATATTAAAATTAAAGCCAGATTTAAATGTGTTAAGGATTTAAAATGTCCTTAACAAGGTGTAATGCATTTGAAATACAATGGAAAGGTTTAGTATGTTGTTAAATATTTTTTCCAAAGAGTCTCTTTCTTGGGATGTATGTTACTTGTTACCATATTTAAATATGACAAGCATTCTTCCCTCTTAGCTCACCTCTTACTTACTCCCCTGATCTACGTACACATATAAATGCTTTGTATTTACACACACAGATACATACAATATCATATGCATATATACACACAAGGGCTGTCCAGAGGGCTGTCCAGAAAGTATCCACCCATCATTAATACTATTTTTCATAGTATTATTTTTCACCATGTGAATAGACACACACGCAGGGTAAGAAAACAAGGGGGGAAAAAACAGCCTAGAATAACCAATAAAATAGCCAGAACAAAAGATATAACAAAAGACATAAAATCCAAAGTATTTATTTATTATTTCTCATTCCCCCTCCACCCTATGCCACAAACGGCGATTTTCCCAGCATCTGTCCTCCGTGGGTAGTTAAAGGTGGTGGTGCACTGAGCCTGCCCTTCCAGGGAGTGTAATTTTCCAATTTCAGTAAAATAATGATGTGTCAGTTTACCTTAGGTAAGACCAAGCTTCAATTTGGAGAGCAAATTCTAAGTCAGGAAGGGGGGGGGAGGGGGCTTAACAATGTTTTGCCATCAAATCTTACTTGGGTAGCTTATTAAAAAAGAGACCAAAAAGTGTGACCTGGAATTGAAAGCAAGCAGAGGATTCTTTAAGATAAATGTGAACCTATTTAATTTCAGTTCGTTTTCATTGCAAAAGTGTTAGCAAGGAGTGGCTTTTTTTCACTTAGAGCAAAGGAACAGTTTTGCACAAAATATGCTTTTTCCTTATATTTCACGTTTTCGTAATTTATAATTGGCTCAACATTTTTATGGACAGGCTTTTTCCAGAAAGCTTACCCACAGCTGCTAGAGATTTGTGTTTTTGAAAAGAACAGCACGTTTACTTTATTACAATAGGAAAGTGACTGCAGAGTGAGACAGCAGCTGCAGCCCCAATCGCAGACGCTGCTTATCTAATATTTTCCAGTAGATACAATTTATGATGACTTGTTAACTTATCATTTAATTTACAGCTTTGTTTGAAGTAAAAAAAGAGTGTTTTAGCTATAAAGGCAGAGATTTAAGTTGCTTGTTTGTTCCTTATTCCAGTAAGACAGCAGTGAACATACCTTTATTCTGGGTCACTGGTAGTTTTTTTTTTTCCCCTCTGGTAGTTTCATTGGGACAAATTGCTAGAAGCTACGCAGATCCTGTTCAGACACTTCCCAGATCAGTTAACCACGTCCACTTCTACCAGCACTCTGTACAATTGCTCATTTTGCCACTCTCTCACAAAAAGGGCTTCAAATCACTTCTTTAAAATCTTTAGTGTTTTGACAAGTGAAAATTGTACATCACTGTTATTTCAACTGTTAGTGGGGTTGAACTAACTGTTTTCTGTTTTGTTTTTTGAGACAGAGCCTCAGTCTCTTGTCCAGGCTAGAGTGCCATGGCACCATCATAGCTCACAGCAACCTCAAACTCCTAGGCTCAGCCATCTTCCTGCCTCAGTCTTTCTATTTTTAATAGAGATGGGATCTCGCTCTTGCTCAGGCTGGTCTTGAACTCCTGAGCTCAAGCAGTCCATCTGCCTTAGCTTCCCAGAGTGCTAGGATCACAGGTGTGAGCCACCGCACCCAGCTGGGTTAAAGTGCTTTTCGGGTTTATTACTCATTTGCATTTCTCATTTCTTCAGTGAATTAACACATTTTGCTCACACCTTGAATAAGGTCTTCATAAATACATACACACACGTATCTTTTAATAAGATCATGAGCTCTATTGTTGCAAAGACTTGTAAAGGTTTTCAACTTTTTCAATTTTCTTTTTAACTTTTATCACAAAGAAATTTAAAATATTTATGTGTTGAAAACTGTAAATTTCTTTCCTCTGTTTTTATGATCGTCATGAAAATAGTTATGACAATCATAACTGTTTTGATGATTTTCTTATCCTCAGGTCTGATAACTGTTCACCTATATTTTCTTAAGTTTTCAAAAACAGGTTGCAGAGTTTTATACTTAATTTTGTTTATCCCATCTGGAATTACTCAGATCTAATCATGAGATCAAGCTTGTGAAGTGTGGTTGTAACTTTATATTTTTATAAATGATTAGCCAGTGGTCCCTGGAGTACTTAATGAAAAATCCTTTTACTACTTTATGTTTTCACACATGTTGTACTAAAGTACCAGATTGTACATTATGTCAGAAAAAGATAATTTGCAGTCTGAATTTAGCTCATTCTCTTATTAATAATATTAATTAAATTAAAACAACATATAAATGGGGGTGAGAGTTGGTATTTATTGAGCACTTACTGGGCAACAGGCACTATTTGAAATGCTATATGTAGATTAATTTATTTAATGCTCACAGCAACTCCGTAAGGGAGGAATAACAAACCATGTATTTCATCACAAATCCCCAAACCGCAGATGTTGGCATGGATGTGGAGAGAAGGGAACACTTCTACACTGCTGGTGGGATTGCAAACTAATACAGCCTTTTTGGAAAGAAGAATGGAGAATTCTTAAGGAAGTAAAAGTTGACCTGCCATCTGATCTCACAATTCCATTACTAGGTATCTATCCACATGAACAAAAATTCTACAACAAATACATTTGCACCAGAATGTACATTATAGCCCAACTCATAATTGCCAAGTCGTGGAAGCAGCCCACATGCCCATCAACCCATGAATGGATTAACAAATTGTATATGCACACTATGGAATACTATTCAGCCATTAAAAAAAGATAGAGGGCGGAGACAAGATGGTTGACTGAAGCCAGCTTTCCACATAGGCTCCTGTCCAGAAGGAGAGTTAAAGAAAATTTAGCAAGCAACCTGGTGGATCAGAGCTGCACCAAGAGAGAAAGTTGAAGAACGCACATAAACCCTACTGAGGCAAGCTGCGAATCCAAGGATACAAACAAAAGGTACAAAATCCATCACAAAGCGGACAGGAGTCCCCTCCCCCATGAGAATGGCTTGGAGTGCCCCACAAACAAACAAGCAGAGTTCAAAGGTCCTCCCACTACACTCCACGGGAGAGACCCTCTAAAAACTGGACCTAGCTCCCCTACTAGGCTGCCACGGTGTTCTCCTGCCAGGCATAAAACTGTATAAAACTATATATATTCTCTACCTGCAAATTTGAGCTCCCAGCACTCCCCTCCACTCTCACTCTGAGGTCTGGAGGCCTGTCCCCCAAGAGTCCAGATTCTTGGGTGATTTCTTGAGGGGTGTGGACAGGGCCTAAACTGCAGCTGGTCAGTGCTGACTCTGCGGCACAGGAGTGAGGAGAGGACGGTTGGCTAGAGGGAACCACACTGGAGTGGTGGTGCACCAAGGCGCAGAGCATCAGCCCCCTTTTGACAACAATAGAGCTCACTCCCCGATATTCTGAAGCCACACCCCCTGTCTCCCTGGGCAACCAGAGGAGGCCGGGCATCTACTAAGGTGGCAACCACCACGGAACAGATCTGGGACAGAAATGCAGGCTCTGTGAATAAAGGGTTTGCCTGAGGTGGTACCGGCCTGGGTGCAGCGCGGGGACTAGAAATGCACGCGCAGAGCCGGGAAGTTCCCAGGGTGGGGCTGACCCAGAGGATCACTTTACTGAGCCTAAGATGCAGCCAGCCCTCAGGGGATCGTCAGCCTATAGACAAAGGAAGACAGGAGGCTAGAACTGACAGCTAACCGAATACAAACCTGCAGGAGTAAAGACAGGGCCTGAGGTGCAGGCTCTGGGAACTCAAAACAGCTTCTCTTCTGCAGAGGAATTTAGCAGGGACAGAAACAAATTCCCACAAAGTTGTTCTGTTCTGTTCTGTCAGTAACAACAATTGGGCAGAGCTGGAACTGAGTGAACACCCACCAGCCTCCATCAAGTGCCCGAGGTTGTCAGGCCTCACCTCCCCCTGTTAGATAGAGGCAAAGTACAGCAGCCTGGCTGAGCAGAAATAGATTTCCTTATGATTCAGGCAGGTGCAAACCCCTGGAATATCTGTTCACTACAGGCAACTCGGTCATAGCCCTGCGGGGCTATCAGTGACCGGGTGTGACAGAGGTGCAAGGTGGGGAAGGAGGCATCAACCTTCCCAGACTGATCTATTTGCTGGGTGGGTCCTCCTGACTCCACAGCACACCGGAGCAAGCCATATCTGAGTTGTCACCAGACCCCTGAGATCCAGTTGCCAGAGACCTTTTAAACTCTCCTGCCTGAGACAGCTGCTGACTGAGAATTGATTTGGACCTTTTGAACTGAGCCAATTGCCCGAGGACTATGCAGGTGGTGCCCTGGGTGTGTGGTTGTAGGAAAGTTTGATTTCCTTTTCCAATTGTTGCCTGTGGTGGGTGGGGTGACTTAATTGCTGCTATTTTTCTACAGCTGAGACTTCAACCCAGAGTAACTGTTTCACTAGGGTCGAATAGAGACCAGCTGAAAACAAGACAGAACCACTTAGCCCGACCACACCAAACAGGTCCCCAGTTTCTCAGGCTGTAGCACTGCACAGGTCCTCGACAAAACTCCAGGGGAAAAATCAAACGGCGTAAAACAATCATGAGGAGGAATCAGCGGGAAAACTCTGGTAACATGAATAACCAAAATAGATCCACCCCCCCAAGGAATGATATGGCAGATGTAACTGAAGATCCCATTCATAAACAGCTGGCCGAGATGTCAGAAATCGAATTCAGAATTTGGATTGCACACAAGATTGATAGAATGGAGGAAAATTTAGAATTAGAAATTCAAGGACCAATTCAAATGTCGGAATTAGAAATTCGAGGAGAAATTCAAAAGTTGTCTCAAGAATTTAACGAATTTAAAGACAAAACCACCAACATTTTGAAGCACTAAAGCAAGAATTTGTAGCCCTCAAAGATCTGGAAAATACAGTAGAATCCCTCAGTCACAGAGTGGAGCAAGCAGAAGAAAGGATTTCTGACATTGAAAATAAAGCCTTTGAATGCTCCCAAACTCTCAAAGAGGAAGAGAAATGGAGAGCAAAAATGGATCGTTCTCTCAGAGAGCTCCAGGATAATTCGACGAAGGCTAATATCCGCCTCACTGGAATCCCTGAAAGTGATGAAGTGGCCTCACAAGGCACAGAGGCCTTTCTCCATGAAATTATGAAAGAGAATTTTCCAGACATGCCAAGAGATTCTGAAATTCAGACAGCAGATGGTTTCAGAACCCCAGCACGACTCAATCTGAATAAGACATCCTCCAGGCATATCTAATTAACTTCACTAAAGTTAATATGAATGAGAACATTCTGAAAGCAGCCAGACGTAAGAAATCCATTACCTACAAAGGGAAAAATATTAGAATGACTACAGATCTATCTGCTGAAACTTTTTAAGCCAGAAGAGGGTGGTCATTGACTTTTAATCTCCTAAAGCAAAATAACCTTCAACCCTGGATCTTGTATCCAGCTAAACTGAGTTTCATTTATGATGGAGAAATTAAACACTTTAATGACATTCATATGTTGAAGAAATTTGCCATAACCAAACCAGCTCTTCAGGATATTCTCAGACCTATCCTCCATAATGACCAGCCCAATCCTCTACCACAAAAATAAACTCACTCAGAAACTTTTGGTCAAACTCCAACTTCCACAGTGGCGAAAGGATTAAAAATGTCCACTGGAATTTCGAAAAAATCGATACCCAGAATTTTATCAGACTTACCAATATTCTCCATTAATGTGAACGGCTTAAACTGTCCTCTAAAGAGGCACAGGTTAGCTGACTGGATACAAAAACTCAGGCCAGATATTTTGTGCATACAAGAGTCACATCTTACCTTAAAAGATAAATATAGACTCAGGGTGAAAGGATAGTCATCCATATTTCAGGCAAATGGTAATGAGAAAAAAGCAGGTGTTCCAAATCTATTTGCAGATACAATAGACTTTAAACAAACAAAAGTAAGGAAGGATAAGAATGGTCACTTCTTATTTGTTAAGAGTAATACTCAATATGATGAGACCTCAATTATTCATATCTATGCACCCAACCAGAATGCACCTCAATTTATAAGAGAAACTCTAACAGACATGAGCAACTTGATTTTCTCCAGCTCCATAAAAGTCGGAGATTTCAACACTCTTTTGGCAGTGTTGGATCGATCCTCCAATAAGAAGCTGAGCAAAGAAATTTTAGATTTAAACCTAAACATCCAACATTTGTATTTAGCAGACATCTACAGAACATTTCATCCCAACAAAACCGAATACATATACTTCTCATCAGCCCACGGAACATACTCCAAAATCGATCACATCTTAGGTCACAAGTCTAACCTCAGTAAATTTAAAGGAATAGAAATTATTCCTTGCATCTTCTCAGACCACCATGGAATAAAAGTTGAACTCAGTAACAACAGGAATCTGCATACTCATACAAAAACATGGAAGTTAAATAACCTTATGCTGAACGATAGCTGGGTCAGAGATGAGATTAAGAAGGAAATTGCCAAATTTTTGGAACAAAACGACAATGAAGACACAAATTATCAGAACCTCTGGGATACCACAAAAGCAGTCCTAAGAAGGAAATTTATAGCACTGCAAGCCTTCCTCAAGAGAAGGGAAAGAGGGGAAGTTAACAACTTAATGGGACATCTCAAGCAACTGGAAAAGGAAGAACATTCCAACCCCAAACCCAGTAGAAGAAAAGAAAGAACCAAAATTAGAGCAGAATTAAATGAAATTGAAAACAAAAGAATTATACAACAGATCAATAAATCAAAAAGTTGGTTTTTTGAAAAGGTCAATAAAATAGATAAACCTTTGGCTAACCTCACCAGGAAAAAAAAAAGAATAAAATCTCTAATCTCATCAATCAGGAACGACAAAGACGAAATAACAACAGACTCCTCAGAAATTCAAAAAATCCTTAATGAATATTACAAGAAACTTTATTCTCAGAAATATGAAAATCTGAAGGAAATTGACCAATACTTGGAAGCACATCACCTTCTAAGACTTAGCCAGAATCAAGTGGAAATGTTGAACAGGCCCATATCAAGTTCGGAAATAGCATCAACCATACAAAATCTCCCTAAAAAGAAAAGCTCGGGACCAGATGGTTTCATGTCAGAATTCTACCAAACCTTTAAAGAGGAATTAGTACGTATATTACTCAACCTGTTCCAAAATGTAGAAAAAGAAGGAAGAGTACCCAACATGTTCCATGAAGCAAACATCACCCTGATCCCCAAATCAGGAAAAGACCCAACAAGAGAAGAAAATTATAGACCAATATCACTAATGAATATAGATGCAAAAATATTCAACAAGATCCTAACAAACAGAATCCAGCAACACATCAAATAAATTATACATCAGGACCAAGTTGGTTTTATCTCAGGGTCTCAAGGCTGGTTCAATATATGTAAATCTGTAAGTATAATTCAGCATATAAACAAATTAAAAAACAAAGACCATATGATTCTCTCAATTGATGCAGAAAAAGCTTTTGATAATATCCAGCATCGCTTCATGATCAGAACACTTAAGAAAATTGGTATAGAAGGGATATTTCTTAAAATGATAGTGGCCATCTACAGCAAACTGACAGCCAACATCGTATTGAATGGAGTTAAATTGAAATCATTTTCACTCAGATCAGGAACCAGACAAGGCTGCCCGTTGTCTCCACTGCTCTTTAACATTGTAATGGAAGTTTTAGCCACTGCAATTAGGGAAGAAAAGGCGATGAAGGGTATCCACATAGGGTCAGAAGAGATCAAACTTTCGCTCTTCGCAGATGATATGATTGTGGAAAACACCAGGGATTCTACTACAAAACTCTTTGAAGTGATCAAGGAACACAGCAGCATCTCAGGTTACAAAATCACCATTCATAAATCGGTAGCATTTATATATACCAACAATAGTCAAGCTGAAAAAACAGTTAAGGACTCTATTTATTCCGTTCAAAGTAGTGCCAAAGAAGATGAAATATTTGGGAGTTTATCTAACAAAGGATGTGAAAGATCTCTATAAAGAGAACTATGAAACTCTAAGAAAAGAAATAGCTGAAAATGTTAACAAATGGAAAAACATACCATGCTCATGGCTGGGAAGAATCAACATTGTTAAAATGTCCATACTACCCAAAGCAATATACAATTTTAATTTAATTCCTATTAAAGCTCCACTGTCATACTTTAAAGATCTTTAAAAAAAAATTCATTTTATATGGAATCAGAAAAAATTTTGAATAGCCAAGACATTACTCAGAAATAAAAACAAAGCAGGAGGAATCACGCTACCAGACCTCAGACTATACTGTAAATCGATAGTGATCAAAACAGCATGGGACTGGTGCAAAAATAGAGAAGTAGATGTCTGGAACAGAATAGAGAACCAAGACATGAATCCAGCTACTTACTGTTATTTGATCTTTGACAAGCCAATTAAAAACATTCAGTGGGGAAAAGGTTCCCTATTTATCAAATGGTGCTGGGTGAACTGGCTGGCAACCTGTAGAAGATTGAAACTGGACCCACACCTTTCACCATTAACTAAGATAGTTAATCACACTGGATTAAAGATTTAAACTTAAGACATGAAACTATAAAAATACTAGAAGAGAGTGCAGGGAAACCCCTTAAAGAATTTGGTCTGGGTGAGTATTTTATGAGGAGGATCACTCAGGCAATTGAAGCAGCTTCAAAAATACACTACTGGGACCTGATCAAACTAAAAAGCTTCTGCACAGCCAAGAACACAGTAAGTAAAGCAAGCAAACAGCCCTCAGAATGGGAGAAGATATTTGCAGGTTATGTCTCCGACAAAGGTTTAATAATCAGAATCCACAGAGAAATCAAACGTATAAGCAAGAAAAGAACAAGTGATCCCACTGCAGGCTGGGCAAGGGACTTCAAGAGAAACTTCTCTGAAGAAGACAGGTGCACAGCTTGCAGACATATGAAAAAATGCTCATCATCTTTAATCATCAGAGAAATGCAAATCAAAACTACTTTGAGATATCATCTAACTCCAGTAAGATTAGCCCATATCACAAAATCCCAACCTTGGTGTATGTCACACTTTATCGGGGCAAGACATGATTGCAAAAGGGACTTTACCTAACAATTGCAATCAGTGTAACCTGGCTTATTGTACCCTCAATGAATCCCCAACAATAAAAAAAAAAAAAAAAAATCCCAAGACCAGAGATGTTGGCATGGATGTGGAGTAAAGGGAACACTTCTACACTGCTGGTGGGAATGCAAATTAATACATTCCTTTTGGAAAGATGTATGGAGAACACTTAGAGATCTAAAAATAGATCTGCCATTCGATCCTATAATTCCTCTACTAGGCATATACCCAGAATACCAAAAATCACATTATAACAAAGATATTTGTACCAGAATGTTTAGTGCAGCCCAATTCATAATTGCTAATTCATGGAAAAAGCCCAAGTTCTCATTGATCCACGAATGGATTAATAAATTGTGGTATATGTACACCATGGAATATTATACAGCCTTAAGGAAAGATGGAGACTTTACCTCTTTCATGTCTACATGGATGGAGCTGGAACATATTCTTCTTAGCAAAGTATCTCATGAATGGGTGGAAAAAAGTATCCTATGTACTCAATACTATTATAAAACCAATCTATAATCTCTTACATATTCATATGAATGATAAAACATAAATATAGTCCAGCAAAAGGAAGGGGAGAGGAAAGAGAAGGGAGGGGAGGGGGAGAGCGAGTGGAGGGAGGAGGCAGGGCATTTGGTGGGATCTCACCTAATGTGCACAATACAAGGTACATTTCAAAACAACTAAGAGTAAATTATAAATGTTTTACCATAAAAAAGGAAGTGATGTGATGGTTATATTAATTAGTTTGATTTAAGCATTCCATATTGTATATCAAATCATCACACTGTACCCCATAAATTTATACAGTTATGATTTAATAAAAAACTAAATTAAAAAACCCAAACAAACCATGTGTTTATTTAGACTTTTTTTTTTTTTTTTGTAGAGACAGAGTCTCACTGTACCGCCCTTGGGTAGAGTGCCGTGGCGTGACACAGCTCACAGCAACCTCTCACTCTTGGGCTTACGCGATTCTCTTGCCTCAGCCTCCCGAGCAGCTGGGACTACAGGCGCCCGCCACAACGCCCAGCTATTTTTTTGTTGCAGTTTGGCCGGGGCTGGGTTTGAACCCGCCACCCTTGGCATATGGGGCCGGCGCCCTACTCACTGAACCACAGGCGCCGCCCATATTTAGACATTTTAATGTAATAAAAAATGATCGGCAAGCTTCAGTTCATGTATTAAATGACAAAACAAAGTCAAGAAGAAACTCTGAAATACTACCCTACATACATAGACGCATAGTAGAAAAAATGGTGAAATAATTTAATAAAGCAATTATCAAAGAGAAGCAGCAGTTTAATTTAGGGATCATAATACAAGCTTTTTTTTATTCCCTGGAAGAAGACATTTTAAAAATATAATTAAGTACATTTTTACACCCCTCTTATATTCAAGGTGATGTGTAAAATAAAAAAAAAAACTTGTAAGAAATGTCACTGGCCTCAAGAAGCTCTCAACTGCTAGGAAACACAAAGATTTTTCTCAAACATTTATAATTGAAGATGTTTTCACAACCTGGGATTGTGACTAGAAACTAAGATTTTTTGCAAGTTTTCTAATCAGTCTGATTTGACTTTGTTATTTCTCTTAAGTAAAAGATGAAACTCAGGCAGTTGTCATTTTAATTTGTTCATTTCAAAGCTACTGAAAAGCACTACCCTCCATTTGTATAATAGTATTCCTCAGAAGAATATTAATTTAATATTAATATTAAATAATATTAATTAATTAATATTAATATTAAATATTAATTAATATTAATTAGGAATTAATATTGATTAATATTAGGAATATTAATATTCCTAATATTAATTAATATTAATCAATATTAATAATTAATATTAATTCCTAATCCTAATTAATTAATTAATATTGATACTAAATAATAATATTAAATTAATATTAATTTAATATTAATATTCTTCTGAGGAATACTATATTCAGATAATTAAGAATCATAAGAATCATTAAGTATTATATTCAGATAATTAAAGGATCATTTCTTTTTGTTTTTTTTTTGCAGTTTTTGGCCGGGGCTGGGTGTGAACCTGCCACCTCCAGCATGTGGGGCCAGCGCCCCACTCCTGAGCCACAGGCGCTGGCCCTAAAGGATCATTTCTTATTAAAATAAGTTTCACATTGTAGATAAGTATTACATCTATCCTATAACTTCAAGTGCTATGAATATTCTTAGTTGTAAAAAAAAATACTTGGAAGCAAGCAAGATACACAGAAGTAAAAAAATGATTGATTAAATTATGAAACACCTTCTCAAATAAATGGGGTTGAAACCATTAAATTTTTAATTATAAAACTACATGGCATCACAGAAGTGCATTTAATATAATAAATGCTAAAAACTGGACATTAACCATACTTTCAGTATGAGTTTTGCTTTTGTTACTAGTATAAAAATTGGTCTGGATGTGGAAATATAGAAAAATTGTGTAAAGAAGATAATGGCTGTGTTAGGTAGGGCAGGCTGTAGGTCATTATTTATTCTATTCTTCAAACCTTTTATAATGTTATATAATTCCATAATTTGAAAAATAAAACACCAACACACAGAGTTCATAAGCGTGAACAAGCAAATACATTTTGGTTATGTCTCAGAGGCAAGTTCTAATCTTCTATATTTTTGTGATTATGGTAATAGATCAAGTTTGTATATTCATAATAGTTATAAATGCAAATATAAAGAAATCAATAGAGCAAAAATGATGGAAAACTATCAGAAATGAGAATACAGGATAAGAATTAAAGATCAGAATCCAGGAAGATAGGGAATGATAACCTCACCTAGATAGTAAAGATGAAAAAAGAAAAGTGCTCAGGGTTTAGAAACTTAACAACTAAACCACTAAAACCTGTAAGAAATCTTTTTTAAAATTATAAATTATCACATTCTTTGGCTCCTATAAATAAGTAACTCCACTGTAAACTTATAATACAAAATACATAATTTTAATTACATCATTTTTCGTAAACTTTCCATTTTTAAGATGGCATTTTATAAAAAGCATGTAATCATTTTATGAACAAACATGTTTGTTAATACATAGGCCTTCAAGAGTCACAGTAACTCGCCACACTTACAGCCTTAGTATATCACACACAACTACAAAGAAGTGGGACCTGGCTTTCTGCTAACCCAAAGAAAATAAATACTCGTAGGTTATTGCCCATAATTTTTCAGATGAGACACTTTCAATCTTTGATTACATTTCTTTTACATAACCAACCTGATCTAATAACATCAGATATTATGCATTTCCAATATTTAACTAAACTTCTAATTTTTTTAATTTTATACATGTTGGTAGTATAAAATTCATCTCTACCATATTATAGGTTAAAAGTTACTCTCAGTAACATGTAAAGAAATGTTCAAATGCCACAAATACCTTTGAATCTTTCAGCTCATCTCAAAATAAAAATAAAAACACAACCCCAAAGTAGCTAATGGAATAAGCTGGTGTATCGATTCACAATTTCCAAAGAAAAAAATTACTTAGGTTTTAAAAAGTTTTCCTGATACCACTAACTATTTTCAAAACACAGCACAGCATCACCATAAAAAAAAGAGAAAAACCGTCTGAGGATTTAATTTTCTGCCCGTTAGCTAATGAAGAAATTAATGCTTATACTTTTCAAAACCATGAAAAAATACAGCATCGAACACATAAAATTTCATACAAAAATATAGTTCTGAATAGACGGGAAAATTGGATTTGAAATTTTAATATATTCTTTTAAGTTGAGTCTGTACAACCTAAAATTCTCCAAGCAGGAATGGTTTCTTTCTGTCAGAAAAAAATATTTCCAAGTAGTATTCCAGACATGTTGAGATTATGCAGAGTTCTTTCGTATTCAAGAATGAACCTGTGTCACTTTGGAAAGCACGCCTCAGAGTGCTCTCCTTGCATAAATTTTATGTTTCAGAAAAATATTAAGGCAGTGTTTTTTGATATAGCTGTACTTAACCTACATAACGTAACATTCTTTAATGAAATGATTGAATATTGGAACAAATGGGAATTTGTACTAGACTTAGGCAGTGCAACTTAATGAGGATTAACAGTGGTTCAACATAGAATAGGAAGAAATAATCAGTGTCACCTGGCTCATTGTACCCTCAATGAATCCCCAACAATAAAAAAAAAAAAAAATAGGAAGAAATAAATGGCAGTATGAAAAACAC
Organism: Nycticebus coucang; assembly: GCF_027406575.1. Taxonomy (NCBI): domain Eukaryota; kingdom Metazoa; phylum Chordata; class Mammalia; order Primates; family Lorisidae; genus Nycticebus; species Nycticebus coucang. Next base: position 47,100,993 of record NC_069799.1, on the reverse strand, counting down.
ATCGTAGAGATGAGTAAGCGATATTATTTAAAAGAAATAACGGCACATGGACAGTTTCGTGTTTGGTTTTAACTTTACGGTAAACCCTTTAGTTAGAAAGAACAGTCTTAACTTACATAAGTCCCCAAACTGATCTCGTTTTAAAAGAATGTATGAAGTTCTCCAGAGCAAGGGCAGAAGTGGAGAAAAACTGATTTTTCAAGAAACCATTTGCAAGAAAGTATGTTAGAAAAGGGATTCACGATCAGTGGCACGTAGTGTGTTGATTTGAACAAGATTTCTATCATGATTGAACCAGAGGAAAACATTCTGAAATTCTTACAAATGTTTAAAGTATTACTCTATGTTTTGTACTGCAGAGGAAAAAGGAGAGTCTTTAAAGCTGACTATTCAACCCTTAGAAGTAATTACACTTTAGAAGCTAACCCCAAAACATGCTAACTTCCACACTGTCCACCAAAGATAAATGTAATTCGCAAAAGCTTACAGGAGGAAATTACTCCTAAGGACTCATATATATGCCTATAAGAGACATATATGTAAAATAAATGGTTTGATAATCCTTATATTTAAGGCAGCCTCTGACTTATAGGGATTTGACTTTAAAAGATGTAATTAAAATTTATAGCATATTATCAACTTACCTTCATGTTATTATTACAAAATTTTACACAGACTACATAAAACTTACAATGCCTTGTCGGTTAGCGTTTTCCTTCCTTCCAATAATAACAGCCAAACTCCTTTTATTGATAGATATGCTGACCTCTAAGAAATGAGGCATGTTACAGGTCAGTAAGGGTCACACCTCTCAGTGCACATTAATATCAAAGATAGATTGTATAATACCTATACATATATATAAAATATGGCTTGAAAGTATAATTCTCATTAAAAACTGACATTAAATCTGAGAGTGTCATGTTATTTCTTACAAAATTATCAATTTAGATCATTTTGATGTGAAATATATTTTTCAAAAATGTAACCTGTTATCAAGTGAAAATAATATATGTTATTTTGTGCATGACTTTATGCACTTTGAAGAAATTGAAAATAATCAAATGTCTTCACTGAGATGCTGGCTTGATTTAGATCAATAGCAATCAAGATCTTATAAGGGGCTTGCTCAGAGGCAGTTCCACTGGTGGTCCAAGGATATATTCTGTCTGTAGGATCGATCACCACTGTTTTACCTTTTCCGTCTGTGAACTCAGGAGACACAAGGCATGTCAACTGGTGCTGGGCAAGGGGCAGGGCCTAGAATAAGCCCTGGATTCCAGTTCTTCTATGTAATCCTTACAAAAGCTCTTGAGAAGGCCAAACTTCTAGGATCGCCCTTGGCTGCTCTCCTGAACTGTCCTAGAACCAATAAATGTGCACGGGCCAAGGATGAATTTTGACCCGTTCTGTGCACAAAAATTTTCTTTAAAACCAATGGAATTACAACGTACCTGGGAAAGCAGTGGTACCTGCCAGCATGTGATGTATCCCAGAATACTATGACCTCGTGGTGAGGAACAAAAATGTTACAAACCTATTCCATTTTGTTGACTTACATTGTTTACATTATTATTATTTTTTTTTTTAGAGAGAGAAGCATCTGATGTGAAAGATGCTATCAAATCTCTAAAAAGAAAATGTTTCCTGAGTATAATAATTACCATAGGTATCTAGAGCAATGCCAAAAATAAATAAATAAATAAATACACTTTTAAGAAAGGAAAACACTGTATTAAAATTGTAATACTCAAGTCATGTTTGACTCCTGCAAGATACAAGATAACCAATGTTATCAGTATACAGAGTATTATAATTTTAATATACTATTTTCCTTTCTTAAAATGTGTATGCCTTTTTTGGCATCTTCTGTATAGTATTTAAGGTATTATAAGAGAATATGATGGGTAATTTAATTTTATTTATTTATTTTTTAGAGACAGAGTCTCACTTTGTCACTGTTGGTAGAGTGCTGTAGTGTCACAGCTCACAGCAACCTCCAGCTCTTGGGCTTAAGGTGATTCTCCTGCTTCAGCCTCCTGAGTAGCTGGGACTACAGGCGCCCGCCACAACACCCGGCTATTTTTTTGTTGCAGTTTTGGCCGGGGCCGGGTTCGAACCCGCCACCCTTGGTATATGGGGTCGGCACCCTACTCACTGAGCCACAGGCTCTGCCCATGATGGTTAATTTTATGCGTCAACTTGGCTAGTGCACAGGACTCAGATACTTGGTCACACATTATTCTGGACATTTCTGTTTTTTGGATAAGAATTACATTGAAATCGGTGGACTATGAGTGAAGAAGACGACCACCCATAATGTAAGTGAGTGCCACCCAATCAGCTAAAGCTTTTAATAGAGAAAGGACTGAGCTCTCTTGATCAAGAAGGGACTCTACCAGTAGACTGCCTGGAAATGCCTTTCTTTTTTTTTTTTTTTGGCTGGGGCTGGGTTTGAACCCGCCACCTCCGGCATATGGGACCGGCGCCCTACTCCTTGAGCCACAGGCGCCGCCCTGGAAATGCCTTTCATCAGGTTGAAGAAGTTGTCTTCCATTCTGGGTCTGTTAAGTTTTATCATGGAAGGATGTTGAATTTTGTCAAATGCTTTTCAACCCAATCAACCTATCAAAGCTGCTCAGCAAGGTTGCCAGTAACCTATTTGGCTCTTTGTTCTTCTCTTTTTCTGCATCTACACTCACTTCTCTGGTGATCTCACTGGCCAGCTCCCTGGCTTTAAGTAGCTCCAACATTGACATCTCCCAAATCAATGGCCCCAACTCAAGGGCTCCCTGCCCATCTGCCTTTTGACTTCTTCATCTCAGCACATCTCAGAGGGATCCCTGAACTTTCCTTGTGCCAACCCACTCCTCTGTCCATCTCAGCAAATCATAACTCCATCGTTGCAGTTTCTAAGTCCAAAACAATACCCTCATCCTTGGTTCTCCAATTAGTGAGAAAATCCTCTCAGTCGCACCTTCAAAATGCAGTGGAACCTCCAGAGCCAACCACTTCCTCAAGTTGACCTGATTATCCTAGACCGGACATGCACCACACGTATGCATCAGCACAGCAGGCCTAGTTCCTTGTGTTGGCCACCTCCACGTGTTGCCAGGTTTGTTACAGTCCTTTGGGTGGTCAGCTTACCAGGGGTCCCACTGGATATCCAGAATCAGATGTCTTCTCACCACCTCCCCTGGTGACATCCTGGTTCCACTCAGTTCTTGCCTGAATTGTTACAGCAGCTTGTCCTTTTGACCGTGGTCCTTTATGTTTCATTGTCAACAGATCAGCCAGCATGACCCTTACAAATACAAGGCTGGAGGGAGGGGGACTGCCGTGCTCCCACTTAACGAGCACGATGTAAGGGTGTAGGGCACACCTCGTGGGTGTGGGACACAACTCGAGAGGGGCTCCACCTAACAAATGCAAACACTGTAACCTAGTTGTTTATACCTACACAATAAACTGAAATAAAAAAAAAATACACACACACGCGCACACACACACCCAGCTGGAAATAGTTAAGTCTTGACTTATTTTCCTTTTCACACAGACAGCCAAGGTACCTGCCCACGCTTGCTACCACCCTTCTAATACCTAGACAACCTTAATTCCTATCACTGCCCCATTCACGCTGCCTCCTGACTGATCCTGACTGATCCTCAGGTGCACCAGGCATCCTGTCTCGGGGCCTTTGCACCTGCCACTTGTCCCACTGCTTGGAAAGCTTACTCCCCACAGGCTCCCTCTAGGTTTTTGCTCAAACATGACGTTTCAGGGAGACTTCCCTGGATCACCCTATTTATACATGAAAGCCCTTTCCCAGGCTCCTGCATTATTCCATTCCTGCCTTACTTTTCTTCTTAACATTCATTACCGTCTAATGGATTATAAATTGTATAATTTAGTTATCTGTCTCCCAAGATGGAAGTGCCAGGCAGGGAAAATGTTTGTCTTAATCTCTATGGAAACTCCAGTGCCCAGAGCAGCATCTAGAACATTAACAGGCACTCACTAAACATATATATGTATATACATATTTTTTTGAGACAGAGTTTCATTATGTCGCCTTCGGTAGAGTGCCATGGCATCACAGCTCACAGCAACCTCCAACTCTTGGTCTTAAGCGATTCTGTTGCCTCAGCCTCCCAAGTAGCTGGGATTACAGGCACTCACCACAATACCCAGCTATTTTTTGGTTGTATTTGTCATTGTTGTTTGGCAGACCCGGGCTGGATTTGAACCCTCCAGCTCTGGTGTATGTGGCTGGTGCCTTAGCCGCTTGAGCTACAGGTGCTGAGCCTAAACCGAGTCCTTTAGACTGTTGACTTCCTACTGCTTTTTTTTGACTGACCTAAGGACAATTTCTTACGCTTCAATAGAACACAGGTATTACTTTAATAAAAATATCAAATTTTAAATGATTGTAAACAATGTGGGTGAGGGGACTACAAAAGAAAGTTCAGATTACACTAAGAAAATGACTCATGGATTTGGCTAAATAAAAAGGTAAAATATCTATTTGCTGTGAAATTTGGCACAGGAAAAAGTAAACCACAACCAAATAACCCAAAGAAAATTTGGGCAAAAGGGAAAGGATTAATTCATAACACGGGGAGCACTCACCAAATTAACAGAAAATTCATAACGAACCCGATAGAGCAAAGGGGCAAAGATACAGTTCGTTAACGGGGAAGAAAAGGAAGAAAAAACTACTAAAAGTCACAAGTTTTGCCCTAAGTCACAGCATACTTTGATATGCTAAATATATCATTTTACCATAAATCATTTTTACCATTTATGTTAGCATGTTGTTTTTAGAAACATTTTAACTTGTTTTAAAAACCATTTAAGATCTGTAGGCATTTTGAGGATTGGGCTTTTTAGGTAAAAACAATTCTACATGACAGTCAATTTGCTCAATTTATTTGGAACAAAGTAACTTTTTAACATTTTTTTTGAGACAGAACCTCACTCTGTCACCCTGGGTAGAGTGCCGTGGTGCGTAGCTCACACCAACCTCAAACTCTTGGGGACTCAAGTGATCTTCTTGCCTCAGCCTCCCGATTAGCGGGGACTACAGGCACCTGCCACAATGCCTGGCTAGATTTCCTATTTTTAGTAGAGAGGAGGGTCTCACTTGCTCAGGCTGGTCTCGAACTCCTGAACTGAAGCAATCCACAGACCTTGGCCTCTCAGAGTGCTAGGATTACAGGCATGAGCCACCACGCTCAGCAACAATATTTTTTTTTTTTTTAAAAGAAGGACTATGTTCAAACTTGTTAAAAGCATACAAAAGAACCAATGTCAAATCTGTGGTCATCAGTGGAAGCATTCACTTAAAAGAAGAAACTTTGATCAGGAACACACTATGGAAGGGCATACAGTTTTTTAAATAAAGCCTTTGTATTGGGGCGGCATCTGTGGCTCAAAGGAGTGGGGCGCCAGCCCCATATGCCAGAGGTGGCGGGTTCAAACCCAGCCCTGGCCAAAAAATGCAAAAAAATATATAAAAATAAAATAAAATAAAATAAAGCCTTAGTTCAGTGGTATCGAAAGAAACTTCAGGTGTATAAGGCTGTGGTGGTCCCTTGCTGCACACATGTTAAAACAAGTATTTAAACCAGGAGCAAATGACGTCATGATGCCCCTACATTAAAACACACTGTCTTTCCTTTTGCCACAATAAAGAATGGAAAGGAAACTATTGTTTCTAAGATCAGGAGTTGAATGGAGTGAACAGCTGCACTTCACAATCAGGGCTTGCAAATTCAAAAGCCCATCAATGCCAGATAAGAAGAAGAACCTTAAATTGCCTTCTGCCAAGGGTAACATACTTTGTACAACATTCAGCCCTTGAAGAAATACACTATCCCATTTTTCTTGAAATGCTCTCCAGTTACTTTTACTTCCCCACTGTTGAGAATATGGATACAGAGAAATGTTTTGCCATTGGAACACAAACACAAGCACACCTCTCAAGAGAGCGTTAACTGATACTCTGCCTTTAAACTGGCAGGGACTACGCTGACCTGCAGAGAGCTCGCCATTTAAACAGTCAGTTGTAACTCAGCTCCAGCTAATGAACATCAAGAAATGAAGACCTACTTTGGTCAAGTTTTGTTTTGCCAAAGGAGGCAGAAATTTTTATGTGAAATTTCTAATTTGTGGATCTAACAACAGCAAAAATACCTTTGTCTAAACACGGCCTGAGGAGTGTCTGTGAGTCACTAGTTTGATATGAATTATTATATAGTTAATAGCATCCCCATTCAACCTGGATGGTGCCCTGTTTTCATCTGTAACTGGCCGAGAGAGAATGCATGGTCTCCAGCAAGTGCAAAACTTTCTGCCTTTTCCAAAGAAATCGTTTTACTGGGTCATGGGACGTCTGCCCACTTAACGTCACCTAATGACAGCTTCTTTTATCTAACATGCTCCCGGTACTCTTAATTCCATCCAATCTAGTCTTATTTGAGCTTCATTCTACTAATTACTTTCTACCTCAGATACACAACCCTTTCTCAGTGGCTTCATCATCTCTGTCTATAAAAAATGATTGTCTTACTCTTTCCTAATAAAACACTCCCACCCTCAACTGTAAAACATGCCTTTAACTCAATCCCTATCTCTTCCACTGCCAACTGTTACTCCCAGACACCTTGCAATTTCGCTTCCAGTAGAATTTTTTCTCAGGTGTTCTCGGTGACTCTGGGTTGCCAGATCTGATGGCATTTTATCAGAGCTCATTTTGTGCAAGCCCTCTGAAGTCCACGCAGCTGATCACCTCTTGGAGTTCACACTTCAGTTTATACCTACTGATTAGATACTCATTTTACAAACTCCTAAGTACCACAAGAGAGACACAGATTAAAAACCCATTTTTTGTTCTTTGTATCAAATTTTACACAAAGAATAACATTGAGGGCAAAAATAAAAATTAACAATGTGTAAATTACTTAGCCTGACGTTTATGATCTCACATAACAGAGCACGAAACTGAGTTTGCAGCCCAGCTCAACACTCCCTGTGCTCTGCCAAATTCCTTTCTTTCCCTGCCTGCACTGCCTCAGGCTGAGCTGATCGATTCCTCTCTGAATCACAGCGTTTTCTATGACACCCATCAAGCGGTGCTCATGCCATTGGGTGTGTGCGTTCTTACCTTCTAATTGGCTGGGATAAGCCCATAACGTTGGGGGAGTAGGTACCTCCCTCCCTGTGTCTGAGACAAGTGCAAGCACATGGCAGTGGCCGTCCAGCTCTTCACACCCCTTACACCCAAGCTCTCAGGTGGTTTCCTTCCATATTGACCTTGGCATGGCAGTGATGGTGGCCAACAGGATATTAGCAGATATGATATACATAGTGCCTTAAAAAGCATTTACATACTGGAGATTGCTTTCCTTTGCTGCTTTCTGGAACCCTGAGGCCACTACGCAGGCTAGCTTCATGGAGGATGAAAGACTACTAAAAACAGAAACAAGTTCACCTACCTGAGCCTGCCCAGGTCAGCTAGACCCCAGCCAAGACACTGGACCACACGGATGCACCAAGCTGACCCAGGCCCACAGACAACATGCTCCTGGAGAACAGAGAGCTCCAACGTGCTGAGATTGGATTCTATTCTGAGATTCTATTCTCCACAGCATCATGAGAATAAATGCTCACATGCCTGCTGTGTTGTCATTAAAGTTTCCAGGGATGTAAGGGGAGGTGTTAATTGATTATAGAGAGCATTTGGCATACTCCATTTGTTCTGAAATGAGTAAAGAATTATAGGCAGCACCTGAGTTACAAACATCTGACTTACGGACAACTTGTACTTACAAATGGAGGCTATTACAGGTAGTTAGTAAATGTACCCGTTCCAACTTGCCTACAAATTCAACTTAACAACAAACCTACAGAACCTATCTTGTTGGTAACCTGGGGCCGGCCTGTGAAAAAATTTGAAAAACTCACTCATCATCCAATTCTTCCTTGGTAGATTTTCTCTAGCCTAGAAATTGAAATACTCCTTGTTTTGTACAGGTTTTCTGGTCTGTTTTGTAAAATGATAAAAATCAAAGGGCAGCAATCGTAAAAGGTAGAGTGTAAGTGAGTCCAGGATGCACCATTTAGTATCCGTAGGTCCTTAGGAAAATACTGCAGACTTTCTAGACCTCAGTTTCCTTTTGGTAAGGTAAATACTATCCTACCGATCTCACAGTATTAGAGAAAATACATATTAAAGAACAAATCAGGAACATTTCTTCAATAACCAGGAGATACTATCATCCTGTACGTAAATATTAATCTTAAAAAAAGGAGGCTGAAGGGTGGCGCCTGTGGTTCAAAGGAGTAGGGTGCCCCCATATACCAGAGGGTGGCAGGTTCAAACCTGGCCCTGGACAAAAACTGCAAAAAAAAAAAAAAAAAAAAAAAAAATCGAGGCTGAAGTATCTCTAAAAGTGTGTTTCTACACTAAAATCTCCCAGAACTAAAAACAGAGGGCTTGTCAGGATGCCTACAGACGGCAGGGATGAGAAAGGTCCAGAAGTGAAATGTCAGTGAACAGTATTTTGATACCTTTAACAATTTCTAGTTATTTTTGCTTTTGTTTATAATGCCCCTTGGCATCTCCAGACTGGAAAATTTCTCTTCCAATACAGATTATAATTATCATAAGGGTTATTAATCGCATTTGAGGCTGTTCGGTCAATGATTATTAGGGGTAGGGAGGTTATGAGATAGAAAGTTGTAAGAACAGACCACTCAAAAAATTATTTGGGAGGAAAAAAATTACTTAGAAGCTTTGAATAATTCACAGAAAACCATATAATTTAGGAAAGTCCAGGTACTGTAACTTGAGTAAAATCACTTAAGGCCAATAAGATGCTTTTTCATCCTCTACCAAAAATTATATAATGGTTTATGAAGATACAGCAGCTGGTATGTTTCTGGAATATAATAACCAAAGCACGCTAGGAAGTCCTCTGTGTCCAGCCCGCTGAGCCTGTTTAATATAAAGGCTCATGCCACCCCACTGAATTTCAGAGCACGCCAACGCACACAGACTCACTGCAGATAAAACAGTGTAATGATTTCGAAGAAAGCAACAGAAAGAATAAATCCTCCTCCATGACCAAGTGCTCACCTAGATAGGTTCCGCTGTCGTTAGCAGCATAGCCATCATCTTCTGGATGAGGTGTAAAAGCGCACAGAACAAAGGCCGAGAAACAAAGCAGAACAGTTAGAAGCCCAGCCACAGATGGAAAAAAATAAATAAATAAACTACTTAAAATAATCATGTAAAGCACAGCATAGGACAGCCCTCACAATGCCACTCTTAAACATAAAACGTGTTGTTTTATATTTAAGTTCAAGGTAATATTTTGAAACATCATGCAGGGTTTTTGCTTTTCTTCTACCTTCTTCATAGCTCCTGATGCAGTTCCAAGAAAATTATAATATACTTGTTTATGGGGTTCATACTTTTGCAGTTAAGAGAACTGTAGCCATTTGATCCCCCTTAAAGTAAATTCATTGTTGTAAACCAGGCTCTTTGATAATAAGAGTCATTATATAAGAGTAAGGTAAAATGTACCACTTATTTCGGCTCACTGGATTAGACAGAAAGTTTAAGATTAAAATATGTATGTCCTTCCTATTGATAAGAAGAAATTTCATGTTGGAAAGGAATAAAGAAATAATATTGCTATTTTTATTTTTTTTCCCTCAAGGAACAGATAAAAACATTTTAACATAAGCAATGGGCTAATATTTCTGGGAATTAAATAAATACTGGGCTATGCATATCTTAAAAATTAATTTAAGTATGTCTATTATTTTAGGCCTCTTTTTCCTGGAACTAATAGCCTAGATTGAACAGAAATCAAATTGTTAAAAAGATCATCCCTACATCCTTAAGTGAAAATAGTCTGTCAATATATTAGAATAACGCTGCTTTCTTTATTCACTTTTAGGCAATTGACAGAGATAAAAACATATTTTTCTATCTCAGAGTACCTTCGATATTTCTGCTCCATGAAGCCAAAAGAAAAAAATTACATTTCTTTCTAAAAGAAAATCAAACCACACACAGTTTTTGGTACTGTAATCGCATGATGAAAGTTTAGATGTACAACAGAGTACCTTTATAAACTGCTTGCTCCTTTCAATTTAAACCTACACATAGGTGCACTAAATAAAATTACTAGACTATGCATGGAAACTTTTATACATGTACCTTTAATTTCCTCTGAGAAGCACAAAGAAAACAAGAAAGGAAATGATTAAATGTGTAAAAGACACAATTAAAATAGGAAGATGTATCCAAGAAAAAAAAAATCCACCTACCACACTCAAGTGCTTCCTCATCTTAGAAAGGCCAAAGGAAAAACACAAATGTATTTTATTTTTTTATGATAAGCAATAGTTTAATGAAGCCATAATATTTATAGGGTTCTCAAATGGGTACAATATAAAATCTATCATAAAGATTAGTAAAAGATACAAGGTAGAACATATTTTAATTCTGGCACAATGGCAATAGCAGCTTTGCAAATGTTTCTCTGTATATTTCAAAATCATTAGTCAACAAATAGAATTTGTAAAAAGCTACACTTCAGACTGCATCACGGTCTTGTTCTAAAAAGAATGCACACACTTAAGTAGTGAAAAAGCTTATTAAATAACCAAATGGGGAAAAATAACCAGAAAAAGGTCTTTGGCACTTTTTAAAAATTAAACCTTCAATGATGGTATTACATTTATTTTCATAGGTCAGTTCTGTTCGTAAAACAATCTGTTCAACACATTGAGGAAATTCTGTGATAAAAATAGTGAAAAAAGAAAGGATTTCAGAAACAACAAAGTTTGTCTTTACGATATCTAAATATCCTGTAAATTTAACAATATTCTAACGATTAATGTATCATACATATCAAATGATTCTTTATTTTCCTTTTGTTATCAGAGGAAAGGCATTTTAAAAAGGACTCTTAAACCATTCCTAGATTATAAATTATTAATAGACAGCAATTTATAAGTTAAGTATCACTTAGGAGACTCAGTTAAGAGTGGGAAAAGTACTGGAAATATAACAGGAGCAAACCTAACTGAGAGTCAGGGGAGAATATATTTTCACTGTGTGACCTTGTAGGGAGGACAGGAGTGATCAGAACAGCTCTTAGCTCGGTTTGTTCTCTAACATACAGACTGGTGGCCAGAGAAAACACTTCTGGGAAAGCGTACACTATTGTATTTTTACTTTGTGTTGGTTCTGTTTGGCCGGAATTAGCAAAAATGACAAGCAAATCATTATTATTCAGGCTCATGAATCCCCACGCTGTGAGTGCATTTCTGTACATTTCTTAGTAGCTGTGAACATCACATGCATCTCAAATGAATTATTAGGAAACATAAACTAAGCGACGTGGCTTAGCATAAGTCAAGCAACTAGGCATGGTGACAGAGAAACGTGAAATCTCAGATGCTCTGCTACAAAGCAGATTATTAAACGCAAGGATATTTTTTGATGGGACTAATAGAACAGATTGAATATTGCACCCTTGTTAAAGATTCACTGTCCTGGAAATGAAATGATAAAAGCCATGCCTCAAAACGAAAATATTAAAATGCCAACACCAATCCACGAGATCCGTGAGTTATATCATGGACAGTATATGTATGTTCCCGTGTGTGTGTGTGGATATCCAGAATATCCATAATTCATATTATGGATAGTACATGTAGGTCATGGGATATGCTAAGTAAATTTACAAAAGAATAATTCTCTGTACAATTCTGAAGTAGGAAGAGTGTAATATATTTTTAGCAGGCTAAACTACACACATATCCAGCAGGAATATCATGCTTGGTGGATATTCAGTAGGAAAAAGAAATGAGCTAAGTTTTAGTACTCCTACCAGTCTGAACAATAAAATGCTGATCGAGAGGAGAGCTGGGAAAATTGCATGATAGGCACAAATTTCCTTAATGTAACAACAACTCTATATGGCCAGTACTATTACCCCAATTTTACAGATGGGAAAGAAATGTGAGTGAATTCTTAGGATTTTACGTTCCTCTAGCATCCAGTGTGAATCTAGCTTGACTTTCTTATTCCAAGAGCAAGGATGCTCAGGCATCCTTGACACAACTTTCCAGCTCTGTCTCTTCACAGTTCCTCAAGGTGGTAGATCAGACACCTGCTTCATGCAACTGCCTGCTGGTGACACCTCCCTATGGGACGTATGGATACAGCCAACTTGACTCACCCGCAACCCCAGAACCCACACAGACCTCACAACAATATGATGCTATAGTGATCACCACTCAGTCACAGTGGGTTTCAGCCCCGCACCCCACACGGACCTCACAGGTACTAGGTCATAGTGACCACCGCTCAGTCACAGGGGACTCAGCCCACACCCCACACGGATCTCACAGATACGATGCCATAGTAATCACTGCTCAGTCACAGTGGGAATAAGACCCACACCCCAGAGGACCTCACAGACACGATGCCATAGTGACCACCTCTCAGTCACAGTGGGACTCAGCCCCACACCCCACACGGACCTCACAGATACGATGTCACAGTGACCACCGCTCAGTCACAGTGGGACTCAGCCCCGCACCCCACACGGACCTCTCAGATTACGATGCCATAGTGACCACCGCTCAATCACAGTGGAACTCAGCCCCACACCCCACACGGACCTCACAGGTATGATGCCACAGTGATCACCGCTCAGTCAGGTGGGACTCAGCCCCACACTCCACACGGACCTCACAGATATGATGTCATAGTGACCACCGCTCAGTCACAGTGGGACTCAGCCCCCCACCCCACACGGACCTCACAGATACGATGCCATAGTAATCACCACTCAGTCACAGTGGGACTCAGCCCCACACTCCACACGGACCTCACAGATACGATGTCATAGTGACCACCGCTCAGTCACAGTGGGACTCAGCCCCACACCCCACACGGACCTCACAGCTACGATGCCATAGTGACCACCGCTCAGTCACAGTGGGAGTCAGCCCCACACCCCACACGTACCTCACAGATACGATGTCCTAGTGACTACCGCTCAGTCACAGTGGGACTCAGCCCCGCACCCCACAGGCCCTCACAGGTACGATGCCACAGTGATCACCGCTCACAGTGGGACGTGGCCCCACACCCCACACGGACATCACAGATACAATGCCATAGTAATCACCACTCAGTCAAGTGGAACTCAGCCCCACACTCCACATGGACCTCACAGATATGATGTCATAGTGACCACCGCTCAGTCACAGTGGGACTCAGCCCCACACTCCACACGGACCTCACAGATACGATGTCATAGTGACCACCTCTCAGTCACAGTGGGAGTCAGCCCCACACCCCACACGGACCTCACAGATACGATGTCCTAGTGACTACCGCTCAGTCACAGTGGGACTGTGACCCTCACAGGTACGATGCCACAATGATCACCGCTCACAGTGGGACGTGGCCCCACACCCTACACGGACATCACAGATACAATGCCATAGTAATCACCACTCAGTCAAGTGGAACTCAGCCCCACACTCCACAAGGACCTCACAGATACGATGTCATAGTGACCACCGCTCAGTCACAGTGGGACTCAGCCCCGCACCCCACACGGACCTCACAGGTACGATGCCACAGTGACCACCGCTCAGTCACACTGGGACTCAGCCCCACACCCCACACGGACCTCACAGATACGATGCCACAGTGATCACCGCTCAGTCACAGTGGGACTCAGCCCCACACCCCACACACACCTCACAGATACGATGCCATAGTGACCACCGCTCAGTCACAGTGGGACTCAGCCCTGTACCTCACACGGACCTCACAGGTACGATGTCACAGTGACCACTGCTCAGTCACAGTGGGACTCAGCCCTGTACCCCAGAGGGACCTCACAGATACGATGCCATAGTGATCACCGCTCAGTCACAGTGGGACTCAGCCCCACACCCCACACGGACCTCACAGACACTATGCCATAGTGACCACCGCTCAGTCACAGCAGGACTCCATGAAGCTCCTGCTCACTTGCTCTAAACCCACAGATTAGAACTCCCCAAGGAAATCTGCTTGGTTAATACCCAGAACCCCAATAAAGGCTTGACCATAGGTACCCCTCTCTTTCTTGCTCCCTACTCACCAATTAAGTGTGTGCGCCATACAGTTCCCCACTTCTTGCTGGCCCTGCAGGGCATGCTGCCCTCCTCTCTTGGGGTCTGTGAGTAATACACTGCCCTGTTATTTCCCGTGTGTGTTATTCACGTGTGTGGTACACCACCCCTGTTATTTCACAGAGCTGCCTCCTCTGTGTCTTCCCTGACCGACCCACCTGCACCTGACTGTTTTCCTGGTCAGGCTCTCCTAGAGAGTGGCTATCCTGGGAGGAGTGAACTGGACACAGGTCAGACAAGAGCCACAAGGGGGTCTGCTGGTACAAATGAGTTGTTGTGAGACGGACACCTGGTCATTAAGCCTTCTACCAGGATAAAGAAATTTCCCTTGAATGTCCCACTTCCAACAGCCCAGACCTTCTCCCTTGGGAGCCCTGTTGGGGCAGGGCTAGAGTTTATATCCACTGTCCCGAGAGAGAGCTCAAGTCCAAGTTACAAAGAAAAAAATAAAACTTATATGTGGCAAAACCAGGATTAGGACCCATGTACTCTGGCTTTGCAGTCTGTTTTTAATTCAATGCCAGCTTATTACAAAAAAAAAAAAAAAATCACTTCTTTTTTTCTGAGACAGGGTCTTACTCTGTTACCCAGGCTAGAGTGCAGTGGCACCATCATAGCTTACAGCAACCTCAAACTCCTGCACTCAAGTGCTTGAGTAGCTGGGACTACAGTCACATGCCACTACACTGGCTAATTTTTCTATTTTATGTACAGACGAGTCTCACTTTGTTACGTAGGCTGGTTGCAAACTCTTACTTGGCCTCAACTGATCCTCCTGCCTCAACCTCCCAAAGTGCTAGGATTACCAATGTGAACCACTGCACCCAGCTGGCCAAAATCACTTTTGATTACTCAAGCCTCTGACTAGAAATCATCAGGGGAAAGGTCGAGGAACATGATGTTTCCTTCCAAGTTTCCTGTTGACCTGGCATCCCTTCCCACCACCTGTCCCCTCCCTGCAGCTTCAGCCTCCAAGTGAGTCTCTCCTGCAGGGGCACTGGGGAGAGCCAGCTGTTTTCCTCAGTGTTCCCAGGAGTCCACTGTCTGCTGTCTTCAAGCACGTGAGAGCGGGAGACAAAAATTAGAAACATCACAGAGGAGCGACCAAGGAGGCCTCCAGGAGACAAATGAGCTGTCTTCAGAGAGTGGACTGGAAGGTCTCTTGCAAAGAGCACATGATGAGCCCTGCACAGCGGGCAGCAGTGAATGCCATTGCAGCTGGATGTCACTCTGAGGGGCAGTGACACTCCCAGCAAGTGGAGAAGCGGCATCTACACTGGCGTGATATTATTCACGTGGACAAGGTCAAATCCCCACACTAGTAACCACTTACCTAAATCCTCCCTCACCCTCCCGCCCAGCAAACTCTCCTAAAAGTCTGCAATAATCTACGACCACAGACCCCTGAGAGTTCACCAATTTTTTCTTTTTCTTTTTTTTTGAAACAGAGTCTTACTCTTTCACCCTGGGGAGAGTGCTGTGGCATCACAGCTCACAGCGACCTCAAACTCTTGGGCTCAGGCAGTCCTCTTGCCTCAGCCTCCCTAGTAGCTGAGGCTACAGGTGCCTGCCACCATGCCCAGCTAGTTTTTTCTATTTTTAGTAGAGACGAGGCCTCACTCTTGCTCAGGCTGGTCTGGAACTCCTGAGCTCAGTCGTTCCACCTCGGCCTCCCAGAGTGCTAGGATTACAAGTGTGAACCACCATGCCCGGCCCATCAACTCTTTTTACCTGCATAGCACGGGGTCCGCAGACAAAATACAAGTGACAATGTGACTTAGAACCCTTCATCTGGAAAGGTGGGAGTATCTATCCTGATAGTGTGTGAGAAACATCTTCAGATGTGCAAGAACCCAGTGTATTGAGACTGAAATTGAGCAACAGCCCAGCGAGGCCAGTGACTGGATGGGAAATTTACGATTTACTCATCTACACCTCCACATAAACTCTGAACTCTGGCATCTTCCAAGTAGTATTAGTAAGTACTGTGGTAATGCTGGTAGAGTGGTACAAAGAAGCGGCCACTCAAACCTGGTTCCTGAATGACATCTACCTTCCCCACACTGATTTGAAGTGATTCACCATTCTTTGCAAAAGTCTCCCCTTCTGAATCAGTCTGCTGGCAGGATGGACACCACGGAGCACAAAATTTAGCATCCACTCGCCCTCCATCACCAGCGTCCAGTTGGAGGAGGTCATGGGCTGGGCCCGGCTGTTCCGCAGGCAGCGCGGCCTGCTCCAGACCCACCGTAGATGCAGGCGACCAGCAGCGGGCCACAGTGCCCGCCCGCCGTGCTGGGGCGCCGGGCGAGGCTCCTCGGCTTGGGCTGAGGGGAGGAGGAGTGGCCGGGACCGCAGCGTGGCGCACCTGCCCTTCAGGGGTCTGTCCGCCACCAGGGCCACCCCGCCTCCGCCCAGCGGCGCAGACAGGCCCCACTTACTTACTAATACTACTTGGAAGATGCCAGATAGTTGTTTTAAAAACTAGTTTAGTTTTAGTTATTTTAAAAATAGTTATTTTTAAAAATCTCACGTGTTTCTGATTATACAAAACCTCAACCCTTTGACAAAGTTTTAGACACACACACTTAATGTAACAACACGAGCTATCTATTTATTTCTAAGTTAACTTTATGTGTGAAAACTAACATAGCTTAAAGAATATAGGAGGAAGGAATTTACTTCACTTTAAAAGTTTTATTACAACCTGTAGGGTCCCTTATATGTTAATCTTAAATGGTCAGACCTTCCAATCCTCTGGTTCCATGTACAGTCAACTCATTAGTCAATGTTTAAACTTTTTTGTGGGCTGTTATGATTATGAACCCACAAAATGCTTACCTTTGAATGAACTAGGTTATACCTTGTTGAAATGGGTTGTCGTTTGTAGTTAAGTATTTTTTCTTCACTTGCATATTAACAATCACAACTAGTTAAAGTAAAATTCCAAAATAAAACATTTTGTGTTTTTTGCTTTTCTGATATTTAAGATGTCAAAACCATGTGCATTCTTGTTGCTTTTACTACAAGAAGTCTATAAGAGCTATTTTGCTTTTTGGGGGGGGTTATAAGAGTTATTTTATAAAGGAAAAATTAGATATTTTCATGTCCTTATACTTTGATAAGTAAAAGAGGACACTTAAGAACTATAAATAAATATAAAAACTATAAATAAAAATCATTATTAAATAATTTTGAACATGCCTCTATATGAATGAGATTTTTCTAACTCCTTTCTGAAGGCCAAATATACCGGATTAAACATAAATTACACTGTATTGTGTTAAAAGTTAAATTAATGTTTATGCTATTAGAAAGATAATTGTTACTTATGTACTTAGATTTCAATAGAAAGGAAACAAACGGGGCGGTGCCCCAAGGAGTAGGGCGCCAGCCCCATATACTGAAGGTGGTGGGTTCAAACCCAGCCCAGTCAAAAAAATAAAAATTAAAAAATTAAAAGATAAACTGAAAAAAAGAAAGGAAACAAATATTTCAAATAAGTTCCTATTTCTTTCTTAAAAGTTAGGTAATACCGTATTGTTGCCTATATGCAACCAAACTATAAAAATAAGCTTGAAGCTGAGGGCGGCGCCTGTGGCTCAGTGGGTAAGGCGCCGGCCCCATATACCGAGGGTGACGGGTTCAAACCCGGCCCTGGCCAAACTGCAACCAAAAAATAGCCGGGCGTTGTGGCGGGCGCCTGTAGTCCCAGCTACTCGGGAGGCTGAGGCAGGAGAATCGCTTGGGCCCAGGAGTTGGAGGTTGCTGTGAGCTGTGTGAGGCCACGGCACTCTACCGAGGGCCATAAAGTGAGACTCTGTCTCTACAAAAAAAAAAAAAAAAAAAAAGAGAGAGAGAGAGAAAAAAATAAGCTTGAAGCAGAAAATTAGAGTGCTTTAAATTACATGAACACAAGAAATGCAAGCTGCCATGTTTCTGTCGTAAAGAACTACCTCTAGATGCTACTTGAGACAAGGATTTATTTTTACTCATTTTCAGAACTTTAAGCTGTATCTTTTATGTAACCATCTAAAAGTTGGCCATACCAAAGAGAATCTCCCAGACCTCTAGGCCGCTCTTCTGACTGCATCACTGAGACCCACCTATGACGTGGGAACCTATCATTAGATGAAGGAGAGAGGGAAAAAGTTTCCTATCACAAACTGCTTTGTTGAATAAGCAATTCTCCCAAAAAGGAGGAGGAAGGGGGGGAGAATGAGGAAGAGGAAGAGGAGGGGCAGAGTGGTCCCTGTATCGAGCTTGTTAAGATTTAGGAATGTTTTAGGATTGAGTTCATGTTTTAGTTTTGAGGATTTTTTATTTTTTGAGACAGGCTCACTCTCTTGCCATGGCGTCATCATAGCTCACAGCAACCTCAATCTCCTGGGCTCAGGCCATCCTCTTGCCTCAGCCTCCCCAGTAGCTGGGACTACAGGCACCTGCATGACGCCAGGCTAGTTTTTCTATTTTTAGGAGAGATGAATCTTGCTCTGCTCAGGCTGGTCTCCTACTCTTGAGCTCAAGGAATACACTGGCCTTGGCCTCCCAGAGTGCTAGGATTATAGGCGTGAGCCACCGTGCCTGGTCTTCAGGAACTTTTAACTGTAAGAGGCAAGTATTTTTTTCTTTTCTTTCTTTCTTCTTCTTTTTTTTTTGACAGTCTTACTCTGCTCAATCACAGCTCACAGCAACCTCAAACTCCTGGGTTCACATGATCCTCCAGCCCCAGCCTCCAGAGTAGCTGAGACTACTGGTACACTCTACCACACCTGGCTAATTTTTAAATTTTTGTAGACACAGGGTCTTGCTTTTTTGCACAGGCTGGTCTCAAACTCCTGGGGCTCAAGGGATCCTCCTCAGAGTACTAGGGTTACAGGTGTGTACCACCACACCCCAGTCAATATATGCTGAAATTCTGAATGAGGGTAGAAGGGGAAGGGGAAACAGCCAAACATTAAAGATGACTAGGACCTACACTTTGAGTTTTACGCACGGATGTTAGTTTTAAAGTCTAAAAGAAGTTGTTATTATCATGGCTCCTGATACTATTTCCCTTGCAGCCAGGGACTAGAGCTTTTAGACCAGTGGTTCTCAACCTTCCTAATGCTGTGGCCCTTTAATACAGTTCCTGTGGGTTGCAACCCACAGATTGAGAACTACTGTTTCAGACAAATATAAATGCAAAGATAGTAAGATTGGGGGTTGCCGTTCTTTATTCCCTTCTCTGTTGATACTAACTGAAGCTCTATAGCTCCAGAGCCACAGTCTATGCATGTCTCATATATATACATACATAAAATTATTATAAGTGAGTTAATAATTCTCTTAGTGAAAAGAGATAACATGACTATGTTATCCCAAATCCAATGCTGATAGTATCTTCCTAGGTTTTAAATGCACTTGTAAAAATTCAGTGGAGAAAATCTTTAGCACTGTGTTCTTCTGTAAATTTATAAATACCAATAGGACAGAATTAAACTTCTTTTAGACATTTTACATTCAATCAGAAACTTTTCTTAAAATCTATCCTATAAATATTCAAAGTCATAAAAATAAAAGATTTTATGTCAATGTGCCGTTTTCCTTCATAGCACTGTTCTATAATTTAGCAAAGGGCATGATGACATGAACGCCCCATTCCAAGAATCTAAGTACCAAAACTTGAAAGTCATGAGTTAGATGACCTTTATAAGATTTAATTATATAAAGAATCATTACGAAAACATAGGTTAAAGCCCTTTGAAATGCCACCAAAATTTGTTCAGAATCAATACAGTGATTTCGGTATAACTCTTAAGTCCGTGCAACAACATTCAAGGAAATTTCAAAGACAATTTCAATTCTTGAAAATAAAAACATAAGCTTTCTGTGAATTTTCACAGAAATACATTATCTCTCTGAACAAGACCATCTTCACTACACACTAATGATTGAAGTAGAAGAATCTTGAACAGATTTCTCTGAAAATAATACATCTTTCAGTGACTCAAAATCTAGTTTTTAAAAAAAGTAGGAAAGAAAAGAAAAGAAGAAAGAGAGAAATGAAGGAAGACCAAGAAAATATTTCTGAATGGTATTCAAGAGGTAGAAAAAAAGAAAATTAGTAAAATGAGGACATTTCAGTAAAGGTAAATCCTGGAATCGGTATTTCTCAGATCCAAATATTTAAGAATTAACATAAAAATAAACTATGCAAATCAACAAACATAATGACTCCATTGGACTTAATGCCTCTACACACAAGCATGTACATACACCACACATACACAACACGCACACACAATATACACACACGTCCACTATACCCCTCACTGTCACACACACCTATACTGAAACCAGTTTGGGAGAGCCACTGAAAAACAATCTATCCCTTTTGGATAGTTCCTTAAAGAAATACACATACATTTATCAAAAATTTTAAAAAATAAAAATTTACTTTTTATTTATTTTGAGACAGAGTCTCACTCTATTGCCCTGGGTTGAGTGCCATGGTATCACAACTCACAGCAACCTCAAACTCTTGGGCTCAAGTGATCCTCTTGCCTCAGCCTCAACTAGCTGGGACTACAGGCACCTGCACAGTGTCTAGCTAGTTTCTCTATTATTTAGTAGAGATGGGATCTTGTTCTTGCTCAGGATGGCCTTGATCACCGGAGCATGGGCAATCTACGCCCCCTCAGCCTCCTAGAGTGCTAGGATTACAGGTGTGAACCACTGAGCCTGGCCTAAAAATTCATTATTATATAGGGTGTCCATAAAGTTCATGGGCAATTTAAAACTGTCTGTATAAAACTGTAAATTTCTAGTTGCCTGTAACTCATATTTGAGTATAAAATTCAGATAGTATAATCAAATGTATTTCTTTTTTAAATCACAAATACTTTATCCCACATACACCACATATATTAGAAATGTGTAAGTTCTCAACTTAAATATCCCTCACAGAGCAAGTCAGCCGATGCCTCAAAGTTCCTTTCAGCTGAACGAGTTGGCCGGTGAAAAAGTCACCATGCTTAAAAACAATGCGATGTTCTCATGAAACTTTTAAGCTTTCTGATGTCATGAGACGTGTGGCATTCTACGACAAATGCTTCTTCCTTTGTGCCCAGACGTGATGTAGCAAGACAAGCAGGCTTTGGAATCAGTGCTCTGCTTGAAGGGTTCTATCTGCTTGCCTGTGGGATTTATACTCGACTGCAGTTTGGCTCTCTTACAATGCAATTCCTGGGCTATCCGCTTCTACAGACTGACAGAAATAACAGGAGATGTGAAAAATGCAACAATACTAAAAACAGATGTTGGTGTAGAATTCCAGGGCCATTTCTTTCTTCATTTTGCTGTTTAATGTACAATTTCTATGCTGAAAACAAAGGCCCGGGTTTTGGGGGGGCGGTACTGCTAAAATACCTGGAGCCATGAAACATTTAGGGGAGGTGAAGTAGGAAATTTATGGGATGGAGGTCTGAGAAGACAGGCAGTGAGAGAAAAAGCTGATAAAAGGTTAGGCTCAAAGAAAAACCAAAAACAAGGACCTAAGTCCACACTATGTTTTTGGTAGCTATGTATTATTCTTTTTCTCACTCTTATTTTCTTTTATTGGGGTCTGGTAATCAGTCCAGATGGATGGGTTACAGGCCAGAGGTCTTATGATTTGAGGATAAGAAAGAAATTAAGAACCAGAACAACTTGATCTTGGGCACAATTGCTATTGTGTCCGAGAAACTAGTAGATGTTTTTGCCTCCCCTGATCTTTACCAAGAAATACATTACCCAAGCCTCCCAGTATGGAAAAAAAGAAAAGGTTGCATTTTAGGTTCCATTTAATAAAATACCTAAATTCAGAAATCAAAGAGAGTAGTAATTACTTTCTTAAAGAGCGTGTGGGTTGATTCTGAACAGCCCCGATCACTCCTTTCTTTTTCAGAAGGCTCACATGAATATTCCCACCACGAAGCTCTTTATTTGTTTGGTTCCTGAAAACTGATGTTCCAAAGCTATTGCAAGGTGACATGACCCCTTGTTCTGCCCTGAGTACCTGTTTCAATAGTCAAAAGTAAACAGCAGGATTTGGTTACCCTGCATTCTTATTAACAAACTTACATGATTTCCTGTTGGAACCTTTCAGGGGCTGAACCAATATTTCTGGTCGTCTCAGAGCCAATCTCCTGGGGGAAGGAAGGTCAACACGCCCATCAATTTTTAGCACAGGTCCGAGGTTAAGACACCCCCCAAATACCCAACGCCCTAAGAAAAAAACTTGAAAGCTGGGGGAAAATGAACACGCTGCAATCTGTTCGGATTAAGAAATAATAAATCATGTGCTTTCCAATTTTTCGGAATTCTCTTTCCTCTCTCCAAAATGACGAGTCTTTTTTTCCACCCTTCACATCAACAGGGTTTCAGATATTAATGTGCTATTTTCCATTTGCTTCATAACAAAAATCTAACATGACCTGGTACTGTCATATTATTTTTGGTCATCATTCATATTTAGTTAGACAAAACAGAAATCCAAGCCCAAGGGATAAAGAATTCTAAGGCAAGGTTTTATAGCGTATTTTATCACAGCTCTGCTGGAAGGATATTTTGCAGAGAACAAAAGGTCAGCCCCAGAAAGGCCATCGTTATGCGCCAGTAGCTCACCTTTCCTGGAAATGCTTTGAGGGAATCAAGCCCGCCCTGGGGTTGGCATCCCCTTCATGCTTTGCTTGCCACCATGCTGCGTCATCTTGGCTCATGATCTGAAGAATATCTCCCTTTCTGAAAGAAAGCCCAGCTTCCTTACACGGAATTGCCTTATCTTCATTAGGATCGTAGTCAAAGAGAGCTTTGATAAACATCTGGAAGCAAAGTTTCGTTTTAGATGAATAAAGATTAAAAAAATAAATACATGTGAAATGGCTATGTTCTGCCAACCCCGATTCAAGAAACAGTCATTTAAAACCCAGAATATTATAAATTTGTTGGGACAAAATAGATAAGTATTAGATGGAAAATCATGATTACTTCCCTCTCACATAAAAAAATATATATATTTTTATGTAATGATTACCTTGCCTTCTTTAGGCGGTGATTCTTCTTTGATGCTGGGTATAATCTTAAATGTAATTGCTCCCTGGGACTGAGCCTGTCTCAGAGGAAAGTCGGAGTTATTAGAAAACGAGAGCCAAAGGAAAAGCAAAGTGACATAGGTAGAAAGCCAAACGCATCTAAAAATTTACAAGGTCAGGGTTTCTACTCTTAGAATGAACGGATTAAATTATTTTTGTAGAAATTCTGGCAGTGCCAGAAAGCTTTATGAAGTTTGTCCAATGAGTTAACAATCATGAGCCCTCGGGTCCCCTTTGACTTCTTGTGTATTTTTTAGGTTTCAATAAATACAGTCCCTTCCATGTCACGTTACTTCAATATAGAAACAAAATATGCACAGTGCCTTAGATAAATATGGTATAAAATAACCAGATCATGAACAAGGTTCAGGTGATTACACTGAAGTATCACCATCCATTCTGGGGGGGACAAAACCCCTATAGTGTCTGTAGTGCAGTTATAAATTTATGATTCAATGAATGACAATGCCCCTCAGAAAAAAACAATGAAGAACATAATTCTATCTCTTTAGAGAGTAAAATGTAATAGATTAAGTAAAAATTAAAAAGACTGTCTATTCTAGTTTAATTAAAATGAGCAATACTACCATCCAACCTCTGCTGACTAGCTCAGATGTGGGTAGGTCTCTCTTTAAATATACTCCCATGTCAGTCTCTCTCTCTCTCTCTAGCATTTATCATAGCCATATTTACTTATTTATGCCACTACTTCTTAATATGTTACTTCTGCTAAATTGTAAACATTATAAAAAAAACATAAATAATAGGCAATTTATTTTTAGAGACGGTCTCATTTTGTTATTCGGGCTGGAGTACATAATTGTCAGCTCACAGAGTATACTAGTTTGTTTTGTTTTGTTTTGAGGTGGGGTCTTGCTCTGTTCTCTGGGTTAGAGTGCAGTAGCATCACAGCTCACAGCAACCTCAAACTCCTGTGCTCAAGCGATCCTCCTGCCTCAGCCTCCCAAGCAGCTGGGACTATAGGTGTGCCATGACATCTGGCTAACGTTTTGAAAAAATTTGTAGAGATGAGGTCTCACTATGAGGCTCAGGCTGGTCTCGAATTTCTGGCCTCAAGTGATCCTCCTGACCCCACCTCCCAAAGTGCTAGGATAACAGGTGTGAGCCACTAAACCCAGCCTACCTGGCGTACAAAAGAGACAAGGTGGAGAAGGAGGGAGAAAAGGGGAAGACGGATCTCTCTGAGCTTACTCTCAGTAGTGTGCTGATAAACCAAGATTCCATCAAAGAAACAAAAAGACCCTGATGTGTATTGTTAGCCAATTGTGGGGGGGTTGGGGGGGTTGGGGGTGGTTATAAATTCTCTCACCATAGCTAAATTCAGTTTACCCAGCATGAAGTGAGCTGGGAAATGGTGCTTGGAGGCAGCTCTAGCACAACACAGCGACTTAGGTAAAACAGGGTTTTGATAGTAAAATAAATAGAATTTTATAAAGGGTTGATTTATTTCAAAATGTCAATATCATAAATCTTATTAAGAATTCTCATGTTGTGGGGCGGCTCCTGTGGCTCAGTGAGTAGGGCGCCGGCCCCATATGCTGAGGGTGGCGGGTTCAAACCCAGCCCCGGCCAAACTGCAACAACAAAAAAAAAAATAGCCGGGCGTTGTGGCAGGCGCCTATAGTCCCAGCTGCTTGGGAGGCTGAAGCAAGAGAATCGCGTAAGCCCAAGAGTTAGAGGTTGCTGTGAGCCGTGTGATGCCACGGCACTCTACCCGAGGGCGGTACAGTGAGACTCTGTCTCTACAAAAAAAAAAAAAAAAGAATTCTCATGTTGTAATATTGAATTGCATAGGTAGAGAGAAAGCAAATATCTTGTATATAATCCTCTTCCATTTTTCTAGTTTCTGTGTGTGTTTTCTGAATGGATAAAAAAAACCCTTAGAACAGTGCCACTTATCATGGGCTCAATCCTATTACTCAGCCGTGTAGTTCTATCACCCACCGTGAGGGCTCCACAGTGGTCTAGCACATGGATGAAGAACTATTTGATCAATGCCAACTTTTTGCACGATCAACACAATTTTTGAATATTTTAAAAATATTTTGCTTATGTATGTTTACCAAATTACTTCCTTAGTTTTAATTTCCTTAGGATTCAAGGGTGTGTAATTTGAAATTTTGATAGTTTTTAGATGGACATCTCCAAAGGTTCTGTTAGTTTATCCCATCATGAAATCATATTAACATATGTACTCTGTCCCACTTTAAGCACCATTAAGCTTTTCAATTCCAAGGAACCCACTATTATTCTATCATATTTTCTTCTGTAAAGTGTTTATATACGTGCATTGCTGATTTTCCTCTAAATGCTTTTCTTCTTGATTTTTATGATTGCTACATTAAGATATTAGCCTTTTATCACACATATGGAAAATACTTTCCCTACAATCCCACTTGTCTTTTATTTATGATACCTTTTTCTCTGGACAGTAAGTTTTGAATACTAGTATATACATCCTTTTTTTCTGTTTGAATTTCACATCAAATTAAAGTCTTTCCTTACTCTGTAATAATAAAAATTGTACACTGTATTTTATGGTGTAAATTTTGTTACTTTTTCACTTACATACTTAATTTGTTGGGAATTTATTTGTGTGGGGGATGAAATAGGGACTAACTTTATTTTTCCTAAGTGACTCATCAATTAACCCAATGCCATTTACAAAATGGTTCCATCGTTTTCCCAGTGATTTAAAATGCCATCTTAATCACACACTAAATTTTCAGCGAGAGAGACCTGTTCTGAGATACTCAAATCTTTTTTGATTATATAGTATATTTTCATACAGAAAAGGGAAAGTCTCCCTTCATTTTATCCTAACAAATGAACTTTAAGATGAATATTGTCAAGGCCTAAGATGATTTCATTCAAGTTTCAGATTTCATACAACAGGTAAATTAGTTTCATTTATTTGTACACCTATAATGCAGAGCCTATCGTATGGCTATGTCAAGAGTCTGAAACACAGTGATTCAATTTTGTTTTTATTGCAACTTTAAAATAAACTCACAGCTTACCAAAATCTGTATTATTTCCTCCGGCCTTTTATCCTCAACTGGTATCCCATTCACTTCCCTGAGTTCATCACCAACATGAATAAGGCCTGAGAAATATAAGATTTGGTAAATCAGTAGTGGTACCCACAAAAGAAAATGTGATTTGCAAATGTTTCCCTCATTAAAGCAAATGTAATTAAAGAAATTAATTCCATAATTAAAGAAAATGTAATTTGCAAATGTTTCCATAATCGTTAGGTTCCCTTAACACATTGAAGGATTGAAAAGGAGAACTTCGCCCTTCTCAGGTTTCGGAATCTGTGCCTCTAGAACAATGAATCAAAGACCACAACATAATAATGCTGACAAAGAATGGTACCAGCACCTTGATCTTTGTGTAGAAATGCATGGGGGCGGCGCCTGTGGCTCAATGGGTAGGGTGCCGGTCCCATATGCCGGAGGTGGCGGGTTCAAGCCCAGCCCCGGCCAAAAAAAAAAAAGAAACGCATGTTACTGATATTATAATTTTTATTTATATTTTCTCTTTTTTAAAGTCTAGCATCATTTATTAAGTGATCTCAGCTAATATTTTAACTACTGTGTGTAAGCGTGTTATTAAAACATAAAATGCTCTTCCAATTCCTCTTGTGCATGACAGAAGGATCTTTGCAGACCAACAGAACAGAGACTCGAATAATGTCAGCTTCAATGATGGTGCCATCCAAAGAGGGACAGGGTCATGGCACATTCAACTGCAGCTTCCAGAGGTTTTGAAAAAGGAGCCTTTGGGGGCCCAGGCTGCCTGGCCTTTCGATGTTGTCAGCCTGAGTTTTGAATTCCATAATGGAGTGGGGAGGTAGCAGGTTACGCACTTGCTGAAGTGTATCCCGGATTCAGGTGATGGTTCCTTGGCCACTGGCAGTCTTACCATATAGAAATAATGTCCTCCTGAAAGCAGACAGAGTCCACGGTCCCACAGCTCTCCCGTCATGAACTATTCCCCCCAACATGGCCAGGATGAGATTCTCCCAACAATGGGAGGCCAAACCTTTTCACAGCCAAGCAATCCACTTGCCACCATTTTAATTTGCATATCCTGCATGGGTTTAATTCCTTCTTGGAAGTCCCTGTGGCCTGGCAGGCTCCCAGAACATACCACATGGCTATAAAACCTCCAGAACTGCTCCACAGAGGCAAAAGAGCCAACCTGTTTGATATTCTGTTTATAGCTCTGTGAGCTAGTAGGATGGCTGTGGTTCTTCTGGAGACCCAGAAAGTATAGTTGTATGGCAGGGGATGCTCTGCCTGTCCAGGCACGACAGCCTTCCTTTTGCCACTGTTTCGATTCTTGTCTCCTTCTGTTTTTTCCTTCTCGCCGTCTTTCTGTGTGCTATTTTCTTCATTCTGATCATGGTCCCTACTGTCATCATTTTTCAAGGTGTTGAACTTGTTGCTCATCCTCTCACTACCGCTGCCACCACTGCCCATGGAATCATTTTTATTTATCTTAAAGGTTATATGTTCTCAGTAGTACTTTTCAAATCAGAAACACTGAAATAAGAAGTCCTTTTTTTTTCTTTTTTTGCAGTTTTTGGCCGGGGCTGGGTTTGAACTCACCACCTCTGGCATTACGGGGCCAGCCCCCTACTCTTTTGAGCCACAGATGCTGCCCAGTCTTTTTTTTTTTTTTTTTTTTTAATAGAGCCGGGGTCTTGCTATGTTGCCCAGGCTAGTCTTGAACTTGTGGGCTCAAGTGATCCTCCTACCTCAGCTTCCCAAAGTGTGTGAGCCACTGTGGCTGGCCAGAACCAAGTCTTGATATAACTTTGGATGCCTATATACACTAAGACCTCAGAGTTGGCTTTATCTATCATTTATTTAAACCGGTTCTCTCATTTCAACACAAAGAAAAATATCTTTCCACTTGTTTTGCTATCTTATATCAAAAGAGTAATCCTCTTAATTATGTACTGGAAATGCCACTAATGACACGGAACACAATGTGGGAGTAGTCAGCAAACATTTAAACTCTCACCACTTCTGTCTGCAGCTCCCCCTCTCATGATTCTAGCCACAACAATGGCGCCAGTCTGCTCATCCTTTTTAATGGTAGCTCCCTTTTAAGGAAAAACAAAAGGTGTTTGTGAGTAAATATAGGTATTGGATGTTGGGGGAGGGGATTGGTGGAAAAAGGACATTCATCTGGAAAGAGAAAAAACAACAGCTATAAAATAAAGAAAGGAAGAATAGAGGTAATTCCATGTATCTTACACAGACTCATTAGTAAGCATAAAAAATTCTATCTACATAGGATTTAAAGGTTTTAGCACAATTTAAAGATTTTTGAAATGTTAAACCCCTTCCAAAGTGTGGCAAATCAAAACATCTTTCTGTGATAAGAACATCTTTCATACGAATGCTGTTTCTTTTTTGCCCCCTCCCCTTTTGTTTTTGGGACAGAGTCTCACTCTGTCACCCAGGCTAGAGTGCAGTGGCATTAACCGAGCTCACGGCAACCTCAAACTCCTGGGTTCAAGTGATCCTCCTGCCTCAGCCTTCCTGGTAGCTGGGACTACAGGCATCCACCATGTTGCCCAGCCAACTTTTCTATTTTTAGTAGAGATAGGGGTCTTGCTCTTGCTTAGGCTGGTCTTGAACTCCAGAGCTCAAGCGATTCTCCCACCCCAGCCTCCGAGAGTGCTAGGATTATAGGCATGAACGATTGTAATGGGCCTTGTTTATTACCCTTTTAAAGCACTTCTTCATTTCATTTTATCCTTAAAATACGTGATCAAGAAGGTGGAATAGTGATAGTTAAAAGTTAACTATCACTATCAATACTATCAATAGACAATCTTTTGATAGACAAAAGATTAGATAAATAGAAAATGAAAACTTGGGTCATTTGACTTTTAGTTCAGTGATGCTTCTACTATGCTAAGCTATCACAGTAAAGAAATTTGGTGATCATTATAAAGAAAAAGAAAAAAAATTAAAGCCAGAAATTAGTTATATATATCCTAGGGCTAAGGCAAATGAATGGAAAAATGATCTGTTACTCCACAGTTTTAATGAACTAGGATTGTACCTAGTACAAATGGAACTAACATTTTGGCATAAGATCAGAAAACAATCTCAAAAAGAATCCCAACATTCCTTACTTACAGATAATCAGAAGCAAATTAACTGCTGTTTTGTAAGAACAACAGGCATAAATGATTACTTTGAAAACGTTTTCATGACTTTCCTTTCAAGAAATTGGCAGTGGTTTAGCAAAGCCATCCAACATTGCATAATACTGGTAAAAAAGTCTACCTCACATGGTGGCTGAATTCATCCCAAAGGAGTGGAATTTTTCTCAAGTTTGTCACATTCATATCATTCAAGAGCAGATTTGTAAACAAAGTAGGACTCCATTTGTAATGAGCATACTTTATATATGGCAGCTATCAGATACATACACAGCAGTAATACAAATCAAATAACTGACAGGGTGACTTGGTAGCGTTTTGCATCACTTGTGCACATGCCAAGCCAAAGACTTGAATAAGTATCTCTCCATAGTCATAAGCCTTAAATTTGCCAATTACTGGTAGTGTCTACTTATATTTCAAAAGTTTGATTGTAGCCAAAATGACCAGAAATGTAACATTGTCATTACAACTAATTAGATTGACTTTCATATTAAAAACGTGTCTTAAATTTTCCCACCAAAGCATGCCTAATGGCAGAAGAGTCTAGTAATCTAAGTTTAGTTATCTATATTTTATAGCCAAGAAACTGAATCTCAAAGGGTTACAATTTGTTGTAAGGACCGACAACTAGTGTAAGTTAAAGTCAGAATTTGTGTAAAGCAATGTGACCAGAGACACTATTCTTAATTTTCATTCAACACTGCTCATACTATCTTTCCATAACCTTTTGTTGGTTTTGTCCACGAATTCATTACCCTAGTGGTGGCTTATCTCTGAGGGGGAGATTATCAGTTTCTTCCCTCCCTGGATGTACACATCAGAGCCCCACATGAAGTGGCAAAATGATTTGGAGGTGTCTAAGCACTCAAAAGAAGACTTGAAGCTGCCAACAGAAACACCTGCTCTATGAGATCCTATTGCCATGTAAGAAATCAGGACAACTGCCATGCTTGTGAGGAAGCCCAAGCTAACCAGAGATGCCACTTGGAGAAAGAGATGTTTGATCAGCCTCCGACTTTCTAACTCTGACCCCAAGAGTCAGTCATGTAAATGAAGGAACCCTCCGCTGACTCCAGCCACCATCTGACTGTACATACGAGAGATTCCAAGTAAGAATCTCCCAGCAATCCCCAGAATTGTGAGAGATAATACTATCATTTTACCCCTTAACATATGGGGGTGGTTAGCATAGAATTAAGTGCATCAACTCTCTCCACTACGAATTGTATTGTTTTTCAGTATAGGACCATCCTGTTTGTTGTACTTCATGCTAGTCGCTTTGACTTAACTCTGTGACTCAATGAAGTTGACAAGTGTTTATGGAGAATTTACCATGCTAGGCACTGTTCTAAAGGTTTGTAAATACACTGGTGAAAAACTGAAAATGTCTGCCCCTAATTGAGCTTACATTCTAACAGTGGTGAAATAATCCGATACATTATATACAGTATGGCAGAAGATGGTCAACACCGCGGCGGTGGGAGCAGGCAGGGCAGGAAGAGAAAGATCTGGATGCCAGAGCAGGTGAAGGAAAGACAATGTGAAGACAAAGGTCTCACCGGGAAGATGTCATCTGAGTAAAGAAAGACGGAAAGGAGATGAAGGAGTCAGCGTAGGTACAGACCAGAAGACACAGCCGGTGCAAAGATGCTAACGGAGGCTGTGAAGGAAACACTCAAGAAGAACAAAGCAGCCAGTGTATTTGGGGCACAGTAAAAGAGGAAAACAGAAGGGGATACGGTCAGATAGCAGCAGGGAGCCTGTCAATGGGACACACTGGGCTTTACTCTCTATGAAAAAGGGAGACTGTACAAGGTGGTAAACAATCTAGAAGAGCAAAGGATGTAAGGCCTAAAGCAATGAAATAAACAGGAGGAAATCATGGGCTGAGTTTTTCTTATCTGAAATGCTTAGACAAGAAAGTGTCTCAGAGTTTAAGCTTTCTTTTTGAATTTGGAATATCTTCTTCATTCTTTTGAATGCCCCAGGGAGTATTTCCTTTGAGGTTCCTATTGGTGCTCAAAAAAATTCAGAATTTGCAGCATTTCAGATTTTGAAATTTTAGATTTCAAAGGCTCAATCTGTGTAGTAATCCAGGGGGAAGCAGCGGTCATACTAAGGGGTCTGGATATGTTATGGGCAGAGGCAAAAGGATTTCCCAAAGGACTGACCATGGGACACACACACAAAAAGACAGGAACCAAAGCTTGACTCTCCGGTTTTTGGCTGAGCAAACTGAAAGCATGGAATTGCCATCAACTGAAAGAGAGGACGACGAGGGTGGAACAGATGTGGGGACAAAGATTAGCAGTTTATTTTCGGATATGTGAAAACTGAGATGTCTATTAGACATCCAAATGGAGATAACAAGTAGACAGATGGATATACGAATCTAAAGATCAGAAGAAAGGTCTGGAAGAGAGATACGCCTGGGACTCCCTGGCATAGAAATGGTTTTTAAAGCCATGGGCAGGATGAAATCACTTCTGGAATGTGTAGCAAAAGAAAAGCTCTCCAACACAAGAGGGTTCTGCTGTAGACAGAGATGTGTGTTCTGATGGAGCAAGCTTGTTAACTGCTGTTTCCACTTTCCTTGGAGGATAAACTACAGATAAACATATGAATCGCAAAAGGGAAAGTAGAAGGGAAGAGGAGAGAGAGGGGAGAGGGAGAGGGAAGGTGGGAAGAGGAAGGGTATTTGGGGAGACCTCACCCAATGTGCATGATGCAATGGTACATTTCAAAACTATTAAGAAAAGAGTATAATTGTGATGTTAGTTAGTTCATTGTAAGCATTTCACACTGTAAATCAAATCAGTACACTGAAACCCATAAATGCATCAATGTACACAGTTATGATTTAATTTAAAATTTTTTTTAAATAAAATCTAAAATTAACCATCAGAAAAAAAATACTACAGATAACAATCTCTTACTTTCTACACAATACTACCAACCTGACCCACTCTTTACTTTGAACTTTTCATTACTGAAGGCTTTTATTTCTATCTCGTTTTCAAAACCTCTATGATCACAATCGCTTGGTGTATTCCCAACGTAATGTATTTGCCTGAGTATAAGATCAAATCGCAATTCTGTACCCAAGTCCCCAGTCCTGTGAAATGAAGTCTGCAAATGCAAAATGAATTAAATTTGAATCTATTATTTAAAAACTTACACATTTTCTTACATAATTTAATGTAAGAAATTTAAATTTACTCTGTGATTGTGATTCTGACAAAAAATAGAGAATTTCAGGTTAGAAGTTAAAGTTCTTAGACTTTTTGTTAACTATTAATTTGGTAAATTAGTTTATGAAAGGGGACCGCTGAGACCGGATTGTCACGATCTTAAATAAAAATTTTATCTCCTATAAACTGACAATATTGTAAGGTTTCCTTAAGACAGTGGCAAGGTCAATTTCAGGTTTAAAGTGTGGTCTACCAAACACTTGCATTGAGAACATCTGAGATATTTTTTAAAATTGAGATTCCCAGACCCCAGCAAAAATCTGGTTATACCTATTTTTTAGGGGAGAGCCCAGAAATGTGTATTTTAAGTCAGTATGTAGGGTCATTCTTCTTATACCAAAGTTTGTCCTCTTGCTTAAAAGGAGGACAATCCATGCAAGAAACATGGAAAATTTAGGATCAAAGTCCACTCACCAATGAAGAGAATCTTGTTCTCATCTTGTCTACAATTTAATTTCTCGATAATTAAAATTTAATTTTGTGATAAAACAAATGTAATTGCTCCAAACTCACAAGGGAAGGTGGATAGCTCTGCTTCTTGAATCCTGACCGCCATTTTTCCCATTCTTTGAGTTTTTCGATTCCTCCCCTCAAAGTAGCACACATTTTCCTTTCCACATACCTGCCAGCTCTGTGTTCACTGCCTGTTCTCCCAGGTAACCATTCTTTCCTCGAGCGGACGTACTCTAGCTTCTACCTTAACCCTTCTATGTGACATTTATACAATGCTTGCGTAATGTTTCACAACATTTATGGCATTCCAAATACATTATATCTCAGCTGACATCCAAAATGCTCCCCAAGAGGTACATTGCCCAGTTTTCTGAATAGGTCTGAGATGATGGGTGACTTGCTGCTGTAGGTTTCGGGGCAAAAAATGAGCCAACTCCAACTGAAGCCAGGGGTGGGAGCAAGCTTGGTGTTCATGTCACCACTTTATATTCTTAAATAACACCAGTAACCTACCCCTTCCTTGCTTGATCTTACAGCCTTTCCCTGTGAGTTGTCTACTAAGCCTTTCCTAACCACCCCCCTGACAGGTGTGGGTTTCTGGTTGGCTTCCTTCACCTTGCCTGTTTCTGACTCTCACCACTTGGACTGGCTCTCCCAAAGATGCCTTTGACTCTTAATCTTCTCTTTGTGTGTGTTTGGTTTTGCTCTTGTGGTCCTGTGGCCTCTCCCATAACCTCCCCAAACTGACAATTGCTACTTGACAAATGTTCAGTGACAAGTTTTTGAAAATAAATATTTTCCATTTTTCCAAACTTTAAATTTATTCACTCAATAATCTTAGTTTACCTTTAACTGAGAAGGGAACGCATTTAATTATACATTTGGATGAGGAAAGTTTCAAGACAAGTAATTCTATTCACCTAATTGCATACTCCAATATCTTTAAAATGTCATTTACAATCTTAATACTTTTTTTTTTAAGAATACCTAAGAAATAATTTTGGAAAATTTTTCATTCTATTAGAGGTCCTCTTTTTCTATGACTTTTTAAATACTCTATTTTAAAAATAGATGAAACATGCCATCACATTAAACAGATTTAAGTTCCACACTTCTTGACTAAATGTCTTCAAAATATTTATCAAAGAAATTAGATGTTTACTTCATTTGGATCTCTCAAACATTTTAGTTGGACCTGCTGGAAATGAGTTTACATTTAAGAAGAAACTGGGTGAAGTATATAAAATAGCCTAGAGTTGTACTATCATAGCCAAAAGCAATTGTTTTTAGTTGTACCATTTAATCTCGAATCAGCCATAC
The DNA here is from genome assembly GCF_027406575.1 of Nycticebus coucang. NCBI lineage: Eukaryota > Metazoa > Chordata > Mammalia > Primates > Lorisidae > Nycticebus > Nycticebus coucang. The sequence goes on along the minus strand of NC_069799.1, from coordinate 47,066,422 downwards.
TTAGTGCATGGTATGCTCTCTGGTATAAATGTTAATAAATCAGATTTTCAAAATCGCTGCTATTCATAACCAGTAGAATGCCTGTCATTCTATTTGACTTCATTTTCATGAACTCAAATTCTTTTTTTTAATTTCAAATTAATATCAGGGTACAATTTTTTAGGTTGCATTGTTCTCACTTCCAAGTTCAAGTTGTAGAAGAGTCCTTCACCCAGAGGCTGGACTAAACACCGTGGCATCATTTTCATTTTTCTAAATCATATTCTTCGGACATGATTATTCCATTTGTTTGGAAGTTTGAGATCACAGAGGAAGTTCATTTTCAGGAGAGGTATAAAGGGTCTGTGTCCATCAGATTTGGCTTTATCATGGTATCTACTCATATCTGGGTACAAAATGTAGACCAAAACTCACCAGTGGTTCTCTATTTTTAACCAGACGAATTATTTTGACTGAGTCTTCCTCATCGTCAATATCTTCAGGCATAGGCGGCAACACGGGGTCGTAATTCTTCTGAGCCACAGTGTCATGTACAGAGAGCAAAGCCTATAAATTGAAAGGTTGGTAAAAAATATACACAACTATATCAATCAAATACAAAATTCCAACCACATCAAGCATAAAGAAAATCAACATCATGTTTGGTTTCGACATAGCAATGGTACTAAGGCAACTACCCGAAAAGGTGCCTCTTACATCTGGACTAGGAAGTGGAATTTGTCCAACAGTAGATGGTGGCTCTACTTAGTTGCCGCCTCCATCCCAATGCCATTAATACATGACAGAATCAGTTTAAGATTTCCTCTAACCTGCACATTCTCTGGTTCATCCTTATGAGGGCAGCAGTGAGGGACAAGGGTGGAAAGGGGTTACTTTTGGAGAATGAGAGAATATGAGGATAAAGATACATTTTCAATGAACCAACAGGAGTCAGAGTAGTCCATATTTTTTCTTTCCCATTACTTTTTCTCCTATTACAAGAGATCACAAGACTGATCCATATGATTGGTTCTTTGGTTGTTTTCTCACTTTAATTTTTTGTGTAATAGCTGACTAATATGCATGGAAAAGAATAAACGTATTTCTAGACTAAAGGAGACCACTGGAACTTTGACATGCTACTGTTCACTATTTGGGATGAGTGGTTTTTAGACTCTATGAACTTGATCCCTAATCAGCACAACTATCCACCAATTACTCAAGACCAAAGTCTAGAAATCATCCTTGAAGCCTTTCCTCTCACCTGTGCTAACATCCAATCGATATGCTAAGAAATCTACTTTAAAAATATATCTAAATAATTGTTCTTCATCTCTGTAGTCTAGATCGGTAATAGGCAAACTATGACACCTGTTTCTTATAATAAAGTTTTATTGGAACACAGTCATGCACGTTCACTTATGCATTGTCTATGGCTGCTGTCACCCTACACTGGCAAAGCTGAGTAAGTGGAACACTCACCTTTCATATAAAAAGTTGGCAGGCTTCTGGTCTAGCTCATGGATCTTTTGCTGGGAACACTGCAATAGGCTTTAAACAGGCCAGGGCATTCATCTTTGGCCCATTTTCAAACCCATGATGCTCAGCATAGCCGGAGTACGTAAGTCATATAACTTGGCTACCAACAACCCTTCTAAGGCTGCCCACTGGCCTTGGGATGAAGACTAAACTCTTCAGCACGTCTTTAAAGTCTTACATACCCCCTAACCTTACCTTATACTTTTCCCCTCCTCCTTCACCTTAAATAATTCTTTGTCATAGAGGCCTGGCCAAACCATCCAAATAAAAGCAGGTCCCAAGATTACTTAATCTCATAGCACCTCGTTCTTTGCCTTTACACATGTTTATAATTTATAATCCTATACACATTTTTATGTTCATGTGCTACTTGCCATCAACTGAAACAGAAGCTTTAAGATGGCAAAGAAATCATATCTATTTTTAACTAAACTTTCTATTATAACATGTATTCCAAAAGTACAAAGCGTTAAAGTGTCTAAGCATGAGCTTTCAAAAATGAATATACCATGTGAACACCTGCCTATCAAGAAATACAAGAACCCAAATAATCTCTATTTAAGGTACATTATACCCTCTATCTCCCACCCTCAAGGAGACAATCTTGTCTCTATTTGTAAATTACATAAGTATTTCTTTTTCCCCTAACATTTAGTGAGATTCATCCATGCAGTTACTTGGTGGCAGTAGGCACTCCTTTTTCTTTATTATATAGCACTCCAACATAGGAATATTTCAGTTTCTTTACCCCCTATGCCTTTGAGGGATATTCAGGTAGTTTCTAGTTTTGACTATTATAAAGAATGCTGCCATAAATGTTTCATTTAAGTATATTTAAGAGTGAAATGTGCGGGTCATTCGTTCTACTGAGTATATTCAACATTAGTAGACAGAGACAGCTGTCCAATTATACTCCCACCAACAATATCTGTTAAGTTCTAGCTGCATCACATGCTCTGTAACATTTTATAATATTAGTTTAAATTTAGCCATTCTGAGTGTGTACTGGAATCTTCTGTAGTTGAAAGTTTCACTAAGTTTCATTTTTCTTTCATGTTTATTTCATGTTTCTCTCATTTTTCTTTCATGTTTACTGGGCATGTGTATCTATTTCTTTGTGAGATGCCTCTTCAAGATCCTTGCACATTTTCCATTGTATGTGTCTTATAACTTCCTTATAATAAACTAGAGCAGAGCCTTTGTCAGTTACATATGCTACAAACATATTCTCCCATTTGGTAGCTTGCATTTTCACTGTTCTATTGGTGTTTTATGATCAATAAAGGATCTTGATTGCAATGAGCTCAATTAAAGTATTTCTCCTTTAAAGTTGGTGCTTTATGAGAGTTTCAAAGGGAAAGAATAAACAGTATCAAGATGATAAAAGTATCTGGGAATTGATGGGAGATTGTCTGAAGATTCAGGAAGCCCAATATATCCTTTATGAAGCAGGAAAAATAAAAGAAACCCAAGCGTTGATACATCATAGTGGAATTGCAAATTGGCGAAGGCAATGAGATCTTAAAAATGCCAGAGAAAAGGACAGATCATCAGAAAGAAGAAAAAAATTGATGAACAGTTGACTAATCAGCAGCAGTAATGGAAACCAGAAGATAGTTAAAATTATCCGCAAGTGTTTTGAAAAAAGCCGGTCCAGAATTCTGTATCCAGCAAAAGTACCTTTCAAGAATCATGATGAGGAACAAGGCAAAGTTTAAGAAGATAGACCTGAAAAAAACTAAATAAGAATAACGGGGAAAAAAAGTTTTTGAAGACAGTGGACACCAGGCAACAAAGGACAATGATCACTGAGAGACAGGAAACAATGTGAGCCCCAAACTGCCCCAACGTGCAGTCCAGAGTTTCCAGGCTGTGATGGAAAAGAAGGAACCCAGGCAAAACCCAGGGCTGTCTGTGGTGAGAAAATAGAACCGAGAATCCAGGAAGGTCAAGTGGCTAAAATTCTATCGGAGAAAAGACAGCAGCAAAGTCTCTGGAGATCTGTAAGAGGCTGAGCAAAGACCTTTGAGTCCTGACAAAGACCTCAGCTATGGCATGCATGTTAAAAACTACCAAAAAGGGGCGGCGCCTGTGGCTCAGTGAGCAGGGCGCCAGCACCATATACCGAGGGTGGCGGGTTCAAACCCGGCCCCAGCCAAACTGCAACCAAAAAATAGCCGGGCGTTGTGGCGGGCGCCTGTAGTCCCAGCTACTCGGGAGGCTGAGGCAGGAGAATCGCCTAAGCCCAGGAGTTGGAGGTTGCTGTTAGCTGTGTGACGCCACGGCACTCTACCGAGGGCGATAAAGTGAAACTCTGTCTCTACAAAAAAAAAAAAAAAAAAAAAAAAACTACCAAAAAGGATTAGAGCAGTGATTCTCAACAGAGAGCAAATTTTACTCCTATGGAGATGTCCAGCAATATCTGGAAACATTTTTGGTTATCATTGGAATGCTGCTGCTGCCATATGGTGCATAGTGGTCAGGGGGGCTTCTAAATATCTGATATCATACAGGACAGTCCCTTCTCCCAAAAAACAATTACCCAGCCCCAAAATGTCAACAGCTCCAAGACTGACAAACTCCGAAGTTCACACAACAGAACAGTTATTGTTCTCCATAGTGAAAGGGGAAAACCTTGTAATTCACAGGCTTTAAGGAGAATTTTGCACTATCTCAATAGCGGGAAAAACAAGCTCAAAATTAAACACTGCTGTAATCTCAACTAACAAAACTTAAAAACATGCCTCTGAAGGATCAAATGTTTCCAAGTAAAGTAACAACATAATAAAATCAAGGTCAAGAATGTTATCTATAAATATACAAAAATATCTAGCATTAAAGGCATTAAAGTCACAATGACTGGCACTCAATCAAAAATTACCAGACATGCAGGAAATACTACTTATAATGAAGACCAAAGAAATATAGCAATAGTACCAAATCCTAAAAATTACACAGATAAGACTATAGACAAAGAAATTAAAAGTTACCTATATTCCAAATTCTCAAAGAAGCTAGAGGAAAGACTGAATGAGAGATATGGAATATATAAAAAAAGATTCAAATCAAACTTCTAGAGATGAAAAATACAACATAAGAAATGAAAAAAGGTACACTGAATGAGACTAACGCAGATTAGACACTGCAAAAGAAAAAGTAAACTTGTACATAAAGCAATATAAACTACCTAAAACATAGTTTTAGAGAAATTATTTAGAGAGAAAATATGTTGAAAAATTATAAACAAAACATTAGTGAGCACTGGGACAGCTTTCAATGGCCCAATATACGTGTAATTGGCATTTCCAGAGAAAGTGAGGAACTGTACTAAAACATATTTGAAGAAATGTGGCAAAAAAAATTACGAATGTGGGCGGCGCCTGTGGCTCAGTGAGCAGGGCGCCGGCCCCATATGCCGAGGGTGGCGGGTTCAAACCCAGCCCCGGACAAACTGCAACAACAAAAAAAATAGCCAGGCGTTGTGGCGGACGCCCTAGTCCCAGCTACTCGGGAGGCTGAGGCAAGAGAATCACGTAAGCCCAAGAGTTAGAGGTTGCTGTGAGCCGTGTGATGCCACGGCACTCTACCCGAGGGCGGTACAGTGAGACTCTGTCTCTACAAAAAAAAAAAAAAAAATTACGAATGTTTTTAAAAAGATAAACTCGTGGGTTCAATAAGCTCAATATGCTCAGGCACAAAAAAAAACATAAAATAACCCCCAGGTGCTTGAAAAATCTTAAAATCCCATTGAAAGATTAAAAAAAAAAAAAGTGACAGCATTTCTCATGAAAAACAATGCAAGTCAGAAAATGAACATCTTTAAAATATCCAAAAGAAAAATATCGTCAATGTAAAATTCCATACCCAGCAAAAATATCTTTTACAAAGGAAGAGTTAATGAAGTTTTTTTTAAGCCACACAAAAGCTGAAAGAATTCATCACCAGCAGACCCAGAGTCTTAAGACAGGAGGAAAATGATGGCAAATGGGAAGATGAGTCTACGCAGAAGAATGAAGAACACCAGAAACGTCCTCTATCTCCATCTCCATGGCAACCATCTTGTACATAGTGAGAATAATGGAGAGTACTAATTAAAATATTTGAAAATAAGGCAATTATTATAATGGATAGGAAATATCAAGAACACAGCTATATATTTTGTCTCCTTAGCTTTGTACTCATGTCCATGTTTGGATTCCAAAATAATTACATATCGAATTCGTCATTTTTAATTACCTTCGTCTTACCAGCACTGCTGTTTAAGCAGTGTTTTTTATTTTGGACTTCTAAAAGTAATTTTATATTCCATTATCCTATTTTAACTGAGGTGATTTTACTCTCCAAGATACAGGTTTTCCTTTCAAAAGGCAAGGCTAAAATGAAATTGTGTTTCCATATGCCATAAGAACCAATCACAACTGATGGGTTTACCTGTTGCTCAGAAGAATCTGCAGGAAATTGAACACTAACCTTTATAACTAATCAGGCTCACAAACTTTCACTGCCTGGGACCCCCTGGAGTTCTAAGTATCTGTCAGGTCTATAGAATTAAGCATCCATCTCAAAAGGATGAGTCATATCAATCTGTCCCTCCAAAAGGAAGCTTAACATTTTCCTTGAGCATGGTTTACTGAAGCCTCACTCATACTGCAAGCTCAGTCCATGAGTAATTCTGTTAAATAAATGCTTAAAAGCTAAAAAATGATAACAAATCCTCTCACTTGACTGCCTTTTAAAGAATCTACCAAATTTTTCCTGACTTCCTAAATTACAATACCATGTTCTGGAGATGATGTCACTCATCATTTTATCAAATGGGAGCCCCAGAATGACAACTCATACAGGTTAATCTGCCTTTCATGTGGCAATTTGATGCTCAGGGGTGGTTCTCATTTATTAACGACTATCTTTTCTTCCCTAGAAACAAAGTCTCTGTATAGAACAACATCCCTCCATCAATGCCCCTAAATGCCACCAACTTTATAGCCTTTGCCTCCTTCATCACGGCAGGAAGCAGTCACACTCTATCATACCCATTTAGGCCTTTGCCTATTCACTTTCACCTTTTCTCCCCGTCTGTTGTTTCTCTTATGCTTCGTTGATTTTCCTGAACTGGACTTTAGAGACATTATTAACTAATAATAATTAATTTTTTATTTGGCAACTAACTGATCGATTCATGTTAGGTATGATCTTTTGGTCTTAGACAGTTCTCCAGTGAAACTACTATTAGAGAATGACAACTCATTTCCTAACAATTAAAGACTTCAGAATAACAGGTTATATAGAAAAAGTGTTGGTACTCTTCTAAAGCAAAAGACTCCTAAAGAGTCAAGTGAACAAAATCACAATTTTGTATTATTGTGAACTAACGAACATGGGAGAAGCATCTGAAGGGTATATGAATGGACAAAACTGTCTTACATAAGGAGACCAAAAACACTACAATGGAATAAAAATTCTGAACACATAATAATGTATATTAAATTCAATTTACTGGGAGCCCCTGATGCCAACACAATGCCATGTGCTAGAGTCAAACAAGAAACACTTGCATTCTTTGTTGGGTACAGAACACAATACACAAGCACACAGGAACTTGTTAAATGTCCAGTTTCATTTTGGGATATGACATTTTGTGCTTTAGTTTCCCTAGTCTTTAGAAGAAAGTTAATATTTATGCCTACTTAACAAGATTTCATAATGGGCAGCGCCTGGCGCTCAAAGGAGTAGGGCACCAGCCCCATATACCGGAGATTTAAACCCAGCCCCAGCTAAAAAACTGCAAAAAGAAAAGTGGCAAAAAGCCTGCTGCATAGTAAATACTTGTTATTTTTGGCATTATTAGCTATTATAATTAGTTATAATAATTCTTATTTCTGATATAGTCACTTTGCATATTTAACTTTGCATGTAAACTTGCAGAAGAGCATTATCTTTGAATAAGAAACTAAAATTTTGTATAGCTAGAGTATATTCAGGAAAACCAACCAAATTAGCAAGCAAAAACATTTTTTAAAAATTTTACATAAAAGAACGTTAACAGGTTGTATACTGTGATCAGTGCAGATCAAACTGGAAATTAAGATCTATAAACATTAAAAACAAAACCCAAACAACTCAGCAGATTTAAATAAGACAGAATAACAAAGTTACCAAAATTCACTGCAGACTATTAAGGAATTAATGTCAATGCTAACATGCCATAAAAAATGTCTGTGGAATTTGATCAAACATAAAAGAAAGTCACATATCCTTAAACGCTTTTGCAATTAAACAAGTGTGAAATAAATAAGAGAAGAAAAAATTGGAAAACTAGAACTGGTAAATAAACAGCCAGTTCTTTTGAGAGATTAGGTAGTAAAATTTTGAGAAATGGGATAGAACTTCATATATGATCAAATAAGAGAATTAAATGCAAATTGCCACTATGTTTAAAAATCTTTTTAAAAATCCTAACTTTTCCAGGAAAACATAAATAATAAAAAAAAAAATTCAAAGAGGGTGAAAACTGGAATGAATCAACAATTACAGGAGAAATTGAAAGAAATGTCAAAAATTTCCCCAAAGATGTCACTAGGACCAAATGACCACACAGAAGAGTTGTATTGAAGTATTCTGTGGGGGAGGAGACAAGATGGCTGACTGAAGCCAGCTTTTCACAGAGGCTCCCGTCCAGTAGGAGAGTTAAAGGACAAAAATTCAGCAAGTATCCTGGTGGATTTGAGCTGCACTAAGAGAGAAGGTTGAAGAACGCACGTCAACCCCGCTGAGGTGAGCTGCGACCACAAGGATACAAACAAAAGGTACAAAATCCATCACCAAGCGGACGGGAGTCCCCTCCCCCACGAGAACAGCTCAGAGTGCCCCACAAACAACCGGTCAGAGTTCAAAGGTCCTCCCACTACACTCCACGGGAGAGACCCTCTAAAAACTGGACCTATCTCCCTCTTTTGCTAGCAATACAGCTTACTACCGAATATTCAGAACCCACACCCCCTGTCTCCCTGGGCAACCAGAGACTCTGAGTATAGGATTTGCCTGAGGCTACTCCAACTTGCAAACTGGGGAAACTCCCAGGGTGGGGCTGACCCAGAGGTCTGCTTTACTAAACCTAAGACGCACCTGGCCCTCAGGGGATCGTCAGCCTATAGACAATACTAGAGCAAAGACAAGCTGATTTGGAACTCAATTCAGCTTCTCTTCCGCAGGGGAACCGCAGAGTTGTTCTGTTCTGTTCTGTTCTGTCAGTAACATTAATCAAGGGCGAGACTGGACCTGAGTGAAAAACCCCCCATCCTTCATCAAGCGCCCCGAGGTTGTCAGGCCTCACCTCCTCCTGCTACAGAGAGGCAGAGCGCAGCGGCCTGGCAGACTTTCTTGTGATTCAGACAGGTGCAAACTCCTGGAGTACCGATTCACTACAGGCAACTGGGTCAGCCAACTGCAGGCCTATCAGTGACTGGGTGTGACAGCGGTGCAAGGTGGGGAAGGAGGCATCAACCTTCCCAGACTGATCTATTATCTGGGTGGCTCCTCCTGACTCCACACAGCACTGGAGCAAGCCACACCAGAGTCGTCACCAGACCCCTGTGATCCAGTTCCCAGAGACCTCTTAAACTCTCACCTGAGACAGGTGCAGACTGAGACAATTGATTTGGACTTTTTGAACTGAACCAATCGCCTGAGGAAAAATCAGATGGTGCCCTGGGTGCACGGTGGTAGGAAGGTTTGATTTTTCTTTTCCAATTGTTTGCCGGTGGGGGTGTGGGGTGACTTAATTGCTGATATTTCTCCAAGGCTGAGACTTCAATCCAGAGTAACTGTTTCACTAGGGTGGAACAGAAACGAGCTGAAAACAAGACAGAACCACTTATCCCCACCACACCAGACAAGGCCCCAGTTTCTCAGGCCACAACACTATACAGGCCCTTGACAAAGCCCCAGGGGAAAAAATCAGAGGGAGTAAAACAACCACGGGGCGGAATCAGCGGAAAAACTCTGGTAACATGAATAACCAGAAAAGATCAACCCGCCCAAGGAAAGATATGGCAGATGCAATTGACGATCCCATTCATAAACAACTGGCTGAGATGTCAGAAATCGAATTCAGAATTTGGATTGCAGACAAGATAGGAATTCGAGGAGAAATTCAAAAGTTGTCTCAAGAATTTAACGAATTTAAAGACAAAACCACCAAAGACTTAGACACATTGAAGCAAGATTTGCAGCCCTCAAAGATATGAAAAATACAGTAGAATCCCTCAGTAACAGAATGGAGCAAGCAGAAGAAAGGATTTCTGACATCGAAGATAAAGCCTTTGAACGCTCCCGAACTCTCAAAGAGGAAGAGAAATGGAGAGCAAAAATGGATCACTCTCTCAGAGAGCTCTGGGATAATTCGAAGAAGGTAAATATCCGAATCATAGGAGTTCCAGAAACAGATGAAGTGGCCTGGCTGGGCACAGAGGCCCTTCTGCATGAAATTATGAAAGAGAATTTTCCAGACATGCCTAGAGATTCTGAAATTCAGATAGTGGACAGCTTCAGAACCTAAGCACGACTCAACCCCAATAAGACATCCCCACGCATATCATAATTAACTTCACTAAAGTTAATATAAAGGAGAAAATCCTCAAAGCAGCCAGGAGAAAGAAAACCATTACCTTCAAAGGGAAGAATATTAGAATGACTGCAGATCTCTCTGCTGAAACTTTTCAAGCCAGAAGAGGGTGGTCACCGACTTTTAATCTCCTAAAGCAAAATAACTTTCAACCCAGGATCTTGTATCCAGCTAAACTGAGTTTCATTTATGATGGAGAAATTAAATACTTTAATGACATTCATATGTTGAAGAAATTTGCCATAACCAAACCTTCAGGATATTCTCAGACCTATCCTCCATAATGACCAACCCAAACCTATACCACAAAAGTAAACTCACTCAGAAACTTCGGATCAAACTCCAATTTCCACACTGGCGAAAGGATTAAAAATGCCCACTGGACTTTTGAAAAACTCGATACCCAAAACTTCACCAGACTTATCAATATTCTCCATTAATGTGAACAGCTTAAACTGTCCTCTAAAGAGGCATAGGTTAGCTGACTGGATACAAAAACTCAGGCCAGATACCTGTTGCATACAAGAGTCACATCTTAACTTAAAAGACAAATACAGACTCAGGGTGAAAAGATGGTCATCCATATTTCAGGCAAATGGTGATCAGAAAAAAGCAGGTGTTGCAATTTTATTTGCAGATACAATAGGCTTTAAACCAACAAAAGTAAGGAAGGACAAGAATGGTCACTTCATATTTGTTAAGGGTAATACTCAATATGATGATATTTCAATTATTAATATCTATGCACCCAACCAGAATGCACCTCAATTTATAAGAGAAACTCTAACAGACATGAGCAACTTGATTTCCTCCAGCTCCATAATCATCAGAGATTTCAACACTCCTTTGGCAGTGTTGGATCGATCCTCCAACAAGAAGCTGAGCAAAGAAATCTTACATTTAAACCTAACCATCCAACATTTGGATTTAGCAGACATCTACAGAACATTTCATCCCAACAAAACTGAATACACATACTTCTCATCAGCCCATGGAACTTACTCCAAAATCGATCACATCTTAGGTCACAAGTCTAACCTCAGTAAATTTAAAGGAACAGAAATTATTCCATGCGTCTTCTCGGAGCACCATGGAATAAAACTTGAACTCAGTAACAACAGGAATCTGCATACTCATACAAAAACATAGAAGTTAAATAACCTTATACTGAATGATAGCTGGGTCAGAGATGAGATTAAGAAAGAAATCGCCAACTTTTTGGAACAAAAGAACAATGAAGACACGAACTATCAGAACCTCTGGGACACCGCAAAGGCAGTTGTAAGAGGGAAATTTATAGCACTGCAAGCCTTCCTCAAGAGAACGGAAAAAGAAGTAGTTAACAACTTAATGGGACATCTCAAGCAACTGGAAAAGGAAGAACATTCCAACCCCAAACCCAGTAGAAGAAAAGAAATAACCAAAATTAGAGCAGAATTAAATGAAATTGAAAACAAAAGAATAATACAACAGATGAATAAATCAAAAAGCTGGTTTTTCGAAAAGGTCAATAAAATAGACCAACCTTTGGCCAACCTAATCAGGAAAAAAAGGAGTAAAATCTCTAATCTCATCAATCAGAAACGACAAAGACGAAATAACAACAGACTCCTCAGAAATTCAAAAAATCCTTAATGAATATTACAAGAAACTGTATTCTCAGAAATATGAAAATCTGAAGGAAATTGACCGATACTTGGAAGCACGTCACCTTCCAAGACTTAGCCAGAATCAAGTGGAAATGTTGAACAGGCCCGTATCAAGTTCGGAAATAGCATCAACCATACAAAACCTCCCTAAAAAGAAAAGCCCGGGACCAGATGGTTTCACGTCAGAATTCTACCAAACTTTTAAAGAGGAATTAGTACCTATATTACTCAACCTGTTACAAAAGGTAGAAAAAGAAGGAAGACTACCTAACACGTTCTATGAAGCAAACATCACCCTGATCCCCAAATCAGGAAAAGACCCAACAAGAAAAGAAAATTATAGACCAATATCACTAATGAATATAGATGCAAAAATATTTAACAAGATCCTAACAAACAGAATCCAGCAACACATCAAACAAATTATACATCATGACCAAGTCGGTTTTATCCCAGGGTCTCAAGGCTGGTTCAATATACGTAAATCTATAAATGTAATCCAGCACATAAACAAATTAAAAAACAAAGACCATATGATTCTCTCAATCGATGCAGAAAAAGCTTTTGGTAATATCCAGCATCCCTTCATGATCAGAACACTGAAGAAAATTGGTATAGAAGGGACATTTCTTAAACTGATAGAGACCATCTACAGCAAACCCACAGCCAATATCATATTGAGTTAAATTGGAATCATTTCCACTCACATCAGGAACCAGACAAGGCTGCCCATTGTTTCCATTGCTTTTTAACATTGTAATGGAAGTTTTAGCCACTGCAATTAGGGAAGAAAAGGCGATCAAGGGTATCCATATAGGGTCAGAAGAGATCAAACTTTCGCTCTTCGCAGATGATATGATTGTATATCTGGAAAACACCAGGGACTCTACTACAAAACTCTTAGAAGTGATCAAGGAATACAGCAGCGTCTCAGGTTACAAAATCAACATTCATAAATCAGTAGCCTTTATATATACCAACAATAGTCAAGTTGAAAAAACAGTTAAGGACTCTATCCCATTCACAGTAGTGCCAAAGAAGATGAAATATTTGGGAATTTATCTAACAAAGGACATGAAAGATCTCTATAAAGAGAACTATGAAACTCTAAGAAAAGAAATAGCTGAAAATATTAACAAATGGAAAAACATACCATGCTCATGGCTGGGAAGAATCAACATTGTTAAAATGTCCATACTACCCAAAGCAATATATAATTTCAATGCAATCCCTATTAAAGCTCCACTGTCATACTTTAAAGATCTTGAAAAAACAATACTTTGTTTTATATGGAATCAGAAAAAACCTCGAATAGCCAAGACATTACTCAGAAATAAAAACAAAGCAGGAGGAATTGCGCTACCAGACCTCAGACTATACTACAAATCGATAGTGATCAAAACAGCATGGTATTGGCACAAAAACAGAGAAGTAGATGTCTGGAACAGAATAGAGAACCAAGAGGTGAACCCAGCTACTTACCATTACTTGATCTTTGACAAGCCAATTAAAAACATTCAGTGGGGAAAAGATTCCCTATTTAACAAATGGTGCTGGGTGAACTGGCTGTAAAAGACTGAAACTGGACCCACACCTTTCACCATTAACTAAGATAGACTATCACTGGATCAAAGATTTAAACTTAAGACATGAAACTATAAAGATACTAGAGGACAGTGCAGGGAAAACCTTGAAGAAATCAGTCTGGGTGAGTATTTTATGAGGAGGACCCCCCGGGCCATTGAAGCAGCTTCAAAAATATACTACTGGGACATGATCAAACTAAAAAGCTTCTGCACAGCCAAGAACACAGTAAGTAAAGCAAGCAAACAGCCCTCAGAATGGGAGAAGATATTTGCAGGTTATGTCTCCGACAAAGGTTTAATAACCAGAATCCACAGAGAACTCAAACGCATTAGCAAGAATAGAACAAGGGATCCCATCACAGGCTGGGCAAGGGATTTGAAGAGAAACTTCTCTGAAGAAGACAGACGCACAGCCTTCAGACATATGAAAAATGCTCATCATCTTTAATCGTCAGAGAAATGCAAATCAAAACTACTTTGAGATACCATCTAACTCCAGTGAGACTAGCCTATATCACAAAATCCCAAGACCAGAGATGTTGGCGTGGATGTGGAGAAAGGGAATACCTTGCACTGCTGGTGGGAATGCAAATTAATACATTCCTTTTGGAAAGATATATGGAGAACACTTAGAGATCTAAAAATAGATCTGCCATTCAATCCTGTAAATCCCTCTACTGGGCATATACCCAGAAGACCAAAAATCACATCATAACAAAGATATTTGTACCAGTATGTTTATTGCAGCCCTATTCATAATTCCTAAGTCATGGAAGAAGCCCAAGTGCCCATCGATCCACGAATGGATTAATAAACTGTGGTATATGTACACCGTGGAATATTATGCAGCCTTAAAGAAAGATGGAGACTACCTCTTTCAAGTTTACATGGATGGAGCTGGAACATATTCTTCTTAGTAAAGTATCTCAAGAATGGAAGAAAAAGTACCCAATGTACTCAGCCCTACTATGAAACTAATTTAGGGTTTTCACATGAAAGCTATAACGCAGTTACAACCTAAGAATAGCGGGAAGGGGGAAAGGGAGGGGAGGGAGGGGGGAGGTGGGTAGAGGGAAGGAGATTGGTGGGATTACACTAGCGGTGCATCTTACAAGGGTATATGTGAAACTTGGTAAATGGTCTGTGAAGCTAGTGAATGATGCCCCGTGAAAGTATCAATGTACACAGCTATGATTTAATAAAAAAAATAAATAAATAAAGTATTCTGTGTTATTCATAGCATTTGAGCACAGGAAAAAACACACACACACACACACACACACACACACAGAAAGATTTTCAATTTCTTTTTCAAAAGTATTACAACCCCAAATGCAAAGCCTAAACAGAAACTATTAAAAAAAGAAAAAAAAAAAACCACAGTGCAACTTTAGCCTCAGGATGAATTTTAAAAATACTGAAGTAATATATTAGAAAATCAAATATATGATTCTTCCTTCCTTCATCAAAAAGTTTTAACCGCTAAGAACTGAAATGTTCTACCAGTATAAATCTATGTTGTTTATTTATGTTAACAATTTAAAAAATCTTTTATGATCACTTTAATAAATACCAGAAAGGCATTTGACAAAATTTAACATATTCCTGATTTATTTTTAAAAATGATGAAAGAGTTAGTAAAGCATCACAAGAATGGAGAAGCATGAATCCTATGTACTCAATTTTGATATGAGGACAATTAATGACAATTAAGGTTATGGGGGGGAGGAAAAGCAGAAAGAGGGACAGAGGGAGGGGGGTGGGGCCTTGGTGTGTGTCACAGTTTATGGGGGCAAGACATGATTGCAAGAGGGACTTTACCTAACAATTGCAATCAGTGTAACCTGGCTTATTGTACCCTCTATGAATCCCCAACAATAAAAAATAAAATAAAAATAAAAATAAAAAAAATGATGAAAGAGGGGAGGCACCTGTGGCTCAAAGGAGTAGGGCGCTGGCCCCATATGCCAGAGGTAGAGGGTTCAAACCCAGACCCAGCCAAAAACTGCAAAAAAAAAAAAAAAAAAAAATCAAAAAACAGAACTTTATGAAACAAGCATCTATAATGTATGCTGTGTTAAATCAGAAATCGACAAGGACCATCATAATAGAAAACACAGAACTCTTGCCACTGAAGTACTGAAAAACAAAAGCATACCTGTTAGTACCAACAGTTATAAACATTTTTTTCCTGCAGGATAAACAAAGGCAGTAAGTTAGAGAGGGGAGAAAAATCTATAGAAAAGATAAAATATTCTTGTTGATGATATGACTTTATGCACGGCCAAAAAGAAAAAAACAAAGAGAGGAATTAGTTGAATATTAGAAGAAATGAGATGCTTCAGTAAGGGGTGGTATAAGATAAATATTTTAAAAAATCAATTCCTTTACTTTACCCCAACAACATGCTTAGTAGAAAATATCTGATAAAAATAAATATACATGAGGAAAAATCAATTTATACTTATGTATATATGCATGTGTACATATATGTAATACACACACGTGTGCATCCGTGCACACACAGTACACACACTGGACCTGGGAATAGACTTAGCTGGAAATATTCCAGATTTATATAAAGAACAATTAGACACAAAGTATAAATTTCCATGTTCTTTTATTGGAAGATTCAAGTGCATCCCAATGAGATTTTTTTTTTTGTAGAGACAGATTCTCACTTTATCACCCTTGGGAGAGTGCCATGACGTCACACAGCTCACAGCAACCTCCAGCTCTTGGGCTTAGGCGATTCTCTTCCCTCAGCCTCCCGAGTAGCTGGGACTACAGGTGCCCGCCACAACGCCCGGCTACCAATGAGATTTTCTTTTTCTTATAAGAAGAAGATTTCAAATTTCTTCTGGAAGAATAAATTTTCTTCTTTTTTTTTCCGTTTTTGCATTTTTATTATTTTTTTTATTGTTAAATCATAGCTGCGTACATTAATGCAATCAAGGAGTACAATGTGCTGGTTTCATATACAATCTGAAATATTCTCATCAAACTGTTCAATGTAGCCTTCATGGCATTTTCTTAGTTATTATAGACATTCATATTCTGCCTTTAGTAAGTTTCGCCTGTACCCATTCTAAGAAGCACCTAGGTGTGGCCCCATCCATTGCCCTCCCTCCACCCTAACCTCCCCTCTCCCTTCCCCTACCTTGGCCCTTTCCTCATAGTCTTGTGCTATAGTTGTGTTATAGCCTTCATGTGAAAGCTTTAATTTAGCTTCATAGTAGGGCTGGGTACATTGGATACTTTTTCTTCCATTCCTGAGATACTCTGCTAAGAAGAATATGTTCCAGCTCCATCCATATAAACATGAAAGAGGTAAAGTCTCCATCTTTCTGTAAGGCTGCATAATATTCCATGGTATACATGTACCACAATTTGCTAGTCCATTCGTGGGTCAATGGGCACTTGGGCTTCTTCCATGACTTAGCTATTATGAATTGGGTGCAATAAACATTCTTGTACAGATGTCTTTGTTATATTGTGATTTTTGGTCTTCTGGGTATAAGCCTAGTAAAGGAATTATAGGATCAAATGGCAGGTCTATTTTTAGGTCTCTAAGTATTCTCCAAACATCCTTCCAGAAGGAACATATTAGTGTGCATTCCCACCAGCAGTGTAGAAGTGTGCCCTTTCCTCCACATCCACGCCAACATCTCTGGTTTGGGGATTTTGTTATGTGGGCTACTCTTACTGGGGTTAGGTGATATCTCAAAGTAGTTCTGATTTGCATTTCTCTGATGATTAAGGATGATGAACTTTTTTTCATGTGTTTGTAGATCGTGTGTCTGTCTTCTTTAGAGAAGTTTCTCTTCAAGTCCCTTGCCCACCCTGAGATGGGATCACGTGTTCTTTTCTTGCTAATACGTTTGAGTTCTCTGTGGATTCTGGTTATTAGACCTTTATCGGAGGTATAACCTGCAAATATTTTCTCCCATTCTGAGGGATGTCTGCTTGCTTTACTTACTATGTTCTTGGCTGTGCAGAAGCTTTTTAGTTTGATCAGGTCAAGTAGTGTATTTTTGATACTGCTTCAATTGCCTGGGGAGTCCTCCTCATAAAATATTCACCCAGGCTGATTCCTTCAAGAGTTTTCTCTGCGCTTGAAGCATTTTTATAGTTTCATGTCTTAAGTTTAAATCTTTTATCTAGTGAGAGTCTATCTTAGTTAATGGTGAAAGGTGTGGATCCAGTTTCAATCTTCTACAGGTTGCCAGCCAGTTCACCCAGCACCATTTGTTAAATAGGGAATCTTTTCCCCACTGAATGTTTTTAATTGACTTGTCAAAGATCAAATAATGGTAAGTAGCTGGATTCATCTCTTGGTTCTCAGAAGAATAAATTTTCAATAATCACAGGAATCTGATTGGAATGGGCCACCATGGCAGACTGGAAAGCAGCCTACACATGTTACCTCTGGGACCTACTCAGAGAGGAAATAAAGTCATTTTATCAAAAAGACACCTGCACTCAAATGTTTATTGTAACACAATTCACAATAGCAAAGATGTAGAATCAAGCTAAGTGCCCATCGATTCATGAGTGGGTAAAGAAAATGGGGGTAGATATGTGTCAAGGAGTCCTGCTCAGCCATAAAAAGCCATGAAATAATCCCTTTACAGCAAGATGGGTGGAAGTGGAGGCCATTCCCCCAAGTGAAGTGTCTCAGAAATGGAAACCAAAAGTCACACGTTCTCACTTATAAGGGGGAGCTAAACGAGGGGTATATGCAGTCATGAACTGGTATAATGGACTCTGGAAACTAAGAATGGTGGAGGGTGAGGGATATGAGGGTTAAAAAAAAAATTACCTTTTGGCTACAACACTATCCTAGTAACGGCACAGCAAAAACTTTGACTTAAAGCATCATATAAAGTATCTGTGTAACAAAAATGCTTGCAGCCCCTTGATTAAAGTTCTGAAATTTACAAAAAAGAATAATGATAGGAATTTAGCCTTAGCAAGCATCATGCTATAAGTAATAATGAGATAACAAAATTAACAGCAAACAAAGGAAGAACTCAAAACAGAGTCAGGTATACAATAAAGATATTTCAAATTGTAGGAAAATGACTATGCACTTCAAAAACAAAAAACAAAATTAGGACCACACCTTATACATCAAATTTTCACATTGATGAAAGATTTCAAAACTGAAGAAATGAAGTTTTAAATAAGCCAAAAGAAAAAATACAGAAAAGAACTTTCGTAATGAGGTCACTTGGAAGCCCAGCTGTCGTTAGGGAAAAGAATGTCAAATTTCACTATGTAAAGGTACATCTTTCTCTAAGATCCTGGAAAATGCAAATAAGATTGAAAAAAAACTAAAGAGAAATATATAATAATGATTTTATATTCTCACATCACTCATGATTCATTAAAAAAAACACAAAACTTTTACTGATCCTTAGTCAATGATACAGTTCTCTTTGAAAGCTCACTATATGTCTGGAATTTTTATACCCTGCTCTCATGTAGTTTATGTTCTAGTGATGATCAACCAGCAAAACTAAAAAGGAACATTAGTTATAGAGAGCATGTTCAACTAATCACATGTTAATTGCAATTGCATGGGAAAACAGCCCTTCTCATGAGCTTTACTGGAGGTACTGTACGTTGAGAGAATCTGCCTTAAGAAGAAGCCGGCAATAATGAATAATGATCAAAAATTTAAAAGGTGGAAATATTAGATGTGATCCAACAATTTATCAACCTAATAAAAATATGTTTTGATCTAACATTCTAATAAAAAATTCTCTAATATGCAAAAAAATGTGCAGCATAGCATTATTTATATGGCAGAAATAACAGAAAGGACCACCTATAAGAGATATGTGAAATAAATAAGCATGCAAAGGGAAGTCTACAAAATACCAAAATGTTTAAAGCAAAAAGTGGGTGCACCGAGGCAGGTGGATCACTTGAGCTCACGAGTCTGAGCCAGCCTGAACAAGAGCGAGACCCCATCTCTAAAAACTAGCCCGGTGTTGTGGCAGGAGTCTGTAGTCTCAGCTACTCGGGAGGTGGAGGCAAGAGAATCGCTTGAGCCCAGGAGTCTGAGGTTGCTGTGAGCTATGACCCCATGGCCCTCTACCAAGGGCAACAAAGTGAGACTCTGTCTTAAAAAAAAAAGTGAGTGCATTCTATGACCCTGGGGAAAATGCATATTTAATATTTATATACAGAAAGGACCGAAAGGTAACACAGCAACCCAGTGCTGTTGTCGTGAAAGGTATATGAACCCACAATCCACAGAAGAAATTTTAAAAATCTGAGCATATCAAAAGATGCTTGTCTTCACTATTATCTATAGAACAAGGAAAGGGGCTTCTACTTTTGCCATCATTTGAATGAAAAATCCAATATGTATTACCAAAAAAGAATGTTTCTGTTTAAGTCTTTTATCAGGTCACATTATAAATGGTAAAATTAAAGTGAAAGTAACCAATTATCACATCTTATGAAAGACAAATACACAAATCACGAATATAAATAAAAGATTCCTTCTAACTTCATGGATGGATTTTTTTTAAAAAACTGTTTCTTTTATGAGTGAATGTGTGTGTGTGTGTGTGTTTCTGGCTGTCTCCATGGTTGTGAACAATTCTCTATCCTATGATCACATGACTATAACATTTTCTTCTAACATTCTTTCTTTTATTTTCTAAAAACGGTTTTATGGTTCAATTTCTTTTTACACTTTAATCTATTTGGAATTCATTCTAGTAGGGATTCTTCTTATTTTTGTCCACAAGAATCCCAACACCATGTATTAAAAGTCATCACTCCAACTGCCTCCACTTCCTTCATTAGGACCATAACCATGAATCTGAATTATTTCCACCGGCTCCCAACAGGTCTTCCTCCATCCGAATTCCATTCCTCTCATACCACCCTTACCTGAAAACCTGTTCTGCATGAGGAGTAAGTGATGTTCACTTGCCTCTTTAAATCCTTTGAATGGCCTTCCAGTTGGATGAAATCCAAAAATTCTAATAACCTCGTAATTAGCATGGCCATGTAATTTAACATCTCAATCGGGAAACAACTGAGAGTAAAAGAAAGGCTACTACTAATAAACACTGGGACTGCAGACACGAACCAGCCTGTGCCGGGAAACCCTACTCAGAAGGCTTCACTCCCAGCTCTGCAATCTCCCCTTTTTATCTTTTGCAAACAGCCGTTCAGCTATACTAAATTTATTGGGTATCTCTGCATCCTCAAACTTAAGTTTTTTTCTTTATGGGACTTCATATACTATTACCTGTACCTAAAACATTCATTTTTCATATCCTACCCCTGACCCATTTCCCATTCATCTGCCCCTCTCTGGTTACCCCAAACTCAAGCTTCAGGTCTCAACTCAGAGGCCACTTCCTGGTAGAGTCTTCTTCAACACGCCCCTCTCAAGGTGGAAGTTAGCACAGTTCCCATGGGTTCCACCTCATCGCCCATGTTCCCTTTTTTTTTTTTTTTTAATCTAAGGTTTCTCCTATCACCTTCACTCATCTATATGTATTTTCTACAATCCAATGCCCAGCAAACACTAGGCATTCAATAAATATCTAAAAATTAATGAATGAAGATCTGTCCCTAGTGACATTTACAAATGACCAAAGAAAGTTACAAAACTTTTCAGAAAGAGTTGGCAGATTTGTGTAACATGTGTTTTACCTCCCCAGAATGGGTCATATATAATATTTGTGTGTGTATGTGTGTGTGTGTGTGTGTGTGTGTATTCGGTGTGAGGTCTTTTTGTATACCTCAAGTTTCTTTTCTGAACTACGAATTAAATATTTAAAATGAAATAGCAATCTTTAAAAAGTAAATAATTTCACTAATCTGTTAGAAATTAAAGAAAATATATAAATTAACATGGCCAGAATTATGTTTTTCATATTTTGTCAGTTCAAACTAACAACCCATGTACCTTGCTTCTGTTGAAAAGAAAAACAAAAATCCAAATATTTTAGTTTATTCCTAGGACAAAGAGGATTAGCTGACTGTATTCTGAAATAGTCTAAAATTTATTTGGGAATGAACTTCTTAAGTAATTATGGAAGTGAGATTCAAAGTGATGGTAGTTAATATAAATGACTTCAGGGAAAGCAATGTTAAAGGTTAGGTCAAACAGGGAAGAAAGACTTTTTTCTTCCCAAGACTGGCTAGCTACGAATTGCCCCGCCAACTGCAGCATCACACGTCTGGAATCCTATCTATCTTTCTACACATATTTCTTGAAGATACATCTTTCATGCTGACTTCTCACCCATTCTTTAGCCATGCTGCTAGAAAAATGTGAAAAATAAACAAAATTATCCAATGAAAATATTTTCCAAATAAAATTTAACTGTCCAATTATTATAAAATTTTATCTAATGACCCCTCATAATACCCTCTAATGTCATACCTCCCTCTTGAGCCAAATGCCAATCCACTGTAATCTCTTCAGTATTGACTGTTCCATTTCCCACATTCTTGAACAGAATACCAAAAATCATTTTTTGTGTCTGGCTGAAACATGTTTCTTTAATTTGTAATACTCTTGAACTAAGAGGATAATCTCAAAAAGGAGTTGAACAAGCTTCTCCATAGCTAACCTCAGCCTGCTCTGGCTAATATGAACCTCTCATGGGTAGTCAAGACCAAATGAAGAAATCTTCAGAGCAGTCTCTGGCTAAGAATCTCCTTCTCTGAACTTTTCACACCCTTTGTCTTTAATATCAAGCAACTTTTCTGCACTAATCTGATCCTTGTTCTTTTAGGCCTAAAATTTAATTAACCTCCTGAACCAGTACAAACCAATACCCTTTCATTATTAATCCCAGTCCACTAACCCTTTAAAATAATACATTCATATACTGGAATTTATTGATAGGGATTAGATATTATAGTCCATGCATGTTTTACTTCATCTTTTATTTAATACCCTTCTTTTCGTGAACATAAATTTAAGACCAAATATAATACGGTTCTAAAGGGTATTTCACAAAGAAGGTAGAAACCAGTTTTTGCATCTAGGCTGAAATTTTCATTCAATACTCTACACAGGTTTACCAGTATCATAAGTAAACTGATAATTTTAATTATACAAGTATGTAATCTTCATGTAATTCTGACTCACAAAACAACATACAACTAAAGTAGTATTGAGTCTAAAATACATATATTACAGAATTTAGTGCATTACTGAGCTACAAATTTAACAGCAGAAAAGTTGTGAAATGTCTTCTATAGATTAATCACATTTGGAAGAAAAAGAAGTGATGCACTTAGTATAGCATAGGAAAGGGAGAAATGAAGTTGGTCCGTCAATATGTTACTGGTATTTTATACTGGAAAGCGGCTCTGCTCTGTAAAATGGTATGACCTTTTGAAACATGAACTGGCAGAGGGACAGAAAATGGGGAAGGAGAATGAGAGAAAATGACGAGGAATGCTAAAATGATAAACAGGGGTATTTGTCAAATATGCTGGAATACCATGAAGTGGCCAAGTAAACTGTACTCGAACAAAATTACTAACAGGGTCTACATTGCATGTTATTAATTTCATTTAAAAGGAAAATGACCTTGAAGCTACGTTATAGTATTTGTCAACTTAAACTCTGAGCTTCCCAATTAGAGTTTTTGTAGTTTGTTGCCACATTATAATCAAAAGCTCATTTCTTTTTCTTTAAAAGTACTGAGGCTAGTAAAATACTGTCTACCATTGGAAAGCACATTTACTTGAAAATTGATGCTTGAAACAAAATTCACCTAAAGGCTCAGAAAGCGGCCCCATTTGAAGGTATTTATTATGGGAATAACATGTCCTCACCTTCACATTGGGCTTGGACAGTAGTTTCAACAGCTCCCTGATCTCGCTGTTTAACGGCTTGTTCTGAAGCTCTTCGGCCAGCTGCAAGGGAGATCACATTGACACAAAGAAACTTAGTAAGAGCGTGAGGCTCGATGTGTGACCACTGACATCTGTCTTGCTCAAGGCTATTACTTTTCAGTGATGAAGGAGAGGTCAGCACAAAAGAAAACACACCATCAATCACACTGCTCTTCTTTTTAGGCCCTCAATAGCCCAGACCCAAGCCCAGGCTCTTGGCCAAGTACAAATCAAGTAATCGTATCAGCCAGGTCCCTTTTTGATTTATTGCAATGGGGGCAAATCTCAGCACTTCATCTATGTGAATGGTCTTGTGCACGTAGACAAAAGACCACTTGTAAAAAGGACTGGATCAAGCTTTGACACCGCGCTCTCTCCCTGCCCCCACCCAAAAAAGTGCTTTGCACTGAGGTGGTGAAACTCATGGGGTTTCCAAAATCTCACAGTAGCTGTGCTGTTCAGGGCTGGGTGAAAAGAACTAGAAAGTCCCTAATGGAGCAAGTGGTCTGAAGCTTTTATTATGTTTACCTATGCGGCCTTAGAAGTCTGCTAAATATAAACCAAGTTACTCATAAAATGACCTATGGTAAGTTGACAACTACTCTGGTACCGAAAATGCTGACTGTACTATTCTACTGTAACAATCATGAATCCCCATTTATTGTGACTTCCAACCTTCCTCAGACTCTCCATTAAGAGACATTCCCATCAAAATGTCAATTTAGTTCTCGGCTGTCGGAAGCATGCTGTAAGGTTCATAAGAAGAAAAGCAAGACTCAAACAGGAAAAAAAGATTACAAATATGAAATATGCAGTATATAATTCAAAACGTATAAATGCATTTTTATTTAAAACCCCTTCTTCAAATGTTGCATAAAATTTCCATATGCCCTTACTATTTCTGCAAATCTAAAAATAATTGTTCTGATCTCTGGAAAAGGATGTGTCTCTAAAAGAAGGGTGCGGTGTAAACTATATTCATTAATTACATTTCAAAAATTGCCTTTATTTTCTTTGAAGGTAACATTTCTGCAGAATTTTTAACTTACAAAAAGACACAAAAGGTTCTTAGCACTGTTTACTCACTAATACATCACAATATATTTTAATGTCTATGTTACTGTTCTGACAAAATTATATAAAATACTGTGGTTTAGCACATTTAGATAGTAGTCTCTAACTTTTTCATAAAGCTATATTGTTGTAATACGACTGAGACTCAATTACATTAGTTTATAAACAAATGTCTCCAAAAACTCTGAACAGCAAATGGTTTAAATGTAGTTTTTAAGGCTCTCTTGGGAGGCATTTGCAACTTACTCGTGGAACTATTATTATCTTTGTTCACCTCTACTTCAAAAGTTTGGGTTCTGTAATATAGAAGGGTAAACGTCTTCATTAAGTATTGATCTTGAAACATACTTATAATCCTTGCAGATAAAAATGAAAGGGAAAATATTTGGGGACTAACCAAATAGCATACAATCTGGGTATTTATTATATAAGCTTTATTTTCTAAATGAGAATATAAAATATATCAAAGAAAACCAACTTCTGAAGATGGTCTATTTTTTTTTTTTTTTACTTTATCATGGACCTGATATTTTATTACACTGAATTATTTTTTATCAAAATAAAGGACATAATTTAAAAGCAGCGAATAAGCTATGGGATGTCACTAAAACCAGCCTTTGCACTGAACAGATTTCTTGCCTAACTTAGTACCCTTTATAGTTTATCCAGGTGTGCACCCAATTCATCTGCATCTGAAAGTTAACAGTAAAAACCAGCGAGTTAGTTCCCTTTCCCCCAAGTTTAAAATAAAATTATAGCTACAGGAAATTAAATACTCCATCAATGCCAACTGCTTCTAAAATTTATTTTTTGGTTATGAAGGTAATTTGGAAAGGTCTAATATTCATAAATCATTACTATGCTTTCTAATCCATTTTAAAAACAATTCTGTCTTTTTATGTATTTCATATGGCTTATTCTACACTAGGATCTGTCGTTTTTTGGTACTGTCAGCAATATAGCAATCTCATTTGTCTTTATTTCTCCAAAGCATTCCTCATACCTGTGACTTTCTCAGAACACTAGTAGCTGACAGCTTCTCTGTCTCCATAGAGTTTACGGCCTAAAATTTCTATTACGTAGTTAACCCAGGCAGAACAAGAGGGTGCCTACATGCAGAATTTTTAGAACAGGAAAGTGAATGGAAATCAGCATAATATCAGCGTAAGCTCAGTGATGACAGTAGTTCTGGAAACATTTGCAACTCCTTCTGGTTTGCACTCATAGGATCACACGCATCTGTCTGCACCAGGCTGGGTTCTGCCCTGGCCAGGCCTGCAGCAGACACGTAGAGCCCGGAAAGGCACACTTACGTCACTGGCCAAAGCCGCCGCGCCAGGGAGAATGGGCACAGGGCTCTGCTTCTCGTAGTAGTGCAGTTTTTCATGAATCTGGAAGAAAATCAAATGTATTTGAGTTCGCCTGTTCATAAACAGTCTCAGACATTTAAATGTTTTTATAATTGAAAAGAGAATCTGATCCCTTGAATACTCTTAAGTTATGGTTTATATAAGCCGATGGACGACACATAGGTGTGCCTAAGTCATCTATTACTACTAACCTTTGATTTTTTTCCTCTGTGAATAAACATGGTAGTCTTCTAAAGTCTATAATATCCAAAATCTATTGCTTCAATACTTCGAGTATCAATTGTACAGTAGAACCTCCATCTCATCACCTCCCCACATTGACCACCTCCTTAAATTGACCTCATGTCAGAGCCTGGACATGCACCACATGTACAGGAGGCCTAGTTCCCTAGGTTGACCACCTCTGTATGTTGGCCAGTTTGTTACAGTCCCTTGAGTGGTCAACTTACAGAGGTTCTACGGTAGTTCACAAATTGTGATGAAAGCAAAACAATAAACTAATAACATCCTGACAGGTTGGTATGCATGAATAACAGCTGTCAAGAACAAAGAAACTGGCACTGTACCTACCTGGGTGCCAAGTCCAAGAACATCTTACCAACCAGGGTGTTCTTTTTACTTAATATGTTTTTCAACTCCCCTCGCCCCAAAATTCAAATTTCTAAGAAAGGAGAGGACTTCTCATAACTAGAGACATTTCTCACAACTATTTAGCTTAAATGAGATTTTTCATATTATAAAGCAATTATACAATTATATTAACAAATATAAAAATGATTTGGTCCTTCATTTTCCATTATTGTGACCTGAGAAATATAAAGCCAAGAATCTGCTTTCATGCCACATAAGACAAACTGAATTCCTTTCAAAAAAAAAAATCTAGTATTATAAAGAAATGAAAGATGCTCAAATGGATTACTCAAGTTTCATCTCTGTCAGCTCTTACATAGGTGCCCTTACCATTTTATAATTGACTCACTTTAGCCTCTTCTTTTTAGTCCCCCATCGTTATCACCACCACACATTTACATTATAGCAATACTTGCATATCATCTGCCTTCCCTAGTCCGATTTTGTCACTTGATCTAATCAATATCCTTCTCAGCAGTCTCCCTTGCATTACAAGCTCCACCCTGGGGTCAGGGATGATGTGGTGTCATGTCTCTTCAGCATCTTTATTTTAGTTTTTTTTATTGTTTACTTTGATTGCATTTGTTAGGTAAAGCCCCTCTTAGCTTTGTGTCCCGGCCCCAAGAGGTGTGCCATGCCCTGTGCCTCCATCCCCCTTTCTCCTCCCCCACCCAGCCCCTTGTATTAGCTCATCTACTGCCTTCATATTTAGAATTGAGTGCATTGAATTCCTGCTTCTCCATTCTTGTGATGCTTACTAAGAAGAACGTGTTTCACCTCCATCCAGTTAATACAAGAGATGTAAAGTCTCCATCCTTTTTAGCGGCTGAATAGTATTCTGTGGCATATCACGGCTTGTTAATCCATTCCTGGGTTGGTGGGCATTTAGGCTGTTTCCACGTTTTGGCAATTTTAAATTGAGCTGCCATAAACAGGCTAGTGCAAACGCCCTTATGGTAAAATGATTTTTTTCTTCTGGGTAGATGGCTAATAATGGGATTGCAGGTGCAAATGGGAGGTCTAATTTGAGTTCTTTGAGGATTCTGCATACTTCCTTCCAAAAAGGTTGTAACATTGTCAAAATGTCTATCCTTCGCAAAGCAATCTATAGGTTCAATGCAATCCCTATTAAAAGACCATCATCATACTTTCAAGATTTGGAAAAAATAATTCTTCATTTTGTTCGGGCCCTCTTCTTATTTACAGTCGAAGAACATTGTCTACCAGAGTATATGAAAAATAGTTGCACCTAACAATTTCCTGTTTTTAATCAGTATCAAGTAAAAGACTCCTTAATTATACTAAAACCTAACTAAACTACCTTGTAAAAGTCTAGAAGAGAGATTTGATTTTTATTTTGATTAGTGATATGCTATTATTGCTAAGAGAGGATTCTATCACCTTTTTGGTGACCTGGTACTTAATGTAAAGCATCAGAAAAAGAATTTTGACACTTAAGAAACTACCAAAATGATCAGGGCAAGGTTTTTACTCAATATCTTGGACCCTTTAAACATTTATCACAGCAGGATAATAAATTTTAAAGACTCCCAGCAGATTTGGTTGGAGAAACTCTGAAAGTATAATTTTAAACAAAAACCAATTCTACCAAGAGCTAAATTCATTTTGTTTAAATATCAAGAATGAGGTCCCCTCAACACATACTATCATAGACCACTGAACTTACCCCACCATAAAACTCGCCTGACTTTATGGCAAGGGCTTGTTTAAATGTCTGCTTCCCTGCCATAATAAACACAGAGGCTTATATTTCTTAAGCACTTACCATGTGCCTGTATTAACCACTAGTGGTCAGTAATACCAGTAACACGGTCTTTCGTGAGTTTAATATTTTAATTCCTTAGTCCTCACAAGCATGGGAAGAGGTGACAGCACATTTCTCTCATTTTACAGATAAACAGATACACCTGAGTTTAAACAATTTGCCATGTTCCTATAGTAGCAAGAGGCAGAGGTGAGATGCTGAAGCTCAAGCCAACTGGCTCAGAGCTGAAGCTCTTCATCACCCACTTTTCCTCTCAGACGATCATCCCTCTTACTGCGCTTCTCACTGGTCCCTGCACTGCTGAGTGAGTATGACCTGTTTGTAGAACAGCAGAAGATGATAAATGGCAGTGACCAGACGATCACTGGTTAGTGATTCCCCCAGCCCCATCTCTTCCTCTAATACTGTCTTCCTATTGGTTCTCAGTTTTCCCAGATTAACTTGTATTCATGCTATAATTATACCCTAAAGTTGCATGCCCCAAATAAACACGTTATTTCTTCACTTAATTTGCTTTCTCTGAGTTTCTTTTACAGTCATTTTCACTTCCAACATCTTCTCCAGCTCCTCACCCATTTGACAGATTAACTCACCGCCAGCCCACCCATACCTGAACTTTGTACTGTACCAAAATTTGTTTTTAATGTTCTCTTAGAATGTCAAAATGCTGGCAGCCCTCTGTTGGTATATGTTTTACTTCACTGCATCATTTTAAAAATTAAGTTAGTAGGAAAGTAGAAATTTGCTCTAAAAAATTCTGACCTGTTCACTGTTCCCAAAATTAGGGATAGAAATTCTGCTTCTTATCAGTATTTATGGTATGCAGGGAAGAAAATAAACCAAAATGATTTAAAAATTCTAACATAACCAACAGGTAACATGTATAGACTTCACTCCAAGGCTGTCCAATAGAACCGTCTCTGATGTTAAAAATGTTCTAGAGCTCGGGCGGCACCTGTGGCTCAGTTGGTAAGGTGCCAGCCCCATATACCGAGGGTGGCGGGTTCAAACCTGGCCCCGGCCAAACTGCAACAAAAAAAAATAGCCGGGCGTTGTGGCGGGCGCCTGTAGTCCCAGCTACTCGGGAGGCTGAGGCAAGAGAATCGCTTAAGCCCAGGAATTGGAGGTTGCTGTGAGCTGTGTGAGGCCACGGGACTCTACCGAGGGCCATAAAGTGAAACTCTGTCTCTACAAAAAAAAAAAAAAAAATGTCCTAGAGCTGCTTGTCAAATGTGGGTAGCCAGTAACCATGGCCTTTGAGCACTTGGACTGTGGCTAGTGAACATTTCCAACTTTATTGAACTTTAGTTAAATTAAATTCAAATAAGCCCATGTGGCTAGTAGCTTTCATCTTGGAGAACATGACATAGCTTTATATTCTATAACCAGTAATTTGCCTTTGGTTCCTAGAAAAATTTACCTCAATATTTGGCCATATGAGTGGAACATTTCAGAATTTAACCGAAAATGAGGCTTCATCATCAATATGCAAACCAAAATCGATTATTAAATAACAGGAACAGCCAAACCCTCCAAAATCTCATTTATTTTAAGTGAACATTTCCCTCTGGAAATGTTCCAGAACATATTCTTCTTAGTTAAGTATCTCAAGACTGGGGAGAAAAAGTATTCAATATACTCAATACTATTATGACACCAATATATAAACATACATTCATATGAATGATAAAACACAAATATACTCTAACAAGGGGGAGGGGAGAAGAGGCAGAGGAAAGGGGAGACGGAGGGTGACTGGTGGGAAGAGGGAGGGGCATTTGGTGGGATCTCACCTAATGTGCACAATGCCAGGGTATATTTCAAAACAACTAAGAGCAAATTTTAAATGTCTTACCACAAAAAGTAAGTGAGGTGATGGATATGTTAATCAGTTTGATTGAAGCATTTTACATTGTATATCAAATCATCACATTATACCCCATAAATGTCTACAGTTATGATTTAAATTAAAAATTAAATAAAAAATAAAGTAAAAAAATAAATAAAAATAAAAAATCTCTATTCCAATAATCACTGAAGAACTGGGAACTGTTCAATTTTTTTTTTTTGGGGGGGGGGGAGACAGAGTCTCACTATGTCACCCTGGGTAGAGTGCTGTGGCATCACAGCTCACAGCAACCTCCAACTCTTGGACTTAAGTGATTCTCTTGCCTCAGCCTCCCAAATAGCTGGGATTATAGGTGCCCTCCACAACGCCTGGCTATTTTTTAGTTGTAGTTGTCATGTCTGTTTGGCAGGTCCAAGACAGGTTCGGACCTACCAGCCCAGGTGCATGTGGCTGGTGCCCTAACTGAGCTATGGGTGCAGAGCCAGAACTGTTCAATTTTTTATCAGAATGGCTGGATGGATGTTATTACATATAATGATGTCATGGAACTTGGACAGATTTCAACATATGAGTAGCAGTTAATTACCTTGTACACTTGTTTGTAGTTTATATTTAAACACACACGAAAATTGCAATTACAGCTTGAAAATAAATATTGCCCAGTAACAAGAGATAAATAAGCTGTCTTAAAAGTGACAAGTCTGGGGTCCATGGCTAAGAGAGTTCATATGGCTATCAGCTGTTTCGTGACCTCCTGGAAAACAGTATACAAACTATTTACATGTATTTTTCTAGGGAAAGAACCCAAAACACAGATGGTGGTTCATGCTGAAAGAGTAGGACTTTATCTAAGTAAAAGATTAAAAAAAACATTAAAGAATAGGAGACACATGGCCCCATTTGTGTTTTATTCCATTTTAGTCGCACTGATTATGCGGTTGGAGGGGGGCTGTGGTGGGTAAGTCTGGAAACAGGAAAGCAGTTATGAGGATACTGCTCTGTGGTAAGACATTCCAAAAACACTGCTCAGTGTAGGTTACTCTTGGGTTCTTCAAACTTTCTATGAGGTTGGACAATTAACTTTGCAAACTCATCCTAGGAAAAGTGCCACATACCTCAGTACTGAATATCACTATGGTCAGCTTCTAAGTAGTTCCCTTGGGAAGCTATGCACCAACACCAGCACCTAGTCTACCCTTCAAAGCAATTTTGGAACTCTTCTTCTGAGATGACCATCAGGGTTGTCATTGTACAAGGTCTGACACTAAGTTCACAGACCTGCCACTGTGCACTTGGCAGCACTGTACAAACAACTCAGTAAGGTTTTATAACCTTGGTATATCAGCGTCTCACAGCTGTGTTCATGTTGACGTGTGGCAGTGTCTTGCTGAGTGGCATCCATCATTGCTGTGTGGTTCTGTGCGCTGTACAATGACAGCTCTGATGGTTATTCCAGAAAAAGAGCTCCAGAATTGCTTTGAAGGGTGGACTAGGTGCTGGCATCAGTGCACAGCTTCCCAAGGGGAGTACTTCAAAGGTGACCACAGTGATATTCAGCAATGAGGAATGTAGCACTTTTTCTAGGATGAATTCACTAACTTAAATTGTGAGACCTTGGATTCTTTATCCACCCAACAGACTCAGGCCCCTCTCAACAGCTACCACTCTGCCTCTATTCCCCAAGCCTGTTGTGAAACAAGACACACTCCTCCCAGCTTTTGTTTTCATAGCTGCCCACAGTGCAAACATATAGGCCTGTTATGTTTTAGGGCTTTTACTGCTATCCACATGGGGAAAAAGAACAAACACGAAGAATTTATAGTATTTTCACAGCTTTAAAAAATGAAGTATCAACATTATTTACTGAGAGCCTTGTAGTTGAATGTAGTCTTCCCCTTACTTCATAGGCAACTTACTTAATTTTCTAAGCCTTGGTTTCCTTCCATTTAGAACAAGATAATAATAGTACCTACTACATTGGGTTATTGTGAGAATTAAATAAAGTCACCATTAAAAGAGCTTCATGCTAGCCCTGGATAACAGAAAACACCCAGTAAGTGGTATCTGTGTCCTGAGTTCCCCTCTATCCTTCATTGTGTTCCCAGGAAGAGGACCCATCATCTCCCTTTGACTACATCATGCTGTACGTATGAGGTCGGACAACTAAGATTGGGAACTCATCCTAGAAAAAGTGCTGAATATCACTACAGTTACCTTTGAAGTACTCCCTTTGGTCATCTGGTAACCATAGTGATATTCAAACAACAAGGTATGTAGCACTTTTTCTAGGATGAGTGTACGAACTTAACTGTCAGACCTCTTACAATGACAGCTCTGATGACCATTCCAGAAAAAGAGCTTCAAAACTACTTTGAAGGCTGGACTAGGTGCTGACTTCAGTGCATAGCTTCCCAAAGGGAGTATTTCAAAGGAGACTATAATGATATTCAGCAATGAGGTAGTAGCACTTTTTCTAGGATGAGTTCGTGAACTTCACTGTCTGACTTTGTATGCAAGATTCAATTAAGACCTAAAGATAAAAATCAAAGCAGACTAGGTATCATCTATGCTCAAGCAGAAAATATGCATTTCTGAAGGACACTAGCCTAAATGCCGTCTCCCCTTGACATTTCCTCAAAAACAAAGTAGAAGAGGACCTGTTTGAAGACGGTATATACCAATAACATTTGTACAATATGCAAGGTGAAAAATATTATTGGTATATATTAAAATACACAATATATACCAATAATACTCGATGTATACTGATAACATTTGTCACCTTGTATATATTCTACAAATGCTATCAGTATATGTTGAGTATTATTGGTATATATTGAGTATTTTAATGAATACCGATAACATTTGTTACCTTGTATATTGTATCTTGTATCTCTTGTAACTACAGAAGTCAAACATGACATGAGTATTAAAATTTGAATACAGCTTTTTCCTTCCTTAAAATGTACATACATTTTTGGCACCCTCTGTATACACCTTTCTAGAGCCTAAGAGATGGCTAAGATGTGACCATCAACCATCTTCTGTCTGCCATGTCCCAGAACATGTGTGTGTCGTGTGTATAAATTTCATACATACATATATATACACACATACATAAGCATATGCCTGAAGAAAGAAAACTGTCCTGTTGAAATAGAAAAAAGAGGGGAACAGGAGACAGAAGTGGGGAGTCTAGAGAACCCCCAAGCAATGGGGGCAAGTGTAGAGAATCCCTCATAGAGAACAACAGTACAGGTAAGATGGGAAGACTCTCTACAGCTCTGACACTCAGCAGCAGATGAGCGATTTGCTTTTGTGCCTCTCTAGTCAACAGGGAAAGGAAATGCAGAGAGATGGCCAAATGGAGGGAACAGTGGGAGCTGGCTGTTGCTTGACTTACAAGTGATGCCGAGTTACCTAGAGGTCGCGTGGACCCTGCTGGAGGTAGCGGGAATTGGGGCACTTTGCAGATAACTCAGCTCTTAACACTAAAAACAGTCTTGGGTTGCACCAGCTGTGTATCCCAGGAGAGATGCAACCTGTGGGCACTTACCGCAAAGAGTAAGGATGCCAGACAGTGCTGGCTTGAGAAGACGCAGTAATGTGGCAAATTAAGTAAGAAAAACTGTCCCTCTCCCCATTTCCATCTCCCAGCCCTGACATACTGAGAGAGCCAGAGTCCTCTCAGAAGGAAACCCACCCATCTCCCAAAGGGTGTGGGGACAAGGGGATAAATGAAGAACACACCATGCCCTGTCCTCATCCTTGGCTGGCACTAGGGAATAGAACAGGTGCCGTTGAAATCAGATATGATGACAAAGGAGCATTAAACTGGTCTTTTGATAACTGAAAAATGTCCTGGAAGCTATAGACTTTGCCAGAATGTATGTTAAGAGACACAAAAATCAGTTTCAGTGTAATACACTTTGATGCAGGAATTGCGGAATATTAAAATTACCTCTAATTTGAATTGAGCTATTTAATTTATTGGCTAGAACAGGATAGACCAATAGTCCTCAAGCTTTTTCAGTTTCAGAACAGATCACTCTGTTCTGTGGCCCTCCCTCACTTACCACTGCAGCAATTGTCCTACCCATCCATTTTTTCTCTTCTCTAAGATCTTTGAGAAAAGAGGGAGCTGGACCAGGATAGGGCAAGGGACATGGCCCTTCTGCAAACATTTTTCAAAAAATACATCATATGGAATCAAAAGTAGAGTTTGACTGCCAGGAGGGGGAGAAGGGACTATTTAGGACAAGTCCTGTATTTCTGTAAGAACCACAGGAAAGATGCAGCCATTTACTGAAGTACAGAATTCTGGAGGATGACGAGTTTCAGACTCATTCACTGGAGAGCCCTGTGAGGCAGCCCTGTGAAGAAGCACAGCGGGCAGCTAAGGACAGGGGCTCAGACCTTAAAAGCAAAATCAGAACTGCAGGTAAAGATGTAAAGAGTCAGGGGACATGAGGCAATTGCAATGAACTGAAGGGAATGAAATCACACAGCTTGAGAGGGGAGGCGGGCAGAAGAAAAGCCCAGTGGACGTCCCAAGACAGCAGGGAGAGGATGGGGGCCCCAATGATGCTGGTGTCTCCGAGTTCTAGGGAAGAGTATTTTAATATTTATCAAGACACAATATGGAGGCAGCATTCAATTAGTGACAGTGACAGCCCTCCTCACCCGGCAGGGCTCACTATTCACTCCTATGCTGTCTTGGTGAGAACTGCTTGGTCATCAAGTGGAGTGAAGCCAGGCAGTCCCCAACAATTCCAGGCTTCCCTGGAAAGTGGGGAGGGGGGGTGTTAACAAATGGCTCACCCCAACAAAGTCCTTTCCAAATGCCTATGGCCTGCCTGGTGACTCTTCTTCCCACTAACACTCCTGGCTCCAAATGAACACAGATATTCCGCTGTTTCTCTTTCTTCAAGCCAATCCCATAAGTTATATTTTTCTAGAAATTCTCAAATTGGATCTAAGTTTTCAAATGAATTCACCTGAAGGTGTCCCTGGCCTTCTCTAATTACCTTTTACCCCCTCCACTGTATCTGCAGTTGAGTCCCTCTTTTCTTTCATAATATTATTTATTGACACCTCTTTCTTTTTCCCTCAACCGATCTAGCCAGAAGACTGCCCATTCCATGAACCAACTTTTGGCTCCATCCATTCTCTTTATTTTCTATTTCAGTGATACTACGCTGCCAATGCTACTTCCTTCCCTTTTAGGAGGATGATTATTCTGTTGTTCTTCTAAAAACTCCTTAAGCTGAATGCTTAGCTCATTATTTTATCTTTTCTCTTAATATAACTAAATTCTGGATTTAAAAACTTAGGGTTTTTGTAACTTAACTTACTTTTTTGGAAGCATCGTGGAATGCTGAAGTTGCATTAAAAACCCCAAGGTTTTTTTAACTCAAATGTTTAGCCCTTTAATAATCTATTTGTAACTTTTTTTTTCCTTTTCTTTTTTTTCTGCCATTACTTTTGTATCGGCTGCCTCATTTTTAGTGTTGTGGGTTTTTCTTTTTTTTCCTCTTTTGTTTTCTTCCTTTTTCCAAGCTCTCTGAATTAAGCATTCTGTCTACTAGGTAAAGAATCCTCTTGAATTTCTCCATGTGTGTTTAACTTAAAGTCTAAAGTTAGACACTGTCTTCACCCTCCCTTAAAACACTACATGGGCTTTAGAACACCTTAAGTCATATCATACTATTGTGTCCAAATGTGAGTGCTCACAATATTCTTGTTTTGCCATTATATAACATGCATACCATGCATGATGACATATATACACGTGTGTCACTCTCTCTCAAATATCCCCTTCCTTTCCAGGTCTGCAACTGAGCTTATGTCTCACTTTCTCAATCTAACTTTTGTACCGCTTAGTATTTCTTTCATATTTTCTACGACTCCTGACTATCATCTCATAGTATTTATAGTGTCTACGTATATTACTACCTTTGTCTGCTTCCTTACTATTTTCTTCTGGTATGTGTCCAAGGTCACTAATTCTCTTCAGCTGTCTCTAATTTTCAATTTGAAAACCCATCAATTTCTTTTTTTACTTACGAATCACATTTTTAGCAGTTCCCTTTCCTACCACATCTGCCTGTTTCTAAGGCTCTGTCAATGTTCCTGCATGGCTCCTGTCATCTGTCCCTCCCTTTTAGTTTTAGATTCAGTTAACAAGCATAGAAAGGTATTCAGCCACATTAGTACAGAATTGTTATGTAATAAAAACCTGCACACTCGCAGGCAGCAAACACTTGATTTATACAGCCTCAGCATTCCACGATGCTTCCCAAAAAATGAGTGAAAGTACAAAAATTCTGAAAATGGTGCATTATGTACAAAAACGCAAATTTGTAACTCTATTAAGCGTCAAGTAACATGCTCTGTCAGCACTAGGGATACAAAAAGTGTATAGGACGAACTCAGTCTTTATTTTCTTGAGATTTATAGTACATTGCATGGAAGGATTAACAGACATTATGCAACTCATTACACTTGTTTTAACTTGTCTTTGAACCAATTTTCTCAACAAAGAAAATAAACAGATGTTCTAGGAGCAAAAGAAAACAGAAATGAATGAAATTAATGAGAACCAGAAGCAGGAAAGCAAGGACAATTTTTTGCATAAGCCATCTCTGCTGCCTTCTTTATTTTTAACCTCTGAATTCTATGCTGTGAGAAAAGCCAATTTTCCTGACAGATTCCTTTTTTAATAGCTGAAGAAAAACTTGCTAGTTAGTCTTGGGGGCATCAGGTGAGAGAACTTCAAATGTGCCTGGAGATTTGAAAAAGTAAAGTATGTTAAAATCACTATAATTTAGCTGGGTGTTCTCTACACATGAACTGAACCCCTTTACCAGGTATGTTGTTAAAAGTCTATATGTGGGGCTTGGTGCCCAAGGCTCAGTGGTTAGGGCACTGGCCACATACACTGGGGTTGGTGGGTTCGAACCTGGCCAGGGCCTACTAAACAACAACGACAACTACAACAACAACAAAAAATAGCTGAGCGTTGTGGCAGGCGCCTGTAGTCACAGCTACCTGGGAGGGTGAGGCAAGAGAATCGCTTAAGCCCAAGAGTTTGAAGTTGCTACAAGCTGTGACACCACAGCACTCTATGAGAGCAACATAGTGAGACTCTGTCTCAAAAAAAAGTCTATATGTGGGACCCATCTTGTTAAGTATACCATGTTTTAAACTTGGCAGGTAAAGCTAGTATTTTGTGAAATTAATCACAAGGTAAACAAGTCCTTGCTAACACAGGCACATCTTCTGTGTAAATCTGAATGATGACATCAAATTGCATTGAATTTCTACACTTTCATTCATTCTTTGTTTCATTCATTCATGTTCCAAAGAGGGGAGTCTCACAGGCAAGGGTGGCTGGCCACCTCTTGGCTTCATGAAATTATTCAAAAACCACACATTTTCCATCTCAGCAGCTCCACTATCCCCCAGATGCTCAGAATCCTTCCTTAAATCCACTCAACAATTTTGCCAAAGCGGCAGTCATCACTATTCCAGCAGAGCGGGAGTGTGTGCTAAATCTCTGCAAACTCACAAAGTGCCACGTCCAAGATGATGGAGTGCACTTTCCCTGGCCTGCAGAGAATGATGTCGCAGGCTTTGGCAACAATTTTCACAAAGTAGCCAGATACCAAGTCCAATTGTGCTATATATTTCAAGAGTATATGTTACCAAAATGTAAGGTACAACCTCAGCTTACCATACATTTTTGAAATTCAGTAGAAATATATCGCTAGGATAAAACTTATGATTTAGAAATAGGCACTGTTGGAATTGTATGAACAAACCTGAAACCAAGTCAGACCTATCCGATCTGATTCAATTCTCTCCCACTACTGATTTAGGTAGGAAGGTTAAACAGCTCCACACGGCACATGCAGAAGTCCTATTTCATTCTAGGCACTTGCTCCTTCCTAAATATTCATGTATTATATGGTACAACCTCTGTAAGTTGACCTCCCAAGGGACTGGAACAAACTGGTCATATACAGAGGTGGTCAACATAAGGAACAGGGCCTACTGTACTGATATGTACATGTGGTGCATGTCCAGTCTGTGAAAATTAGGTCAACTTAAGGAGGTGGTCAGTGTAGGCAGGTGGTCAACCATGGAGGGTCTACTGTGTTTCTGCTGCTCTCAAAGCACCTACTGTGGATAGGAGTTACGAAGATTCTCCTACCCCAATTTGGACTATGTGGATCTGACAAATATTTGCCAATGAGTGGTGGCAGAAAGGTGATTTTCCAGCTAAGATGAAATAATGCTTTTCAACTTTCAAAGAAGAGCAAGAAATCTGATAAAACATCAAGGCATTCAATATTCAAAAAAAAGACCTTCTGAGCTATAGGAATTACACCAATTATACTACATACAAATGTTCCCTGTGTATCTAATCACATGTGTTTACAACAATGAGTCAGATTAGCAATAAATTTGTCTTATTCTTTACATTTTTCTTTCAATTGCTGCCAACTTTTATACTATTTATTCATACATTTATTTTGTTGAATGATTGACTATGGCATTTATTTTGTTGAATGATTGACTATGGCATTTTCCAAAACTACTGATAATTATACAGCAACAAACATGGAGTGCTCACTATGGCCAGACTGTTCTAGGGGCTTACTGTGGTCTGTCCCCCTTTATCTACTCAACAATCCTGTGAGTAACACCATTTCCACACTAGAGATTGCCTGTATGGCACAGGTTTGGTTGAGATGGTATAAAATGTTCCATTAATTTTTTAATAAAATATAAGCCAAAGGCAGGCAAGACGGTGGCAGAAGTTCCTTTCTAAAACAAGATCCCATGTCTACAAAAAAATACGAAATATTGGCCAGGTGTGGGGGTTTACCTGCAGTCCCAGCTTCTTGCTAGACTGAGGGAGGAGGATCACTTGAGCCCAGGATGTGAG
The DNA here is from genome assembly GCF_027406575.1 of Nycticebus coucang. Lineage (NCBI taxonomy): Eukaryota > Metazoa > Chordata > Mammalia > Primates > Lorisidae > Nycticebus > Nycticebus coucang. Next base: position 47,027,493 of record NC_069799.1, on the reverse strand, counting down.
GCTGCGTGAGCTGTGATAAGCCACTGTACTCCAGCCAGAGCGACAGATGGATGAGAAGGAGGGGGAGGGGAGGAGACGACGAGGACACAGAATACCTGGGGAAACGGACACAAAACTGGCAACACTGAGAAATACTCTTCAGGGATCTAAAAATTAAAAAAAAAGAAATCCTTTCAACAAAAAGTCACAGAAAGGAAAGAAAGTCATATTAGCATCAGACGTAGACAGGAACGCTTTATGCTAGGAGTTGAAGGACAAGATCTTAAGGTAGTCAAAAAAGAAAAAGTGAATTCAGTATTTTAATTTTAGACAAACTGATCCTTAAAAAAAAAAAATTATTATTATTTTAAATGGAGTCTGACTCTCTTGCCCTGGCTAGAAAGCACTGGTGTCATCTTAGGTCATGGCAACCTCAAACTCCCAAGCTCAAGCGATCCTCCCGCCTCAGTCTCCTGATGAGCTGGGAATACAGCTGCCTGCCACAACACCTGGCTACTTTTTCTATTTTTAGTTAGAGGCAGGGTCTCGCTCTTGCTCAGGCTGGTCCTGAACTCCTGAGTTTCAGCAATCCACCCACCTTGGCCTCCCAGAGTGTTAGCATTACAGGTGTGAACACTGCGCCTGGCCTGATACTCAAATATTCATGTAAAGACCACAAGAAAAACTTATAAGAGCTCAGGGAAAACTGAATCAATTTCTGAAACAATTAGAGAAGCTTCTGGGTAAAGACTGATGGTCACCATTCACTCTAATAGGCTAGAAGTAAAAAGTAGAATCTCATTAGGATCTGGCAGTACAGGTCAAGTACAACTATCAAAAATTAGGAAGAGAGGCTCGGCTCCTGTAGCTCAGTGGCTAGGGCTCCAGCCACATACACCAGGGCTGGCGGATTCAAACCTGGTCCAGGGCCTGCCAAACAATGACAACAACATCAACAACAAAAATAGCCAGACGTTGCAGCAGGTGCCTGTAGTCCCAGCTACTTGGGAGGCTGAAGCAAGAGAATTGCTTGAGCCCAAGAGTTTGAGGTTGCTGTGAGCTGTGATGCCACAGTGCTCTACTGAGGGCAATACAGTGAGACTCTATCTCAAAAAAAAAGGAAGAAAAGAAAAGAGACAATCTGGCCCAGAGGACACTGCTTGGGGCTGAGGGGCACTGAACACCAATATAATGAGGGCTCCTTTCCCTGGCTGACCCAGAATGTCAAGTAACTGCCTAAACTCCAGCAGCAGATCCCAGGTTTCTTTGACCAAAAACTGAAAAGCCATGGAGATGAATACCTCTATATTCTGGAATGAGGAGTTTCTCTTCCCACAACCAAGAATAGCTGATATTTCATCCTTTCACTCTGAAGCAAGGTCTTCTCAACCTTAGCACCACTGGCATCTCAGGCTAGATAGTTCTTTTTTTTTTTTCCTATAACCTCAAACTCCTAAGCTCAAGCAATCCTCCTACCTCAGCCTCCTGAGTAGCTAGGACTACAGGTGCATGCCACCACACTCGGCTAATTTTTAGTATTTTTGGCAAGGATGGGGTGTTGCTCTTGCTCAGGCTGGTCTTGGCTAAGTGATCCTCCCACCTCAGCCTTCCAGAGTGGTAAGATTACAGGTGTAAGCCTCCACACCTAGCCTGGATAATTCCTTATCATAGGACACTGTCCTGTGCATTACAGGATATTTAGCAACATTCCTGGGGCCTCCAACTACTAGATGCCAGTGGCACACCCCTCTTCAAGCCATAACAAATATCTCTAGATATTGCCAAATGGCTGGGGCAGAAGAGGGGGGATATCTCCCCCACACCCCAAGTTAAAACCACTGCTCAAAGACAGTCCATCAGCACTCCCCCAGCACACAGTTCTGCCAATTAGCTTTTCGACACCTCACTATTAAATACAGGCAGAAGACTTAGAGTTGGCAGACCAGTATGAAGAAAGATAAATAAGATAAACACCAAGCAGGAAAATGGGGCAGGGGAGGCTATCCCTGCGTAAACAAGGATTCTGAATGAAATGAGGAGAATTTAAGACAAAACCAAAATAGTTCTACTGAGTACCCATCAACAAACTGAATAGCATGATGTTAAAAGCACAGAACTTCAGTACTAAACCTCGTGGGTTCAAGGCCAGCTCCACCCCCTAACTGGCTGTGTAAGCAGTTAAAGCAGTTCTGCTGATCTTTACAATGGGGGCACAGGTTAGTGCGGGTCTCTTGGGGAGGCTGCAAGAACTAAACAACATACTTAGAACTTTGAAAAGCCCATGGAACATAGGAAGTGATCAATAAAGAGGTGTTTGTTTTTTCTGTTTAATTATTCTTGGGAAGATTCTACGATGCACCTATGAAATAAGACCAAGATGTTATCAAAAAGGAATGGAAACATTCCTTACAAATGTATTAGGATTAAAATCTTGACAGCAAAAATTTTTTAAAATTAAATAGAATGATACAAAGTACAAATTGAGGCAATCTCTTATAAAGCAAAAGTAGAAGAAAAAATTAGACTACGAATCCAGAAAAACCAATATCCATCCTAAAGGAACTTCCAGAAAGATGGAAGAGAAAAGAGCTGAGGAAAGGAAATTATCAAGGAAATAACAGCTGAAAAACACAAGTGTCCAGGACTGGAAGGCCCCTTGGATCTAAGTATTGTGACATTTCTCTTCCTGCCCACTTGAACCTGGTTAATTCTTATACAACCTTCAGATCTCATTTAACTCTTTCAGTGGTCATTTTTTTCAACAAAACTTCCCAGACTCTGAGCAAACACTTGCTACTTCACCTATCACATACTTTAAGTACCAAAAACCTGTCCGTGTCTTAGTTAAAATTTTACACTTATTCAACTGATTGAGTATGGATGCCAAGAGTCATGTGGCTCAAGACTACCATGCCTGTTCGTATCCCCCTCACATAACCCTGTCTTCAAAAAGCATTTATGTGTTATATGAATGAGCCATATATATAATTACTGATTCCTGGCAAACATAATACATTATTAATCACAAATACCTCTACTACAAAGTTCCACACTTCTTCACATGACATAAGACAATTTCACAAGTCTTTTTCATATTGCCTTGGACTGAATTTGCTGCTCGTATTTTTTTAAATTTATTTCAGGTTAATGTGAGGGTACGAGCAACCAGGTCAAAATATTTAACTTTGTTAGGTAGAGTTTGTCTTGAGGCTATGTCCCCCACACAAAAGGTGTGCCAACTACTCCACTCCCAACCCAGTGCCCATCCAGTGAGAGCACTCCAACTCCCTCCACCTCCCTTATTACCCCTTCCCCCAACTTGAATTAAAATGAGTTTTTCTCCTATTTGGGCATGCACTGGATCATCTACTGGCTTCCTATTCAGTATTGGGTACACTGGATATTTGTTTTTCCATTCTTGTGATACTTTACTAAGAAGAATTTATTTCAACTCCATCCAAGATATTACAAAAAATGTGAAGTTGCCATCTTTTTATGGCTGAATAGCATTCCATGGTATGCATATACCATAATTTTTTTTTTTTTTTATTGTTGGGGATTCATTGAGGGTACAATAAGCCAGTTACACTGATTGCAATTGTTAGGTAAAGTCCCTCTTGCAATCATGTCTTACCCCCATAAAGTGTGACACACACTAAGGCCCCACCCTCCTCCCTCCATCCCTCTTTCTGCTTATACCATAATTTCTTAATCCATTCCTGAGTTGATGGGTATTTACTGTTTCCACATCCTGTGATTATAAACTGAGCTGCAATAAACAATCTAGTGCAAATGTTCTTATGGTAAAATGATTTTTTATCTTCTGGGTAGATGCCTGGTAGTGGGATCGCAGGGTCAAACGGGAGATCTAATTTGAGATCTTTGAGGATTCTCCATATTTCGCTCCAAAGAGGAAAGTGTCCCCCCCACCCCCACCCCCGTCTACATCCGCGCCAGTGTATGTAGCTTTCAGACTTTGTGATGTGGGCTATTCTCACTGGAGTTAGGTGATATCTCAGGGTGGTTTTGATTTGCATTTCTCTGTTGATTAGGGATGATGAGCATTTTTCCATCTGTTTGTTAGCCATTCGTCTGTCATCCTTGGAGAAGGTTCTATCAATGACAGAACTGGTGCATTCCTTGAGCTAGGTCTCAGAAGGAATGGGCGCCACCTAGTGTAAGTACATAAAATTCAAAAGTAACTTGAGGCCACTGCCTAACAGGCACACAATAGCCACCAACCAAATATTTATTCAAATTAAAAGCTAAAGATGCGTGCCAAGTGTGTGATGTAATGAAAACCAAGTCTTTGCTGTCTGGATAATTTATAACATACTCATTTATAACATACCCATTTAAATAAAATTTGAAGATAAAACTTATTTTTAAAGGGGCAATTATTGTTGAATTTAGCTTTTAACTGAACTAAATGCAGAAATGAAAACAATGGGCAAAAAGCAATTATACATGCTAGGCTAAAAAGGTACAGAGGAAAACGAAGTTACAGTTAAAACACCAAATGGAATGAGGAGAATTTAAAACAAAACCGAAATAGTTCTACTGAGTACCCATCAACAAACAGAAGCATGAAATAGTTTGATATATGAAAGCCTGCTTTGTGTTAAATTAGGAAAGCTCTTTTATCAGAAAAGGGGGAGGTATATGTTGATACAAGCCCCTGCTTGCAAAGCAAAAACTACCATGTGAAAATTAGCAACAAAAGGGAATATGAGTACAATATACCTGCATTTTATTAGTGATGAGAAAGAACACAAAATCGGGCATGGCACGCTCCTGTGCTATTAGATTATACTGGAAGAATTGAGTTAAAGAGACACACTTAAAATACACATCACCCTTTCTCAAGCCTTGCCACAGTTGAGGAGCCAGATGTGTGTCTATCAAGAAAGAAAATCTAAAAGTTACCAAGTTTTGATGAGAAAATGAATATTAACCTTTTACACTGCAACTGCTGGATTAAGAGCAACCACCTAAAATTAACTCACCTTGCAGAATGTTAATGATTGCATTTATTTTAACTTCTAAATCACTAAGCTATATTTGAAAAACCGAATTAAAATGTCACATAGTGAAGATACTGATTAGAATAAGGTTAGATTGTGGGAATGAATGACCCCCTTAGGCCTTAGCGTCTTGTAACAATGAAGGCTGTGTTCTCCCCGCCCTCTCTGGCTGCTGTGTCCTCTGGGGACTCCAATTCACTGCTGCTCTGATTAAACAAGTCACACGACCATCACTAATGTCCAGAGGGAGGAAGTCCAATCTTACCTGCACCTGTGAAAATCATGACTGCAGGACAGATGGATGGAGAAAGGGAGGAAGGATAGATGGACGGATGGGAGGAATGGAGGAAGGGAGGAATGGAGGAAGAGAGGAATGAAAGAAGGAAAAGAGGAGGGAGAGAAGGAGAGAGGCAGGAAGGGAGGGAGAGAAGGAGGGAGGGAAGAAAGAAGGAAGGAAGGAAGGTTGGTTGGTTGGTTGGTTGGTTGGACAGGTGGATGAGCAGGTGGGTAAAGATACAAAGAACTGTTTTGATTCAAAATGCATCATTTGAAATCAATTTTATATATACAAAAGCTTATCATTTCAATAAATTTACATTAATATCTCTTTTATAGGATTACAATAATGCATTTTATATAACACGTTAGAACTTTAAAAAATGCTGAATTTGAAAACGTTAAAGATTTTCTATTATGTTATATGAAAATGGAAAAGAATGATAAAACCAATCTAATTCAATAAATTCCTTTGATAGTACATTATTTCTAAACCATGATCACCAAAGAACACAATAAATTCCTCCTACCTTAGAGGAGAAATAGGAAAAACAGCTTTCATTTTAAACCAGCTAGATTAAAAAAGCCTTTATTAACTAACATGTATCTATAATAAAGAAACACAACTTGTGCCACAACTTAAGTTGGTTAAAAAAACAAACTGCTCATCAATTATGAATAAACATGATACTTCAATAAACGAATTCACTGGGAAGTGGGCATCTATTACTGTGCCCCACAGCAGATGTTCAGGTATTTGTGAAATGAATGAAAAACAAAGTGGACAAGATAGAGCCTGGATGGGAAGGTTTTCTGGTCTCCCTTAATCAAGCAATCTCTCTTGAAAACCTTCTAGGCTTCAGGGCAATGTGGAATAAATAAGGATAAATTATACACAGATCCTGCTCAAAAGAACTTCACTCAAAGAACAACTATACCCGTAATTATACTAGGTGCTAAAAATACATTATATAGATGCTTCCAACCAGATGAGAATATTAGATCAGCGCAAACAGCCCCAGAGGACCCCTCTCAAGCCAGCATATAAAAATAAACCAGACCTCAGACTTGGCTGGGGGCTACATACACCTCAGGCCCTTACACATGCTCTCAGTAAGACCCACGAAGCGAATAAGGATTTTGTGTTAAATGCTGGATCTGTAAAGGTGCCGTTGCTTCTGCATTTAAGACAGACAGAATGCTTTCTGCATGGATGTGTGTTTTAACACTTACGATAAATTATTCAAAAGAACTGAACGAGCACAGATCAGGAGATATTTCCAATGCATATAGACAAAGATCCAGTATCAGAATCTAGGAAATAATTCCTACATAGCAACAAGAAAAATCAAACACGGGGGGGGGGGGGGAGCGGGGGGGAAACAGAAAAAGGATATAAAAAGAAGAACTGAAATGGCCCACAAATACATGTTAAACCTCTAACATTCAAATAAATATAAACTAAAATACGGAGAGAGCATTGCAAACCAATCCTGCTGGCAAAAATTAAAATCTAACAATTCCGAATGCTGACATGGATCTGAAATAATCACAACCTTCAGAGTATTAAATATGGTACAATCACTTGGTAGAGCAATTTGGCAACATCTAATAAAGTGTGAGACCTACATCTCTATGGTCTGGCAACTCCATTCTTAGATGCAATCAATACTTGGAGAAACAACATAAGTTATTCACTACACTGTTTCCAGTAGTGACGAGGAGATAAAGGAGTTTCCAGACTTAAGAACTTTCAAGTAAATATCCATCAAGAGTGGAAAAGATATCTTGAGATCTAGTCCAATAATGCCACACATTGCAATGGAAATGAATGGATTAGTACAACACATCAACACAAGATACCACTAACAAAATGTTATGCAGGTGGCTCCCATAGCTCAGTGGGTAGGGCACTGGCCACATACACTGAGGTTGGCGGGTTTGAACCCGGCCGGAGCCAGTTAAAACAGTGACAACTGCAACAACAACAACAAAAATAGCCAGGTGCTGTGGCAGGTGCCTGTAGTCCCAGCTACTTGGGAGGCTGAGGCAAGAGAATTGCTGAAGCCCAGGAGTTTGAGGTTGCTGTGAGCTGTCACGCCACCGCACTCTACCCAGGGTGACAGCTTGAGACTCTGTCTCAAAAAAAAAATGTTATGCAGAAAAAGCAAGTTGAAGAAAGATGCAGTAAGGATGACTCATTTATAAAGGTTTTAAAACTTAAAAAAGTAATTGCTCATATTTGTTTCTGAATAAAAACTCAAGCTGGAGCTTACCGCTGGTAAGCAAAGAAAAGGCTTAGTAACAAAGGAAGGACATGTTCAGACTTCACTTGAATCTGCACATTTTTTCTCTTAACCTGCATGGTAAACATCTGGGAGTTCCATATTTTGTTCTCAATTTCAACGCCCCAAATATTTCATGACATTTTTTAAGGTGAAGAAAACGTTAGAAAACACACACTTAGGCAACTTGAGAACTTTTGCAAGAATTTCTAATTATAGACTGTATTAATTTTCATGGCAATTTTAAAGAGTGAGAGCAAAGAAATAAAAAAAAAAAAAAGGTAAGAATAAAAGCTTATTGGGGCAAGAAAATACCATCCTGGAAAAAAACAGCCATGTCGCCAAAGGGACATTGAGAGAACAGTGAATGGTGCAAACTCCGGCAGGTGGCATTGAACACGGCTAACAAAATGGAAGAAAGAAACTGAGAAAGAGGAGGATGCAAGAATGCTCGTAACGTCTTACCCTGCACCAGACAATGATCAAAGCCCATTCCATATATTAATTCACTTAATCCTCATAACAAACACATAAAGTAGGTACCACTGTTACTCCCATTTGATATATGAGCGAGATTATTATTCTTGGCACAGTAGTCTTGGCCCAGCCAGAATCCAAGCCCAAAGCAATGTGGCTCCACAGCGCCAGCCCTGAACTCTGACTGCGATGCCTCTTTGCAATGCCTCATGCATTTCTGAACACACAGACTTAATACTCGGATTTTCCATGATCACAACAACACATAAAAAACAGTTGAACAGACAGACCTGGGGGACAAGGAAAGGATCACAAGACTGAGAGATAAAACAAAAGCAAGAAGAAAGAACAGAGGCATCAAAACACCCCCATTGGATCTGAATGAATCATGGAAGCTGTCCTCGGCCCTTCAGAAGTGACCTTCACCTCTTCAGCCACACCTGGGACTCCCTCTTTCATTCACCTCATGGTTATTAAACAAAGGGCTGAAAGAACCAAACTAAATTTCAGCGACTACTTTCTAGCCCCTCCCAGCAAACCGAGCAGAGTTTACAGAAGAAAGTTTATTTGTAACTTTTTTTTTTTTAGAGTTTGGGACACATGACCTATAAATATAATTAAATATGATTGCTAGGCCTCCTCCTTAAATCTATTATATGAAATGCCACCCTGACCTTGAGTTTCATTTCGGCAGAATTTGTATCTCTGTGTACCTTTTTGCCCAACCATGAGGAAGTGTGCATTAGCCATATACAACCCACACTCCTGAGAAACAAGCCACCCTCTTTCTCTACCTGGACCTGGGTTCTTTATTCCACCATGTCCTAAGCAGTCACTACCACGCTGACTCCCCTCAGAAACACCACCATATTGTCTGTATCGTGAGTGCCCTTTAGAAACTGGCACCTAACTATCCTCTGCTGAAATTGTTACGATTCCATGATATATTTTTAAAAATAACTGTAAATCAAGTAAAAGAAAACAATCTGCCCCTCCCCCTCCCACAGAGTCATAGAGGGCAAAACTTGGGAAGTTCTAAATTCGATTTATTTTAGATGGAAACAAATACTGGAGACTGGGTTGCTGCCAGTGATCCCACAACGTTCTGCAGCAAATGTACTTTGAGAACCAAGTCAGAATGTCGGGCCCACGCTACCCAGACACCTTCCCTGGCAACAGGATATGATCTGCTGCCTGTCCTGGCATTAAAGCCAGGGATGCAAAAAACAGCAGCATTCCTCGAGACTGGGCAATAAAGGGAGATGATCCAGGGTATCAGATTGCCAAAGACACATTTGACTAAACCAGTCACTCCCCTGGGATACAGTATCTTCTAGGGTGATTTGGCAATGCCTAACATACCTCTGGGGCCCAGCAGCTCTATTGTTAGGCATCAGGTCTAGAGAAGCAGGGTATTTTCCTACTGGAATACCTATTCTCTGGAATTTGAGAATAACAAAAACTGCGAAAGGACAGTGTTACAGACTTGCTGACTCCATCCATTCTAACAAATAAACTGTTCCTAAGTCAGAAATTTCTAGGTAAGAACCTCCCCTCATTTGTTTTAGTAGGTCACACAGACTCTTTATTTTTATTTTTTATTGTTTCAGGTTCATTGAGGGCACAAAGAATAGGTTATAGTGTTTGCATTTGTTAGGTAAAGTCCCTCTTACAATTGTGTCCTGCCCCCAAGAGCTGTGCCCTACCCCCTAACATTGCCCAGTAAGTGGGAGACACCTTACTTTTAAATTATGGCTAACAATACAAACGAGATGACTCGTCTGAAGCTAAGCATATCTGAATCACCATCTAAATCTCAGGGTAACTTGCAAGAGGCATTGTTGCATCACATTCAATGCAGCCGCCCTGCAGGAGGACACAGTCCCGTCAAACATTCACAAACCTGGCCCCTAGGCACTCAGCCCTTCTCCAGAACAAATCTCTGAAAAGGGGGACATATGGCCACTGTTTTGAGAGTATGGATTACAAAGGCAACAATTTACTCAGGGTCTCAGGAATTCATATCTTCAGCAGACTTCACATGCCTCTGAGCCTGAAAAAATGTAAACTATAATGTAAGGAATGACTCTGTCTGGCTTCTCCAGAGGAGCTGGCTGGACAATTATCTTTGATTGGCCAAGGAGCGTTACCAGCTACTGATACCCCGTCCTCACTCTGGCAGACCAGGTGGTCACAGATCACTCACAATGTCTAGCTATTGTCTCCTTCTTCCCATCCAAGGCAAATGATATTTCAGAGGCAAGTAACATAATCTCCCCAATGGGTTTACGCTCTGAACATAACACCACCTCTCCCCTCCCAAAACAGCACAGATTTGTTTCTAAAGGGCCCTCTATTCCGAATATTTTACAAAATAATTTTTTCAGCCTTGAATCTGATTCACCACTACGTAAATTCATGGGCAAACTGATCAACAGTGAGACAGACACTACTACACACCTATTAGAATGACTAAAATCCACAGAAAAACTGACTCTACCAAATGTCGACAAGGATACTGAACAATAGGAACTCTCATTCGTGGCTGGTGGGAATGCAAAATGCTGTAGACACTTCAAAAGATAATTTGGCAGTTTCTTAGAAAAGCTGAACATAAGTCTTACCATATGATCCAGCAAATCTTGCTCCTTGGTACGTACCCAAATCGGTTGCAAACATAATCCGCACAAAAACCTGCATGCAAATGTTTATAGAAGCCGAATCTGTAATTGCTCAAAACTGGAAGCAATGAACATGTCCTTCAATAGGTGAATGGAGAAAAAAACTGCTCCATACATACAGTGGAACACTATTCTGCAGTAGAAAGAAATGAACAATCGAGCCATAAGAAGACTTGTTGGAGCCTTGAATGCACTGTGCTAAGTGAAAGTAACCAATCTGACAAGGCCATGTTCTGTATGATTCCAACTCTATGACACTGTGGAAAAGGCAAAACTATGGAAACCATAAAAAGATAAGTGGTTGCCAAGTAGGAGAGAAGATAAGTGAAATGGGAAATAAAGGGAATTCGTAGGGAGGTAAAACTATTCTGTATGATACTGTAACGGGGGATACATAACATTATGCATCTGTCAAAACGTATGTAAAAACCTGATGTCAAACTATGGACTTCAGTTAAGAATAATGCATCAAATAATAATAATAATGTATCCAATATTGACTCATTAACTGATAAATGTTCTGTGTAAATGCGAGAGGTTAATAATAAGAGAAAATGAGAAGGTGGGAGGGGGCATATAGGAGCTGTCTGTACCATTTGCTCAACTTTCCTGTAAATCTAAAATAGTTCTAAAAAGTAAAGTCTATTCATTACAAATAATCCAATGGAAATAAAATGGGCAAAGAATCTAACTGGACCTTTCTCCAAGGAAGATATACAAATAGTCAATAAGCACATGAAAAGATAGTGAATGTCATTTAGTCATCTGAAAATACAAATCAAAACCGCGATCAGGTTATCACTCCAGAATCCACGAGGATAGTTAGGAATCAGAGCCAGAGGAAAGCGCATCTTGGTGGGGACGCAGAGAAATGGGAACCCTCACGCACTGCTGGTAGGAATATGAAACAATGCAGCCACCTTGGAAAACAGTCTCCCAGGTCTTCGAAATGTTAAACATAGAGTTACCATTTTAACCTAGCAACTCCTAGATATATATGTGTCCAAGGAAACTGAAAAGAAACATCCACCAAAAACTCACACACAAATGTTCCTAGCAGCATTACTTATAACAGCCAGCAGGCAGAAGCAACCCAACAAGGCCCATCCATGGATAAAAAGATAAACAAAGTCTGGCATATCCATATAATATTGTTTACCTAAAAGGAGGAATTAGGTACTGACACACATCACAACATGGATGAACCTGGGAAACATTGAGATATTATTTTAATACCGTAACTTTATTTTAGTTTTTATCATGACTAACAGCAGTGTCTCACTATGTTGCCCAGACTGGCCTCAAACTCCTGGACGCAGTGATCCTCCTGCCTCAGTCTCCCATGTAGCTGGGACTACAGATGCACACCACCACGCCCTTCTTACACCAACTTACTTACAGAATCAAACTCTGCTACCTTCGCTCCCCTGCTTTAAAACTTTCCATACAATGGCTCCCGCTGTCTTAGGATAAAGTCTGTCCACCCTCTGTGCGACTGCAAAGATCCACTCTTGCCAGATGTTTGCTTACGTCACTCCTTGTACTTGACCTCCCCTGTCCTGGTCCACACGGGAACTCTCCATTCCTAGTCAGGACGCAGATACCAGCCTGAGATGCCAAATCCTCCATGAGCCTCTCTCTGAGGGCTCCACACATGACCTATCACAGAACTGTCCACCCCCCATCTATACACCCCTAGAGGACTGGGGGCTCTACAGGCCAGGGACTGGCCTGCTTGTTGAGCATTTTGGTACCAGGTGACTACATAGTCCCTGGCAGAGGATAAAGTACCCCCCAAATAATACAAATCAGTCCATCAATCAAGGACCAAATGTTAAAACCATGTAACTAAGTGGTCCAAGGGTCCAGCTGAGTTATTTATCATTACTCTTTTCAGCCTGAACTCATAGAAATACACACAATAATTCAAATCACGTAAGGAAAATTTTCTTCAAAAGATCAATTTGTGTTTGTTAAAATACTTCAAAATCCCCAGAAGGATAAAACTCAGATTACTACTTTTTTTTCTCCTGCCCTCGTGCTTAGATACATCTATTTAAAAGGGAAGGGGGTGACATAAGCAACTATTGAAAAGGTATTAACAATCTGAAATTCTTATCCTGGAATCTAATACAACTGTGAGTTAAGAACAAAAATGTCTTGAGGAAACAGAACTAGGGCGTTATTTAAAGGAAATACAATCTTTAAGCAAGTCGTGATGCCATACCGGGGGCTAAAACGAACATAAACCATGCTACGAAAATGCATACAACTAAATAAAATAAAATTTAAAGTAAGTAAAGAGACCTCAATAGGAAAAAGAAAAAAAGCACAGAAGTAGACGATAAATCTAGAAATAAGATCAGGCTGTAAAATGCATGCTTCGTAGTCCTGTATTTTAGCAAGAAAAGCGTCCAAAATGTGGTTCTGTTTTGCTGGTGGTCTGTCCCATGCGTGGGGCTGTGTGAATTCTAGTATCCTGGAATTATTACCCCTTACAAACAGTACATTTCCATTCCTTGTTTGTGCTATTTCCCAAGTCTTCTTTCAGTATCATCTTCCTTCTGATACTTCTAAAAATCTCATGCTCACCATTTTTATTATTTTTCAACTTTTCTATTTAAAAATAAAAAACTTCTAATAATAATAACATCATTATTATACACACGACACACAGGCGATGCGACGATCCTATACCTAACACAATATAGGATTGCCACGTCTCCTGTCCAGGGACAAGTTCATTTTCTATAGTATTCCTGCCAGAGTGTGGCCAGACCTGCCACACAGACTGTCTCACCGGAAGTATATTCTGGATTAGCCCAAAAGTTTATATACATTTAAACCCGTGTGGCGATTTACAACTGCTTTTTGTGAACATGAAGGAAGATGATGACTATGAAAATTCTGCGCTAGAATAAAATCAAGTTTTGCGTTCACCAGATTCTAAATCACACTAGCAGCTTCGACGGCAGGCAAAAGAGCATAAACCCAAAAGCACATTTGATTCACTTTAAAACTAAATCATTTCGAACAATTTGCCTTTTGCTGGACCAAGATTTCTGCACAAAAGCTAAAGGCTTCTATCCTCCGATCTTAAATAGCTGCATTTGGAATACATAGCGAAGCAGTTTGCTCCAGCTGTTTAAAGCTGCAACCCCAGGATCCGGCCTCCCAGGGGCATTGTAGACTTTACGTATTTGAAAACTAATAGACTGGGTCAGTCAAAGGACATACTCAAGGTCTGCATCAGTTAAACGTAGGGAGTGGGAGAACTATTAAGAAATTGATAATGTTCTAGAGGTACATAATGAAACTAATTTTAAAAACATATTTTATAGTAATTAGCGAAAAATACTTGGAATGGTACCTGTGTTATTGTGCTGTCTGAATACCAGCCACATGAGTTTATTTGTTTCACTGTTTTTATGAAAATAGATACATCGGTATCCTCCAGTATTCTTCTTAGCCACTTATTATCAACATATACTTGGAAAAACAGCCTAAGCTTAAAAGTCAAGCCAGGGTAAGAATTTGTTTTGTACATTAGTTTCATTCTTTTAATAGAAATAGCAACCATCTCTGCAGTTCCTTTCTGGTCCTTCACATGCTATGATAATTAACTTTTCCCTCAATACTTAATAATGCCTGCTTACATTCACATAACCTATGTAACTATGAAAGAACTTAGATCTTCACTATTTTCTTTGAAACTCATGAACCACCTTATCAACAGGTATTATAACTCCCATTTTACAGGTAAGGCCCTGAGATAGGAGCCATGTTATAAATACACATAAACAGGCATTCACTGTTTGGGGAGATGGTTGATCCTATTTCAAGCACATTTTATTCCTTCTATCAAAATATCAACTCAATCTAAATAAACCCATAGCTATTCAACTTTCATGCATTCGACCTAAGAATATTTTTATGATGGTCCTACTGAGTCAGAACCTTCATTAATTACAATAGCAAGACCATTTCTAATAAACCCCAAGATGGCAAACAAGCTACCTAAATTAATTGAAAGCACAAGGATACCTTGGCAATTATATTGTTATGAAAAAAAATTAGGAAATGAACCAAAATGCCATAGTCTTGAAATGTATTGCTAGGTAAGTGGCATATATCAATGTTTGCACTTAAAAATGATCATTACTCAGAGCATAGAAATTTCAGTAAATTTGACAAGGAAAAACAAAAAAAAAAAGAAAAAAAAAATATATATATATAAAACAATTCTCCCATTCTGTGAAGCAATCGCAACTCAGAAGTTGCTCATTTTCAAATACCATACATCAATTAAAAGTTTCTTATGATAGACAACCGTAACAAATTTAGGTGAATTAAATATAGGTCTGGATATTGTTAAGGCATAGGTTTCTGCCTCCTACAGACCCAAGCGAGACTCTAAATTTCTTTCGGCTTGAGTTAGATGAGAGAAAATGCAATTCATATTTCCAGAAGCGAGAGTGGCGTATTTTCCAGTAAGCTTCTTGTTCTCATTTTACTATTTTAAGACTTCTGATCATTCCCAGTGTTGCTATATGGCAAGACCCGATTTCTGCTGGGTGATCTTTTCTATGGCATGATGCTTTACTAAAACTGTTTCCAAAAACTGCTTTTATTCATATTTAGCTTCAGTGTATTTATATACAAAATACCATTTCAGTGGAATTGTGCCAATAAAAGAAACAGTTTACTAGAATTTCAGTTGACTTTGTTAAAGGAAATTATTTTAAATTAATGTGGCTACTGAACTTCTGCCATCCTTGACCTCAGAAAACAGATTCCTTCTAATTTTTGCTGTGAACATTTATTTAAGTTAAATTCCGCCTCATGAATGTTGACTATAAAGGAGTCTAAACTTTCCTGCTACTATTTCATATTCTTTTTCTAAACAGGGGCGACCACAAGGCTGCTACATTAGTATGCACAGCCAGATCACCGCCATTAAGTGAAATCATCTATGTATTTTTGGTAGAATCTTTAACAACTTCCATGCCCGTCAGCGAAATGGAACAAGGCTGTTTTGTTTTCAGACAGCAACAATTTTATCCCTGGTTTACTAGATGGTGCTCAAAATATTTTTCCATATGTTTTTTCGCAAAGAGAATCTGACATCAGCATGGTTTACCTTTACCAGTGAATGCAGGCTTTTTTCACCAAACATATCCCAGAGGAAGGTCAGGTCTTCCTGGCTATCTACATGTGGCTGCAGCTGGGCTGGCAGAGCAGTCAACAGCTCATACAGACCTATAAAATGAAAATAAAACACAGAGCGTAATCTTAGAGTGATCTCATTAATTTCACTTAAGGTGTGTGTAAATGACAGCTGGAACATGTCATTTTTTTGCTGGGTCTGTATTCCAAGCCATCAAGCGAAACACTTCTCCAAAGAAGCAGAGGAGGTTTTTGGTGTTTTTTTTTTTTTTTTCTTATTTTTAAATTCCAAAACAGTATTTATTAACACATCACTGTTTTACTTTCTGTGGTTGTCAACATTTCTACAGTACAGTCATCCAAGTTTACATAAGCCAAAGCAGAATATGTATACAGGTTTTCAAACAAAAAAAAAAAGAAGAAGAAAACGCATACATTCCTTTCCTTGACCGTTATTACATTTCCCTCGATGCGGGCCAAAGAATGAAATGAGTCATGAATAGGAAAAACTTCCTTAGAAGAGCAGAAAATGGATAGGGTGGTCCATGAAAAAGGTTCTGTAGTTTCCAAATAGTTGCAAATAACATACAGCTTCAAAACATTTCTGCTATCTAACATGTGGGATTGCATTATAGTAGTTAACCATTTAAAAAAAAGAACTAAAAATTTAAATTTTGGAGATGTAGAGTTTATCGGACAGCCCTGAAAGAGTTAATGCCGCAGATGCAGGTTACTGGTGGCATCTGCAGGAGACACATCCTGGGGGTAGACAGTAGTGCAGTGTTTCATGGCAGCGCGCAGCGTAAACCATCCATCTCCATCAGAGCCCTTCAGACGACGCCTGTCCAAGAAACGTAGCAACAGTGCTTGCCCGAGACTCTTCAGGGAGGTGACCTGGCAGAAGTCAGTATCAACTCATAGCACATGTTTCATTTTCCAGAGGGATTACATGAGGTAAAAAGGACAAAATTCCTTTTATTTCTGTCTGCTGTCTACAAAACATTCCACGATCTCCTGGGATCTACAACACACGGAACTGTTGTTATTTTTGGTCTGAATAAGTGCTGCTGTTTATCAGAGGGACAGATTTACAAGATGTTTAACTGGCAAAAAAAAAAAAAAAAGAAGGAAAAGAAAATTATTGGCTGCTGATTCATCTATCTATTATCTTCTGAAAGCACTGTAATATTTTACTGACTAGTGATGATTCACAACCCTTTGAAAGTGTGGTATGTCATTTGGGAGGCTGGTTACATTCAAACATTCCTGGGGCTGTATATGACCCCAAAAAGCTAAAATACTCTACAGAAAAAGGAAGAAAAACTTCACTTACATTGGTAAATATTCTTGATGGTTTACATTTATTCCCTTAAAAAACCTGGCACTGTGCCTAAATCAGCTCTTATTTACAATTTAGAAAAACTACTTTTACGGTGTTTCAACCTAACTTGATCCATAATAATATAGTCTCATTATATACACTGTACATATAATATAGTGTGTGTGTATATATATATATATATATGTACACGGTATATTATATACAAAGTTATCAACCACTGCCAAGATCAGATCAGTGGTTAAGGTCAAAAGTTCGACGTATGAAATTAAGTAAAAAGAGGGTAAAATTTCATTATTTCGTTATTGATTTAGGTAGCTGTAAAAATAATTCCCTATTCCTTGGTAATATGACTTAAAAGTTTAATTAAAGATACTAACTCGACTGTGATCTAATTGACACATGGTGTGAAGTGTGGGGAGGATTAAATGAGTCAATATGTTAGAACTGTCCTTGTCACAGGATAAGGACTCAATCTGTTTCTGAGGGAACTCAGTGAGTGTCAGTCATTATTATTATTCATCATATTATTACTGAAAAAGCAAAACTTTGGATCAAACAGACTCGGATTCAAATCCCACATCTACGCTGAGAGCATTTATCATAACTTACCTGAGTCTCATTTGCCTTGTGTGTTTAAAAAGAAATAGTAAACTACACACGTGATAGAACTGCAAAGAACCAAACACACAAATATACACAGATACGCACAAATGAGTGCATATAGAATATGAAATCTGAGTAAGGTCAATAGATTATATCAAGGGCAATTTCCCAGTTGCCATACTCTATTACCGTGGTCCCCAACCCTGGGGCTGTGGACCAGTACCCAGCGGCGGCCTATTAGGAACCAGGCTGCACAGGAGGCGGTGAGTGGTGGGCAAGCAGGTGAAGCTGCATCTGTCTTTACAGCCGCTCCCCATCACTGGCCCCGCTGCTGGAGCACTGCCGCCTATCAGATAAGCTGCGGCGTGAGCTGGGACCAGGAACCCTACCGTAAACTGCACATGTAAGGGACACAGGTTGTGCATTCCTTATGCCTAATAATCTGAGGTGAAGATATAATGTGCTTGAAACATCCCCAAACCATCCCCATTTTCCCCTACCCCAGTCCATGGAAAAACCGTCTTCCATGAAACCAGTTCCTGGGGACCACTGCTCTCATACAGTTACATAAGATGTTACCATTGGTGGAAAGTGGGTGACAGGTACATGGAATCTCTCTGCATTATCTCTTACACCATGTGAATCTACAATCATCTAAAATAAAATGTTGATACAAAAAAAAAAAAAAAAAGAATTTGTGGTAAATACGGTGGTTTTAAAGAATTCAATGGAACCATGTAGGAGGCAGCAGTCAGCCCAATGGCTGGCAGGGGGTAGGCACTCGATAAAAAGTCATGTTCTTCCTTCCTTAATGTGTCTTCCTCAAGAGTGAATATGTCACTTCAATTCCATGGTTCAAAGTCAAAACAACAGCTTAGCTGTCTATTCCAAATGGATATGATACTCAAAAATAAAACCACCCTAGTCTTTTACACATGGAAAGTGTTAACTTTACCCAAGTACTGCTCACATTTTGTGGGAATAAGCCATATTATGTTTGAATTTTTTAAAAATAATTTTTCTGTTAGCAGAAGCTCATGAACCTGACTTTTCTGGGTTATTTTATTAGTTGTATGCGATCCTAATTTATACGCCACTACGCTTTGCTCTTCTAGTGACAACAGCAGTCTCTTCACTGCAGCTTCCACATCTGGCAACCACGGCCAAGGCCAAAGAGACAGGAGACTGGCAACTAGAAATGAAAGACATGGTTAAAAGAGCTGCCGTGCCAGAGCTGTGTTCAGTCTCAGTGATGGTAACACTGACAACTACTTCTGGTCAAATAAATTACACAGATGCTAGAAGCCGTTTCTGACATGCATTTTAAAATACTCCTATATTCTATTCCTAGAGTTTCAATAGTGAAAAATCCTACAAAGTCCAAATGGTTTTGGTCCTGAAGATTCAAAGGACAAGTAAAGAGAGTTTAGATAGCAAGCTACTCGGCCCTGAGCAAGCACTGGGACCATGAGTTAGTTACCCTGCACTCTGTAGTCATTCAAACCCACAAAGGCTTCTTTCCAACAAGCATGTATGGTGCGCATAAGGCAAGCACTGTTCCAGTATCTGAAGACCTAAGACAAACCAGGTGGTTCCTGTACTTGGGAGTTTATAGTGGGGGAAGACGAACACAGACAGGTCTGTTAGCAAGGGCTGGGGCAAAGAAAGGCAGGGGAAGTGGCCAATTCCTGCACAAGAGGAAGGAGACATCAGAAAAGTCTTCAGAAAAGTTAACGCTTGAGTTGGGTCTTTGCTATGGTTTAGAAGTATCATGCCAAAAGCACATGGAAATTGAATCCCCCATGAACATGTTGAGAGGTGGGGCCTAATGAGATGTCATTATAAGAGGGCAGGTTAGTCCCCTTCTCTCTCTCATCCTCTTTTCACTCTTCCGCCACGTAGGACACAGCAAGAAGACCCTTGCCAGATGCCTGCCCCTCCATCCTGGGCTTCACAGTCTCCAAATCTGTGAGCCAATAAATTTTTGTTCATGATAAATTACCCAGCCCCTAATATTCCATTACAGCAGCCAAAAAAGAACAGAGATAGTCTTTGAATGTTATGTTGCTAAGAATCAACATTTACTGAGAGTTGATGTTCAGAGCACTATGCTAGTCCCTGAAGATAGAACTAAATAGGAATGACCTGCTATCTCTTCCCTCAGAGATATGATATATACGGCCAAACATAAAGCAACCCTGTATATTAGGATCCCCTTTTTGCCCAAGAAAAAATCCAAAACATATTTTCATCCAAATAAATACACAGACATTTAGATTACCAATATTTAGGCAGTATCTACTTAATTATTAATATTGAATTATTTATGTCTAATTAACTCAAACCTCTAATTGATTTTTAGAGATGGTGATAAAATGCTCATGCCTATTTATAATACTTAAATTATACATTTAGTTAGGAACACATACTTTAAATTACCTATGAGGCAAAATACATTAATTTAGATAACTTTTTTGGCCCACTTGCACATTTCATGCAACCATTTTATTTAAAATTCTTCACAATAACTTCCTCATCACTAGTGTCGCTTGTAAAGCTAGAACAGATTTTTGCTTCTAGGTAACTTGTTTGACACACAATACTTTTTTGATTTTTTTGTGAGATGCCATCACTGGAAATCTGCATGTAGCTGATTGCTTTTTCGTTTGTCCTGGGACTGACGGACTCTCATCTCTACAACAGAATGGCTTAACTACTATTTAAGTATCTTTAATGTTTTCAAATGTGAGATCGCAACCCTTCTCGAAGGAATAATAACTAAATCTAGATTAAACTTCATCCCCCATCCTGTCAAGTGATCTGTAAAACCATCCCCATAACTTAAGAATTTAAGTTACATGAGAATGAATCTGCCTTCCCCATTCAACACATTTTTGTGTAAGTGAAAAAACTGAGAAAGTTCCCTATAAGAGATTTTTCTAAGGACTCAAATAAGGTATTTTCTCTTCTCTGAGAATTTTACGGAGGGGTAAAAAATCTCACCTTCTATTTGGATACAGCTGATAGATGATAGATACTGTCAAAGATGCAGGTGAAGAGAGCTTCAATATCATCATTACCTCATAAAATTGTTCAGTAGAGAAAATGCAATATTTTTTGAATTAGTATATTTTATATACTGAAGGGGAGAAAAGCAATCATAGCAAAACTGAAATATGTCAAGAGTCAGTTGATTAACAGGTGTAAGAATGATAACAATTTAATGATGAGAGTAATCAATAAAGGTCAGAAAAAGTTATACTGGAATTTGCAAGACTTGAGCAGAGCTCTAAAAGATGAAAATAGAACCAGGAAGGGTACATTCTAAGTTGGTGAATACTTAAGGTAGAAAGTCTGCAATAATTCTGTAAATCTCAGAAAAATTGAAGAAATACTAATGAGAAACTAAACACTAATTTATGCCTCATATGTTTGCATCAGGCATGGTCCAATCTGGAGATAGGAGCTCTGAGGTAATTAGAACAGGGCAAGCTCATTATAAGTAATTATTATCTGTAACACAGTCTCGTCTATAAAGTAATAAACAGAATTCTACAGACTGTCTAGAGCTGAAGGAGAGCACCCAAACAATGATGGAAGAGGGATTCAGATCTCTTTGCAGCTCACCAGATGGCTGGGTTCCCTGGGCCAGAGCTCCCCCATTAGCACTGTGCAGGAAGCAAACAGTCCTACAGGGTGCAGGTGGAAAAAAACTGGCTGGGACTCGCAAGCAGGAACTGCTTCTTCAGGATATAGACGGTTGAACTTGGCAGTCAGGAAGCCACAGCCAGGACTAAAAAACCATAAATATCCTGGGGGTGGGGTTGGGGGCAGAAACCCTTGAAAGAGGCTGGCAAGCAAGGAACACCCCTCATGCATATAGGCAGTTTGGGACTTAGAAGGCATCTTGGAATGCCTATGAGACTCACCAGGAATTTCTCCATGGGAGTGTAACTAAAAACTCAAAGGAGTAAAATGTCCCCATATGTGCTGTTGGCCACCCTGTGAAAGGAGGAGCAGCTAGCAAATGAGAAAACACAAGAATAAGCAAGAGATGCCTAATCCTTCTGGTTGTCCTTCTAGCGCCCTCTACTGACAAAATCCAGTGCACAGCAAAAGAGAAATAGTACAAGGGCCTAGCTCTATTTTCAAACAGCAGGCAATGAAGTATGAATCTGGAGGTTGGAGGTAATAAAATGGTAACGGGATCAACCTTCTATGTATTTATTTAAGTGTGTGTGTGTTTGCATTCTTTTTTGAGAAAAAAACTCTTCGTTGTCTTGCAGCTTTTGTTTTGGGGGGGCTTTCTGTTGTCTCACAGTGGGGGTGTGATTAAAAAAAAATACTTAACTAGTGATTCCTGAAGGTAAAGGTTTCATTAATATGGACTTGAAAGGGAAACATTAGTAAATCAAAGGCTTGTGTTTACAATGTTTGCCTATTTTAATAGTATGTTAAGCCTGGACCCACCAGCCCAGCTGGAGGACAGCATTTAAGCCAAAGTTCTAAGTTCAAGAAAAGACCAATGAACATTCTTATGACAGTTAATTTGATGGGTCAACTTGGCTGCACAAAGGGATGCCCACAGAGCTGGTAAACTATTGTTTCTCAGTGTGTCTGTGAGGCTGTTTCTGAAAGAGATTAGCATTTAAAATAGTAGATTTAGGAAATAAGATCCCTTCTCATCAATATGAGCAGCATCGGCTGAAACAATGAGGGTCTGAACAGTACAAAAAGGCAGAGAAGGGGCAAATTCTCTCTCTTGTTGATTTGGGACACCTCAGATATCAGAGCTCTTAGTTCCCAGGACTTTGGACTCTGGTACTTACAGGCCCCATGCTCCTTCACCCCCCCTAACTCCAGTTCTCAGACACTTGAATGAATCATGCAGCTGGCTTTCCTGGTGGACAGCACACTGAGGGACTTCTAGACCTTCATAATCATGGAAGTGAATTTCCACAATAAATCTCATAACAAATCTTTGCTTACAAACCTACACACACGTGTGTGTCTATGTGTGTTTGTGGGTGTGTGTGTCCTACCAGTTCTGGAGAATCCTAATGCAACTACTTTCTATACCAAGAAGCTTCAACTTCTTCACAAATGTATGGTGAAGAGGACCCTTCATTATAAAAGAGGACAAATGTTTTCCAACATTAAAAAAAATATATCCCTAAATGTGGTAAAATACAAAGCACAAAAATTATAGGGGCTAAGGAAAGTGTTTATAACAGTAAGAACTAATTGCAAAGAGACGCAAAGATGTTTTAAGATTTTTAAATAGGTTACCAAAGCCTACTGTTTGGGAACCAAATAATGTAACCTAGTCCCTCCTTTCCAGAGGAATTTTATATGACGAATTTTGGCTGTATAAAATCATAAAAAGGAATACACTAATGAGCATGCTCTCAATAGAGTATAAATAGCTCACTCTGTGAGCCAGCTCATTAAGCCACCTCATCATACATGGATCATGGTTTTAATTTAACTACACTGACTTATTTGATGGGATTTAAAGGTGCTGCACATGGCTTCCCTGTTTTCAGGCTGCATTAAAGGATAAATACACATGTCACTTCTCCTTAAAGACAAAACTCATATGCTTTGTGGTCCCTGATTTATTTGACTCGACTTTACTACGCTGCAGCTATCTTCCTGAGTCCATGCTACACTGTAGGATAAAAATATCTGTCATTGTTTTTACAGATTAAAAGACTATATGCTTCCCCCACCTGGGCTACTTAGAACCCGAGTATGTTCTTGAGGCTTTCAGAGCCCTGGGCAATGCGCTGAGAGAGGGTTACTAATAGTATTTTAAATACAGTTTTAGCAACTTCAAGTAAGTTGCCTTATGATTCTTTTTTTTTTCAATACACAGAATAGTACTGCAAAGCTAAAGTCATATTTTCTTTTCTTCTTTTCCTAGTTTTTTTGTCTGTCTCTTTCTTTGGGTTTTTTTGTTGTTTGTTTGTTTGTTTGGGTTTTTTTTTTTTTTTTGACAAGGTCTTACTCTATCATCTACACTGGATTATGGTGGCCTGATCATAGCACCTCACTGTAACCTTGAACTCCTGGGCCCAAGTGATCCTCCCACCTCAGCCTCGCTTGTAGCTAGGACTACGGCACATACTACCCTGCCTGGCCAATTCTTTTTTTAATGTTTTATAGAGATTGGGGGTAATGTGGGGTCTCGCTATATTGCCCAAGCTGGGCTCAAACTCCTGGCGTCAGGTGATCCTCCCACCTCAGCCTCCAAAGTGCTGGAATTAGAGGCATGAGCCACCTACCCTGTCCTAAAGTCGTATTTTTATCACAATCTTATTATCTTTATATAAGATACATACAAGCAATAGATGGGTGATTTGACCCAGCACTAGGGAAAGTAGATAACATTGACTTCGCCCATAGAAAAAAATATATATATAACCAAGTTGAATAAACAAGTCATCCAAAGTTACAATACATTAATCAGAAGATACTTACAAAGTATCATCATTCTTTATTAAGAAGATTTAAATGCCTTTAAGATTACTGACACCACTGGAAACTACCATAATACTTTTAACTGTGGGCAAAAGTTTCTTCATCATCATTGTTAGACCCTCATCAATTTTCACTTTGTCTAATAAAACTAGTTATTCAAAATTATTCCTGTTTCTATCCTCTGTCCTCCTTTAATTCATCCTTCCTACCACCAACTGATAAAAGTTCCCTAAAATAATACTTAGTAGCCTGGATAACACAGTGAGACCTCATCTCTATAAAAAAATTTAAAAATCGGGCGGCGCCTGTGGCTCAGTCGGTAGGGCGCCGGCCCCATATACCGAGGGTGACCGGTTCAAACCCAGCCCCGGCCAAATTGCAACCAAAAAACAGCCGGGCGTTGTGGCAGGCGCCTGTAGTCTCAGCTACTTGGGAGGCTGAGGCAAGAGAATCGCTGAAGCCCAGGAGTTGGAGGTTGCTGTGAGCTGTGTGAGGCCACGGCACTCTACCGAGGGCCATAAAGTGAGACTCTGTCTCTACAAAAAAAAAAAAAAAAAAATTTAAAAATCAGCCAGGTGCAGTGGCACGTGCTGATAGTCCCAGCTACCAGGGAGGCTGTGAGGCAGGAGGATTGCTTGAGCCCAGGAGTTTGAGGTTGCAGTGAGCTTTAATCACACCACGGCACTCCAGCCTGGGCAACATAGCTAGACCCTATCTTAAAACTCATTAATAATACCTAGTAATAATTGTTACCAGTAGCAAGTCTTAGTAGTATTAATTATACATAACACTTACAGAGCTATGGCATTATGTGTAAGTACTTCAGAAGTTAGCCCATTCAGTGCTCCCCATTAAGTGTCAATACTATCTCCATTTTATAGGAGGAAACGCACTTAGCTTAGTAAGTGGCATATTCAGAATTTAAACTCAACTCTGACTTATGCGTCCCATAACCATAACGCTTTAAGAGCTTCTACCCAAACATCTCTAAGAGCTTCCTTATAAGGGAAAAACTAAATACCTAACGTGATACCCATTAGGTACAGATGGATCAAATTTCAAATATTTATGAAATCATAAAAAGATTACAGGAAGTTTTCATAGACTATTTTTATCATGTCAGCATGAAAAAGACTTTCCTAGTATGACAAAGGGCTTTGAAACTATATAAGGTAATCATTGATAGACTTTATAACAAAGTAAGATTTTCATGCATCAAAAAGCCAAACAAGTTTGTAGAGAAACTACTAAAATTAATTACAACAAGCAAACGAATGACATCAAGGGCAATCAAAGATGAATGGACCATAGAAAAATGGGTAGTGGAATTGAAACACATTCTTCTCAGTAAAGTATTAGAGGAATGGAAAAGCAAACATCCAATGTACTCAATATGAATATGAAGCCAGTAAACGATCACGTAGGAGAAAAACTCATTTCAATTCAAATTGGGAGGAGTGGGTATGAGGATGGGGAGGAAGGGGGGTGGATGTGCTCACACTCAATGGGCACAATGAATGGGTGTATGGCGCCCCCTGTGGGTGTGGGACCCAACTGTAACAGGGACTCTACAGAACAAATATTGTGACCTGGTTGTTTGTACCCTCACATTAACCTGAAATTTAAAAGATAAAGAAAAGAAAAACGGATAGTGGAACATGACTAGGCAAAGAAGGTGGAAAAACTAATGGCTCAAAAAATTAACACATGAAATGATGCTTAATCTGGTAAATGATTAAAGAACTGCCACACAGAGCCTCGCATTTTTCTTCTATCCACTTAGAAAATAATCGATTTGGCAAACAGCCGTTGTTGGTGAGGGCTGGGGAAGTTAGGCCTGTAATCATTTGGCAGGTGAAATTCAAGTGACATTTCTTGAGCACTGTAAGTTAGTTCTATGTGCCAGACACTAATCAAGGTGTTTGGGATGTACCAGCGAACCAAAAAGACAACGATCTCTAATTTCATGGAGATAACAGTCTAGGGAGAAGACAAATATTGTAATAAACATTGTGAGCACATTATGTTGTATGTTTCAAGGTGATGAGTGCTCATAGAGCAAGACCAAGTAGCAAAGTGTAAGGTAAATCCAGAGGACAACTAGCGTATGGCAATGACAGTCGCCAGGGTTGGCTACAAGCAGAAAGTGACAAAGGAGAACAGACTTGAAAGAGGAGAAGGAACGGGCCATGTGTGCACCTGAGGGATGAGCCTTCCAGGCAGAGGGATCAGACAATGCAACAAAACAATAAAAACCCCCAAGCCTCTAAGACAGGAGCAGAGGAAAGGAGGGAAAGAGAGAGGGTAGTAAGAGCTGAAGTGGGCACCCAGATCACACAGGGCCTGGTATGACGAACACGGGAAAGAATTTTACTTTTATTATAAAGTGAAAGAGCCATTGCAGAGTTCTGCAAATAAAATGATGAACTGATTTACATTTTTTTTTCTTTTGAGATAGAGTCTCACTATGTTGCCCTGGGTAGCGTGCCGAGGCGTTGCAGCTCACAGCAACCTCAAACTCTCGGGCTTAAGCGATTCTCTTACCTCAGCCTCCCAAGTAGCTGGGACTAAAGGCGCCCAACACAATGCCTGGCAGTTGTCACTGTTGATAAGCAGGCCTGGGCCAGGTTCCAACCGGACAGCCTCAGTGTGTGTGGCCAGCGCCCTTACCACTGAGCTACAGGTGCTGAGCCCTGATTTACATTTTAAAGGCATCCTGCTCCGGCTTTTAAGTTGAGAACTGAGACCAGACTGCAGGAAATCAAGGGCAGAGAGGCAGAGAACCAGGTCAGAAGATCAGTGCAAAGACATTTACTTTCCACAATAACTAAGAAAATGCCCAGAAGGCTATATTAACCAGTGTGATGAAAATGTGTCAAATGGTCTATGAAACCAGTGTATGGTGCCCCATGATGACATTAATGTACACAGCTATGATTTAATAAAAAAAAAAAAAAAAAGAAGAAGAAGAAGATCAGTGCAGTATTCCAGGCAGAAGGTGAGGGTGGCTTGGACCCAAGCAGTAGCCAGTGGAAGTTGGGAGAAGTACTCAAACTCTGGATGGATTTCAAAGGAAGAGCTAAATATGAATTTTTGTATGACTGAAGGAGAGATATGAAAAAACACTAAAAAGATTAAATATGACTTCAAGACTTTTTGAAGCTGCCGTCATCTGTAATGGGGAGTTCAGCTTTACACACACACATTTTAAACACCTGCTGGCTACCAGGTAGAGACAGCGGGCAGCTGGAAATAGGAGTCAGCAGTTTGGCCAACAGGTCTGGGAAGATGAACTTGGAAGTCGCAGGCATACGAACCATTTGTAAAGCCACGAACCTGAATGAGATTCCCCATGGGCATGAGTGGAGATAGACACAGAAGAGAAGAGGAACTAAGGCCTGAGCCCTGAGGTCTCCAAGGGGTCCAACAAGCACTCAGAGAGGACCAGGAGAAGGGGTGTGAGGACAAACCAGTGTATGAAGGAGGAACCATCCACCCATAAACACCATCAACAAGGCAAGGACAGTAAGGACTGGGAAGTGACCACTGGATTTTGCTTCGGCAGGGTGATGGGTGTAGAGTGAAGAACAGTAAGCAGAGGAAGACGAATATCTATCAGAGAAGCAAACACAGACAGCTCTCAGAAGTAGTTCCAGTACAAAGGACAACTTAGCTACATTTGCAAGAGAAGGGTGGTAAAGGCACTTGTTTTTGGTTTTTGTTTTTGTTTTTTTGTAGAGACAGAGTCTCACTTTATGGCCCTCGGTAGAGTGCCATGGCCTCACACAGCTCACAGCAACCTCCAACTCCTGGGCTTAAGCGATTCTCTTGCCTCAGCCTCCCGAGTAGCTGGGACTACAGGCGCCCGCCACAACGCCCGGCTATTTTTTGGTTGCAGTTCAGCTGGGGCCGGGTTTGAACCCGCCACCCTCGGTATATGGGGCCGGCGCCTTACGGACTGAGCCACAGGCGCCGCCCTAAAGGCACTTGTTTTAAAGGTGTGAGAACAGCTTACTTGTCTGCTAATGGCATGATCCAGGACAAAAAGATTTTCTAAGTAGGAGAAGGAGTTCTATCCCTCAGGAGATGAGGAGCAAAGTCTAGTGTGCAGTTGGAGGGATGGCTGAAATCCAAGTGGGTAGCTCACCCATGGTCCCAAGCAGCATAAGGGAGAAGCAAATGTGACTGAGGAAACACGTGGTAAGTCCCTGGGGACGGCTTCAGTATTTTCAGTAAACTAGGATGCCTGGGCACTTGCTCAGCATGAGGACAAAGAAGGCATCTGCACTTTAGCGAAGGAACTAGGGAAGTCATAAACTGGCACAGTTACTGGCATTATGAAAATTAAAAGCTGGCATTCTCTCTGATCCAGAAATGCACCTTCCTTCACTCATTCATTACAGTCTAGGTGGCCGAGAGGGCTGTAGGCAAAATCTGTAGCCAACTGTTACCAGTGCAGAATCTGGGAAGAGAAACCAGAAGGGACAGGGGATAATTAATATAGTAGAACCTCTGTAAGTTGACCACCCCAGAGACCGTAACAAACCGGTCAACATACAGAGGCAGTCAACATAAGGAACTAGGCCTACTGTACTGATATGTACACGGGGTACATGTCCAGTCTATGAAAATTAGGTCAACTTAAGGATGTGGTCAATGTAGGGAGGTGGTCAGCCATGGAGGTTCCACTGAACCTTCATTTCTGCTGTATGTATTTATTTTTACAAAACAGACATTACTTTTAAAATTTCAAAATACTGCACTTACAGGTAATAATCTGATGCAAACCTTTTTTCCAACAGTATAGCTTACAATTTCACTTCCAATTCTGTTCTAGCTGAGACTGCAGCTTGCTGGACCCTAAACTTACGACTCTACCAATGTAATCTTATCCAAATCCACCAGATAATTCATTTCCCAGATGCCCATACCTCAGGACCCCAGAGATTATCGAAAAGATGAAATAAGTGCTGACGTCAAAGTTTCATGAACATATTCAACTTAACACACTGGACAACATTTCTAGGGCCGTTAAGGAAGCTGGCAAGCCCCAGGGTCCCTCTGCATGTCAAAATTCTTCCTGACGGCTTTCTCATCCTCACTCCATAGACTGAGTTCTTACTTGGTGTCAGGCAGTTAAGGGCTTGGGGGCACAATAAGGGGAGAAAAAAAAAAGCAAACAAAAGCACTCCTCAGTGTCATGCAGAAGCCAGATGTTAGTAATTGTGCGGGCAAAGGTCAGGTTATAACTCTAAAAAGAGCTGCAAGGGAGGCTGTAGCACAAGAAAAGTACAACAGAGGGGTGCAGACAGCTCGGGGACAGCATCCCGAGGAAGGGACAACTGTGCCAAGATCAGAGGGAGGTTCAAACATGAACTAGGAGGTGCTAAAGTGAGGAACAGAAAAACGACTGCACGTACACAGGCCCTGGGGCGGGATGCTGAGACTCTGCAGCCCCATGACACAGACATACACCCCAACTCAGCACCCGGGAACATGAGTCAACATCTCCATCCGTGCATTCGGTAATCCACTACTACGGGTCTCGTAGCACTAACCTTATATCATTACAAAGATTAAACGAGTTATTTGTAAAGTTAGTAAAATGAGTTATTTCTAATGATGCTTCACTTTGCTGAACAACATGATATAAGTATATATGTATATATATATATATATATATATATATATATATATATATATATTTTTTTTTTTTTTTTGGCCAAGGCTGGGTTTGAACCTGCCACCTCCGGCATATGAGGCCGGTGCCCTACTCCTTTGAGCCACAGGCGCCTCCCATGTATAAGTATATTTTAAATAAAAAAAAAAAAAAATTCCAAATTAAATGCGAAAATGTTTTATGTCCAAGCATTAAGGAGACAGATCACAAAATATAGGTCTATCCTGCTGGAATACATTAAGGGGGAGGGGGGATTTCACAATAGGCAATAAAGCCAGGCTAAGAAGGACACCGTGCAAGAGGCAGAGATTGAACTAGAGATGTGAGTAAAGGAGAACGTGATCACGTACCACCGACCCAGGACAGTGTGGACATTTACATAGTAAGGACTAGCAGAGAAGAAAAGAAAGATGACCAAATGGTTCCTGTCCTCAAACAGCTCAGCAACTTTCCAGATTAACAGATAATGCAACAAACATTTGCAGAAACATCAGTAACTAACATTTTGATGATACCTACATTATGTATTCACTGATAATGTCCTGACTATCCCGGACGATGTAAAGGGTATGCCAGTGTATGTCCCGTGTCAAAATCCAAACTGCACGTGCAGGGACATAGTCACTTGTCACTAACACCAAACATGCTGTAATAGTTGTAGACTCATCTTAGAAAATGTCTGTGTGGTAAAGAAAAACAATACTACTGGCTCAGCACCCGTAGTGGTTGTGGTGTCAGCCACATACACAGAAGTTGGTGGGTTTGAACCCAGCCCAGGCCAGCTAAACAACAATGACAACTGCAACAAAAAAATAGCCAGGCATTGTGGTGGGTGCCTGGAGTCCCAGCTACTTGGGAGGCTGAGGCAAGAGAACTGCTTGAGCCCAAGAGTTGGAGATTGCTATGAGCTGGGATGCCACAGCACTCTACCAAGGGTGCCACAGTGAGACTCTGTCTCAAAAAAAAAAAAAAAAAGAAAAGAAAAGAAAAACAATACTGATCCCTTTACTGAGGTAATTATAAATAAGGTTTACTTCCTTCTAGGTCAGTGGTCCCCAACCTTTTTGTTCCCAGGGATCAGTTTCATGGAAGATAATTTTTTCACAAATGAAGAGTGGGCAGTGTTTTTGTTGTTGTTGTTCTGTTTGTTTGTTTTTATTGGAGACAAAGTCTCACTCTGTCACCCTGGGTAAAGTGCCCTGGCATCATAGCTCATAGCAACCTCTGTCTCCTGGGCTCAAAAGATCTTCTTGCCTCAGCCTCCCAAGGAGCTGGGACTACAGGCACCCACCATGTCACCCAGCTAGTTTTTTTTCTATTTTTAGTAGGTGTAAGCTAAAGCAATCCACCCTCTTCGGGCTCCCAGAGTGCTAAGATTACAGGCATGAGCCACCACACCTGGCTGAGGGGTTGTTTTTGATATGAGTCTGCAAGCAATTCATTTATTATGGTCTCTGTGTTCAAACCTCTCTGCTCATGATAATCTCTATTTGCAGCCACTCCTCAGCGCTGGCACCAACACCTCAAATCCACTTCAGATGAGCAGGCATGAGATTCTTATAAGAAGCCGCAACCTAGATCCCTCACATGCACAGTTTACAGCAGGGTTCATACTCCTGTGAGAATCTAATGTTGCTGCTGATCTGACAGGAGGCGGAGCTCAGGAGGGGATGCGAGTGATGGGGAGTGGCTGTAAACAGAGGAAGCTTGCTCACTCGCCCCACCAGCTGCTCACTTCCTACTGTGCAGCCCAGTTCCTAACAGGCCACGAAACTGGTCCTGGTCCTTAGCCTGGTGACTAGGGACCACAGTTCTGTAATGCCAGCTTTAGACATAATAAAGAAACACACTAGAGATGGCCCACTATAGCACACTAATATTGGATTCCAGAAGCAAATGTTACTCAGAACAGATCTGACTGACAGCAAATGTCCACTCATATTATTCAATCCCGTTGGATCTCCTTAATTCTTGCAATGACAGTGGAAAACAGCTCATTCCATACAGGATCAATTATTTAGTGTCCTCATTCTTTCAGCAGCACTAAAACTCAGGAAATCCTGGCTATATCCAGAGATGTAGCAAAACCACGATATTATTTACCTCAAGAGATAGTTGTTTTTTTTTAATAGATCTTCATTTTGAGCCTATCAACATTAGTTCTTCCAGCAATTTTTCTAAGAGTTCTTGATATAATTAACGTATAAGAAAAATGAAGAGCACTCCTGCTTACAGATTCCTGTTTACAGTTAGAGTAATGTAGAGTAATATTGGAGACAAAGTCTCTCCAATGTTTTAATGGACTTTCTTCCCTTTCAACAGCTATATATTAGTACTATAGAAAGGATTCCTAGAAATTCAACTAGGCTGTCCTTCACACAGGGTAAGACATTCACAGAAGTCAGAAAAATGGCATCAATCAAGAATTTATACCAACAAGTCACAAAGTTTCTATTTGGTAGAAACCACTTCATGAAATCAATCTTTATTATAAAAATTATCTTCTGAATCTTTAAGATGGGGAAGAGGAAGGAAAACATTAAGTAATGGGAAAAAAGAAGCTAAGAAACATTATTTTCTTCCAGCACAGACGAAAGTAAAGTCATCATGCTTGGTAAAAGAGGAAAATTACCAGACTTTCCATGTTTGTCAAACAATAGAGGACTGTCTTTCCATCAAGAAGACTTCATAAAGAGAGGACAAACCATCTGGACTACATCAAATGCAATCAAGGGCAAAGCAAAAAAAAAAAAACAAAAGCTTCCAACTCACCCAATCTTTGTGGTTCAGAAAGACCAAAGAGAATTAGGCAATGTATGGGAATTGTGAGTCT
This sequence comes from Nycticebus coucang, assembly GCF_027406575.1. Lineage (NCBI taxonomy): Eukaryota > Metazoa > Chordata > Mammalia > Primates > Lorisidae > Nycticebus > Nycticebus coucang. The sequence continues at coordinate 46,994,664 of NC_069799.1, read as the reverse complement.
ACCGACTCATACTGGGTTGAAGATGACTCATATCTGCCTGAGTATATTTGACACTTAAATGAAAACAAACATCAAGGTGCAATGCAATTTAAACTTGCTGGACAGCCTGATCGAGTTGAAAGTGAAAGTTGAAAGCAGCAACTTCAAATCACCAGGAAGGGACCACAGGAGTGCAATGGAGAGGTGGCTCCACTGAGGTGGTACAGTGAACAGGGCCAGTGCCGGGAAGGTGAGGGCTGGGCCGGAAGTGTTAGTGGGGCCTGGGGGAGGGGCAATGAGGCCGGGTGATTTAGTAGTAGAGGAATGAATCTTAAGTTTACAGGATCAATATGGCAATACAACTGTTCATACATTGGCAAACCATGCTCCTCTCCACCGGAGTGACAAAATCACACCTGGAAGAAAGATGACAGCTGTGTCGGTTCCACGTTTAGTCTGGGCTGATGGTGGAACATGAGGTTGACTAAATTATGCTATAGAGAGAGAAAGAATATGCCATTTTAAGTAAACTGACATTTAAATATATGTTAAGCACTCATAGGACAGTAAGATACTGAAAAACCTTAATAGGAACCTTTCTAATCAAAGAATCCAGCTCATATTTTGGGCAAGGATATACTTACTGCCGTATGATCACACTGTCTATAACCCAAAAGGAAAAAAAAAGAAAGAAAAGAGAAACCCAGGAGAGCCTAATACAGCGTAAAAATTTACTAAATAGAGGAAAAGTTTCTGGGTCAAAAAAAAAAAGGGATGAGGCTAGAATTAAAATTTAAAAACTAGGAAACTTATACCGATTTATACTTATTTTCAATACCTAGCATGATCCAGGGATAGGTAGAATTCATGCCTTCAGTTACAAAATGTTTTAAACCAAACTAAAAGAGAATAGAGACCTTCACATGTAACACTCCAAACCACTTTTTAAATAAATATTATTTGTGTGTAATGAAGATACAAGTATCAATATACATATTATATATATTCTTAAAATTCAAAAATGACAAAGTATAGTGCTTAGGTCCACCCATATAAACGATAAAGAAAGTCTTTGTTCATAACAATTTATTTTCTGTTGCTTTCTCACTGTACTTGGACAGGTATCAGCTATTATTAGATCTATGGAAATAGAGCCAAAGCTAAAATGTGACATTAATTCTCAGAACAATGACACATCCAAAACGTGAAAGCATTAAAAAATACAGAAGCACGAAGAAGGGAAGAACTTTTTTTTCCAGTTCCAGAAAACTGCTTCTGTAAAAATATAATATTCTATACAAGACAGTAAGAGGTTCCTAAGAGAATAAATGGCTCAGAATTTGATGAAAGTGTTCCCGCAGTGAACAATTCACTCGTCTGGCAGATTCCAGATGCTCAACATTCCTGCCACCAGAATGGAAAAATTTACTGTTAGTCTAGAGAAATTTAATATCACCGTTCTTGTCATATCCCTCATAGCTTTATTATTAGGACAAGTCTGGGGAAGCTATAAACCTATGTTAAATGATAAAAAAAGATGTTCTCTGCATTCAATCATATTCGTATAAGCAACCAAAATATTCAGAAATCATATGGAAAAAAAGACTTCAGAAACAGAAAAACAAACATGTATTTGTTTGTTTTCTGTCTTCGCTCTGATATTTGTATTCTGTACATTAATAGCCAGGCACGGGACCACATGTTTTACTATAACCCGGGGCTAATAAACACTAAAGAACATACATCGACGCCCAGAACAACACTATAAAATTTTATTATATTAATAAAATGGGATACACCAAGCTTTAAATTTTCCACTTTGTCAAAGGTAAAATAATCAGCACTATTCAGTGCCATTCATAACAGGCCTCAATTTTTCTCATCTAAAGTATGTTTTATTTCCAAAAGTACCTATGGTACACTAAAATACCTGGCAGAAGCATTCTCTTTCTCAAATGAACCCTTAACTACAAATAATTTACTAAAGCATTTGGCAAGCTGAGTTTGTAAACATGCAAAACAATCTAAAGAATTATGCTATTGCAGTTTGCTTCCTGACACTTTATACAATTACCTAAAAGTCTATAAAATCAGAGTGAGTTCAGGTGGAGGAAGTGTGTACACCTGTACCTAACTTTGATTTTTTTGACCCCTAGCTCTAAGCTCTAAACTGGTCCCAATTTGTAATTAACTTTTAATAGTCTGCAGCTATGCTCAAAGTAGTCCCCACTATCAAAGCAAATGTGATAGAACTTCGATTTTTAGCAGCACTCACCCAAAACATAAAGCCACAGTAAAATGAAAATTGCTCCTAAAACTCTTATAAATGATGGCTCTTTTAAAAGTGTCCTTTATAAAAACTGATTATATTTACATAGCATTAAAATAGTTCTAGGGCCTTCTAGCCTGAAGTAGTTGGCTGTCGACACTGCACTGGCTTTATAGTAGTTAAAAGTATGACAGGACTTATCTCAATTTCCTTTGATATTGATTATGTATTTTAAATTTAGGATAACATGGAGTTACACCAAAGTGGACAGTAAATCTAGATTTACTGTCCACTATGGTGTAGCAATCTAAATCTTACCTCGCATCACACTATAACAACCTTTCAGTACATTAAATGGTAAATAATGGAATAGGTGCCAACCTTCAGCAGGAAGATGAGTCACCGCAAGAGAAACTGAGGAAGCAAAAAGCGGCCTATTTGGTTGTACAAAGATGTGATAGAGAGGTAGGCTTTCTTCTAGGACTGTTCCAATGATCAACAGAGACAAAGAATGAGTTTGTCGCACCTAACATATGCCTCCCTGGTTTGCGATTGGATCAGAGCTTACATCTGTAGCCCAGTGATTTTTCAAGCAGTGTGCTGTGGCCCATGAGAGGATCTTAAGTGTGCTGCAAAAATTTTTGAAGATCATTCATTCATTAAATTATTTTCAAAAGAAGTTCAAAGCATAGTAAGTATAGTCTTCTGTTTTCTCATCTTTTTTTTTTTTTTTTTTGATCAACATAATTTGAGTTTGCCACAGCATTTTAACTATAGGTTCAAGGCTGCCATGAGACAAAAGAAGTTGAAAAACACTGACCTTGGGTGGCGCCTGTGGCTCAGTGAGTAGGGCACGGGTCCCATATGCCAGAGGTGGCGGGTTCAAACCCAGCCCCGGCCAAAAACCAAAAAAAAAAAAAAAAAAAAGAAAAACACTGACCTTGGGCGGCGCCTGTGGCTCAGTCGGTAGGGCGCCGGCCCCATATACCGAGGGTGGCGGGTTCAAACCCGGCCCCGGCCAAACTGCAACCAAAAAATAGCCAGGCGTTGTGGCGGGCGCCTGTAGTCCCAGCTACTCGGGAGGCTGAGGCAAGAGAATCGCTTAAGCCCAGGAGTTGGAGGTTGCTGTGAGCTGTGTGAGGCCACGGCACTCTATCGAGGGCCATAACGTGAGACTCTGTCTCTACAAAAAAAAAAAGAAAAACACTGACCTTGCACTTTATTAAAGCTGATCTTAATAAAGAATAGCTGTTGTCATTATCTTTCTCAGCCTTCCCAGAGACTTGCTAGGTGAATTGATAAGCATTTAAGTGAAACAGGAAGTTCTTGGCAGAGTTCAAGGGATAGAACTTTCTTAAATGGCTTTCTTCTGAAATATTCTTTATGACAGCTCCAAGAACAACCGAATAATGCAACAGTTGTACTCCTAAGAAACCACATGCTATCAAAAAGATAAATAATACCGTTTCAATGGGGGAAAAATACTGTATGTTGGGATTTCCAAACCAATAATAACTAAAGCACAGCCACACATGAATTGATTGTAGCAATAAATAATCTAAGCTGTAAATATATTCTACTTTAGCAAAAAAAAAAAAAAAAAAATTAGTGGTTCACTCCTGGTAACCACCAAGCTAAATGCTTCCCAGACTCTCAAGTCATCTTTAAATTCATAACCACTGGGGGTAAATCCTCCCTGCCCAAAAGACCAAAGAAGCAAGCAGCATAGTTTGCTAAAACAAAATAAAATACCCAGAAACGGATAAAGAACACCTAAAGAACTGAATATGAGGGTGGCTTTTCAAATCAGTGAAGTCGTGAAGAATCATTCTCCTAAGAGCACTGAACTTGTGGATTACCAGTTCAGAAAAAAGTAAAATCGAATAAACAGATTCCTACAGAATGAAGCCAATCCCTAATAATCTCATGACATCAAATCATGTTATGCAAGTTCAGTCTAAAAGACATCTGCGAGAGTAAAAAGCCCCTTCAAGATTTATAGGAGGGTGATTTTTCCACAACCCTTAAACTTGTCAAGAAGAAACAAAGCAAGCCGGGCGTGGTGGCTCACGCCAGTAATCCCAACACCCTGGGAGGCTGAGGCGGGTGGATGGCTTGAGTTCAGGAATTTCAGACCAGGCTGAGCAAGAAGAATGAGACCCCGGTCTCTACTAAAAATAGAAAAAGATTAGTCGAGCGCCTGTAGTCTCAGCTACACAGGAGGCTCAGGCAAGAGCATCGCTTGAGAGTTTGAGGTTACAGTGAGCTATGACCCCACAGCACTCTACTGAGGGCAACAAAACAGATGGGGAGGAAGAGCAAGAGGAAAAAGGAAAAAGAAAAGGAGGAGGAGGAGGAAGAGGAATAGGAAGAAACAGTAAAATAAACTTCACCTTGATCTGTTCCTTATTTTAAAACATGTTCACTTGAGCTTACTGGACAATATTTTTAAAATCTTGGAGATTCAAGTGCATTGTATCAGGAAGCAAAGGTTAACACTAAATGTGAGTGTCGGCAAATAAATATTTTAAAGTTTTTATCAAGATTGTTCAATAGTGCTACAATAGCTATAGAAAACTACATCTTAACCGAATGAAATCATCATCAAGGCTTGGAAATACTTGATGGAAATGCTTGACCACACACCCCTAAAGTTCTCTTTGAAAAGGAAAAACAGTCTTGTCTTTTAAGTGGCAAAATAAACCCACAGAAAAAAGTTCATATTAACAAAGAGAAGAGAATAGTTTAATACTAAACAAGAGGGATGTGAAATCCACTATGACAATCCCTTATCACTGAAAACCATCACAAACTCTTGTCTGACCCTTAAGATTGTGCTGAGATTAGAAAAAGAAAGAAAAAGGAGAAATTTTTCTTGCGACAATGAAGACTATTATAATAAAAAAAAAAATCTAGCAATCTGGTTACGTTTATTTAGTATTATATACACATAAGCACGAATGGGGAATTGGGCTGTAAAAAAATAGCCTCCCATATAATTATTCTTATGCATTTTATAAGACCACCAAAAAAACACTGTCTTTAACTTAATGTCATTTGTGTGTGTGTGTGTGTGTGTGGTTTTTGGCTGGGACTGGGTTTGAACCCGCCACCTCCGGCATATGGGACTGGCACCCTACCCAGGCGCCGCCCTAACTTAATGTCATTTATTAAGGCATTTTCTCCTGCGCAGAAATCAACTGGGGAGTGAGGATGGGCATTTTTCAAATTGCTCACTGAGCTCCAAGCTTCTGAGGAAATAATGAGAGAAAGCAGATTAATTCTTGTTTCTGAAGGTGAGGTCTGCTGACCAGTAGAGGGTCCCAGGATCTTTCAAATGGTCCACGCAACTGCTGCAGTCAGTAAGATTTTATTCACATAAGTTCAAATTTGCAACAAGATTATGATTTTTGCAGAAATGTGGTCCCTTCACTATAACATAAGGCTGTGCACCTGTTACAGAGGCTATGCTTGTTAAGAGTTCTAATTAACTTCCATTGGCATTTGCTTATTGCTGTGTTTGGCAAATTAGTGCTTTACACAATTATAATGATATTGAACCACATATTCTATTGACTAAAATAGAGCAAAAATTTAAAATTAGTTCATGGAGAGGGACTTCACCCAGCAAGCAGCATGACCTGTTTCATCGTACGCTCAATGATTCCCCAACAATAAAAAATAAATAAATATAGCCGGGCGTTGTGGCGGGCACCTGTAGTCCCAGCTACTCGGGAGGCTGAGGCAAGAGAATTGCTGAAGCCCAGGAGTTGGAGGTTGCTGTGAACTGTGTGATGCCACGGCACTCTACCGAGGGCTATAAAGTGAGACTCTGTCTCTACAAAAATAAATAAATAAATAAATAAATAAAAATAAAAATAAACAAAATTAGTTCATGGAAGCATCATCAAAGTAGTGGTTATAAATAGTAATGCAAACATAAAGTTGCCCAGTCTTCTAAATATTTTCGATCTGAGTCCCAACTGTTATAAGATTACAAAGGAAAGTAAATACAGTGATATTCACTAATAAACTAACAACCAATATATAAAAAGAGGCTTCATTCAAATATTTCTTCCCGCCTAATACATACTCATTACACTGTCACTGGTCTTTATTTTGGATGCTATAAACATCATTGCAAAAAATATAGGATTTCACAGAGCTAACAAAATCTAAGCAAGCATGCTGATGACTTAGTCTCTGAAAAGCTTGGCCAATCAGTTAACAACTAAAGAAGCAAAAATTCGCTTGACAACATATACTCCCAAGAGGAACCACATGAATATCAAAGTTAATTTTTTCAAAAACTAGGACACCGAAGATTTAAAATAATTTGTTTTAAATGCCCTTTTCATTATCTTGCTGGAAAAGTCAAACAGTGTGCTAGTCTAAGATGCTGTCAGCCATATTCTGCAATAAAGAAAAATTCTGTAGGGTCCATTCCTCTATTTACTTATTGTACGAATTGGCTCAAAGTTGAAATTGTAATCTAAAATGTCCTTCAAGGAAAACATGATCATAATTTCTGTTTCTTTTTTCTGGATAAAAAGAATTCATTAAAAATAAGGTGAGAGGGTGGCGCCTGTGGCTCAGTGAGTAGGGCGCCGGCCCCATATGCCGAGGTTGGCGGGTTCAAACCCAGCCCCAGCCAAACTGCAACAACAAAAAAAATAGCCGGGCGTTGTGGCGGGCGCCTATAGTCCCAGCTGCTCGGGAGGCTGAGGCAAGAGAATAGCGTAAGCCCAAGAGTTAGAGGTTGCTGTGAGCCGTGTGACGCCACGGCACTCTACCGGAGGGCGGTACAGTGAGACTCTGTCTCTACCAAAAAAAAATAAATAAATAAGGTGAGAAATTAGAGAAGAGAGTGGAAAGCAAAAAGAAGGAAATACAGAAGAATGATAGGAGAGATGAGGGACACAGGCAAAGTCTTACATATATTTAACTATGTTACTGGCATCCCAGAAAGAGAGGAGAGAGAGGGAGAAGGGAATGCAGGTAATATGTGGAAAGATAACTGAAAATGATCCAGAATTCATGAAATACATGAATACGAATACACACACACACATACACGTACATCTACATACACATGTATGTTCAAAAGGACAAAAGAATTCAGAGAAAGGCACAGGAAATGAGATCCCACTGAAACACATAATGGCAAAACTTCAGATACCCAAAGCAAAAGGCAAAAAGAAAACCTTAGAAATACCCAGAGAAGGAAGCCAGATTGCTTCCAAAAAGAGAGCCTGACAGCTGACTTTTAAATAGCCACTTTGAATATATCATTTTTATTGCCTTTGGCTTTCAGCTCATTGAGAAAAAAATAATAATAATAACTGCTAACCTAGCATTATATACTTGCTTAAAATATGAAGGCGAATAAAATGACGGCAGATAAAAAACACATTAGGGATAATCAATAACAGACGGTTTGACAGCAGTTGACCTATAATTTAGGGTACTCTAAAGATTTTACTACAGGCAGATGAAAAACCATGCTGGACGAAAATCAGTTGTAAACTCCTGGATAAAACACAAATATCGTAATGCGAGGAACTGTGAATGAATACTGACAGTACACAACTGGCAATGTCTTCAAGGATTGGGGTTGTTTTTTTTTTTTTAATAGAGAATTAAAATATAGGACATGTAAGTTGGCAAGTAGACTGAAAGTGTTCAAAGGTCCTTGTATTGTCCAGATGACAATGAAGGTATTGATTAAAGTTGGACTTTTACAAAAAAGGATTCATATAGTAACATCCAAGGGAGCCGCTGAAAGAACAGAAAGAGAATGTGCAGCATCAGGGTGTATAACTATTAGAGGGAAAAACCAACGATAAAAAGAAACAGCCCAATTGATCCAAATTAAGACACAAAAGAACCGAAAAAAAGACAGACCCGTCAGGACAAAGAGAAGGCACAAAATAAGACAGTAGAGTTTAAATTTTTTAATCCAGTTATTATATTAACTATATTAGAAATGCTCTCACTAAAAACAAAGATTGTCCAAACTCCAAAAAGCTCTGATTACAAGTAATTGACAAGAACTGCATCTAATACATTAGGAATATAAAAAAATGAGAAGTCAAAGGCTAGAAAGAGATAAACAACACAACAGAAAAGAGTTGCTGAAACTCAATATAAAATTTGTGAAAAAAGCTTATTCACCTACAGAATAATAAATTTACATTTAATAATAATTTAAACATATAAAATGAAATTTGACAGAACTACAAGCCAAATCCATAATGACTGAGAGAGATTTTTTAAAATACTTCTGTTGGTAATTGAGAAAATAATAAGCAGCAACAAAAAGATCAATCAGAATATAGACTTTTTGAAAGATTTAATCAATAAGCTTGGCCTAATAGACACACATATAGAAAACTATACTCAATAACTGCAGAATATACATAGTATTAAACACATACAGGATACTTACTGAAATTGGCCATATACTGAGCCATAAATTAGGTCTAAACAAGTATCCTAGGATTAAAATAATGCACATTCAGTTTTCTGACCTCAAAGCAATTAAGGTAGAAATCAAAAACAAAACAAAAATTTTTTTAAATCCAAATGAGGATTTTTTTAAATTCTAAACAACTAATTATGAAATAATTTTATAGTAAAACAAAAACTTAATTCAAAAATATTTTAAATGATAGCATGAAATAAAACTTAGGGAGAAATGGTCTTAAATGTGAACATTAGGAAAAGGGGAAGAATGAATACTTATGAGCAAAGTATTTTAAGGAAATAGAAAAAGAATGGTGAACAATAATGAAATCCAAACAAATGAACAGAGGAAATAACTAAAAGCAAAAGTTTTATATATAAAAAGACTAATAGAATTGATAAAAACTCCGGCAAAATTAAGCGAAAAAAGAATGAGAGAAAATATAACCAGTAACAGAACCAAAGGAAAAAAAGAAAGAACAATATAAAAACTATAGGCAAGAAGTAACAATATATGAGCAATTATTTCACAACAAATTTGAAAATTCTGATAAAATGGGGTAAGTCTTAAAAAAACCTAAGTCACCAAAGCTGACTCAAGAAGAAATAGAAAACTAAGATACTCTTACATTCTTTAAAATAAATAAATTTCGTTATCAAAATCCAAATAGCTTGAAAAAGAACATTTTCCAGGCCCTGGTGACCTCATAGGTAAGCTCTACTCAAGTAAAAGTTAATTTCAATCTTTCACAAACTCTCCCACCAAGAAGAAAAAATTCTTCCTACTGTGCTACGTAGTATATGAGGCTAGCATAACTTTCTGAAAATGTGATAAAAAATGAGAAAATGAAACTATAGACTACACTCACTAATAAAAACAGATTTTAAAATCCTAAACAAAATAAAAGCCAATGAAATCTAGCAGTATATAAAAAGGATAATAAATTATGACCAAACTGGGTTCATCCCTAAAATGCAAGTTGGTTTAACATTTAAAAATCAATGCAATTTGCTTAGAAGACATTAACATGAAACCAATTAGACAATCATTACAATGATTTGTCAAGCACTTGACAAAATTCAAAGGACGATCATTAAAAAAAAATTGCAAACTAGGAATTAGAGGAAGCTTCCTTAATCTAATAAAAGGTATGTAGGGAAAAATCATAAAGCAAATACGACAAAGGAGAAATGTGGACATAAATTCCTTTGAGATACGAAACTAAAAACAAAGATCCTCTCACCAGTGACATTTAACTTTGTAATGAAGGTCTCAGACAGCAGCATTACAAGCAGTGGGGAGAGGACAGTCTTTAGAACACTGGGGTGTCCAACCTACAAACTGTGGGCTATACGCAGATATTGTGAGGACCCTTTTTGCTTATCTGTGATGTCACGATAACATGAAAATTATGAACAGAGTACTTTTAGCCAATCAGCTCTCCTTGGTGTTTGTGTATTTAATGTGTGGCCCAAGACACCTCTACTTCCACTGTGGGTACCCCTGTCAGGATCAAGCTGTGGCAGAATAACTGCATGTTTGTCTGGCAAAAATTATTCTGGACCCCTACCTCACACCTTATGTAGAAATCTATTCTACAGTATTAAAATCTAATGAAAAAAGGAAGGAAATAACTTTATTACCACAAGTTAAGAAAATATTTTGTGAATGAAATACAGGAATACCTATAATCCCAACACTCTGAGCAGCTGAAAGGAGAGGATCACTTAAGGCCTGGAGGGCAAGACCAGCCTGAACAACATAGTGAGACCCTGTCTCTACTAAAAATTTAAAAACAAATGAACAAAAACAAAATTAGCCAGGTATGGTTAATTCATTCATTAATACATGCTTGTAGTCCCAGCTACTTAGAAGGCTGCGGTGGGAAGACCACTTGAGCCCAATGAGTTTGAGGTTGCTATGAGCTATGATCGTGCCACTATACTCTAGCCAAGGCAACCAAGGGAAGGAGGGAGGAAACGGGGTGGCACCTATGGCTCAAAGGAGTAGGGCGCTGGCCCCATATGCCAGAGGTGGCGGGTTCAAACCCAGCCCTGGCCAAAAACTGCAAAAAAAAAAAAAAAAAGGAAGGAAGAAGGGAGGAAGGGAGGGAGGGAAGGAGGGAGGGGAGAAGGTAAGAGAGGAGGAGAGCGGAGGGGAGGGGAGGGATTACTAACCATAAAGGAAAATGGCGCTCTGCGGCAATGTCAGTAATAACTTCTCAGCATGGAAATGGGAAAGGGCAGTAACAAGTGAGAAGCCAAGTCCCAAAAAAATTCAGAAAGGCAGGTGGCATTTGAGGGAATCTAAGGATGAGTTAGCTGCATTGAAGGTTAAGTTTAATTTGGGTTTAGTGGGAATATAGTTATGTGATGGGCTACAGTTACATAGTTCCTTAGTGCAGTAGTATTTCAATTATCACTAGCCACTCAATGGAAAAATGCTGAAGATTACTACAACAGCCCATGGTGGTGACTCAGCTGGCTTCATGACTCAAAGACGTAAGCCTACAAAATGTACCATTACGTGACCACCTCAAACAGCAATCAGTGCTGGAAGCTTGAGGGAAGTCTGAAGTGTAACAAACCAGAAACTAGTTTGAAAAACTTCTATCAGTCATCAGCATTGTAAATTTGTATGCAAAGGAATCTATTCTCAGTTAAATCTGGCCAAAATAGAAATTATTTTCTGGCAGGAATATATTCAAATATGCACCACTAGTCATTTTTCTTTTGATTAGAATCATTCTGAGTAAAATTTATCAGGATTTGGGCGGCGCCTGTGGCTCAGTCGGTAAGGCACCGGCCCCGGCTGAACTGCAACCAAAAAATAGCCGGGCGTTGTGGCGGGCACCTGTAGTCCCAGCTACTCGGGAGGCTGAGGCAAGAGAATCGCTTAAGCCCAGGAGTTGGAGGTTGCTGTGAGCTGTGTGATGCCACGGCACTCTACCGAGGGCCATAAAGTGAGACTCTGTCTCTACAAAAAAAAAAAAAAAAAATTTATCAGGATTTTTATGGGAAGTTAAATGCTATTTGCATCCCAGCTCCCAAGGATTAAAAAAAATAAAAAACAATTGTCAGTAATACAAGAAGTATTGGATTGTCCTTCTCTTCTCTTAAAGAAGTATTATTATAATGAAGACGCCATCAAAGAGTAGACAGCAAAAATATATAGAAAAAAAAGTATGCCAGGCAGTTAATTACTAAAAAAGATTACTCTTTTTCCCTGGTTTTTTCTAACATTCAAAACACGTAGCCACTTTTTAAAGTATAATTTGTTATGACTTTTCTCATTCTAAATAAATATTTACTTTCAACCTAAAAAATGCATATGGTATAATTCCATAAGAAGTTCAACAAGCAAAGTTAAAACATATTGCCTATGCTTACACCAGTCATAAACCATGTTTAATATATAGGGTGAGGCAGGCATCTCTGTTTTCTGTGTCTCTCTCTCAGGTGGTGGAAGTTGTGACTGAGAAAGGATTCACAAGTTGCTTTCAAGGTGTTGAATTTCTTGACCTAGGTGGTGATTGCATGGATGCCAGCATTACAGCCACCTTTCAAACTGGACTCACATGTACATTTCTCTACAGACACTGTATTTCACTTTGTATGATGTTTGTAAAAATCATATGTAATGAAACTATAAAACTAACACTCACATAGACTCATGTGCAGGGAAGGAATGTTTCCATGAGATTGAAAACAGTGTGATTCCATTACAGGAATAAAAAATAAGATGAGCTCTTCAGGTGATAAAAGTTGTCTCTCATCGGTTAATAAGTCTGAATACTGCCATGCATACACTGGGATTGAATAATTAAGTAAACAGATATTGGAGAGTAGTGGCAGATTTTTCACTGCTGGAGAAGGAATTTACAGATAAGCAAGGGGAAGAGGCCAGGGATCCATCTGCAAATGGATTAGCATTGAAGACATTAGCTTAGTATAGTTACAGATGGTTACACGTAGAAATGTACATGTAGGGGGACAAGTATACATACATATATTTATTTGTGTGTTTTGTCAAATGAGAGAGCCTAAAGAAACCAGACTCCCAGCAATGAGCAAATCTATTGCTCAGATCTTGGTTTCTAATCCATTCTCCACTAAAAAGAATGAAGGCCCCTTGGAAAAATAGCTGTTTCTAAGGACTGGGGTAGAAAAGACACAAGATGAGTTGAGCACAGAATACCCGCTGGTACCAAAAGTAAGGACTTGGTGGAAGCCAACAAGCCCAGGGAGATGGGGTTTATCACAGATGCTACTAACGGGAAGAGCTCCTGGGGGCCAAAGCCGAAACAATTGGAGCCACAAAATAAAGTAGTATTGGATTGGAACCAAAAGTAAAAAATAACTCCCTATGAGTCTACATCGATATGAATAAATGATTGAATAAATAAATGGGGGAGAAAAGGCAAAGAATTCCAAGTAATTGTTATAGCTACTTCACCCCAAAGGAAGGGAAACACAACACACAACTCTTCAAGTGCGGGCTGCACGTAGAAACTTCTTTGCAAAACTGATGGCACATGGAGAGGGTGGAAACAGAGGACCTCTGCAGCAGACAAACCACCCAAACAGTACTGATCAATGTCAGCATAAACAGGCATAAACCAAGTTGATAGTATGTGCTCTGAATATGAGATGGTGACAATGACACCCTACCTCTATGACCTTTCTTTTTAAGAAGGGGGCATGTGAATCTGCTTTTGCCTTTTTTTTTTTTTTTTCACATTTCAGATTAATATGAGGTTACAATGTTTGCATTTATTTGTAAGGTCCCTCTTGTAGTCATAGTTGTGCCCCGCACCCCAGAGGTGAGCCATACACCCTTACACTGTGCCTATTAGGTGGGAGCACACCAATCCTCCACCCTCCTCCCCTCTCCCCCCAGCTTGAATTAAATTGAGTTTTTCTCTTGTGTAAGCATATATTAGTTCATCTACTGATTTCATACCTCTGTGATCTTTCCTCCGCAGACACATTACCCCAGTCCCTTCATGAGAAAAAGATCCAACAGAGGGGAATCCTACAGTATACCTGACCGATAACTCCTCAAAACGGTCAAGGCCAGCAAAATCAAGGAAAGCCTTAGAAACAGTCACAGCCAGAAGGAGCTTAATGAGGCATGACAACTGAATGTGATGTGGTATCCTGAATGAGATCCTGGATCAAAAAAAGGGGGAGGCTAAAGAAATTTGTATAAAGTATAGATTTTGATTTATAAATATTATTTTGATTTATAATTTTGGTTTACCAATTGAAATGAATTCACCATGCTAATGTAAGATGTTTGTAATAGCGGAAACAAGATATACTGGAATGCTTTGTATTGTCTTCAGAATTTTTCTGTAATTCTAAAATGGCTCTTAAGAAACAAGTCTATTAAAAATATTTTCAGATGATTGGGTGGCGCCTGTGGCTTACAGAGTAGGGCACTGGCCCCATATACCGGAGGTGGCGGGTTCAAACCCAGCCCCAGTCAAAAACTGGGGGAAAAAAAATATTTTCAGATGAGATCAACAGATAGCCAGAAGAAGAACCCAGAAGGTATATAATGCTGGAATATGTTAGAATGGATATTACAAATCTACGTGGAAAGGAGCTACAGAGTAAGTGATTCTGGGACAACTGGGAGTCCATATGGAAAAATAAAATTAGATCAGATTACTGTCTCACTCCACAAACAAACTACAGTTGGGTTACAATTTCAAATGTGTAGAAACAAATCTTTAAAATTATTAGAAGAAAACCTTAGAGAATCTTAGCAAATATCATTGTGATCTTGGGATAGGAAAAGCCTTCGTAAACAGAAGGAAAAAAAGTTATTAGCCTTATAGAAGAGATTGATTTGATTACAAAAATGTTTTCTCCTTTTATAGAACAAATGATACTAGTTAAGGGAGGGGAGAAAATAAATGAAGAAACAGAAGAAATGGTGCTCAACCTGTAATGGCCAAAAAATCAATATGCAAAATATAAATGAACAAATTCTTCAAACAATAGAAAATATAAGCTAATACAAAACTGGGGAAAGGATATGAATAGATGTCACAGAATGAAAGGCAAATGAGCAAACAGAAATATGCTCCATGCTAATACTAATGCATACTCAACACTTACGATACTATGTTTTTTCTTATCACATAAGTAGAAATTATAAATATTAATATGGAATATGGACACAAATGTGGGGGAAAGGATCTTTAATGCCCTGTCCTGTCCATAGATTGCTAAGTGGCTTAACTGCTCTGGTTAATGATGTTTGACATTAAATGTGTGCCTCTTTCCTCCCAAAATATTTACAAAAGGTGCAAAAACAGGATTTCTTTAACAGTAGTATGGTTCGCTAAATTGTGATACAATGGAAAACTATGTATTGTTAAAAGAATGAAGCGTGTGTGTTGTGTGTGTGTACATATATATACACATATATACACACCCACACAGGAAGAGATAGATTATATAGAAAATACGTATAAACACACACATGCACATATACCCTGTTTCCCCAAAAATAAGACAGTGTCTTATTTTAAGGTGTGCTCCCAAAGATGCGCTAGGTCTTATTTTCAGGGGACGTCTTATCTTTCCGGTAAGTAGGTCTTATTTTCAGAGGATGTCTTATTTTCGGGAAAACAGGGTACTATTATATATACCATGGAATTACCTCTCCAAGATATATTGCTTGATACACACACAAAAGTTATAGAACAATAAACAGGGCATAATAAAATCTGTGATTAAGAAGAAAAGGAAAAAAAGACTCAAACAATGTATTTATGTACATACGTAAGTATTTCGTGAACAGAAAACTCTTGAAGGCTACAGGATCAAACTGAGAACGAAATGAGACGGGGGAAGGGAAATGTTTCTACGTATTCCTCATGTGATTAAATTGTTTTTCTTGGTGAACTAAGTGAAAAGGAGAAAAGAGAGAAGGGGTAAAAGATTTATGTTGGAAGTATTTTCCCAAAATACTCTCTGGGCTGCTGTGAGTTGGGTGCCCTTCTCCTGATAGGTGAGCCTCTGACCAACTCCCTTCCCCTGGAGACCTGATAATGGGACATCACTGATATTGCTAAGCAACACTGTTGTGGGACAGGGGAAATGACCCTGATTGGTCAGCTGCATCTGGACTGGCAGGAACTAAGAGAGGACGGTACACGCCATACCCTGGGGCTTCCGTAAACACAGTGACTCTTGGAACAGGCATGTCTTCTGTGCCAAACTTTATATGGGTGTAAGATCAAAATATATCACAAAGTGTCAGGTAGGCCCTTTAGATATGCACTAAGTGAGCAAGCTGTATGTGGAAAAGCCTTTTGTAAACCCTAAACAGCTTATGCTATTTTTCATGACCAACACCTAACCTGCCTTATAAACTCTAAATACTCCGTTTTAATCATCCTTTCAGTTATTTGTAAGCAACAGTAGTTTGCCTTTAACTAAACGAAGGCATTTAGGGTGAACAGCAAGGTTTAAAACTTATTCATTACACAACTGTAGTAAATTTATGATTCAAATAAATTTTATCTATAATTTCCCAAACCACTATGGAAAGTGAAATCATTCATTTTTATATAGTAGAACATAATGTGGGACTATATAAAAACTAGAAAGAAGAAAAAAATTTTTCCAAAGGACCTGGCTTCTAAGTTGAAGTCTTAAGAAAGAAAAATTTTATATAATTTAGCAATCAAAACTGCTTTCTGACAAAATCTAATTCTCAGTGTAAATCACAGTGGGGGTGGGGGATCATTCTTGGTGAATAAAAAGGAGACGAAATTTGCCTGAGTGTAAGTATGGCTATGCCTGAAATAGCAAAGAATGGTTATGTGCTAATAGGGCAAATGAAAATACCAAGGTAACATGAATATGTGACACAATGAAGTTTGTGATTCAGCTTTTTTGAGGCTATGGGGCCAGGGGGTGTAATTGCCCAGTCTGAGACAACGACCTCAGCTGGCTGGAGAATGCGATCAGCCAGGTTCAGTAAGGGCAGTGCAATACAGAGAAAGTTCCTTTCTGTCACCGACTCTACATTACAGCTTCTTTCAAGGGGGTGCTAAAAATTCACGGCCAAGCCTCCACCCCCAGCCACATTAATAGTTTTCAGATGCAGCCAAGACTCTACAATTTGAAAAAAAGCTCAATTCTGGGCCTCCACCATGCCCACCTCACCTCCTACATCAGATCAGAAAGGGGGAGGAACTTGGATCTTACCTGGAAATGTACGCGTGTGAGTTTCTCTTTTCATTTCTTATGAATGCATATTCTATATATCTCTAAGTCTCACAACTCATAATAAGGTGAAATATATTTGTTTGTTAGTTTTAATTGAATCCCTCAATGAAAGGGAGACTTTTTACCTCTGGCAAAAAGAAGAAAGAAAATGGAGGAACGGGGGTAGGGATGTTTTCTTCCTTAAAGGAAAAAAAGAGAGATATATGAAGCAAATGCGGCCAAATGTGAGTCTCATTGTGTTTGCCATACTTTTCTACGTGTTTAAAATATTTAATTTTTAAAAATCAAACAAATGGCATTATTCCAGGAGCAAGACCGTAGGAGAGTATCAGCACGAGTCATCACTAGCTGGAGAAAGAAGTGGTCTGTCAAAGCCTTCCAGTAACTTTTATCTGGAAGGACATAATTCTAAATTGATTTTACACCTCTTGTGTTGGTTACAAGAAAAAAGGCAAAGCAAGCCCTGCTTGCACTTACTTAAAGCAGTGCTGTGTTTCATCAGGAGCAAGAAGATTTAAGTAAGGATGGAAGGAAAACCTCCCCTGCTGGGTCACCTACCTGTGTCACCACCAGATCCTGTTGACAAGGCCGGCATGGTGACGGGTGCAGGCCAGGATGCCGCCTCCAGGGCCTCAGAAAGCTGCAGGGAGTTCCAGTCCAATGGCCTCAGGCCACGTGTCTAACAAGATTTATGTATCTTATGAGCAGTTTCTAAAAAGAAAAGAAACACTTCTGTATTTTTTTTTTTAAAAGGAATATCACTAAATTGCAATGTTCTGAAACTAATTCAGAATTCTTATTCCAAATACACTAGCAGAGAGATCACAATTCTTCAGATGTTTTTCTACAGACTGCACACCAATATTAAGTATACAAGTTTCTGATTCTGATGAGAGATTCCTAATTGGAAACATGAATGTTCTTTATGCATGTAGAAAAGCTTCCTTAGAGATTTTTATAACACTGAATACACAAGGAAGACTTTTTCAGAAGCTTCTGGTAAGTCAATGCCATTGTAAACTTCTTTCCCTCCATTACCATAATAATCCTCAGCTGTAATTCTAAAGGTAGAATTTAGATGACATAAATGGTCAGCAATTTATAACTAATTGGATTTTTAAAAACAGCTCATCCTAATAGGACAACCACACAGTTTTCTTACTGGAGACTGCAAATAATCTTGAAAGAATAGTCAGTAGAGTTGAAGCAAGACATTGTTACAGATTTACAGAGTGTTAGTAATCTAAACGGAAACAAACAAGCCAAGGTAACACACATGTAAGTAAATTCTTTTAGTAAAAACTAAGCTTTGAGGTATCTAGGGAAATATCAGCATTTTTCTTTCAATAACTAATGTTTATCCCCCAAAATAACCAATAAAGGTAGTAAATAGTCCAGGATACAGCTAAGAGCAAATGCTTTAGAGTTTGACCTAATCTCTCATCCTGCTAGCTCTGTGATCTTGGAAAGATTATTTAATCTCACTAAGCCTTAACTTCCTTATATGCAAATGCAGACAACAGCAATTTGGAACTGGTTTAACTATTCAAGGGCGTACTACACAGGGTCTGGCACACAGTAAGCAAACAATAAATGCTGGCTATTATGACTAGGGTTTCTTTAATTCAGGTAATGAGAGTATAAAGTGAAAACACAAAAGAAGAGAGCAAGATTTAAATTTACACTGGCTTAACACCTCAGAGGAGGCCGTGTGGTTTGAATTTGGATCACTGCTGTTTAATAACGGAAAATGCGCTCCATTAACATTTTTGTAGAAATTGAGAAGAACCACACGATGTGTTTAAATTCATCTGCAACGCACTTGCCCCAATTCTCCATGAAGTCAACTCGGTAATTTGAAGGCATCTTTTAACAGATATCAATGACAACAAGAAAAATGGACAATGCAAACCCTAGAAAAACTGGCTCAACATCACGCCTTAAAGCCTTCGAGTGGCTGGTTCATATTACAGAATAAAGAAAAATAAGCCTGCCAAATTTTACTTGAAAAAAATCCAAACTTTAAGATTCTATTAAAGCGTTCTAAATTAGCTTTTTAATTGTCAAAGTTATGAAAAAAAAAATACACCATCAAATAGACTATCTTGGACCAGTCTATCTACCGCAACATCTTGAATTTAGCTTTATGTTATCATTGAGTCTCAGATAGTTAAGACACGTATACAAACCCATTTAGAAGACGTGCTAATTAAACATACAAGAACAGTCATTTCAAATACAAAATAAAAACAGAATCACTAAGCTAAAAAAGAAAAATATGACATGAGGGGTAAGGTTTCATTAATGCCCACCTCTGAAGCTATTTTCCTCAATCATTTTAAAAGGCTACTTTGCTTTGCTTTCCCAAATTATTCTAACAATCAGGATTAAGATTAAACTACATGAAAATGTCCCTTATATGAAGGCAGGCTAGAAACTAAGTCATGAAAACACAAAATCAAAAACAGCAGGTACAACTTAAAGAACGTATTCAATTAGTAGACCTTTGCTGATAGAAAAAAACTGGCTAAAATCTGTAAAATGTATCACCCACATTTGTACCATTAGAGTAACATACATAGAGTAACATATGTATGTGGGTAGGTATTTATTATCTATTTGTATGCATATTTGTAACTTAAGCTCTTTAGGCCATAAGAAAAGTCGTAATTTACAGGCATAAATTGTCTATATACACGTGCATATACACACACGCATACCCAAACATACACAATACAATCTACCACTTTCTTCATGGCTTAAAGAACTTGCAACATTTAACTTCTGTAAACCACATCTACCATATAATAAGCCAATGTATGGCTATTTTAATCAAACATTAAAATTTGATTATCATTTGGAATATCCACGTTCCATCAATATTAAAGACCTTACGTTCTATACTCTAATGAGCTTACAGAGTACATACATGCCATATATGAAAGGCCGTAGTGTTCCTCGTTTTTTATTTCATAACAAATACTCAAGGCTGAATTTTTCCAAAGCCGTAGTATTTACTACAAAGTAATTATTTTCTCAGAACATACACAAGTGTACGAATTAAAAAAAAAAAAGTTTTGATAGAATCCTAACCAGTAAAATACTTCATATTTTGTGGAACGAAGTAGACTTGCTGGGTTTAACTTTCAAACTGAGTTTAAACTTTGTGGTAATGATGTTATTTTCTTTGGCTAAATTTATTGAAAATGCTTTGGAATTTGTCAGAAACCAGCCATAATTATTACTGACTGTTGTATGGAATCGATTTACTACAACACAAAAATACCAGCTGTTACAGTATGTCCTGAGAGAGATTACTGAATATTCTCAAATTGAAGTTCAATCCATCTTTCCATAAAAAGAGAAAAACCTGAACGCCAGGAACATAACAGCCGTATCAAGTGCACCTGAAGCATTTACAATACCCAATAGAACTATTACAACCTTCCTTTAAAAAGGCTTATTTTTGAAATTTCATTATTCCAGTTGTACCTTGCTTCTATATATCACACTGTATCAGGTTCCTCTGGCATCGATCATGTGGAAACAGTGAAATATGTGGAAGTCTGTGATCTTACAACGTTCAAATTTCTGCCCGCCCTGAGTAACCCTCAATGCTCCCGTGGCACTCATGACATCTAGTGGTCATCTATAGCAGTGCACATGATTGGAGCAGCAAATTTTTTTTTTTTTAGCTTTGAGTAAAGCAAAAATTGACTTAATTCCACCTGGTCAGATAGTGTCACCTGCAAAATGTTTTATTAACGTGAACACACAACATTAGTGCAGATTAACAAGAAAATCAAGTAATTTTCAAACACCTTTCCTTAATAGCCTGTCCTTTCAAAAAATAATAATTATGATCAGTAATCTATTTTACCAGATAAAAATACTATAAAATTATATTTTCAAAATCTAATATGCAAGAAGATAACACAAATTAAAAGTCTAAGAAAATCTAGAAACCAAAAATGTTGAGAATTGCTACTCTATGCCAAAGTTGCAAAGATGTCCCTTAAAAAAAGGCCAGTTAGAAAACAGGTTAGGTTTTGTGGTCCATATGGTCTCAGTCTGAACATAAATAATACTTACATGAGTATGACTCTGTTCATAGTAACTTTTATATCAAAAACAGGGGAGAGGAGCAGGTTTGAGGACCACTATTCTATGTCCTTCTATATAACTGCTAGTAACTTAGGGATCTAAAAATAGCATGCTATTTTAATTGGTGATTTAAATATTCAAAGGAAGAACCTTTAAAGACCCATTTCAATTTTTTTATGCAAAACCACATGCAAAATAACAGATATGGAATTTTTTAAGATGGCGGTTCTCAAACAAAGTCACATTCCAATGTTGGCTGTTCCAAGTATCTTAGACTCTGTCACTATACACAAGAATTTTAAAATAGGCTTACAACTGGCAAAGTGTTAGAACACTGTATGTAAGAAAATATGCTTTCTATAGGCCAAAAAAAAAAAACTCCTAGCTTTCACGAAAAAAGGAACAATTATGAAAGATGAAAATGTCCTACATTTTACAAACTCAACAGGCTGCAATTATTATATAATGTAAAACCAACATATGTCCTTTCCACACATGGAAAGCGAAACACCAAAGCAACAGAAAAGACGAATCCTGCTGAAAGGATCCTATAAAACTGTAAAGACTTAAGAGAGGAAACAAGAGAACATACTGGTTTATAATCCCCAGGTTAAAAGGTGCAGGCTTTAAGGATGCTAGGCAAGTTGCCCGGGGGTCCCGGCAGGGGTATTGGCCTCATCCAGACAGCGCTCTGGGGAAGGCACGCAATGCCACACTCACCACTCATCTGCGCCTTCTCAGGAAGCACAGATGTAATGAATGAACTGGACCTCGCAGACAATGACCTCACTGCAGACTCCCCAAACCATCTACAACAATTAGCGCACCACAACTCCAGGGTTTTTTTCTCAGACTCTCCATAAGCAAAACCAGTGTTCACAGCATGGTACACATCCCCCTCTGCACAGAGGAATACTTCTTCCCTGATCATAACCTTTTTTCTTTACATTTTCTATCCCCTACTATTAAAAAATCCTGGATATGTCATCAAGATCAGACCATTCATCTGTTGGTAGTGGTCGGTGGGTTTGTTTGTTTGTTTGTGTGTGTGTTTTCTTTTTTTGCTTTGTGGCTCTTTCCTCTAATTCCTGTGGATAGGGGAGAGCAATGCAACTTCGTTATATTTTCCTTGACTAATTCTCAATCCCAGAGCCATCTTTGCATTCCACTGGCATTCCCTCAGGTCCTTGCTTTGGAGTAACCAATCTTGTAATCATATTTTGTAATTAACTACATTATACCAATGTAATTTTATATTTTCATTCAACTTATATCCTCCACTAGGTGCCTTGAGAATGGAACTCATATCATCATAAGTCTCTAAAAACTATGTCATGGTCCCTATTTAGAAGTATGGTTAAATGTGAACTCCAACTTTCGAGAAGCTCTTTCTCTTCTGCGTAAGAGTAGCCTCATTATTTTACTTATGCAGAGACAACCCCAACCCAATCACAACAGCACATATTTTGAAATCAGACAGACCTGAGACCACATCCCCCTCTGTCTCACTGGCTCTGTGATCCTGGCCAAACTACTTAATGAAATGAGATTAAACGAAATGACAAAAACAAAACATCTAACCCATACAGTACCCAAGCAGCAGATGACAGCTTTTATGAACACTTCAGTCCTATTTTCATCACTTTTTCACTTCCTCTAATCTAGCAAACTTTTAGCAGTCCTATAATAAAAAGAATACATGCTTTGGTTGGAGAAAGACCAGCGTTTAAAATATGATTTTAACCACTTACTACACGCACAATTTATAAGGTATGAGACCTTAGGGAACCACATAAAACAAAAACAACAAAAAATAATAATAACGATAATGTTCAGGATAGCTGAACATAATTTTGGAGACACAGGTTGACAACTCAACATGCATTGTTTCATCTAACCCCCGCAGTAATCCTATTACATAAGCACTATTATTTCATGTTATAGACAGATGAGGAAACTGAATTTTAAGTGATGTGTCTAAACTCTCAGCCTGAAGGGATTCTAATGTTGGTACGCAGGAGTTCAATGTTTACAATGTTAACCATGCTACACAATGCAACCTCTTAACTACCATTTAACCTCCCTCCATCAGTTTTCTCAGCTGTCAAATGGAAATAGTATCTACGTCTCGTTTACTTCTTCTGCTGGATAAATGAAATAACATATTCAAAGCTCTGGGAACACACAGATGTTCAAATATTATCTCTCCTTTCCCTCAACCTTTGCCTCAATATCCTTGTACTTTATTCTGCTATTTACAAATCAGAACACCGCCCGCTTCACATCCACATCTTCTAACTGGTTCTTTTACCTAGTCAACTTACATTGTGCCTTCTCTGATACTTTCGAAGTATCAGGTAGTGATGTTCAGAAAACCATATTCTCAGCCTTCAACACACTGATCACCAAAACTCAGATCTAGAACACAAATATAAAATCCACAACCTGTAAAAACCACAGATATTTCTAAAATCGACAGTACTATCTTGCATGACAGCCAGGAATACTGTCCCTCTACATTTTATACAATTATTGTAACTAAGAGTCTTTAAGAAGCTCAAAAACAACTCAAACTCTATTAAAATGTCACCACAGCATTACCCACAATTGATGGTTATTTCAAAAATATCTGAGAGATCTAAAAATAAATCAGCCAACAAAGCAAGTTTTATTAAAATTATATCTCACTTCCTATTCAAATTAACATGACAAAAATAGAATAAATCTCTTATTTAAAAGTCACATAACATTAAATTTTAATAGAATTACCAAAAATACAGCCCTTCACCAATAAAATCTCTTACTGTAATGCAGTTCTGATTATTGTGCAGGCATAGTAAAACAGCAGGTGAAATATCCTAGCAATGACTGGAGTTAAAAATAAAATGTGGGCCAGGTGCAGTGGTTTATGCCTAAAGGAGGCTGAGGCAGGAGGATCACTTGAGGTCAGGAGTTCAAGACCAACCTAAGCAACACAGTATAAGACACTTGTCTCTACCAAAAATAAAAAAAAAAATTTTTAAAAGCTAATTGGGATGCTGAAGCAGGAAAATCACTTCAGCCTAGTGGTTTGAGGGGTCTGAGGTTTCAGTGAGCTGGAATCATGGCCCCTGTAATACACCCGGAGCAGCAGAGAGAGATCCTATCTCAAAATAAAAACAAACCCTCTAAACGTGTAAAGGGAGTGATGTCAGCAAGACAGGAATGGAAAGCTCCAGGCCCTCATTCTCCCGTGAAGAGACTGACTTACAAGTAACGCGAAGACTAAACTGTCTCTGTAAGAACTCCAGAAACTACTGAAATGTTCAGCATCCAGGAAAGCAGAAGCCAAAGGAGCCACACTGAAGCAGATGGGAAAGCTCATTGCCTTTTGCCCACCTCAGCTCTTCCCCTTTCCCAGTGTAATATTAGGAGGAAGAAGCCCAACTCCCAGCTTCTCCCTCAAGAGGGAAGGAGAAGAAGGGAATGTACATCCAACGATCTGGACAGTTGTGAGGCTGCCTGGGGGACTGACGTAGAGCATTAATGGGAGGAAGGCATAATCCAGATGCCAGATTGGGGGACAGTGAGGACAGAGGAGGGTGTGAGAGCCTGTTACCGCATCAGGGAGTCTACAGTACTGTGGAAAGATGCCACAGAGAAGAAGAGATTACCATGTGACTTCCGAGAAGAAAACAAGAGCAACTCTCATTAATTTAGAAATTATATACACAATCCCAGAGATGATGGATTCCCAGG
This sequence comes from Nycticebus coucang, assembly GCF_027406575.1. Classification (NCBI taxonomy): domain Eukaryota; kingdom Metazoa; phylum Chordata; class Mammalia; order Primates; family Lorisidae; genus Nycticebus; species Nycticebus coucang. Next base: position 46,969,856 of record NC_069799.1, on the reverse strand, counting down.
CAGGATTTGACAGGTCTACAGAATCTCTATCTGGGGTGAACTGAGGAAGGTGTTCTTTTTTACACAAAGACTGGGGAGATGGCTGTCTTTTCAAAAGTTCAAATCTCAGCAAAAGAACACAAAGCATCAAAGAAACAGGGAAACATAGCCCAATCAATAGAGCAAAATAAAGCAGGAGAAATCGGCCCTAAAGGAAAGGAGATCTATGGATCATCTCACAAAGAATTCTAAATTAATCATCTTAAATATGCTCATCTTAAGTGAGCTAAAATAAAACACAAACAGACAACTAAACAAAAACAAAACGAGAGATGAACAAAGTAACAATAGCAATAAAGAAATAGAAACTATTAAAACAAACTGTGGAGCTTAAAACCACAATAATTTAATTATAAAATTCACAAGAGGGACTTAACAGCAGACATCATAAAACATACATACACACACACAAAAAAAAAATCAGTGATCTAAAAGACAGATCATGTGACATTATCAAGTCAGAGGAGGAAAGGCTAAAAAGAATAAAGAACCTCATGGGACACAATGGAGCAGAGTGATATATGTGTTAGGGGAGTCCAAAAAGAAGAAAGGGACAGAGTTTATTTGAAGAAATTATGGCAAAAAATTCCCCAAATTTCAAGGGAAAAAATGAACATACAAATTCAAGAAGCTCAACAAATTCTAAGTAGAATAAATTCAAAGAGACTCACACTGAGACACATTATAATCAAACTGTCAAAAGTCACAGAGAATCTTGAAAACAGCAAAAGAAAAGTGACTCATCAGGTGCGATGGAGCTTCCACAGATTATCAGTGGATTTCTCAGCAGAAACCTTACAGGTTGGAAGGCAAGGGGATGATATAGTCAAAAGGGTGAATGGGAAAAAAAAAAACAAAAAAAACTGCCAACCAAGAAGACTGAATCTGATAAAACTATCCTTCAAATGAAGGTGAAATGAAGGCTTTCCCTGATAAACAAAAACGGCGAGAGTTAGTTGCCACTAGACCTATCCTATAAGAAACGCTGAAAGGAGGCCTTCAAGTCAAAAGTCAAGACACTGGATAATAACATGAAAAAAATTACAATAATAAATTTTGTTATGTTTTTGCCACAATTTTAAAAAATGAGTATAACTCCTTCAAGACAGGCTAAGGAAAAGTGAAATAAAATGCCAACAAAGTAATGGTAACTCTAACAGTTGCCAAAAAATCTAGTAACTCTCAGAGATAGAAAGAAAATAATTCTGACAACAAGCAACTGATTTACAGAATTGGTGTAAGTATAAGACAGCCTTTACAGTACAGCATGTACTACACATAGCAGTCCTGAAACTCAAGTATGAAATATATAAATCACTGTTGTATTTAAACTCACACTTTGTCAGAGGAGAAAACCTAATACTAAGTGATTATGCTATAAATTTTGGCTATAATGAATAGTTTTAACCATCACTACCCATTATGAATGACAACCCAATTGCTATACCAAAGTATGTAATGTAAGGAACCACGTCCATTTATTTTGGAAATGTTTCTAATTGTGGTTACATGATGGTGCTACGTAATAATATTTCTACTTCTCCCTTCCAGGCACAGGCGAGGATTGCATGTCCTCATCCCCGTGAGGTTACTTGAGGTCTTACAGCTTGCCCCGGCCAATACAGTGAAAGTGATAGTTTTCACTTCTAGAAAGCTGCACTTAAGAGCCAGTGGAGGTTCCTATATCCTCCCTTCCCAAGCTGTCTAATGTTCTGGATAATGGCACTTCCATCAGTTTGGGCCCTTGACATGGAGCAGAGCACAGCACCAACATGTGATGAATATCCGTTACGTACAGCATGAACAAGGGATAGACATTGGTTGTTGGGGTTGTTTACTACTCAAACACTCTAGCCCACTGCAACTGATATACTGTTTACTGGCAAAAACCAACAGTATGATTTTTAATGACATACATCATTTACTCTAAGTACTTACATTGTTATTTCCTGGGTAAAAATTAACATTATGGAGTCCAACACGATAGTTCCTAAAAATTTGGTCTACTAGAAACATCTGTAATAAATCTGGATATTTATAAACAGGATTCCAACTGTTTACTGATTTGACAACAGAAATCATGCAAGTTGTCTAGTTTTGTCAGTCTTCTGGGCCCTTCATCATAGAGATCAAAAAGTACATTTTCCAAAATTCAATTATTGTTGGTAAAATACAAAGTAGGTCATAATATCAAAGTCAACTTTAGGATTTTCAAATTAAGGACAGCACTTAAAGAGTTAAATTATATGTAATACACAATGGTTGTGTTAAAGCATATTGATATATATACATTTTTGAAGCTATCATTTTCTTGTACTAATAAAAGAAAATATGTACTCCAAAAGCACTGTTCATATGTAATGTAACACAAAAGCATTAAACAATCTCACACTAAGTTAGGTTGATGGTCCATCTTCCCCCATGGTGGTCTATCTTCACACCACTACAGGAAATCTACAGTTCCCTGCATACAAGTCTATACCCATGGTTCCTATCTTCTAACATAACTTGTCCATTTTCATGATTTTCGAAGCCAAGAACAAACTGAGATAAGCCCTTCAAATAACAATTCAAAATCTAACATTAGGCTTGGCGCCTGTGGCTCAAGCGACTAGGGCACCAGCCACATACACCTGAGCTGGTGGGTTTGAATCCAGCCTGGCCGCCAAACAACAATGATGGCTGCAACCAAGAAACAGCCAGGCATTATGGTGGGCACCTGTAGTCCCAGCTACTTGGGAGGTGAGGCAAGAGAATCGCCTGAGCCCAGGAGTTGGAGGTTGCTGTGAGCTGTGATGCCACAGCACTCTACCCAGGACAACAGCTTGAGGGTCTGTCTCTAAAAAAAAAAAAACAAAACCAACTAACACTATATTGTGGGGAAAACCAGTGACTCCTGTATTAACTAGAAGAGAATGTATTCTGCATTGGACTTTTATGTATTAAATAGTAGAGAATCTCCCATTTGAAGCCAGTTGCATCCAAAAGAAACTTTAAGAAGTAAAGTTTGGTTCATGGCTCATATATATTTTAACGTTATTTTCTTCACTAAACTCAATATTTAAACTTCAGTCATATCAGTTGCTGGAATAGGCTTTGTAAATGTTTAATTCACGTGTCATAGCTCTGAACAGGAATGTTTTAGTTTCCAGGATAAAACGAACGAATAGAAAAGGGAAGAGTTAACATTTCCAAAGTTTTATGTGAAAATGGAACAAAAAGCAAGTTACTATGGAAGGTAACGAGCCAGTCACTGTCTGGAAACCCTGGGAAATGTTTACATAAAAGAACGGTTCACAAGACTGCACAACCTCTTAGTGAAACAGTAGACATACTCTCTTATACTTACAAGCGCTGAAATGGTATCTGATAAGGAGAAACCACTTTATGATCAATTTCATGTCAAGAAATGACCGGGGGAAAAAGGAAATGCATGTTGGGCCAGAAAAAAAATTCAAAGACCATATGGAAGTCACCTCCCATTCATACATCGCCGGGGGAGACATGTTGACACAGGGTAAATGGTACAAACTCTGAACAAGAGGCTTTGCCACAATGACGCAGCTGAAGGGGTTCAAGTTTCCCGGGGTTTCTCCAGATGGTATCTTCCCAGTGGAGTTTCCTTGGCTCCCCTTTCTAAAAAAAAATCCACACACACCCTGATTCCCACGTACTGTTTCTTGTTTGTGCTCATCACCTTCTCATGTGCTATGTGTATTTCACTCACCTTCTCTGTCGTCCTTCCTGCTACAGCAGAATACAGTCTTTGCTACAGGACGACGTTTGGTAAACACCACACTGTGTATACAATGGTGTCCTGCAAGATTATACTGCATTTTTACTGTATCTTCCTATTTTTAGCTATGTTTAGACGCACGCTTACCACTGGGTTCCAACTGCCTACAGTAAGCAGTACAGTAACCCGTTGTACAGGTGTGCAGCTTAGCAGGGGTGGGCTGTGCCATGTAGCCCAGGTATGCAGTAGGCTGGACCACCTAAGTTGGCTGTGATGCTCATACAATGATGAAATCGTCCAAGGACACATTTTACAGAGCACATCCCTGGCGTTAAGGGATGCGAGACTGTATAAACCACAAGAGGGCAGGGACCTTTGTGTTGTTCACTGCTAAATTCCTGCTGACACGGAACAGTGCTCACCATAATAACAGACTAATAATAATAATGACAACATATATTATTTGTCAAATGAATGAATACTGGAACCCCTACCAATCTGAGCTATGGTAATATTATGTATTTTATGTTTGATATATATTGGATGCCTCTTTTTCCTGGTTCTCCTGCCCAAATGAAGAACACTGAAGTGTTTACTAGACAAAAAGCACAGTCAGCAAATTCTGAGCTAACTAGAGATACTAAAAGGTCAGGGTGGAGGCCCATCTCAGGCCCCCTTCTCCTGGAGTGAATGAACTATGTGAGTGCTGGTAAGCTGGAGGGCTGCTTGCTCTCACCACTGCACTTGGGATGGCTCACCCTTGGCCCGCTAGGCATGGCTTTCTCACATGAACCTTTGCTGAACTGGGCTGCTAGTATGCCCAAAAGGGCCGGGCCCCTCCTCTCCGTAATCAGCCCCTCTTCTCTCTGTTGGAGAAGCCTGACACGGGCCCTTTCCTCAGCCAAGAACATGTCCTCCTCAACTTTCAGTCATATTTGAAACGTTCATCTAATTTAAAAAGTGTCCTACGCTTTTTAATTGAAGTTTGAATTTAAAATTGAATAGCATTTGCGATAATATATCCGTCTCCTGAAAGTCTCAGAAGGGTCGTGGAGGGAAATGAATACATATAACCACAAACTAATGATGGCAAAATCAAGCCTTCGGGATTCTTTTCTTAGATGTAATGAAATCCATTATCTACAAGAACCTCATTTTATTTTCCTGAACATGTATCTCCTAACATCCTCTATAATTTACTCTCAAAAGCTTCAGTAGGAGTGGGGAGGGACAGAGAATATGTAGCAAAATGGATCTAAGGTGGACATTTGGGTATTCATTGTATAGGTCTTTCTAGTTTTCTGTATTAAAACTTTTAAGATAAAATGTTGTTTGAAAGCAAAACAAGGCTCGGTGCCTGTAGTTCAGCAGCTAGGGTGCCAGCCACATACACGGGAGCTGGTGGGTTCGAATCCAGCCTGGGCCTGCCAAACAACAATGACAACTACAACCAAAAAATAGCCAGGCGTTGTGGCAGGTGCCTGTAGTCCCAGCTACTTGGGAGGCTGAGGCAAGAGAATCGCTTAAGCCCAAGAGGTTGAGGTTGCTGTGATTTGAAACTCTACAGCACTCTACCAAGGGTGACCTAGTAAGACTCTGTCTCAAAAAAAAAAAAAGAAAGAAAGAAAGAAAAGAAAAACAATCTCTGTACCTCCCAGCCTCTCTCATACCTCCAAGCCACACACCTCCCTGAGGACCCCATCAGCCCCCTCAGCAAATGCAGTGATGCTCACATTGATCTGTGCCCATCTTCAACCCGTCCCACGCAACGCTGCCATCATCATCTCTCTGAGATACTTAGGTGACTGCCTGACCACTCTAAATAAAACTGGCTGATGACTCAGCTACTCCGCCAGGATAAAGTTTAAATTCCTTAAAATGAGACATGCCCTCGGTCCTTTCTCATTTCTTTCTTTGCAAAAATCACACCAACATCCTCTCTCATGTTTTCTGTAAAACAACAACCCGGAACATACGATGCTACTTCACGCATCCTGTGTGTCTGATCACTCCAGCTGCTGCTTCTAAGCATGGGTGTAATCACAGGTATGTCACCACACCGCCTACTGACACGTGTGAGCAGAAAGGACCATCGCAGCAAATGTGGGTGACAATGAAGTCCAAGCCAGAAGTTCATACATTCCCTTTTCCAAACTTGTATATGACTATTCAGCGATTCCTTTCCAAATCAGCAGAGGGTGCCATCATTTTACTTTTAAAAGGAAAATTAAAGATGTTAACAAACGCAATTTTCACAGCTCTAAAAAATGTTTCCAATAAAAATAAGAAATGGGAAAATGAAAATAAGCATCCTATATGGACATAATTTGAACAGATGTCATTTTATTTTAATTTTTAAAAGAACAACATAATGACACATCAATGTGACTGTACCCTCTGAACCAACAATTTAACTCGCAGGGAACGGAGTCTAAGAAATAATCATGCTAGCAGGCAAACAACCAGGCAATGAATGGATGAATGTATGCTACAATAGAAAAGAAAAATGTTCAAGTTCTTTTTTTTTGTATTGTTTCGGATTCATTGAGGCTACAAAGAATTAGGCCATACTGATTGCGTTTGTTAGGTAAGGTCCCCCCTACAATTGTGCCCACGCCCAAGAGGTGTGTCATACACCAGGACACCCCCCATTCCCCTTTTCTCCCCTCTCCCCTCTCCCCACTCCTCCATTCCTCTACCCCCCCACCTTATATTAGCTCATCTATTGGCTTCATATTAGAATTGAGTACATTGGATTCTTGTTTCTCCATTCTTGTGATGCTTTACTAAGAATGCGTTCTACCTCCAACCAGGTTAATACAAAAGATATAAAGTCTCCATCTTTTTTAATGGCTGAATAGTATTCCACAGTGTGTGTGTGTGTGTGTGTGTGTGTGTGTGTGTCACAGCGTGTTAATCCATTCCTGGCTTGGGGGGCATTTAGGCTGTTTCCACATTTTGGGCAATTGTAAATTGAGCTGTGATAAACAGTCTAGTGCAAATATCCTTATGATAAAAGGATTTTTTTTTCTTCTAGGTAGATGCCTAGTAATAAGATTGCAAGATCAAATGGGAGATTTGAGTTTTTTGAAGATTTTCAATTCTTCCTTCCAAAAAGGTTGAATTAGTTTGTAGTCCCTCCAATGCTCAAGCTTAATGAAAGTATCTTCACTGCAGTTACCACTTCACTCACACTAAATGTACGACTGACACATTTACAGGCATTTTCACTATACCTGTCCCAACGTAAGACTGCTCAATTTCCTATTGCCTGTGTATTCAAACCTTTGCCATTTGTTCTCACTTTTTGCCCTTCAGGGCTAAACTTCCCTAAGCTAGTTCCTGGTCCGTTTTCAGTTTTGCAATTTCAGGAAGGTGTTGACAAACAGCAGTGACCACATTTTGAGTGGGAACAACAGAACTCATATTACCTGGTACTGTCAAAATTAACTTTTTTTCATCTAGTGACTTAACTCATCCATTGGTTATAGTTATCAAATAATTATCAAATGCCCCTGGATTTGCACAATAACAGAAAATAGCAAACTATAAATGTACCTAGATTTCATTGCCCTTAAAATGAGTTCCATCAGTTCTGAGTCTGTGAGTCTACATTTTATTTAGGGGTTTACTCATGAACTTTAAGGATTCATTTAAATTGGGATGTGTCACACTCACAATATCTTCTGAAAAGAGGGCATTCTGTGTAATCTGTAATCATGGCTGGATTTCTTCCTTATCTGAGAGGAAAGAGAGATGGGATTCAAGGAGAGTGGAACCACCAGGGTACCTAGGGACTGATTCAGAGATTACTGCGAGGTATAAAAACCAGGTAGTACCAAAGCCTCCGCTGTAACACGAGGAAGCTGGCACCCACTCTCATGCATTCAGGGTCCCCATCAGGGTTCCCCATTTTCTAGATAATCTGCTACCAATCACTGTTTTCTTCTTCAGTATGTTAAACAGTCAAGAAATATGCCTGTATCTAATATCAAACAGAGGCACTGCAAGCAGGTAAGTTTTTTGTTTCCCCCCAGCTTGGCAAAATGAACTCTTAATAGTAGGAACCCAACAGACTCTTAGGACTCTTTGAAACTTGAAACTACTTAAGTAACATCAACCAGGGAATAATCTCCTGCCAATAAAAGCTTTCTTACTGACATCCGCCTCCACCAGAAACTCCCACTCCCCTAACAGCTAACGGGGGCAAGTTTGTTTCCTAGAATGGGTCTCTTCTCATCTGCATTCCTTTAAAGATTAGGATGGGTTTTGATTTTTGGTAAAAGGCAACCTGGCAAGAGAGACATAACTGTAATGCCAAGTGGAGCTGCCAGCCAAAGAGGAATGGGTGAGTTTAAGACTAGGATTACACAGTTTTAAAGGCTGCTGAGAAAGCACAAGTGTTGCCTCGACTAATGCAAAAGACAAAAGGACTTTCTAAGAGATGAGGACTCTTGACTCTTCAACAGTGTTAAGAAATGGAGCAAGGCATGACGAGTAAACTAACAGAGAAAAACAATGCATTTGTGCTACCACCATTTCAACATTGATGGTATCTGCAAATCTCATGCTGCAGAAACATATCTTCCCTTGTCATTGCATAGGCCTAGATTAAGATTTATAGTGAAAAATCCTCGGGCAGCACCTGTGGCTCAGTGAGTAGGGCGCCAGCCCCATATGCTGAGGGTGGCGGGTTCAAACCCAGCCCCGGCCAAACTGCAACAAAAAATGGCCGAGCGTTGTGGTGGGCGCCTGTAGTCCCAGCTACTCGGGAGGCTGAGGCAAGAGAATCGCCTAAGCCCAGTGGCTGGAGGTTGCTGTGAGCTGTGACACCATGGCACACTACCGAGGGCAATAAAGTAAGACTCTATCTCTAAAAAAGAAAAGAAAAATCCTCTTCCTTAGTTTTTGCACATTACACAAAGTGAATCAACTAGTTATGTCTACTTGATTGCTGGGGCCACCATTTACCAATGATTAAAAAGAGATACTTAACGTTTTATCTACTCTTGCGTGAATTATCTTCAATTTCACCATAATCTCTTTGAATTAAAAAAAAAGTGACAATTCCTCAAAAATACTCTTCTTACTCTCCCCTAACCCTTTTGAGAACATTTCTAAAACCACTAATTTCATAAACTAGCCAAGATTTCTAAGGGGGAAAAAAACCCACAGCTACACAATTTCTAAAAATCTTGCTAAATGTTGAAGTGTCTTTTAGTCCACTAAAGACACTTTAGTGGACTAAAAGTGTTTCTTTGTCCTAATCCCCGAAGAGCAAATTGCTATGGAAAAGAAAGAAGAAAGAAAAATCCTCAATACAATAAAAGGTTATCATCCCAGCAAGCATTATTGTAGCAAACGTTTTGATGAGAGAGGGATTACCTGAAACCACTGGGCTTGGGCTCTGAAGTACTAATTTGGGTGAGGTCTGGCAAATGCAACTCTCCAAACAGTACTGAGTCATCCTGAGTTAACAGCTTGATCTTCCTTTTTGTTTTTATTATCAAGGATTCTAAGATTTGCTATCCCTTAAATCCTAAATAGGGAGAGGTAATCTAATTACTTAAAACCTACCCAACAAAATTGTCCTAATTGTAAATTGTAAGGATTACAGAGATGTCTAAAACAGATTTATCTTGAAATGGAGACTTGGGCAGGTTATATACAACTGAGTAATCATGCTATCTACACTCTAATGGCATCTCACAATCCCAAGGCTACAGAGGGTGGAGGGGAAAACAAGGTGAAACCTGCCATCTCACTCACCTCCGGTGAAGTGCTGGCTTCAGATCAAGTGGGCCTGCCCAAACACACAAACAACCTAATGACGACCTCAGGGAGACCAGACAGATCTCTGCAATGTGGGAGCCCGAACAACATTAAGAGCAAATCTACTAAGGCCCCACGTGTACATAATCGCTGTGTCTTGTAGAGGGGAACACCATTCTATGATGGCACAGGGGTGTCCAGTAGGAAGCTGTACTCAAATTATTAAGTGCAAATCTGTTACAAAATGGAGATTCTTGAAATTTTTAGCATTTTCTCCCTTTTGTTCTCCACCTTTTTTAACCTCATGCTAATAGAAAGCAAAGATACTTGGGAGCAGAGAGAGGAAGCACAGAAAAGGGACAGGAATTCATGGTTTTCTTAATTCTACAAATTGATTACTGATTTTTTTTCCCCCAATTTTAAGGAATTAACAAAATCCCAATCGCAGAGCTCAATGGAGTAAGCATCTGGTTCTGTGAATGACCTCGGATTTGTGGAATGAACAACTCTGAATATTGCCAGGAGTCATTAGTGGTTAATCCTGAAGTTTGTAGAGAAACACAGAGGGGAGAAGAGAAGAGGGGAGAGATCATAAATGTGGTCTTCAAGTACAAGTAAGTTTCCTTCTACTTAATCTTTTTTATTGTTTGAGACAGAGTCTCACTCTGTTGCCCTGAGGTTCAGTGCTGTGGTGTCATAGCTCACAGCAACTTCAAATTCTTGGGCTCAAGAGATCCTCTCCCCTCGGCCTCCAGCATAGCTGGGACTACAGGTGCCCACCTCAATGCCCATTTTTAGTAGAAATGGGGTCTTGCTCTTGGTCAGACTGGTCTCCAACTACTGAGCTCAAGTAATCCGCCCTCCAGTGTACACAGCATTTTTTTTTTTTTTTGAGACAAAGTCTCACTTTGTCACCCTCGATAGAATACCGTGCTGTCATAGCTCACAGCAACCTCAAACTCTTGGGGTCAAGCAATCCTCTTCCCTCAGCCTCCTGAGTATCTTGGACTACATATGCCCACCACAATGCATGGCTAGTTTTTCTATTTTTAGCAGAGATGGGATCTTGCTCTTGTGCAGACGGGTCTCGAACTCCCGAGCTCAAGCAATCCACCCACCTTGGCCTCCAAGAGTGCTAGGATTACAGATGTGAGCCACCACACCCAGCCACTTTGCTTCTTTTTAGATAAATGTAATACCACCCTATATAAATCATCCTTCCAAGTTTATGAAAGACCCTAAAAATACTACTATCTGGGGAGAGAGAGGCACATGGCCAATGTTCCTTGCTATGACGATCAGAACTGTGCCTACCTAAGGTCAATAGGACACCAGAACTATAAAGGGGGAAATTCTGAAACATGGAACTTGGGAGAGGGTATATATAGTTGGGGGAGACCTTGAGGCCAGCCCATACTTAGGGAATGCTAATGTTAAAAGAACTATCTTAGCAACTATTTATAAATTCTATTTGTAAATAAAGTAAATGTTTATGGCATTCTCACAAATACATCAGTGTCAATCCCTTTTTCTACTTGTTAATTAACATATGCTTAATTACCTAAAAAGAAGCCAATCATTTCCAATGGAAATTCTTCCCATTCCAGTCTCCTTGGCTCTCCATAAATGAACATACTCCCTGTGTCTAGTTATTAGCTAATGATCTTGAAGCAGTTGAACAAATTTTCCTTACACCTACGGGTAACTATAAATGGTTCTTTCCTTCAATCACCTGTCAAGATAGCAAAACTAAACGTGTATTTTAAAAAAATAGTAGATAACATATTTAACTATGTTCTAACCAAAAATTATCTTTCTTCTGGTATAATTCAAAATGAAAGTGAAAAAGCTGTTTGCTGCATGATATGTTTCCACTCAGTGTGAGATTTATTTTATGTCTAATTCCTGTTAGAGAAAGAATGTAAACGGTTTTTCCACGTATAAGAGGCGTATCCAAAATTAACACTATAAAGATTATTCTTTAATTAGCCTACCAAACGAAATTAGTCTTCTTAAGGCAACCCAGCAAATCACAATACAAAGGCAGATGGATACCCGAATCTAATCAATTTTCTTTAATCTTGCAAATAAGAAAAATGGTTCTTTGTCTACTTTCTCTCAAAAGCTCCCTGTCCAGAATTAGCCTTTTCAGCAGTAATAAGGATGTCCGCCCATCAGCAAATGCAGATAAGACACACAGGTGAGAGAACAAAGAACTGGCTGTGAACTTTCCTTTTTAGCAAGGTGAGTGCAAGTCACTGGCTGGGGCTCACACTCGATGGAGCTTACCACAAATGTGTCACCCAACAAGCACGGTGCGGCTTTGCATGCTACTGGTCAGTGCTTCTTATAGTGAAATGAGTGAAAGACCAGATGTGGGGCACCACTGCACTTCCATTAGGATTTAAGTAAGGCTAACCACTGTCCCTGTCATCATATCCTAAAATCAGTCACCATAGGAACACCAGTACTGATCCAACGTCGACAGCACCTCCATCCTCCTCCTCACCTCCTGAGCAGCATGGCTTTCTGCATCCAGTGACCCTTGAGCATACCAAGTGTGGGTATCAGAAACAGTTCAATGACAAGGATGTGGGACACCCTCCAAATTATTGATCAAAACGAGTCATACGATACCATAATACATAAGCTACTCTGCCCCAAGAGACTGGTCTGTGTTACTTTCTGTCTTCTCCATTTATAATTTTCAGCTGAACTAGTAAATTATGGTAAAACTAACAGTATAGCTTTAAAAAAAAAAAGCATAATGCAATAAGCTAGGTCCACACTACCAAAGGTCCTAAATCAGGCACTTTAAAAGGTTGTCATTCATGCCAGGCAGGGTGGCTCATACCGTAATCCCCACACTTTGGGAGGCCAAGGCAGGAGGAATTGCTTGAGGCTAGAGTTTGAGACCAGCCTGGCCAAGACAGTGAGACCCCATCTCTACAAAATATTTAAGAAATTAACCAGGCATTATGGTGCGTATCTATAGTTACAGCTACTCAGGAGGCTGAGGCAAGAGGATCCCTTGAGCCAAGGAGCTCAAGGCTGCAGTGATCTATGACCACAGCACTGCACTCCGTCCTGTTGATAAAGTGAGACCCTGTCTCCTAAAAAAAAAAAAAAGATTATCATTCATGTTTTAGGTTACTATATAAGTTTCATAAATAACACTCTAGTATAAATGGCCTTTGGCCCTTTAGGAGCCACAGAAATTATTTATTCTGATGGACCCTCTCTGTCCTCAGAAACATTATCAGATTACACAAAAGCTGTACCTATGCTGCTGTTCTAAACATGTTATATACCCAGCTCAAGAACTCTTGCTTTCATGGGAGAGGTCTAATTCAAAGCTAATGCTTACATTTGAAAAGAAACACACTGATTCTGATTGTCCAGGCTGCCTAAGTACCTGATCACATATAAGTCAGATGCACCTACGAGATAAAGAAAATCCAAAACTCTCTGCAGTCATGTATTCAAATGGCTTTGCCAGAGGGAGGGTGGGGTCACAAGGTACTGAAACTGTGCTGCACAGTTCTTCAAATAAACATTCAGAAATCGGCAAGTATTCACGTTAACTAAAAAGGGGTAGGATGCTATGGAAGAGAAACACCCCAACAGTGTCCTTGTACCTCAATCCACCAACTGCCAGGAGGACCTTAAAAGAACTACACAGCTACATTTTTCCAGTTAACTTGGCTCATGAGACATATACAGGAGGCATTTAAAATCAACACTGAAGTGTTTCTTCTTGGGCTGTGAAGCACGACCAAGCAGGAGGGAGCTTGGAGCTGGCCCCTCACCTGCAGGCAGGAAAAGACAGCAGGGGAAGGGCGGAGAGCAGAGGGCTGGCTCAGCTCCCAAGCAGATGCAGGAGCGACATCAGAAAGCAAAACATCCCACAAATGTGGGAAACTCAGTCCCCAGGCAGGCGATGGCAGGTACTGGAATTTTCAAGAGCAGGTAAGAGGCAGCAGTCCAGGGAGGGAGGTGTTCACCAGCCAGGAAGGCAGTCCCACGGAGGCCCTGGCTCTGGACTCAGTGCACAGGCAGACTTCCATCCCCAGGAGAGAAGGTTTGAAAACAGACAAGGATGCAAGAACCAGACCAGAGCCAGGGCTAGTGGTCAACAAAGTGCAATGCAGGAAGCCAAGTGGTCAGCCCTGAGACCCCCAGATTCCCCAGGGCAAGGCGATGCTTGACAGGAGACCTGGCCGCGTAAGGGCACCGTGCTGAACTTCAGCCTTCTCGGTGTCTGCCAGCACCCGTGGATTAGAGTAGAGATAAACACAACACACACCAACCCTGGCCTCGGGGGGGTTTGTGTTTTGTTTTGTTCTTTTCCATAAAATATAAGTTCAAGCTATCAAAGTACAGAGAATCTGATGGAAAAGACCAAGAATTAATTTACATCGTCTCCCAACAGCTTGAGCAAACATATGGAAGTGGGAAGCACAGACATGTTAAGGCAACTGTTTATTACAGTTGGGGTAAAATAAAAGGTAAGTGTTGGAATAAAAGTGGGAGATAAGATTAGAAACGAACAATCACGAATGTGCCAGCCTAAGGAGTTTGTAAGGGGCAGGGGAGGCCTGTATAGAAGGAAGGTGACCAGAACTATGTCACAGAAGATTAATTGACCAGCAACATCCCAGAAGCCAAGGAAGAGAAGAAGCATCATTTTCACCGCCAAACGCTACTGACAATGAGAAATATAAAATCATTCTGGGAGACTGAGGCAGGAGGATTGCTTGAGGTCAAGAGTTTAAGGCCAGCCTAAGCAAGAGACCCCATTTCTACTATTTTCTATTTCTAAAAATAGAAAAAACTTAGCTGGGCATACATAGCAGGCACCTGTAGCCCTAGCTACTTGGGAGGCTGAGGCAGGAGGATGGCTCAAGCCCAGGAGCTTGAGGCTGCTCTGAGCGAGGCTGAACCACTGTACTCTCACTTGGGTGACACCGTGAGCCTCTGCCTCAAAATAAATAAATAGAAATAAAAATAGTAACTAGAAGGCATCCTCTCTACCAATTTTACTAGAGTGGAGATTGTAGGGTAAGTGGGTCAGCTGGTAGAACCAAGTTGGAAGACAGAACAGACTCAGTTCTGTTCTGAAGAATCTGTGGATTAGAAGAGGCCAAAAGATAGTTCCCTGGGTTCCCAACAGGGGTACTGTGTTGTTGTTATTATTTTTAAAAACAGGCAGACCTAAGCCAATAGATTAAAGATGCAAGAAATGAAACTGAATAAATGATAAATAAAAAATGTTGAAAGGGACAGAATTACATGTTCAGCTCATATCAAAATGCCTATATATTCCACTTTGAATCTTCTTTCTAATGGATAGTATCTCAGTATGAAATCTCTATAAATTATTCAATGTTGCTAACATGTCTGGTACATTTTCAACAATTAAAAAATACATATAGTTTTTTTAACTTTATCAAGTCAATGAATACATTATGACACAAACTATGCTTTTTTATTGAAATCTAATAAGCAGAGAGTGGGAGAGAAAAAAAATGGGTTTTAGGATCACCCAGAACTAGGATTGAATAGGATTTTTAACATAGATAGGACCGCACCATTGCTGAAATACTTACAAGTACAAGTACCTCGGTGCTAAGGGATTTACGAGACTTTCTCACCTGACCTTGAGGACGGTCTGCTCAATTTAGAGGTTCAACAACTTGACTGAGTCAATGAAGAAAGAGGAAGCACAGGGATCTGAACTTGAGTTTGACTTCCATTCTCAAATTGTACTGTCAAGCTCTGTGACCTCTAACTCTTCCGAGTTTCACATCCTCTTAATACTTGCTTTATAGTTTTGCCATGAAGAAGGTTAAAAAAAAAAGGAATACTGTATGTAGGTAACACTTGACGCAGGGGAGATCCTCAGTCCGGGCTGGTTTCTTTCTCTCCTTCCTCTGTTTCATTTCAGTAATCACTTCCCTCACAGCTTTGTCTCTCCACTCTAGGGCACTGCCTCTTCTGTGTCCCCCAGACACCATGTGTTTACGCCTAACAGCAGTAGGACCCCACGTTGTAATTGTTAGTTTACTCAGGAACAAGGCCCTTGCCCATCTTTTGCTTTGTGTCCCTGGTTTACAGTGTATGTGACATGTACTAAGCATTCAATAAATGTTTCTTGTTTCAACAAATTCTGGTTAACATTTAGTTCTGTTCATTTAAGTTGCCTCTAAGGTGGACACTAGGCCTACCCAACATAGTTCCAGATTGCAACTATATAGTCTGCTCTAGGCATTTGTTCAGAGGCCAGCAAACTACAGCAAGTTGGCCTGCCACTTGTTTGTATAAATAAAGTTTTATTGGAACACAGCCATGTTCATTTATTTAAATATGGCAGCATTGAGTACTTGTAACAGACTACAAGGCCTGCAAAACTTAATATAGAAGTTATCTGGCCCTTTACAGAAAACACGTGCTGACCTCTGCCTTAGTTAGATCTATTCAGTGGATCAACAAATACTGGAATATTTACTATGAGGCAGTCACCGCCTTTATGAGCTGGGTGAACTGTGGTGAACAAAACAGGCACAGCCCTGGCCTTCAGAGAGCTTACAGTCTAGCAAGCAAAAAAGATAAAACACTCAAGTAGTCAAATAAATACTACAGGTGAGCATCCCTAATCCAAAACTCCAAAATCTAAAACCTTTCGAGCGCTGACAGGATGCTCAAAGGAAATGTTCACGGGAGCATTTCAGATTTTGGATTTCTGGATTAGGGATGCTCAACTGGTATAACACAAATATTCCAAAATTCACAAAAATATGGAATCCAAAATGCTTCCAGTCCCAAGCATTTCAGATAAGGGATACTCGGCTATACCGAACGTGGAAAACACATAAAGGAAAGGCAGATATAATACTATTTGAAAAAATGAGGAGTGCGAGCGGAGAAGATGCGTACTTTATCTTGGATAAAAGGGGAAGTTTCTCTAAGAAGGTGCAATCAAATGAGACCTGAATCATTTAGGGGACAGGGAACAGCCATGAGTGAGAGAAGGGCATCTGGCAGAAAGTCCAGTAAGACCTTAGGGTATAAGAGGAAAAAAAGACCCAATAGACTCCAAAGAAGATAGGCTAGAACATAATGAGCCAGAGAAATGAGGAGGGAAACAGGCAGGAGCTACTCACGCAGCACCTCATAAGCCATCTTAAAATCTGAATATAAATGTTTAAATTTCTACAAAACATTTTTATCATAAAGACAATGGGGAAAGTTTAGGGGCTAATATTTCATACTCACAAAACGATTCTTTCTTCAAGAATATTAATAATAGGGACTCTCCCTCACAAATACAAACATGGTAACCTAATTGCCTGTCCCCTCACATTAATCAGAAATAAAAAAAGAAATAAATAAGTAAATTTTAAAAATGTAAAAGAATATTAATAATAGAACAATAGCAAACAAATCCACCTCTAATTATATTACCTTTTGCTCAAGAATGAGGACTTTCTTTTCTCCTAACTACCTGTACTGCCTTAAACATTTGCTTATCTTTCTCCCTCTGGATTAGGAGGAATACACCAGGGAGCCTCTCAAACAAATCATCAGCTGCAAAGACAACAATGTTTCCCTAGCTCTAGACTGATAGGTCTTTATAATGGCAATGCAAAAAACTGTTCCCTAACTAACAAATCATATTATATCTAATCTGCATAATGAAACACAAAAGCAATGTTTCCATTCAGGTACTATTTGACTATAGAAGGGTAATATGACATAAGGAACTGGTGTATAAAAATCAGATTTGTTACAAATAAGCTACTGAAGTTTTTTGATTTAATCTTTTGTAAATAAAAATCAAGATTTTCTCAATAACAAATTTAAAAAGCTAATAATAGTATTACTAACAAAAAAAAACTGCTCTAACTCCTCATCCATATAGGATTTTCTCAATAACATTTTCTCAATAACAAATTTAAAAAGCTAATAATAGTATCACTAACAAAAAAGCTAATAATAGCATTACTAACAAAAAAAAACTGCTCTAAACTCCTCATCCATATAAGCTCATTCACTCTTCATAACTATCCTGTAAAACAAGGAATATTATTTTTATTATTTTTTAATTGATTTTATTTAGTTTTCAAAGACAGGGTCTTGCTCTGTCACGCAGGGTGCGATCATAGCTCTCTTCAACCCCAAACTCCAGGCCTCAAGGGATTCTCCTGCCTCAGCCTCCTGGGTAGCTGGGACGAAAACTGCATGCCACAACACCAGGCTAATTTTTGTGTGTTTATTTTCATTGTTGTAAAAACAGAGTCTCTATTGACTAAGCTGGTCTAGAACTCCTAGCTTCAAGTGATCCTCCTGCCTCAGGCTCCCAAAGTGCAGGAATTGTGGGTGGCCTGTATCTCTATTTTATAGATACAAACATTTAGGCACAGATGGGTTAAGTAACTTGCCCAAGATAACCCAGTCCAAGGTCTTGACCACTAGGCACAGCTCCTCCCAATAATGACATCATTCTTGTTGATTTGCATTCCAGGGTGCTTTCCTAAGGGGTGGAATTTCAGTGAGTTTCGGTTAGTACATTCTTGCAAGCATGATTTTATTCTAATGAACTTAATTTATCTGTGCCGCAAGAACTTTCAGACACTACCATAAAAGAAGCCAACCCATCACCATTCTTAATGGCCTCCCACATAAAATCATTAATTAGCCAGAGAGCTTGGTCTCCAAAATTTGAATATCTTAAACATGAAATTAACAAGTAGTAGTTCGAGCTACATAAAATCAGATCATTTGCCTTCAAACTTAATTTAGAAGGCTTAAGATCAGGGTGTTCTAAAAGGACAGGAGAGGAGTTTGGGAGACTCAAGTTGGAGTCTGAATCCCAGTTTTGTTGGTGCTCTCAGTAACAGCCATATGGCCAGAACCTATCCTAGACTCCTCCAGCCCCCAGGTTTTGTCATCTGCACAGCTTACCAGATGAAGCAGATGATTCCCAAGACCTGTTACAGCTTCTCTGCTCTACAACTTCAAGTTGGCAGATGCCACGATGCTGTGTTTGAGATGGCCCAGTGCAATGAAAAGGGTGACAAGCTTCAAGGAGGAAGAGGTATTTGAAATCACCCTTGAGGAATGTGAAGACTTGAGTGTACATAAGGATGAAGTTAAGGTACATGTGACCACTGCAGTTCCAGCCACAGGGCCTGCTTAATATGAAGGCCTTCCATCCCAGTTTCCTTAAATGTTCAGTAGGAAACGAAAGTAAAATACCTATTGTAAAAGATGTAATCAAATGTCTTTGGGGAACCTGTTGCGTTGAAGTTCACCAGATAGCTGCCATTTCTGAGGAGTTCTGAAGCATGAGAGCTCTTTCTGAAGACCAGAGTCCTTTGAAACAAGCAAAGGCTGCTTTTCCTCTAGTGACATTAAATGACATCAGAAACTCCCAGTGGGACTGCTCCAACCAACTGTTTTTTTTTTTTTTGGCTTTTTAGCACAACAGCAAGATAGAGAACTGGTGGCATTGAGGCAATTACAGGCAGAATAGTTTTACTATCTGGTCATGACCTTCAATGAGTGTGTTTTAATTGTTTTAAAGAACTATATTAATCAAAACGGTGCATGTGCATGATTCAAAAAGGCACAGAAGAGCTTACAAATGCAGTTTCTAAGCAAAAAGCATTTCAGTAAGATTTGCAAGCACCTCTCCATCTTTGTAGACGCTCAGCCTTTCTTGTTGGAAGGAGCAGAGAATCATGCAGAACATTCGAGGACAAGTGAATGTGTCCCAAGAACTGAACCCCATTTGCTTTACTGGAGAAGAAAAAATGTCAGGTGGGAGGGCCAGGGGATCTGTAACACCTTTAGGGGATTTCCAGAGAACTGTCCAACATGACCCCTGCCAGAATCACTCCAGCTAACAAGTCAGTAAAAGTGTGTTGGTATGCTAATAAAACATGATATAAGGACATGCTTGCTGATCCAGCTTGAACCAGGAGTATATTTTAAAGTATTTAGTATAATTTATGATCTATATGTCCTTTAGGCACTCCTCCCTAAATATTGCTTCTTTCAAACAAGACAGTCATAAATACTGAACGCCAGGGAACACCTGTGTGTCCTCCCCGGGAAATGTCTGCAGAGCACCTATTTGAAATTGGTAGATATATGTACAAATGCACCTGCCCTGACAAGAAGTCTAAAAGCAGTTAAGATTCCTCTATGAAAGCTGAGGAGCTTACAAGGATGCAGACCTGAATAAAAAGCCTGTTCAAGGTCAGGATTCTCCTCTGAAAACTGGAAATACTAATGGCTGATCAAGACCCAGCATTCCTAGTCTCTAGAGCAGGGGGTCCTTAAACTACAGCCCAGGACACTGATCCGGCCCTCTGGGTGTTTTTGCCACTGCTCCTGTCCTGCTGCAGTGCGCATGTGTGGAATGTGTGTGGCCCTCTCCGACTCCCCTCCTCTCAGTCTCCGGACTAACTGATTCACACTTGCATCACTTGTTACAGCTAGCAGTGACAAATATGGAACCGGACATTGACCATCTCCTTAGCCAAAAGCAGGTCCATAGTTCCCACTGAAATACTGGTAAGTTTGTTGATTTAACTTTAGTTGTTCTTCATTTCAAATATTGTATTTGTTCCCGTTTGTTTTCTTTTTAATTCAAAATAAGATAGGTGCAGTGTGCATAGGAATTTGTTCATAGTTTGTTTGTTTGTTTTTTTTTAAACTATAGTCCGGCCCTCCAACGGTGTGAGGGACAGTGAACTGGCCCCCTATTTAAAAAGTTTGAGGACCCCTGCTCTAGAGCTTGACCGTGAGTACCTAAGCCTGAAAAATACCAGGGGCAGAAAGAATCACACATCTGTGGCCAAACTAAAACATACTTCTAGGTTCATGATTTAAACCAGAGATTCTTCCTGTTACACAAACCAAGGAAAATTATTTGTATAATATACTCCAAAATGTACCATTTGCACAGGTGTGTCCAACTTGTGAAAACTCATCAAGCTACACATTTATATGTGTACTTTTCAGCATGTATTTTACTTCTACCAGTTGGATTTATATTTGTGCATATATTAAGTACACGTTTATATGTATTTATATACATATGTAAAAATATAATGAACAGAGGTAATTAACATAAGGCATCATTTATCTTCAAATAATGAAAAGAAGTGATGTACTTATGGAACTGTTATTTACAACCATTTAAAGGCTAGAAACATCTTCTAGAAAATAATTTAGTTCTAGTACCCAATTGCTGATGAAAAATCACCAGATACAGATAATTCCCTCAACTAGATTTCACCTTTTCATTAGCTAAGTTTTCATAAAGATTTGCTTCGATTTTAATTTTATATGCACTCTCACTTTTTAGAAAGTATAAAGAAAATTTTAAAAAAAGAAAGCAGACAGGAGGGAAAAAGGATATATAAACGCTGATACACAGAGACGCTGGAATAGGTGTAATTTTTTTAATTTAATACACTTACTTAAGTCTCATTCATCTGTTACTAGTCCCTGTGAAAGATAATGATTTTATGATAGACCAAGAGGAACAATCCAAAATGTCACTTTATACCATAAATAAATTAGCTGGTATTAACATCTCAAAAGGAATATGGAATTTAAAAGAAACTGTAAGAGTGTAAGTGGATGTATCCAAAATAACCAGGAAGTCCTTTCCATGTCCTACAGTATAATTACAAAAGAACTGGATCTAGAAAAAGGTCTCACAGCCTAAGAGAGATGAAAAGCAGTCAGATCAATATATTTTGTCAAGATTGTTTAGGTGACCTCTTTACTGGTGCAGTTACAAGGTAATTGGAAACAGACATCAGCAGTTACTTAGCGTAGCCTCTCATACCTAAGAGTAACCTCAATGAAATAAGAAAATTCTACCCACGCTTACATTCCAGCTCACTCATCCACACCTACCTTAATGCCTCCAAGAGAAGCATTCAGAGACTGTAAAAGCAAA
Source organism: Nycticebus coucang (assembly GCF_027406575.1). Taxonomy (NCBI): domain Eukaryota; kingdom Metazoa; phylum Chordata; class Mammalia; order Primates; family Lorisidae; genus Nycticebus; species Nycticebus coucang. Next base: position 46,948,329 of record NC_069799.1, on the reverse strand, counting down.
ACACTTAACATCATCTGTCTGAGGCAAACAGCATCAAGGGACTGTCACAATATGCAAAGACAGTGAAAAAAATCCCTCTTCTTTGAGGAACACAATTATTCTGTGCACCAACAATGTAAAGCCCTGTACTGGCTAGATCACTCAGATTTCTATTCTTATCCCTGATTTCTAATCAAAGCTGTGTCTATCTCAGAACGTTGATTACCATGGACGGATCAGGTACACCAAAACAAAAACAAAAAAAGAGCAAGAAGAAAAAACAATGTTGATTAGAAAGTGCTGCATTTATAGTTACCAAGATTCCCTAAATGCTGCCCCAGTCTTCAATGATCAAAAGTATTTCATACAACATTAACACCATGGCAACAAAATAAATAAAATAAATACAGTTGTGTAAAATTTACCAATTTTCTAATGGCCTTCCAATAAATTAGAAAATTCTTGGCTCCCAGAACAAACAAAACCAATAAAACAGATTTATAGAGCAATCAGACCCATCCACCCAGTGTTTACATAGTCCTTACGCTACCCAGACCGACGTATTACAACAGGGCTCAGGTCCCAGGCTGCATGGGAGGCTGCCTAGTTGACGTCCTCCCTACCTCCTGCTACCAAAAGGTAAAGAAAAACAATATTCCACCCCTTCCTATTTTTCTATACACCATCAAATTCTGTATCATAATCAGCACCCATAAGCCACCCACATTATTTGTCTTTTTAATCAAATTTCATCTGCTATAGTTCAATCTTTATTTATAGATTATAAGATCCCAAGAAGGAAACTAGATGGTTTTCATCTTTGTATCTGCCAGAGTACCTTTCCGATACTGTTACACTTTTAATGACTTTAAAATGAGCTGTTAATGGAAGGGGCCGTCATAGAAATTCAGGAAATTCTGGTGACATCAACTGAAATGTTCAAGGTTCAGGCTTAAGAGGCCTTGTTGAAATTGAAAATGTTGCCACTAAAAATGTGCCACAAATTTGGCTGCAATTACCACCGCTAAGCTGACAGTGGTAAGCTGACATCGCCAGGTCTCTGTCCTTACCCCGGCCCGCCATATAACCAAGTGTCATCTTCACCTAATACGCAGCCCCCTCAAACTCAATACATTTAGAAATGAACCTTTCTTTCTGGCCATCTCCCCAAGACCTGTATTGCCACCATACCCTCCTCTCCGTGAACAGCATGGCTACTCAGATGCCTAAATCAGAAATCTCAGGACTCCCTTACCTCTTACAGCCTATCAGTCACCATGTCCTGTCACCTTCCTAATATTTTTTTCAATCAGCCTCTCCCCTACACTGCACTACCACCAATATGCTAGTGTAAGCCACCGTTCTCTAATACCTGAACAACTTCCCAATCTCACTACAGATCTACTGACAGATCAGCAGCCTCCAGCCCATTACACAACAATTTTAATGAGCAATCTTTAAATAAATACAAAACTGCATGTGTGAGTGCACGCATGCAGAAACCTCGTCCAGCTCCCACGTGATGATGCCTTTCAGAGCACCTACCGCATATTAGATCAATAAACACGAAAACTCATTCCTCTGTCCAAAAAGACTGTCACATGCTTTTTACCCCAAGCATAAACATTCCCAAGACCTTAATAAATACTGAGCATTGGTTGGGCTGTAAAAGTAATCCAAAATAGGGGCCCAGCCCAGATGGGACTTGGGACTGAGAAGAGAAAGGGGTTTCTATATACAAGGTGGTAAACTAACAAGATGGCATGACCTAAATTATCACAACAAGGAGCGTTAAAAAAAACCAAAAACAGAGTGCCTGAGTTGGACTGTTAAACGATGAGTAGAATGTGAACAAAAAGGAAAACACTACAAATGAGAAACTACACAAGAGCCCACACGGGCACGTGGCGCCTTCACTCCGGCATCATGCAGCATGGGTATGACCTGAAGGGAGGGGAATAAAAGGCCAGAGACGCTGATCTCATCACAGAACAGGTTGACATTTTAAAAAGGTTAAAGCTGAGGCCAGGTGTGGTGGCTCACCTCCGCAATCCTAGCACCCTGGGAGACCAAGGCGGGTGGATCACTTGAGCTCAGGAGTTCAAGACCAGCCTGAGCAAGAGTGAGACACCACCATCTCTACTGAAAACAGAAAAACTTAGCTGGGCAGTGTGGCCGGCACCTGTCGTCCCAGCTACTTGGAAGGGTGAGGCAGGAGGACTGCTCAAGCCCAATAGTTTGAGGTTGCTGTGAGCTATGATGCCACAGCACTCTACCAAGGGGTGACATGATAAGACTCTGTCTCAAAAAAAAAGAAAAAAGTTAAAGCTGAATACATAGAGAGTAGTGCAATATTAAGACCAATGAAATCAGGTAAAAGGATTAAGACAGTGGTTCTCAACCTTCCTAATGCTGTGACCCTTTAATACAGTTCCTATGGGTCACCACCCACAGGTTGAGAACCGCTGGATTAAGACTTGACAGGATTAGGAACAACAGCCCTAACGTTTGACTGTGCCAGCTACATACTTCAAGTATATTCTCTGACTTAAAGCCTACCTCCACCTTAATAACGTGAACACTACTATGACTGCCTCAGTTTACATCTGAGGAAGCTGAGTCTTAGAAACATTTACATCACATTTGAGGTCACAGAGCTGGGAAGTGGTGCAACTGGGCTTTGAATCCAGCAACTTCACAGACCTTACAAGTCCACAAGAAAGAAGTCCTCCATGAAAATAATGTGATGCGAGGAATGTTTTAAACCCTAATAACAGAGCACGGGGTAAATTAAAGGCTGAACACTCAGCAAAGGAACCGCTGTAGTAATCTAGAACAGAGGTGAGCATGATCAGTCTAGAATGACAGCAGGGAAATTGGACTACGAGACACTAGTGTTCAAGGGAATGAGAAAATAAATAAAAAATAAAACAAATAAAAAATTAAAGAGCTACTGGCTGAGATTCAAAGGTGAGTCCACAGTTCTTAACCTTAAATGTAAAAAGGATAACAGTATCGTAATTGGGCCAATTAAAAAGTGGACCTATTTTTCCATTTTGGATCTTTCGAATGAGATGAAGATGAGCTATCCAAGTGAAAATGTCCAACAGGGAACAGGAGCAATGAGACCAAAGCTTGGTTAGAAGAAAAGATGAGATTAATATCATAAATACCAATATTACATTCATGTGTGTTTCTTAAACCAAAGGGGATGTTGCTTTAATATGGAAACTAACAACTGTTACCCCAAAAAAGAAAAAAGGAGCTTTTAATAGCACGCCACTCACCCACACAACACTCATTTCCCACGTGGCCCTAGCAACAGCACTTCTGCACATGTCTGTTCAAGCCAAAACCTCCCTGCCACCTACTCAAGTCTCTCGCAAACTATTCTACACCCATTGCAATGTTTTTGCAGCATCTTTATTGAACAAAACATGAGACTGTCTGCTAAAACACTATGGAAATCTCAGCCAAGCACCAGGCTTTCAACCTATCAGCAGTATCAATTTTCCAATTTCTAATCAACCTAACACACACAAAGATTTTTATTAGCTGGGCGTTGTGGTAGGTGCCTATAGTCCCACCTACTTGGGAGGCTGAGGCAGAAGGATCACTCAAACCCAAGAGTTTGAGGTTGCTGTGAGCTAGGCTGACACCACTGCACTCTAGCCTGGGAGACTATCTCGTACAGGAAAAAAAAAAAAAAGATTTTTATTAAATGTTAGGAAAACAATGATGGATTTACATTAGCCTCCAGCTACTTAGAGAAAACATCTGCAGACAATACAAAAAATTAGAACTGAAATGTCATCTGAGTAGATATTATCAAAATAGACAAGTGTTTGAAAACAACTGTCTGTACTAAAAATAGAAAAAAAGGGAGAAAAGCTAGCTAGGCGTTATGGCAGCTGTAGTCCCAGCTAGTTGGGAGACTGAGGCATGAGGATCGCTTGAGCCCAAGAGTTTGAGGTTGCTGTGAGCTATGAGGATGCCACAGCACTCGACCCCAAGGTGATAAAGACTCTGTCTCATGGGACAAAAAAGAAAAAGAAAAAGTTGAAGGATACACATAAATTCCTAACAACTGCTTCTGCAGAGAGGCAGGGGGAATAGAACCATAAATGGAAACAAAGTATATTTCATGCGTTGTCTGTAATGTTGTATTGCTTTCATTAAAAAATAAAATCTGGGTGAAAAATACACCAAAATGTTAACATCTGTTAATTTGAGGTGAAGGCCATAGGGTGCTTATCGTGTTCTCTTTGCATTTCTGAAATTTTACCCAAATTACCAAAAAAAAAAGGTGGGGGTAATCCTTATCTCTCACCTAATAAAAATATCGCATGAATCCTATTTGGCATATCCTGCCTGAATAACTCCAGGGTGAACAGGGTGAAGCTCACTTCTTCACCAAGCAGCCAATTTCTATTTTGGACTCCCAAAATATTTCTTGAAATAGGAATGGCATAATTAGCAGAACTTCATTCTGGTTTGACCTCCTGAAGTGAATCTACAGGGTGGGCCTAATTACAGGCAAGTTCTCTGGTGGCAACAACTTGGTAAGCTCACTAGCCTCAGGATCTCTTAAGGGATGCGAGAGGAAGAGTCAGGAAGGAGGAAGTTACTAAGGGGTCCTCTGAGTAGCTCTTGTGTCTTCTCTCTCACCCCTAATCATCATCCCTGTTTCTTTTCCAAATCCTTCCTCAAAAGTCAGCCACCCATAGAGACATTCTGCAGGACAGTGGGTCCTTTTCCCTCTAAGCCTGTGGTCCCCAGACCATGGACCAGTACCAGTCAATGGCCTGTTTGGAACTGGGGTGCATAGTAGGAGGCGAGCAGGCAGAGGAAGCTTCATCTGTGTTTACAGCCGCTCCCCATCACTCCCATCTCTGCATGAGCTCCGCCTCCTGTCACAGCAGCAGCAGCATTAGATTCTTACAGGAGCTCAACCCCTACTGTCAACTGTGCATGTGAAGGATCTCGGTTGCGCATTCCTAAGGAGAATCTAGTGCCCGATGGTCGGAGGTGGAGCTGAGGCAATGATGCTAGTGCTGGGACTGGGACTGTCTAGTGGCAGGAAACAAGCTCAGGGCTCCCACTGATTCTGCATTATGGTGAGTTGTAGAATTATTCCATTATATATTGCAATGTAACAATAATAGAAATAAAGAGCACGATAAATGCAATGTGCTTGAATCATCCCCTACCCAAAACTTCACGTCCATGGAAAAACCGTCTTCCGTGAAACTGGTCCCTGGTGCCAAGAAGGCTGGGGACCAGGGCCCTAAGATGTAAACCTCTGAATTAGTCTTTTGAGTTAGTCATTTGCTCACTATAGAAACACACAGCCTGTTCTTTAAGAATGCCAACTTCACTCAGTAATCATTTATGCCAGACAGGCACCACAGATAGAAGAGTAAGGGCAAAATCCCCACACTCAACGGCATTTCTAGTAATTATTTTCCTCTTGTCAATTTCTTAGTTGTAAAACACCCCCACCCCCCAGGGGTGTTTTCTTGTTTATTTCCAAGAAACAGCAAATCTAAACTACGGCTAAATGATCCCTTACACTGTTAAGGACAATCTGAACATAGCAGCAGCTGGGGGAGGTCTGCGCGTCCCTCGTGTACCCAAGCCACAGCAGGGTAAACTGATCACCCGCTAGGCCCCGGACAAGGGAGAGTCAAGAGAACAGGAGAAGGCGTGTTCATTCTTTTATTCCCCTTCTTTTCACCAGCCAGAGATTTGGCTGGGCAACTGACAAGACCCTTCCACCTAAGAGGACAAAAATAAATAAAAAGGAAACATTACTGGGCACATACTCTCTGCTTGAACCATAAGATATAAAGAAGTTACACAGTCGCACCTCAGTATATGTGGGGGATTGGTTCCAGGACCTCCCTCTGACACCAAAGTCCAGGGCACTCAAGGCCCTGATATAAAATGGTATAGTATTTGCATGTAACCTGCACACATCCTCCTTTACACCATCCCAGATTACTTGTAATACCTAATATGATGGAAATGCTACCATTAATAGTTATTGTTCTGTATTGTTTAGGGAATAATGACAAGGAAAAGGGTCTTTTCAGTACAAAAACAACCATTCTTTCTTTCCCCAAAATATCTGTAGTTAGTTGAATCCACAGATGGGAAAACAAGTCACTACGCAGGACCAACTACATTTGATGTTGTAGTTCAAATGTCAGGAAACAGAATTCCTCTTAACTGGACTTAGGCATAAAAGAGATTGGTGTGGTTTCTAGTAATTTTGACTCTAGGTCACTAATATCAAGAGAAATGAAATTTCTTAGAATCTATACTCCCAAAGGCAGGCTAGGGCCCAGCCAAGAGGAGGTACAATCACCGAGACCCTGATCATCTCCGACCAGATAGAGCTCACGGTGTGACTTCCACATAACAGGGTCAAAACTGTCCCATGTGCAACAAAATAGGCATGATCCTGATGAAAATATCCAGGGTGCAAATTTCTCCAAAATTAACGCCTTGGAACACAGTCTAACTCTAGTGGGGGAGGAGAGGGGAGAGGAGCAGGGGAAAGAAAGAAAAGAGTAACGGAAAATAACCATACATCGGTTTCATAAGCTTTGAATAGCTGAGACTCAGTGTGGGAGATTCAAAGAATCAATGGCCATCCTTAAAACAGAAGATGGGAAGACAGATGACTTCTGTACCAATACACAGAACAAGCAGTGTAGTGAAAGTCATCTGGGAGCTGATGGCTGCGATCTAGACAAGGGGTGATGGACATCTGGCCACAGGCGGTAGCTGCAGTAATTCAGAGAAACAGGAGAGACGGTATGAGATGCTGGAGGACAGTGGTTCCCAACCTTCCTAATGCCGCAGCCCTTTAATACATGACCCACAGGTTGAGAACCGCTGCTGTCGGAAGAAATAAATGAAAACATCTGGCTACTGACCATCAGCAGAGATGGGAAAAAAATCAGCTTTTTAGGATATTTAACAACAATGTCACTAATTAGTAAACAGCAACTACCATCTGGATAAGTGTCGGGCACTCTACTGAGTGCTCCACTTGTGTTCTGAATTCCCAGTACCACCATTTGTGGTGGGTGCTACGGTTCGCTGGTTGCAGGTAAGAAAACTTGAGACTTAGAGAGATTAAATCACCTGCTTAAATTCCTAAGAATAAACAGTAATCATGCAGACCTGGAATCTGAAACTTGAAATGTTGGGTTATACAGCCAACATTCTTAACCAGCAGGGCACACTGCCCCGAGGTTTTCAGCTGGGGGAACTGAACCAGTGGAAACTGATTAAACCAGGAAGGGCGTAGTGGAAACACACACGTTCCCAGATGCTGCAAGCCTCTTGGAAGGGGCATTAAGAAGAACGCTAACCCTTCTTCCTCCACACCAGGAGGCTTTGGCTTTGGCTAAGTTCTGTTCAATATGGAAGAGATCCTGCTGTTTATCAACATTCCTGTAAAAAGGAAAACACACAGATGGCTGCTGTTCTAATGGAACTGTGACGTAGTCCCCCGACATACGGCAGGCAGATGCACACCTCCCTGGGAACGGAGGGGCTACAGAAAGGTATGTCGTCACCGCTAGTTTCTGCCCCAGCCACCGTGGCTGCCCCCCTTCCAGAGCACGTCTGCACCCTTGGCTAGTTAAACAGAACCTGCATCTAATCTAAGTGGAGGGGGGACTGTTCCCTTCCTATTTATAGACCACTTAAAAATGCCAGAGCTGGTTTTGGAGGGAAATGCAGTTAAAATCAAATATGCTAATTCTGAGACAAATCAAATATCCGGGAAATAGCCACTGAGCAACTAACTGTAAATTGGCCACAGCAAACCAGGGATCAGGTGGAGTCACTGAACTGGAGCTCATCAAAACCAGGGTTGGTTCAGAAGTCACTTGTACAGAAATGATCGCTGGAACCAGGACCCAGGTACAGGTACAAACAGCGGTATGCAGGGCGTGAAAAGTGGGCCAAGGATTGAAGATACCCCCATAAGTAAGGGGCCGGGGCATGAAGAAAACCCAGTGGCAGAAACCACGAAGAAACACAGTTGGAGATGTGATATCCAGTTGTCAAATCTACTCCAGTATTCTGCCCAGATCTGTGTTAAACCCACCCCGCCCCTCACCCGCACTCCTCAGTCCAACAGTGTTCTACCCAGATCTGTGTTAAACTCACCCGGCCCCTCACCCGCACTCCTCAGTCCAACCGTGTTCTGTCCAGATCTGTGTTAAACGCACCCCGCCCCTCACCCATGTTCTGCCCAGATCTGTGTTAAACCCACCCGGCCCCTCACCCGCACTCCTCAGTCCAACCTGTGTCCTGCCCAGATCTGTGTCAAACCCACCCCGCCCCTCACCCGCACTCCTCAGTCCAACCCGTGTTCTGCCCAGATCTGTGTTAAACCCACCCCACCCCTCACCCGCACTCCTCAGTCCAACCCGTGTTCTGCCCAGATCTGTGTTAAACCCACCCGGCCCCTCACCCGCACTCCTCAGTCCAATCCTCTACCTGTTGGGTAATAGTGAATTCCTCTCAATCTCACCCCACTATTCCAAAGTGGTGAATTATCTAAATTCCACTTGTGATCGTGACAAAGTCCTACAGACCATGTCTCAACCAGAGGTACAGTTCAGGGTTAGGCATAAAAAAGAAAAAAATGACATCTTTCTGGTGTGTCAGTTACATACAATGGAAAGTGATTTTTAGTCTGTTAGATCCAACATGAAACTTCACAATTTCATGCTTGCAGAAGAAGACGACTTTTCAATGCCCCCCTCTCACTCCCTGCCTTCTCCTGGAAAGACTTCTGTCATAAAGTGTACATTTTGGTGGAAAAAATTGGGGGCAGTGGGCAAAGTAGGTGAGACTTGTGCTTGTCCAGTTTAAGGTAGAGAGCTGAAGAAAGAAGGACTAAAAATGAATAAAGGGGAAGAAATTTTCAATATGAATTTAAGTCTCTTGTTGTTCTCTGAGGGGCAGCCAGGGTTTGAAACTTTGGCTTCACGGCACCCTGGTTACATGACTCAAGAACAATTCCTTAACTTCTCCATGATTTGGTTCTTCTGTTCTCATAAAATGAGAACGACAATACTGAAGGGGCTGCTGTGCAAATTAAACATGAGAGTCTCGGGAGAGCTCGCTCAGCACAGCACCCTGGCATGCAGGACCGATGGATAAATGGCAGCTCTTATCTGTGAACACCCAGCCTGCCCCAATCTGTTAAAGCACTGCAAAGCTTTTATTGCCTATAATTATTATTAGACAGGAAAATGTCTATTTTGATAAACAGTCTTACCGTGTCATTCACGGTCTGTCTGGAGAGACTCTTTAACCTCCGTATGCAAAAACAAGAGTGGATTTTATTGCCCAGTTTTAGACCCATCTGGAAATTAGAAGCACCCAGGACTAACAGCAGTCAAGCCAAGATCACTTTAGTTATCATTTATAAAGCTTAAGAGGCTGAACCAAAAACAGTTTAACAGGTCTTGGTGGTGCGTTTTGTAGTCAGTAAGCACATTAATGATTCAATAAAGCGCTTTACTGCGGACACCATTCTGAAACGCATGGGAGAGGGAACACAGGAAAAACCAGAGTCACCAGACTCCTGCTGCTGAACGAGGACAGCTGGTTACGGGTTGTCTAGGTTAACTGGTTTCCAGGAGGGAGTGCGCAAATATACAAGGCATTTATATTATCTTCATATTGTGTATTCAGCAATCACTTAAAGTATGAGAAGGAATTCAAGAAGGGAGGGAGTGGCTTAACACAGGTCTGGCCTTAAGCAGGAGAACCTGTTTCAAGGGACAGTCAGAAGTACAAGGATCACCAGGGAAAAGTCTGCATGCAGCTGGAGACGCAAGGGACCTGCCTCCCTTCCCTTCCCCTCCCTCTCACCTTCATTCCAGGAGAACCTCTTTACTCCCAGCCAACTTGCCCCTCCAAATAACTGTTTTCCACCATTGCTTCCCTTTTTTCCAAAGAAAATTTTATTTTACCTTCTATCACCCATTTCTCAACATTAAAAATTTTAAAGAGGGGGAATTATTGTAGTAAATGAAACTTTTAGTCCTTTTTCTACCCATGGAGTTCCAGTAACAATATACATTATAATAATAGCCTGTTTCCCCGAAAATAAGACATCCTCCGAAAATAAGACCTACTTACAGGAAAGATGAGACATCCCCTGAAAATAAGACCTAGCGCGTCTTTGGGAGCACACCTTAAAATAAGACACTGTCTTATTTTATTTTCAGGGAAACAGGGTAACAAAGTTTCATCTACTTTATTACAAGTACCTTGAAGGCAGGGATGCCTCATACATATTCAAATCTGCTCTCAGAATACAATCTCAACTACGAAATAGTGCATGTAATAAATACATCATTCTAAAACCAAGAATAATTTATAATTCCAATTCCTTTAATAGCTCCAAGGTATTTCTACCATTAAATGAATTAAGCTACTTTCAGACTATAACAAAAGGACTTGCTATTAATAATTTCTTTTAGATTTACTTCTAAAAACAAGAACAATTTAGCTTAACATTTCCAAGAAAAATATTGTAGAGACCAATGTCATTTACTCATCTTAAGCAGTCTCGCTCTATAATCTTTAGAAACCAACTCCTAACATTGAAAACTGACTTAAAAAAAAAGAAAAAGAAAGAAAAAGGATCAGACATTTAACCTACTTTTTCTAAACTAACTACATTTCAGTTGATAAGGGAAATTTTCTCTTTATAAAAATATTTTTATAACAAAATATGGAAGACAATCAAAATGTCACCATTTTGCAAACCTGTGACAAAGTAATGGATCTAGGCAATGATTATGAATTGTCATAAGCACCACAAAAAGAGAGAAAAGCAAAATTACCTGACCCTGGCGAGAAGGATGTTCTACCACCTATGAAGCAGTTTTGCCAAAAAATTAGAAACTGAATCCAAATCAGGATCCAATTACTATTTACAGGAAATAAAAGAACAGAAGAATACATTAAACCATGCGTTAAATCAAGAGCACTACAACAGGTGGCAGCCTGTTTCTTTTTATTTAGTAATGACAATGTTACCAAATACTTCTTGACAAATGAACAGAACATGTCTGCAAGTTCCTTGAAATTATCCTCATCTGAAAAGATGAGGAAAGTTGATCATGTGTAAGCATGTTTATAGATGCATTCACTGTGATAAGAAAGCAAAATTTACAACTTCATTTAGATCAGGAGTTGCCTGTCTCAGAAATATTTTCTTTCCTATCACTTGGAAAAATACAGTATAGCTAAGCTCCAGGAAGTAGCAGATCCTGCTTCTTTATTACAAAAAAAAAAAAAAAAAAAAAAATCACATTTGTTAAAAAGAGCAGTGATCTCATCAGAAGTCTTTATTCTCCCTGGCTACATCAAGGAATACTTGGTATACAAAAAAACTGCATATAATTTGGTGAGTTTGAACAAATATATATATATATGCCTGTAACCAGCCCCACCATCCAGGCAGCAAACACGTCTATCACCTCCAGAAGTTCCCTTGTGTCCCTTTATTCATGTGTGTGTGTACGAGAGTCAAGAACACTTAACACGAGATCTACTGTCTCAACAAATTTTTAAGTACGCAATACCATCTTAACTATTTTCCAATGGGAAAACCTTCATGTTCTTAGTGACAGATAAAATTTTTCCAAAAATCTCATTCTTGCTTGAAGACTTGTTTGAGGAATTTTATCCTCAACAACAAATATGTCCTTATCTTTTGCTTTTGGAAGCAACAGGCTTATTTGGGAAGCAATAAGCTTAACTCATTCATTTTTGAGAAAGTGTCTGCCAAATATCCAATTTTTAGTACTGATAGTTCAGCTTTTGATTGTTATTTCATATAAAAATGATACTCTACGAAAAAAGCTGCTAGTTAAGCTTGCAGGTCAGATAGTTGGCACAAGTTCTTTTCCTCAAGACGACCTTCATACTTGAGCACACAGCACAATCCCTCCCTAGTAGTGTGGACTAGTTCATCACACAGAATATTAAAAAGGGGGCAGATTTCACACAGCTGTTCATGTGCACTGTTTCATCAAGGACATTCTCACGTGGAACTGTGAGGTCCGGTGTGAGTTCATGGTGGCAGTGACTCCCTGCCCACGCAGCTGGTGCCCCTTGCCTTGATTCATGCTAAGGTCCTTGTGGTTTTACATACCCTTGATTTTATCATCATCAGTGCAAATGTCTGTATCATGAAAATTGCAAATGACCTCTCAGCATTACAAAGGCAATTTTGATGTCAGGAATGTCCTGAAAGGTTAGTTTTCCTTTGTTATGTTTGGACTGTGGAAGGAGAATTTAACGTGAAAAAGGAGAATGCTTAGGTTGTGGGCTCTGGAAGAGGAATACCTTGGCCTGGTCTTGGGCCAGCAGACAAAGAAACAGGAGGGCAGGGACCGGGCGGCACACAGGTGTGTGGCCCATGCGGCTCAGATGCAGGTAACTGTACATGTCATGGTGGTTTAGGGCGCCACCTGAGAGTACGAAGCCAGGGTCAGCATCCAGAAAGTGGGCCTGAGGGTGGCTGGCCAATGCTGCATGAACCAGCTCATTCCCAAAGTGGGTTAGGATGCTGGCCCCTAGGAAGCAGGCCAAACACCATGACATGGGCCTGAGGCTGCCGCTCGTTCACCAGTTGCTCCGTGGCCTTGATGCCACCAGCCACCTGCTCTGCTGTATGCGCCCAGCCAGACCACTACCATCTCACACTGGTGTATTAACTAGACCAAAGAGCCCCTGATGAAGACGCCTTCAGATTCCTCATCCTCGCTGTCTGCCACAAACTGATGGTGCAGGGACAGCCAGTGCCCGTGGCCCTGCACAGCCCGCACTGACGTCAGCTTGCTGGCTGCATTCTCCTCTCCTCTCATCCTGGCTGTGCAGCTCCCACACTGGTGACACCTGGAGCATCCAGCTCAGAGAGGGGGCAAGACCACCCAGCACCCACCACGGGAAGGAGGGAGAAACCACCACTGGTCCTGAAAGGTTCTTGAGGATCCCCAGAGTGTCATGGAGCACTCTGAGAACAGTGGCCTGCAGTATCGCTGGCCCGTGCAGGCTGTCTCCTCACTGACCCGTCTCCTCTAAGGTGGCTGAACAGGATCCACCCTCTTCACTTACTCGCCCAGCTATTATATCCTGATAAGACAAGTTAAAAAGAGGACTAACGGGTTCGGTGCCCGCAGCTCAGTGGTTAGGGCACCGGCCACATACACCAGGGCTGGCGGGTTCAAACCTGGCCCAGGCCTGCTAAACAATGACAACTACAACAACAACAACAAAAAGTGCCAGGTATTATGGCAGGTGCCTGTAGACACATCTACGTGGGAGGCTGAGGCAAGAGAATTGCTTAAGCCCGAGAGTTTGAGGTTGCTGTGAGCTGTGACGCCATGGCACAATGCCATAGCACTCTACAGAAGGTGACACAGTGAAACAATGTCTCAAAAAAAAAAAAAAAAGAGCACTAACAACCACCAGCCACAGCCACTCAGAAAAGGGGCCTTGGGATGAGAATATTCTGCATTAGGCCACAGGGGGGAGGTTAGGAGACCCGGGCTGGGAGAGTTTGGTGGCACCGATTCATACTCAGTTCAGTGTGTACCTATCTTAAGACTCTGATCTCAATCAGCTAACCTGATCTGTCCACACTTGTAGGTTAAGGACACTAGAGAGAAACTGGTTCCCATGCCCTTCCTCCCCTACCTAACTCAAGAAATATCAGAAACAGTCATCCAAAACAAAAGAACTCTCTCTCCTTTCACATCAGGACCAGCCTTATCTCAAAAGGCACTTAAGCCTCAGGCCTGAAGTCAGAGTGGCAATGTCAATTCTCAAACATTTTTCCCCATGTTGAATGAGACATGGGGCCACTCACGATGTGTGAGGCGAGCTGAACCACTGCAGAGCCCTGGCTGCTGAATCTAAGTGAAACAGGAAGGAGCCGCAAGGTTCTAAGCACATCGGAGACAAGGTCCCCATCCACCCTGGCCGCTGGGCAAAGAAAAGTGGCAGGGACAAAAGCAGGGAAGTCACTGCAGCAAACCAGGCAACAATAATGGTTTCATTCCTTCCATAAAGGCCAAAGCATTCACAGGCAGGCCCCAGTTACAAACGAGATAGGTTCCGTGGGTTTGTTCATAAGTTGAATTTGTATGTAAGCTGGAATAGGTACATTTACCTACTACCCACCTATAATAGCCTCCATTTGTCAGGGCGAGTTGTACATAAGTCAGATGTTCGTAACTTGGGAACTGCCTGTATTTGTAATGGACAAATATGGTCCATAATGAGCTCTTTCTTAAGAGTTGTCACTAGTTTCTCACAGAGTGGTAACAAAATAAAAGGCTGCCTATTATTAATGCCCTGTGTTCTCTGCACTATTCACAAATAATAGTCTTTCTTGTTTGGGGGGATTTTTTACTTTTTTTTTTGAGACCAGAGTCTCACTATGTTGCCCTTGGTAGAGTGCCATGGCGTCACAGCTCATAGCAAACTCAAACTTTTGAGCTTAAGCGATTCTCTTGCTTCAGCCTCCCAAGTAGCTGGGACTACAGGCGCCCACCACAACGCCTGGCTATTTATTTTTTACTTTTCATTAGGGACTATTTCAAGCATATACTAAGCAGGAGAGCATAGTACAATACTATAAGGAACCTCCATGTATTCATCACCCACCTTCAATTCAAGGCCAGTCTCTCACCCCCCACCTCCCCACCTGGATTACTATGCAGTGTCATTTTATTTACTGTGACTATATGTGGACGGCACCTGTGGCTCAACAGAATAGGGTGCCGGCCCCATATGCAGGAGGTGGCAGGTTCAAACCCAGCCCCGGCCAAAAACTGCAAAAAAAGAAAAAGACTATATGTTATTATGAAATTTTAGAAGAAGGGTGGCGCCTGTGGCTCAAGGTCTAGGGTACCTGTCCCATATGCTGGAGGTGCCAGGTTCAAACCCAGCCCCGGCCAAAAAACCACAAAAAAAAGAAATTTTAGAAGAAAACAGATTAACATAGCAAAGAAGTAAATCATCTAGAATTTTAATGCCCATTACTGATATTATCTGAACTGTTTTCATTCGACCATTCACACAAAAACAGAAAGGAATTAACAGAACATGAACAGTTGAGAGTTTTCCGTAAAAACAAATTCATTCTTTATTACAAAATTAGGGTTATCCTGATCATAAGTAAGATTTTGTAATCTTCTGCCACCCTACATTAACAATTCCCATAGAGAAGAAGAAGAAATATTTATTGCCGCACATTTAGGTTGTTTCTAATTTTTAAGGTATTAAAATATCATAATGAAGCACAACTTTTTTTATAAATTTAGCTTACATGTAAGAACACACTAACAAATGCTAAACATGCAAAAATGTAGAGACAAATGGGATCCCAGGTGTGTGCAATATGAGACCTGCTGCTGGTGAGATCAGGAAAAGGATGAGTCAGCCAGAAACATTAACTAGAGAGGAAACAATCAAACCTACATCATTCCAGTTGGGAACTCTCACCAAAAACATACTGGAGAAATATTAAAGGTCTGTTAACAAACCAACCTCACAGGGAATGTAAACTCGGCAAAGCTGTTAACCATCTACAAAATTAAGTTACCGTCTACTGAGAACACACCAGGTGCTAAGTATAGCACACGAACAAAACGATGTCTTTGCATAAGAAAATTTAAGAGAGGCCAGGCACTGGTGGCTCACACCTGTAATCCCAGCACTCTAGGAGGCCGAGGCTGGAGGATCGCTTAAGCTCAGGAGTTCAAGACCAGCTGAGCAAGAGGGAGACCCCACTTCCCCCAACCTGCTCCTCAGAGGCTGAGACAAGAGGAATGCTGGAGCCTAAGAGTTTGAGGTGACAAACTGAGACTCTCTCTCAAAGAAAAAGACAATCTAAGAGAAGACACACAAACATTTACAAAACAATGTAAGTATTACACTTTCCTAGAGAAACATGCCAGGTACTGTGGCCCACCACGGAGAGAAAACTAACCTATGGGTTGACAGAACTAAGGCAAACATATTTCAGATAAGCTACCCACATTTTTCTGTCTTGAAATTATGTATCGACAAGTGCAAGTGCTACAATGTTCACGACGTTAGAGATGGGGATTTTGGTTGTTTTTGTTTTTTACAACTTTAGAGATGAGTCTCATAAATACGATGTTGAGGGGAAAGCATCAGACACCAAAGAGTCTATACATTATATGATTTCATTATACAAGTTGCAAAAATCTCACCGTCATTCCACACTGTCGCAAACAGCGTTTGGGTCACTGCTGGGGTCCTGTAAATGTTCTGCTGCTTCCCTGGAGCGCTGACACATGCATATTTCATTCAATGACCTGTACACATAACATATATGTACTTTCCAGTATATGTTAAATTTCAATAATTTTTTGAAATTCAAACAGTTTAAGACGCATAATAATTTCCATTTTATTTATCCAAACACGTGATGGCTTTCAACTAAGCAGTCATCATACAGAGCTTATCTTTGAAAAATCTGATTAAAAATAATTCAAATATCTAATTTTAAAACCTCAATATACACAACTATAACTTTGGGGGGTAAAGAGTTACACCCTATCTATGACAGTTACCTCACCAAAACCAGAAAGAGGATTCTGTGATCATTTCTCAACCTTACCCAAGTCCATGAAGCCACAACAATTAAAAAAAAAAAAAAAAATGGAATTTCCCAATTAAAGGCAATACTAAAGGTAAATTCCCTTTAAAGTTGGAAACAAGATGAAGAGGCCACTCTATCACTCCTCAATAGACTACCACAAATCTAATCAAATTCATGGACATCAGACAAGGACATACAAAAGATAGAATAATAAGAACTGCAAATAAAAAAAATGAATGAAATGACCTATATAGAATATCTGAAAGGAAAAACTAGATGTTAGAAACAGTGAGCAAGATGACCTATGAAAGATATTAAAAATATAGTCACATACCACATAGCAATGCTTCAATGATAAGCCACGTATGTCTCAGTGGTCCCACAAGATTATAATGGAGCTGAGAAACATACCTAGTTAATTCTAATATAAAGTCAGGGTTGAAAACTAGGTATACCCTCTATAGATCAATATACATAAACAAGTGGTAGCAAAATAAAAAAAAAAAAAAAACACTAAGGAATTAGAACAGGAATAAATTGATCAGAACAGAGCAGGGAACCCACAAATAGATAGGGAGGTGTGAGCAGGTAAGATGTATGAGTGTGTGTGCCTTGATTTGGACAGAGGTAGCATCACAAACCACTAGGTTATTTAGTAAATGAGACTGGTGGAAACTGGTTTGCCATAGGAGAAAACATAGAAACACAACCTTTATTAACTAGGAATAAAGAATGTTTTCCTAAACAAGAAAAAAAAATGGATGGATCATAACAAAATTAAATATTCTGCTCAAGAAAAGATATCAAAGGGAAAAAAACGTAACTGGTAAAAAACTAAGAAAAGACATGTGGATTGTTCAAAATTTAGCCAGAGGAGCCGGGCATGGGGCTCATGCCTGTAGTCCTAACAGTACAGACAAGCTGAGGCAGGAGGATCACTTGAGCCCAGGAGTTTAAGGCTGCAGTGAGCTACCACATGACCATCTAAGCAACAGAACAAAACTTTGCCCTTGTCTGTTAAAAAAAAAAAAAAAAAAGAATTTAAATAAAAACGAAATCCAACAAAAGATTAACACGTATGATAGAAAAAAAAAAAACACTCCTGTAAACTATGGCAGAAAGGCAGGAAAAAGAAAAGCAAAGCTAACAGAAAGAGGCAAAGAATATATAAATGCCCAACTCACCAAAGGGGAAACCCACATGGAACGTGACTGAATACTCAACCACATTAGTAATAACCGAATTGCAAATAAGAACAAAACGTATCACTTTGTTCCTGGATTATTCCATCTGTTGCGTCAATTGGAAAAAATGAGAAGGTCAGAAAATGCCAAGTGCCAGCAAGAATGAGGGGAGCAGCAGCTGGTGAGACCGCAAACCAGGCCGGCCACTTGGGATGACGACCTGGCAGTACTGATTAACGAAACTGCGTGCAGGGTCCCAGGGAGGGGGGCACACAAGAACAGGAGAACGGGAATGTGGAAAGATGACGAGAGGGAAAGATACAATGACATGGGAGACTTTCTGGGGACAAGTCGTGACAGGGGGCCATGAACTGAGCATTCACTCAAGTCTGAGCACCTGACTGGGGAGGGCGGGGAAGGGGGTTTTCTGTGTCATACATTCCTTCACTGAACCAGCTGGACACGGTCCCTACACACTGAGCACTGTGCCCATGTTGGGGACCCAGGACCAAAGATCAGGGCCTTGCCCTCGAAGAGCCCATACTCCAGTGAAGGAATCAATAAAGACTAAACAAAGAAGATGATAAGAATGTGATAACCGCTGCAAAGGAAATAAAATGAGTGACCATGACAGAGAGCAACCAACGGAGAGAGAGGGGATCTGCCTTCCAGAGGACTGTTAAAGAGGTGGGCTCGTGTATCTGCAGTAAGAGAACCAAGTAGGCATTCAGCAAGGCAGAGGAAGAGTCCTTAAGAAAGGGGCTCAAGGTCATCCCATACCAACTTGTCACAGCACAGGTGAGAGAGTGTGTTCTCAAGATGTCTTTCAGGTACTTCCTGTAATTTATCTCCCAGGAACAACCTTTAAAAGTCCTGTTATGTAAAGTGTAGACAATAAGGATCATTGTAAGAGTCCCACATACTGTGAGCAAAGAATTCCACCTCTGGAGGGAGACAGAGGAGGAAGGTACCACCTATATGAGTAACGTGTCTCTAAAAAAAACATTCTGAAAAATACTAGGACCCACAAACTTTTCCTCCATGCATTAAATAGCCACTATTTATTTTTTGTTTTCCCCAGCATACAGCTAGCAAATGAAGATAAATTAAAAATGTTCTGTCCTTGCCTCATTTCTACCAGATTCCAAATTCTACTTCTTATTTGAGAGACTGAGTGATGTTTATGGTTAAAAGCCAACCTGCTAGGCATGGTTCTATGAGCTTCTGCTCACTTGAGCTCACTTAATATTCACAACGTAAGTATATTATTTCCACGTTAGTAATGAAAACAGAGGTTAAGAAAATTCCCTGAAGTTGAAGAAATAGCAAGCAGCAGATCAGAAATTCAAATCCTTCTTTTTCTTTCTTCCTTTTTTTTTTTTTTTTTGAGACAGAGTCTCACTCAGTCATCATGGAGTTGAGTGCTGTAGCATCATAGCCCACAGCACCTTCAAACTCTTGGACTAAAGAGATCCTCCTGCCTCAGTCTTCCAGGTAGGTGGGACTACAGATACTGCCATAATTCCCAGCCAGTTTTTCTATTTTTAATAAAGATGGGGCTCCTACTCTTGCTCAGGCTGGTCTCAAACTCCTGAGCTCAGGCTATCCACTGCCTTGGCCTCCCACAGTACTAGAAACATCAACGCCTATGTTAACCACTATAATCATATACCCCCACAATCTACGCAGCTGTTTGCAAAGGGTGACCCCTGGACCAACAGCCAACCCATAACCTTGGAATTTATTAGAAGTGCAAATTACCAGGACCCATCCAGACCTAATGGATCAGAAGCTCTGGAGGGCAGCAAGTGAAGGGTTAACAAGTCATCCACATAATTTTGAGGCATGCTACAGTCTGAGACTAAGCTTAATGTTAAAAAGGAAATAACTACCATTTTGAAAATTCCAAAATACAAAATTTTTCTCCTACTTAAAATGACTACAAATAAATCAAAATGATGTTAATTCATTTCCTCACTGTCCATTATCTCTCTTCCAAACCTGAAAAAATGCCTAATCTGTACCCTGATTATACCATGTACAAAAGCATATTCTGATGGGCCCTCCTGGTAATTAAGCTAAATTCAAAACATGCAAAGAGCACAGAGTTCCAAAGTGACTCTTCAGAAGTTAAATCAGAAGCCATAATAGGAAGAGGAAAAAAATGTATTTTTTTTTTTTTAATATCAGCAGTAGAAGCTTTATAAATCTTGGGCCGTAACACCATAATCCTTTCTAGCCTGGGCTCAAATCCAGATTTTTACTACATCACGGCAAGAAATTTCCAGTTGCCAAAAAAGAAGTTACAACCCTCAGAAATTTTGATTCTCAAGATTCAGATTGCTCTAAAGTATACATAGAGAGGAACTGCCTTTCAAAAAGGGTGTTTTTCATCAGGAATAAAGCTAGTCAACACCTAATGATATATCAGACCTTCTCACGGTGTTTCCTGCAGCAAAGGGGGCTGACATTATCTCTGCCCCACACGCCAGTTACAACATCCTCCCAGACCCTTCTGTTTTCAAAGCTTTTTTCCCCAGCTCAGGTTCTTACTGGGAGCAGTACAGTTCTACGTGTATCCAAGGTTGCCTATTTCTAATAAGGCCTTTTTGTTGTCGTTAAAGGGATAGAAGAAAGAGCGTGAGAAAGAAGTCTTTTCAAACACCTACCATAAAACTGGAAATCTACCACAAACCAACTAACTCTTTGAAGCTACTTACTTGCATACTCAAGTCATTAATTTTATGAAGTTCGGGATTCTACTTATTTCAAAAATTGAAAACATACATTTGAAAATTAAAGAGTACTAGCCCAAGTCTGAGCCACAGGAGAGCTATAAACCTGCATTAAAATGCTTAATGACCTGGTGATGGCTGTCAAAGGTGAAGAGACCTCCAGGCCAGCCTTCAATCTGCCTGGCTACTTAGAACCACCCACCCAGCTTTCCATTCCCACCAAGGGCTGGCAGCACTGCCAGGAATGAGCTTCCAAGAAGGGCTGGACCCTATTTAATTTCCCTCTCCCAAATCACCATCAAATCAAATCTCCTGAGAATCAGCCAGCGATTCTAAGAAACTAATTACCATTGCTCTCTTCACCCCCCACACAGTGGGACTCAAATAAACACACACACCCCCCAACCTCAAAGACTTTCCCATTTTGATTTCTATCCTACCTTTCAAAAGTCCAGTGTTTCTTCAAAACATCTTGCAAAATGCAACATCCCAACTTTATTCTCCACTGCCATTTTTACACCTAAAACTGGTTAGCACTTTTTATCAAAGCAGCAACAGTTATGTTTTTCTCTCTCCCTTCTATAAGTCAGTAGTAACAAGCAGGCCTCCTGGTTCCCATCACCAGCAAGAAAAGAATACCCCCCTCTTTCATAAGGAAAGCAATCCGATAATAATGTTCTCCTCAGTGAATAGATGTATTAAATGAATTTTCAAGAAAATAACTTACACATGTCAGAAAATTTTTTTTCTCCTTAAGCTCCTGTTCGTAACAGCCAGCCAATAACCTTGCTACATACACCCAATTCTTTTAAAGAATCAGTAATCCACAAAAGCAAAACATGAGACTGTGCTCAACTACTGCAGTTCCAGTTCACAGAAGATTTTTAACAAAACACAAGCCATTAAAAAAAAAAAAGTACAACTATATATAAAATGAATAAATCTACAATCTGGGTTCCTGCCCACAGAGACAAGCAGAGAGCTACTTAGGAGAAATTACAGGTGCAGCTGAAAGGTACTGCTGGTTAGGTTTCAGACCACCTCTCAAGGTCACACAAATTTTTTGGTTTCCCAATGCATATAAAGTTTAGATTTTTTAAAAACATTGTACAAAAAAATACATTTAATTTTAAAAAATGCTAACAATCATCTGAGCCTTCGGTGAGTCCTAATCTTTGTGCTGGAGGAGGGTCTTGCCTCCATGATGATGGCCTCTGATCATGGTGGTGGCTGCTCAAGGTTGGAGTGGCTGTGGCAATATCTTAAAATAAGACAACGATGAAGTGTGCCACATCAATTGACCCCTTTCACATAAGATTTCCCTGTAGCATGTGATGCTGTCTGGCAGCACTTTATGCACGGCAGAACTTCTTTCAAAATCGCAGTCAATTCTCTCGAATTGCTTTATTAACTAAGGTTATGGAATATTCTAAATCCTTGGTTGTCACTTGACCAATGTTGACAGTATCTTCTCCAGGAGTAGATTACATCTTCAAGAAGCCACTTTTTTTGCTCATCCATAAGCTGCAACTCCTCATCCGTTCAAATTTTATTACGAGATAACAACAATTCAGTCACATCTTCCGGCTCCCACTTCTAAGGCTAGTTCTCTTGCTATTCCCATCAGGTCTGCAGTTACTTCCTCCACTGAAGTCTCAAACCCCTCAAAGTCCTCCTTGAGGACTAGAGTCAACTTCCTCCAATTTCCTGTTGGTATTGATATTCTGACCTCCCCCCATGAATCATAAATGTTCTTAATGACATCTAGAACAGTGAATTCTTTCCAGAAGGTCTTCAATTTATTTTGCCCACATCTATCAGAGGAGTCACAATCTAGACAGTTAATAGGCTTACAAAATGTATTTCTTAAACAATAATACCTGAAAGTTGAAATGACCCCTTGATCCATGGGCCACAGAATGGATGTTGTGTTGGTAGACATGAATAAAAAGGCTGATATCCTTGACCTCTCCATCAGAGCTGTTGGGTGACTACGTCCATTGTCAATGAGCAGCAATCCTTTAAAGGGAAACTTTTTTCCTGAGCAGCAGGTCTCAACAGTGCCCTTAAAATATTTAGTAAATCATGCTGTACTCATGTGTGTTGTCATTAGGCTTTCTTGTTCCATTTACAGAGCACAGGCTGAGTAGATTCAGCATCCTTCTTAAGGGCTCTGGAATTTTCTAATGATAAATCAGCATTGGCTTCAACTTAAAACCTTCAGCCACATTAATCAACCCCTAAGAAGAAAGTCAGCCTTGTTCTTTGAAGGTTTCAAACCACACATTGACTTCTCCTCTCTAGCTATGAATGTCCCAGATGGCACCTTCTTCCAATAGAAGGCTATTTCGTCTACATTGAAAATCGGGGTTTTAGTGTAGTCGCCTTCATCATTGATTTTAGCTAGATCTTCCGGATAACCTGCTATGCTTCAACACCAGCACCTGCTGCTTCATCTTGTACTTTTATGTTACAGAGACAGCTTTTTCTTAAACCTCATGAACAACCTCTTTCTGCTAGCTTACCACTCTTCCTCTGCAGCTTTCCTCATCTCTCTTGGTCTTCACAGAATTAAAGAGAGTTAGTCCCTGGCTCTGGATTATCGCTTTGGTTTAAGGGAATTGTCGTGGCTGGTATGATTTTCTATTCACATCACTAAGGCTTTTTTCATGTCACAAATAAGTCGGTTTTTCCCTCCTATCATTCATGGGCACTTTAAAGTTCCTTCCAGAACTTCTCCTTTGCACTTACAACTTGGTTAATCATAGGCACAAGAGCCCAGAATTTCAGCCTGTCTCAGCTGGGGGCATGCCTTCCTCACTAAGCTGAATCATTTTTAGCTTTTGATTTAAAGTGAGAGAAGCTGTACTCTCCTTTTCACTTCAACACTTAGAGGCCATTGTAGGTTTATTAATTGGCCTAATTTCAGGGGATAAGGCAGTCAGAGGAGAGGGGGAGAGATTGGGTAACAACTGACGGGTGCAAGAGTCAGAACACGCACAGCTTTATCAATTAAGTTCCATGTCTTATACAGGCATGGTTCATGGCACCCTAAAAAAATTACAATAATAACATCAAAGATCACTGATCACATAACAGATATAATAACAAAACCCTTTAATTATAGCAAAGCGAGCACACACTGTTGGGAAAATGGCAACACACAGTGTGGCCACAAAACATTAATTTGTAAAAAATGCCAAGTCTTCCAAGTGAGGTACAATAAAATAAGGCAGGCTTTGTACTAACAATTTCCTTCACTTTATATTAAGCCACCCTTTCTTTCCAAACAATCTAATAAAATCACTTAAGTCATTCACTGCTGTTTTGCCTAAATTGCAATTACTTGAGAAATAGCTGCTGTACATTTCTATTTTTGTGAGTGAAATGTTTATGTTATAATAAGAAAAAAAAAATCCGTTTCGGAGTTCCAATAACTAGCATCCAGCACACCATCTAGTGGAAGTCAGATAACACCATAAATCATTTTTAAAAAGGAAGAAAAAGAAACCCACGGAAACCCTGAAAACCATAGGGGCAATGGGTGGCAGGAAACCTCAGGTAAGAACAGAGGCAAATATTTTACAAACAACCAAAATCTCTTTCCAATTTCCCATCCTGAAGGAGGGCTGGGCTCATCAGAGAAAAGGATGCATTTTCTTTACAAATCAACAAATGATAAGAAATTTCTTTGTGGAAATTTTTGTCTGGGTGCTACAAATTTTAATTTGACCTGATGGTAAAAGTTAAGTAAAGACACTAAAGCATAAATAAGTAATAAATGCAGGGGTAGACTGACAGCTTTGTGTAAGAGAAGCCTCATATATTACAGGAATAAGTATGTCAAAATGTACATGTAACATGAAACAGATGTATTAGCCACAAAACGAGGGATAACTTCATGATTAGAACAATTGCATTCGCTAACTCAGAATACATTTTCATGTTCCTGATAACTAAATTTAACATAACCTAACAATTCTTTACAGTTCTCTAAGCCTTGACATCACGCAAGAAGTTGTTACCAACTACTCATTTAAACCCACTACAGACTAACCCCCAAACTCCCAAAACTAAGCTGTGAGTCATAACTAAAATATATTATACTTCATTTGCATTTACCATATTAATTATTTCCAGTACGATTCCATTAATTACTTGAATTTCAATTCAATTCAATAGTACTGAAGTCCACTGCTAAACCAGAGAGGCAAAAATCAAGAAGGTTCTCTCATTTGCAAAGCTTCCTAAAATTTAATATAGAGTTTTCACATAGCACTAAGTTTTGTTTGTCTTGTTTTGCCTGTTTCAAACTATCTTAGGGGGAAAAAAAAACACTCAGAGATAGTATCTCTTCACTTGCAAATAAACCATCCCCATCTCTGACTAGTACACATGTGATGGAACTGGAAAGCAGAAGCTTGCCTGATGATAGGAACCTTACCCAGATCTTGGATTAAATCCATCACAGGGTATAAAATAAAGAGTCAAGTGACTGGGGTGGAATGCTTTCATGTCCAGGGCTTTCAGTTTATGCACCTGTAAAAGGGGAATGATGTACACAATCCACTTCAGGAGAATAGGGGATGGCACCCTGCAATTGACAGAGGGCAGTAAGCTTCTGGAGTAAAACACGTAAATTGAAAAAATACTGTTGTGTAGAATCAGAATGGACCTGGACAAAGAGAACACTCATCAAGGGCCATCAAAGTGGCATTACTGGTAAAACTCAGTGACCTCTATCATTTCGCTTGTGAGCAAATGGTATGTTGAAGCCACCAAAGAGGACAGCAATTCCAGGTGCTGCTTCTTTATAAGTCAGATCATGTAATTATCATATAATAACTGCCCAGGACTTATCTGCAAAGTATTACCACATGAGTAGCAAGTGCATGCTAAGCCTAAAGTCCAGAGACCATGTTTAGAGAGGTGCTTTTCCTTTTCTTTTCCTTTGTATTATTAATTTTTTTTGTAGATTTTAATGCTGTTTATTAAAAGAAGAAAAAAGAATCACAATTCTACTCCCACCCGTGGCAGAGTGACAGAGACAAGGTCCCACCCCCACAATCCTTTCCAACCTGCACAGGCATTCCTCAGGATCCTCTCTCTCAGCCCTATCTCACTGCTTCCCACTGGAGCCCAGACAAAACTGAGTGTGACACTGCTGATCTACTGGGCATTTCAGGAAAAAAGCCCCCAAACAAGTTCGCGTTAATAGGGCTGCTTTTAATTTTTAAAATAACAAGTAAGTAAATAATGTTACCGTGTACATCGCACTGCCGAGCTCCTGTCTCTGGAAAACGTGTAATTAGCGCGAAGTCAAGAACAGACGCCTTTCTCGCTTAGGGAGGGAAAAAAAATACCACCAGCCACCCAGCTTATCGCTACTTATCAGCGGGTCCTTTTCCCTCGGGAGCCTGACTCTGACTCAACTCCGCAGTTCTGCCTCCACCTGCCGGTGCTCACAGCCCCCGGCTCCGCCGCGCCGCCTCCCGGGAGTCCCCGAGGGTCCCCGAGGGGTCCCGCCCGCGCGGCCCCGCCCCTCCCCCGGACTCCCGCGAGGCCCCGCCCCCACCTCACCGCAAGGTGCTGCCGGAGCCGAGACGCCTCGAGGCCCGCGGGAGGCTCGCGGGGACCGCAGCCAGCTCGGCCCCGTCGCTGGCGGCGGGAGAAGAGGGGAGCGGACCCCACCGGCCGCAGCGAGCCGGGTGCTGAGACCCGCGCGGCAGCCCGCGGCGTCCCTTTACCTGCTCTGGGGGCAGCCGGGGTCCGCGGGGAGGTGCTCTCGCTCTGGCCCTTGCAGCCCCGGGCCGGGGAGGAAAGGAGGCAGCGACCGCCGCCGCAGAGGACAATCAGGAGCAGCGGGCTGGACACCGCCGCGGCGGGCGCAGGACGCACGAGCCCAATAGGAGCCCGGCCCCCACCTCCAGCCCCGCGAGTAACCGACTCGGCCCCCGCTTTCGGAGGGGCGGAGCCACTGCCAGAGGGGCGGGGGGAAAGGGGCGGGACTGTACCGCCCGCGGGGCGTGAGCGCGGAGGACTCTTTGTAAGAGATGCCTGCTGATAGGCTGCGAAGGGGGTAGGCGTCGCAGACTTGAAGACAGCCTCTCCAGTAAACTCCCTCATTGGTCAGCAACAGAAAACAAAGCCGAGGTCTGATTGGTGACAGCTCTGTGGTTCCTCCTCCAGCTCGCAAAGATAGCAAGCTCCGCCCTGCCCGCCTGGTTCTTTCGCCCTTGGTTCCTGCTCCCAGGTGTTTGCCGAATGGGGTGTGTTTGAGGGATCCGCAGCCTCCCTGGAGAGAACCCCACATCCGAGTTCGTACGCTAAATACTGGCTTTCTTACTTCCCCCTGCGATTCTTTTGATTACCGTATGAACTTGATGAATAAAACCTAAACTTCTACATCTTTTGGATTAGGGAGGTTTCCCGGGTATGTTAAAAATGCAGCATAAGATTCAGAGGAATATTGCCATACGCGAAGAAAAGGCATAAAATGTCTGCACCTTTGGTGACATTAGATGAATTTTCTTCTTATTACCTTTCTGTGTTCTGGACGGAGCAAGTATTGCTTTCATCATTAGAAAAAAATTAATAGAAAAATGAGTAAGATGCAAAGAATTATGAAGCCAACACTGAGGATATCCAAGGGACTTACTCTTCCACGGTAGAAGAAAATACAGTAAATATACTTAACATCTGAGGCCTATCAAAAAATATGAACTCGTATCAGCCTCCTTTAGCTCTCTTCCAAATAACTTTACAAATGTGACTGAGGTGCCCTCATACACCTTCCTAAATAGCTGCTATTTCTCCAACACCT
The DNA here is from genome assembly GCF_027406575.1 of Nycticebus coucang. NCBI lineage: Eukaryota > Metazoa > Chordata > Mammalia > Primates > Lorisidae > Nycticebus > Nycticebus coucang. Next base: position 46,920,918 of record NC_069799.1, on the reverse strand, counting down.
AGGTAGCCTTACATTGGGAACAGAATTGTAGGAATACTCCCTGATAGGAAGAATTTAGAATCCAAAGTACAAAAGCAGTAAAGCTTTAGCAAAAATAGAAAGAAAAGAAAAGAAAGAATGAAAGAAAAGTTAAGAAAACAAAGAAAGAAAAAAAGAAAAGCAGACAACAGAAATTCAGATGATATAATTCGAAGAGTTCAGCTAATGGAGAGAATTATATGAGAAAATCATGTGGCAACACTTCGTAATTTGAAAATCAAAATCAATGACCCATAGTTAAAGTAATTTGGTATCTTTGACCATATCAGCCAGGCCTGTTTAGAGAGGTGAAGCATATGTCATCTGGGGACCACTCTCAGTGAACTCTCTCTGGCTCTCTTAGCATTCTATTTGTTCTTCTCCTCATTCCCATGAAGTTCTAAAACAGGTTATTTGAAATTAAGCACTTCCTCCAACTCTACATATAATTTAACGGTGGGAAAAATGGAGGTTGACAAAAATCAAACCTAAGGAAGGAAAGGAATGTTAAGGTAAACATAAACTTGAAAAGAAATAAGGACAAAACACCTGGCACAAAGAATAGGGCAAATCTTTTATTATCTCTTATTTCCTGAGAATTGTTTAACATTCTTTGGATGACCTCATGACCTAACAGAGTTTTACAGAATAGAAAATGAGTAATAAATGGAATCCTAAATAATAGTCAAGTAACTTTGAGCAAGTAACTTTGTTTTGAGATCTAATTATATTTAAATTATGTAAAAAAAAAAAAAAAGGAGGAACTTAACATAGTCTAATGTGAAGAAATTGGAAAGTTTTTTCCACAAAAATGCCTGAAATTCCATCACTAACATTCTTTCTTTGGGATTAAATAATTTGTTTGTAAGATTATTCCTTTACTCATCAAACATGTCATCAATATTAGTCATCAAATACTAGAGTTAATGAACAAGGCACTCTGAGTGTAGCCTTGAACAAGACAGACTTGAAGCCACTTTTATCAGCAGAAGAAGACAGATAATGAAGCCGTAAACAGATAAATTTACAGAGTAGGATAAGGGAATAGAACAGTGATGAGAGGGACAAGGGAGATACTTTAAGAAGGGAGAAAGAAATGCTCTAAGGAGAAGTGATCTAAGAGAAAGAGAAACCCTAAGATTTGAATTTACACCTAAAGGAGGAAACACCAGCTTTGCGAAACTCCAGGGCAGAGTAACCAACAAGGGCAAAGCCTTGAAATAGGAAGAAAAGTGATGTATTGGAAGAACAGGGAGAAGGTCAATGTGGGATTAATGGCACATAAAGGGAGTGGTACCACACAATGAGAGAAGGATGCTGTAGGGCCCTCGTAGGCAGTGGTAAGAAATGTGTATTTTATTGCAAGGATACCCAACAGGGGTAACATTAAGTTGCTAATATTGGAATAGAATCATTATTTTTTGCCCTTTTCAGAGTGACCGGAAAAATGGGCATTCATTCAGTAAGCCAATCCATCAGGCACAGATCTGCAAAGAACCTACTATTTTCCATGGACAGGTTAGATCTGGAGATAAAATGATGAATGAGACACGCACCCAGGTAGATCTATCCAGGCTGTTACTGCACGGGTGATGGGGAAATCAAGGATGCTATCAGCATACAGCCCCGAAGGAGCCCAGGAAATCATCCTGAAAGAAATGAGGAAGAACCTGAAGAATCAGTGGAGGCATCCCAGAGAAAGGGGCTGGGAAAACTCCCTCTCAGATCCTTTCACCAATTCCACTTCCAAAGCCCCTTATGTTCCTGTTTTGGGTGAATCACCTGTTTTTAAGAGTCACAGAGGGGCTGCAATATTTCCTTTGAAGATTTGTCTCTTGCTCTGATAACTTATTTCAGAATTTCACACCTTCTTCTTGCTGCCTCAGTCACAACTTGTACCTCTTTTCATGCAGATAGGAATCTGTAAAGGCTGCTGTTGTTAATGAACAAGGACACAGGGCTAAGAAAACTGATTCTCAAAATCATACTGTCCAGAACTTTTGTTGTTTGACTATCAATGAGAATCAAACGCCTGCTCTTACCTGGATGATCAGAGGCTGAGGGTCAGATCTCCAGCCCAGGTGCAGAACTTCATTCAAATCAGGGATTTGGGGACACGGCATTCCACATTTAATTTTTTATGTTCCAAGGAAACAGGATGCTTCATCTGTCTTTCAGGTCAGATCTTACGTTAACAAAAATCTTACTAAATGTTAATAAAATATAACTCATAACATTGCTGTGCTTTGAGTCTATCACACCACTGTTTTCTTCTTATTTTACCTAAACTTCACTCTTCCTCCAGGTCCTACAAGAACCTTGCCTCTCCCTTGGTTGGTGAGACCCTCTATGGATCATTCAAAATTTTCTCATGCAAAACACCACAAACATGCATATGAAGGAACAATAATATCTATAGTTTCAAAAGTAAGAGAAAAAATACTTTCCTTACACCATTAATTTGCAACAGTATTAAAACTACTTGAAGGGCTTTGTCAAATTACAATCCCTGGGACACTGATACATGTACAATCCTTCTTATCATTCTCTTCTCAAATATACCCACCTGGCTCTGCACCTTTCCAGCAGAGATCCTATTAGAAAGGGTAAAGTAACCTCAGAAATGTTTGGGAGGAGTTTAGAAACTCTACTTTATCTCTCACTAATCTAACAGAACGCTTCTCAGACTTCTAAGTCAGCAAGTGTGAGGAATATTTTTTTCTTAGCTAAACATACAAGCTTGATCTTGCTTATAAATGAAAGAAACTAACTCTATGATGGCAAGGGCTTTGTTTGAGTTATTTATCATTGCATTCCCCGTGGAATCACAGGTCTGACACATAGCCAGCGCCCAATGAATGTTTGCCAAATTAATTCTTTGGAACTCACTTTAAAAAATAAGAGAGTTTTAATCCACCAAATTGGACCTGAGCAAGAAATATTTATCTAAACCATTAGCAGTGACCGTGGTCTATTCTATTCTTTTTGTCTATTTGGCAACTCTTCAAGACTGGTTTCTCATACAATTTGTAATTGACTGCCTACTCAAGAACTAAAAGCCATCTAATAACTGCAAGGGGCAGGGGTGAGGAACAGGAGGAGGGTGATATGTGGGATGTCTGAAGTATGATTGCTCATGACCCCATAAATGCCTCTATACAAACTTGTATGTGGGCTCTAGCACAGTATGTTCCATATATGATAAGGTAAAATAGTAAGTTATTGGATGATAAAACACATTAAAGATGCTAATAATTGCTTAAATACTCATCAGATAATCTGAGGTGCCTCTTCCTGTGTGTGATTGATTCTTTAGATACTCAGACGACAAGTGCCCTATAATACATATGTCCATCTGATTGAAATATACCTACATGTGTGTACACATACACACACGTATAATATAAAACACTTTGCTTCTCATGCAAATAACCTCCCATCTTCCGTCTTACTCATGTCTGGAAAGGTATCAATTTGAACAAATTTACAGTCATTTTAAAACACTTTTCCTATCTATTGTGTTTGAAGTTGGGATGAAAAAATAAATTTTTTAATTGCATTCAGCTTTTAAAAAAAGAATCAAAAATTCTCTCAATAGGATTATCAGTTGAGAACAGTTCTCCATAGTACCCCCCCCAAAAAAAATCAGTCTCCTCACTTTTTAGTCATATTATATGTAAGGACAGAACTTAAGAACCAAAAACATCTCTACTTTGTAACATGTGTAGTTGAGATAAGCATTTTCCATTCAAAAAGAAAGCCATGGCTAGAAAAATGGAAGAAAAAACATCTAGTGAGCTGAGTTATTTGGAATTTATATTTAATTAAGCCCAGTCATTTGAGTGCTTACCACACTGAGCTCCCAAGGGAGAGTCACAAGCAAAGTTACTCTTGAACTACTTATGTTATCCCAGACAAGAAAGCATCATTAATTAATTTGTGCTGACCTGGAAAGCAGAAACTTCCTCATCTCACTGCTTGAAAACTGAGTTAACTCCTGTTCCACATTGAGAATTAGGACACTTGTAACCAATAACTTGGACCAATAGCAAATTAGAAAATCATAATCCCACGGCAGGAGGGCACACAAAAAGGATGTTTTGGGAACTTGGGCTGCCCTTCCAGCTGTTACTTTGGAAGACAAGACTCTTGTGCTTAATTGCTCCTAGTTTTTTTTTTTTGTTTGTTTGTTTGTTTGTTTGTTTTTGTCAGGGCTGTGTTTGAACCCACCACCTCCGGTATATGGGGCTGGCACCCTACTCCTTGAGCCACAGGCACCGCCCAATTGCTCCTATTTTCTTAACTTGTAGCTTCCTCATGACTATCAAAACATTGTCTGTCTGGTAAATGAGTAGGAAACAAAGAAACTTAATAGATATGTATCTGATCCATCTGAGTTTAAGTTCTAAGATTTTAAAACAATGAAACCATGTAATCAAAAAGATAGACACACTAACATAGCTGAAGGGTGATTAAAAAGATTGCTACCCGCAAAGAATCATTTATGATATTTGTAATTTAAGGTTATAATCATGCTCTGTAAGCCAGATAATAACTTTTTAGACTAAGGAGCTTTGTGCTGTTTAGAATGGCCACTTCCTGTTAGCAAATGCCAGATCTTTTCATTTCCACACTATTGATTTGTCCTAGGTTCTATCAATATTGTTATGTGTTAATGCTTCACCTATTAATGACTATTATTCATTCAACAAACATTTGTTGAGAACCTACTATGTGCTAGGTATGGTGGTGGGTATGGAATAAAGGGAATGAATGCAAACATGTTTAAGGCAAAATTCACAGGCTCTGGAATTGTGATTTGTGCATTTGCAATCTTTGCTGCCAAGATTGGCATTTGTCTGGGTGCCGGTTTTTCTCTAGTGCAGCAGTTCTCAACCCGTGGGTCATGACCCACAGGAACTATATTAAAGGGTCATGGCATTAGGAAGGTTGAGAACCACTGCTCTAGTATAACATGATGGTGTACACAGGCAAACGGCTCATAAACAGATTAATGTAACGACTTACTTGGGAAAGGCTTAGGCTTGATCAAAGAAGTGGTGTGGCAGGAGTTCCACCTTCCATATATGTTGATTAAATGTAGCAAATCTAGAATGAAGCCCAGATGATTCTGAAGAAGTTGACAAACTGCTGAATCTCTAAAAAAGAAGTGCAAACAGTAAAATTAGAGGCCCGATAAACTTGATGACAATCTCAGTTTAGACACTAAAGCTGGTGGTGTGACCTTGAACATCTCATTTACTTTTTAAAGGCTGTACGTGCAGTGATTAATCTACCCAAGAAACCACAAACTGGAGATATTTCGGGCAAATACAACATTTGTAGAAATTTGAATTCATTGCCAATATTTCAAAATCAGGAGATTTCATGTTAAAATCTAATTTACCAGTTTCTTTATATATATAGAGAGAGAGAGAAAGAAAGTCTCACTCTCTCACCCTGAGTAGAGTTCTGTGGTGTCATAACTCCCAGCAACCTCAGACTCTTGGGCTTAAGCAATCCTCTTTCCTCAGCCTCCCAAGTAGCTGGAACTACAGTGCCCACCACTATGCCTAGCTAGTTTTTCTATTTTTTTTTTAAGTAGGGATAGGGTCTCACTCTAGCTCAGGCTAGTCTCAAACTCCTGAGCTCAAGTAATTCACCTGCCTCAGTCTCCCAAAGTGGTAGGATTACAGGCATGAGCCACTATGCCTGGCTACCAGTTTCTTGTTTTAAGAAAAGGAAGGAATGGTGGACAACGCACATTTCCACATGGCAGCATTTGCCAGGAGCAGAGAGCTGTGCCCCCTTTAGAACTGGCATGTGCTTTCAGTCTGCAGTGTACCACACCCCACCAGCTTCACTTACCCACCCGGCTGCCACCTGGCTGCTCTCTGTAGACATTCAAGTTTGCATCTCCTGAATTGGATAATTTTACAGGGCTTATTGCTGTTGTTGAAAGATTTAGGGATTGTTTCAAGTGCTTTAAGTTAAAAATATGTATGTTGGCTGGGTACAGTGGCTTGATCTGTAATCCTAGCACTCTGGGAAAACAAGGCAGGAGGATAGCTTGAACTTAGGAGTTCAAGAGCAGCCTGAGCAAGAGGGCGATCCCTGTCTCTACTAAATATAGAAAAATTACCTGGGCATCATGGCAGGTGCTGAGGAAGAAAGATTGCTTGAGCCAAGGAGTTGGAGGGTGCTGTGAGCTATGATGATGCCACTACACCCCACCCAGGGTAACAGAGTAAGTCTCTGTCTTAAAAATAAAAGAAAGTACGTTGCAGGGAAAAGGGACAAACCTGCTATGCAGAAGAATTCCAGATAATTCATATTACAAATAACTACCCTTAAAGAGGTGAAACATATCTCCTGTTCCTTACATGTGGGCCGCTCCATAGTGACCTCCTTCCAAGAGGACAGCACAGAAAGGGGAGAACAGGAAAGTAACCTTACAGTGGAGAAACCTGACTAACACAGCCTCAGCCAGGAAATCAGGGTCAACAGCCACAGTGAGGACAAGTCATGAAACCTGCATATGGTCTTCCTCCCAGAACCCAGAACCCAGAAGCCCAGTGTAATCATGAGAAAAATATCAGACAACTCTCAGTATGTGTAGAGGGGTATTTGACAAAATACTCAATCAGCACTCCCCAAAATTACCACGGTCATCAAAAACAAGGAAAGATTGAGACTGTCATAGCGGAGAGACAGACATAGCTTAAGGAGACCTTTAGTAAATGTAATATGGCACCAGTACTGGGATCCTGAGACAGAAAAAGGATGTCAAGTACAAATTGAGGAAATTGGAATTAAGTATGGACGGGTTCATTAATTGTAACAAATGTGCCGCACTAATATAAGATGTTTCTAATAAGGGAATCTTGGGATGGGGTATATGGGAATTCTCTGGACTTCTCAAAATTTTCCGTAAATATAAAACAGTTCTAACAAATAAAGTTTATTTCAAAAGGATTATATATATGTATGCACCTGTATATATATCAGTATATGAAGGATACTGAAATATCTCAAGGAATCAGTGGAAGATTTGGACAACTGAGACTGGAGTAGAAAAAGTCAGGTTTTTGCTGACTTTTAAAGTGACTCATGCTGGCTCTAACGTGACTCAGCTCCATCCTTAATCAGGCTTTGCATCTCTCAGCTCCAGATTTCAAGTTTCTCAAAAAGGAAAGCTCATTGCTTCCGCCTGGGGAGGAATCAAAGTCTCAATCAATTCTGTTTTTGTTGTTGTTGCGGTTTTTGGCCAGGGCCGGGTTTGAACCCACCACCTCTGGTATATGGGGTCAGCCCCCTACTCCTTGAGCCACAGGTGCTGCCCCACCAAGTCTCAATCTATTAATCACACCCACAATTCTGCTGAAGAATCACAACGGCTATATGCAGACCACTGTATAGGTGACCATTTTCCTAAAAGAGGAAAGAACTGTGAACCAGAAAGTTTCCTTTTAGCTCTGAAATGCTGAGAAAAGAATGTAAAAGGAGAGGCTTAGCAGATGAGGTCAATATCCTAAACATTAAGGACAGATATGCCAAAACAAATGTCATTTGTATTTGCCATTTATACTTGTTGGAAAAGCTTCTGTGCTAAATGGGAAATTTTACAGAATTTGATGAAATGGAATTTCTCTAAAGATTGGTTTGGCTCCCAAGAATTCATGCCAACGTCTCCTGACTTCTAAAATTCTACTAAAAGGAAAAGTCTGAAGTAGTCATAGTGATAGAAACCATGGAAGTTTTGCCACAGTGACACAGGTGCAGGAGAAGCTTGGGGTGGTTAATGATTTTAGGGTGGCCACCAACCCGGCCTGTGCCTTGGCATAAATTAAGAACAGGCACCTTCCTCAAGATGCTTTGCTTCTAGCCAGTTACAGTGGCTCACATCTGTAATCCCAGCAATCCTGGAAGCCAAGGCAGGTAGATTGCTTGAGCTCAGGAGTTCAAGACCAGCCTGAGCAAGAGAGAAACCCCCTCTTGACTAAAAATAGAAAAATTAGCAGGACCTTGTGGCAGGCACCTATAGTACCAGGTACTTGGGGAGGCTGAGTCGGGAGGATGGCTTGAATCCAGGAGTTTGAGGTTGCTTTGAGCTAGGCTGATGCCACAGCACTCTACCCAAGGAAGACAGAGTGAGACTCTGTCTTTAAAAAAAGAAAAAAAATTAAAAAGATACTTCACTTCTATTTCTTGGAAAATCATGATAATATGCTGCTTTGGTTAGAACAAGACATTTCGCAGACATCTGCCAGGAATGTGTCATAGTAAAAATACAAATGCCTACCCCGTGACCACGGAGCCCTGGGCAGCACACAGCTGCCTGACCATATGCTGTTACTCTGGGTGCCATCGTCTGTCCAAAGCATGTGTCATCCACTTACAGTCGTGGCAACCCCCGGCCTTCCTTTCATATCTCTCCGCATATAATTCTCCCGATAGAGCGGGCATTCCAACTACCGTGAGTAATTATTATTTCATTTACCTTGGACTGAAATAAACAATTAAACTCTTGGGCTGTTCTATAATCACAGTTTCCTGAAGCATAACAGAGGGCACAGTAACATTCATCGCCCAGGGATGTTACAGTCATTAAATGAGACCACACATCAAAGCGCGGAGCACAGCGCCTGCCAGCTAAGGAAGCTTCCATCAGTTTCGCTGCAATTTCCTTCCCTGCATGTCAACATACGGTGACTCACCAGACCGACTCAGGATTCTCAGCTAAAAGGCAATAGGTGTATTCTAGTGAACGTATTCCTAGTGGATAGCCCTGTATTTCTATGTGCAGTGGAAATGTTTTTACTTACCTTAAGGGAAACCAAATCCAAACCTCATAGACATGATACATCCTCTGCAGACAACCTGTATTTTCACAAATTCTATGGCAAGAAGCATATCATGACTTCTGTTCATTAAAAAAATCGTAAATGTCATATGATGAAGCTTTAGAAATCTGTGTCGAAGTTTTCTTTTTTCCCTTGAAAAAACTCTTGCTTGTTTTATCTACCCAGCTGGAGATTGTATATCTTAGCTCACTGTATGATGAGTTACATGTGTCTACAAAGAGACACGTTTAGGGACATAAATTCAAAGGAGGTATTTAAATATTGACAATGTCTTTTATAAAAATATCCAGTGTATCAGTCTAAATTATTTATTCTTCTGATGCCTTCTGTTGCCTCAGAAAAGGAAACTACTTTGTCTAGGGTGCTATGGAGGGCCCTTACTTTATATTCTCCAGTTATGCCTGGAACGTCTCTCTGTGCAAATAGGAGTTAGTGTCACTAAAGAAGCAAAGTGTGAGCGGTCACTGTGAATTGGGGGAGGAAGGGAGAATGAGTCAAAGGAGAGAGATACTATGTAGAAGGTACCCTGGAGGATGACATTCCCTTTAGAGTACATCATGAATAAAATCTCTGAGGCAGCAATGAGCTGTATATGTTTAGAGGAAAAAGAGGGTGCGGGCTGGAACAAAAGATTTCTGTAGGGAAGGGTTGGGCTGCCATGGAATGACCTAGATTGCCAGCCTGGGAAATTTGGGCCTGACCCTAAAAACCAATACCAATTGCTGAAGACATATCAGTTTGTGAGGAAAATGGTGTTTAAGGACAACTCATCTGGTAGGGGAACAACAAAGAAAGAGATTATTTCATAGTAAAAGAATTGAAATTATTCTTTATCTTCTTATTTACAAAGATAGTGAGAAAGAGGACTCTTATCCTAAGCCTTCCAAAAGAAAAAATACAGCTATTGAAGTTACCAGTGACTTATCAGTCGTGAAATTGGTCATCTTGAGGTCATCACTCGTCTTTTCATATCCAGTTTTCTTGACATGGTCTTTTATTCAGGGTGGATCTCAAACCTTTGTTTCACAATCACTGATGTTCGGCTGTCTGTTTTCGCTAATTCAAAATAACTTCTTAATTTCTACCTCAAATCCTATTATTTCTCATTTGCAACTTTTTTAAAAAACTGGTGTGTCTTTTGTTTTGGTTTGGTTTGGGGGTGGCTTGTAACAAAGGCAGGCCCTGAGAATGGCCCCTGGCAAGGTTTACCTGTAACCGTGAAGCTCTTCAAGGTAGACGGAGAGGGATTCTGGGAGCTATGCACAGCGGTGGTGGAAGAGGCTTCAGGGCTCAGCAGGGCTCAGGGCCCACTTTGACACATGGTGCTTTGAGAAGCTTCCTCCACACTGGGAAGACAGGTGGCTCATCACCCCAGAGGTCTAGCCCAGGCGGACATTTGGATCTGAAATGTTTGAAACCTTCATGGGGCTGGTAGAAACTGATAAGAAAAGCTGGCATTCCAAATTTATAAGCAGCCTTCTATTCTACAAGAGATACAGACCAGCACATGTCTTTGGAGACTATTCTAGAAAACAAGAAAGAGGTAAAATTTAAATATGAAAGTAGATATCAGATGAGAAAAGAACTTTTGTTTGTTTGTTTGTTTTTAGAGATAGAGTCTCACTTTGTCACCCTCAATAGAGTGCCATGGTGTCACAGCAACCTCCAACTCCTGGGCTTACGTCATTCTCATGCCTCAGCCTCCCGAGCAGCTGGGACCACAGGCGCCTGCCACAATGCCCGGCTATTTTTTGTTGCAATTTGGCTGGAGCCAGGTTTGAACCCGTCACCCTCGGTATATGGGGCCAGCACCCTTACCCATTGAGCCACAGGCATTGCCCAAGAAAAGAACTTTTTGCATTAGTGCTCCGAACATCTAAATTACTACACATTAAATAATAGTAATAGGAAACATCCAGTATCTTACTTGGATTATCTCACAGCCCTCACGTGTCTGGTAATCCTATTTCACAGTGAGAAAACTGAGGCCAACAGTGATGATGTTCATTGCCCAGATTTAGATGATTAATAATTGGCAGAGCTGCGAATCAAACTTTGCCTCCTGCCAAAATCAAAACCCTTCACTGTCATTCTAACTCAGTGGCTCTCAACCTGTGGGCCGCCACCCACAGGAACTGTATTAAAGGGCCGCTGCTTTAGGAAGGTTGAGAACCACTGTAATCTAAACCCTCCTGTGTAGGGGTTTTTCCCCTTGAATTTTTTAAAAGAATTTATTTAGACTGCACTATACCTGGTAAGCCATGATTTATTTTCTAGATGTGTGTAGTTAGCTAGAAGACAAGGAAGATAAAAATCTCTTTTCTGGCTGGGAGCACTAGGTTCATTTTATGTCATTTCCATTTATGCCTGTAATCCTAGCACTCTGGGAGGCCGAAGCAGGAGGCTGAAGCACTCCGGGAGGCCGAAGCAGGAGAATCCCTTGAGCTCAGGAGTATGAGACCAACCTGAGCAAGAGTGAAACCCCATCTCTACTAAAAATAGAAAAATTAGCCAGGTGTTGTAGGGTGCACCTGCAGTTCTAGCTACTTAGGAGGCTGAGGCAGGAGGATCACTTGAGTCTAAGAGTCTGAGGTTGCTCGGAGCCAGGCTTGGAGTCATGGCACTCTAGCTTGGGATATGGTAAAACCCTATCTCAAAAAAATAAAAAGAAAAGAAAAACAACTTTTTTTTCTGAAAAATTCAGAGAGACACTGGTTCGTGTGATGCCACTTCCATGTGACAAAATGAATCACAGAGCCAGGGAGAAGGCTACTCTCTATCTCATATAAGGGACCCTGCACCCCAGGACTTAAGAGCAACTTAGCAGGCAGTTGACAAGGGCAAAGAGAAGCGAGCTAGGAAAGAAAGGACAGGTGAACATTGTGTGTTGCTGAAGGAGAAGAGATATTCTTACCCCCGATAAAAGCTGGAATGCCTTGTGGTCCCTGTCCTGAAGAAATAGTATTAAAATAAACATGAGGGCTCAGCACCCGTAGCTCAATTGTTAGGGCGACAGCCACATACATTGGGGCTGGTGGGTTCGGACCCGGCCAGGGCCTGCTAAACAACAATGATAAGTGCAACAACTACAACAACAACCAAACAGCTGGGCGTTGTGGTGGGTGCCTGTAGCTACTTGGGAGGCTGAGGCAAGACAATCGCTTAAGCCCAAGAGTTTGAGGTTGCTGTGAGCTGTGATGCCATGGCACTCTACTGAGGGGGACATAGTGAGTCTCTGTCTCAATAAATAAGTAAGTAAAATAAACATGAGTTCAGAGACTCACAAGTTATTAAAATTTTTCTTCTTTCTCTAAAAAAAAAAGTTTAAAAGTACATGTCTCTGGGAGAGGGGTCAGAAGAAGGTTTGCACAGTAAAACTTTGAAAAACCCTCCCTCTTTATCCAAAACACTCACCCTCCAGAGACGTGGTGGCCCATCCCCGCCTCTGTCGCTCTCTGCCACACTCAGCACTCACCGACACCCTCATAGATCTTGTCTGTCCTTCCTGCTGAATCCTTCCTTCTTCCCATTGGCCATTCCCATGGGTAAAACTCGGTCCTTGCCAGAGCTTATTCCCACTCAGTCGCTTCACCAGTTTCTCACCCTGAATCCTGCTCTCTAGAAGTTTAGGAACTAACCTAAGGAAGACAGAATTCTCTTTAGCAGCTGGGAGAGGGGAAAGCTGTGCATGCTCACGTGTTAATATGATTTTTATTTGCATCAAAGCATTGATAAGACTCGGTGAGACTAGGGACTCCTGATTCTGTGTATCATCTGAAACTCTCCTCCGCCTCTATTTCTTCATTAAGAAGCCCCAGTTAAAACCAAATTTTGTGGACTGGGCACAGTGGCTCATGCCTATAATCCCAGCACTCTGAGAGCTAAGGCAGGTGGATTGCTTGAGCTCAGGAATTGGACACCTGCCTGAGCAAGAGGAAGACCCTGTCTTTAAACCTAGCTGGGCATTATGGTGGACACCTATAGTCCCAGCTACTCAGGAGGCTGGGGCAAGAGGATCACTTGAGTCCAAGAGTTTAAGGTTGTTATAAGCTATAACACCACGGCATTCTACCAAAGGCAAGAGAGTGAGACCCTATCCAAAAAAAAAAAAAAAAAAATTGTGCTCCCCAAATGCAAATCCTAAACTCGGGAAGGAGTGCTGCTTTAATAATTATGAAATGACCAGGGCACTTCAGTCTCGAGGGCTGCAGCCACACTGCCTGGGGCTTAAAGACTTGGATGCTAGATGACAGAGGGTACAATATGCCTCCTCTGCAAGCCCTCGTGTCCTCTTTGCAAAACTGGGGTTCAGACACTCATTAAACAGACACTATTGGATATCTACCACACACTATGCACATTTTAGGTTCTGGGGATACACAATGACCACAACAGAAAAAAATCCCTGCCCTCATACTTACTCTATACATTCCAGCGGGATGATAACAGCCATACTTACCTCTTAGGTTATTATCAGAACTAAATGAGATCGTAATAATAATAGCTGCTTATGGAACCCCAAAATTCCTATGACAAAGTCCTAACCCTCGAGGTGATGGTATTAGGAGATGGGGCCTTTGGGTACATGATTAGGTTAAGAGGGCAGAGCCTCTGGGAAGGAGATCAGTGCTTTTATACAAGACGCCCAAGAGAGCTGTTTTGCCCCTTCTCCCAGGAACAAGGCCCTCCCCAGACTCTGAATCTGCCAGCACCTTGATCTTGGGCCCATCAGCCACCAGAACTGGAAGAAACAAATTTCTTTTATTTATAAGCTACCCAATCTATGGTATTTTGTTATAGCACCCAAACAGACAAATACACATATCATGATAATTCTGTGCCCAGAATGATTGTCTGTACTTGGCACATGTTTCAACTCAAGGGTTCTTGAGTTTTCCTTTGTTACAGTTCCCTTTGGCAACCTTGTGGAACCTCTCAACCTCTTCTCAGAATAAGGATTTTAAATGCATCAAATAGAAGAAATGGGATAACAAAATAGACGAGACGGTTGCCCAAACAATACAAAGTCATATGGCAATAAAGATGCTTCTTTTTTAAACCATTACATAAGGAGATCTGATCAAAGGATTAACAGCACTATGACTTTGTAGACTGATGTGTCTAGATGTAATGAATTTTTCCCATTCAAGGTCATGAGCATCCGGAACTCTATCCCTTGATTTGTGGGCCCCAGGGTTAATGTAATCCTCACCTGAACCCTAGAAGGTATATCAGTAATATTCCTTTCTTATAGATGAAGAAACTGAGGCACAGAGAAATTAATTAATTTACCCAAGGCTAGTTCATGATAGAGTTAAGATCTGAACCCACAGTCTGGCTTCAAAGCCTCTGTTCTTAAACACCATACAGGATGTGGCTTAGCCCAGAGCTTGCCTCGTAGTCAAGGTCAATATCACAAGCTAGTAATTGAAGTAGAATTGTCATTAGTAATAGAAGCATTCCTACTATAAGATATCTAGGGGATAAGGAAAGGTTTGTCCTAATATTAAGAACATCCTTAAAGAAAAAAAATTGGTCTACAATAATGAAATTAACTTACACAGGACACAGCATAACCCCTTCATGTCAATCTCCAAGTACGTACAAACTCATTGCTTCCTGAGTGCGATTACTCATTCTAAAACTAAACACCAAAGACTTCGGGAAGATGTGGTAACACAGAGAAATGTACTTGAGTCTGTGAAAATCTCTTATTTTTATTTACATAATCCCATATTAATTACTGGGATTTTTCTGCACTTCCAGTAGTAGGCACTGTCACCCATAGACCCTAAGGACATAAATCAGTATGGGAGAATAAAAAGCCCACTGTTGATCTTGCAGAGCAGGGCTGTTTCAAATGAATGTGGCTGCTGTTCCCCCTGGCTACCATTTGTAAACGTGAGAAGTTAGATCCCGCAGGCACCCTATAAATATTAATTGAAGGAAGGTGGTGATAAGGTAAAGAAACTAACACTTCTCTAAATGGTGACAGTCAATGCTTCAGGCTCGATTTTTAAAAGAAAACGACAAAGAAGTCCAGATCATTAGAAGGGCTTTGCTGGCACGGGTGGGTGACAGCCATAGTGAGAGCGAGGCCAGACTGAGGCCGGTGTGGCATAGTAAGATGATTTATTCTTTCCCTGAAGTCAGCCTTGAAAATACATTTTCTTTAATTGCCTTCCCGCAGCACAGTTTTACTATGACAAGGCACTAGGTTCCTTAACATTTACCTGGCACACTGCTCTCAGCTGCAAAGCAGGCGGGGCTATGCTGTCAAGCTAAATGCCAGTGACTGGAGGGTTTGTGAAGTCGAGCTCCCAGGTTTTATCTGCTGCGCTGACGCTCATACGAAATCCCACAGAAGAAAAAGAACTTCAGCACTTAGATGCAAAAGAACTGAAGGGCTGGTGGTAAGAGGACCAAGAGTGTCACCTACCAGCAGGACACAGCAAGAGGTAAGATGCCCAGAGAGACTGGACATATTCCTCCCCAAGTCACCAGGCTTTCCCTGGGGGGGGTGGGGGGGAGCACATGTGACCAGCTGCACTAAAAAATACCAACGTGAACCTTCGCAGGGAAACCAGATGGCTGCAAGCCAGGGGTAAAAATAGTTCATCATACCACACAGTTCCAAACTAGGAGCAGAGGAGAGTCTTAGGGCCACTTAGGTTTTGATTTTTTATTTCAACTTGCCAAAGAGGCTTTAAAAAGAAGTATGGGAAGCTGTTTTGGAAAGAGAGATTATTCCACCTTTTACCCGGTTTATTTTTCAAATTCATTTCACTGTCATTAGCAAAAAGAGTGAAAACAATTTGTAGAAAAAAAGTTTTTGTCTTTCTTCTTTATGGATTGCAACAAGAAAAACCAGCAGTAACTTGGGAAAGAACTTCCTCAGTTAATTCATGGACTAATAGGAAAAGTTGGGTAAAGGATGGTGGGGGGAGACCTTTAATTTTTTTTCATTGAATACTTTTTAAAGACCTGAATGTACAGGTTGATCTCAGTTCTACTTTATGGATTTAATTAGTTATTTCACAGAAGCTGTTTAATCTTTCTCCCGTTGTTCCAGTGAGGTTTCTATTTTTACCAATGGCAGTGAATCACCAAGAGACCATTTAGGGACATGCTCAGAACATGAATTTTCAAGTCGAGAGCTGAGTGATATTTGGATTCCGAAGCCAGGGCCTCGAAGCGCGTCACACGAGCAGTTCTTGTGCTGTGACATTATGTTCCTGTGTGTGCCTTGATTGTATGATACAGAACAGAAGTGACTGGAAGACAAAAAAATAGCTCAGATAATAACTCCTTACAAGATAAGAGGAAATAAATGGCATTTTACTTGGGGGTTCCCTCAATCCCCTGACCTGGTGAACGAGAAAATGCTTTTGTATCTTTCTGTTGTTGAAACTGATGCCAGCTTCTGACTACATCCAATCAGCAAAGAAGGTTTTGTCTCCGTATACACTGTTCTTCTGTCCCAAGAACCATGAATGCCTTTCTTATTTGACTCAAAGTTCCATGCTTCATTAATATAATAGACTCTTGATGCCTGAGCTAATAAAAACCCCAGCTCTGTTGTATTTCATTTTTAATTTTATAGGAAAAAAAATAAAATTAAGTAAAAATCGAATCTCATTAGAACAAACTTTTATCCAAGATGTGAAATTCACATCTTACAACGTATGGAGTAACTGTTCTTGAAAGTCTATTTTTTACAGTTTTTAAATTTTGAATCACTTGATCATTAACTCTAGTGTTCTCCCCTTTTCAGCAGGGTGTATATATATTTTTATTTTATTTTATTTTAGACAGAGCCTCAAGCTGTCACTCTGAGTAGAGTGGTGTGGCATCACAGCTCACAGCAACCTCTAACTCCTGGGCTCAAGCCTCCACCTCCCAAGTAGCTGGGACTACAGGTATCTGCCACAACGCTCAGCTATTTTTTTTGGTTGCAGCTGTCATTGTTGTTTGGCGGGCCAAGGTGGATTCGAACCCGCCAGCTCAGATGTACGTGGCTGGTGCCTTAGCCGCTTGAGCCACAGGCGCCAAGCCATATATATTTTTTTATTTTTGAGACAGAGTCTCACTTTGTCACCCTTGGTAGAGTGCTGTGGTGTCACAGCTCACAGCAACCTCAAATTCTTGGGCTCAGGTGATTCTCGTGCCTCAGCCTCCTGAGTAGCTGGACCTACAGATGCCTGGCTAGTTTTTCTAATTTTTTTTTTTTTTTTTAGTAGAGAGACTGGTCTCAAACTCTGTGCTCAAGGAATCCACCCACCTTGGCCTCCGAGAGTGCTAGGATTACAAGTGTGAGGCACTGCGCCAGCTTAGCAGGGCAGATTTTCATTTTTATTTTTGTTTAATTTAATTTTATTTATTTTTTGAGATAGAGTCTCACTTTGTTGACCTCAGTAGAGTGCCATGGCATCACAGCTCACAGCAACCTCAAACTCTTGGGCTCAAGTCATTCTCTTGCCTCAACCTTTCAACCACAGGTGCCCACCATGACACCCGGCTATTTTTAGAGACAGGGGCTCTCTCTTTCTCAAGCTAGTCTAGAACCTGTGAGCTCAGGCAATCCACCTGCCTCAGCCTACCAGAGTGTTGGGATTATAGGCGTGAGCCAACACACCCCACCTGGTGGCAGATTTTTAAATATGGCAAGGATAAGACTTAATAAGTTGTAGTACAATAAGCCCTAGCAGAGCTTACATTTATAAGCCCTAGTTAAGTGGATCAGTCTACGTTATACACTCTGGTAGAATTCTGAGCTTTTTCTCTCGGGGTGTCAGGGGCTTGCTCATAGCTCAGAAGAAAGAAAAATGCCATCTGTCTTCCGACTTTTTCTTAAAGCACAAAAGCAAGCACTGTTCTGATTAAAAGTTGATTTTCCCAATGTACCCAATACTAATATGAAGCCAGTAGACAAATACAAGCATACACAAAAGAAAAACTCAATTCCATTCAAGTTGGGAAGAGAGGAGAGGGAAGGAGGGAGGGGGATTGGTGTGCTCCTACCGAGTGGGCACGATGTTGGGGTATACATCCTGGGTGCAGGACACAACTACAACAGATGCAAACGTTGTAAGCTAATCATTTGAACCCTTATATTAATTTGAATTTTTTTTAAAGTTGATTTTCATTCCAAATAAACTCCATATTTCTGATCTTATTTTTCTACCTACAAGAAAAAAGGCTTTCCTCCTACACTGAAAAGATTTTATACCAAACTTATATCGACCCGTGTTTTCTTCCAACACCTTGTAGTCATGTTTTCAGCGTTTATACTTTTCTATATGGCTAGAACATATTTTTGTATACAAATGAAGTATAAACTCAACTTTTTAAAAAGCTTTTCTATTTGTCCAAATTCCACGTGACACTGATTTGGAGATACTTTTATTCTAGGCTAAATTTTTACACATATTAGCCTCATTCTGTTCCATTACTGTGTCTATTTCTCTTTATTCCCTCAATGTTTTTACTAGTGTAGCTTTTAAGTTGCCACACTGTTTTACAATTGTAGTATGTTGGAATACATTTCATATTTATTATATTTAATTAAAATGTATAATAAAGTTACTGTTTTGTCATATTCTTTTCCAAGATGGTCCTGGCTACTCCTTGAACCTCTTAGTGGTCTGTAGACTAACGTACCAAGTCTCTTTGCCTGCCTTCTCTCCTAATTGATTATCTTTTGATTTATTTCTTTTTCTTTTTTTCTTTTTCTTTTTTTTGAGGCACAGTCTCAAGCTGTCCCCCTGGGAAGAGTACCGTGGTGTCATAGCGCACAGCAACCTCCAACTTGGACTCAAGCGATCCTCTTGCCTCAGTTTTTCCATTTTTAGTAGAGACGAAGTCTTGCTTTTCCTCAGGCTAGTCTTGAACTAGTGAGCTCAAGCAATACACCTGCTTCAGCTTCCCAGAGTGCTAGGATTATAGGAGTATTTGTTAATGTATTAATAGATAGTATCTGGCCAGGTGCAGTGGCTCAAGCCTGGAGTCCTAGAATTCTGGGAGGCCAAGGCAGAAGGATTACGTGAGGCTAGGAATTCAAGACCAGCCTTGGCCACACCTCGTCTCTAGAAAATGCGGGCAGAGCCATCCAGCAAGGACTCTTTGCACCTGAGCCAGGCTGGCTGCTGTCCAGTCTCCCAGCAAGGCCATGGACTTGAATTCTGTGGGCTGCCTAGGTGTCTGGGCAATCCAGGGGCAGCAGCAAGGGCCTTGATGACAGATTACCGTGTGCAATGGGCTGGAGGCTCTGGATTCCTTCTACCCCCGGACTCTACAGCTTGATTGCACATTTATCCAATCCTCTTAACAACTAGTTTTCCAAAATACAAATGGCGTCTCCTCGTACCACTTTCTCCTTGAGTAGTGCTTCAGTTGATAAGGTCCTGCTAAGTGTTAACAGAAAATCACCCAGCTTCACTATTACTATGACATCTGAGGCTGGAGAAAAGGATGAAACTGTCTAGGTGACCCTTGAGTTTGCATACAGTGAAATAAAGCTCCCCTTTCTGAGATAACCTCCCAGGAAAATCTAGAAGAGAACGATATCTCAGACATTTTAAATTGATTATCGTTACGGGTTGAAGAAAGATCTTGGTGGGGTGATGATCTTTACTTTGGAGACAAACGAAAGGAAAGAAATGTAAGAAAAATGAAATGAAATAGTAGGTCAGATAAAAACTAGACGAGAGGAAGAAAAGAAACAAAGAGGAGAAGCAGCAGAAGAAGCTGAAAAGCAATTATCCCATGGCACTCCCATTACAATTGGGAATTTCTTAAACTGGAAGGCCAAGTTTGACGCAGAACTTTTGGAAACTAAAAAGAAACATGAAAGAAAAAGAACAAGTAGGGAAAAATAAATTAAGTGGGAAACAGGTACTTGAAATAGATCATAATCTTTTTTTCTTTTTTTATTAAATCGTAGCTGTCTACATTAATGCAATCATGGGGCACCATGCACTGGTTTTATATACAATTTGAAATATTTTCATCAGACTGGTTAACATAGGCTTCATGGCATTTTCCCAGTTAGTGTGTTAAGACATTTATATTCTACATATAGTAAGTTTCACATGTACCCTTGTAAGATGCACTGTAGGTGTGGTCCCACCAATCACCCTCCCTCCACCCATCCTCTCCCTCCCTCTCCCCTTTCTCCATATTCTTAGGTTATAATAGGTCTTAGTTTCATAGTAGGGCTGAGTACATTGGATACTTTTCCTTCCATTTTTGAGATACTTTGCTAAGAAGACTATGTTCCAACTCCATCCATGTAAACATGAAAGAGGTAAAGTCTCCATTTTTCTTTAAGGCTTCATAATATTCCATGATCTTGATCTGATATACAGTTCTTGGAGGATGCTGGAAACAATGTGGAAATAGACAAGTCTTTGTTCCAGGAAATGGATGACTTGGAGCTGGAAGATGATGAACTGATGGACTGTCCCCATCTGCAGAGAGATTTGACTGCCACAGCCTCTGTGGCCATGCTCAGGGGGGTTTGATTTTCCTTCCCTTTTTTCCTAAGCAAAAATAATTTTCAGGAGAATATCTTCTGATAGCTTTCATCATCAAACTCAATAATTTCCTTAAATTAATAATTTCCTTAATAATGACCTTAAAATTTCAAGAAAAAAAAATCAGAAAAGTTATCTGGGTGTTGGTAATACATACCTGTAGACAAAGAGGCAGACAGAAAATATCTGAAGAACAAAAACAAAAAAAGAGGAGTTGGGAAGAAAGATTCAGGATGGTGAAGAGAGAAGATTAGCTGAATAGATTTTGAGGACTCCATCCAAACACAGGATGTCATCAATTTGGTTGAGTTTCTAGACTCCACAGTTGGTAAACTATCTCTTATGGTTCCAATCAGCTCAATTAAAACGCCATCCAAAACTCTTTGCTTCCAGATTAGCAGCTTAATTTAGCCAATTACTCCACATCTTCCCAAGCCTACAGATGACAGCATTATCTTTGCTGATCCAACTGAAACTATCAGAAATGAAGGGAAACGTGCCCAGAAGCATGTATAATTTCTTTCAGATGTAGCCTGCTGGTTTTATCCATGAAACTACTCTTCTACTTCCCCAGTAAGGTAGTGTACTCTATAAAAAAAATGTGGCAAATTTATGAATGCATAGTTTGAAGGAAAAAGAACAAGGGAAATTGGGATGGCTCTGAGAGAGTAGCTCATGTCATTGACCACAGATTCAAGCCAGCTAGATCAAGTCTGATGAACTAAGCAAAAAAAAAAGAGGGGGAGGCTTAAAAAGTGGAGGTTCTTTCCAAAAGGCCAAAGAATAGATATAGTTGGAATAGGAAGTAAAGGGACTGGAGGGAGAAAGGCTTTGCTCAAAGAATACAAGATGTGAGAGGCAAAATACTTCCAGGGGGTGACAGGATGTCACGCTGGTCTAGCCCGTCTTCGTTCCTTCAAACAAGAGTAGCACACTCATACGAGTGTCTAGTGGTGCATAAAACCAGCTGCAGTGTTGGTCCTTCACTTTTTCCAAAACTGAACTCTTGATTCCCTCTCCAAGCCCACTCCTCCCCATCCCAGCACATGGTACCTCCATCTGCCTTGCCAGGTCATATCAGAAACCTAGTGGTCATCCTTCATTCCTCCCTCACCTCCCCATATTCAACCCATCAAGAACTGTTGATTCTTCTATCTCCACACCCATCACCCGACTCAGACGGCCACTGATCCCTCTGTTTCTCACTGTTGGCCACCTTCATCTGCTCTCTACATATCATCCAGAAAGATCGTTGAAGAATATAAATCACATCTCTGCATTTCCCTTCTTAATTCAATACCTTCCATGACACCTTATATAAAATTCATGCTTTTTAACTGCAATCAACAGAAACTTTCATACATGAAGGGAAAAGTGCCTGGAAGCATTTATAACTTCAGAGGTAGCCTGCTGGTTTTAGCCATGTCTATTTCCCCCATCTCAGCTCTCACAAGCATTTACCTTGTTGATCATGTTCTGCCTGCACCAAAATTCTGTGTACTGACACTAAGAAGGCAAGTTTTTTCTCCTCTAGCTGGGTAGCTTCATGGAAGATGCTGTGTCTTCTTGCTGTGATCTTCCCTACCCTCATCAAATGGCTAACCTGTTGTACTTCAGTTCTTAGCCTAAAACTCTGGTTCCTAGGAAGTACCTTTCCCAACCTCCTGTCTGAAGTTGATCCCTCTTGCCATTCTTCAACACAGAGCCCTGTTTATTAGGACAATCTGAAATTATGTATGTTGTACTTCTTTCAGGCTGGGCATGGTGGCTCACACCTGTAATCCCAGTACGTTGGGTGGCCTAGGTGGAAAGATCACTTGAGTCCAGGAGCTTATGACCAGGCTAAGCAACATAGGGAGATTTCATCTGTATAAAAAAAGGGGTGGGGGATTTAACCAGGCAGTGTGGCACATGCCTGTAGTCTCAGCTACCAAGGAAGCTGAGGCAGGAGTGCTTGAGCCCACAAGTTGGAGTCTGCAGTGAGATATGATTTTGCCTGCTGCACTCTATCCTGGCGGACAGTATGTGACCTTATCTAAAAAAAAGGAAAAAATCAAGGGCAGCAGAGTCATATCTACTTTGTCACTTTTTTCTTAGCTCACAGCATGTGCTCAACAAACATTTGATAAATGAATGAGTAAAGGGAAATGTCTTTAGATTCAGGGTCCATTAGGCTTTTGCCCACTTACCAGCTCAGTGATCCTTCATTGATTTTCCTCTTTTCTTTCTCCCAACTCTAATTTCACTGAGGGGAGGGGCCTCAGGCGAGGATAGTTAAAAGGGTAAATTCCTAGTGTAAAATGTAGGGGAAGGTCTTTAGGAACTATTTGAAATAACGTTAATACAAATCATGATATGGATTGTAAGGCAAGAAACCACATACCCAATATCTTAGCGCAATATTTAACCCCCCAATTATTGGCTCACCCATATGTTAGCCAGTCAGCCTGCAATGGAAATTATAAGACAAGCTAAAGATGGTACCCAGGAAAAGTAATTTTCAGTTTTTAGGGCTTTAAAAAATAATATCTTTAGATAGAAAATTAGAACAAATTTTATCCTCACATTCCACCTCTTGGCGTTGCTGAGGTCACAGGCACTAATTCCAGGTTTTAGACATTTAGAAATTATATGTTCTACCCTATATAAGGGAATATGTTGCCTTGACTCACTGTTAATTAAACAAGCATTTGCTTTGTTTATTCAGCTGTGGCCCTTGTGCAGGTTAGTCCATCAGTCCTCACCTTGCGTTCCCTTTCCAACCACCAGAAGACTTTAGGGAAGTTTTATTCTGGTAGAAATCCACACATCTTTGTTACATTAGCACCCCGTTTTAAGCAACTTAGATTGTACTTGAGATATATAGGTTGCCAAGTTTGTCAAATCTATGTGTGTTGTAAATTGCAAATGGCTTATCTTGAATACGATACTTCTATTTCCCTAAGGGCTGTCCCTACAATATTCCCCCCTTACTTCATGTAAGTGATTTAGGATACAACTGAATGTTGTATCACTTACGATTTTTTGAAGCATGGGAGTTTTAAAAGTTACTATTTTATATTTTAAAGATCATTAATTAAATTATTTTTAAAAGAAGTACAAAGCACAGTAAGTATACATATATATTTTTTTCTTTTTCTTTTGTTAAGACAGAGTCTCACTCTGTTACCCTCAGTGCCATAGTGTGATAGCTCACAGCAACCTCAAACTCCTAGGTTCAAGCGATCCTCCTGCCTCAGCCTCCCAAGTAGCTGGGACTACAGGCAGCCACCACCATGCTTGCTGGTTTTTCTATTTTTAGTAGAGACAGGGTCTTGCTTTTGCTCAGGCTGGTCTCAAACTCTTGAGCTCAAGCAATCTACCTGCCTCAGCCTCCCAAGTAGCTGGGACTACAGGTCCCCATCGTGATGCTGGGTTAGTTTTCCTGTTTTTAGTAGAGATGGGCCTAGAACACCTGGGCTCATGCAATCCACACCCCTCAGCCTCTAAGAGTGCCAGGATTACAGGCGTCAGCCACTGAGCCCAGCCTAGTATATTCCTTTTTCTACTTTTTTTATCAACATAATTTAAGTGTGCTGCAGAAGTTTAAGTATAGGTCCAAGTGTGCCGTGAGATAAAAAAGATCTAAATACTAATTTAGAATATTAATAGCATAAGTCTTTTAGAAATTATAGTTAGAAAACTTCAGGATAATATTGTTTGCATGTGTGGGTCAAATCAACATTTTTTGAGCACTTAAACTGTGTTGCATATTTTGCAATATTTTTCCATATTGAACCCTCAAACAGCTCTGCAAGGCAGGTACTATTTGCTTTTTTACAGAGGAAGAAACTAGGAAATAGAGACATTAAATACCAGGTCACATGTCCAACAGTTGACACGTACATCCAAGATTTGAACCCATTTGTGTTGGCTCCCAAACACAAAGTTTTTTTTTTTTTTGTCCCCAAAAAAAAAAAGAAGAAAGGAAGGAAGGAAAGAAAGAAAAAAAAGAAAAGAAAAGAAATAATTGACATAAGAATAAATTGATCTCGAAAAAAACAGAAGAGAACGTAATACTTGACCCCACCACTGCCTCTACACGCTCATCTGTCCACCACCACAACTGAATCCAGGATGGGATGATGGTGACGGTGTCTGTGGGAAGCTACTGTTTGGTCTCTTCTTTCTTTAGTTGCTAAGCAACATGTTGACCTCCTGGGTCCTCCCCATTAGCTTCAGTGTTTATACTCAGGTCTGTGGGATTGACATTTATTTGTTCTAACACAAACAGTTTTGTACCTTAGTAGATATACAAATGTACAAGGGTTAGAATGTGTCATGGAATTTTAATACTAATATTTTTCCTTTTGTGACCATCTATTCCTCCCGATCATTTCCCCTTTATGAATATAAATATTTTGTCTAAAATGTTAGAACCCTGGTGAAGAGGAAATATTTTAAAGGGAGAGAGAGTTTGGTTCAAGACTGAGTCCATATCTTTCCCTTCTCTCCCTTCCAAAATCCTATTGAAATGACATAGAATATATTGTAAAATTATATTAGTTACATTGTATACCTGTATCAAAACATCACATGCACCCTATAAAATTATGCAACTATTATATACTCCATAATTAAAAATTTTAAACATAAAAAAATGATATTAGTTACCTATTGTTGTATAGCAAATTATCCCCAAACCTGGGAGCTTAATTGAGCAAACATTTTTTTAAAATCTTATCATTTGTGTAAGTCAGAAATTAAGAAGTAGATTAGCTGAAAGTTTTCAGTTTAAGATCACTTATGAGGCCGAGTGAAATGGCTCATGCCTATAATCCTGGCGCTCTGGAGTGAGGCAGGTTGATTGCCTGAGCTCACATATTTGAGACCAGCCTGAGCCAGAGTGAGACCTGTCTCTAAAAATAGATGGGCATTATGGTGGGTGCCTGTAGTTCCAGCTACTTGGGAGGCTGAGGTGAGAGAATCACTTGAGCCCAAGAGTTTGAGGTGCTGTGAGCTATGACACCTCGGCATTCTACCGAGGGTGACAAAATGAGACTCTGTCTCAAAAAAAAAAAAAAAAATCACTTAAGTCATAATCAAGATGTAGGCAATCAACTGAAAATCAGACTAGGCCCTGAGAATTCACTGTCAAGTGCACCCCATGGCTGTTTTTAGGGGGCCTCATGAGGTTCCTGATTGTGTAGAACTTTCCTTAGGCTGCTTGAGTGTCCCCTTGCTATGGCACTTGTCTTCCCTTAGAGTGAGTGACCCCAGGGACAAAGGGCAAAGCAGTAGGCACACAGGTTTAGGCACACAGGTTTTTTTTTTTTTTTTTTTGTGGTTTTTTCTTTTTTTGGCCGGGGCTGGGTTTGAACCCGCCACCTCCGGCATATGGGACCGGCGCCCTACCTGCTGAGCCACAGGAGCCGCCCAGGCACACAGGTTTTTACTGACTAGCCTCAGAAATCCAATGCCATCATTTCGCCATCTTGCATTAATCACACAGACGACCTTGGGTACAGTGTGGAAGAGGACCCCAGAAGGATGTGTATACCAGGACAAGGAGAGTGTGGGGGGCGGGGTGCTGCCCTTGAGCCTGGCTACCCCAAAACACAAATCCCAAACAATATAGTAAAAGGGGGGAAAAAGTCATCAGAAGGTCAGAGATTTTGAAGACTTTTTGAATGGTAGAAAGCAAATAGAATTAAATCAAAATGAGAATCCTGTATATAAAACTGATGGATGTAGTCAGTTTAGCACTGAGAGGAAAACTTACCTTAATGTATTATCAGAAAGCCTAGAAGATAGCAAAAGATACGAACTAAATATTCAACCCTCAAATAATTATAAAGGCTACTACTAATTTCTGCTTCAATTTGAAGTCAGAGTTTTATTTTTTTATTCTTTTTTTTAGGTGCCACAAAATCCTTGTTATTTTATTGAAGATCACTTTAAATAGGGTAAAGTTAAGCACCGTGTTCACCTGTTGATTGCCTATGCATATTTCTTTTTCTGTTGTCAGTTTGCAAAATTTGTCCTTTTTTATTTATTTTTTTCTTCTTTTTTTATTTTTATTAAATCATAGCTGTGTACATTTGAAGTCAGAGTTTTAAAAAATACTCTTGAGCAATAAAACCAAAATCTGTATCTTTGTATGTTTTTTGAGGCAGAGACTCACTCTGCAGCCCCAGGCTTGAGTGCCATGCTGATTATGTTAGTTCACAGCATCTTCAAACTCTTGGGCTCGAGTGATCCTCTTGCCCCAGCCTCTGAGTAGCTGGGACTACAGGCGCCCGCCACAACGCCTGGCTAGTTTTTCCATTTTTAGTAGAGTTGGGGGTCTCCCTCTTGCTCAGGCTGATCTCAGAACTCCTGAGCTCAGGTAATCCATCCACCTGGGGCTCCCAGAGTGCTAGGGTTATAGGCATGAGCCACCACACTGGGCCCAAAATCTGTTTCTCTTAAAAGACCAGTAGAATTAGCAAACTTGTGAAAGTCTTATCAAAAACAAAAGAAAGGCCAGGTGGGAGGGCAGGAGTTCAAGACCAGCCTGAGCAAGAGTGAGAGCCCCCCTCCCCCCAGTAAAAATCGAAAAACTAGATAGGTGTGGTGGCACCCACCTGTGGTCCCAGCTACTCAGGAGCCTGAAGCAGGAAGATTGCTTGAGCCTAGGAATTTGAGGTTGCTGTGACCTGGGCTCAGCCCATGGTACTCTAGTCCAGGAGACAGAGCAAAATTCTGTCTCAAAATAAATGAATATAGAGAAAAAAGAGTTAGAACTAGGCAGGGGAAAGATATTTTAAAGTGATAAGAAGAACAATGTGTACTATTAAGCTGATGAATTTGAAAGTCTAGATGAAATGAATTACTTTTTAGAAAAATATGGCTAACCAAATTTATTTTAAAAGAAACAGAAACTCATTAACAAAATAAAACTAATAATCTCAGAAGTAATTGGGTAAATGGTAAAACAGAAAAATGCCTATAGGAAATAAGCACCACATTTAGGTCTGATAAAATTTACCAATACTTTCAGGAAGACTCATTCAGTTATTCAATAACTATTTATTGAACTCCTATTATGTTTTAGGTGCTGGGGATACAGCAGTCTGAAAAAAAGAGTCCCTGTTTGCAGAGATTCTTTATTTTACTTCAGTGAGCATAGTAACAGAGCTTCCTGATTTATTTTGCAAAGCAACCTAATCCTGATACCAAAACAAGAGAAGAATAATCTCATACAAAAAATGAGGGAGGGCAAGGCATGGTGGCTCACACCTGCAATCCCAAGTGGGAGGCTGAGGTGGGAGCATTGCTTGAGGCCACGTAGAAGACCTCATCTTTACAAAAATAAAAATAAATAGCCAGATTAGTGGTCCATGCCTATAGTTCTGGCTAAGGCTGAAGTGGGAGAATTGGCTGAGTCTAGATGTTTGAGGTTATAGTGAGCTATGTATGATCTTACCACTGCACTCTAGCCTGGCTACAGAGTGAGACTCTGCTTAAAAAAACATGCAGGAAAAAGGAAAGAAGTGAGACTCTGCTTTTTAAAACATGAAGGAAAAAGGAAGGAAGAGAGAGGGAAGGGAAGAGAAAAGAAATATATAATGGAATAATAACTAACCTCATTTATGATCTTAAATTCAAATGTCTTAAATAAATCATTAGGAAATTGAATCCTACAGTAAAATAATACCTTGTGATTGGAGGGTTGTTGCCTGTTTTTGTAAATAAAGTTTTATTGGAAAACACCACACAATTCATTTATGCTTTGTCTACATAGCTTTTTGCCCATTATTCACTCACTCTTCTGTTAGGTGCTTAGGGAAACTGTATTTGGAGGATCCATGAACGATGAGTCCCATACTCACATTTGTATCTTTCTCTTTCACAATGACTGAAAACATAGTCATGTGATTAAGTTGCTGTTGGTTCTCTAGGAAGGCTACTTCTTGAAACCTAGCTGACATGCTGTGAGGAAGTCCAAGCAGCCATGTGGAGAAATCTACACGAAAGAAAAGTCAGGGTTCTAGATGATAACCTCTTCTACACCCCAGCTGAAGACTAACTGTCAGCCGCAGGAGTGAAGACATTCTGGACCTTCCACCATCCATCCTAGTTCTTTATCCAACACTGTGTGAGCTAGAATTTCCTCCCCCTCCCATTGATCCATAAATCTTGAGCAATCATCAATGATTGTTTTAAGCCACAAAATTTGGTGATTGTTTGATATATAGCAATAGATAACTAAAACACTCCTAGTGTAACGTTTTTGATCCAGCAGGGTAGGTTGGGTCAGTGGGATCTTGGCCAATTAAAAGGAGAGTTTGTGAACACACATTTTCTATAGCGGACATCAGATAATAAACACAGTAGAGCCTCTGTAATTGACCACCCAAGGGACCGTAACAAACTGGTCAACATACAGAGGTGGTCAACATAATGAACTAGGCCTGCTATACTGATATGTACATGTGGTGCATGTCCGGTCTATGAAAATTAGGTCAACATAAGGAGGTAGCCAGTGTAGGGAAGTGGTCAACTAATGGAGGTTCTACTGTAGTTTAAGCTTTATTTTATTTATTTATTTATTTATTTTGAGACAGGGTCTCATTTTCTCAAGAAGCTGGGATGATAGGGACTTGCCACAACACCCAGCTATTTTTTTTTGGCCAGGACAGATTTGAACCCACCACCTCCGGTATATGGGGCCAGAGCCCTACTCCTTTGAACCACAGGTGTTGCCCATGCCCAGCTATTTTTTAGAGCCCGGATCTCGTTCTTACTCAGGCTGGTCTCGAACTTGTGAGCTCAAGCAATCCACCCACCTCAGCCTTCCAGAGTGCTAGAAGTACAGATAGGAGCCACTGCGCACGGCCAGCAGTGGCTGTTTGGATAAAATGGGCAGGAGACACCTCTCCAAGGAGAGGCCAGAGTGATGGGGAGGACACAGTCTCCATGAAACATCTCCAGGAAAAGTGTTCCATGCAGAGAAACCAGCAAGGATCAAACCTGGAAGAAGGAGGGAGCTGGCATGTCTAAAGAGCAGGACAGCAAGTGTAGCTGAGACAGGATGGGTGGAGCAGAGGATGGTGTGAGATGAAATTGGAGGGGAAGATGGGGTCTCAGCAGGCCCTTAGAGGCATTTTCCCCATTAAGTATAATGGAAGGCTGTTAGAGGATTTAGGGGTTTTTTTGTGCAAGGAATGACATAAACTTTATGTATATACATCATTTCTACGGTTACTAGGGAAAGAGAAAGAATGAATTTGGATGGCTTGGTGCTTGTGGCTCAAGCGGCTAAGGCACCAGCCACATACACCAGAGATGGTGGGTTTGAGTCCAGCCCGGGCCTGCCAAACAACAATGACAACTACAACCAAAAAATAGCCAGGCATTGTGGTGAGCACCTGTAGTCCCAGCTACGTGGGAGGCTGAGGCAAGAGAATCGCTTAAGCCCAGGAGCTGGAGGTTGCTGTGAGCTGTGACGCCATAGCACTCTGCCCAGGGTGACAGCTTGAGGCTCTGTCTCAAATAAAAAAAAGAAATTGGAAACAACTCAGAGGCTACTGTAGTGGTCCAGGTGAGAGGTGAAAGTGAGGTTTAGGGTAGGATAGGAAGTTATGTTAATGCTCAGCTGTGGTTGGATTGTGTGTGGGGGGGTGTTTTAAAAGGAGGGGGAAAAAGTGACTACTGATGGATTATGTTATGTAGGTGAGAGGAAAAAAATAATCCAATATGAGTTATAGGTTGTAGCACAAGGAACTAACAGTGCCATTAGCTAAGAAAGGAGTACTTGCAAAAACAGTGGACTTGGGGGAAGTGAGAATTGAAAGTGATATTGGTTTGTTTTTGTTTTTCTTGAGACTGGGTCTTGCTCTGTTGCCCAAGCTGGAGTGCAGTGGCATCATAGCTCACCACAGCCTCAAACTCCTGGGCTCAAGTAATCTTAATGCCTCAGTCACCTAAGTAGCTAGTACTACAGGTGGGCATCACCACATTCAGCTAATTTTAGCATTTTTTGTAGAAAAGGGGTCTCACTATGTTGCCCAGGCTGATCTTGAACTCCTGCCCTCAAGCGCTCCTCCTGCCTTAGCCTTCCAAAGTGCTGGGAATACAGGTGTGAGCCACTGTGCCCAGCTAACTTTGACTTTGTTAGGGTTGAGATGTTCAAGAGGTATCTAAGGGTATATAGGAGTACACATCTGAATACTCTAGACAGGAATTCTGAAATTGGAGAAGTCATCAGCAAATCAATTACACTCAAAGGCGCAGAAGTGGGTAGAGAAGACTGAGGACTGACCTCTAGGCGTGCCAGGACCTTCCACACATAGTGGCCAAAAGGAGCAAGTTTAGAAAACTAAAGAGAAACGGCCAGTAAGGTGGGAATGAGACCAGAAGATCATGAGACCCAGATGCCAGGAAGAGAAATGGAATGAAGGAGACATAGTTAATTCTGTAACAATAACGTACTGAAATGAGGGCAGAGAATTGCCAGGTAGATTTGGCACAAGGGAGGAAGGTCTCTGGTGCCTTGGGCAGTAATGGTCTCGGTGGTGTGGGATGGGGTGGGGACAAAAGCATTTATGGAATGGACTACACTAGGAATATAGACAAGTTTTTTAAGAAGTTTTGTTTAAGTGTGAGATTGTGCCAAGTGTTGCAAGGACTTTGGAATCCATATGTTCATAAATTTTTGGAAGGAAAACAGAGAATTGTAGAAAATGGAAGAACGGCTGTAGAAGTTTCCTACTAGTATGTAGGAAGGAAAGTATTCAAATGAAATTCCAGAACTCTAAGTAGTATCTACCAGAAACCCAGAGCCAACATCCTTTTTAATAATAAAATAGAAACATTAAAATAAGGATCAAATAGAGAATGTCAAGTATCACCACTGTTATTCCATGTTGTATTCGAACCCTAGCCAATGCAGTAGAGGCAAAAAATAAAGTTAGGTATAATATTTTATTATTTACATGTAAAATCAGTGAGTGGTATGATGATAAACCAGTTCTCTGAATGTGGTTCCCAGCATGAATGTTGGTTGCTGTTTTTGTTTACATATAAGTAAGATGAAAGTGAAACTACTTGTCCAAACTTCTTTTGTTGGTCAATGATGTGAGTGACTTCTTGGTTAAATGGAAAAATAGTTTTCAAATATTGCAAGAGTATTTCCTCAATTTTCTGTGTTAGTCACAAGATAATGACTCCAGATATGATATACACTAAAGTTTAATCTCTATTTTAGTCTGAAAAAATCCCTGAGGCTGCATATAAGAGGCTTTTTAGCTCATGGTTCTAAAGGCTGGGAAGTTCAAGGGCATGGCTGTGGCTTCTGGAGACGGCTTTTGTGCAGCATCACAGGGTGGTGGAAGAAGTCAGAGCAAAGGTTCTCAACCCGTGGATCTCAACCCACAGGAACTGTATTAAAGGATTGCGGCACTAGGGAGGTTCCACTGAGTCAGAGGGAAAGTGAACGTGTGTGGAAAGAGAGACACACCTGAAGGGTTTCCAGACTTTGTTTAATAACCCACTCTCTGGAGATCTAATCCATTCCCTAGAGAACTGACTTAGTGTGAGAACTCACTCATGACCCCAAGAATGGCACCAAGACACCCAAGAAGGACATCCAGCCCTATGATGGAGACACTCCCACTGAGTCCCACCCTCCAACACTGCTGCACTGGGGATCAAATCTCAACATGAGTTTTGGGGAGGACAAACTCAAATCATATCCAAACCATGGCAGTTTCCATTATTAGCCTTTTGTCAATGACTTTATTAAGTCTAGACAATTAACAAAACAATAAATCAAGACCTGATATGCAACATTTGTTGCTTTTCATAATGTAAATATAGTGCTCCTGTTGTGGAGGCTGTCAAGGCATTGAATGTGGAATCAGAAGAGACACACAGTAAAAAAATGTATAAAGAATTTCCAGGGAGGCTGAGGCAGGAGGACTGCTTGAGGCCAGGAATCCAAAACAAGTCTGAGTAACATACTAAGACCCTTCTCACAAGTCTACCAAAAATAAACAAACAAATCAATCAATAAATAAATAAATAAAAATAATTTCCAATCCCCAAAAACAATGGGGACAAATAACCTTGAGAACATAGATAATAGTAAAATGTAATAAAATAATTAGCATTTGATGAACTTTGAGCATATATCACCTTTATTTTTATGTAATCTATTTGATTGTAAGTTTACATAATGTAATTTTTAATAATGGCTATGTTTGACAACCATCCTATAAGATTCCTGAAAACAATTGAATGTTGTGAATTGGTGTAAGCCAGCTGTAAGGCATCATATAATCGTGTATCTAGAAAACCAAGGAGGATCAAGTGAAAAACTAACAGAAGCAAAAGAACATTCAGTTGACTCGGTTGGATATACAAAAAAATATAGAGTAAAAAACATAGATTCACAATAGCAACAAGAACAAGAAAATAATTCAGAAAAGCCTAATGCATAATATACGTATTAAGAGAAGCATCAAATTTTATTGATTCACTTTTTAAAAGACATGAATAAATGAAGAGATATATTATGTTCCTGCATAGAAGTAGCTAATGTTGTAAAGATATAAATTCTCTCCCAAAGTAATTCATATGTCAATCTCAATCAAAATTCTAATAGAATTCGATGTGGACATTGGCAAACTGATTGTGAAGTTTGCCAGGGAAGAACATGCCCATGGATAAATTTTGAAAAGACTTGCTCTCCTAAAAACAAAAACATTCTCAAAAACATTGATAATTACAATAGTGAGAGTCTGTCAGGCATGGTGGTTCACACTTTGGGAGGCTGAGCAGAAGGAACACTTGAAGCCAGGAGTTCAAGATTAGCCTGGGCAACAAAGCCAGACTCTGTATCTACAGAAAAAAAAAAAAAAAAGCAAAATTAACTAGACCTGGTGGCATGCATCTGTAGTCCCAGCTACTTGGGAGGCTGAGGAAGGAGGATGGCTCGAGCCCAGGAGTCTGAGGTTGCTGTAAACTATGATCATGCCACTGTACTCCAACCTGGGCAACAGAGTAAGACCCTGTCTCAAAAAAAGGGGTTGGGAGAGGAGAGGAAGAGAAAGATAGAGTAAGATAAAATAGTGAGTTTCTGCTGCAGGAACAATCAAATCTGTTGATGAGACAGAGGGAGCATTCACTTGTTACAGAAACGTTATAATAGATGTTAAAGGAGGCAATTCCTATCAGTGGGGAAAAATAAGGACAGCTCAAAGAATGAGTGTTAGGAGAATTGGTTTTCATTTGGAAAAAGCAATCAAACAATCATCCCTCATTAAAAATACATCCAACTATACACATCTGATTTGTGTTCTTTTGCCTACTTTCTAACAAAAATATTAAAACTTCCATTACCTCATGTCAAACAAAAAAAAAAAAAATTAATTCCAGATGCCTAACAACAATAAACATTCAAGGAAGAAATGATTTTAAGAAAGCACAGGAAGCTGTTTTGTAATCTGAGCATGGTGAAAGATTTCCTTATTAAGACACAAAACCCAGAAGCAATGAAGGAAGTAATCGATTCTTAAAAACAACTTTTGCATATGGCAAAAGAATCAATACTTCCGGGTAAAAAATGTTATAGATTAGGAAATATTTGCTGAAAATATTACAGTCAAGGGATATGTATTAACAATATATTGGGCGGCGCCTGTGGCTCAGTGAGTAGGGCGCCAGCCTCATATGCCGAGGGTGGCGGGTTCAAACCCAGCCCCGGCCAAACTGCAACCAAAAAATAGCCGGGTGTTGTGGCGGGTGCCGGTAGTCCCAGCTACTCGGGAGGCTGAGGCAAGAGAATCGCTGAAGCCCAGGAATTGGAGGTTGCTATGAGCTGTGTGAGGCCACGGCACTCTACCGAGGGCCATAAAGTGAGACTCTGTCTCTACAAAAGAACAAAAAAACAATATATTAAGAGATCTTAAAAATCAACAAGAAAAAAAATTGACCCCAATTATAAGAAAAATCTAAGCCATCTTTGTCCAATGAAAATATCATGTGAATCACATGTATAATTTAAACTTTTTTAGTAGCCATGTCAAAATCCTTTAAAGCAGTACTATCTTTTATTATTAAGACATGTAACTGATATAAAAATCTGAACAAAATATTTTACATTCTTTTTTTAGAATAAGTTGTGTGTGTGTGTGTGTGTGTGTTTAGAGAGGGTCTCACTACATTGCCCAGGTTGTTTCACACTCCTGGCGTCAAGCCATCCTCACTTCTTCACCTCCCAAAGTGCTGAAGTTATAGGCATGAGCCTGAATTTTCTATGTATTTTATACTAACAGCACAAGTGAATCTAGGCTACCTATATTTCAAGTGCTCACTTGCCATATTTGGGTAGTGGCTATCTTTGGTTTTTGTTGTTTGTTTTTTTTTGTTTGTTTTTTTTTTTAGACAGAGTCTCACTTTGTCACCCTTGGTAGGAGTGCCATAGCATCACAACTCACAGCAACCTCCAACTCTTGGGCTTAAGCAATTCTCTTGCCTCAGCCTCCCAAGTAGCTGGGACTACAGGCGCCTGCCACAACACTTGGCTATTTTTTTGTTGTTGCGGTTGTCATTGTTGTTGTAGCTGACCTGGGCCGGGTTTGAACCCGCCAGCCTGGGTGTATGTGGCTGGTGCCCTACTCACTGAGCTACAGGCACCACCCCTTTTACCTTTTGAGTTGTCTCCCCAAAAGGGCAGAGTCTTGGCAGGATAACTACACCAAGACTCACCATCTGTCATCAACTTGTGACTTCTGAACTAGCCCTTCCTGCACATGTTGCTCTGAACACAACCTACCCCACTACATGGAGCCACCTTCCTGAACCCCTTATAAAAACTCCTAAGCTGGGCGGTGCCTGTGACTCAAGGAGTAGGACACCGGCCCCATATACCAGAGGTGGCAGGTTCAAACCCAGTCCTGGCCAAAAACAAAAACAAACAAACAAAAAAAAAACTCTTAAGTTCAGTTGGTCAGGGAGACAGATTTGAGGCACTTCTCCCAGCTCCTGGGTAACATCATCTGCAATAAATTTCCTTTCTTCCTTGGCAATCTTCATTGTCTCAGTGGCTGGCTTTCTGTGGACCAAGGGCAGAATCCCCTGCGGGTTCAGTAACTGTAGCTTAAAGTGATCTTTTGAGAACCAAATTTTAGTCCCATTTCACTCACGGCAACAATTGAGATCAGCCAAGTTCATGCCATCACAGTTTAGGATAGGTACACAGGGCCAGGTGAGGGTCTTGAAGTGAGTCTTGGCAAACAAACTGTTGTGTAAAACGAGCTGTTTATCCAGGTGAACAGGTTACTGCCTCAGTTGTATTCAAGTGCAGAAATTTCCTGAAGCAACAGTGAAGTTACCAATTGGTTACAATCTTCTGGGGCATAGTCTTCCTGAATCCAACAAAAAAAAGATGCTGAATGGGGCATTTCCTTACTGGGTCTTTGAACTCAAATTCTGTCTCTCTCTCCTCCTAATAGTTGACACAGATGTTCTCAGTTCTAGACTGTTACTATAGCAGGTTGCAGTTCTTAGTAGTGAGCAGGAGACTGGAAGGTCTGCAGCCATTAAGACTTTCTTAACAGTGCAGCACTGAACTGCCCACTTCCAGATTTCTTGTTAAGTGGGGGGAAAAAAAAATGGTTAAGCCTGTGTAATTAGGTTTGTATTGCAGACAACAAAATCCTTTTCCCAATTCACATACTCTGTAAAGGACTAATTATTATATGTGAAGGAGCCTTAAGCTCAGAAAGGATTTTCTGAAAAGAGAGAAGTGAACACAGGCCAGGGCTGAAAGTTCTTCTAAACCAGGCATCCTCAAACTTTTTAAACAGGGAGCCAATTCACTGTCCCTCAGACTATTGGAGGGCCAGACTATAGTTTAAAAAAAAAAAAACTATGAACAAATTCCTATGCACACTGCACATATCTTATTTTGAAGTAAAAAACAAAACGGGAACAAATACAATTCACACCTCCGCATGTGGCCCGTGGGCTGTAGTTTGAGGACCCCTGTTCTAAACCATGCTAAGGACATTGGATTTTCTCTGGGGTGCAAGAGAGAGCCTCTTAAAAATTAGTCAAATAAAAAAAAAAGACATGATGGCTAGGCACTCATAGTTCAGTGGTTAGGGCACCGGCCACCTGCTAAACCCGCCAGGCCTGCTAAACAACAATGACGACAACAACAATAACAGCAAAATAGCCAGGCCTTGCAGCAGGCACCTGTAGTCCCAGCTACTTGGGAGGCTGAAGCAAGAGAATCTTTTAAGCCTAAGAGTTTGAGGTTGCTGCGAGCTGTGATGCCACAGCATTCTACCCAGGGCAACATAGTGAGACTCTGTCTGAAACAAACAAACAAAACAAAAAAAATGATATGATCAGATTTGTGTTTTGAACAATTCTGTTAGCATTTTAGAAAATAGATTCAAGGAAAGCTAGATCAGAATCAAGATGACCTACAGAGAGAACATTGCAAGGACCTGAAATAAATGCTGAGGGTCTGAACTGTAGTGATGGCTGTAAGGAGTCATTCATTCATTCCTCCATTCCATAAATATTTATTAAATTTCTACTATTAGGCACTGTGCTGGGCATTGGGGAGTCAGTAATAAATAAGCAAAATAGTCCCTGTGTGTTTATCATTCAGTGCATGTTGAAGCCCCAGTATATGCCAAAGGCTTCATGTGGCTCTGCGATCCTACAGGTCTTATATTTTCCTCTCCTCTATTTGCTGCTTTATATTGGATTGTGAATTGACTGGCCTCTTCTTAGAAACAGCTTTTTTCTTTTTTGGAAACAAAGTCCTGCTCTGTCTCTCAGACTGGAGCACAGGAGTGAGATCACAGCTCACTACAGTCTCAAACTTCCTGCCTCAGAGATGCTCCCACTTCAGCCTCCTGAGCAGCGGGAACCACAGGCGTGCACCACCACGCCCAGCTGATTTTTTTAATTTTTGGCAGAAATGAGGTCTTGTTCTGTTGCCCAGGCTGGTCATGAACTCTTGGCCTCAAGCGATCCTCCCACCACAGCCTCCCAAAACACTGGGATTATAGGCACGAACCACTGCTCATGGCCTTCTGCCCATTTTTCTAGCCTCAATGTAAACCTTTCCATTAATTTTGTGAGCAACCCATGACCTTCCAGTAAAGCCCCTTTCTGCTTAACTTAGTCAGAAATGGTTTCAGTAGCAGGCAAACAAGCACTGTCACAGCCATCTGTCTAATACTGAGTCCATCTCCGAAATACAACTCTGGTGTGTCCTCAGCTCCACCACCACCAAGACTGAGTTCACACTCCCCGCCCTGCCTCTCCCAGGAACCTCCCGAGCCATCACCCTCGTGTTATACCCCAGCCTTCACAAGAGCAAACTCGTTTTGCCACCTTCCTTGCTTTACCCTGGAAACTCCTCCTTGCTGCAGGATAAAATCCAAAACCTCTTTGGCATGGAGGTACGTGTTCTTGCGTAATCTGACATTATTCTAGCTCTCCAGTCTCCTTTCCCCCACTTACCTCATGAACTTCAATGTACGCTGAAATGCGTGGTCTCTGTCTGGCGCACACCCATCCCACCATCAGCTCCACCGCTCACCAGCACCATGACCTAGGAAAAGCTATTCGTCCTCTCTGAACCTCCGTTTTCCCCATGAAACGTGCGATAGCACTGATGTGGTGAGTCACTGGGTAGACTCAGATGTTAGATAATAATAGGCCCGAAATAGCACCTGGCACAAAGCAACAGGTGCAACTATCAGCCCCCTCTCTTTCTCTGTGGACACAAATGGGATCAAGTTTCACAGGGACCAATGAGGGGGCAGCTCATGTGACAGCCCTGAGGCCATGCCGGATGGAGGTCAAATACAGGGCAGTACACACATGGACCCCTGTCTGTGCCCTGGGCGTGTTCTACTTGTTTTGCCTGTGTTGTCTATTTGTTCTTTCAGACAACTAGGATCTTTGTTGACTTCTGAGATTAGTGTAGGGGAAGACTCTCTCGAGACTCCGCTGAAGGGGAAAACGCTGAATGATTTCAGAACACGAACAGGACTACAGAATAAAGAGATGTTCTTCCCTAGATCAGTGGAGTCCTTCATTACAGCTTTTGAATAAAATGACCCTTCGTAATTCTCTAGCTTTAGCTACAAAATTATTATATTCATGGCCTTGCTACCTGACTCCTTGCATTAAGGGTTTTTTTGTTCTGTTTTTTTATTGTTTGAGTCTCCACCCTGGAAACAGTTTTGTATGAGGTTAATTAGTACTTGATGTTCTAAGATGGACATTTAGGGAGATATATACTATGTGTATTTTTTTTAATATATTCATAGGCTCTCTGTACTCCAGGCAAAGCAAACCAGAAGAATGACATATTCTCATCCCACAGTTCTTCAAATTTGCCTTCCCTTCCTTTACCACGCATTGTTCATTCTCTTACTCAGTTGAGGTAACCCTGCAGTGTCATTTTTTTCTTTTCAGACAGAGTCTCACTCAGTCACCCTGGGTAGAGTGCTATGGCATGGTAACTCACAGCAACCTTAAACTTTTGGGCTCAAGAGATCCTCTTGCCTTGGCCTCCCAGGTAGCTGGGCCTGCAGCCTGCCACAATGCCTGCCTATTTGTTTTAGAGACAAAATCTCACTCTTGCTCAGGCTGATCTCAAACTCCTGAGCTCAAGTAATCCACCAGCCTCAGCCTCCCAGGGTGCTGGGATTACAGGCGTGAGCCACCACGCTGGGCCCATTCTGCAGTGTCATTTTACCTGCACAACTATGTAATTGCTAAACCACTTCACATCCCAGTAATAATAAAGAAACAGCCTTTGTCCTTGGCTTGCCCGCTGGTGCTGTGACCGAGTTCCACCGACAGTCTCCCTCTTTTCTTTCGGGAATTTTTTAGGTAGTACATTGCAATTGACTGACTCCTTAAGTTCTTCTTTAGTGCCTGACTCTCAGGGCCGTGTGAAATTGCCTGTTAGAATCATGCCCTATATTTTGTGGTTAAGATTTCTACAACTTATCTCATGGGAGTTTATTAGTAACAACAAGTTGTCCTTTGACAAGACCCATGATCTGTCCCATTTTTTAATTTTTTTCCCCTTGACATCTGTTGAATTCCTTTATCCGTGGGGAACCTTCCTGGAAGCGGCAGACTGCAGCGCAGTACTGTTTCCGTTGACCTTGGCCACTGCCTGTGAAGGTGCTCTCTTCCCCCATCCCTTCTCTTCCTCAGCATCTTTCCTCACCTCCTCACTCAGCCTGCACCTAATTCCCTACAGTCCACACACTGGACCCTCCCCAAGTTTCCAGATCTTTCTCCCTCTCCAGTCTCATCTCAATTCCTTTGCGTGTGGTCCTCTGGGAACAGATGGGAGCTCTTGTTCACACCACCCCATCTCTTGCCCAAATAGGCAGTGTATTTTCATTTTATAAAAATAGAATTTAAAAGAATGTGCTCAATACTGTTCTAACATGATACCACATTCCCTTTTTCTTTTTCTTTCTTTCTTTTTTTTTTTTTGAGTCAGGGTCTTGTTCTGTTGCCCCAGCTAGAGTACAGTGGGGTCTTCATAGCTCACAGCAAACTTGAACTCCTGGGCTCAAGCAATCCTCTTGCCTCAGCCTCCTAAGTAGCTGAGACTGTACACTCATGCCACCAAATTGGCTAATTTTTCCATTTCTTTAGAAAATAGAAACTCCTAAACTCAAGCAATCCTCCCACCTTGGCCTCCCAGAGGGCTAGGATTATAGGCATGAGCCACCATGCCCAGCAGGTGCCTTTATTCCTTTTAAATAAATACTTTAAATAATGTTCCTGCCATTATTTATGAGCCTGCAGGCTCTAACATAGGAAAATACTCAAAGGGTGTATGTCCTATATTGTTTTAACAAATTAGAGTATATCATCAGGGCACTTATTTTTCATCCTTTATTTTTATTATTCTAATCTTTCTCTTGCCTTTAAAAGTCATGAGCTAGAGATACTGAGCTCCGTCTGCCCATCTCATTGGAGACTGGGAGATTCCAAGAGAGAAAATGATGAAACACACCCAAACTCCACAGAAATGTGGTGTAGTACTACATAACTGCTCTCTCCTGTCACATGACAGGCCTTGTATTTTCAGGAGAGCTCTGCATTATTCCCATTTTATGGATAAGAAAACAGGGAGGGATTGTCCATAATTATCTAACTGGAAAAAGTAATCCTATATCTAGTCATCCTTGCATGATAAACTTCCCACTTGGAAACATGTGAAACTATAGTGAAAATATACTTAGAATGGGAAAAGATATTTGCATATTACACAATGGGAAAGGATATTTGCATATTTTGAATCAGACAAAAGCTTGATAATTAGGATCTACAGAGAACTCAAATTAATCAACATTAAAAAAGTCAACAATCCCTTATATGGATGGGCAAGAGAAATGAACAGAACTTTCTCGGATGAAGACACATGAATGTCTAACAGACATACGAAAAAATGTTCATCATCCCTAATCATCAACCCCCGCCCCCTCCCCCCCGAGATATCACCTAACCCCAGTGAGAATGGCCCACATCACAAAGTGCAGATGCTGGCATGGATGTGGAGAGAAGGGAACACTTTTACCCTGCTGGTGGGACTGCAAACTAATACAACCCTTTTGGAAGAAAGTATGGAGAATCCTCAAAGAACTCAAACCAGACCTCCCATTTGATCCTGCAATCCCATTACTGGGCATCTACCCAGAAGAAAAACAAATCCTTTTATCATAAGGACACTTGTACTAGACTGTTTACTGCAGCTCAATTTACAATTGCCAAAATGTGGAAACAGCCTAAATGCCCACCAACCTAGGAATGGATTAACAAGCTGTGGTATATGTATACCATGGAATACTATTCAGCCACTAAAAAAGATGGAGACTTTACATCTTTTGTGTTAACCTGGATGGAGTTGAAACACATTCTTGTTAGTGAAGCATCATAAGAATGGAGAAGCAAGAATACAATGTCTCAATTCTGATATGAGGACAATTGATCACCTAGTACGTGGTGGGGGATGGGGAAATGGGAGAGTGTAAACAAGGAAGGAGGGAGGGGTGTGGGGGGTCATGATATATGACACACCTCTTGGAGGCGGGACACAATTATAAGAGGGACTTTACCTAACAAATTTATCAGTGTAACCTGGTTCTCAACAATAATAAAAAAATAATAATATGAAATTTTAATTGCCCACGAACTTTATGCCAAAAAATAAATAAATAAATAAAAACAAGAAAAAAATAAAAGGAAAATGCATGTGGTCTAATTTTTCTCCAGTGTAAGCATTCCAATGCTACTTTTTAAGCTATTGGCAGTGGGACAGAATATCTGTTTATGCAGAAATGAAATAGTGTAAACTTCTAACCAAATATAAGGAAGACTTTGTGGTATATTCTTTAACTGTTGGACCTAAATATACTCAATTCCCACTTTTTTCTGAGTAGAAAAGGGAATCCCACTACAAGACATCCATTCCTACAAAACAGAAAGTCCCTAGTTAAATTATTAACATTAATAATGTGATGGGGCCGCACCTGTGGCTCAGTGAGTAGGGCGCTGGCCCCATATACCGAGGGTGGTGGGTTCAAACCCGCCCTGGCCAAACAGCTACCAAAAAATAGCCGAGTGTTGTGGCGGGCACCTGTAGTCCCGGCTACTCCCTCAGGAGGCTGAGACAAGAGAGTTGTCTAAGCCCAAGAGTTGGAGGTTGCTGTGAGCTGTGACACCACGGCACTCTACCGAGGGCAATAAAGTGAGACTCTGTCTCTACAAAAAAAAAAAAAAAAAAAAAAAATCATAATAAGGTGTTAATATTATACACTTAAGCATTTATTAGGTAATGAGTGGAATGACATGCTTTGCAGAACACACACATTAAAAATGGAAGGAAAATGAAGCGCAGGCTAGAAAAGGCTTCATTGATAAAATCAGTCACCAATGTTTTATTGAACCAATACTAGAAAAATCATTTCCACTGGTTAAAAAAAGCAGGGTCAGCTAGGCATGGTGGCTCAGGCCTATAATCTCAGCACTTT
The DNA here is from genome assembly GCF_027406575.1 of Nycticebus coucang. Lineage (NCBI taxonomy): Eukaryota > Metazoa > Chordata > Mammalia > Primates > Lorisidae > Nycticebus > Nycticebus coucang. Next base: position 46,878,441 of record NC_069799.1, on the reverse strand, counting down.
GGAAGGCCAAAGCAGGAGGATCTCTTAAGGCCAGGAGTTCAAAACAACCCTGAGTAACATAGAGAGACCCTGTCTATATAAAAAAAAATTTAAAAGATCACCAGAGTTACTATTCATACTAGTGTGTATTACACAGTATTTTCCTTTTCAGAATTACAAATGTTGCTTTGCCCTTCTCCCCCCAAAGTCCCATTAACATGGTTAATATCTTTTGTAAAAAGATATTTAATGTTCATTGGTTTATTACAAAATAATTCTCAATAAAACCAAAACTTAATCTGTATTAACAAAAATTTCTCCAACAATAACCATCACTATAGTTTGATTTATTATATATTCTTTTAAAATCTTCTATTTTGTTACTGAAGTAAAAAAAACCTGATAAATTTAAAAACGAAAACAAAGCACAATCTGAAAAAAGGATTAGTAGAATCGAATAGAATGAAAAAATAAACCCATATACACAGGGTCAATTGATTTTCTTTTCTTTTTTTTTTTTAGAGACAGAGTCTTACTTTGTCACCCTCGGTAGAGTGCTATGACATCACAGCTCACAGCAACCTCCAGCTCTTGAGCTTAGACGATTCTCCTGCCTCAGCCTCCCAAGTAGGTGGGACTACAGACACCCGCCACAACACTTGGCTGTTCTTTGTTGCAGTTTGGCTGGGGCCGTGTTGGAACCCGCCACCCTCAGTATATGGGGCTGTCACCCTACTCACTGAGCCACAGGCACTGCCTGTGGGGTCAATTGATTTTCAATAAAATACAATAGTAATTTAGCACAGAAAAGATAAGGTTTTGTTTTTTTCAACAAACGTGCAGAAATACTTGGATAGCCATATGCAAAATAAATAAATAAACTTTAACTTATACCTCATGCCATATGCAAAAAGTTCTTCAAAATGCATTATAGTCCTAAAACATAAAACTGTAAAACTTCTTTTTTTTTTTTTTGGCCAGGGCTGGGTTTGAACCCGCCACCTCTGGCATATGGGACCGGCACCCTACTCCTTGAGCCACCAGCGCCGCCCAAAACTGTAAAACTTCTAAAAGAAAAGTAGGAGAGGTGGCACCCGTGGCTCAAGGAGTAGGGCACCGGTCCCATACGCCAGAGGTGGCGGGTTCAAACCCAGCCCCAGCCAAAAAAAAAAAAGTAGGAGAAAATCTTTGTGACTTCAGTTTGCACAAAGATTTCTTACATATGATCCACAAAAGAAAAAACTGGTAAGTCGGACTTCATGAAGATTAAGAATTTATGGGCCGGGCGAGGTGACTCATGCCTGTAACCCCAGCACTCTGGCAGGCCAAGATGGGTGGATTGCCTGAGCCCACAGGTTCGAGACCAGCCTGAGCTAGAGTGAGACCTCATCTCAAAAAATGGCCAGGCGTTGTGGCAGACGCCTATAGTCCCAGCTACTCAGGAGGCTGAGGCAAGACAATCACTAGAGCCCAAGAGTTTGAGATTGCTGTGATCTACAACACCACAGCACTCTAGCATGGGTGACCAAGTGAGACTGTCTCCAAAAAAACAAACAAACAAAACAAGATCAAGAATTTATGCTCTTTGAAAGATACTCTTATGATAATAAAAAGACAAACCAGGCAGCGCCTGTGGCTCAGTGGGCAGGGTGCCGGCCCCATATACTGAGGGTGGCGGGTTCAAACCCAGCCCCGGCCAAACTGCAACAAAAAAATAGCCGGGCGTTGTGGCAGGTGTCTGTAGTCCCCGCTATTCAGGAGGCTGAGGCAAGGGAATCGCTTAAGCCCAGGAGTTGGAGGTTGCTGTGAGCTCTGTGACGCCATGGCCCTCTACCATGGGCGATAAAGTGAAACTCTGTCTCTACAAAAAAAAAAAGACAAACCATGAACTAGGAAAAAAATGTTTTCAAGTCACATATCTGACAAAGGGCTTATACCTAAAATATATGAGGAACTCTTAAAACGTAACCATAAGAAGATAAACAATCCAATTTTCCTTTTTCTTTTTCAAAAGGTCATGTTGATTTCAGAAACAATCTAATTTTAAAAAGAGGCAAAGGAGTTGGACAGACAGTTCACCAATGAAGATGCAGAATAGCAAGCAAGCACATGAAAAGATACTCAGCATCACTGATCACGGGTAAGATGCAAATTAAAACCACAACGTGATTCTACTACAAGCCCACTGGAAAGGCTGAAATTGAAGATGCCAATCATCCCAAGATGGAGGGGTTGGGGAGGGAGTAGAACGCCCTCATGTGCTGCCAGTAAGAACATAAAACATACAACTACGAGATACTCATACATAAATAAACGATACCATTTTTAAGATCCTAATGTAAAGAGGACAATGTGGAGACAATAAGAGAGGTTTTATCCTTAGTCCTTCCTTGGGTCCCTGTAAATGTTTTGGAAGACTCGATTGTTGCTATTACATGAATCAAACTGGCTTCATGTCTTTTCCCAATCTTGGGCTGTGGGACCTGAAACCCAGGGCTCTCCTACTGCTAACCATGGAAGACAGAAATTATGGAAGAAGAGTCTCAAGGAGAAAATAAGGAAAAAGAATAAAGAAGAGAGAAAAAAGACCAGAAAAGTGCTGAAGGAGAAAAAAATGAAACAAGTTGAGAAAAAATAGAAAAAAAAAAAAATGAAGAGGAAGGTAAAAGAGAGTAACAAAAGAATGTAAGAGAAATGGAAAGAAACTGCTTAGACGATTTAGGGGCCAAGAGAAAGCTTCCCTTCCACCCTCTGAAAGTTGGCTGGAAAATTAATTGACAATGGGCAGGTTAATAGGAGGAAAAAAACGCATGAATTTACTAACTTGTATAAGCCCTGGGCACTTGGAGGGGGCATGATTACCCAGTAACCAAATAAGATCCAAATACTTAGATGCCTTCTTCACAGCGAAGGTTAAGATTAGGGGAATTGTGACCATTCTGAGGGCTGGTAAATGATTTTTAGGAGGAATGAATGGGCCCAACTCTTGGACAATGATAAGCAAATTATTCTCTTTGGAAATTAAATGGGGCCAGAGAACAGACAATAGTTTGGGACAAAGTTCATCTGGGCTGCAGATGTGGTGTTTAATTTGTGGTGTCTTTCCTCTTGGCCAGGTAAGGTGGGTCACGCCTGTAATCCCAGCACTCAGGGAGGAGGAGGCAAGAAGATTCCTTGAGCTCAGGAATTCAAGAGCAGCCTGAGTAAGAGTGAGACCCCGCCACAACTAAAACAGAAAAAATTAGCGAGGCGTGGCAGATTCCTGCAGCCCCAGTTACTCAGGAGGCTGAGGCTGGAGGATGACTTGAGCCTCGGAGTTTGAGGTTGCAGTGAGCTATGATGACACCACTGCACTCTAGCTGGGGTGATGGAGTGAGATTCTGTCTCCAAACAAACGGTTTTATTCTTCTCTAGTCAATGAAATTTCAGGGAGGAGATCAAAGACAATGGTTTCCCTTTTGGGTGGCTCCAATTCTTAGATGGATTAGGGAATTTCAGAGAACAGCCTCATTCCATACCCTGGAGAGGTAAAGGACCAGACCAAGGTGAAGGGGTGTGAGGTTACCAGATAATGGGGTTTTGATGTGAGGAATGAAGAGGCTTGACACAGAGTCTGTGCTGGGGGATGGAGGAACTCTGGGAGAAGCCCTCACGAGCAAACCTCGGGTCCGTATTTATTATCATAAAACAGGAGAAGTAGACAAAACCTGCTTGTCCAATGTTAGCCCTGATTAGGGAGGACACAGGGGTCAGATAGAACATCTCCACCTTTGTTTTTGCAAAACCTCAGACCTTGAGCACAACCTCCCTTCCTACAGCATCTAGAGACCTTTCTGGAGAATCTTTACCATAACCATCAGGCTTGGTATTTCCCCAGCTGGCATGTACTTTCTCTTTGGAGGCCAGTTTTCTCATCTCCTGCACGTATACAAGTCACATGCCATTCTCGTGATTCTCCACATCTCTCAAGCTGGAAGCAAGTCTTATGCTAAAGATCAAGGCACAATTTTCCCTACACCTGGGGGAGTTGGAGGTCCTGGCGAGGTCACAGAAAGCTTGAGGCTGTCACGTTTTGGGGGTATTGTTTTCTGAGCCCCAGCACAGATAGAGTTGTTTACATGTAATTTGCCTCTATCTTTACAGCCTGGGGCATATATGATACAGTGGTTTTATTACTACAATTGTAAAAGTTAGAAATTGTTATGCAATTTTTGACACCAGCCTGGGTGGAGCAGTTGCTAATGGCTCCTGAGTTGTGGAGGGCACTGTCTGGTCCACCTTACAGAAACCCTCTGTAGAAGGACCATTTGTCAAGTTCAAAATTGCGTGAGGATTGGATGAGGCAGACGTGTGCCCTCCTGCCCTCGTCTCCGTTCCCCAGAGGCTTTTCCTTTCTGGAGGTCATGACCTATCTGTTCTCCGCAGAGATTTCCCTTTGGAGAGTCAAGCTTCTTGCCAAGTTATCTTTCAGCCAGAATCCACTTTCCTCTCATTTACAGGGAAAAGAGGAAGACAAAATCCCACCCGTCCTTTTCTGAGCTCATTATTTTCCATTTGACATTAACAAGCTTCCCACAATGAGGCCAAGTTGATTCCTGCAGATAATGAAATCCTTCTTTTGCTTCTCACGCTGCAATCCAAACTTCGTGGACTTCAGCCATGTAGGGTCAAGGGCCTTAGCATGGCTAAAAAGAAGGGATGCCACTGTGTTACTGAGATAAAGCAAATTTAAGCTCCTCTCCAAATTGATCTGCCCATCATAGACAGAGGAATTCATAGTGAAAAAAAATTTTTTTTTAGGGCAGAGTCTTATTTTGTCACGCTGTATAGAGAGTGTCCTGGCATCATCATAGCTCACAGCAACCTCAGGCTCTTGGGCTCAAAAGATCCTCTTGCCTCACGCTCTTGAGTAGTGAGGCACCCACCACAACCCTTGGCTAGTTGTTTTAGTTTTTAGTAGAGACAGGGTCTTGCTCTTGCTCAGGCTGGTCTCAAACTCCTGAGCTCAAGCAATCCACCTGCCTCAGCCTCCCAGAGTGCTGGGATCACAGGTGTGAGCCAACGCACCCGGCCTCACAGTGAAACTTTTAATATGCCCCCGGGGTATTTCTATAAGAATTTGTACTTTAAGTGTCTTCAAGTGGCTGACCAGCGTTTCAGAAGACGCACGGAAAATGTTCAGGAAATGTTTGGTGGCTCTGGATAAGGTGTCTGTCACCATCCTCTATTACACAGAGTGCTAAGCTCACAGGAAAAGGCACGCTGCTCTGAGATGTCAGTAGCCAGGAACACACACTGAATGGAGGCCCAGACCATATGGGTCTGTGCATGTGGTAATCATTAAAGTCTGCAGCTTACAAGGAGTGACTGACAGAGGAAATACACACAGTGAGAGTCTCAGTGGTACAAATTCCTCTGTAGACCTCCCGCCAGATGGGGATCTTTAAGTCAGAGGAACTAAGAAGCAGAGCTTCCTGGGCACATGTAGAAATGACTTTCAGTTAGGACAGTCAGGGGATGGGATGATTTGTCTACTCAGACACGTACTTAATGTCTGTACCTGTGCTACGGGAACTAGAATGACTTCTGCTTCTTTGGAAAAAAAGGGAGGTGGTGAGAGAGCTTTTGCATTCTGCACCACCCACTCAAGGGACTCCCAAGGAGGGGAGGAGATTGCAACAGAGAGTTCAGAGAGACAGGTCTGGGGCCAGCAAAGGAAAAAATCTTTGAGGGGTCCAGAGCAGCCATGAAAGCAGATTATTTTTTCAAGTATTGACTTGGGATCTTGAATGAAAAGTAAGAGATGAGTTTTCACATGATTGATGTAAACCATAAGCATTTTTCATTGATAAACGTAAGTTTGTACTTTAAGGAATTTATGGATTTGCAGGTGAAGGTGAACAGAGCCAAGAGTAAATATTTGATCTTGTCCAAGTTGATTTTAAGAAAAACGTTTCTTTTTGCTATATATACTTTGGACACGTCCCAAATGAGAGTGACGCTGGTAAGAAAGGGCCAAGACCAGCAGCAGTGGCTCATATCTGTAATCCTAGCTCTTTGGGAGGCCAAGGTGGGAGGACTGCTTGAGCCTAGGGGTTCAAGACAAGCCAGGGCAACACAGTGAGACCCAATCTCTACCAAAAAGGAGGAAAATTAGCAGCACATGGTGGTAGCTCATGCTGATAGTCCCACCGACTTGGGAGGCTGAAGCAGGAGGATCGCTTGAGCCCAGGAGTTTGAGGCTGCAGTGAGCTATGACTGTGTAACTGCCCTCCAGCCTAGGAGACAGAGCAAGACTCTATCTCTAAAAAGAAAAAAAATTAAAATATAAATAAATAAAAGAAAGTGGCCAGAACAAATCCTGAAGCAATATGCTGTTTATCCTCACCTTTGCCTACAGGCATGTCTGGGAAGTAAAACCACACTCCCCCGCCACACACACATATACACACCCAGGAAACACTCGAGTATCTTGATCACCCTTTTGTGGAAAGAAGAAAAGTCCATGCATTCAAGACACATTGAGTACCTACCCTTGTGTGTAGGCAATGGGCACTGGGAGTGCAGCAGCAAACGGAATGATGTTCTTTTTTTTTTTTTTTTTTTTGTAGAGACAGAGTCTCACTTTATGGCCCTCGGTAGAGTGCCGTGGCATCACACAGCTCACAGCAACCTCCAACTCCTGGGCTTAAGCGATTCTCTTGCCTCAGCCTCCCGAGCAGCTGGGACTACAGGCGCCCGCCATAACACCCGGCTATTTTTTTGTTGCAGTTTGGCCGGGGCTGGGTTTGAACCCACCACCCTCGGTATATGGGGCCGGCGCCTTACCGACTGAGCCACAGGCGCCGCCCACGAAATGATGTTCTTGGACTTATGGAGCTCTTATTCTGGTAGGGGAGATGAATAGTAAACAAATATATGCTCCGATGTTAGACAGTGAAAGAAATACAGTAAAATCTCTGTAAGTTCACCACTGAAGGGACTGTAACAAACAGGTCAGCATATGGAGGTGGTCAATAGAAGGAACTAGGCCTACTGTACTGATATGCACATATGGTGCAGGTCTAGTGTATGCAAATTAGGTCAGTTTAAGGAGGTGATCAGTGTAGGGCAGTGGTCAACTATGGTGGTTCTATTTTATAAGGAAAATTAAGCAAGAAAAGTAAGAGATTCAAGGATGGGGGTGATGCTGCTAATAGGATGATAAAGGAAAAGCCTTTCTCTTTGCATGGAAGGAAGAAAGGAAGGAAGGGAGGGAGGGGAAAAAAGAAGGAAGGAAGGAAAGAAGGAAGGGAGGGAAGAAGGGAAGGAGGGAAAGAAAAAGGGAGGAAGGGAGGGAGGAAGCCATATGCTGGGTAGAGGAAATAGGAAGTGCAAAGGCCCTGGGGTAGGAGCTAAATGCTTGAAGGACAGCAAGAAGGCAGGCAGGGCTGGAGTAGAGTTAGCAACCACGAGTTCATCTCATCTATATTCTTCCTTTCAAGCAAAGGAATTAAATGCCAAAGAAGTTAATTACCTAATTAATTGTAGCTTCTACCCAAAATGATAAATGGTAACAAACCTGAGTTCTCACCGTTGGTTCTTGGCAGAACCATCTTAAGTCTTCTAGGACTGCTGCTAGTCCATATGGTGCCTTTGGGCAAATTAGGAAAAAGTGTCCCTTTCTTCAGGCAAATGCTGCTCCCTGCCTCGGGAGCCCTGCTTGGCAGATGGTGCTTGGCCTGGATTTCAGCTCTTACTTGCCCCCTCAGCCAAGTACCCTTGGGAGGGGCCCAGCCTGCACAGGAAAACACAATGACCCACAACCAACAGGGTCTTCCCTATACCATAATATCCCCTCTGCTAATCACATAGCTATAGTTTCCCAGCCCAATGGTTTCAAGCTTGAACTCCAGGTTAATTCTGATCATATAGCTCATTTTGCACAGTTGTGCCCCACCATGGCCGCTGGACCCCTTCGGTCTATGTTGGAAGTGGTGGCCATGGGAAAGGAGAGTCTGCCTGATCACGTGTGAGGTGGGAGAGATGCCTTGGTTTCCCAATGCTGCCGTAAGAAATTACCACACACTTAGTGGCTTAAAACAACACAGGTTTATCGTCTTACAGTTTTGGGGGACAGAAGTCCCAAATTCCAGGTGTCAGTAGAGTTGCATTGTTGCCATTCTTCTGGAAGCGCTCTGGGAAAATTCATCCCCTCATCTTTTCCAGCTTCTAGAGGCCACCTGCATTCCTTCATTTGTAGCCACTTCCCCTGTGTTCTAAGGCAGCCGTGTCTCATCCTGAGATCTCTCTTTCTCAGGCCTCACACATACACAGACACCCCTCTGCCTCCATTGTGTCATCTCCTCTCTGACCTTGACTCTCTGTTTCCTTTTTGTAAGAGCCTATATGATGACATTGAGCATGCCCGGATAACCCAGAATAATCTCTCCTGAAGATCCTATGTTTCATCACATCTACAAAGCCCCTTTGTCATGGTAAGTGCCACGGCAGCTTCTGGGGACATCTTTGGAGTCATTGTTCTGGCCTACCACAAGATGGAATAAGAGGCTGGGTACAGGGGCTCACACCTGTAATCCCAGAGGCAGGAGGATTGCTTGAGGCTAGGAGTTTAAGAAGCCTAGGCAACATATGGAGATCCTATTGCTGTAAACAAATTTAAAAATTAGCTGGGCATGGTGGTGCACACCAGTACCCCCAGCTACTCAGGAGGCTGAGGCAGGAGGATCACCTGAACCCAGGAGTTCAAGGTTGCAACGAGCTGTGATTATGCCACTGCACTCTAGCCTGGGCAACAGAGTGAGACCCTGCCTCCAGAAAAAAAAAAAAAAATCTGATAAAGAACTGTACTCACTGAGAAGGCCCCCTGCTCAACACTCTTCCTGGCCTCAGAACTTTCTTAGAGATTCATTCCTGACCTCTTAAGGGCTTTCTGATTTTTGAAGAATTCAGTAATAAAATACTAATGCCGCTGGGAGGAATACCTGTGTTATGGCTAAAGATTTTAATGGGAGGAAAAAGATCCTGGAAAAATAATTAGAGAATGTAAGCAGGGATTTTGTGCACTACAGGCAAAAAGAAAAAAGAAAAAAGATCACTATTTCCCATTTTTTTCTAAGAGCTAACCTACCCCCTTAGAAAGTACACAGGGCTGGGAATGAAGAATCTTAAATTCTAGCCACTAACTAGTTGCCAACCCCAGAAATTGCATTTACTATCTTTGTGTGTCCTTTTCTTCACTGTGAACAGAATAATAACTGAACAGTAGGGTAATATATGGATGATATTTTAAAAACATGTGGACAAAAGCCCCTTAAAAAGTATAACAACTAGGTTAGCCGTATTCCTTTCATGAAGGTCTTTGATCACAGGGACTTTTTGAGGCAGGTGCCATCATTCCCTCCATTTAACAGGTGGGAAGACTTGTTCAGCTTGGAGGTAAAAGATCTTGTAGGTAAACCCAGAATCACAATGAAAGACTTGGGGCAGGACCCCCCCACTCTGCCCTGAGCAAAGACGACCCCAATCAACCGCAAGAGACAGCGCTTGATGCAAACAGCAAGAGGATTTTTATTCCAGCATGCATTCCAGTTGCGCAACTCGCAACTCTTTTAGGAGCCAAGGAGTCAAGCCCTGAACAGCAGGTTTTACAAGCTTATAAAGGCAAAAACCATAAAGTAGGGAGGGGCAGCAGACATAGCAGGGGCTATAGGGAGGGGTAGCAGACATAGCAGGGGCTTTAGGGAGGGGTAGCAGATATAGGGGCTTTTCCAGATAAGAAGAACTCTGGTTCATTACTCATCTGTCTTAAGACAAGATCAGCAGTTAAACATTTGCTTAGCTTTTTTCTTTCAGAACCAGTTACCGGTTATCTGCTTCAGCTCGGGGCTATTTCCTAGGACAGTTACAAAAGGTCACATTCTTATGGTAGGGGGCGAGGGGTGCTGCTACATATCTGGTCCCCCCCCTTTTTGGATTTGGTAGTACTTTCCTTCAACATAAATCCAGACTGCCTCTATTCCTATACAGTATTCCACCTGCAAAACCTGGTGGGAAAACTGCAAAGCAGCCCAAGATACAATACTGTGTATTGAGAACAGCATTTGGGTGAGGTCAGACCAAAACAGCAGAGAAAATAAAGCCAGGCTGGCCATATTTAACATTACAAAACAAGGCAATTACAAAGCAATTGAAGTCTGCAAAAGAAATAATTGTAGTTTAGGATTTGACATTATTAGCCATTTTTTTTTTTATCAGGCAACTCCGGATGTAAATTAGCAGAGCCCTCTCTTCCCTGGGTCCCCTGTCTCCGCTTGGGGCTCAGGGAAGACCCCTCCCCAAAGAGGCCACTTTCCTGGACACACAGTTCTTTTGTCTGTTACATTATTAAACATTCAACACAAGCCTCTAGAAAAAGAAGGAAAAAATACAATCTTGAAGACATCAGAAAGGAGTTAATATGATTTATGAATGAACAAATTAAAAACCAAGAAGGACCTCATTTAAATGAACAAATGAATTCAAACAGGGTTCTTTGAATAAGAAGATTTCCCCATTAAATAGACAAATCCCTGAGATTTAACCTCCCCCCAAAAAAGAAAGAAGAAAAATAGTAAGAAAAAGAAAAACCACAGAAAAGATTGGACAAATAAGAGATGGTTATAAACAATGTGATCTATATTTAAAAGTAGACAAATTAAATAAATAAATTAAAATAAATAAAAAGAACCACAGAAGAGATATGAAATTGGAACAGACGAAACAGGAATGTATTTCCCTGGCTTGGGTCCCATTCAATCCTCCTGTGATCATTCCAAAGAGAACACAGCTTCCATCTCTGCGCTTTGAACTGCTACCCTCAGCTTCCTCCCTTCCTCCATCCACCCTCTTCCCCAGCAGAGACCCCACCTTTCCCACTGCCCTTCCTGTAGGACCTCCCCGTTCCATGTGCCCCTCCCAAGCTGCCCTGGTTTCGGGTGGAACTCAGGCTCAATTCTAAACAAACGTCTCTACAAGTTCAAGTATTTTTAAAAGACAGTGTTAATCATGAACAAAACAGACCAAAGTCCCTGTTCTTTGATAATTTACATTTTTAGTGGTGGAAGGCTAATATTTATAAAGACAATAGAAACATATATGCATACATAAATATATAAAATACATAAATATATAATACAGAGGGTGCCCCCCAAATGTATACTCACTTTAAGACATTTTTAAACATTTTAAAATGGTAATACTCTGTATACACTGATAACACTTACTATCCTGTATGTATGGCACGTATCTCTCGTAATTGCAGAGTCAAACGTGACTTGAATGTGACAATTTGAATACAGTTTTTTTCCTTTCTTAAAATGTGCATGCATTTGGGGGGCACCCTCTGTCTATAATCCATAAATGCATAACCAGGTGGTGATAAGGCAGATGAAGAAAAGAAAAGCAGGCATTGGGCGGTGCCTGTGGCTCAGTCGGTAAGGCGCCGGCCCCATATACCGAGGGTGGCGGGTTCAAACCCGGCCCCGGCCAAACTGCAACCAAAAAATAGCCGGGCGTTGTGGTGGGTGCCTGTAGTCCCAGCTACTCGGGAGGCTGAGGCAAGAGAATCGCTTAAGCCCAGGAATTGGGGGTTGCTGTGAGCTGTGTGAGGCCACGGCACCCTACGGAGGGCCATAAAGTGACACTCTGTCTCTACAAAAAAAAAAAAAAAAAAAAAGCAGGCATTGTCCCTGCTACTGAATGGATGTCTGGCTGCCTGAATTGCTGTCAACAATTGCTAGATGGATTTTTGTCTGCATCTGGATTTTCCCAAGATCATCTGTCACACCTTGTTCTAATTATCTAGACTAAAAATAGTTAAAATGTAGGTGTAGTCATACACTGAATCCTCATAACCAGTGCATGAGGTAGATTTGTTGTTGTTGTTGTTGCACTTTTTGGCTGGGGCTGGGCTCAAACCCGCCACCCTGGGCATATGGGGCTGGCGCCCTACTCCTTGAGGCACAGGCGCCGCCCGGATATTAATATCATTGTCACATTTTGTTTTACAGCTGCAGAAGCTGAGACCTAGAAAGGAAAGAAATTTCTTAAGGTCTCACAGCTAGAAAGTGGCTGACGTGGGATTTGAACCCAGAGTGTCTGTCTCCAAAATTTATGCACTTTACCCACTACAGGTCTGTCTACATGCCTGCCCTAAATCATATTCTCATACATGGACCCCAACCAGCCTTCTCCCCAACTTCAAAATCAGTCTTCTCTAAAGTTGTTTAGAAGTGGTCATTCGATTTTTCCAAGCTCCACCTTCTCTCTCTGCCTGTATCCTATTCTTGGATCTTGTTAAGTCCTTTTACACTTCCAACTATGTAACCTTCTTTTACCTTTTAAAATAAGAAACAGGGTGCTATTGTGAAAATTAATATGCTTCCTTTTTTACCCTGCTTAGTACACGGATCTTTGCCCTACTTGTCCTTCTGGTGTCTGTAAATCTGGAAAGAGATCAGGATTGTTACCAAAGGAATGACAACATTTCCTAAAGGAGATTCATGATCATCCTCTGACATGAAAAGTAGGATTGCAAGCAAGCCCACCTCCATCCCTGCACTTAACCAAGGAGGCTCTGACGGATTAGCTCTCAAGGTTCTGCTGCTGTGCCGGGAAAACCTTCATCAACATAATATTTATCAGAGTTCCAGGGACAGAGCCAGGGAGGAGACTCTGGCAGTAGGGGACTGTGAGAAAAGGAGAGATGAGGGAGATAGAGCTGGAAGAATCTGGGTCCTCATGTTCCCTTCCCAAGATCTGTCCAGGGAGAGGTTAGGAGACCCTCCTGCCCACTGCCCACCTAGCACTCCAGGAGGCCATCACTCTGGTTACGCTGCACAGAGTGGGGCTCAGCCGCATCAACTGGTCTCATGACCAAACCCATCTTCCACTGCCTAAATTCTTCTTTCTTATTTCCTCTTCTGATTTTTTTTGCCTTTTCTTCCATCTTTTTTAGTCCTACTTCCTTCTTTCATTCTTCAAATGTGAGCTTTCTTCAAAGCTTTGAACACAACACTTCTCTTTCCTTTCGTGATCTCGTTTTTTCCTTATGATATTAACTGTTACGTTGAGGCAGACGTTCCCTAAATCCCGTGTATGTGGTATAACTTCTCTTCAGAACTTCCATATTGTATCTCCAAGCCCTGCTAGATAGTTCCACCCATTCTTTTGGCCTGTACCTTCAACTTGATACAATTAGACCTACATAAATGACTTGCCACTTCTCAAGCCATACTTGCTGCTGTCCAGTAAGTGTTAATAACATCACCATTCTTTGTGAATTTCCCTCCTTTCCATTTTCAGCAAAAATCTCCCAAATATCTCCCACACGATTATAATAACTTAGTATCCAGTTAAGTGTGAAAAGCCTGATTTCCTTAAGTACAAAGTTTGATAGTTGATATCGCTGACGTTTCACCTTGACTCTTCGTGTTTTATTTTTACTGTGAAGGTACATCTTTGTTCTTCAAAATGCACGTTTTGGCTTGGGATTATCTTTCAAAATTTTTTCAGAGCAATTTTTGTGAAACCACGGATAAGTCCAAAATTCATGATATTTTCAAATATGAGTTCTACTGTGGAACCAGAGCAGTACAGATAGCTGAAAATATCGATGAAGTGTTTGGGAAGAATGTGGCTAATGAACACCCAACACATAAAATAACTAAATGTATATGTGCCAGATGCCACAAACTTTCTATATTTTAACTCAGTTAATTCTCACCATAACCCTAGGAGATCATTACTATTATTACCACCGTTTTGTAGCTAAGGAAACTGAGGCATCGAAAGATTCCACTTCATCCACCTAGTAAATAAATGGTAGATGTAGCGATTTGAACTTGGGACACCCAGCTCCATGGTCTGTACTCTTAACCACAATACTCCACAGCTTTCCACTAGATCATAAAAGTACATTAAATGAAAAACTGATATAAAATCATATATATAACAATCACAAGTATGTAAAACACACAAGCAAAAAACAATCTAAATCACTGAGTATAGAAAAAAGACAGGAAGGAAATCAATGTGATTATACTGGTATAAGAATTGAGAGCAATTTTATTTCCTACCCTCAATGTTTTTTATTTTCTAAATTTCCTATTGGGAATATCATCTTTACAATGAAAAATAAACTAAAACGTTTTTACATTTCCTAAATGACTGCAATAAATTGCAACATGGAAAATGCAATTGGAAGACTACTTTTCTCTCTCCAACAACAACAAAATAATACCATACATATGTATCAAACATATGGGAATCCTTCATTCCATTTCACTTGCTTAGTTCTTGGCCACTGTGGTCTCCAGCGGCATACAGGCTCTTGTAAGTATAACCATTCTACATGCCAGATTAATCTATTAAAGGTCATGTTTTCTTTACATTACTTTTGTATTCAAGAGTGTTTTTGTCTTCCTGTTACTTATGTAATTTGATTCAAATTCTTTAGCCTGGCATTAAATTTGTCCACAGTCTGGCCCTAACCATCCTTGCAACCTTTTCTTCCATTTTTACACCATGTTTTTCCTATGATCCTATGAGCCTCAGGTCCTTTCCTCTGCCCTGCTCTTTCCTAGGTCTGGTAGAAATGCTGACCTGGCATTTTGCACAAGTCTGGCCTGATGTAAGCTGCACCCTACCCAGCCCTATTGACTTCTGCACTGAACTAACAACTTGATTTCGCAGTATAGCACTCTGTTTGTGGAAAAGGACCTCCTTGGGTTAATCTGACCCATACCTGAGGATGCTGGATTCTGGAGCTCATATGACTTGAACTTGCTAAGTGTCCACACTGACCCCAGACTCTACTACCTTGCACATTCTCTTCCAGACCTTGGGTCTTCCTGAGATTGGAAAATTTCTGCCAAACTATATCCTCCTCCATCTTTCCTGCCCCTTGAGTTTTTCATTAAGTTGTTCCTTTTGCTCAGGACGCTCCTGAGTATCCTATGAATACTTATAATGTTTCTGCCTCTTCCGAAAACTTTTTTTTTAGTGTAATAAAATATACAGGATGGACATAAAGTTTGTGTGCAATTTAAAATAGTTCAACATACTAAATTATACAGGAACTTTATGTCCACCCTATATATACCATAAAATTTACCATCACAATTTTTAAGTGTACAATTTCACAGCATTTAGTACATTCACAGTGTTGTACAACCATTGGAGTATTTATCTTCAGAACTTTTTCATCACCCCAAACAAAAACTCTATCCATTAAAAAATAACTCTCACTAGCCGGGCGTTGTGGCGGGCGCCTGTAGTCCCAGCTACTCGGGAGGCTGAGGCAAGAGAATCACTTAAGCCCAGGAGTTGGAGGTTGCTGTGAGCTGTGTGAGGCCACGGCACTCAACCGAGGGCCATAAAGTGAGACTCTGTCTCTACCAAAAAAAAAATTAAAAATAAATAAAAATAACTCTCGCCAGGTGCAGTGGCTCATGCCTGTAATCCTAGCACTCTGGGAGGCCAAGGTGGGTGGATCAGGTGAGCTCAAGAGTTCAAGACCAGCCTGAGCAAGAGTGAGCCCCCATCTGTACTAAAAACAGAAAAACTAGCTAGGCTCTATGGTGGTGGTGGGGCACCTGTAGTCCCAGCTACTCCAGAGGCTGAGGCAAGAGGATTGCTTGAGCCCAAGAGTTGTGGTTGTTGTGAGCTATGATGCCATAGCAGTCTACCTAGGACAACAGAGCGAGACTGTCTCAAAAAAGTAAAATAAAATAAAATATAAATAAATAAATAAAAATAAAAAACAACTCTCCCTTTCTCCCAGTCTCTGGTAACCTTCAATCTACTCTTGGTTTCTATAAATTTCGTATTTTAGGTATTTCAGATAAGTGACATCATATAATATTTGTCTTTTTGTGTCTGGCTATATTAGTCAGGATCTTCCAGAGAAACAGAATGTGTGTGTGTGTGTATACGGGAGATTTATTTTATTTATTTTTTTTTTGTAGAGACAGAGTCTCACTTTATGGCCCTCGGTTGAGTGCCGTGGCCTCACACAGCTCACAGCAACCTCCAACTCCTGGGCTCAAGCGATTCTCCTGCCTCAGCCTCCGAGTAGCTGGGACTACAGGCGCCCGCCACAACGCCCGGCTATTTTTTGGTTGCAGTTCGGCTGGGGCCGGGCTTGAACCTGTCACCCTCGGTATATGAGGCCGGCGCCTTACCGACTGAGCCACAGGCGCCGCCCTATACAGGAGATTTATTATGAGAAATTGGCTCAAGTGATCATCGAGCTGAGAAGTCAGTCATCTGTGAAGAGAACCAGGAAAAACAATCTGTAATTTCGATCCAAGTCTGAAAGCCCAAAAACCAAAGGAGCTGATAATACAAATCCCAGTGCAAGGACAAGCGAAGACCAAGGTCCCCTGGTGGCCTGAACAGTGCTTTTCACAGACTAGATGCCCAGCAAATAATTTATTAAACACATGATGAAGTTAATGAGTGAATATAAGAAACACAATCAGAATCCTTCTCACTTTTCTATCTTTTTATTGAAAGTAACTAATTTTTACTTGCTAATTTGCATAATTTTATTATTCAAAACACCCTCTCAGGAAGCTGTCAGCATGCCAAAAAAGAATGATACATTGTAATCAGCTAAATATTATCTAATTACTCTACTAGGTTGAAATAAGCCAATGTCTTTTGTCAAGAGGAAAAGCTACCCCCACATAAGTGTTTATTTCAAGGTTCTTAACTATGTAATCAGATATCTGATTTTTGGCATCCGTTGGTTTTAATTCTCATGCATCCTTCTGACAAGCCATCTCCACAAAGTTACTGAATTATGGAAAATGAAGACACCAGGGATTTATAGCATGGGATTCTAAACCTTGCCCAATCTCACTGTTGCTCAACAGAGTTTCGGATTTTGCAAAACAAGCGTTTCTCAGTAACACTTGACCACATAAGTTAAACATTTTTTAAAAGTTTGCCAGATAGCTAAGGGTGTGGAAGAAAGAGGAGACAAATCAATGGGTATTTATAACCAGACATGGACATTAGTCCCCATACACTTGAATTCTGTGATTCAGATTACGTATAATATAGTCTTTTGAGCTGTAAAAGTAACTGTGAACCCAAAAAGCAGTTCCAAAGATTTGAAAAGTGAAGGCAGAGATTTCTACTGGCATATCCAGCGCAGCCTTCACCAGACCGTCTTTACTGCAATGCTGTAATCATGTCATAAACACTGGGCCAAGACCAAACATTGACCACTGCCTTTCTCAACCAGCATATGGGACTGATACAGGACCACTTTTCTCTGGTGTCCAATGGCAGAGATACACCATATAAATTTGTGGTCCCCAACTCCCAGGCAGCAGACCGGTCCTGATTGGTGTCCTGTTGGGAACAAGGCTGCTCAGCAGGAGGTGAGTGGCAGAGGAGGGATCAAAGCTTCATCTGTCACTGTCGCCATCACCCCCAGATGGGACCATCTATCTGCAGGAAAACAAGTTCTTGGCTTCCACTGATTCCTCATCATGAGTCGTATAATTATTGCATTGTATATTACAATGTAATAAGAATAGAAAGGACGTGCAAGATAAATGTAATGCACTTGACTCGTCCCATCCTCCTACCCTCCCTTCGGTGGAAAAACTGTCTTCCCTGAAACCTGTGCCTAGTGCCAAAAAGGTGGGGGGACCGCTGAGATAAAGTGTTAGCCTGCCACCTGCCGGTTCCAGTTGATATTCATGGGAGAGAGAGGGTACAACAATACACAGGAACGTTTTTTCTCTCCCACGGATAATGTCCCAGAGGGGAAGACAGTAAAGTTGGGGAAGGG
This sequence comes from Nycticebus coucang, assembly GCF_027406575.1. Taxonomy (NCBI): domain Eukaryota; kingdom Metazoa; phylum Chordata; class Mammalia; order Primates; family Lorisidae; genus Nycticebus; species Nycticebus coucang. The sequence continues at coordinate 46,860,614 of NC_069799.1, read as the reverse complement.
AGTAGATGGTCTCTAGAAGGACCATCTCTTGCTCTTGGCTGTATAATTCAGCCTCTGCATTCTAGAAAGATTCTTAAGTAAGCATTCTAATACTATTGAGGGGTTAACACATTCCTTAGAGAACTCAGAAAACAAACAATCCCGTGCTAGTTTCACAACGTGGTCAGAGTTTCCAGAGGAGGGGCTGTTGGGACTCAGAGGGTGTGAGTCGAACTATTGAAAATTACTTTGCCCTTTGGTTCAACCATGTTTTCATCTGATGCTCTTTTGTAAAACAGGATTAGCCGCAGGGGCACAAAGAGCTTTTCCAGCTGGAGTCCATTTGTGTGGCTGCCAAAAAGGAGGTTTGGGCAGTGAGGAGTCATTCTGTAGGACTCAGGGACAGATGTGCAGCCTGCGCTGTGCAGTGCAGTAGCCACCAGCCACAGGTGGCCGTCCCACATTTGAACAGTGGCCAGTCTGAATTGTCGTGTGCTGGAAGTGTAAAATACTCACTGGATTTCAAAGATTCAGTATAAAAAACTGAGTAAAACATCTTGCTAATTATTGATACTGATTATATATTAAAGTGATGATATTTTTGATGTATTGAATTAGATGAAATGTATTATTAAAAAATTTAGGCTCAGTGCTTATAGCACAGTGGTTACGGCGCCAGCCACATACACCCGGCCTGGGCCTGCTGAACAACCACAACTGCAACAAAAAAATAAAGAATAGCGGGGCGTTGTGGCGGGCCCCTATAGTCCCAGCTACTTGGGGGGCTGAGGCAAGAGAATCACTTGAGTCCAACAGTTTGAGGTTGCTATGAGCTGTGACACCATGGCACTCTACTGAGGTGACATAGTGAGACTGTCTCAAAAAAAAAAAAAATTATTCTGTCTTTTTAATTTTTGGTGTTTTTTTTTTTTGAGACAGGGTCTTGCTCTGTTGCCCAGGCTGGAGTGCAGTGTTATGACCCTAGCTCACTGCAAACTTGAAGTCCTAGACTCAAGTGATCCTCCTGCCGCAGCCTCCAGAGTAGTTAGGACTACGAGGGTGCACCACAACACCCAGCTAATTGTTTTTATTCTTTGTAGAGATGGGGTCTTGCTATGCTGCCCAGCCTGGTCTTAAACTTCTGGCTTCAAAAGATCCTCCCATCTTGTTCTTCAAAATACTAATATTACAGGCATGAGCCACTGTGCATAGCCTGTTTAAATTTTTTGGTGTAGCTACTAGAAAAATTTTAAATTGTATATGTGGTTTACATTTTTCTATTGCCCAATGCTGAGTTTGACAATGATGGCTAATGTTTACTAAGTGCTTACTGTGTACTAAAGGTTACCTAAGAGATGTACTATGCTAAAAGTTTTATGCACACTGGTTTTTCCTTTAATCTTTGTAATAGCATTATTAAAAATAGGTATTATTGGCCAGGTGTGGTGACTCATGCCTGTAATCCTAACACTCTGGAGGCCAAGAAAGGAGGATCCCTGAGGCCAGGAGTTGGAGACAAGCCTATGCAAGAGGGAGACTCCATTTCTACTAAAAATAGAAAAATTAGCCAGGTATGATGGTAGATGCTTGTAATTCTAGCTACTCAGGAGGCTGAAACAGGAAGATCGCTTGAGCCCAGGAGTTTGAGGTTGCTGTGAGCTAGGCTGACCACATGGCATTCTACCCAGGGCAATAGAGTGAGACTATGTCTCAAAAAATATATATATATATATGTATATAGTAATAATATAATTATTATTATTCCATTTTACAGGTCAGGAAACTGAGACTCAGAGAGAATGAGGAACAAGGCTGTGTAGTTAATGAGTGACTATGCCTGAACTTGAACCCAGATGCTTACAAGTACAAAATCAAGGCTCTCATCCACAAGGCAGACAATCTTCTAGCAGGGCTTTCTTTAGTCCTGCCTCTCTTGTCCCTTCCCTGTTCTGTTCTCTGGGTTTGCCATAAACCTTTTTTCTCTCTCTATGGGACCACCAGGCTGTAAATTGTATAGTCAGGTAAAAAGAGGCTTCTCTCCCTTACATATTTTCCTATGTCCATATTAAATAACAAATTTAGAGGTGGAATGGTATATAAAGGTAGAATTCTTTCCAACTACTTCTTCTAATTCTTGTCCATCTTGGCTTTCAGTGTCTTGAAGTATAAAATTTCTCAGACATCGTAAATCCTTAAGAAAGTACCCTAGGAGGTTTTAGACAGAAACAGATTTTCTAGATTTGCCCGTAATTTTTTTTTCAGCTTTTTGCAAAGAGGGAAATTTCTGTTTATACAAAAGCACTAAGTAAAATTTCAGTGAGCCTCAAATCCTTCTGTTATTTGTGTACTTGAAAGCCACACGTGCTCACAAACATATACACTGCATACACACACAAGCTCCTGTGCACACACACAAAGTCACTTGTAATCTTTTGTGCAAGGAAATGCATCTTTTTTATTTTTGTGAGGCACATCTTAAATTCTAAAACAAATAAGATCTGCGATTTCTGGAGTACTTATTCGAGAATAAATAAATGTGACCTCTCTTCCTTGTCTAATAACTTCCTGTTTTGTCTCATATTGTTTTGGTTCTCTCCAGTTGTGAAGTGCCCAGAAAGTTTCAGTAGTGTCTAGCAGAGAAAAATCTAAATAATTCATGACTATGAGAAAAAGCAAGACTTGTTGAATCACTTGTCTATGATTCAACACATCCATCTATCTATCCATCCATCCATCTCTCCATCCATCTATCTGTACATCCATTCACCTACCTATCCTTCCATCCATCCATCCCTCAATCCATCGATTCATCCATTCATACACCTCTATATCATCTATCCATCCATCCACCCACCACCTATCAATTTATCCATCCATTCATCCATCTATCCATCCATCCCTCAAGCCATTGATTCATCCATCCATAATTTATCTATCCATCCATCCACCACCTATTCCATTTATCCATCCATTCATCCATCTATCCATCCATCCCTCAAGCCATTGATTCATCCATCCATACACTTATCTATCCATCCATCCATCCACCCACCTATCCATTTATCCATCCATCCATCTGTTCATCCATCCATCCACCTATCCATCCAGCCACCTATCCATCCATCTATCCACCCACCTATCCATTTATCCATCCATCCATCTGTTCATCCATCCATCCACCTAGCCAGCCAGCCACCTGCCCATCCATCCATCCATCCATCCATCCATCCATCCATCCATCCCCTAATCCAGCCAGCCAGCCATCAAGTCAGCCACCTATCCGTGCATCCACCTCCCTCTCCTTCCCTCCCTCCACACCTCCCTCCCTCCCTTTCTCCATCCATCCATCCAGCCATCTACCCATACCAAGCACGGGGCATACAGATTCAACAGTAAACAAGCAGAACTCAACCCTGGCCTTCTGAAGCTCATGTTCTTGTGAAAAAAGCAAACAATACAAGAAGCAAATAAGCAACTAATGAATTGAAATGAGTCCCATGAACAAATGGAGTGCAGAGATAGAGGGTGACCTGCTTTAGATAAAGTCAGGAAAGGCTCCAGCTCTGTGGGGACTGGTGAGGGACATGGTCCAACAGTCCAGGCAGAAACAACCACAAGAGCAGCCATCCTGAGCTGTCAAGAGCATGTAGTTTTAGGAAACAGATAGTGGATATTGATGAAATACGGTGAGCAAAGGCAAGCATACAAGAGGCGTATGGTCTCGTGAGATCATCCAGGATTCCAGGCAGAGTAAGGAGTTTGGATTTTGCTCCATACTCAGTGGAAAGCTATTGAGAGATTCTAAATGGATGAGTGACACATTCAAATTTATTTGTAATATTCTTGAAAGACTACTCTCACTGCTGGGTGCAAAGTAGAGAAGAGGCGGGAGGCAAAATTAGAAGTGTGTCTTGTCACTGAGGATAACGTCACTGCTTGACATCACCGTTCTCCAGGTTGGTGCTGCTAACAGTTGTGAGTTTCACTTAGAATCCCCAAATGCCCTATTCTTTTTACAGGTTAAAACTTTTTTTTTTTTTTTTTTTTTGCTGTTTTGTTTTCTTTCTTGTTCTTTTTCCTTTTTCCTTTATGTCTGCATTTCTAAAAAAAATTTTTTTTTATTGTTGGGGCATTTCTAAAATTTTTAAGCTCCTTAAAATAATGTTCCTTTCCCCAGGGCATTCTAAACATCTGGGTATCATGTGTTACCCAAGCATAGCCCTGGTCCCAGGTGTGCCCAAAGCACCAAAGACCCCTAAAGTCTTAGGCCTCCATTCTGCTTGGAAACCTACAAAACACTCTCCATGGAACATTTCCAAGCTTCTTTACTTGTAAATGTTCTAGCTGGTCTGCACAGTTCTTTTCATAACAGTGAAATACCGTCTGTAGCTCTCCAACAAAAGACTCAGCCTACAGGAACGGGCCGGCTTCCCTGGACACTCCCTTGAGCACAGCCAGCTCACACAAGCCCTGACAATGGTTCTTTTTCTGCCCTGCTCAGCGTGATGACCTGGTCTACTGAGCTGCCTGCCGCTGGGGCTGGTTATCCTTGGATTAACGCTCCTCCACCACCTCTTAGGATGCACTAGTTCACTTGGCATCGGGCAGGGACACCGTTCTCAAGGAGTGAAAATCCCTCTTGTTCTGGAGATCCAGAACCACCCTTCCCAGCCCTAAGCCCTGCTCTGAGGCTGACTCGCGGCCACCGCGCACACATCATCGGCCTTCTGCCGAGTTTGGCCAATGAGGACCTCAACAGGTCAGCGGGAGGAGACTGAGCTCAGAGTTTTCATTCCCTGCACTTCCTCTCTGGAGGTCGCCCTGAGGGCTATAGCCCCTCCTGCCCCACGGCCCCTGTGTAAGACACCCCTCTAGTGGCCATCTCTGCCTCTGCACCCTCTTCCCCTTCAGGCTGAAGGGCAGTGGTGGGGCCCCTGCTGTTAACAGGTCCCAAGACCCCTCACTCCTCACCATCTTTGTCTCCTTAAAAAATGCTCCTTAAATCAGACCACTTTGAATGTGTCTCTTTTCTGCTAGGACCTTGACAGTTAAAATAGTCTCCTGGAGGGTCCTTCTGGCTCTGTCACTGTCAGCATACATAATGACATCTGACCTTAAGTAGAGAGTGACTAATGTCTCACCCCACCCCATTTTTTCCAGCTGCAGAGTCCTTCCCTTCCAGGCCACACCCCATAACTCCTAAGTCTTCAAGGCTGCTTAATTCATTTCCACTGAGTATTCTGCTATGCTACACAGACAGAGCCCCACCAAAAGGAAAATGAAGGAACCCCACCAACAACCAGAAGCCACACATGCTATTTATTATCTCTCCTTGACTATTAATGAGGACAAAAATTGGGGGGTGTATGCTAATCCCTAAAGCACAAGATATTTCTCTTTGAATGGTCATTCAAAGAGATGGAAATATGGTGAACATGTTGCCATTCAAGAATAATAATGGTAGTGAGTATTTATTGAGCGTGTACCATGAAGAAGGTGCTAATCTAAGAAGTTCCTGTGTATTAACTTCTTTACTCCTCACAACAACTTTGACGGGAACTATCATCATCCTCCTTTAATAGGCAAGAAAACCTAGATGTAGAGAGCTTACATAATTTATCCAAGGTTATACAGCTAGTAAGTGGCAGATCTGGCATTTGAACCAAGGCAACTTGGCTATAAAGTTGATTCTCTTAACTACAGTATTGCAAATAATTAAAGTCTGTTGTGAAATCTTAGTAAGAATCCTCCCTTCAGTGCTCACAACTGGCTTGTTTGGATAACCCTTATCAGGAAAATATTAGTAAGGAAAAAAATAAGATAAACACAGAAGCCTCTAGTAAGAGGGAAAAAGTGGACTACTTATGATGTTGACAACAAAATAAGAAATTTTAAAATACTTCAAATAATGTGGCATTAGAACATCAGATTTGGGCAAAAGACATACTTTAAATTATTCTGATAATTAATCTTAATAGAACAAATCTAGATTTGCAACGGGTTGTTGAGGAGGTTATTAAATATCTTTACAGTAATGGTTCTCAAACATTAGTATGACTATTGGGGGTTTTGAAAATCCCACATCAAACTTCTGAAAAGAAATGGGGCGTTATAGCAGGTAGAGTAATGGTCCCTTAAAGAAGTCCATGTCCTAATCCCCCAAACCTGTGAATATATTTTCTTATATGGCAAAAGGGACTTTATAGATGTAATTAAGTTAAAGATCTTGAGATGAAAAGATTGCCCTGCATTAATCTGAGTGGGCTCAAGGTAATTACAAGAGTCCTTATAGGTGAAAATGGGGGGACAGGAGGTCAGAGTCAGAGAGAAATGTGAGTGTGAAAACAGAAGCAGGGGTCGGAATGATGTAACCCCCAGCCATGGAATGCTGGAAGCTTCTAGAAGCTGGAAAAGGCAAGGAAATGGATTCTCTGGACTCTCAGGAAATCAGCCCTCCTCAACCCATGTTAGACTTCTGACCTCCAGAACTGCAATGTAATAAATTTGTGTTATGCCACTAAGTCTTATTTGTTATGGCAGCAATAGGAAACTAACACAGGGGTCAGTTCACAAGTCTGCATTTGTAACATATCCCCTGGGTGATTTTGTGGAGTTGGTCCTTGAGGAACATTGTCTTATAACAATTGTCTAGGTACAGGCCTCTAGTAACAGGATAAAAGAAGTGATTGGTGTTTCACCTAGTGTTTCCTCCTTAAAGTGAGTGATTTTAAAAATAGCTTATTTAAAGACACCTGCATTTGAACATTCATTGCAGCACAATTCACAATTACAAAAATGTTGAATCAACCTGAATGTCCATCAATTTATGAGTGGATTAACAAAATGTTGTATATGTATACCATGACAAAATACTCAGCCATGAGGAAGGATGAATTAATGCCTTTTGGAGCAGTATGGATATAACTGGAGGCCATTATCCTAAGTATCTAAAAACTGGCAAAACAAACACCACATGTACTCACTGTCAAGATGGAACTAACCCATGTACAGAGAGGGAAATAAAATTCAATGGAAATCAACCAGAGAGGAGGGGAGACAAAGGGCTGGGTGAAAATCTACCTAACAGGTACAATGAACATCTGGGAGATGACTCAAGCATTACAAAAGCAATCCATATAACTAAAAACATTTATACCCCCATAATAAAAATAAAAAAACAGGAGTTCTGACAATGAAGTTCAAGAACTTGCCACCATGTGCTTACCTTGGTAGCACTGTACAAACAACTTGGTAAGGTTTTATAACCTTGGTATGTCAGTGTCTCAGCTGTGTTCGTGTCTGTGTGTGGTGGTGTTTGGTGAGTGGTGTTCATTATTTCTGTTGCATATTTATTTATTTTTTTTTAAGTTTTTTGGCCAGGCCTGGGTTTGAACCCGCCACCTCTGGCATATGGGCCTGATGCCCTACTCCTTTGAGCCACAGGTGCCACCCTGCTGCATGTTTTTGTGTACTCTACAACAACAGCTCTGATGGTCATTGCAGAAAAAGAGCTCCAAAATTGCTTTGAAGGGTGGACTAGGTGCTGATGTCGGTTTTTAGCTTACCAAGGGAGTACCTTGGGGGTGACCACAGTGATATACAGTAATGAGATGTGCAGCACTTTTTCTAGGATGAGTTTGCAAACTTGATTGTCAGACCTTAATTACACACCTATATACATACACAATTTTTTTAATTTTTTGAATACTTGGTGTATTGTTTTATTTATTTTTAAAATATAACCCATTTATTTAGTATGTAGATCAGTCATTTACCATAATATTGTCATGAAAGTAAGTATAGTTATAGTAGAAAAGATATGGTGTAAGAGTCAGCCTGAACTAGGACTTCTGAGACGTGTAATCTTCTACAAGTTCCTTCACTTTTATGTACTTCAGTTATCCCACTTGTAAACTCTAGGATAATATCACCTCAAATATGTATATTTCAAAGAGTCTGGCATAGTGGCTGTCATTCTTTAATATAATTCATCTTATTAATAGATTAGGAACAAAGTTGCGCAATAATCTCTGTTCACACAGAAAGGGCATCTGAGAAAATACATCTGTTGTCTTTTTTTGTTTTTAATAAAAAGGTTAAGTTAGAAATTGATGGATAGTTTCTTAATAACAGCTGCTCAGGAAAATTGAAATTTCCTTCCATTGTCCATCTCTCCTTTCCTTTCTTCTTTCCAGTAATATAATGACAAAAACACTGATGATTCCATGTACGTCAGCCTTCAATATAATACCCTGTTTCCCCGAAAATAAGACAGTGTCTTATTTTAAGGTGTGCTCCCAAAGATGCGCTAGGTCTTATTTTCAGGGGACACCTTATCTTTCCTGTAAGTAGGTCTTATTTTTGGAGGATGTCTTATTTTCGGGGAAACAGGGTAGTACATTAAGACGAGATCTTTCCATTTTTGTTTCTACAGAGCCCCCAAGACAGTGATGATAACTACTTCCCCTTCCCAAAGTGAGGTGCCAGCCCATGAAGTCACAGCTTGCAAAGCAAATGTTTTAAAACCAGTTTTTCTACCCTTACCCCAGATCCCACCTCGAGGGTGTAACATATTTGCAGTTGGAGATTAAACAATATTTCCCTGGAGGGCGTGACTGATGTGTTATGAATGTACCTTCACCAGACGGGAAGCTTGATAACAGTCCCCTGCAGCTGCCGTCGGAAGTGTACTTCAAAAATAAATCTTGTACTGCGGACAGCTGGTTGAAAGCGCGGTGCAGGCTGGAGGAGGTGCTTTTGGGAAGTGATTGTGCTCCCTCTAGTGGGAGATCTAAGGAGAGCGTTTCCTATGGGCCAGACGCGGGCCTGGTCAGTACCGTAGGCGAGGACGTGTCCTGCAGGGGCCAGGATATCTCACTCAGCAAGAGGAGGCTGGAACTGTCCTCCCAGAAATCAGAAGCCTGGGAGGTGGTTTTGCTTGAATCTAGAAAACGGTTGGTAAGAGACGCCTGTTTAGGTGGGAAGGGCTCTTAAGGATCCAGGAATAAACTCACAGAATGGGTGTGAACAGGTGGTGTGGGGGAGGGGAATGGGGAGACTAAAATTGTTTTCAGATCCCATCCCTTGAGTCCTGCTTGTTCAACAGAATGACTTTTTTTTTTACTCAATGTAAGAGGAAATTTATATAACATCATTAACATTTTTCATAAAAATGTTGTATTTTGATAAGCCTGTTTTAAATTTCTGAAAAAATGAAGACTTTAATTCACCCCGTGAACCCTACTAAAATTATTTGTTCACATATATATGTAGATGTCTGTGTACATCTACATTTTATTTTATTTATTTATTTATTTTAAGACAGAGTCTTGCCGTCTTCCTGACCCAGGCTAGAGTGCAGTGGCATCATCATAGCTCATTGCAAGGCTCAACTGATCCTCCTGCCTTAGCACCCTGAGGGGCCAGGACTACAGGCATGTGCCACCATACCCGGAGAATGTTTTACTTTTTCTAGAGACTATGTCTTGCATAGGGTGGTCTTGAGATTCACATTTTTTTTTGTATACACATTCATAGATCCTTTTCCTTTTCTCAGAAGTAAACTGAGTGTTTTTTCTTCTAATTGTAAAAAAAAATTCACTAAGTGCAGAAAAAAGTCTGCACTGTATATAACATCATAAGAAAATAAGAAATAAGAAAATAAAAGATACCCTATCACCCCAACTCTCAGTGGTAAATACTGGTAACATCTTGCAACAGGTTCTTTTGGACTTTCAGATTCTAAATTTCTCTAACTTAGAAGAACGTGCTTGGAGATATTGCACATGGGTGTCCCTCTGAAAGAAGAACAATACATCTTGCAGGGGTGTCCACCATGCAAATTATTTGAGGATTTCTTTGCTTAACTTGGGCATCGGATTTCGTGAAAAATATGCACGGTCCTTTTTGTGTGCTCGTCAGCTTTTGTTAGTGTTTTGTGTATTGAATTTGTGGCCCCAAGACAACCCTTCTTCTTCCAATGGGCCACAGAAAAGAAAAAAGGTTGGACACCCCTGTAAGCACCCAGGATTTTAGTGCTCTCTGGCTGCCTCTGGGTGTTTCCCACAGTTGCAGGTTCATTATCTCACAAGTCTCTACACAGAGGCAGGTGGACTTTGGGCTCAAGCTATTTCCATTCAAATTGTGGCTCTTCCCTTCACTGCTTGTGTGAGTGTGGATAATAGCTATTTAACTTCTCATCTGCAAAATGAAAGTTATAATTACAACTATTTTATCGGGTTTGGGGAGCATACAATGAGATATGATAAATAATACAATTAACATGGTGTTTGGCATATAGTAAAGTCTTAATGAATGTTGGCTTTTATGACACCTGTCTTGACCTGTTGTCCCCTGCCTGCCTTATGAACTTCTGCAGGATAAATTTAATCCCTCTTCCGCATGAGGCTTTCAAGTATTTGTGCATTCTCTGGATGTGTTCAGATTTGTCAGTGTTCTTAAAATACAGCCACCCTAGTGGGACACAGTACTCAAGATGTGCTGAATGCTGAAAATCCCCGTAAACAGTTATTTACTCCCATGTGGAATCAGACAGACCTGGGATTAATACCAGGGTTCCTTTTAAATTTTCTCAGGCAAGTTAATTGCTATGGTCTGAATATTTGTGTCCTCCTGAAATTCATATACTTAATTATTACCCTCTCCCCACCAAGAGAATGCTGTTAGGAAGTGGGGTCTTTGGGAAGTGATTAGGTCATGAGGGTGGAACCTTCATGATTGGGATTAGTGCCCTTTTATAAGCTAGCACACCCCTTATGCCTGAGAAGGTACATTAGGGAGATTGCCCTCTATAAGGAGGAGGGGGTCCTCAAAAAATGTTGAATCTGCTGGCATCTTGGATTTGATCTTGGACTCCTCAGCTTCCAAGATAAGTTGTCTGAGCAATGAATTTCTATTGTTTATAAGCCACCATCTACTATGCTATTTTTTTGTAGTGTCCAAAATGGACAGAGACGTGCAATTTCTCCCTGGAGACTCAAAATATTGATTTTCGGAGTCATCCCTGCGTAGCTGTGGTGCTGTGTGCGAGTCTGATAGCCCCGACCCACCTGATTACTAGTACTTAATAGCTCTATTTCTTCAAGATCCTGAAGAAGTGCACCATGGAGAGGAGAAGGTGGAGACTTTTGCCTTTCAGGCAGAAATTGCCCAGTTTATGTCGCTCATCATCAATACTTTCTATTCCAACAAGGAAATCTTCCTTCGAGAGTTGATCTCTAATGCTTCTGATGCCTTGGACAAGATTCGTTACGAGAGCCTGACAGATCCTTCCAAGTTAGACAGTGGTAAAGAGTTAAAAATTGACATCATCCCTAACCCTCAGGAACGAACTCTGACCTTGGTGGACACAGGCATTGGTATGACCAAGGCTGATCTCATAAATAATTTGGGAACCATTGCCAAGTCTGGTACTAAAGCATTTATGGAGGCTCTTCAGGCTGGTGCAGATATCTCCATGATTGGGCTTTTATTCTGCCTACCTGGTGGCAGAGAAAGTGGTTGTGATCACAAAACACAACGATGATGAACAGTATGCCGGGGAATCTTCTGCTGGGGGTTCCTTCACTATGCGTGCTGATCATGGTGAGCCCATTGGCAGGGGCACCAAAGTGATCCTCCACCTTAAAGAAGACCAGACAGAGTATTTAGAAGAGAGGCGGGTCAAAGAAGTAGTGAAGAAGCACTCCCAGTTCATAGGCTATCCCATCACCCTTTATTTGGAGAAGGAACGAGAGAAGGAAATCAGCGACGATGAGGCAGAAGAAGAGAAAGGTGAGAAAGAAGAAGATAAAGATGATGAAGAGAAACCCAAGATCGAAGATGTGGGCTCAGATGAGGAGGATGACAGCAGTAAGGATAAGAAAAAGAAAACCAAGAAGATTAAGGAAAAATACATTGATGGGGAAGAATTAAACAAAACCAAGCCCATTTGGACCAGAAACCCTGATGACATCACCCAGGAGGAGTATGGAGAATTCTACAAGAGCCTCACCAATGACTGGGAAGACCACTTGGCAGTCAAGCACTTTTCTGTAGAAGGTCAGTTGGAATTCAGGGCATTGCTTTTCATCCCTCGTCGGGCTCCCTTTGACCTCTTTGAGAACAAAAAGAAAAAGAACAACATTAAACTATATGTCCGTCGTGTGTTCATCAGGGACAGCTGTGATGAGTTGATACCAGAGTATCTCAACTTCATCCGTGGTGTGGTTGACTCTGAGGATCTGCCCCTGAACATCTCCCGAGAAATGCTTCAGCAGAGCAAGCTTTTGAAAGTGATTCGTAAAAACATTGTTAAGAAGTGCCTTGAGCTCTTTTCTGAGTTGGCAGAAGACAAGGAGAACTATAAAAAATTCTATGAGGCATTCTCTAAAAATTTGAAGCTTGGAATACATGAGGACTCCACTAACCGGCGACGCCTGTCTGAGCTGCTGCGCTATCATACCTCCCAGTCTGGAGATGAGATGACTTCTCTGTCAGAGTATGTCTCTCGCATGAAGGAAACACAGAAGTCCATCTATTACATCACTGGTGAGAGCAAAGAGCAGGTGGCCAACTCTGCATTTGTGGAGCGAGTGCGGAAGCGGGGCTTTGAGGTGGTATATATGACTGAGCCCATTGATGAGTACTGCGTGCAGCAGCTCAAGGAGTTTGATGGGAAGACCCTGGTCTCAGTTACCAAGGAGGGCCTAGAGCTACCCGAGGATGAGGAAGAGAAGAAGAAAATGGAAGAGAGCAAGGCAAAGTTTGAGAACCTCTGCAAGCTCATGAAAGAAATCTTGGATAAGAAAGTTGAGAAGGTGACAATCTCCAATAGGCTTGTGTCTTCACCCTGCTGCATCGTGACCAGTACCTATGGCTGGACAGCCAACATGGAGCGGATCATGAAAGCCCAGGCGCTTCGGGACAACTCCACAATGGGCTCTATGATGGCCAAAAAACACCTGGAGATAAACCCTGACCACCCCATTGTGGAGATGCTGTGGCAGAAGGCTGAGGCGGACAAAAATGACAAGGCTGTCAAGGACCTGGTGGTGCTGCTGTTTGAAACTGCACTGCTCTCCTCTGGCTTCTCCCTTGAGGATCCCCAGACCCACTCCAACCGCATCTATGGCATGATCAAGCTAGGCCTAGGCATTGATGACGATGCAGTGACAGCAGAGGAACCCAGTACTGCTGTTCCCGATGAAATCCCACCCCTTGAAGGTGATGAGGATGCATCTCGATGGAAGAAGTAGATTAGGAGTTTATACTTAGAAACCTTTTGCCTCTGTATAGTGTTACCCATGATCCCCACAGCCTTTGAGTGGCCATGTCCCACTTGGCTTCCTCTGCTGATGTCTAGTTTTTTCTTTAATTGACTGTCCTTGGGTGTAAGGCAGGAAACTGGGGTCTCAAGCCCTATTCCCGCCCGAGTTTGACCAAGTGGATGTTGTGTATTGTTTTTTTATTTTGGAATTAAAGTATGCAGAATAAAGAAGATGCAGTTTTACAAAAAAAAAAAATGTTGTTTTTCTTTTTTTTCTGGGAACTGATACCATCTATCTCTCTCTCTCTTTGCAATTGGTTTGAAATCACATGAAACACTTTCCATCTATCTCTATTATTATTTTTTCTTTCCTTCCTTCTATTTTTTTTTAGACAGAGTCTCACTCTGTAGCCCTGGATAGAGTGCTCAGGTGTCATAGCTCAAATTCCTCAAATTCCTGGGTTCCTCTTGCTTCAACCTACTGAGTAGCTGGGACTACAGGTGCCCACCACAATGCCCAGCTACTTTTTCTATTTTTAGTACAGATGGGGCTCGCTGTTACTCAGGCTGGTCTCCAACTCATGAGCTCAAGCAATCCACCCACCTCGGCCTAGTATTACAAGCATGAGCCACGGCGCCTGGCCGAGGTAACATTTTTAAAATGTGTTCTATCAGGAATCTTAAATCTGAGTGGATGATAAAATTATATCAGGGCAATAATTCAAAACCACTCTCTTGGATATGCATGTCTTATCCAAGCCTAAGTAAAATGTTCTTCTTTAAGATAAGCTAATAACATTTTATAATATTTATATTTATAATTTTATATAATATTCAAAAAATGCATAGAGAATTTCCCTTTTGATTTTTTTCTATAAAATTTTCTTTAGGTGGCTCAGCACCTGTAGCTCAGCGACTAGGGTGCCAGCCACATACACCAGGGCTGGCAGGTTCGAGCCTGGGCCTGCCAAACAACAATGACAACTACAACAAAAAAATAGCTGGATGTTATGGCCAGCGGCTTGTGAGTCCCAGCTACTTGTAAGGTTGAGGAAAGAGAATCGCTTAAGCCCAAGAGTTTGAGGTTGCTGTGAGCTATGATGCTACGGCACTCTACCAAAGATTACAAAGTGAGACTCTGTCTCAAAAAAAAAAAAAAAAATTTCTTTAGGGGCTGCCCACCTGGGCCCCCTTCCTGTTGCTGGAGGTACTGTTCCCCTTCTTTCATTTTTCTATTTCTTTCTTTTTTTTTTTTTTTTGTAGAGACAGAGTCTCACTTTATTGCCCTTGGTAGAGTGCCATGGCATCACACAGCTCACAGCAACCTCCAACTCCTGGGCTTAAGTGATTCTCTTGCCTCAGCCTCCCGACTAGCTGGGACTACAGGCGCCCGCCACAACGCCCAGCTATTTTTTTGTTGCAGTTCAGCCGGGGCCGGGTTTGAACCCGCCACCCTCGGTATATGGGGCCGGCGCCTCACCGACTGAGCCACAGGCGCCGCCCTCATTTTTCTATTTCTTTATCTTTGTCCTTTCGCTTATAAATAAATAAATTAATTAATTTTCTTTAACTTTAGAGTATCTGCTGTCACTAAACCAGATCTAATATGAAATGTTACCTCTCGTACCCTGTTCCCCCGAAAATCAGACAGTGTCTTATTTTAAGGTGTGCTCCCAAAGATGCGCTAGGTCTTATTTTCAGGGGACGTCTTATCTTTCCTGTAAGTAGGTCTTATTTTTGGAGGATGTCTTATTTTCAGGGAAACAGGGTAGTACAGACTTATTAAAGTGAAAATAATCATGAAAAATTCAAATTCAAACTGTTAGCAGGTGTTCTGGCAAGGCCCCCTTTGAGTTAAGTGCCCACCCAATACAAAGATCAATTAGGATGCCACCTGTCCCACCTGTGTATTGTGAGGGTGGGTGGGTTGAATGGGGAAGGCATTTAATTAGGGAATAAGGCAGACTTTTCTAGAAGTTATCTGCCAGGAGAGCAGAGTGACTGGCACTTAACTCATATTTTCAACTGATTTGGACCAAGTTGACAGTTTTCAAGAGTGTAATAATTCCTGCAATGATCTAATTCCGGGGTCAATGTCACTCCGGACAGAT
Organism: Nycticebus coucang; assembly: GCF_027406575.1. Taxonomy (NCBI): domain Eukaryota; kingdom Metazoa; phylum Chordata; class Mammalia; order Primates; family Lorisidae; genus Nycticebus; species Nycticebus coucang. Next base: position 46,845,257 of record NC_069799.1, on the reverse strand, counting down.
ATGTAATAGGAATAACATTTCATGTGGTTTTATTTATGTCATCATTTTCACCACTCCTCCTCCCAAGTTGTAAGTCAATACTAACACAGAGACAAGTGAAAGGCCATGTGTTTCCTTAAAAACTTTCTCAGAATTTGGGGTGAACAAAGCAAAATTTCTTAGTTCTTGGAAAAAAAAACAACAGAACAAAACTTCAGAGTTTGTTAGGAAACTTGCAAGATTCTTGGCTTCCGAATCACTGTCACAAAGCTGTACTGGGATGAGTCAAGGACAATTAAATCTGGAACATATGGATTAAATTCTGACTTGAATAAACATGGGTGTAAAGACCAAGGGGAGGAGAACTCGCCAAATGTGTTACCAAAACAAAACGCTTTCAAAATAACTTGAGACAGTCAACAGACCCCAAACACAGATGTGTTCGCTTATGTCTAAAAAAATGCCTTTGGCCTTCAGTGTCTTGATGTGTTAATTAGATTTCTGTTGAGTGCCTACAGCTAGCTAGGTACCTTAGAGAGCTCACCAAGTCTGAAGAAAGGGTTTCCCATTTGGAAACAGGACATGAAATGATTAGCATAATTCTCTTCCTAGTTTTCCACATCTATTTGAATAACAGTTTTTTAAATCTGCGAGGCCATGGGCATCGCTGTCAGCCCTGTTTCTGCAACCAATTTTTATGGCTTTAACCTACTGAATGGGAATAAACTTCCTGGAGAGGCTATACTTGGATCTGGTTTTAACCAGAGAAGCAGTGCATGTTGAGATGAGGCTGTGCCACGTGCAGGGAGGGAGGGCCAACACCAGTTTTCACACACTGGGTTTGTTGGCTTTTCGGTGCTGTGGCACAGTGTCCAGAAGAGCTAATTGACATGGAGCTTGTTAATTCCCTTTGAGTGAGAGGAGCCTCTGGAGATGACAGGGGCACTGAAATTAACATTCAGAGGAGAAGAGGGTTAGGCTCATCTTGGTGTGTATTGGAGAGATCCTGGAATTAGAGGAAGTGGTACTTTTGCCTTTCTTGTTAATATCCGAGAGGCCAGGTATTATAATACATTTCTCACTTTTTTCTCCAGCTTCCAGATGGTGGGCTCCTGGTTCTAGTTTTGATCCAGGCTTAATTGGTTTTTTGGACTCCATCCCTTGTGTTCTGGTTACTGCTGCCCTTTGCAGTTTGAGTTAGATGACATTGAGGGATTGCAGCATAAGAGACCCATCCGGCCAGGTGCGATGGCTCATGTCTGTAATCCTAGCACTCTGGGAGGCAGAGGCGGGTGGATTGATTGCGTTCAAGAGTTTGAAACCAACCTGGGCAGGAGTGAGATCGTCTCTACTAAAAATAGAAAATCCAGCCGGGTATTATGCGCACCTGTGTAGTCCCAGCTACTCCGGAGGCTGAGGCAAGAGGATCGTGTGAGCCCAAGAGTTTGAGGTTGCTGTGAGCTATGATGATGCCACGGGACTCTATCCAGGGTGACAGAGTGAGACTCTGTCTCAAAAAAAAAAAAAAAAAGTAAATAATAAAAAAAAAGAGAGAGCCCCACGAGATGGCAGAATGCTCATGTGGTCACCAAGTGTCAGGTCTTGCTTTCAGCCTTCCAGGGTCCAGACGCTCTATTTTTAGAGTGAACCAAATTCAAAATTTACAGGTGTCTAATCCAGGAAGAGAACTTACTGCCACTTCCTTTGTAAAGACGGGCATTCTGGTGTCATCTGACTCCTTTTGGATATCAAGATATGTAGGACATTAAATTATTTATTAGAGAGTTGTTTAGAGCAACAAGAGATAGATTTCCTTGGAGGTTATTTTATCCAGGATATGGCAAAGCTAAAGATGAGAGTAATTGGAAATACAGACATCCACCAGTTCCCCAGACCAGTCTTTCTCTTGGACAAATGAAAGTGACTTTCCCAGTGTCTTTGCTTTTAAGGAGGCCACGTGATTAGTGCTGACCAATGGAATGAGAGCAAAGGTGATGTGGGCAGCCTCTAGGCCCGGCCCCTGGACCGCCCACCCAGACCATTCTGTCTTCCCTTGTCTGCTGAGGGGACCCAGAGATCCCATGGTAGATTGGTGTTCGGAAAACCTGACTCCCTAAATGACCATGTGGGACCCACCTCTCACTCTCCATGGACAGCAAAGTGCGAGCAAAACCATTGTGAGGTGTTTAGTCTCTGAGATTCCAAGGGTGTTTTTTACAGCAGTTAATCTTTCCTAACTAATGCTGAAAATATCCGATAAACTCTACCAGCCACTTCCTTATGTGTAACCTCTGTGAAGATGGTGCAAACAATTTCCATTCTATGGAAAGGTAAAAACAAGGTGAAATCCAACTAAATCATTTCACTCTTCCTACAAAGAGCCAATTTCCCATTGATTTCCATTGATTTGACCAGGCTTTTTGCTTACTGAGACTAGCTCCTAGTCCCTCACTGGGTATTTTTTGCCATGGAATCATTTCAGCTCTCTGGTCTCTGGAGAATGGATCAGTTCTCCAGAAAACAGCTCAACCACAAAATATTTTCAGCTTTTTTTTTTTAATTAAAAATTTTTTTGAAATAGCTTCTTTTTAAAATATAAGTACAATACTGGTTTTTAAGGAATTGAAAATACAAGGTGTCCATAAAGTTCATGTGCAATTTAAAATAGTCTATTTTAAATATGTTTTACCATATATTTGTCTATTTTAAATTGCACCTGAACTTTATCGACACCCTGTATAAAAACACATAAAGAAAGTAAAAAGTATTTATGACTTCAAAATAATACTTAGTGAATATCCTTTTTTCCTTATATGTGCCGTGTGTAAATGGGTATATATGCAGATAAATATAGAAACATGTACACACATGTAACAACTGTGTATTATGTGTATGCGTGTGTATTTTTTTAAAAAGCAAAATAGGATCCCTTTCTACTTTCTCCTTTGTAGTTCGTTTCCCCACTGCTACTTCCCTGAACAATGCATTGTGAATACATAAATATCTTTCCTCATGCTGAACGGAGCTCTAAATCATACTTTTTCATGCCCACATAATATTTTATTATATGTACTTGTTATTTATTTAACAATTTAACATTTAGCTGCTCTTTCTTTTTTTGTCTATTACAAGCAACACTGCCTGAACGTTCTTTTTTTTTTTTTTGTAGAGACAGAGTCTCACTGTACCGCCCTCGGGTAGAGTGCCGTGGGGTCACACGGCTCACAGCAACCTCTTAACTCTTGGGCTTACGCGATTCTCTTGCCTCAGCCTCCCAAGCAGCTGGGACTACAGGCGCCCGCCACAATGCCCGGCTATTTTTTTGGTTGCAGTTTGGCCGGGGCTGGGTTTGAACCCGCCACCCTCGGCATATGGGGCTGGCGCCCTACTCACTGAGCCACAGGCGCCGCCCATGCCTGAACGTTCTTAAACATTCATCTTTGCATAATTATGGGATTATCTTCTAAGAATAAATTCCTACAAGTGAGAATGATACATGAATGGATATGCGTATTTTATATTTTGATAGATACTGCCAAACTACCCTGTATAAATGTGGCAATGTGTACTATCACCAATATTTTATGGTGCTGTTCATTTTACCATAGATTTGTCAACAATAGGTTTTTATCCAAAGTATTTATCATGGCAAATTGGATAGAGACAATGCTGTTCTGATTTGATTTGCATTTCTTTCCTCTTCTAGGAAATTCTCGTATTTTTGTTGGTAAATTTCCCATCCACATCCTTTGCCCACATGTCTGCTGCCTGTCTTGATATTTATACATTTGTATAATATGCATATACATATACAATATACATATATTATTATATTATTATATCATACTTATATAACATATATTATATATAGCAATATTAGTTATCTATCTTTTGACTCCAGAATATTTCAAATGTATTTCTTTTCATTTGTCCACTGGCCTGTTAATTCTGTATTAGGGTGACTGACAGAGGGAAGTTTTAAGATTCATGTATTATTTAGTCAAAGCTACTATTTGTTTTCTTTACAATTTCTTTTTTTTCATTTCTGAATTTTAAAAAACCTCAAAGGTAATGAATAATAGAGTGAACACGCATGGAAAAAAAATCCAAAATCAACTTGAGGAGGAATTCTATCAGAATATGAATCAAAACACAGAGAAATGATCAGAGAATTACCACTGAAAAGATAATACCAGCTGTGTTGGCTCACATCTGTAATCCCAGCACTTTGGGAGGCCAACATGAGAGTACTGCTTGAGGCCAGGAATTCTAGACCAGCCTGGGCAACATAGCAAGACCCTATTTCTCAGCAAAAAAATTTTTAAAAATTAGCAGGCATGGTAGTGGGAGCCTGTAGTCCCAGCTACTGGGGAGGCTGAGGCAGGAGGATTGCTTGAACCCAGTAGTTTGGGTTACTATATTACAGTATTGTTATGATTGTGCCACTGTACCCCAGCCTGGGCAACAGGAGACCCTGTCTGTTAAAATAAAAATAAAAATAATAATAATAATAAGATAAGAACATCTAGGGTATTCACAGGCTTGGATAGGGGAGGGGAAGCCAGGGCCAGGAATGAACCCCCAGTCTACCTACCCGTTGGCAGCTGGTCACAAGGCAGTTTGGGCTCACCAAGGACGAGCTGAGGGCAGGGGAGCGTCTCTGATCTCAGTGGGTAATACCCTCCCTGAGTATCTATCTCCTTCACTTGATCTTTTTTTTTTTTTGTAGAGACAGAGTCTCACTTTATGGCCCTCGGGTAGAGTGCCATGGCCTCACACAGCTCACAGCAACCTCCAACTCCTAGGCTTAAGCGATTCTCTTGCCTCAGCCTCCCGAGTAGCTGGGACTACAGGTGCCCTCCACAACGCCCAGCTATTTTTTGGCTGGGGCCGGGTTTGAACCCGCCACCCTCGGTATATGGGGCCGGCGCCTTACCGACTGAGCCACAGGCGCTGCCCGTCCTTCACTTGATGTTACAGGGAAAGGCCCAGCAAAGGCTAATCTTTTATCTCCATGGGCAGTGCAGTGTCCAGGGTAGAGGCGTGAAAGGTTTTTCCTGGCCCTGTTGCTTTATCCATATCATCCCCAGGGAACTGGGAGAGAAAGACAAAGTTATTGATGTCTTTGTAGAATCCATCATCCATTTTTGACCCTCCTTAATTTTACTTTCATTACCTTAAAATTCTGGAGGCATCTTTCTATCTGTTTCATTTTTTTAACTTACGGAAATGAGAAGTACAGATCAGTATAAACAGGCACCAAAGACTACTAGCATTTTAGGAACATCTATATTTTCTGGCTCCCCTCATCTGCCCTGTTCCTCCAGTTCCTCTCACTTTGAGGAGCAGAGAAGGTTAAAAAGTACAGATTAGAAAGGGAAATACAAAGGGAAGAAGGTGAAGAGAGCTGTGGGTGGCTTGTACCATGTCAGATATCAGGGCCAGAACAAGAGGAATCATCAAAAGCCATGCGAGGTCGTCTTTTCCTCTCGCATCTGCAACCCCTGCCCTCTCTGATGCCCCAGACCTCCTCGCAACCTTTGGTGCCAGTTGGGTGTGTTTTTCTGATGCTGAAGATGTATGAAAAGGGCGTGATGGGCAGGGTTCAGAGTTCAGAGAGAGAATTTGGATCTGTGCCTGGTCCCTTGGGAGTGTTCCTAAAGGAAAGATAGACTTGTCAGGGGCTCCCTGAGCCAATTGTGGCCTGGGAGTAGTTGGCCTTCACAGCCTTCTCTCTCTGTGTCTCTCTTTCCCCTAGTCTCTCACTTTCTATCTTCATCTCTATCTATCTCTTCTCTGTCTCTCTCCTTGTCTCTGATTTTCTCCCTCTCTCCATCTCTTTCTCCCTCTCTCTCCTTGTCTCTCATTTCCTATCGCCATCTCCCTCTGTCTCTTTCTCAATTTCCCTCTGTCTTTCTGTCTCTCTCCTTGTCTCTCACTTTCCATCTCCATCTTTCTCTGACTCTCTCTCCTCTTATCTCTCACTTCCTGACTCCATCTCCCTCAGTCTCTCACTTCCTATCTGTCTCCCTGTCTCTCACTTCCTGACTCCATCTCCCTCAGTCTCTCACTTCCTATCTGTCTCTCTGTATCTCACTTCCTGACTCCATCTCCCTCTGTCTCTCGCTTCCTGACTCTGTCTCCCTGTCTCTCACTTCCTGACTCCATCTCCCTCTGTCTCTCGCTTCCTGACTCTGTCTCCCTGTCTCTCACTTCCTGACTCCATCTCCCTCTGTCTCTCGCTTCCTGACTCTGTCTCCCTGTCTCTCACTTCCTGACTCCATCTCCCTCTGTCTCTCACTTCCTGTCTCTGTCTCCCTGTCTCTCACTTCCTGACTCCATCTCCCTCTGTCTCTCACTTCCTGTCTCTGTCTCCCTGTCTCTCACTTCCTGACTCCATCTCCCTCTGTCTCTCACTTCCTGACTCTGTCTCCCTGTCTCTCTCTTTCTCAGTCTCCCTCTGTCTCTCTTTCCCCTTGTCTCTCACTGTCTGTCTTCATCTCTCTTTCTATTTCTCTGTTTGTCTCCTTATCCCTCATTTTCTGTCTCTCTCCATCTCCCTGTGACTGTCTCTGTCTGTCTGTGTCTCTCCCTCCACCACTCTGGCATTCCAAACCTGCACACTTCCTGCACCATCTTGTTCTCAGCGAGCTGCTACCAAACCACCCTTAAGAATTCCTCTGGTCATAGCTTAAGAATATATTGCCTCATCAGAGGTACTTTCAGTGTTAAAAAAAAATATTCGTCAGAATCTATCAGTGAGACATGGTAAGCAATGGAACGTTCTTGTGCCCATAACTTCACACATCTTCACAGCTACTTTCTCTGAATTGAAAAAAAAATCTTGAACAGTCACTCCATGCAGTTTTATGTCCACTTCCATTGTTGCAAACAAAATTCATCCTTGTTAAATGACAAATATGCAAGTTCTTCTAAAGAAAGACTCCTGTCCAGGAATTGGGGCTTGGATAGTTAACACCCGAATATGAAGTACTGGTAGGGGTAAAGGACTTACCCTGGTTATGTTGGTGGGGAGAGGGGAAATAAATGTGGGCAAAAACTAGGAATTGTGGGAGCCTATAGATTCGGAAAAGCAGGACGCAGAAGATAATAGAGTTAGGAGAACCTGGGAGGTGAACTGGTGGAAGTTATGGGATCCACTTTGCAGAGGTAAAAACAAAACAAAAAACTTAAAAGGTCCTGAAGTGATCTCTCTGGGGAGAGTTCAAATGGATGGCTAGATCATACTTGCCTGAAGCCAAAGGCTCTGATCTTAGGAGGGAGCAGGAAAGGATGAACCACCCAAAGAGGTCATGATCAGAGCAGCAACCAATCATCGAAAAACTTCCACACCCCAAACAGTCACACTTACAGAAGAAGCCCGAACTTCTCCTTTTTCTTTTCTTTTCTTTTTTTTGAGACACAGTCTCATGATGTGGCCCTGAGTGGAGAGCTGTGGCATCACAGCTCACAGCAACCTCCAGCTCTTGGGCTTAAACAATTCTCTTGCCTTAGCCTCCCATGTAGCTGGGACTACAGGTGCCCGCCACAACGCCCGGCTATTTTTTGGTTGCAGTTGTTTAGTTGGCCTGGGCCGGGTTCAAACCCACCCACCCTCAGTGTATGTGGCTGACACCATAACCACTGTGCTACAGTTGCCAAGCCAGCCTGAACTTCTTAACACAGCTGGCTAGGGCCTTCATCATTTGGCTCCCAGTTTCCTTTCTCTCTCTCACTCACTGCACTCCAGCCACATCCAACCTATTCCAAGGCTTCTGGACCCAACCTGCAGTCATATCACACAGTCTTTGCATAATGAACTCTCTTCCCCAGAATGCTCTTCCGGCACTGGCTGCCTGAACTCCTGAGGATCCTTTAAGAGTTAACCAAAATATCTCACCCGTGACATGCCTCCCTGACTCTGATTCCACCTCTCCTATAGACATTATCATTCTGCTGTGGCTTGAAATACTAGGCGTGTAGATCTATTAATATTTATCACTCTCTTTGATAATGAGCTCCTTGACAGCAGAGAATTGTATTTTATCCTTGAGTATCCAGCCCCTGGCACAATGCCTAGAAAGCTGTGGATGTCAAGAAATCTTCCATAAATGAGGAGGGGAGGAGAAAAAGAAGATCCCCAGAAGAAGAACAGGGATATTTTATTCACATGATCTGATGAAAATTATCTTTTTAACTTCATAAAATGAACAGTCCTGCATATATTCTTATAGTTTGAGGCAGTGAAAGACAAAATTCTGGGAGAGAAATCTAAAAGAGACGAGGGGGCATTTGGCTTTGAATTGCAGGGACCACCGACCCACAAGGGAAATCTTTTCCTCTTTTCCGAGATGGTGACAGTGAGAAGTTATTTCCAAGAAGGATCGGCTGAGGGGGCAGCTCTTGGCTTTGAGGGGGAGGACACCTCCACTGTTGGCACCTGTGGTACAAACAGCATCGGGAGTCTGGGTGTGGCTTCCCTGTGAGTGACTTGCCCAAATGCCAAAGGCTTTCCCATAAAGGCAGGTGGGGCAGACTGTTCCCAGGAAGCAGACCAGCTCGCACGTAGCTGAGAAGTAGCCTGGCTCTGTGGTCACTAACTCTAGCTCTCAGTCACTCTCGACCAGAGAGGATTTTGCTCCTTCTCCCAAGGGATATTTGGGAACATAGGAAGATATTTTCTGGTTGTCACAGCTAGTGGGGAAGGACAGAGCTCCTAGCATCTAGTAGGTAGAAGCCAGAGATGATGCTAAATATTCTGCAATGCCTGGGATGGTCCCTCCTCCTCCCCAAGAATTCCAGCCTAAACTGTTCATTATATCCAGGTTGAGAAACCGCCGCTCTAAATGATGTCATGGGAGGTGTTACTCATTCTCAGAAACACCATGACTGGAAACATTCAGCTCTAAAACACTCCACCCAGTGACTTGGGATCGGCACACCCTGACGCATGTTTAGGCGTCTCAGCAGATTCTGGGGCAGGTGATGTGACCTCTCCAAATAGTCACAATGGCGGTCACCTCCCACTTTCCCCATTCACTCTCATTGGAGCCTTGCCTCATGCTCCACAGAGAAATTAGTGAGCAGCATCTCTCAGCTCTCTTCCTGATCCTCCCAGTTTCTTGCTCCAGCACCTGCTCTCGCCTCTGTGTTTTCTGTCTCCATGGCTAAGGGCTCCACCGTGGACTGGAGCCCATGCTCTCTGGACTCCTCCAAGATCTTGCTCTTCTAGCTATCCCCTCTGATGTCCAACCTCATCAGAATCTGAGGCTTCCTCCCTTAATCTGTAAATATACATAAGACTCTGCATCCTTTAAAAAAATTTAAAAGCAGAAAGTTTGAATTTTAATGAAATCCAGCTTATCAATTCTTACGTGGATTGTGTCTTTTGGTGTTAAGACTTCATCACCAAACCCAAGGTTATCCAGAGCTTCTCTTGTGTAATTGCCTAAAAACTTTACAGTTTTCTGTTTTACATTTAGGTCTGTAAGTCTTTTTGCATTAATTTTTGGGGAAAGTGGAAGTTCTGCGTCTAGATTCATTATTTGCATGTGGGTGTCCGGTTATTTCATTATCATTTATTTAAAAGACCATCTGTTCCGGCGGTGCCTATGGCTCAGTGAGTAGGGCTCCGGCCCCATATACCGAGGGTGGTGGGTTCAAACCCAGCCCCAGCTGAACTGCAACCAAAAAATAGCTGGGTGTTGTGGCGGATGCCTGAGGTCTCGCTACCTGGGAGGCTGAGGCAAGAGAATTGCCTAAGCCCAGGAACTGGAGGTTGCTGTGAGCTGTGTGACACCATGGCACTTTACCGAGGGTGATAAAGTGAGACTGTCTCTACAAAAAATAAAAAATAAAAAAGACCATCTTTTCTCCTTCATGATTGCCTTTGCTCTTTTGTCAAAGAAACTGTCCACTGTTAGGAGAGTGAAAAGATAAGCTGCAGGCTATTTTTTCCAGTCTATTTGCAAAAGATATTTCAGATAAAAGACTGTTATCCAAACTATACAATCTATACAAAGAACGTGTAAAATTCGACAATACAAACACCAACGACTTGATTTAAAAAATGAGTCATGGAAAAGCAAGTATCCAATGTAGTCAATACTAATATGAAGTCAGTAGATGAACTAATATATACCCACGCAAGAGAACAACTCAATGCAATCAAGGTGGGGGAGAGCAGGGAGGAGGGGCAATGTGCTCCCACCTAATGGGCACCATATAAGGGTATAGGGCACACCTGGAAGCCAGATGGAACTATGACAGGGACTTCACCTAACAAACGCAAACAGTGTAACCTAATCATTTGTACCCTTTATTAATCTGAAAGAAAAAAAGAAAAAAGTTAAATTTAAAGAAAAAGAAAATAAAAAATGGGTCAAAGCTCTATACAAAAACCTCACGAAAGAAGATACCCAAGATGGCAAATAAGCAGATGAAGAGGTTTCCCCACATCGTATGTCATCAGGGAAATGCAAACTAGAACAATAATGAGGTACACTACACACCTGTTAGAATGGCCAAAATGCGGAACACTGCCAGCACCAGAGGCTGGTGAACACCAGGAACTCTCAGTCACTGTTGCTGGGAGTGCAGAATGGTGGGGCCTCTTTGGAAGGCGGTGGGGCCTCTTTGGAAGGCGGTTTGGCAGCATCTTACAAAATTAAACAGACTCTTACTGTACAATCCAGCACCCAGACTCCCTGGTATCTACTCAAAGGAGCTGAAAACTTACGTCCACCCAAAAAATCGGCACCTAGATGTTTAGAGCAGCTTTATTCATAAGTTGTCAAAAGTTGGAAGCAACCGAGATGTCCTTTGGTAGGTAAATGGAGAAGGTGTGGTCCATTCAAGACGATAGAGTATTACTACTAACAAGAAATCAACCGTCAAACGATGAAAAGACGCAGAGGAAACTAAAGGCGTGTGACTAAGTTAAGTAAGTCAGTCCAAAATGCTACATACTGTATGATTCCAACTGCATGATGGTCTGGAAAAGGCACAACCATGGAGACAGTAAAGGTATCCAGGGTTGCCAGGAGTCGTGGGGGAGGGAGGAATGTATAGGGAGAGAAGAGAATTTATGGGCCAGTGAAATGACTCTGTGTGATACTATCACGGTGGATACCTGTCATTACACCTTTGTCCAAACTCATAACATGCACAACACAAAGTGTAAATTTTCATGTAAATGATGGACTTTAAATAGTAATGATGTGTCAATGGAAGATCATCAGGTGTGACAAAAATACCTCCCTGGGGGGATGTGGAGAGCTAGAGAGACTGCACGTGTCAGGCAGGGGTGGGTGGGAAATCTCTGTACCTTCCTCTCAGTTTTCCTGCAAACCTGAAACTGCTTTTTAAAATACAGTTTGGGGCAGCTCTTGTAGCTTGGTGGGCAGGGCACCAGCCACACACACCAAGGCTGGAGGGTTCGAACCCGGCCTGGGCCTGCTAAACAACAATGACAACTGCAACCAGAAAATAGCCAGGCGTTGTGGCGGGTGCCTGTAGTCCCAGCTACTCGGGAGGCTGAGGCAAGAGAATCGTTTAAGCCCAAGAGTTTGAGATTGCTGTGAGCTGGGATGCCATGACACTCTACCAAGTGTGACATAGTGAGACTGTCTCAACATAAATAACTAAAATAACAATACAGTCTTTATGGGACAGGCGTGGTGGCTCACGCCTGTAATCCTAGCACTCTGGGAGGCCTAAGAGGGTGGATTGCTTGCACTTATGAGTTTGAGACCAGCCTGAGCAAAGACAAGACCCCATCTCTACTAAACGGAGAAAAACTGAGGCAAGAGGATTACTTGAGTCGGAGTTGGAGGTTGCTGTGAGCTATGATGCCAGAGCACTCTACCCAGGGTGACAGCTTCAGACTCTGTCTCAAAAAAAACTAAATAAAGTATTTAAGACATTGGAGCTTTAATTTCTTCATCTATAAAATTAAAAGGAAATTAAAAAAATAATAAAAATATAAATGAAAAAATATAATCTAGGCTGGGTGCAGTGCCTAATCCTAATCTAGGATTGCATGCCTGTAATCCTAACACTCTGGGAGGCCAAGGTGGGAGGATCCCTTGAGCTCAGAAGTTGGAGAGTAGCCTGAGCAAGAGAGAGACCCCATATGTATTAAAAATAGAAAAATAAGCCAAGGGGCAGGGTACACACCAGTTACCTGTAGGGTAAGGCAGAAGGATCACTTGAGTCCAGGAGTTTGAAGTTGATGATGACATCACTGAACTCCATCAGCAAGACTCTGTCTCAAAAAAGTAAAATCATCATCATCATCATCATCATCATCATCATCATAAAATCTATTAAAAAAAAGATTAAAGAAAGTTTTCTTAATCCATCCCCTCTCAAGTCATAACCTTATCATCCGTTTAACACCAATTTATTGCATTTATCTGAACATATTCTCACTGTAAAAATTTCCAAAATATTTGAAAAAAGCTCAAATCTGCCTGCGATTACCCCTATACCAACCAGCAACACGGTAACCATTGTTGGTCAGTTTGGGTTTCCTTCTGGACCTTTTTTCTGTGTATTTATTCAGTTATATGATAGAGATTTGTTTTCTGACGGTTTTATTCTCTCATAAATGGTATTATCTTACGTGAATAGTGTTCCAGAACTTTTTCTTTCCCCACAAGTTGACTGTCTTATCTCAGTCCTATTCCCAGTCCTTTCTATGCTTTCCCCTAAATTGCAGGGGCTGGGTATCAGGAACGCATACATGGTATGACAATTAAGTTCATGAACTCGTCTAGGAAAAGTACCACATACCTCATTCATGAGCATCACTACCATCGTTTTTGAAGGACTCCCCTTGGGAAGCGAGGCACCAACTCCCGTGCCTGGTCCACCCTTCAAAACAACTTTGGAACTCTTTTTCTGGAATGGCCATCAGATCTGTTGTTGTGTGAGGCTGAACAATTAAGTTTGGGAACTCAGCCTGGGAAAAGGGCTTTGAAGGGCAGACTAGGCATTGTCATCAGTGGATAGCTTTCGAAAAGGAGTACTTGAAGGGGACTCTAGTGATATTCAGCAATGAATGAGGTATGTAGCACTTTTTCCAGGATGAGTTCATGAACTGAATTGTCCAACTTCATTCATTATAACTCGGGTATAATGAGCTACAAAGTCAAGAAACAGCTGATGCCTTTGCCATCTTGGTTCCTGCTGGTCTTAACTTGTTCTGTCACCACATCCTGTTTTTGGTCACCAAGGTGAGGGGCTTTTGGCTGTGTTAAGCAGGCGGTGAATGCCTGCCGGTTCCCTCTCTTCCTTTGACATGCACAGCCTCTGGATGCTCTGTGGAAAGCATTTTGCCTCCACTGGGACCCAGTAACACGCCAGGAGTTATTCTAGATAGGTAGAAAGCATTGTTTTCCTCCGGAGCCTGCCAGCAACTTCACATAGCATCTTTTTCCACCACTGTCCTTCCAGGACCTTCTACTTTGAATGGCCCAAAGGGCAGGGATGGTTGTAGTTCAGGCTGGATTTGCTGCAGAGCTATGTTGGCTGCAGATTCACTCAAAGCTGTCAGCCTTTCAGCTCACTCAGTATGTGACCCAGAGCCCCATGCCCAGATGTGGAATGATGTGAAAAGGGCTATAGTGCTAGTACTTTCTCCTTTGTGCTAAGAGATTCAAGATGCTGCAATCTGTCTTTTCATCTGGAAGGGATGTCCTGGTACAATCCAACCTCTGGACAACCAACACTTTTTTTTTTTTTTTTGAGAGTCTCACTCTGTTGCCTTGTGTAGAGTGCCATGGTGCCATCATAGCTTACAGCAACCTCAGTCTCTTGCACTCAAGCGGTCCTCTTGCCTCAGCCTCTTGACCATGGCCGGCTACTTTTTCTATTTTTAGTAGAGAAGGGGTCTCGCTCTTGCTCAGGCTGCTCTCCAACCCCTGAGCTCGAGCATCCACCTGCTTCCGCCTCCCAGAGTGCCAGGATTACAGGCGTGAGCCTCCGCGCCTGGCCACATCCCAAATCTTTACCAAATGGCAGGTGCATGAATCTTAGAGAAGATAGTCTCCTCCCTTACGGCGCCTGCGTGACCTGCCAAGGCCTCTTGCTGTCACTTCTTGCTGGTCCTGTCCAGTCAGCAGGAGTCCTCAGTGTAATAGATCAGTTTTCTGTTCTGCAGGATGACTGGGTGATCTGCATCTGTTCTGATGACATCGTGAGTTATCTAAAGAGATTATTTAAAATATCAGCTAGGATTAAATTCACCAAATAGGATCAACTTCAGTTTATTCCACCCCAGCTTTTTGCAGTTATTGAATAACAGGGAACAAGGATAAAAAGAGCATTACGGACAATGATAGAGCTACCTCTTTGTTTTAGATATCACCACACTTGATATCATTAACTCTAATTTTAGTTAATCAGCGGAGGGATAATGGTATCTTTGTTTTGGTTGCATTTCCTGATCATAAGGTTGATTATATTTTCACATGATTATTGGCCTCTGGAACTTCCTTTTCCCTGAATTCTTTGCCATTTTTTTTTTTTGTCTCCCTCAGTAGAGTACCATGCGTCATAGTTGACAGCAACCTCAGATTCCTGGCCTCAAGAGCTTCTTTGCCATTCTTAATTGGGTTGTATTTCTTTTTCCTATTAATTTGCTAATATTAAAATTAATTATACTAACATTATAATTATTAGAATAACATATAAATATATATTTATGTTAGCTAATATATTATGTCAATACTATATTGATATCTAATTCATTATATATAATATAATGCATATGTTATATACATATTACTGACATATGTATATGGATTATTTAATAACAATGATATATAATATCACTGTTACATTAATTGTAGTAATATTAACATGGGTAGAAATTGGTACTTTATTAATATAATCATAATATCTTGAATATAAATAATACATTAATGTAATTAATGTTATTATTATATTGATATGGAGAAATATAATGTATATTAATTGACCTGTTATATATGTTGCTAAACTTCTTTCATTAGAAGTTAATGTGCTCAGTGCCTGTAGCTCAGCGGTTAGGGCGCTGGCCACGTACACCAGGGCTGGAGGGTTTGAACCCAGCCCAAGCCCGCCAAACAACAATGACAACTACAACAAAAATAGCAAAGCATTGTGGCGGGCACCTGTAGTCCCAGCTACTTGGGAGGCTGAGGCAAGAGAATCGCTTAAGCCCAAGTGTTTGAGATTGCTGTGAGCTGTGACACCACGGCCCTCGGCACTGTACAGAAGGCAAAGAAAAAGTTTATGTTCATCGATTTTATTTACCTAACTCCTCAATATTTGAATAAACCCTTTATGATTTGGCTTTTGACTCTAGTCCCCTACTGAAACTTCTCTAATGTCCTAAATGGTGTTCAAAGGTAATTCTAAAGATTAGGTTTCAATCTTCATTTACCATAGGTGTAACATTTTGCATTTCCTGAAACTCTCTCTTTTTTTTTTTTAAGACAGTCTCCTTCTGTCACCCTGGGTAGAGTGCTGTGGCATCATAGCTCACAGCAACCTCAATCTTCTGGGCTTAAACAATCCTTCTGACTGAGCCTCCTGAGTAGCTGGGACTACAGGCACCCACCACCATGCCCAGATGTTTTTTTATTTATAATAGAAATGGGTTCTCACTCTAGCTCAGGCTGGTCTCAAACTCCTGAGCTCAGGCGATCCACCCAATTCCACCTCCCAGAGTGCTGGGATTACTGGCATGAGCCACCGCACCCGGCTGAAACTCTTTTCCTGGGCTTCCAGCACATGTTCTCTTGTTTTCTTCCTGTGTCTCTGACAGTTATTCAACAGCCTCTTCTTAAGCTCCATCTCCTTGGGCTGCCCCTGACTGTATCCTTCTAGGTTCTGCCTTCCATTCTGTCTTTTGCTGCTGTCCCTTTCCCTTGGTGATTCCATCGAATCCCAGTTGCTCATCCTGCCCAACAAGCAGGTGTCTTCAATGTGATCCCAGGTTTCAGCAACCACTGGCGCCAACCAGATCTATTTTGCATCCAAGACATGCTCCGTCAGCTCTGGTGTTTCATATCTGAGTCTTTCTGAACATCTCCGCTTCAATATCCCACAGGCATGCTCAAAATGGAAACCTCACCCTCTCACAGCCAATCTCCTGCTCCCACCGGCTTCATTTCTCACCTCCTTTTCATTCTTCAACCCACTGCAATCTGGCACCTTCCCCCAACAGCTCTAAAAATACACTTTTGGTAGAGTTGCTAGCGCTCTTCTTGTTACCAAATCCAATGTACACCTTCGTCATTTCTCATATTGCTTTCTTCTAGTTAATTTCCTCCTTCCTGAAACACTGCATTCCTTGTCTTTCTGACACCCAGGCTGTCCTAGTTTGGGTCTTAAATGTCTGGTAGCCTTTTCTTGGTATTATTTCTTGACTCATCCTCCTCGATCCAATCTTATACTGTAGGTTAAAGGCCTCAGTGTAGCCCTCCCGCCTTTCCTCACTGTTGACTGTCCACTTGCTACCCAATCCCATTTTCGGATACTTCGCTACACGCTATTTCTTCCTGTATCTTTCCAGCCCAGACCACTCCTCCCAGCTCCAGATTGGATTATATAACGGGATATTTCAACTTGGCTATTTCTCAGGTATTTTGAAATCAACCTACATATTCCCCGAGTCCCCCCACCCCCCACGGCCATCACACCTGTTTGTTACTTCTAGGACTGTCCAACAACCATCCTGTGTCCCACCCTGGAAACCTGGTAGTCATGCCTGACACTGTCTTCCTAGGTGGACTCACCTTGTCACATTCTTGACTTCTCCTAATCCTGCAGTCCCCAACCTCAAGGCCTTGGACCAGTAGCTGTCTGTGGCCTGTCTGTGGCTGCCCAGCAGGAGGTGAGCAGAGGTGAGTGAGCAAAGCTTCATCTGTGTGTATAGCAGCTCCCCATCACTCGCGTCACCACCCGAGCTCCTCCTATTACCTCAGTGGCAGCATTAGATTCTCATAGGAGTGTGAACCCCGTTGTGAATCGCACATTTGAGGGATCTAGGTTGCTGTGTGCTCCTTACAAGAATCTATGGACCATATAAAAATCGTCTTCCATGAAACTGGTCCCAGGTGCCAAAAAGATTGGGGACTGCTGTCCTAATCCATTCTTTACACCTCAGTTCTTTATGCAAACAAAACCCCCTTAATTTATGGTTGGTGTCATTAATGTGACCTCCACTGCTACGCAGCCCACCCTCCTGCTGCCCCAGCCTCTCCTTACACTCTCTCTTTAGCCTACTGAGGTCCTTTCAGTCCCTGACCCCATTCATTCTCCTCTGCTTTTCGGCTATCACTCATGGTGCTTACTGTGCCTGGAGTCCCCGCCACTCTGTCCCTGTCTACAAAGAACGTTTCCACTCCTTCAGAGCTCAGTTTAGAGGCCCTTTTCTCAAGGAAACCTACCACAGTTCTCACCAGCGTAGGCCTCACTAAGGTATACTCTCCTGGCACTCCCAATCTTTTCCTTAAACTCCTTTATCACAATGGTAATGAACTAATTAGTCAGCTTCAGTAAGCTTCTGCCAAATTCCTGCAAAACTCATGCTCTAACCACCCTGACTTCTTGCCATTTCCCAAAACACGCCTTACCCTTTTGTGTCTCTGTGTTTTGCAAAGGTTGTTCTCTTTGCTTGGAATGCATTTCCCTCCAAGTGCCTCTCATCCTTCAAAACCCATCTCAACAACCTCAACTATAATTTCCTATTTGAGCTATTTCTTTTTTCCCCTGGAAGAGATAGATACTTTCTTTCTCTGTTTCTATTCCATTTTTTGGAGGAGGAGGAGAGGAGAATAGGGTCTTGCTCTGTTGGCCAGGCTAGAGTGCAGTGGCAGAATCATAGTAGCTCTCTGCAACCTCCAACTCTTATGCTCAAGTGATCCCTCCTACCTCACCCTCCAGAGTTGCTGGGACTACAGGTGTGCACCACCACACCCAGCTAATTGTTCTCATTTTTTGTAGAGATGGGGTCTTGCTATATTGCCCAGGCTGGGCTCAAACTCGCAAGCTTAAGCCATCCTCCCACCTCAGCCTCCCAAAATGCTAGGATTTCAGGTATGAACTTTCGGGCTTGCTGCTGCTCTCTAATCACGTCTTTATTTACCTCATATCATGCTGGTAAAGCATCAACACTGTCGTAGTTGTAGTTACTAATTTACATGCTTATGGAGATGTTATGTAGTTACTAATTTACATGCTTATGGAGATGTTATGAAATTTATCATCACAACTGAAATCTGTGGGAAAGGAATGGTAGCTTTATTTTCCATGATAAAACTCAATAAATTGTTAAGTCACATATCCACATATAACAGAAAACACATAATATGTCTACTTCAAATCCCTTCTAGAGTGAAAGAGTCTCTTTTGGATAATTTGCAAGGCAATTGTAAGAGTCTATCCCTATTATCCTTCTGCTAATTTTGTCTCTGTGCATAATCCTAAGTTTCTGGGTGACTTCAGAAACATCTTAACATCAAAAGGAGGAGAGTCTGGACCAAGAGACTTCTCCAACTTTTGTTGGCCTCTGAAGAGGATGGGGCTGGGGGCACACACCTGGTTTTAGATATGGAGGGCTGGCATCAGTTCTGATATTCATGGGCCAGGCCATGGCCTCTGGTGAAATCACTGGGTCCACTCATCCTTCATCTCTTCCTTCACATCCCTGTCCCCTTCTCTCAGTATTTGTGTCTCCACTTCCCCAGGCTCAGGAAATCTGACTTGACCATTGCATAGGGCACAGGAGTCTTTGGCTGTGATTCCCAGCCCCCGGGCCTTGAACCAGTGCTGGTCTATGGCATGTTAGGACCTGGGCTGCACAGCAGGAGGTGAGTGGCAGGTGAGCAGGCAAGGGAAGCTTCATCTGTATTTACAGCTGCTCCTCACTGCTCACATCACTGCCTGAGCTCTGCCTCCTGTCACATCAGCAGCTGCATTAGATTCTCATAGGAGTATTAACTGAACTGTACACTACTCATGTGAGGGCCATGCTCCTTATGAGAGTCTAATGCCTGGTGATGTGAGGTGGAGCTGAGGTGCTGATGTAATGCCCTTGAATCATCCTGAAACCATTCCCCCTCCCTGGTCGTTCATGAAACTGGTCCCTAGTGCCAAAAAGGTGGGGACCACTGCTCTATGGTGTTGCTCTCCGGTCCATCTGCCTGGAAAACACCTTTGACCCATAGTCAATCCACTGCTCTGACACCCCTGCTCAAAGCGGGGCTTCCCTACAGGCTTGTCACCACCTTAAATGCAGAGCACAGAAACTTATCTCTGGAGGGTGGGAAGGTGGTTTTGAGGACACTTAACTTACACTCAACTTATTTTAATCCCTCCAAGTTTATCCCATTCAGTTCAGGAAGAACTATTATTTTCTACCCTCATTATAAAGTTGATTTTTAATAAAATCTATTATGTCCTCATCCTCTGGACTCTGAATCCTTGGTTTTCTAAAGCATGCACTTTCTCTCTCAACCAAGCGTACTTCTTGAAAAGCAAAAGCACTTGGCTTCCAGACTGATACCTTAGCTAAGGAGTTTAAAGATCTTATTTTGAAACTCAACACTGACTAATGATTGTTTTCTACTAGGCTGTATCCACCCTTCCCCTAGGGATAGTGCTTAATAGGAAGGCCTCGCTGCTTTTTCTTTAATCAGCAAAGGGATGGTAAAAGAATAGAAAAAAAAATGTAATATCAAAATTTTTTTCCTATCACGTTGCTTGTTTTCTTTTATTTCAAATTAATATGAAGGTACAGATGTTTAGGTTATATTGTTTTCACTTCTAAGATAACGTCCAAGTCACAGTTGAGTCCTTCACCCAGGAGGCGTGCTGAGCACCCTCACGTCGTGCACATTAGGTGAGACCCGCCAGTTGTCGTCTCTCCTCTTCCCTTCCTTCTCCCTCCTCCCCCCTCCCCCTTGCTAGACTATATTTGTGTTTCATCATTTGTGTAGTTTGTACGTTGGTTTCATATTAGTAGTGGTTGCATTGGATTTTTTTTTCCATTCTTGAGATACTTTACTAAGAAGAATGTGTTTCAACTCCATCCAGCTAAACACAAAAGAGTAAAGTCTCCATCTTTTCTTACGGCTGAATAGGACTCCATGGTGTACACATGCCACGGTTTGTTAATCCATTCATTGATTGATGGTCATTTGGGTTGCTTTGCTTGTTTTCCTCACAAAACCCTAAGCTGTCTGGTGACAGTACCATATATACAGAGCTACAATGCGTATGAAGGCATGGGGTTTGGGGTAGCAAAAATCAGTATCAAAGCTTTGATAAGGCCCCAGCTTATAAAGAGTTGTGGAAAACCTACATGTGACTCCCCAAAACTTTCTCCTTTGCCCTCTACTCTAGAGACTGGAAATTTTTTTAATTTCCTAGCTCCCTTTGCCACTCAAGTCAATGACATTATTTTGTCCTTTAGGTATGGAGTGAAAACTTATGGCTAAACATGTGAACAAGTTTTTGCTTTCTGAATAAAAGAGACAGACACAGCTAATAACAGACTTTCCCCCTTTTTCCTGCCTTCAGCAACTGGCTAAATCCCCATAATTTTCCCCCTGACCTGTGGATAAGGGCAGGTGTGGTAGGAAGGCCCAAGCAGAAGCCTCTGAGTACCTCCCCCTACTAAAAGAGTAAACTAAAAGCAGTAGCACATTCCTGAAGAATTGTAGGAATTGGCACCTTCTTCAAAGCTGAGAGATGGAGAGATGGTTATTCCTATTAAATCCTCATTAAATTCAGCTGCAGAGCTTTTGCAGAAGGGACACAGGTCTTAGAACATGAAAATGCATTATGCTAGGCCTAATTAGTAAGTGACTTAATTACATCTGCTCTTCTGCATGTGCTCTCTTTATTATAGCACAATAGCACAGGAACAGGTACCTGGCATGTTGACCGTAATCTGGAAATGCTTTTCTTTCTTTTTTTTCCCCCCTCTGACTCAATAAACAGAGAAGACCAGAATCTGTATGCTTTCAGCTGGCAGGGACAATGGGACACCTTCACTGTGCAGTCTCTTTTCTGCCCTGGCCTTATCCAAGGGAATATTTTGAAAACTTACTATTTTTGCCATCTATTCCTGTGGGCCCCAAGCCCCAGGCCACAGACTGGTCCCAGTCTGTTGTCTATAGGACCAAGCTATATAGCAGGAGTTGAGCAGTGCTCAAGCAAGTAAAGCATTATCTGTATTTACAGCTGCTCCACGTCGCTCTCTCCTCTGCCTGAGCTCCGCCTCCTGTCAGTGGCATTAGATTCTCATAGGAGCACGAATCCTACCGTAAACTGCACATGTGAGGGATCCAGGTTACAAGCCCTTATGAGAATCTAATGCCACCCTCCTCCTTAGTCTGTGGAAAAATGTTCTTCCACGAAATTGGTCCCTGGTGCCAAACAGGTTGGGGGATCTCTGATCTGCACAACATCCCACTTGTCCACTATTTTTTTTTATTGTTGGGGATTTATTGAGGATACAAAGAACCAGGTCACACTGATTACATTTGTTAGGTAACGTCCCTCTCATATTTGTGTCCCATCCCCAAGAGGTGTGTCACACCCCATGACTCCCCACCCCTGTTTGTTTTTGATGATATTTAATATGTATGAACTGAAATTAGGAAGTACTGTGGATGTCCAATTAAGACATGTGCCTACTAAAGTGTCAGAAGAGCATCTCATGAAAATATTGGCCTCCTACCACTAAGAAAGAATCACGACACTTGATGAGACCTTCTGAATCTTGGAGGCTTTCTATATCACATCTAGGTCTCTTTCTGCAGCACATATACTGAGTGAAGCAAAATATTGTTGGTTGACATTCTAGAGTCAACTTAGAGTAATTCCCAGAGTGAGAGACATCTTTATGGATGTCTACCTTTCCATGGAAAATAGGGTTAGAGCAAAGCTATGCTGTATGATATTATTAACAATTTCTGTTTTGAGAAACAACTTTTGGCTTGCTACTGGACCTGTGAGAAATTGAATGACTAATTATAGGACATGAGATGACTATGTGACTGAGCTACCATGACAAAATGGTTTTTATTATTATTTTGAGACAGATTCTCTCTTTGTGACCCTCGGTAGAGTGCCCTGGCATCATAGCTCACAGCAACCTCAAATTCTTGGGCTCAAGTTTCCACTTGTCTCAGCCTCCTGAGTAGCTTGGACTATAGGTGCCGACCACAACACCTGGCTAACTCTTCTATTTTTAATAGAGACAGGGTCTCACTCTTGCTCAGATTGGTCTCAAACTCCTGAGCTCAGGTGATCCACGTTAGCCTCCCAGAGTGCTAGGATTACAGGCCTGAGCCACCATGACAAGCTAAAATGATTATTTTATAATTCACTTCTCCATACTGTTGAGGTACCCAGAAGCACTCTATTATCAAGTAGAAGCTTCAGACACCTAACTCAGACTAACAGATCCTGTTCATGAATTGCATGAACAAGTGGCTTATATGCCCAGCAGACATACTCCTGTCCACTGCTACCGCAATCTCAAAACACTTACGACCCCATGGGGAGTTTACAAATATCCAGTGAACTGACGAGAAAAATCTGAACTTGGATTATATAGATGGGTCTGAATAATATGCTAGCACCAGCTGGAAAATCATGTCATGTCACAACTATAGGATTTAGGTATAGACTTTAACCATCAATATATGGTATTAGGTTTTCCAAAGCCAAAATATAGTTAGCCCCCCTCATTCATTGACTCTGTGTTTGCAAATTTACCTACTTGCTGAAATGCATTTGTAAGTCTGAATTCAATACTGATGTCATTTTCGTTATCGTTTTTTTTTTTTTTTTTTTTATTCTTTTTTGTTTTTAGAGACAGAGTCTCACTTTATGGCCCTCGGTAGAGTGCCGTGGCATCACGCAGCTCACAGCAACCTCCAACTCCTGGGCTTAAGCGATTCTCTTGCCTCAGCCTCCCGAGCAGCTGGGACTACAGGCACCCGCCACAACGCCCGGCTATTTTTTGGTTGCAGTTTGGCCGGGGCCGGGTTTGAACCCGTCACCCTCGGTATATGGGGCCGGCGCCTTACGCACTGAGCCACAGGCGCTGCCCTTCGTTATCGTTTGAAGACATGTGCTGACTGGTGAAAAATTTGAGTTGCCCTATGCTTGTGTTTTCAGCTCAGATTAAACAAGGCAATGTTCTGCCTTCTTGTTTCAGATGTTATAACATAAATCGGCATCATTTTTTTAAATTTAGTGCCATGTTTTCCACATTTCTGTGCATTTTGCTAGTGATTTTTTTGTTTTTGACAGCATCTTGCTCTGTTTACCAGGCTAGAGTACAGCGGTGTCATCATAGCTCACTGCAAACTCCTGGGTTCAAGGGATCCTCCTGCTTCACCCTCCTGAGTAGCTGGGACTACAGGTGTGCAACACATCTGGCTAATTTTTAAAAATGTTTTGTAAAGGTGGAGTCTCAGTTGTGGCTTAGACTACTGGGGAGAGAGAGAGGTTTATTATAAGGAATTGCTTCATGTAATTACAGAGGTTAAGAAGTCCAGACCCAAGAGAGCCAATGATATAACTCCAGTCTGAGTCCAAGACCCAGGGGAGGCAATGATGTAAGTTTCAGACCAAGTCCAAAGGCAAGAGAAGATCAATGTCTAAACTTGAAAACAGTGAGGCAGGAAGAGAGAATTCTTTTACTTACTCAGCTTTTTATTCTATTCAGGCCTTCAACAGAAGGAAGAAGGCAATCTGCTTTACTCAGTCTGATGATTCAAATGTTAATCACATCCAAAAACACCCTCACAGACAGTCCCAGAAATGGTGCTTAACCAAATATCTGGGCACCCTATGGCCCAGTCAAGTTGACATATAAAATTAATCATCACACTCAGATTCAGGAAAATCTTAAAACTCTTCTGTAGTGCTGGCCAGCTTACACATTTCAAAAGGCAATAGAGCATGAAAAATGTTAAATTTTTCAGGTGAGACAGGTTCTGCAGATCAGGAGGCTGCAGAAGAATTTTTAAAATAGCTGCCAAGGGTTATATAGGAAAAAGTTATGTACAAGAATAAATTTTCAGTGCCGTCAAGACTGCCTTGTTTTATGACATTGGCAAACAAACCTATATAACAAGAACAGTGTTTGAGTTAGCAAAAATGTTATGCCCAGAGGCTCACAGGAACTTAACCCTTTGGAGTGATAGTTCATTACTGGCCAACTTGGTGTTGGCAGCAACTTTATAGAAGATAACGATCAGGAATAATGATCAGAAAATCAAGGAATGGAAATGAGAGTAGCTCTTCCACCTTTATACCCATCAACATTTTTGTTACAATCTTTGTGATTCTGGGCTCTGCTAGTTTAGGAGTCAAATACCTAAGAAATGAATTTTTCTACCAGGGGATATGATGACCATCTCTCAAATATATATTTAAATACTTTTTTAAAGTAGTTACTGTTATTTATTTGTACTCTCTCTCTTCGTATGAGTGTGCATGTCTGTGTGTGTGTTTGTGTAAAGTGATGGGGTAAGAAGTTTATTAAACTCACAAGGTCATTTATACTGCTGATCACCACCATTCCTTTGTAATCTTCTCCAAATTGGTTCATGCCCATTACTCTGCTGAAAATACTGGGGTCAATTTCACCTGTGCCGTCCATATGGCCAACAAGCGTGTTTCTGATCTCACATTTCTCAAACTCTCATCAGCTTTTGACTTAGTCAACCACTATCCCCTTTTGAAACCCTTTTCTCTGCAATTCTGTATACCTTATCCTCATTTTACTTTTTCTCCTACTTTGCCTCGCCTTTGTTAAGGTCTCCTCCTCTACTTGGCAAAATTTGATCCTCCTCAAAACTTGGTCCTGGGCCTTTTTGCCACTAATATCCTCTGTGTCTAACTATTCTCATCCTTTCATATACAACTTATGTCACAACTCCTAAATGAATATCTTCAACCTAGCTCTCGCTCTCTCTCCCTTTCTCCAAAGTCACATATCCAGTGGCACACCTGACATCTCCACTTGGCTATGTCAAAGTCCATTTGTCCAGTACAGAACTCCAGATTGTCACCTCCCAGCTCTCATTTTATCTCCAATGCCATGATTTCAGCAAAGGGTAGTGCGTTCATCCAGGAACTTATTCAGCAATCTAGAAGTGGTTCTCGACTCTTCCCTGGTGCTCATTTCTTACCTCTGATTCAATCCTCCCCAGCAGTTTCTACCTCCAGACATATTTCAGTCCCATCTACCTCTCTCCATGTCTGCTTTCCTGGGTGCCCACCATGAAGTCGGTGGGAGTAGAACAAAGTCATAGGCACAGGGTCAGGCTTTCCTAATCCCAGAGTTGCGTCTGGAGGGAAAAGATAGCTTCTCTCTCCCGGCACTAACATAAAGTCCCAGAGCAGACCCAGCCAGGTTTGGCTTGTATGTCTGCTACTTGTTTTGACCCGGGGAATGTAGAGAATTCCAGACAAAGAAAAACAAGAACATCTGTGATGAGTGGAGGGTAGTGACAGGGGCTGTCACCTCCCCGTATGTGCTTGGCCATCTTGTGTGCATTTCTCGTGCAGACCAGGACACCTGATGTCATTGGCACGGAAATGAATCGTTATCGTAATGCCTAGGAGCTTTAAGCATTTCCCAGAATGGGTATTATATGGAACTTGTAAATAAAATGAAGCCTTTTACAGTTCTGAGAACACTGTTATACAGGGTGTCCATAACGTTTTCATGTAATTGAAAAAAATCGCACACAGACTTTATGGACACCCTGTATTTTGTTGAATTTGCAAGTCTGGTTATAAGAGGGAACTTTCAACCTCTGTATTCTTTTTCAATCTTTCAGGATGCTTTCAGCTCTGAGTTCCCCAGCTTGGCAGGGTTTCAGGATATGTATATTCACACACATTCTAATTCTTTAATTTATAATGCAGTACAATTATACCTATGAGCAATCCCAGCGTGGAGGAACAAAAGAGAAAGACATACAATAAAACGAAGTTAAACTGGGATTTTCTTCTAGTCCCTTGCCCTAGTCTAAACATCTACAGTCATGTAGATTAATCTAATCTATCAAAATTCACATCCCTTCTTTGAATGTTTGTATATCAGGGAGTTCAACCGGAATTACTGTCTCTAAAACAAAAACAAACAAGAAAAAATCTCACAAGGGTCAGAGAAGTATTTTTTCTAAACCATTCCTGCTCTTCTTTGAAAAAACAGCAGAGGGCGAACAAGATGGCAAATAAAACACGGTTGGCAAGGCTGGGGAGAGGATTTAATGTGCTTCCTGCTTCACAGCAGTCAAGTGGTAATTCCTAACCAAAGAGCATTTTAAAAAGAGGAAACATGGCCTTGGATGTGCATTTGACTTAACCTTGGTGTTTCCAAGTTAGTTCTTTAAGATTTTGCTCTGTACTAGAGAGTCCGTCCTTTACAGCCTGAACTGCTCATCTAGTGCTGCTGGACTGGCAAATTGAAACCAGTAGACCCTCAGGAAAGATTATAGGGGAAGGAATTTTATTCCAGTCAAGGGAGCCATGGCAGATTAGAATCCAAAACAGCTAAGCTCCCCATCAGCTCTGTCCCTGTCCTTTTATTAGACTCACAAGTAGACAAAGGAATTATCATATTATTTCTCACTGGAGGTGTCAAATCACGTGCCAGGTTTACAGAAGCAGAAGCAAGCGGCAAGTGTTAGTTTCAAGGACCTACGAAGCTAAGGTTTACAAATTCTTAAGGGCTGGGTTACTGTCGGGAGAACTTGCAGGTGTGACCTTGGGCTTCTCTGAGAAGCCTTTGTTTTCTTAGACTTTACTTTTTCTGGGTATCCTCCCTCACTAGGGACCAGTTTTTGGAAGGTAGGTACAAAGCAAATGTGCAGAGGAGAGGAGCGAACACATAACAACATATTTCTTATTCTAATAATAGAATGCTTGTAGCAACCAGAACGTAACTTACAGCACTTAAGTATTCACAATGTCCATCAAATTTAAAAGCAAGGCACAGAAAATTTATTTATTTTCATATACCCTCAATATGAAATAAAGACACACATAAGCATTATGGAGAGGAAAGATATAGATTTTATAAGCCTTGATGTTAGATAAAAGGTGATAACTTTCTATTAAAGTGTAAAAATATATAATGTACAGCCTCGGCTCCCTTGGGTTGCTTTTGGGCCTTTTGGGTAAAGTCCTCTTTATATTGTAATTCAGTATAACAAACATCAGTTATTAGATGGGCGAAATGTTTTCAAAATTATACCAGCTACTTCGGAGGCTGAGGCAAAAGAATCACTTAATCCCTAGAGTTTGAGGTTGCTGTGAGCTGTGAGGCCATGGCACTCTACCGAGGGTGACATAGTGAGACTTTATCTCAAAAAAAAAAAAAAGAAAAGAAAAAATTATAAAACCCACGTTGGGCAGAGTTCTGGTGAAATGAACCGTTTTATACACTCATGGTTGGAGAGTAAATTGGTACAATTTGGGGGAAACAATTAAGCAATATCTATCACAGTTTATGTGGACATCCTATGTGAGCCCTAATTCTTACTTCCATCTGTTGGGGCCTGTTCATGGACTCCACTTATGAGGACCTGGCCGGGTTTTTAGCTTTTCTAGCTGTGATCCAGACGCAGACCACTATATTATTATCTTGCTCAGGTACAATTATTCTTCGGTGCCTGAGGGCTATTTAGTAGAAGGGAGAGAGAGAGATAGTCTTTGGGGTTGAAGTAGTCTTAGAAGAAGAGATCTTAGCAATAGAAGTCTCTTAGCAATAGAAGTCTTTATTTTATTTTATTTTATTTTATTTACAGTTTTTGGCTGGGGCTGGGTTTGAACCCACCTCTAGCATATGGGCCCGGTGCCCTACTCCTTTGAGCCACAGGCACCGCCCAGCAATAGAAGTCTTTGTAGAGCTCAGTGATCTTCAGCAGAGAGACACCGTGCTGGTGTTCTGCAGGTAGGAGAAGCAACAGCGTCAGAGTGAGCAGGTCCATGATAGAATGTGCACGCTCCCAACCGCCTACTCCTGCTGCTACTTATAGAGATGATCTCATGGCTACTTGCACCACAGATGTAGAGACTGCCAATCACTGATACTCTCCTCTCAAGACCTCATGCCTGTTAGGCAAGCTAAATCCCTCCCCATGCCCTTGTCACAAAGGTGTTTCATTATTGAGCTACACAGGTGTTAGCTATAACGCTCACTCATAGCCATAGGCTATATGGGCTGCCTCATCCATCCTATAGAAACATTGGTAAAAAGTATTCGAAAATACGTGTATAAGAGAGACTGACTCTACCTAACAAATTCAAATATTGTGATTTGGTTATTTGTACCCTCACGTGAACCTGACATTTATTAAAAAAAAAAAAAAGATGGGACAATCTAACAGTCCCCCCTCCCTCTTATGATTCATATTTTCATGATAAGGGCTTAAATTTTAAGGACTTAGAGGTCAAATTACTTAGCTCTGTCACTTACTACCTTGAACAGTTTGGTTCTTTGAGGCTTAGTTTCCTCATCTATAAAATGAAGCTGATAATACTGCCTCCTCCATGAAGTTGTTACGAGGGTGCCTCCATTCGTATAAAACAGAACAGGACTGGTGTACGGTGGACATCAGTGTCAGCTATAACCTTCTCCCTTTAAATTTCCGTCCACGTTCATGTGCATGTGTATGTCACACAATCATAATGTCTATAGAATTTTGTATCCAGAAATTTTAATTTAAAGAAATTTGCACAAAAATTAAAAATCTATGTGTGTGTGAGAACATGCATTGCAGCGGTGTGTAATAGTTAGAAGTTTAAAAGAACTTTAAATTTTGCTAAAGAAATGACAGACTAGGGCATGGTTATGGTGCACAGGCCACAGGCCCCGATACTGTTCTAAATGCTTTATCTGCATTCATTCATTTAACCCTCGCAACGAGCATTTTATCACAACAGATTTTACAGATGGTGAAACTAAGACACAGGTGAAGTGATGTACCCACGTTCACACAGAACCTGAGTGGCAGAAATCAGCTCCCAACTTAAGCGCCCATGCTTTTAATTCCTACACTCTCCACACAACTGGAAATCAAAATTCCACTTCCAAATTATAAAAATGCTCAAAAGGTTTACTGGGATGTTGTAAACATAATGAGGAAAATTTGTATTTACTACGTAAAAAGATAGTTGTAATATAATGTTAAGATTCGAAAAGCAGTTTTCAAAAAACGTTGGTTTGTTTTTACGGACAGGGTCTCCCTCTGTCACTCAGGCTGGAGTGTCATAGCTCACAGCAACCTCAAACTTCTGGGCTCAAGGGATCCTCAAGTCCCTAACTACTCAGGGACTACAAGCGCGTACCACCACGCCTGGCTGATTTTTCTTTCTTTTTTCTTCATTTCAGAATATTAAAGAGACACAAGTACTTTTTTACCTTATATAATGCAAAAGTCAGGGCTTTGGGGGTACCCGCTACCAGAATAATGTTCATTGTACCAAACAGATGCCGACTCATTTTTTCTATTTTTTGTAGAGAAAGGGTCTAGAAATGTTGCCCAGGCTGGTCTCAAACTCAAATGATTCTCCTCCTTGGCCTTCCAAAGTGCTGAGATTCCAGGCATGAGCCACCACACCTGGCCCTAACAAGCAGTTTTTTAAACAATATATGTGCACATAGTATAATTCCATAAAAACTATCTACGTATCAAAATATAACCTGCTACGTCATTAGAAGTGGTTTCCTCTGGGGCAAGAGATTTATGGAGAAAAAGATGAACATGTACACTTTTTAGTATACACACGTATACATATTTCAAATTTGTTACAAGCACAAATTCCTTATATAAAGATTTTTAAGCCAAAATGAAAGCTTAGTGTTATAGCACCTCCACACAAGGACACCCAAGTCAGAGCTCCCCCTTGGGAGCTATAAAGTCACTGAAAATGATGGATCTGGAAGATCAAAGGCAGCAAAAGCTAGTTTTCCATGGAATTGTAGTTGATCACCTACACATTTTTACTGACTCTCATAGCCAGATTCAAGTTACTTATTGGCCTAAGGGTCCATTGAATCAACCAATTTTATATAAAAAGTTGATTACGCACCAGATATTGGGGGTGTAGACAGTTGGCTGAAAAATGCAACCAATGTAATCACAATCTAATGGAACAAACTTACTCATAGTGCTTGATTCTCAAATGTCATGGAATTCCTTCATTAATATAAATTTGAAAGAGTCTACACACATACAACAAGAATTTTGTTTTCTTTTTCTTCCATTAAAGTGGCCACCACATTATTAAGATGGCCCTTGTGTCATTAATGAGGCCATTGCAGGGGCAACAACTGCCATTTTGTAAAAACTTCATTTTCTTTCCCTTTTTTTTTTTTTGAGACAGAGTCTTACTTTGTTGCCCCCAGTAGAGTGCTCTGGCATCACAGCTCACAGCAACCTCCAACTCTTGGGCTCAAATGACTGTCTTGCCTCAGCCTCCTGAGTAGCTGGACTACAGGTGCCTGCCACAATGCCTGCCTATTTTTAGAGATGGGAGTCTTGCTCTAGCTCAGGCTGGTCTTGAACTTGTGAGTTTAGGCGATCTGCCCACCTCATCCTCCCAAAGTGCTAGGATTACAGGTGTGAACCACTGCACCCAGCAAAACTTCATTTTTTTATAACATCACTGGTAGCTTTCATAAACTGACCAGTCATGGCCCATACTTGGCCCACACAGTAGAGGTCACTTGCAGAGTGGAGTGTCTCCAGCAAGCCAAAGATCTGGTCTGCCTTTCCCTTGAGTAGCCTTCTAAATAGTCTTTATTTCTGATTATGTGATATGTTTTGAAGTAAATTGTTTCTCTTTCCCGTTCCATACATTTACCTCTTATTTTTTAGCCATATCTTCATTTTCACTCAAAACTTTCCTTCAATCTGGTTTTATCTTACCTTCTCCCCAAATCTCATCTAACAACAACTCAGGAAAGTAAGGCAAAGGAAACCAACGTGAACGGGCCTCAACACTGCGAGATACATCCTATGTCTCTAGTTTTCCCAGTGAAAGAATTCTAGATTCATAGAAGTTAAAGGCTAGCCTCAGGGCGGCGCCTGTGGCTCAAGGAGAAGGGCGCCAGTCCCATATGCTGGAGGTGGTGGGTTCAAACCCAGCCCTGGCCAAAAAAAAAAAATAAATAAAGGTTAGCCTCAGTTTGTGCCACTTGTAAATGATAGAGCTGGAGTGTGGTGTTTGTCTGACTCCAAAGTCTACACTCTTTCCAATAATCCACATTTCCTCAAAACAATGTATATATATTTCTCATGTTTATATTACTTGCTATTCAGATCTTTCCATAGTAGATGCTTAGAATTTAAAAAGCAATAAAGTCCTCTGTGCAAATGTTAATTTAACCCCACTGCCTTTTCTCTAGACTTGTGTTTAGGGTCCCAACAGAAAGCTGAGGAGTTTTCCAAACTTGAGGATTTTTCTCCGTCGGTTGATTCCATTCCAAGAAGATAGCATCTGTGTTACAGGATGAGTTCTAAAGCAAGGAGATTAAAGAAAGACCAGAGGTAGCAGTGGTTGCCAAAGGAGCAGGCAGGAGGGATGGAGAAACCTTGGTCCTCTCCGTGGAATCTAAAGTTCCTGAAACTCTCATTAGGGTCAACTTTCCATTTCCTTGGAATGCCGAGGACTTTCAACCTGTTGGTAGAACTCTGTTCATCTCAGGAAAGGAAGACCCATCAACATCCTTAGCCAGATGTGACAATAAATTCAGAAGAAAGGCAATGTTCCGAGGCTAACACTTACTCCAAATAGCTTTATTTGCCTGAGGTTAGCCAGGAAAACAGAGGGTCAAGAAAGAAGTAATATGTTCCCCCAATTTAATAAGTGTATAGAGACATTCTTATTGGAAAGCAACGAATAGCCTTCGAAAAATGCAAAATGCTCAGTGAAATCCTCCTGCTTTTCAAGTTCTAGATTAAACACTCATGACTTCATTCAATATAAACAAAAAATTGTTGTTTGTGGCTTTAGTGTTATTGATAAACTAATGGATCACCAAGTCTCTGCTTGGAATGGGAGCTTGACCAAGACCTCACAGCAAAAGTCAGTGACAAGACTAGATTTTTTTTTTTATTCTAAGACATCATGTTTTCTCTGTATTTTCCTTAAAAATAACTTCTATTGCTCTTGCTGCTGTTAATCTCTAAGTGATGAATGTCCATTTGAGAAGACATTGAAAAATATCAAATAGAATAAAGGCAAATAAAATAGTTCGATTTTAATATTATTACCTGCAATTAACCACTCCATATATATATTTTTTGAGACAGAGTCTCACTATGTCACCCTCAATAAAGTGCTGTAGCATCACAGCTCACAGCAACCTCTAATTCTTGGGCTTAAGTGATCCTCTTGCCTCAGCCTCCCAAGAAGCTGGGACTACAGGTGCCTGTCACAATGCCCAGCTATTTTGTTGTTGTTCTTGTTGTAATCATCATTGTTGTTTAGCTGGCCCAGGCTATGTAGCTGGCACCCTAAGCACTGTCCTATGGGCGCCCAGACGACCACTCCATGTTTTGCCATCATCTTTCTAGGCCAGTGTAAATATAATGTAAACTTTGATTTGCTTTTTCAAAATTGGGATTATGCTAAGCATACTATTTAATGTGTGCCTTTTTCACTTAATTTGCTTTAAACATTTTCTCATGTGATTATTAAGTACTCTCCTCCGATATCAAAATAATTCATCACCGGGAAAAATGGAGAAATAAAACAAAATGTTTACTATTGACCATAAGGCTCAAGTGAACTGATAATGTCCATTTCACCAGCCTTGGGTACAAGATGAAGTCAAATAATCTCTTACAAGTCTGTTCAAGTTTCTCTGAAACCCCATCTCACCAGCTGAGGAATTTTTTTCCCCTCTGGGGTCTTTTCCTCTCATTATAATTTGAAGAACCCCAGAAACGCTTCAGGCAAGAGATGGATTTCAGCTACCAATGCCTCAAGTGGAAAACAGCAGAAAGCTGCTGTAGCACACCCCCAAATTTCTATGGCTTCACACGACACGAGGTTAATTCCTTTTCTTGTTTATTTCAGATGGGTATGAGAGCGCAAACCGTTAGGTCACACTGTCTGCCTGTGTTAGCCAACGTGCCCCTCCCCCAGGACGTGTGCCGTGTACCCTTACACTGTGCACATTAGCTGAGTACACACCATCCCCCATTCCCCTCTCCCCCTTCTTCCCTCTTTGCCCTTCCCTCCTTCCTTCTCCCCTTTCCTCTTCCTCTCTTCCCCTCAACTTGAATTAAATTGAGTTTTTCTCTTGTGTGGGCATGTATTTGTTCATCTACTGGTTTCATATTAGTACTGAGTACATTGGATGCTTACTTTTCCATTCCTGTGATACTTCACTAAAGAGAATGTTCTCCAACTCTATCCAGGTTAATACGAAAGATGTAAGGTCTCCATCTTTTTTTTTTGTTTTTTTTTGTAGAGACAGAGTCTCACTTTATGGCCCTGGGTAGAGTGCCGTGGCGTCACACGGCTCACAGCAACCTCCAACTCCTGGGCTTAAGCGATTCTCTTGCCTCAGCCTCCCGAGTAGCTGGGACTATAGGCACCCGCCACAACGCCCGGCTAAGGTCTCCATCTTTTTTAATGGCTGAATAGTATTCCATGGTATTTTTGGGGTTGGTGGACACTTGGGTTGATTCTACATCTTGGTGATTGTGAATTGAGCTGCAATAAGCAATCTCGTGCAATCTAGTCCTTACGAAGAAGGTTGATTCTTACTCCCTTAAGAGTTCACACCTGGGGGAGCAGGAGGTAAGGAGCAGCTGTGGATTTGGTCTCCGTAAGTATCAGCATTCAGCCAGCCAAAAGGGAAAACACACCGGGGGCTGCCGCTACATTCCACTAACAGAAGCCAGGGATGCCCCCATTCCTCATTGCCAGGCAGGCTGGGAACTGTGGTCTGACTGTGTACCCAGGAAAAAGAGAACATGAACTTTGGTGAGCATGATCAGTCTATTCCACTTTTGACACCAGATACAGGCAGTCCTGACAGAGAATTTTTTGACTTATGATTTATGTTTTTTTGTTTGTTTTTTACTGTATGAGGGTGCTAAAGCAATACACATTCAGGGGAAACCATCCTTTGGAGTACCCGGATGACCATTCCGGTTTTCATTTTGTGTACAGGATTTAATAGAGTACATGAGATATTAGACATCTTCTTGTAAAACAGGCTTTGTGTAAGGTGGTGTTGCCGAACCGTAGGCTAGTTTTCATAAGCCAAGGCGAAGAGTAAACAAACCAAAGTGGGAATGGTAGGGAATGAGAAAATAAGACACACAGAGACCAAGATCACACAAGAGATAAAAGTGGGGCCGGGAGGTCTGGCAGAGCTGACGGCTGCAGCCAGCACCAAGCCTTGTGAACAGCCTTATAAACAGCAAGCTTTTTTACTTTAGTCACTGATTAATTTGTCAGATTCACAGGTTTTGAGCATCCATTTACTACCTAAAAATATTTTTTCCTTCCAAACTTTGCTGGCATCTCTCTGACTTAAGCCCTTAATACCCCTTGCTTGAAAGGAAACTATTGAGATTGGACTGTTTTAATTAGCTTTCGTGCTGGTCTCCTTGACTTCTGCATACCATGGCGGGATTAATTTGATTAGCATACATTCTGATAATGGCATTCCCCTGCTCAATGGGTTTCAGTGTTTCCCTACCGTTTGTAGCATGAAGTTCACGTTTTGCAACTTGACATTCAAAGCTTTGTACAGTTGGAATTGATGTGCCATGGTAGCATCATCCCTACTGCTTCCCCATCTGTGGACTAAACTCTGGTTAAGAGTATTGTTCTCGGCCGGGAGCGGTGGCCATGCCTGTAATTCTAGCACTCTGAGAGGCCAAGGCAGGTGGACCCTTTGAGCTTCAGAATTCAAGACCAGCTTGAGCAAGAGTTAGACCCCATCTCTAATAAAAATGGAAAAAGTAGCCAAGCATGGTGGTGAGGGCCTGTAGCTCCACATACTCATGAGGCTGAGGCAAGGGGATTGCTTGAGCCCAGGAGTCTGAGGTTGCTTTGAGCTAGGCTGATGCCACGGCACTCTACCCAGGGTGACAGAGAGAGATGACTCTGGAATGAAGGGAGGAAGGAAGGAGAGAGAGAAAGAGAAAGAAAAAAGGGAAGGAAGGGAGAGAGGGAGGGAGAAAAGAAAGAAAGATTAAAAAAATTAGCCAGGCATTGTAGTTGAGGCCTATAGTCCCAGCTACTCAGGAGGCTGAGGCAGGAGGATTGCCCAGAGATTGAGGTTGCTATGAGCTAGGCTGATGCCAGGGCACTCTAGATTGGGCAATAGAGTGAGCCTCTGTCTCAAAAAAAAGGAAAGGAAAGGAAAGGAAAAGGGCACTGTTCTTCTTGTTCTTGTCTCTTGCTCCCTGATAGCTCGCTCCTATTACACTGTCCCACCCCTGTGCCTTTGCTGTTCCACCTCCCCCGAGACCGCCCCCACCCTCTGACTCTAAGGGCCAGCAGTGTTAACATCACCTAGGAGCTTGTTAGAAATGGCACGTCCAAGACCCACTGAATCAGAATCTGCACTTTAATAAGATCCCCAGAGATGGTTCATCTACGCATATTTCTCTTCTATTTTACAAGCCCAACTACGAACCTAGTAAATGTATGTAATAGCTTGCGTATTATGGGATAACCCACCCTGTTCCTCTCTCCCTGTTAAAATTCTACCCCTGCCTACAGGCCTGTCTCAAACAATAATGCCTCGTCCAGATGCCTCTGCCTACTAGAGCTGAAAATAATTTCTTCATTCTCGGAATTCTCATAGCTGCTTTCCGAGTTCCCTGAATTTCCTGCAGCTGAATTCTTCACCTGCTCGCAGAGATCAGCCCGCGCTTCCTTCCATATCACCAGTGACCCGTCTTGTCTCCTCCCACACTCAGTTTCCTTGAGGGTAGGACTGTCCACAGGAAATACCCAACACATATCCGGAAATAGATTCTAGGGTTCAAAATATGAAATAAAACCAAAAGAAAAAATGGCGTAGAAATGACATTATATATATTAGCCACTCTAGTTCAGGGCCCAAGCAAGGCTGGTGGGAATTTTTCAGAGACTGCAGGTATGTTTGAGGTCTGAAAAAAACTAGCAATAAAACTGTAAATATAAAATGAATAAGTTTAGGCCGGGCATGGTGGCTCATGACTGTCATCTTAGCACTCTGGGAGGCTGAAGCAAGTGGATTGCTTGAGCTCAGGAGTTTCAGACCAGTCAAACAAGAGTGAGATCCCTGTCTCCACTAAAAATAGAAAAAGTGAGCAAGAGGATCGCTTGAGCCCAAGAGTTGGAGGTTGCTGTGAGCCATGATGATGCCACAGCACTCTAACCAGGGTGACAGAGTGAGACTGTCAAAAAAAAAAAGAATAAGTTTAAATATTAAAAACCATAATATCCCAAATTTCTTTTTTTTCTTTTCTTTTTTTGTTTTGAGACAGAGCCTCAAGCTGGGTAGAGTGCTGTGGCATCACAGCTCACAGCAACCTCTTACTACTGGGCTCAAGCGATTCTCCTGCCTCTCCTCCCCCTAACCCCCCAAGTAGCTGGGACTACAGGCGCCCACCACAACACTTGGCTATTTTTTTATTTTTTTGGTTGCAGCCATCATTGTTGTTTGGCGGGCCCAGGCTGGATTTGAACCTGCCAGCTCAGGTATATGTGGTTGGCGCCTTAACCGCTTGACCCACAGGTGCCGAGCCAATATATCCCAAATTTCTTCATTGTTAAATTTAGTGTTCAGAATAATCTCATTCTTACGAAAACAATGTTTATAGATTTTCTTCTCTAGCGTGAACAATGATTTGCAAGGATTCTCTAGCGTGAACAATGATTGCCAGAAATCAGTGCAGTAAAACAAACACACACAAATGCAGATGATGTTGAAGGGTCACCTCACTTTAACATATAAGATGAGGTAAGGATTTCAAAAGAGTGCCTGGGCTTACGAAGGCTTGGAAATGGCTCTGGATGCAAGTCTCAGCCCGCGCTGGTGGGAGCATAAACTGCTGTGAACATCCTAGAAGCAATTATAAGAGGGCCCAAGGGCAGGGCATTACAAATGCTAAAACCCTTTAACCCAGTGGTATTCCTTCTAGTACTCAATTTTATGGAAATATTGGGAGATGTGTCCTCTGTAGTTATCAATTCTCCTTATTTGCATACTATCCTACATTTTTTTTTAGAGACAAAGTCTCACTTTATCGCCCTTGGTAGAGTGCTAAGGCAGCACAGCTCACAGCAACCTCCAACTCCTGGGCTTAGGCAATTCTCTTGCCTCAGCCTCCCGAGCAGCTGGGACTACAGGTGTTCACCAGAATGCCCAGCTATTTTTTTGTCACAGTTTGGCTGGGGCCGGGTTTGAACCCACCACCCTGGGTATATTGGGCCAGCACCCTACCCACTGAGCCACAGGCGCTTCCTGCATGCTATTCTACATTAAAAAAATTTCTTATACTAATGCTCATGCACTTGATAATAAGAAATGCCTTGCAAGAAAATATTAACTATTTTTTTTTTTTTTTTTGTAGAGACAGAGTCTCACTTTATGGCCCTCGGTAGAGTGCCATGGCATCACACAGCTCACAGCAACCTCCAACTCCTGGGCTTAAGCGATTCTCTTGCCTCAGCCTCCCGAGTAGCTGGGACTACAGGCGCCCGCCACAACGCCCAGCTATTTTTTTTTTTTTTTTTTTTTGGTTGCAGTTCAGCCAGGGCCGGGTTTGAACCCGCCACCCTCGGTATATGGGGCTGGCGCCTTACCAACTGAACCACAGACGCTGTCCCCATATTAACTATTTTTTTAAAAGACAATGAAGAGGTTTTTGTTTGTTTGTTTGTTTTGTTTATTTTGAGACAGATTCTCACTATGTGGCCCTAGTAGAGTGCTGTGGCGTCACAGCTCACAGCAACCTCAAACTCTTGGGCTCCAGTGATTCTCTTGCCGCAGCCTCCCAAGTAGCTGGGATCACAGGCATCCGCCACAACGCCTGGCTATTTTGTTGTTGTTGTTGCAGTTGTTGTTATTGTTTAACTGGCCCGAGCTGGGTTCGAACCCACCAGCCTCAGTGCATGTGGCCAGTGCCATGAACCACTGTGCTACAGGTGCTGAGTCAAAAGACAATGAAGAGGAAGAGGAAAGAAAAGGAAGATATAAAGGGACGAGGAAAGGCGGCTCCTGTAGCTCAGTTGTTAGGGCGTCGGCCACATACACCCAGGCTGGCAGGTTCGAACCCTGCCCGGGCCAGCTAAACAACAATGACAAGTGCAACCCCCTAAAACAAACAAACAAAAAAAATAGTCAGGCGTTGTGGCGGGCACCTGTAGTCCCAGCTACTTGGGAGGCTGAGGCAAGAGAATTGCTTGAGCCCAAGAGTTTGAGGCTGCTGCGAGCTGTGACGCCACAGCACTCTACCCCAGGGTGACATAGTGAGAGTCTGTCTCAGAAAAAAGAAAAAAAAAATTTATTCTTCTAAAAAATGTACCTTTGGGCATCTCTTTTAAACAACAAACATTGATAAGCAGAGACTGAGTTTACATAATTCCTCTTATACTTTACTTTGCAAAACAGGGTGGTCAGTTAAATGTTTAGAATTATTTTACATAATGAAAAATTTGACATGGAAATAGGTAAGAAAAATCTGTCTTTTTATATTGGACTACTATCATCCTTAAAACACAAAATAATTACACATGGGATTAGAAGACAGACAGAATCACAAAAATATGTGTTTGAACAATTTACTTTAATCTGAAAAAAAAAGACTTCACTCTCTAGGGAACAGGGAGTGGTGATGAGAATGGCCAGAAGGCTCACACTGGCTCTTGATCAGCTTTCCCTGCAAAGCAGCCAGGGAAGAGATTTCCAGACTGTACCGGGGGTCTGTATTTACTAGCTTTGGAAAACCAAGACATATATAGCATTTTTAAATCAAAGGAATGTTGAAGGCTCATTTATGAAAACAAAGAATTTAGGACTTGGAAATGAACATTTCAAAAGAATCATTGTATTCAACTATACTTTTCAATATGGAATGAATTAACTCCATTCTAGCAGAACTATTATAAATATGTATATACAGAAGGTGCCAAAAATATGCAGGCGTTTTAAGAGATGTTATCTCTGTATCACTTTTTTTTTTTGAGACAGAGTCTCACTATGTCGCCCTCGGTAGAGTGCTATGGCATCACAGCTCACGGCAACCTCAAACTCTTGGGCTTAAATTATTCTCTTGCCTCAGCCTCCCCAGTAGGTAGAACTACAGGCTCTCGCCACAACACACGGCAATGTTTTTTTGTTGTTGTAGTTGTGATTGTTGTTTGGCAGGCCCGGGTTGGATTCAAACCCACCAGCCCCAGTGTATGTGGCTGGTGCCCTAACCACTGAGCTATAGGCGCCACGCCAGTATCACGTTTTTTTTAATGTATCGCTTTTTGAATTGAAAACACTGTTCCTGGTCAAGTGAACCTAGACATGCTACCCACATCTATTTTACCTGCAATTCATACACTTTTGGGGCAATGATAGATTTTACTTCTAACAAGGATCTCTTAAAATGTGTGTACACTTTTCGGCACCCCCTGGTATATAGTTATTTGAAAGAACACTGTGCTTTTAAAGAACATTCACATTTATGTGAACAATATCATTCAATAGCGGGCATAAAATCTCATCCCTACTGAAATATTATAGAAGAATTAATTTTATACCTGTTTTCACAATTGTGGTTCACTACTAGACAGCTCCTTTTGTCAATATAACAACATTGGCCTTTTGAATTCAAAAGCATGAAGTGCTCTAGATTGAAAGGGGACAGTGTCCTCAAACACAATCATACACCCCATGACAACATTTCAGTCAATGATACATTGAATGTGTGATAGTCGTACCCCATAACATTATAATGTCATATTTTTACTGTACCTTTTCTATGTTTAGATGTGTGCAGATAAACAAATACTTACAAATGTGTTACATTTATTTACAGTATTTAGTACAGTAACATGTTGTATATGTTTTTAACCTACAAGCAGTAGGCTGTTCCATAGAGCATAGATGTGCCATAGGCTATACCTGTGCTCCCCAACCCTGGGGCAGCAGGCACACACTGGTCCATGGCCTGTTAGGAACTGGGCCACACAACAAGAGGTGAGTGGTGGGCAAGTGAGCAAAGCTTCATCTGTATTTACAGCCGTTCCCCATCACTCGCATCACTGCCTGAGCTCTGCCTCTTGTCAGAAAGTAGGGACAGTAGATTCTCATAGAAGCATGACCCCTGCTGTAAACAGTACATGCAAGGCATCTAGGTTGCACACTCCTTATGAGAATCTAATGCCTGATAAGATAAGGTGGAGATATAATGTGCTTGAATCATCCCAAAACAGCTCCTCCTCCCACGCCCAGTTCATGGAAAAATTATCTTCCATGAAACTGGTCCCTGGTGCCAAAAACATTGGGGATGACTGTGCTATCCCATCTAGTTTTGTGTAAGTATGCACTATGATGGTGGTCCAGTGATGAAATAGCCTAATGATACATTTCTCAGAAAGTGTCCCCGTCCTTAAGCAATGTATGACTGTACATACTTTCTCTAGTGGGTTCCAAGATCTCTTTTAATTCGTTATATAACATTTATGCTCCAATAGCAAGAGAATGGAACTTTATCTCAAAAGATGTGACTCAGCTTGAGTTGTCCACATTCCAAATGGTAAATAAAAACTTTGTTTCACAACTTTGCTCTTTGTATTTAAAATAAAACAAGCTAAATACACTAAAAAAAGAATCACCTACTTGAGGTTTTCAACAGAGGAAGCCTAGGCAAGCAGGAAGTGAAAAGATATAAAAACTCAGGACTCCAATGCACAATATAAACTTGGTTTGCTTTCTTTTGTTTTGTTTTGGCGTGATTACGCCTACCTTATTCTTTTTCAAAATTGTTTTACATTTTTGTTTATGTATTTATTTTTATTTATTTATATTGTTCTAGTTCCTTTGACTTTACATATAAATTTTAGAGTAATCTTGTCTATATCTACCAAAAAATATATTTCTAGGATTTTAATAGGCATTGCATTAAACCCATAGATTAATGTGGGGAAGAATTGACATCTTCACTAGGTTGAATCTTCTGACCCCTGATCTCAACATAAGGAGGATGCTGAAGACATGTATACACGTTTGAAGCAATGTTATCTATGTATTACTTTTTGAAGTTGAATTGAATTACTGTAGTCATGTGTAGTACGATATTTGCTCAAACGTGGTGTTAGTCAAAATGCAGGCATCACTGTGGGACAGGCAGGACAGTATAAAAAAAAAAAAAGTGAAAGCACAGTTGTTGTTCCAGGAGTGCAAGCCAGTTTTGAAGTGTATGTGAAATTCGAGAACGTGGTGGAAATACAGGGCAATGGAGGTGTGAGCTTGCAGCAGAACCTCCAACGTCCTTAACAATTGCACACATTCGTGCTAAGTCTGAGACACACGTACCGTGTGTGATGTGCACAAGGGAGCTCTGGGAAATCCTGCACAAGTCCTGATTCTGTTTTGGTGTTGGAACAGTTCACACACTAACCATAGAAGTCTACCTAACAGCATCCACATGAGACAGGAGTTACAAAACAAGTATGTATCACATTCTTAAAACAGCAAAATGGGGCTCAGCGCCTGTAGCTCAACGGCTAGGGCGCCAGCCACATACACTGGAGCTGGTGGGTTCAAACCCAGCCTGGGCCTGCCAAGCAACAACGACAACTACAACCAAAAAACAGCCAGGCGTTGTGGTAGGTGCCTGTAGTCCCAGCTACTTGGGAGGCTGAGGCAAGAGACTCGCTTAAGCCCCAGAGTTGGAAGTTGCTGTGAGCTGTGACGCCATGGCACTCTACCAAGGCTGACATACTGAGACTCTATCTCAAAAAACAAAAACAAAACAGCAAAATGGAAAGTTTTCCTTCCGAGATCATTACATGCACTGAGACGTGAAAGGTCCCCTAGATGAGAATTCGACGGGATGCTGGAGAGGATGAAGAGTTGCGGTTGGGTTTCCCTCCTTTCTCCTCACTTAGCATCCCTTGACTGCTACCTTGGTGGACCTGTGATAATCTGGTGTACTGTAGAAAACCAGCCACCCCGGCAGGACTTAGGGAAGAAATTGAAATGACACGTGTACTGATACAAGTGGACACTTTGGTCAAAGTCTCAAGCAGGAGTTTTCCATCAACAAAAGTATCTGTCCCCAGCACTTGGTGTTGTGTCTATTCTTCAGTTGAGCCTTTCTAATAGACATGTAGTGATAACTCTTTGTATTTTTTCCCCAGAAGATCGGTTGAATGGATATTTTTTAATGTGCAAATGAAAACATAATATGAGATGGGCCCTTTTAAATTTGTAAGTGGCAGTGCAGTCCTGCTAACGGTAAGCACACTCTTGCACGACAAATTTCTAGAACTTTTTCATCCTGTGTGACTGAAACTCTATAACCATTGAATAGAAATTTCCTATTTCCTCTCCCATCAGTCCCCGGCAACCACCATTCTAGAGGATGTCCCAAAAGTCCCCATACACAGGACAATGGGAAAATGTAGCTGAATGCCCCTTTACTTACAAAATATTCATTACAAAATTTTGCAAAGAGGTAGATGAAGGCCGAGTGTCGATGGCTCACACCTGTAATTCTAGCACGCTGGGAGGCTAAGACAGGTGGATTGCTTGAGCTCAAGGGTTCAAGACCCTGTCTCTACTAAAAAGAGAAAATGTGAGGCAAGAGGATCACTGGAGCCCAAGAGTTTGAGGTTTCTGTGAGCTTGACACCACGGCACTCTACCCAAGGCAACAGCTTGAGAAAAAGTAAAAAATAAAAATAAAAAAAACAAAGAGGTGGACGACAGGTAGAGAATATTTTGTAAATATCTTGCCTCGATGAGATTGAATATTTTAGATACCTAATGTAAATAGAATCAGGCAATTATTTATCTTTCTGTCACTAGCTTATTTCACTTAGCATAACATCCACCAGGTTCATCCATGTTATACCGTATGAAGGATTTCCTTCTTTTGTAAGGTGGAGTAATATTCCATTTTATGTATGTATATAATGTGTATGTACACCTTGCTATGTGATATATACATTTAGTTTATCCATTCACCCATTGATAGACATTTAGGCTGTTCTGAATAAGAGGGAACATAGATTTCCTGCAAGATTTCTGTTTTCAGACTCGGTGCCCGTAGCTCCGCGGTTAGTGGGTTGGCCACCTACACTGAGGCTGGCAGATTCAAACCAGGCCAGGGCCTGCTAAATAATAATGACAACTGCAACAACAGCAACAAAAATAGCCACGTGTTGTAGTGGGTGCCTGTAGTTTCAGCTACTTGGGAGGCTGAGGCAAGAGATCTCTTCAGCCCAAGAGTTCAAGGTGGCTGTGAGCTGTGACGCCAAGGGTGACATAATGAGACTGTCGTAAGAAAAAAAAAAAAAAGAAGATTCTGTTTTCAATTCTTTCGCATAAATACCCAGAAGTGGAATTGCTGGATCATGTGGTGGTTCAATACTTAAATTTTTTGAGAGACTTGCATAATGTTTTTCATAGCAGCTACATTTTACACCTCCACCAATTATGCAAAGGGTTGCAGTTTCTCCTTATCCTCACCAACATTTGTTATTTTCAAGACACACACACACACACACACACACATATATATATACCTTTCTAACAGATGTGAGGTGATAGCTCATTGTGGTTCTGGTTTCCACGTCCCTGATTATTAGTGATGTTTGAGCATCTTTTTATATATCTGTTGGCCATTTGAATATCTTCTTTGAAGAAATGCCTATTCAAATCTTTTTAAAAAAAAATCAGATTATTTATTGCTTACTCTATTGACTTATAGGAGGTCCTTAAATATTTGGATCATTAGTACCTTATGAGAGTCATGGTTTACAGACACGTCCGTCCTCCCATTCCGTATGTGTGTTTTCACTCTTTTGCTCCTTTAGGACCCAGAAGCTTTTTTAGTTTGATGTAGTTCCACTTGCTTGCTTTTGCTTTTGTTGTCTGTGTTTTAGTGTTGTATCTAAGAAATTATTGTGAACACGATGTTATGAAGCTTTCCCTCATGTCTTCTTCTAGGAGTTTTTCTTTTTTTGTTTCTTTAGGGGGTGGGGGAGACAGAGTCTCACTGTGTCGCCTTTGGTAGAGTGCCATGGCGTCACAGCTCACAGCAACCTCAAACTCTTGGGCTTAATCAATTCTCTTGCCTCAGCCTCCCAAGTAGCTGAGAGTACAGGCACCTGCCACAATGCCTGGCTATTTTTTTTATTATAATTGTCATTGATGTTTAGCAGGCCTGGGCTGGGTTCAAACCTGCCAGCCTGGGTGTATGTGGCTATCAACATAACCACTGTGCTATAGGTGCCGAGCCATTCTTCTAGGAGTTTCATTGTTTCAGATTTTTCATTTAAATCTGT
This sequence comes from Nycticebus coucang, assembly GCF_027406575.1. Taxonomy (NCBI): domain Eukaryota; kingdom Metazoa; phylum Chordata; class Mammalia; order Primates; family Lorisidae; genus Nycticebus; species Nycticebus coucang. The sequence goes on along the minus strand of NC_069799.1, from coordinate 46,800,714 downwards.
ACTCTATTTTGAATTGATTTTTGTATATGGTCTAAGATAACAGTCCAATTCTATTCTTTCATTGTGGATAGACAACTTCCCCAGCACCATTTGCTGAAGGAAGTATTTTTTCTACTGTGTAGTTTTATCACCTTTATTGAAGATCATTTGACCATAGATATAACTACATGAGTTTATATCTGGGCTCTATGCTATTCCATTGGCCTAAATGGATTAGATGTTCAGTCTGTTTGAAAAGTAAAGATAATAGGACCCAATAACATTTTGGATATTCAGTATAAGAGAAAAGGACGAATGACAGAGGACTCCTAGGATCTCGGCCAGTTCCACTCAGTGCCTGACAGTGCCATTGAGCAGAATGAGGAAACTGGGGGAGGAGCCAGCTACCAGGTGGCAGGTTGATTACATTGGCCCTCTTCCAGCAGGGAGCGGGCAGTGATTTGTTCCCTTTGGAACGGGCCCTTTTCCGGATTTGGAATTGGGTTCCTTGGCTGTGTCACACTGCTGCCAGTACTTTCTCTGTGCTCTTGCTAGATGGCTTATACTCTGCACAGTCTCCCACATGACTTCTGGCCAAGGAATTATCGTACAAAGAAAAAGTAAGCCAATGGGCTAATGCCCATGGGATTCCCTAATCTTGTCATGGTATCCCCTGTCCACGAGCAGGTGGCTCACGAGGACAGAGGAATGGTCTACTGGCAGTCGGCTTCTGTGCCAGCTGGAGAGACCCCTTGTGGGGAGGCAACATATTCTGTAGCCAAGAATCCACTTGACCGGGAATCTAAGCAGTGGAAGTGGCGATGCAGAAAGAAGACTTCTTAAAATTATGTCTACTGACTTACCCAAAACCATTTGCCTCCTTTACTCGAGATCCTGTTGGGGATATTTTCTCCGGGGAGGAGAACTGTTGTCATCTAGAGACATGACCTTCCAAACATGACTGACTGGTTGGGTCCATGTCTTGGCAATAAACTGTGGGAGTGCAGATATCTCTCTGACGTATTGGTTTCGTTTCTTTTGAAGATATATTGAGTGGTGGGATTGCTGGATCATATGGTAGTTCTACTTTGAATTTTTGCAGGAACCTCCATACCATTCTCCATAATGGCTGTACTAATTTATATTCCTGCCAATAGTGTGTAAATGATCTCCTTTCTCCCATCTTCAACAGCATTTGTTATTTTTTTGTCTTTCTGATAGTAGCCCATCTAATGACAAGTAGATAAAGAAAATGTGGCATGCATATATACAGAGGGTGGCAAAAAGTATACACATTTTAATTAATTATAGTACTCACTATATACCAATAACAAAATATACAGGCCACGTTGAGCATCTTTTGTAATTGCACAAGTCAAATTGGACTTGAGTATTACAAATTTAATACAGTTTTTCCTTCCTTAAAATGTGTATACTTTTTTTGGCACCCTCTATGTACAATGGAATACTATTTGGCCATAAAAAGGAATGAAATTCTGTCATTTGTGGCAACATGGGCCACCTGGAGGACATTATGTTAAGTGAAATAAGTGCAGAAAGAGAAAAACAGCATGATCTCACTTGTGTGATCTTTATTTTTATTTTATTTATTTATTTATTTTGTAGAGACAGAGTCTCACTGTACCGCCCTCGGTAGAGTGCCGTGGCGGTGTCTGGCTTACGCAATTCTCCTGCCTCAGCCTCCCGAGCAGCTGGGACTACAGGCCCCCGCCACAACGCCCAGCTATTTTTGTGTTGCAGTTTGGCCGGGGCTGGGTTTGAACCCGCCACCCTCGGCATATGGGGCCGGCGCCCTACTCACTGAGCCACAGGTGCCGCCAGAGTCTCATAATCCTACGTACCCTTATAGAGGGTAGCCTTAAAGTTCTCATGCAATTTAAAATAGGGTGCAACTTAAAATTGCACACCAACTGTATTGCCTTCCTGTATTAATCCAAAAAAATTTAAAGTACATAATTGTGTAAAAATCTAACTATGTGTACTTAATAATTTTTTTAAAAAACCCGTTTCTTAATTTAAAAAATATGTACAATTTTTCTGTAATTATAAATTAAAATTTCCTTTAAAAATGACCGATATTCAAGAAATATTGTGCCAGATTTGCTTTTACTCGGAGCAGTAAAAAAATATGATGTTCTAGCACCTGTTTCTTGCAGAGCTCTTCACCCTCACCGTGTGTAACACATATTTCTGTCCCTCGGAGACTTCCGTTTACATCCGGAAGTCTTCCAAGCTTAACCTTCTGTGAGTGCTTAAGTCAAGCCTTCCTGCTGCCATTTCTTCCTGCCCAGACCCTCACTCCTGTTTGATATCTACTGCCCATGGGGCTGCTGGAAGGGGGCCATCTGCTACCCTGGCAGAGGCTCTGTCAACAGCCGTACAACAGCACATGTCAGGGCACAGAGAGGTGCTGGATCCACCCTCACATTGTCTCCTGGGCCCATTGTAGCTCTGCATTCTACAGGGCTCCCAAATTATCTCCCAAAGGCACGCATTTCCATTTTTTGCCTTTGCTTTTTGCCTTCAGACAACAACCAAAATGCTAATAAAACCCTTTTTCTGGCCTGACACAGTGGTTCACACCTGGTAAGCCCAGCACTTTGGGAGGCTGAGGCAGGAGGATCTCTTGAAGCCAGGACGTCAAAACCAGCCAGCCAGAGCAACATAGTGAGTCCCTGTCTCAACAAAAAATTCAAACACTAGCCTACATGGTGGCCCACACCCAGCTAGCTACTCAAGAAGCTGAGGCAGGGGGGTTTCTAAGCATAGAGTTTCGAAGCTGCAGTGAGCTGTGATAAAGCAATTGCACTCAGTCTGGGAAACAGAGTGAGACCCCACCTCTTAAAAAAAAAAAAAGAAAGAAAACAAGAAAAACGCATTTCCACAGGAACTTGCTTTGTCTTCATTCACACAGAGCCAAGGCTCCCGCCCCTCACACCACAGATCAAGAGAAACATCACTGGCTGGGATTCACACACCGTGACTCAGTCCATCTGCCTTCGACTTATTTGGTGACTTCCCAGTTTCTACAAGAATGATATGATTTGAGTATCATGGGGTCTATCCTAGCAAACTTCCCAACACAAACACAGCGGGTGCAAATCACTCAGGCCTTAAATTCAGATGTATAAGAAATGAAACCTTTAATTTTTTTATGACAGCGATTTTGCCACCAACTGGCACCACTCACTACCTCCTCTTAGGTGGTGACAATTAAACCTTAGCCAATAATTCTGGTCAGTCTTGGCCAGTGTTATGGTTTCTCTCAGCAGTTTGGGTTTTTTTCACTTGCCCTCCCTGGGGTTGCATCTAAACTCTTTTTCTTTTTTTCTTGAGATAGAATCTCACTTTTGCCCTTGGTAGAGTGCTGTGGCATCATAGCTCACAGCAACCTCACACTCTTGGACTCAAGAGAGCCTCTCTCTTCCCTCAGCCTCCCAAATAGCTGGGACCACAGGCACCCACCTCAACACCCGGCTATTTTTAGATAGGGCTTTGCTTGCACTCTTGCTCAGGCTGGTCTCGAACTCCTGAGCTCAAGCAATCCACTGGCTTCACAGGTGTGAACCACCACACTCGCCTGCATCTAAACTCTTTGTAATGGGGGTGTGATTTGTTCCAGCTGTAAGAAGAGGTGTGTGATCCCTGGGGCTGTCCTCACAGCCCTCCTCTGAGGCATGCCCTGTCCTCCGGGACAGCTACTAGCTGGCTAACAGCACCCTCTTGCCACCCCCTAGCTCTCTGTGCTGCGTGTACACTGTTCTTAGCCACACAGGGAGGTCCTCGGCTTCCGCCTGTGCCTCAGGGGTGCACAGGGACTTGTGGATCTGCCCCAGGGACTTGGAGCTTCCCAGGCCCTTGGGCCTGGATCCCTGTGGGGGCTGTCTCTTCTCCGTAGCTCCCAAGCCTTTGCCTGGGAGGCTCCCAAGGTCTCTCCAGGCTCATCCCTCTCTCCCTCCTACCTGGCAGTTAATGTTGGTGATCTGGAGCGTGATACTACAAGTGGCTTCCCCTCCGCAAAGGGAGTATGTCAGGCAGGTCGGCCCCTCGCTGTGCAGGCCCAGCCCTGCCTTCTCCTCCTCCTCCTTTCCCTCTGGGCCTTAGCTGTCTGGCAAGACAGGGAAAGGTGCGGACTAGCTGAGCCCAGGCTCTGGAAGCTTGCGGAAGTGTCCCACACCCACCTTAGCTTCTGTGAGACCGTCCACTGCCAAATGTGCTGCTTCCCACCAACAAAGTCAGCAGAGGAGGCACAGAAGGCATTTGCTTTTCTGGAAGCTTTTAGACGTTGTCTGCAAAGCACAACAAAAAAAGTCTCATCCCTTTTGGAATGGGAAGTTCTTTTTCCCTCTGGCCCGTGGCAACGGGGATGCTTCTCCAAAGCTCTGTAGCTTGGATATGGCTTGAGGAATTCACGGCAGATTAAGGCCTGGGATCCCTGTCCCGGGTAGTGAAGGCTGGGGTCCCTGAATGAAGCTGCACCCTACAAAGCTTTTCCCCTTCTAGGACAAAGTTTAGCTCCCTTAGAAATTCACAGGTGGCCAGATACATTGGCTCACGCCTGTAATCCTAGCACTCTAGGAGGCTGAGGAGGGTGGATTGCCTGAGCCCACAGGTTAGAGACCAGTCTGAGCAAGAGCGAGACCCCATCTCTAAAAATAGCTGGGCGAATAAATAAATAAAATATGTATATACAGAGTTATGTCGCTTAATGCAGAATCTCTTTTCCCCAGGCTGTGTCTAACTCCTGGAACTTTTGCAGGTTCTAGGGAGCAGGATGGGCTTCTGGCCTGTGGGAGGCCGAAGCAATCCCAGATGGTCTTAGGTCAGCAGCTTATCCAGATCTTGCATGTGGAACGGACCCTCCAGAGCACCCAGATTAGAGCTGGGATCCAGTTCCCACCTCCCAAGGAGTGAGGCAGCAGACAGCTCCTCTGTGAGAAGGCATATTTCTTGGTGAGGGCAGGGGGGATTCCAAGAGGGGAGTATAAGTTATTCCAAGTGGTAGGATAAGTTCCTAGAATCCGAAGCAATGTGTTTTTCATTAGTGGTCACTTATTCCCACCCCATGGCCCTTTTACCAGGCAGAGCAGACTGCAAGGCGTCCAACCCAGGAAAGGGTTATTACATCAGAAAATCAAAGGAAATGGCTTTTGAAGCGTCACACATCTGGGGGTTTTGGTATCAAAAGCCCAGCCTTGAAATAGTCATGGCATTCATTTCGTGCCATAAACACTAGGATGGAAGGAATATGAGGTGCTGGTTAGAAGGTGGGTTTTGTGAGCAGAAATGAGATACACATTCCCAGGGGTGAAAGAGAGGCGTGCTAAGAAGGCAACAGATAAGCCAGATTCTGTGTGGGTAGAGTGACCACAGGGTTACTGTCTGAACTGGGGCGTCTCTGAAAGTGAAAGGGGCTGCTCTTCATAACTGTGCCGTGGCCACAGGCCCACGAGCCGGGACTGGCCCAGGCAGACCGGCACTAATGCATGTTCACCCTAATGTTGGTTTCCCTTCCATGGTCTCTGCGCCCGGCCTGGGGCCAAGTAGAGGAAGGGGGGTTTCTAGAAATCGTAGATCTGCTTGAAGAATCTTACAGGGTTGCTTGGGCTCAGGAGTTTGAGACCAGCCTGATTAAGAGTGAGACCCCATCTCTACCAAAAATAGAAAAAACTAGCTGGGCATGATGGTGGGTGCCTGTAGTCCCAGCCACTCGGGAGGCTGAGGCAAGAGGACTGCTCAAGTCCAGGAGTTCAAGGTTGCTGTGAGCTGTGATGCCATAGCATTCTACCCAGGGCAATGGAGTGAGACTTTGTCTCCAAAAAAAAAATAAAAAGAAAAGAAAATAGTGACTAATTCTCACACAAATTGGATTTAATTTTGACCAAATGACATTACTTGAAAAGAAAAGAAAAAGAAAATAATGACTAATTCTCACACAAATTAGATTTAATTTTGACCAAATGACATTACTTGAACATTAATTTTTAATTAAACTTGTTAATATGTTGTTTAGGATATTGCATCCTCATTTATGAGTGAAATATGTTTATAATTTCCCTTTATAATAATATATTTTTTCCAATTTTAATATCAGGTATATCCAGATGCAGTTGAATGATTTTGAAGTATTTCTTCTTTTTCTATTGTCTATAAGATTTGGCATGATTTGTTTTTTGAAATTATCTTCTATTTTTATTTATAAATATTAGTTGTCTATTTTTTTAGACTTTGGGAAAAAAAATAAGAAGAAGTTAACTGATGACTCCATGCTGAACCTCAGAGTCAAAGCATTCTATAATAGACACACTCTTATTTGACAATGTGAATGTTACTTTTTTGGCATTATTATTATTATTGCTCAATATTTCATTGCAGCAATTGTCTGATTTCTTTTCTGAATGTATTTATCTTCGTTCATTTTTTACGAGGTTTTTGTTTCTAGTCCTTATCTTAAACATTGTTACTGTTATTAAACTTTAAGCCTTTTAAATTTTGTGAAGGCAAAAAGTGGAAACCCAATAAACACATGTATATATAGAGAGAAAATAAATAAATAAGAAGAGTAGGTTAGAGGGGAGCTCCTGTCCCTTCATTCTTATGACAAGTCCAGGGCGTGACAAAGCTCCCAGGGTCAGCTCAGTGCCTGTAGCTCAGCGGCTAGGGGGCTGGCCACATACACTGGAGTTGGCAGGTTTGAACCCGGCCTAGGCCTGCCAAACAGCAATGACAACTAATTTACAAACAACAAAAAAATAGCTGGGCATTGTGTCAGATGCTTCTAGTTCCAGCTATTTGGAAGGCTGAGGCAAGAGAATCGCTTAAGCTTAAGAGTTTGAGGTTGCTGTGAGCTGTGACGCCACGGTACTCTACTAAGGGCAACAAAGTGAGACCCTGTCTCAAAAAAGACAAAAACCTCCCAGGGTCCCCTCGATCAGCAATCAGCTCGGGGACAGGGTGTGACTGCAAAGCCTGGCTGCACATAGCAGGCGGAAAAAGCCTGATACAGTTCCCTGCACACCAACCTGTCATGTGAGTCTGGCCAAAGGTTTTCTCTGCCTCCAAGAGGTGAGCGGAGGCCGAGAAAGAGCCAAGCCTGGCGAAGCCATGCAGCCAGGACACGTGCTGCCTAAGAGCCCAGATGGGACAGCATGTGCCACCGCAGGGGCCCCTGAGAGCACATAACAGCAAGATGGAACCAAGCCCATCCTCACCACCCCCCAAGCACCCTTGCTGGGGGGCGCAAAGCGAGTAACCACAGTAACCGAGTGACACCTGGGATTCCCTGAGAACCCCTAATTTAACTGAGGCTTCATTTCAGGTGCCAGGCAGGTGGGAACTTTACACGGAAGCGAAATCATTATGAAGAGGGTAATATATCTTACACATGAGAGTGGGTGCCCTGATATTCACATCCATTTTGCAATGGAACAGTTAGAGTTTCTAGTTTTAGAGGCATGTCACTTTTTTTTTTGAGACAGAGTCTCACTATGTCGCCCTTGCTAGAGTGCCTTGGCATCATAGCTCACAGCAACCTCAAACTCTTGGACTTAAGCAATTCTCTTGCCTTAGTCTTCCAAGTAGCTGGGACTACAGGTGCCTACCACAACGCCTGCCTATTTTTGTTGTTGTTGTTGTTGTCATTGTTGTTTAGCAGGCCTCAGGCCAGGCTCAAACCCACCACTGCACTAACCACTGAGCTACGGGTGCACAGCCTAGAGGCATATCACTTTTATTTTTTTATTGTTTATTTATTTATTTATTTATTTTTGAGACAGACTCTCACTATGTCACCCTTAGTAGAGTGCTGTGACATTTCACTATGTCACTCTTAGTAGAGTTACTCACAGCAACCTCAAACTCTTGGGCTCAAGTGATTCTCTTGCCTCAGCCTCCCAAGTAGCTGGGACTACAGGCGCCCGCCACAACGTCCAGCTATTTTTTTGTTGCAGTTGTCATTGCTGTTTGGCAGGCCCCGGGCTGAGTTTGAACCCACCAGCTCTGGTGTATGTGGCTGGCACCCTCGCCGCTGAGCTACAGGCACCAAGCCAGCATACCACTTTTAAATAAAATTATTGCATTGGTGGCTAGAACCCACCATAGCCTACACAAGAAAAGGTCAGGACTTCAGGGGAAGTATTTTGACAGTATGTAAAAAAACAAGAAGCAAGAATGCACTTAAGATTCAGCCCAGAATTTTATTTCTCAGCATCTGCCTTAGAGAAATCATTGCACATGTAGAGTAAAAGGGAAGTCCAAGGATTTCCAGAGTTATGTTGTTTATGATAGCAAAAAGTTGGAAATACCCTAAATGTCAATCAAGGGGAGGTGGGTGGTTAAATAAACAGCTGCATTGCCATCCTGCAGAATGCCAGGCAGCATGTTTAAAAAATGTAAGCGTAGTCTGGGTACAATGGCTCATAGCTGTAATCCAAGCACTCCAGGAGGCTGAAGCAGAGGAAGGCGGGATCATTTAAGGCCAGGAATTTGAGACCAGCCTGATCAACATAGCAAGACCCTGTCTCTACAAAAAGTAGAAAATTAGCCAGGTGTGTGGCAGACACTTATAGTCCCAGCTACTCAGGAAGTGGAGACAGAAGGATTGCTTGAGTCCAGGAATTCAAGGCTACCATACCTGTGAATGCCATTGTACTCCAGCATGGGCAACACAGTGAGACCCCATCTCAATTTTTTTAAAAAAGATATATTTAGTAGGGAACGTATGGTTTTTAAATATGTGAAGGTGCACAGTTTTCTGCACCCCTGAAAGGTGGCTTTGTCTCATATGTGCTCCTTGAAGTATGAGAACCTAAGACTAGAAAATTCCATTCTTGGCTATAAGCGAGACTCGGGGGTTAATTCCTCCCTGCTTACAAACAGCAGAGACGCAGGGGTTAATTCTTCCCTGCTAGCTGAAAAGGCCTTGAGAAATGTTTCCCTGAGGTCCCCGCCAAGTCGTAGCTGGAGATTTAGCACCTGTCTGAGGCTGAACTGTTGCTCTTCATTCCCTAACTTCAAATTACACAAAAGTTTCATTTCACCTGTTAGGGAGGTGGGTGAACAGAAACAGACAGCCTGGTGTCCTTGTAGTTTATCTTTAAGTTATATGCTCCAGAATTAGAAATGATGTGTATGTGCTTTGCAACATTTATGCTGAGGAGAACTTTTTTATGGCAGAGTCAATTAATGCTTTTGTTCTTTTTTCTTACTTATTCTTATCTGATGAGTTTGGGTATATAATACAGTGTACAATTGCTGTAGGCCTGAGTGAGCCTCAGTCTTCCCTTAATAAATCATTCCACCTGCAGTGATATCTCTGTGTTGTTGATTGGGCTGGTGGACAGCAACAAATATGCTTTTTGTTGTTGTTGTTGCAGTTGTCATTGCTGTTTAGCTGGCCCGGGCCGGGTTCGAACCCACCATCCTTGGTGCATGTGGCCGGCGCCTTAACCACTGTGCTACAGGCGCCACCAAAGAATGTTTGGATTTTATAATAAACAATACTGGCATAATTGGCTGCCCTTCGGTAAACATAAAATTGAACCCCCCCTTTTCACACTATATATATAAAATAAGTTTTACATGTATGAACGACTAAAACATAAGCATTAAAACGCTAAAAGAAAATTTCGAGAATATTTATATAACTTTTGAAAAGGCCAACATATCTGACTATATAAGAACTTGACACAAACATCTATCAAGGGAGGAAAACCATAAAGAAATCATGAGACAATTAATACACCGTCAGGTGCATGGGGTAGAATAATGGCTATTGTGGCCACACTACTGGATAAAAAAGGACCAAAGAGTTGCTAGATGTTGGGAAGTTTTTGAGTTAATGTTATCCCAACTTCATGCCAACCTGAATTGGCATGGTGAGGGCCAAAATCTCACCCTTAGTGTGGAACAGTGGTTAGGAGGGAAGATGAAGTTCAGTGTGAAAGGCAAGAGGCTCATACCAGTTATGAGTGTGATGCAAGGCCCCAGTCTAGCATAGGAATGGTGCAGACCCCCTCCTTTCCTCTCCGCACTTGAGAACGGGAGAAGGTAGGCCGGACGTGGTGGCACATGCTTGTAATCCTAGCTCTCTGGGAGGCCGCAGCGTGTGAATTGACTGAGCTCGGGGGTTCAAGATCAGCCTGAGCAAGAGCAAGTTCCCATCTCTAAAAAAAACAGCTGGGCATTGTGGCGGGTTCCTGTAGTCCCAGTTACTTGGGAGGCTGAGGCAAGAGAATCACATGAGCCCAAAAGTTGAAGGTTGTTGTGAGCTATGACATCATGGCACTCTACTGAGAGTGACAAAGTGAGACTCTGTCATAAAAAAGAAAAGAAAAGAAAGGGAGAAGGTGAGCTGAGGTGACCCAGAGGGTCATTTTATCCACCAGACAGATCAGTTGACCTCTCTTGGGGTAGAGTTGGCGAAGGGACACAGACGACAGTCCAGGCTGTTCTTACTCCTTTTGATGGACTGAACCACCAGGAGTGGGGAGGATGAGTTCTCAGCCAAAAACCAAAGGAAAAAATAAGAAAAAAAAAAAAATTCACATTGCTATGTAACTTAAAATGAAGTGATTGAATACTTTCTAAAAAAAAAAAAAAAGCAAAACAAAGGAAAAACCTAGGAAAGAATATGAACAGGAAATTTACCTCATGTGAGAAGAAGGTTACAAAGGAAGAGAAGAGGGAGAAAACTCTTTCCCCTGGGTGTTTATATGGCCAGAGACAATAATATAGAAGGTACTTCCCAGGGACAGATTTTGAAAAGCAGGAGAGTTTGCTTTCTTCTTCATGGACTTGTGCATTGTTTAATTTACTATGTACAGTGCCTTAATCTGAGAGCGAGAAAGGGAGAGAAAATGTCAGAGAATCTCAGAAAGTGAAACAGTCATAGCATTTCTTTTCTAGACAGAAAAGAGTGTTAATGACCAATGCAAATGCTATGGAGAGGTGACGTTCAGAACTGAACCATACTTTCAATTTGGAACCCGGGAGGTTCTTATGGCCAACAACAAGAGTATTTGAAGCATCATGGTGGCCCCAGTTCTTATAATGGTCAGGAGACACAGATCTAATGAGTGAACAGTGAACATGGTGCTTTCAAGGAATTTGCCTGCAGAAAGGAAACATAGATGGCAGCTTAAGGGAAGCCAAAGGTTATGAACAGAATTTGTTTTGTGACTGCAGCGATGTGAGAAGGTTAATAAATCCCTCTGTCATCTCTCTCTCTGCATATGGCCTATTCATTCTTTCTTTCTTTCCCTAACTAGTAACAGGGACTGTGTGGCAGAGGATAAGTATTTGGTGAGTCACTGTCCACGGAATATCTGGGGAAAAACAAGGAGGGTCGAGGTTCTAGGTATCTTAAGGAGATAGAAGACAGTGTCATGGGCTTCGTGACTTTATTGGATTCGTCAACTATGAGCATCTCCTCTATATCCTTGGTACTGGGCCAATCACACCCAGAAGCACATTTCTTCCTAACCTAAGAGATTTAGGACTACAGAAACCCAGTGGAGAATATGGAGGCTGTGCTCCAGGGTTGACATCCTGGAATTCACGATGTGGAAGTGAGGCCATTCTGGGTGACAACGCTAAGTATCTCTTGATTAATGATCAGAATTGCGCGAGTCAAATCAGGAAAGGAAGGATGTGCTAGGCTGAGGTGAGGGCAGGAACTGTGGCAAGGGGACAAGTACAGTGTAGCCGAGCAGGGAGGAGAGATGTGGGAGGGGAAGGCAGGAGAGACAGTGCTCCTTGTACTGGTTAAAGACATAAGATTTGATTCACCCCTGGATTGAAAAGCAGACGCCCTTTCTCTCTGAAACTCGAGAAACTTACTTAACCTCCAAGACAGTGGTTTCTCAACTGGGGGGTGTTTCCCTCCTCCTCAAGGAATATTTGGCAATGACTAGAGACAGTTTCGGTGTCCCAACTGAATGTGGGGAGAGTGAGGTGCGACTGACGTCTGGAGCTAGAGGCCAGGGAGGGTGATAAATGTCCCGCCAAGCACAGGACTGCGCGGTACCCAAGGATTGTCCAGTCCCAACTGTCAATAGTGAAAGGCTGAGAAACTGCTCTAAGACTTGTCTGTAAAACAGGGGTTAATAATAACAACTTTGTAGAGGTCTATGAGAGTTAAGTGATTTAATGTATACAAAGCACTTGCCACATAGTACATAAGATTAAGATAAGAAAAAGAGGAGATGATGAGACGTAGGGTAAAGGGAACAAAAATAACATCTGCACAGAAGGAATAAGTTCTAGTATCTGACAGCACAGGAGGGAAATTATAGTTAACAATAATTTCTACTTCAAATACCTAAAAGCAAAAAATCGTAATGCTCCCAACACAGAGAACAGATAAATATGTGAGGTGGTGGGTATTGCAATTGCCCTGATTGGATCATGACACATGCATGCGTGTGCCAAAGCCTCCCATATATGCCAAAATATATGTACAACTGGTAACCTTCTACTCTCTGCTTCTATGATATCAATCTTTTTTTTGAGATTCCACATATGAAGGAAGTCATGCAGTCTTTGTCTTTCTGTGTATCTGGCTTGTTTTGCTTAACATAATGTCCTCCAGGTCCATCCGTGTTGTCAGAAACAGCAGGATTTCATTCTTTGTTGTGGCTGAACAGTATTCCATTGTGTATACACACTGCATCGTCTTTATCACGTGTACATATGCCGTACTTTATTTATCTGTTATCCATTCATCCACTTAGGGGCACGTGGGTTGATTCCATACTTTGGCTATTGTGAATACTGTTGCAATAAACATGGAAGTGCTGGAGTCTCTTCTTTTGCTTGCTCCGTCGCCCTGAGGTTGAGTGTCACGGCATCATAGCTCACAGCAACCTCAACTCCTGCGCTTGAGCGATCCCGTTGCCTCAGCCTCCCAAGTAGCTGGGTCTACAGATGCCCATCAGAACACCCAGCCAGTTTTTCTACTTTTGGTACAGATGGGGTCTCACTCTTGCTCAGGCTGGTCTCGAACTCCTGAGCTTAGGCAATCCACATGCCTCGGCCTCCCAAAGTGCTAGGATTACAGGCGTGAGTCACCGTACCCAGCCTGCTGATATCTCTTCTATATACGGCTTCCATTTCCTCCGCACCGATGCCGCGTAGCAGAATTTCTGGATTGTGCGGTAACTCTAGTTTTCATTTTTTGAGGAGCCACCATACTGTTTTCCATAGTGGCTGTACAAGTTACAGTTCTACCAACAATACATAAGTGTTCCCTTTCCTCCATAACCTCATTTTCTTTTGTCTTTTTGATGATAGTCAAAAAGGAGGGAGGTAATACCTCACTGTGGTTTCGATTTGCATTTCCCTGATAATTAGTGATGTTGAGCATTTTTTTCCGAGTTCTTTCTGCCTGTCTCCTCTGCCATCTTTGGTAGCCTCATCTCCAAACGCATTCTCCTTATGGCCACAGGGTGGCTGCCAGTATCACTAAGGCTATCAGTCCCCTCTGTATAGCCCCTACCACAGAATATGCCCTTAGTCTTCCAGTCTAATTGCATCAATTTGTGGCAATAACAGTTTAACCAATAACAGTCACCAGGGCAATGCTGTTCCTTGATGAGCTGGGCCTGATCAGTGTGCAGAGAACTGGCATGGGGCCAGCTTGTTCTGAAGTGCGTGGTCATGGGGAGGAGACATGGGCCCCAAACCCGGTAGGAATTCTGTTGGGAAAGCGGGAAGGAGGATCTGTGGTCAGACAAGCAACCAACAGTGTTCCTTTCTGTACTCCCCTGTGGCCCCCCAACAGGGCTATGGCCTTTCCCATATACTGATTTAAAAAATATTCACAGCTTCCTAAATGTACACACCCCCTTCCTACAGGGAGACCACCAGGAGTCTCTTCTAAGTACTGCAAACATCCCAGATCTTGGAGATCAGCAGGGCTCTCCCTTCTTTCATTTTGAATCTTATGACTCTTTCTAATTTGCTTAAGCATAGAAGCAACCTTCTGAAATTAAATTCCAAAGAGAACGCTTCCTTTGTCTTATGTGTTTTAAGCTCCTCTCCTCTTTGTTTGGTTTTGAGGGGCAGGAGGCAGAATTATGGCACGGTCCTCACGTTTCATTTCTTCTCACTTCATCATTTTGAAACTCTGGCCCTTCTACACAGGCTGCTATTCACCCCTCGTGATATTTTGCTTATCTCTGTTTACCTGAGCACACCCTGCCCCTTCCCTGTGGAGTGAGAGCTGCAGCTGGCATCAGCTTCACTTATATCCGTTGGTTTCTAAGCTGTCTGAGAAAGAAGAGGAGGGAAGAGTTTCTCTGAGCAAAGCTGGAAATGATTTTTACATTCATTTTATTTCTGATGGGGAAACGCTTGAGTAGGGACCTTATCAGATAAATAGAGCGCCTACCCTGTCCCAAGGATGGGTGGCGGGTCTGGGTTTGTCTCTCTGCCCTCTCTGACTGATCAGCTGTGGTGCTAGAGCCCAGCCCAGCAGAGGGTGAACGTCTTTTCTCCTGTGGCCACGTGCTCTTTCCTCCACCCAGCTGGCTGTGTTGGCAGCTGCCTGGCCCTCAGAGACAACTGCTCCTAGAAGCTTATTTCTGGATTCTGTCCCATCACTGTAGCCTTGGGCTGAAGTTTGGATTTATGGGGGCAGGGGCCCCAAGTAGAACATTCCAGAACTTTTCTCTTGCCAACTCAGGCCCCTATTTCCTGTCCCTCCAAAGTGAGATTAGTGGGATTTCTTTCTTTCTTTCTTTTATTTTTTTCTGCAGAAATGAAGCCTCTTCTTGCCACACTGCAGCTTGCTCCCAAAAAGGGAGTTGTGGACCGGTTCCCAGAATGTTATTTAGGCTTAATTGTTTTTTTATTTGGATGTATCGGATGTTTTTTGTGTTTGGATTTCTTGAAGTCCGTGGTATGAGGTTGGGAAAATTTCCTAGATTCAGTGTTGGCTGATGTTTTTCTCTGGTGTATTTTGTTTTCTTCCTTCCTGTCCGTGTTCGAAGGCGATTTTGTAAACCTGTTAAAACATCGCTGCCTCTGCCGGAGGTTCCAATACCACTTTTGATGGTGACACAGCATTCATCACATCCATCCAGAGCCAACCCGTTCCCAACTGGCGTGCATTTAGGTTATTTCCAATTTTTCATCATTATACAAATGCTGCCAAAACTTTGAACATAAATATTTGCCCACATCTCTGAGTATTTCTTTAGCAAATTATCACACCTTCCATGATAGGCAACTCAACAGTGCCTTACCCCTTCTCAGCCCTGTCTTAGTTTCTCAGCTAGGTGGTTCTAAATAAAACTATCAGAAAGCCCTTGGCCATATTGTGGAATCTTTCCAAAATGTTCTCTTTCCACCAGACCATGTGTTGACCCAGATAAATCAATTCCTCCATCTAGCAAACATGGCTGGTCCACCAGGGATGTTTGGTGCCCTCATTTCCCTTTGTTCTCTGCACCCACTCATGACCCTCATCCCCTCCACAGCTTCTTCCTCGCCCTCATTTTCAGATGCTTCTCTCCACACACTTCTGAGGTTTTGGAATCCATGTCTGCCAACAGTGTTCAACTTGTGGAAATCAACGTGATAAAAATATCAATAACAACCATCTGTTCTTGGTTCAGTGCTCATAGCTCAGTGGTTAGGGCTCCGACCACATACCCTAGGGCTGGCAGGTTCAAACCTGGCCCAGGCCTGCTAGACAACAATGATAACTACAACGAAAAAATAGCAGCACCTAAGTCATGGAAAAAGCCCAAGTGCCCATCGATCCACGAATGGATTAATAAATTGTGATATATGTACACCATGGAATATTATGCAGCCTTAAAGAAAGATGGAGACTTTACCCCTTTCATGTTTACATGGATGGAGCTGGAACATATTCTTCTTAGTAAAGTGTCTCAAGAATGGAAGAAAAAATATCCAATGTACTCAGCCCTACTATGAAACTAACTTATGGCTTTCACATGAAAGCTATAACCCAGTTATAACCTAAGAACAGGGGGAAGGGGGAAAGGGAGGGGAGGGAGGGGGGAGGATGGGCAGAGGGAGGGTGATTGGTGGGATTACACCTGTGGTGCATCTTACAAGGGTACATGTGAAACTTAGTAAATGTAGAATATAAATGTCTTAACACAATAACGAAGAAAATGCCAGGAAGGCTATGTTAACCAGTGTGATGAAAATGTGCCAAATGGTATATAAAACAGTGTATGGTGCCCCATGATCGCATTAACGTACACAGCTATCATTTAATAAAAAAAAAAAAAAAAACAGCAGGGCATTGTGGTGGGTGCCTGTAGTCCCAGCTACACGGAGGCTAAGGTGAGAGAATCACTTAAGTCCAAGAGTTTGAGGTTGCTGTGAGCTATGACAGCACAGCACTCTACTGAGGGCAACATAGTGAGACTCTGACTCAAACAAACAAATGAACAAACGAAAAATCTGTTCTTAGCACCCTACCCTACTCATCAAAATAAAATATCACATATATGCTTGCTGAAGCCCTGATGCTTCACTGTCAGAGGCAGAAACCAGTAATCTTGTGTTTGTCAAGCCTGTGGACCACCTGCATGGAGATCCTCACAGGTGCTTGTCAGGATTTAAATTTCTGATCTGCACTTCAGACTTACCATGTTAAAATCTTACATGGATAGACGCCAGCCCTCTAATGACCCTGGTACTCATTAAAATGTACAAACTTCTATAATTACAAGCATCTTGAATCAAAGCTCGATTCTGCATAAGTTTACACTGCAACTCCCTTCCCATCATGTCATTTAATAAAAATTCCATTGAGCTTGTTTCGAAATAGACAGCAATTCTGAGACAGTCTACATATAACAGGTTCTTTTCTAAATAACATGGTGTGGTGGAAATGATGAGAATCCTCATATCTGGTACCCCTTCCTTTTGTAGCTCTTTGCTGTTAGGTTAGGGTTGGGTGATTGGGTCTGGCCCTGGGGCTATAAGATTTAGTTTGGGGGAACCTTCACACTGTGCCCCACTGTGATGCTCTTAGAGTTGTGTGCTGAACTGATGGGGTCACAAGACAGTGGAATCAATGTCAGCTTGAGTCTTTTATGCTCTGTGGACCAAACCTCCTGCCAAACTTCAATGGATGTACACCATGTACAAGAAATGTCATGGAAAATTTAAGGATAATTGTCATTGCAGCATAACCTAGTCTTATTCCGACTAATAAACTGAAATCTGTATTTTTGGTTCATGCATCAGTGTACCTGAGTGTCTCAGGTTAATTGAAAGTATACAGTTTTATACATTTCAGCTTCCCATTAGAATATTGGCCTCCTAAAATCAGCTCTTATCTTTGTAACTAATTTTACTATATTTGAATTTGTGCAAATGAGAGGCAAAACTTCCTGTGAGTGAAAGAAGGGTATCAAAAGACTTAATGACTTGCAAAAAGTAATTGAGGTAAAAATGAGTCAGTTACTGGTTGAGCTGGAGAAAGAATCCAGAACTTGCCTTGATGCCTGGTTTGATAAAAATTCACTCTTTTCTTATTCAAATCCCTACCATTAACTATGATAGGAAACCTCAAATCACTCTTAAATCCAAAAGCCATATGTATTTGAAACAACGTAGCTTGCTATATCATTTACTGCTAAGTCAGAATCTCTTTTTAATTTTTCTTTCTTTCTTTTTTTTTTTTTTGGAGACAGAGTTTCACTTTATTGCCCCCCAGTAGAGTTCTGCGGCTTCACAATTCACAGCAACCTCAAACTCTTGGGCTCAAGGGATTCTCTTGCCTCAGCCTCCCAAGTAGCTGGGACTACAGGTAACCACCACAATACCTAGCTATTTTTGGAAATAGGATCTCACTCTGGCTCAGGCTGGTCTTAAACTCCTGCCCTCAAGCAATCCTCCTACTTTGGTCTCCCAAAATTCTAGAATTACAGGCGTGAACCACTCTGCCCATCCTAAAATTCTTTCTATAAAACAGAAGAAAATCTTCTGATTTCAACAATGTAGCCTGAATCTCATCAGAGGTTTATCAGCCCCTCTAAATTTCTTATTTACCCAACAAGACAGAAAAGAATTTGAACTCAGATTCCAATGTCTCTTTATACGCTCATGCCAACTATTTTTCCATTGTTTACACACAAAGCCCCTACTTGATTCCAGTCAAACTAAAATCCTGGCAGTGATACATACACTATTTATTATTCAGTGCTCAAAACCAAAGATTACAAATAAGATAAAAAGTAAAAATATTCTTCTGTAAATATAAACAACACACAAAATCTTTCATTTTAATAATGTTCTAATATGTATCTCTGCAAAACTCAACACTTAAAGAAAACTTTGAAGGGAATCATTAATACATTCTCTCCTTCTGACATAAAAGGAATAGTTTGTCATGGTTTTGAAGTGGTTCTGCCTCATTCCTCTTTCATTGTGAGTTTGACACAGATCATTCCAGAACGTCAGAATTGATATCATTCCAGATATCAATCTACTTTTGATATCTCTCCTTCAAAATGGCATTAGAACTATTCGGCCATAAAAAAAAGATGGAGTCTTTACATTTCTTGTACTAACTTGGATGGAGCTGGAGTATGTTCTACTTAGTAAAGTATCACAAGAATGGAAAAGCAAGGCTGGGTGCGGTGGCTAACACCTGTAATCCTAGCACTCTGGGAGGTTGAGGCAGGTGGATCGCTTGAACTCACAAGTTCAAGACCAGCCTGAGCAAGAGTGAGACCCTGTCTCTAAAAATAGCCTGGTGCTGTGGTAGGTGCCTGTAGTCCCAGCTACTTGGGAGGCTGAGGCAAGAGGATCGCTTGAAACCATGAGTTTGAGGTTGATGTGAGATATGACACCACAACATTCTACTGAGGGTGACAAAGTGAGATTCTGTCTCCAAAAAAGGAAAAGCAAGTGTCCAACATACTCTGTACTAATATGAAACTAGTAGATGAACAAACACATACACACGAGAAAAACACAATTAAATTCAAGTTGGGGAAAGGGGGAAGGAGGGGGAGAAGGGAGGAGAGAAGGATCTTAGTGTGCTATCACTTAACAAGCACAACGTAAGGGTATAGGGCACACCTCCTGGGTGAGGGGCACAACTACAACTTGGATTTTACCTAACAAACGCAAACAATCTAACATAATCATCCGTACTCTCATTCTAAGCTGAAATAAATTTTTTTTAATGGCATTAAAAGAACATTTGGGGGAGGGATTACTAATTATTGAGAGTCGTACCCCATAAAAAGGGAGCTGAGTTTAGGGTCAGCTGGATAGAGTGGAAGGAGGAAAAAGAGGAAATTACAGTTCCAGAAAAATGACTCTTATCTTGGTCCATATATTCAGGTCTTCACAAAAGGGCAGTAAGTAAGAATTAGGTATGAGAAAGGGGAAAGATTTGTTTGGTTGACACTTCAGGGCAGATGTGAGCTTGGAAGAGGGTCAGTGCAGGCATAATGTCACGGCTATCTCAGTCCCAGCTAGAAAGTGAACTTTTCTTCTGCCCTGGGGTGGAGTTGGGGAGGATCATCTGAGAGGACATCCAGAAAAGTCAGAACAATGGAGGCGACTTAGAGAAGCATGGAGGTGGTTATAAACTTCCTTCTTTACTCTTCTTTCTCTGAGTGCAATGTTCAGAGCTTTCCGAATAGCCTCAGATCAGCCCCGAGGTGCAGAGGCTTCTGCCTACACCATGGAGGAGAGCTCTCCACAGGTCCCTGTGACTTCTCCACTCTCAGGTTCACTATTTTGGTGCACTCTTCTTGCAAAAGGCCACGCTGACTGTAGTGAACACTGTAATACGCTGCCCAGAACCCCCTGCAGGAGTGGAGGTCTCAGTCCCACAGCTGTGGGAGGCTGCCAGGGGGCAGCTCTCGGTCGCTAGTCTCCTTGGGAATTGCCTGTGCAGAAAAGAAGTGCTTCACCCAAGGTCGTTCACCCTTCCCAAACCCGATGATCAACTGACCTAGCCTCTTACACCCTGGGACAGCTCTGAAGGGCCTCCCAGTTTCAGAACTGTCAGTGGGGCTCACTGGAGCTTTTGTCAAGACTTCATCACATTGGCCAGGTGCAGTGGCTCACCTCTGTAACCCCAGCACTTTAGAAGGCCAAGATGGAAGGCTCATTTGAGCCCACAAGTCCAAGATCAGCCTGGGCATCATAGTTAGACTCTGTTGCTACAAAAAAAATATTAAAGGCTTGGCACAGTCTTTACAGCTCCAGCCACATACACCAAAGTTGGCAGGTTTGAACCTGGCCCGGGCCAGCTAACCAACAATGACAACTGCAACAAAAAATAGCTGGGCATTGTGGTGGGCGCTTCTAGTCCCAGCTACTTGGGAGGCTGAGGCAAGAGAATCACTTGAGCCCAAGAGTTTGAGGTTGCTGTGAGCTATGATACCACAGCACTCTAAAAAAAAAAACTAAATTAAAAATTGGCCAGGCATGGCTGCACATGCCTGTAATGCCAACTACTTGGGAGGCTGAGGCAGGAAGGTCACCTGAGTTCAGGAGTTTGAGGTTGCAGGGAGCTATGCTGCAACTAGAGGGTGGTAGCCTGGGCAACAGAGCAAGACCCTATCTTAAAAAGAAAAAGACTGGGCAGCGCCTGTGGCTCAAAGGAGTAGGGTGCTGGCCCCATATGCCAGAGGTGGCAGGTTCAAATCCAGCCCCGGCCAAAAACTGCAAATAATAATAATAATAATAATGACAATAAAAGGAAAGGAAATTTAAAAAAGAAAAAGAAAAAGACAGCCCAGGCACAGTGGCTCATGCCTGTAATCCCAGCACTTAGGAAGCTGAGGTGGGTGGATTGCCTGAACTCACAGGTTCGAGACCAGTCTGAGCCAGAGCAAGATCCCATCTCCAAAAATAGCCAGGCCTTGTGTCGGATGCCTATGGTCCTGGTGACTTGGGGGGCTGAGGCAAGAGGATCACTTGAATCCAAGAGTTTGAGGTTGCTGTGAGCTGTGATGCCACAGCACTCTTACAAGGGTGACCAAGTGAAACTCTGTCTCAAAAGAAAAAAAACGAGACTTCATCACAGCCCAACTTCTTCTTTGGCCTAATCCTCTCTTTCTTTGTCCCCTTCTTTCCTGAAATCAGGTCCAGGAGCACTCCTTTATAAATGTGTTGCCCACCAGACACCATCTCAGAGTCTGCTTCCTGGGGAGACCCACCCTTAACATTACTATTTGCTTTACTATGCTGAAAACAACTGCACATATTTTCAGAATTTTATTTGTGTAGCAAACTGTATAGAATTTTATTTGTATAGCTATGGTACCATTTCTTTAAGAGAGTCCTGATAGTTGATTGTTATCAATATTGAGCTAACATTATAAGACGAATGATTAAACTGCTAATTATTGTTGACTTTTATTCTGAAAGTGACAACCTTTAAAAATTGCTGGCTTAGGAATACAGTACAGAAACTGTGAAGTTGATCACCCAAGGGACTGTAACAAGCAGGTCAATATACAGAGGTGGTCAACATAAGGAACTAGGCCTACTATACTGACATGTACATGTGGTGCCTGTCCAGTCTATGAAAATTAGGTCAACTTCAGGAGGTGGTCAATGGAGGGAGGTGGTCAGTTACGGAGGTTCTACTGTCTAGGAACCTCTGAGTCCAGGGAGTTATGTCAGTCTGTACAAGTCTTGTACTTTACCCTGTACAAGTCTGTCATGTGCCAAGGAAGATGTGATGTCAAGGGCCATCTGAGCCCCGATTTATTGCTCCCTTAATTTTTAAGCTTTCAGTTGTCACTTTGGTTAACTCCTACTTCCTCCTCCACCCGCAGGGGAGTGGGAAAAATTATGCATGAGGAAACTTTGCTCAAGGAACACCTTCTTGCTGCCCACATTCCTCCAAGGAAGACAAGAGAAAAAACCTCCAGACCCCCAAGTACTTATGCCTGTAAGGAACCAGAGGGAGGAGGAGAAATTGTGCAATTACTCAGCAGTGAAGTTAACCTTTGATGACAGAACCATTGATGACCATAAGAAATTGGTCCCAGTAGAGAAAGGGCAGGAGGACAAGTGAGGGAGGGAGAGGGACGGAATTTTGAGAGAGAAATGATCAGAGCAAAATATACATACTAGCAGGAAGTCCCTGATATACAGAAATCTCAGTAGAAAATTGCCTGTAATTTATGTGTAACTCTTTTGATAAAGAGTTCTTCTTCTGTTGTCTCCTGAAGGAGATATAACTATAGGCATGTCGAATAGCAAGCAAACAACAACAACAAAAAACCAAAAAGCAAGAAAGAAGGTGCAGATTTTTTTTTTTTAAGTTTATCTTTTGCTCATTAGTTTCCCCAGAAAACAACTGTTTAAAATTGAGAAATAGCTATGACTCTTCTGTAATGCAGTCTGGGGAAAGAAAAAAGAAGAGGAAGGAAAGAAAATTCAATATGTGTTACCAAAAAGCCTGTGTAGGGTTAGCTTAAACTGGAAACGGTTTTGAGAATTTGCTCTCTCCTGGAAAGGAAAAAAAAAAAAAAGGTAGGAAAGAATAACAGATGAATACCCCCAAGAGAGGAAAAAAGTGGCATTCTTATGAGACATAGGAAAATTTAAGCTATTTAAGAGAACTTATTAAGAGCGTGTATATTAGTACATTACTTTGAGAATAAGTGGGAAATGTTCCTTATTCTCTACTATAAATTGCATGGAATTTTAAGGGAATTAGTAAAACAACAGGGAGATGCTGCTGAAAGCCTCCTATGCCTCTGATCAGACCTCTGACCACCCCGTTCCGTTATGTGAGTAAGAGGGTCCACCCTGGGATATAAAGTACAGACAGCTCACAAAAGAATCCATGAACAACCAATCCCCTGCTCTCTGTATACCTCCTAGCAATTCAACAAATATCCAGATTACATATTTTGTCACAAGTTTTGTATTTAGTGTGGTTGTAAACTTCAAAGGTAATCGTGTAGGGATTCATCTTTGATTCAAAATCATTAAAGGTAAAATAATCTTTCTAAAAGAATCTTAACCCAATGGGTTTGTATGGAATATTTCATACATATACTAATCGATTTATAAGTATTGTATTCACTGTAGGAAACCAACTCAGATCCCACGTTCCCCAAGAAAAAGCAGATCAGTGCGAAGCACACATGACCATGGAAGGGTGGACACTCTGGGCCTTCTACGTCAGTCTTGCTTTAATTTCATGCACTGGAGTAGTCTGTGACAAGTACTTGAGCCGAGTAATTTGTGTCTTTTAGAAAATCTTGGGTGGCGCCCGTAGCTCAATGTGTAGGGCACTGCACACATACACCGACGCTGGTGGGTTCAAACCCAGCCCAGGCCTGCTAAACAACAGTGACAACTGCAACAACAACAAAATAGCTGGGCATTGTGGTGGGCGCCTGTAGTCCCAGCTACTTGGGAGGCTGAGGCAAGGGAATCATTAAGCCCAAGAGTTGGAGGCTGCTGTGAGCCCAAGAGTTGGAAGTTGTTGTGAGCTGTGACGCCACAGCACTCTACCCAGGCTGACAGCTTGAGACTCTGTATCCAAAAAAAAAAAGAGAGAAAGAAAAGAAAAGAAAATCTTTATGCCTATTATGTCTACTTTGTTGACTGATTCCCTTTGTTGTGCAGAAGCTTTTCAGTGTGATGTGATCCCATTTGTCCAATTTTGCTTTGATTGACTGTGCTCTGGGGGTATCACTCAAGAAGTCCTTGCGCAGACAGTGTCCTGAAGCAACTTCTCCAATGTTTTCTTTTAATAGTTTCATACTTTCAGGTCTTAGATATAAGTCTTTAATCAATTTTGATTTGATTGTTGTATGTGGTGAAGCACAAGGATCCAGTTTCATTCTTCTGCATATGGATATCCAGTTTTCCCAGTGCCATTTATTGAAGAGACTGTCCTTTCCTCACTGTATGTTCTTGGGAACTTTGGTGAAGATGAATTCACTATAGTGTGTGGATTTATTTCTAGGCTCTCTATTCTGTTCCATTGGTCTGTGTGTCTGTTTTCATGTCAATATCATGTTGAGGAAGGAGGAAATAAATCTTATACTTCTTCTTTTCTTTTTTTTTTTTCTTTTTTGAGACAGAGTCTCACTATGTCACCCTTGGTAGAGTGCTGTAGAGTCACAGCTCACAGCAACCTCAAACTCTTGGGCTTAAGCGATTCTCTTGCCTCAGCCTCCCCAGTAGCTGGGACTACAGGCACCTGCCACAATGCCCGGCTATTTTTCTGTTGCAGATGTCATTGTTGTTTAGCAAGCCTATGGCCGTGTTCAAACCTGCCTGCCTCTGTGTATGTGGCTGGCACCCTAACCACTGAGCTACAGGTGCCAAGCCAAATCTTGTACTTCTTAGTGATCCTGAGAAAGCAGCAGGCAGCTACAGAAGAACTCCTCCTCTAAAGATAAGGATAAACTTAACACTGAGCTGAAACAACCTTAAAAAGCAAAAGAAAAGAACAACTCTGTAACTAATAACAATACCCTAGTTTCTAATATCTGTAGCTATGTTCAGGCATGATGGCTCAGCACTCTGCAGGCTGAGACAGGCGGATTGCCTGAGCTCACAAGTTCAAGACCAGCCTGAGCAAAATAGAGACCCCCGTCTCTGTTACAATAGAAAAACTGAGGCAAGAGGATCACTGGAGCCCAAGAGTTTGAGGTTGCTATGAGCTATGACACCACGGCACTCTACCCAGGGTGACGGAGTGTGACTCTGTCTCAAAGAAAAGAGAACATCTGTAGCCATAACTTCGTAGTGATAACTGAACTGAAGAAAAAAACTGTTCCCCGGAACTCAGCATTTCACGCCTTGAGGCACCTGAGTTCTGGCCCTGCAATTAAAGGTTCCTTCCTCTACATTGTTGGTGTAAGTGACTGTCTGTTTTAATTAGTCATTTTCCTGTGACTATGTGACTTTTGGTTGCAGCTTTGTTGAAGTCAGATAAGGTGGTTCTTCCAATTCTGTTCTTTTTGCCTAGGATGGCTTTGGCTATTCTGGGTTTGTGGTTCCACATAAATTTTAGGATTTTTTTTTATTTCTGTGAAGAATGTCACTGATTTTTTTTCTTTTTTTGAGACAGGGTCTCACTTTGTCACCCCTGGTAGAGTGCTATGGTGTCATAGCTCACAGCATCCCCGAGTAGCTGGGACTATAGGCCCTGGCCACAACACCTGGCTTTAGAGATGGGGTCTCACTCTTGCTCAGGCTGGTCTTGAACTTGTGGCTAAAGTGATCCACCCACTTCAGCCTCCCAGAGTGCTAGGATTACAGATGTGAGCCTCTGCATCTGGCCTGATTTTTTTTTTTTTTTAAACAGAGTCTCACTCTATCGCCCTGTGTAGAGTGCTGTGGCATCGTCATAGCTCAAAGCAAACTCGGATGCCTGGCTCAGCTTTGGGGTCTCGCTCTAACTCAGGCTGGTCTAGAACTACTGAACTTGAGCAATCCACCTGCCTTGGCCTCCCAAAGTGCTAGGATTACAGGCATGAGCCACTGCACAGGACTTGTCATTGATATTTTGATGGGAGTTATATTGAATCTGTAGATACTTTGAGTAGTATGACATCTTAACACTATTGATTCTTCCAATTCATGGGTATAAAATATCTTTTCATTTTTTGTGTGTGTCCTCTTCAACTTCTTTCACTAATGTTTTATCATTTTCATCATAGAGATCTTTCACTTCTTTAGTTAAGTTTATTCCTAAGTATTTTATTTTATCTGTAGCTCTTGGAAATGGGACTTCTTTCTTGGTTTCTTTTTCAAATTGTTCACTGTTGACATATAAAAAGGCTACTGACTTTTGTATGCTCATTTTGTATCCTGCAACTTTACTGAATTTGTTTATCAGTTCTAATAGGTTTTTTGTTTGTTTGTTTATTTTGGTCCAAACCAAAACCTGGTCTTCAGTTTTCTCTGGATAAGAGATCATATTGTCCACCGGGTACAGTGGCTCAGGCCTGTAACTTTCCCACTCTGGGAGGCCAAGGTGAGTGGATTGCTGAGCTCAGGAGTTTGAGACAAGTAAGTGTGAGACCTTATCTCTTTCTTCAATTTTCTACTAAAAATAGAAAAATTACCTGGACATTGTTGCAGGCACCTGTAGTCCCAGCTACTTGGGAGGCTGAGGCAAGAAGATTGCTTGAACCCAAGAGTTCGAGGTTGCTGTGAGCTATAATGCCATGGCACTCTAGACTCGGGTAATAGAGTGAGACTCTGTCTCAAAAAAAGAGAGAGAGAGAAAAAGAGATATCACATTGTCTATAAAGAAGAATAATTTGGCTTCTTCCTTTCCAATTTGAATGCCCTTTCTTTCTTTGTCTTGTCTG
The DNA here is from genome assembly GCF_027406575.1 of Nycticebus coucang. Taxonomy (NCBI): domain Eukaryota; kingdom Metazoa; phylum Chordata; class Mammalia; order Primates; family Lorisidae; genus Nycticebus; species Nycticebus coucang. The sequence continues at coordinate 46,774,402 of NC_069799.1, read as the reverse complement.
ATTGCTGTAGCTAGAACTTCCAGTACTATGATGAATAACAGTGATGAAAGAGGGCATCATTGTTTTTTTCCAGATCTTAGAGGAAAGGCTTTCAGTTTTTCCCCACTCAGTATGATATACACCAGCTGTGAGTCTGTCATAAAAAATGCATTCTTTAAGTTACACCTAAAATGGGCAGCACCTGTGGCTCAGTGACTAGTGCTCCGGCCGCATATACCAAGGGTGGCGGGTTCAAACCGGGCCACGGCCAAACTGCAACAAAAAAATAGCCAGGTGTTGTGGCAGGCGCCTATAGTCCCAGCTACTTGGGAGGCTGAGGCAAGATAATTGCCTAAGCCCAGGAGTTGGAGGTTGCTGTGAGCTGTGATGCTACAGCACTCTACCAAGGGCAACAAAGTGAAACTCTGTCTCTAAAAAAAAAAAAAAAAAATTACACCTAAGATGATCTATTTTTATTTTTCCTTAAGTCTTAGTCCTGATACAGTTTACTACCCCACCCCTTGTATTAGCTCATCTACTGCCTTCATGTTAGAATTGAGTACATTGGATTTTTGCTTCTCCATTCTTGTGATGCTTTACTAAGAAGAATGTGTTCCACTTCCATCCAGGTTAATAGAAAAGATGGAAAGTTTCCATTTTAATGGCTGCATAATATTCCATGATATACATATGCCACAAATTGTTAATCCACTCCCAGGTTGGTGGGAATTTAGGTTGTTGCCACATTTTGGCAATTGTAAATTGAGCTATGATAAACAGTCTAGTGCAAATGTCCTTATTAGATAAAAGGATTTTTTTTCCTTCTGGGTAGATGCCTAGTAATGAGATTGCAGGATCAAATGGGAGGTCTAATTTGAGTTATTTCAGGATTCTGCATACTTCCTTCCACAAAGATTGTATTAGTTTTCAGTCCCCCCAGCAGTGTAAAAGTTTTCCCTTCTTTTCACAACCATGCCAGCATCTGCAGTTTTGCAACTCTGTGATGTGGGCCATGCTCACTGAGTTAGGGGATATCTCAGGGTAGTTCTGATTTACATTTCTCTGACAATTAGGGATGATGAGCATTTTTTCATATGTTTGTTAGCCAGTTGTCTGTCTTTTTAGAGAAGGTTGTATTCATGTCTCTTGCCTAGTGATATATGGGATGCAAAAATTCACAGTCAAATCCTAGCCCATAGATTACAGCTGCACATTTAAAAATCATTCATCACGATCAAGTAGGTTTCATCCCAGCAATGCAAGGCTGGTTTAACAATTGCAAGTCCATAAATGCTATTCACCACATCAACAGAAGCAAAAACAAAGACCATATTATCCTCTCAATAGATGCAGAAGAAGCATTCAATAAAATTTATCATCCTCTTCTAATTAGAACACTTAAGAATAGAGACATAGGTGGCACATTTCTTAAACTGACTGAAGACATCTATGACAAATTCAGCTAATATTATACTGAATGGAGTAAAACTGAAAGCTTTCCCACCAAGAACTGGAACCAGACAAAGTTGTCCTCTATTGCCACTCTACTATTCAACATAGTGCTGGAAGTTCTTGCCATACAATCAGGCAAGAAAAGGAAAATAAAGGGCATCCAAATGGGGACAGAGGAGGTCAAACTCTCGCTCTTTGTTGACGATATGATCTTATACTTAGAGAACCCCAAAGACTCAACTACAAGACTCCTGGAAGTCATCAAAAAATATAGTAATGTCTCAGGATATAAAATCAATGTCCACAAATCAGTAGCCTTTGTATATGCTAATAACAGCCAAGACGAGAAGTTAATCAAAGATACAATTCCCTTCACAGTAGCCTCAAAAAGAAAAAATGAAATACCTCGGAATATACCTAACAAAAGAGGTAAAGAACCTCTACAAAGAAAATTCCAAAACCCTAAGAAAAGAAATAGCAGAAGATATTAACAAATGGGAGAACATATCCTGCTCATGGCTGGAGAGAATCAACATTGTCAAAATGTCTATACTTCCCAAAGCAATCTACTGATTCGATGTAATCCCCATTAAAATACCATCATCATACTTTCATGATTTAGAAAAAATAATTCTTTGTTTTGTATGGAACCAGAACAAACCCTGTATAGCCAAGGCAAGTCTGAGTAATAAAAACAAAACCGGAAGTATCTCCCTACTAGGCTTTCAGCTATATTACAAAGCCATAGTGATCAAAACAGTATGGTATTGCCACGAAAAATAGAGACATTGACATTTGGAACTGAATAGAAAACCATGAGATGAAACTATTATCTTACAGTCACCTGATCTTTGATAAACCAAACAAGAACATGCACAGGGGCAAAGAATCCCTATTCAATAAATAGAGTTGGGAGAACTGGATAACCACAGGGAAAAGACTGAACCTTACCACTTCCCACTTACAAAAATTAATTCAAGATGGGCTGTGCGCAGTGGCTCACACCTGTAATCCCAGCTTGAGGATAGCGTAAGCTCCTGAGTTTAAGACAAGCCTGAGCAAAATCAAGACCCTGTCTCTACTAAAAATAGAAAAATTGAGGCAAGAGGATCACTTGAGTCCAAGAGTTGGAGGTTGCTGTGAGCTACGATGCCACAGTACCCAGGGCAACAGCCTGAGATTCTGACTCAAAAAAAAAAAAATTGATTCAAGATGGATAAAAGATTTAAACCTAAGGCATGAAACAATAAAAATCCTCAAAGAAAGTTTGGGGAATAAACTTGAAGATATTGGCCTGGGGAAAGATTTTATGAAGAAGACTTCCTGGCAATTGCAACAACAAGAAAAATAAACAAACAGGACTTAATAAAACTGAAAAGCTTCTTCTGTACAGCTAAGGAAACAACAACCAAAGCAAATAGACAACCTTCAGAATGGGAAAAATATTTGCATATTATGAATCAGACAAAAGCTTGATAATTAGGATCTACTAAGAACTCAAATTAATAAACTGATGCAGTAATTTCTTTCTTCTTCTTTTTTATTTTTTAGAGACAGAGTCTCACTTTGTCACCCTTGGTAGAGTGCCGTGGCTTCACAGCTTACAGCAACCTTCACCTCTTGGGCTTAGGCGATTCTCTTGCCTCAGCCTCCCAAGTAGCTGGGACCACAGGCACCTGCCACAATGTTCAGCTATTTTTTGTTGCAGTTTGGCTGGGGCTGGGTTTGAACCCGCCACCCTCGGTATACGGGGCCAGCACCCTACTCACTGAGCCACAGGCACTGCCCAAGTAATTTCTTTTTAAAAAGTTTCAATGATTGGCTTGGCGTCTGTAGCACGGCGCCAGCCACATGCACCGAGGTTGCTGGGTTTGAGCCTGGCCTGGGCCAGCTAAACAATGACAACTGCAACAACAACAAAAAAATAGATGGGCATTGTGGCAGGCGCCTGTAGTCCCAGCTACTTGGGAGGCTGAGGCAAGAGAATTGCTTAAGCCCAAGAGTTAGAGGTTGCTGTGAGCTGTGACGCTACAGCACTCTACTGAGGGTGACATAGTGAGACTCTGTCTCAAAAGAAAAAAAAAATGTTTCTATGATTGCTATTTGTGACAGACAAAAATTTGATTTACAAAACAGAGCAAAACTTGGCCATAATTGAGACACACTGTTTTTCTGTTTGTTTTTTGTTGTTGTTTTGTTTTTTGTTTTATTGAGACAGAGTTCAAGCTGTTGCCCTGGGTAGAATGCCACTGTGTCATCACAGGTCACAGCAACATCAAACTCTTGGGCTCATGCGATCCTCTTGCCTCAGTTTTTTTTTTTTTTTTTTAGTAGAAATGGGGTCTCATTCTTGCTCAGGCTGGTCTTGAACTCGTGAGCTCAAGCAATCCACCCACCTTGGCCTCCCAAAGTGCTAGGATTACAGGCATGAGCCCCCGCACCCAGCCGAGACAAGCTGTTAATAAAGACAGGCAGTTAACAAGGTGACTGCTAAAGAAAAAGAAAAGAAATACGTCTTTTTAGAAAACAGGAGGTAGAAAGATTTTATTATAACCTATTTGTGTTCTATCTACCTCTTCCTGCTTTTAAATTTATCAAAATCTTAGTGTTATATACAAAAATGTAGGAGGATAGTAATCCTAGACTTTGCTTATTTGTCTAATACAGCTATTCATTTTCTAAGTAAACTATAATTTAGGGGCTATATGGACTTTTCAAGATTTCAGTAACCAGTGATTATGTTGCTGCAAGTTGTCGGTCAAGAGGAATCATCCCTTAAGCTCATCAAAGAAAAATCTGAAAACCAAAAAGCAGAACCTTCAATTCCGTTTTAGCTGAATGTGGGAGTGAATGTGATAAATGGTCACAGGCAACCCCTAGGGCTGGGTGAGCTGCTGGTTTGCTTGACTCCCCTTGGAGTTGGAAAAGTGTTGGGTACTGAAGAAGAAAATGGAAGAGACAGGTTCCTGGTCACTATTGTGTCCTGTCAACCAGGCTCTGCCCAAGGCCACTCATGTGTCCGTGCTAGCACCAAACCTTTCTGAAGCTCTGGGTTTGAGGATGCAAGGAGGCTATATTCCTGACTGGTAGGGATTGGTTCTCTTGGCATTCTGGGGTCTCAATTCCTACATCCATGGAATTGGCTTGGAGTAGTGTTTGTTTCTGGATACAGAGAGATGACTCACTGGGGCTGGTTCAAGCAATGGTGAAGGGAAGGGAAGGATGCTGAGGGATGCAAGTAATTGAAGGGAGTCACGTTGCAGGAGGAAGCTGCTAGAGGCTTGCACTCATGTTTCTAACTATATTCTCCCCCATAAAGTGAGACTCTGTCTCTACAAAAAACAAACAAACAAACAAAAAAAAACCCTAACTATATTCTCCCTTGTTTTTCCTCTGGACTGTGTCATCCTCCCTTCTTTCTTTCTTTTTTTTTTTGTTCTGAGACAGAGTGTCACTATGTCACCCTCGGTAGAGTGCCATAGCATCACAGCTCACAGCAACCTCAGACTCTTGGGCTTAAACGATTCTCTTGCCTCAGCCTCCCAAGTAGCTGGGACTACAGGCACCTGCCACAACGCCCAGCAATTTTTTGTTGCAATTCAATTGTCATTGTTGTTTAGCAGGCCCGGGCGGGGTTCGAACCCTCCAGCCTCGGTGTATGTGGCCGGCGCCCTACCCACTGAGCTACCGGCACCGAGCCTCAATTTCTTGTTTCCTTTTTTGCCCCTCCTTTAGTGTAATCAATCATATTCTTTTGAAAGACTTACCTTTACTCAGTTTTTGGTCTGATGAACATCAGGATAGAAAAAGTAGTAATTAAGAGAGAAGTGGCGTTTTTAAACTAATATGTTAATTATGGATTCAAAACTCAGAAATTGGACCAAAACATTTGACTTTTTAATTTCCTTTCCTAAAAGTTAATACACAAAGAACCTGTGTTGATTGCCGGTCAGATGTGGGAAGGCTAATTATAGCAGGGGCGGTTATTATTGTTTGGTTGTTTTATTTTTTTTCCTGGAGAACCTTCTATCACGTGTAATTTGAGGAAGGAGTGGCTGCCTTCCCTGTGGGAAGCTGAGGGTGTAGGGTGAGTGAGTAACAGGGACAGGGGGTGTTGAGGATATGATTTAGGCTTGGTCAATCAAATCCTCTTGGGACTTGGAATTTAAAATCAATCAAGCACAGTTATAAAAACGCAAGTTGACAAAAGGTTGTTATGCGTCGTGAAGTTTGCTGAGAACTCGTTCACTTCCTGACCCTTAAGAGCAACTTGGTTCTTGTACTTTGTCCAAGCTCAGTCCCTCCAGCTTTCCAGGAATTCTGCGGCTCTTCCAATAAATTATATTTGGTAAATAGCCAGAGTTAATTCATGTTGTTTGCAACAACAACTACAGCAAATCCTAACTGAAGTAAATATTGCTACTTGAGACTTCCCTACAAAAATAAAAAACACAATACAATATCCTGGTGACATTTGCCCCATACGTTCTGTGATGGCAACTCTGCAGTGCTCTCTGGAGTGGGTAAGTGGATCATTAATTCCTCTTGGTACTATATAGAAATAGCCAATATTTTGGATCAATTTTATATTTAAAATAAAAATGTAGAAATTTCAGAAAAAAATTAGAAACTTTAAAAACAGAAATGGTCTCACCAGCTAAAATGTAACTACTGTAAAAATCATTTGCAAAATTATTTCCAACTTGGTGCGAGCAAATACTTATGTCTATTTATCTTAGTTTCCTATCTAAAATTTCAGGTAGAATTTTTTTTCACTTTACTTCTTTGCCACTTGGACTTTTTCTATTTCTAGCCAGTTCTGTATGCAACAGATCTTTATCAATGTTGCAGTCTGTCAATTCAACCACAGAAATTTCTATATTATCTGTTAAACCCTGACATTTGGTTTGTTCAGTTTGCATGAGGAAAAACATCATAAATATGCTCAGGCTTTTTTTTTTTTTTTTTGAGACAGAGTCTCACCATGTCACCCACGGCACCCACAGTGTGGTGGCATTATAGCTCACAGCAACCTCTAACTCTTGGGCTTAAGTGATTCTCTTGCCTCAGCCTCCCAAGTAGCTGGGACTACAGGCATCCACTACAACGCCCAGCTATTTTTTTTTCTGTAGTTGTCATTGTTGTTTGGCAGGCCTGGGCTGGGTTGAAACCCACCAGCTCTGGTATATGTGGCTGGTGCCCTAGCTGCTGAGTTACAGGTGCCGAGCCTATGCTCAGGCTTTTAATCTGATTCATAGTGGGTGAGAATCACCTAAACTCTCCAATTTGATAGGGAGATACTGAAATTGAATGGTTCCTGGATTCAAATTCTCATTCCTTACTTCTGGCTGCGTGAACTGAGACACTTTATGTGATCTTTATGCTTCCTAGATTCTCTATTTGCACCAAGGGCATAAGAATATCTGCCTTCAAGGGCAATGTGAAGAATAAAGATAAGACATGAGAAATGCTTAGCACAAAGCTAGGGCAGTGGTTCACGTGTGCAATCCTAGCACTCTGGGAGGCTGAGGCCAGTGGATTGCCTGAGCTTAGGAGTTCTAGACCAGCCTGAGCAAGAATGAGACCCCCGTCTCTAAAAATAGCTGGGCTTTGTGGTGGGCCTGCTGTCCTAGCTACTCAGGAGATTGAGGTAAGAGGATCACTTGAGCCCAAGAGTTTGAGGTTGCCGTGAGCTATGATGCCACAGCACTCAGTCCCAGGATGACAGAGTGAGACTCTGTCTCCAAAAAAAAAAAAGAAGAAAAATGCTTAGCACAGTGACTAAGCCATCCATCTGTGCAGAGCACCATCCATGTGTAGTAGGCAGTCAACTCTAAGATGGTAGAGTTGTGAGATGAAAGAAACTCAGGTCCCAGAATTGAAGGACAGCCATCAGGGACAGACACCTCACTCATGCTGAATTATAAAGTGATGGAGGAATAAATCTTTGTTGTTGTTGTTGTTTTTTTGAATTGTGCTTTCAATTGTCTTAGTTTTGAAGTTTTTTTTTATTTTCTTATTTTTTTTAAAAATTTATTTATTGAGACAAAGTCTCACTTTGTGGCCCTTGGTAGAGTGCTATGGCTTCATAGCTCACAGCAACCTCCAACTCTTGGGCTTAAGCGATTCTCTTGCCTCAGCCTTTCAAGTAGCTGGGACTACAGACATCTGTCACAATGCCCGGTTTTCTTTTTTTGGTAGAGACGGGGTCTCACTCTGGCTCAGGCTGGTCTCAAACTCCTGAGCTCAGTCTCCCAAAGTGCTAGGATTACAGGGGAGAACCAGAATTAATCTTTTTTGTGTCAATTCACTGAGAGTCGGGTCTGTCTGCTAAGGCAGCTAGCCTCATTTAATCTAACTAATACATCCCCTCTACTGATACGTAACCCGAAATAACTTGGAATAATCTAGACTATGCCCATATTAAATCAAACACGTATATTAGCAATAACAGGTTTGTAAAGTACTTGTTTAAAGTTCTTTCACATGTCTTACTGTATTTTTACAGATTTGTGAGATAGGAGGGCAGGGATTATTATACTTCTTTTATAGATAGAATGAAGTAAAGTTCAAAAAATATATGTCTTATCCAAGCACGCAAGTGAAGTCCAGACTTTTTTTTACTATGTTATATTTCTTATGGAAAGATGTTTTAGATTAGAACCTACTGCAAGTTTTAAAATGTGATCTATCCATACATTTACTCTTTGTTCTCTGAAAGATTTGAGGTGGTTATATTTCAACCACATTCCGTGTATTAATGGACTTGGCTAGAGTAGATGCTATACATAGAAAGCCTAATAACTAGGGAATTGTCCTTAAAACAGTTAAAACCACTGGATGGCTTCAACTAAAACAGCACAGGTATTTGATAAAATATTTATTAATCAAGTTAATACATTTTTGATTGTAACTCATGAACAATAATATAAATTTTGCTGGGTTTTGTTTGTTTGTTTTCTTGAGACAGAGTCTTTGTCACCCTGCGTAGAGTGCCATGACATTATAGCTCACAGCCCTCAAACTCTTGGGCTCAAGTGACTCTCTTGCCGCAGCCTCCCCAATAGCTGGGACTATAGGCACCTGCCACAGTGCCGGGCTATTTTTAAAGATGGGGTTCTCACTCTTGCTTAGGCTGGTCTCGAGCTCGTGAGCTCAGGGAATCCACTCGCCTTGGCCTCCCAAAGTGCTAGGATTACAGGCATGAGCCACCATGGCTGGCCTTCAATAATATAAATTTTGTATTTTTCATTTTTTTCTCAAAACAAACTATTGTTTTCAAAGCATGTGAAAGGTGTATTTTTAAAGGAAACCACAAATTTCAGTTTTTAATCCTTTATTATCATGAGATATATAATATAGAAAAGAACACAAATATACATACAGTTTAATTGATAATTACAAGGCAAAAATATGCAGTTACCATCCAGGTCAAGAAATAAAACATAACCAGCACTCCATAAGCAATCCACTATAAGGCAAAATTCACTTATTATTTACTAATTTAACACTTAATCTTTTGAATTCATCAGAACACAAATTACCCATTATGCTGATTGTTTCACAATTCTATTGGACACAGAACTGAAAATGAATTTGTTTTTTGTTTTGTCTTTTTAACCAACTTTGAATTTGCTTTAGATACCCTATTCCCACTTGTCTAGACCTGCTATTCCTTCAAAGGAAGTAAACATCAGATTCGAGGTACTGATGTCCTCAGAAAGAAATTGGAATGAGCTATGTTATTATTATTTACTCTGGGAACATCAGATTTGAATTACTTCGTGAAATGGGTACCACATTTCATGGAGGTGGTACAATTAGCCCAAGCTAATTGGCGCACATATGGTGTATTTTCAAAAGGAGATCATTTCTTTCCATATTTGAGAGTTCATCAATTTGAATTAAGTTTAGCTATGAGTAACAGACAATCCAAAATTGCAGGGGCTTACCAAAATAGCAGACCATTTTCTCTCTCACATAAAAGAGCTGGAGGGAGTCTCACCAAAGCTGACATGCCTTCCCGTGGTGCCAGGAAACCAGGTTCCTATCCCTGGCTCTATCTTTCTCAGCACATGGCTTCTACTTCAGAGTCCAAGGCTGTTCATGCTCCAGGTATTAAATTCACATTGCAGCCTAGAGGAAGGAGAAAAGTAGAAGAGCCCTTTCCCTTTAAGGACATCACCTGGAAATTCCACGCAACTCCTGTTTACATCTTGGTCAGACACGGCCACCTCAACCTACAAAGGAAGTGGTTGGAAATTTAAGCTTCTTTTGGATCGAGATGGGCTCACCAAAAAGCAAGGATTCTATGAAGAAAGAAAAGGAGAAAAGACACTGAGAGAAAGCTTCTTTGTGATGGAGCTTTTATATTTGTGGTTTTCCACCGGTAAATTCATTCACTGTATAAACAGGTCACTCATCATCCGAACGTGCAAGGAACCAGAAACACGTTGAACATTTATTTTACCGTTCTGCAAATGAAATTTATTTTTTAAATGTTGATTGAAGGTGCTTATCTTTTTGATATAGCTGTTGGATATTCCTTTTTCTAAAAGTACTTTGTGATGAAAACCAGATGGGAAAAGACATTTTAAAAGAAAGGAATTCAGTCCGACCGCACAGTTGCATTCCACCTGGCAAACAGACAACACTAATATGAATTTGGAGCCCTGCCAGTGGAGTCACATGTCCCTGCTGGGCTGGGCTGCAAGGACACGCTTCTGTCTCTACATGCCAAGCATGGGCCCTGTAGCATGCTCTTCAAGTAATTGCATAAAAGGTGGGCTTAAAAGAATATTCCCTCAGAAGTCACATCACCCCCAAAGGATAATGAAGTTTGATTAATTAAAAAAAATCGGACATTTCCATGAGTGGACTTATCATAATATATCCTCAAACACTACATGAAAAACTAGGTGTAGCTCTGTGCCCATAGCTCAGAGGTTAGGGCGCTGGCCACATACACCGAAGCTGGCAGGTTCGAACCCAGCCTGGGCCTGCTAAACAACAATGACAATTATAACAAAAAAATAGCCGGGCATTGTGATGGGCACCTGTAGTCCCAGCTACTTGGCAGGCTGAGGTGAGAGAATCACTGAAGCCCAAGAGTTTGAGGTTGCTGAGAGCTGTGACACCATGGCACTCTACTGAGGATGACATAGTGAGACTCTGTCTCAAAAAAAGAAAGAAAGAAAGAGAAACTGGGTGCTGGGTAATTCTGTCCTCAATTGGATTAAACTGTAGGCCATATGACCTCCTTGATCTATCTGGCAGGAATTCAGACTATGAACAAAAGACCTGAATATGCACTTTGGGAAGGTTTTGTGAGTGATTCCTATGATGATCCGATGGAGCGTAAGAGTCTATAAAAACAGAGTGTTGATAGACATAAGATTGTTACCTGCAGAATCTATAGAAACTGTAATTTTTAACAGGAGACAAGTGCAGAAAATATTAGAAATATCTAAGATTCGACATGACACTCTATAAGCAAATTTTGCTTTAGCAAAGATTTCTAAGTTAAGTCAAAATGTAACAGGTACAATCTCTCTAAAATTTAGGGGACTGAAAGGGCCCCAAGAAACCACTTGCAAGCTTTCTGTCTGTTTTGATTCAAAGGCAGATACCAGATAACAGCTAATGGGTGATTCAGACGACTTGGAGGCAGTGATAAGCAATTTGAAGTGGAGGACATGCATGGAGCCCACCTAGTGACAGTTTTCTGTCAAAATCCCAGGACTAAGAATATTCTTGTATTCATTCGTTTGTATTTTCCCTGAGATCTAGTCCTCCTGCTCATATACCGGGGCTGAGGAAGTTGCATGGTGCCCTGTCTAGAACAAAGTTTTCCTTAATGGATGTGACATTTGGGGACAGAAAGACAGCATATGAGACAAAAGTGCATAAGTACCAAGAGAAACCACACTCAGGATGAAAGATTAAAGAGAAGCTTCCATTTCTAAACTCTTTCTTAGAAATGTTGCTATTTTATGCAGCTCATAATATATATATATATATTTAATTAGCTCACAAGAAAAGAGTGAATTCAGTAACTTGATAAAAGGTAGATAAAATCATGAAAAATTTTCAAAATGAGAATACACTTTTCTATTAAAAAAAAAGTTGCTTGACATTATCTTAAGGTTTTGTATAGGACAGGTACTGTTTGGCAAAAAGAAATTTGCAGAGGAAAGTCTATACTGCAAAATGCTCTGGATAAACCAGGAATTAGAATAGGTGGGGCCTGAGCAACTGTTATTGTAGCCCTACAACTCCCTGGCCAACGGGGTTGCATCACACATTAGTGGGAGAACCGGTGCTTCTGTTTTGGCGTAACTCCCTGGGCCAGCAGGGAGTTGACTCCAGCCTGCTCTATCATAATATTACCACAATTATTGCAAAAGGGACCCAGAATAATATGCTGTCATTCTAAATTTTTAATCTGCAGGTAAAGGGACATATATGCATGACAGCCATACCATGCGCATGACATTGATGTTGTGGTTTTGTGGGCAGGAATTGGTTAATACCTTGGGCTCATCTGTGCTCTACTGTTTGTTTATTAATTTCAGTAATGAGATGTAAGTATTACAACTCAGGTTGCATTTTAAGTTATATGGATAACAGTTCCTAACATAGTATTTTTTTTTTTTTGCAGTTTTTGGCTGGGGCTGGGTTTGAACCCGCCACCTCCGGCATATGGGGCTGGCGCTCTACTTCTTTGAGCCACAGGCGCCGCCCTAACATAGTATTTTTAAAAATTAGGGTAAAAAATACAGAATGTAAAATGTGCCATGAAAGTCATTTTTAAGGGGCTGAGTACAGTGGCTCACATCTGTAATCCTAGCACTCTGGAAGGCCGAGGCAGGTGGATTGCCTGAGCTCACAGGTTGAAGACCAGCCTGAGCAAGAGCAAGACCTCGTCTCTGAAAGTAGCCAGGCATTGTGGATGGCACCTATATAGTTCCAGCTACTTTTGGAGGCTGAGGCAAGAGGATCACTTGTGCCCAAGAGTTTGAGGTTGCTGTGAGCTGTGATGCCATATCACTCTACTGAGGGTGACAAAGGAAGACTCTGTCTCAAAAAAAAAAATTATAAAATCACTTTTAAGTGAACCATTCTGTGGCATTAAGTATATTCACATTATTTACATTGTTAAACAACCATCGCACCATCCATTATAGAAATTTATTCCTCATATCAAATTAAAACTCTGTACCCATTAAATAAGAATTCCTCATTCTCCTCACCACCACCTCCAGCCTCTGGCAATTACCATTCTTTCTGTCTTTATGAATTTGACTACTTTAGGTACCTTGCAGAAGTGGAATCATACAATATATGTCTTTTGTGATTGGATTTCAGGTTGAGTAATGTCTTCAAGTTTCATCCATGTGGTAGCTTGTGTCAGAATTTCCTTCCTTATTAAGGCTGAATAATATTCCATTATTAAGTGTATGCTACATTTCATTTGTACATTTGTCCATCAATAGACACTGAGGCTGTTTCTACCGTTTGGCTTTTGTGGATAATGCTGCTTTGAACGCCGGGGTACAAATATCTGCTCTAGTTCCTGCTTTGGGGTGGTATATAACCAAAAATGGAATTGTTGGATCATATGGTAATTCTATTTTTAATTTTTTGAGGAACTACTAAACTGTTTTTCTTTCTTCTTCTTTTTTTTTTTTTTTTTTGAGACAAAGTCTCACTATATTGCCCTCAGTAGACCACAGCTCACAGCAGCCTCCAACTCTCGGGCTTAAGCAATTCTCTTGCCTCAGCGTCCCAGGTAGCTGGGACTACAGGTGCCTGCCACAACGCCCAGCTATTTTCTTTCTTTTTATTTTTATTTATTTATTTATTTATTTTGTGAGATAGAGCATCAAGCTGTTGCCCTGGGTAGAGTGCTGTTGAATCACAGCTCACAGCAACCTCCAACTCTTGGGCTTAAGCAATTCTCTTGCCTCAGCCTCCCAAGTAGCTGGGACTACAGGTGCCCACCACATGCCCAGCTATTTTTGTTGTTGTTGTTGTTGTTGTTGTTGCAGTTATCATTTTTCTTTTTTTTTTAAGCTGGTCCGAGCCTGGTTCGATCCTGCCAGCCTCAGTATATGAGGCCAGCATCCTACCCACTGAGGTATGGGCACCGCCTATTTTGTTGTTGTTGTTGCAGTTGTCATTGTTGTTTAGCAGGCCCAGGCTGAGTTTGAACCTGCCAGCCTCAGTGTATGTGGCTGGCGCCTAACAATTGAGCTATAGGCGCCGATCCCCAAACTGTTTTTCAAAGGAGTTGCGCAGTTTTATATACCCACCATCAGTGCACCATCAGGGTTCTAGTTTCTCCACATCTTTGCTAACATTGCTATTTTTTGCTTTATTTTTGTTTTGTATTAGCCATCCTAAGGAGTGTGAAGTGGTATCTCATTGTGATTTTGACTTGCGTGCCTCTAATGATTAGTGACATCGATCCTAGTTTTATGTGCTTATCGCCCTTTGTGTTCTTCTTTGGGCAAATGACTATTCAAGTCTTTTGCCCATTTTTAAATTGAGGGTTTTTGTTGTTGTTGTTGTTGATTTATAAAGAGTTCTTTGTATTCTGAATATCAATCCCTTTTCAAATATATGACCTCACAGTGTTCTGAGGGGGAATTAAGTCTGCAGTGATGGCTAAGCAGCAGTAGAAGAGACTTAGACACAAGTTTTGTGTAAAGGAAAGAAACATACTCATAATCAGGTCTTCCTGGGGGAAGGGACAGGTAGAGACTAGAGACTCCTCCACAGACGCCAAAGTTGAGGGTTTTAACCTTGCTTCCCCCTTTGCTTTTTATGCCCCTTAGTGGGGGTCTGGGATTACCTCCAGTTGTGCCCTATTTTTCTCAGACAACAACATCAAAGACCTACCCTAGGGAAATTAAAAATTTTCTTTAGAGCAATGGGTCTCAAAATTCTCTTGTGGAACAAGTTTTGCCACATTTGCATATCTCACATTTTTCTTTTCTTTAAATCAACTCAGCTTTGAACGTTACATTTATTTTAAGACGAAACTTTAATGTCAGTATCATAAAGGGAAAACCAGAATCTGGTGTCCTTCCAGGAGCAGATTACAAACATCAGTTACTCCTTTGTCATCCGGGCCATGCCTTGCTGTTGGCCCCAGATAAGCACACCCTCTCCTTGGGTGGAGGGCCCAGGTACTTCTCCCAGCACCCTGGGGTAGGGCAAGTTATTGAACAGAGGTTCTGCTCAACAGACACCTCCCACCTTGAACAGGTTTGTGCTCAAGGAGTAGAGAGGGGCTGATCGTGGCAAGTACCATCTCCAATGTTTGTACATGCCATGCTTTGGGAAACATTGCTCTAGCCTAGAGAATACTTCTTGAGGTTTTATTCTTGGGGGAAAAGCCACAGGTTCCCACAGGGACTGCTCTGTGGATACATGTATGAGGGAACTGGAGAGGAGGATGGAGGCCTCCCTGAGCCGCCCGTCAGTTGTCTGAAGGTAATTGTTTAATGTTGTAGTTCTCAGACTTGGTGGTTTCAGGGCCCATTTTACATCCTTAGTAATTACTGAGGAGTCTAAAGAGCTTTTGTTTACATGGATTTTATGTACTGAGACTTACTATGCTAGAAATTAAGACTGAAAAGATCTAAAAATATTTATGAATTCATTTAAAATAGCAATAAACTCATTACACGTCAATAATGTTTTTGTTTTATTCTGTTGGAGAAAGACTTTATTTTCTGTTGCAGAGAGAGAAGGTGCGATCTTCTTAGTGGAGCACTTGGAGGAAGTATGTTCCAGATAAAATCATGAAAGAAAGAAAAGCACAGAGCTGTGAAAGCAATGTAGAGAAAGGCTGGAGCACTGGGTGTCGAGAAAAAAGACTGTAAATCACAAAGAAAAGAAAATCCCTGCAAAGAAGCTTGTACTTCATGTGTTAAGCCATGGAAGCCATTGCAGTGTGTTGATATGAGGAGAGAGCGAAAACAATTAGTTTAACAAATATTCTTCTCTGGGAATTCTTCCTTACATATAAAATCCTTCCCATGAGGCCAGGTGTGGTGGCTCACGCCTGTAATCCTAGCACTCTGGGAGGCTGAGGCAGGTGGATTGCTTGAGCTCAGGAGTTTGAGATCAGCTTGAGCAAGAGCAAGACCCCATTTCTACCAAAAATAGGAAAGCTAGCTGGGCATTGTGGCAGGTGCCTATAGCAAGGCTGAGGCAAGGGGATCGCTTGAACCCAAGAGTTTGAGGTTGCAGTGAACTATGACATTGTGGCACTCTACCCAGGGCAACAGAGTGAGACCCTGTCTCAAAAAAAAAAAACAAACAAACACACAAAAAACTTCCCATAAGCTATAAATTAACTATCATTAAGTTCTTAATACAGGTGGCATTTATTCTCTGGCCAATAAGCACTTTTGGGAGTAATGGAAATTCAAAATGGTATGATTTATTATCATCAAAGAAACCCACTGAATTATTATTTTTGAGACAGAGTCTCACACTGTTGCCCTAGGTAAAGTACCGTGGTTTCATAGCTCACAGCAACCTCTAACACTTGGGTTCAAGTGATCCTCTTGCCTTAGTTTCTCTATTTTTAGTAGAAACGGGTCTGGCTTTTTGCTCAGGCTGGTCTCGAACTTGTGAGCTCAAGCAATCCACCCACCTCAGCCTCTCACGATTAAGGCGTGAGCCACTGAGCCTAGCCCACTGAATATTTTTCATTAACCATCCCTTACTTATATCCTAGTGGTTTTAATCTTTTTTTTTAACATTTAAAAAAATGGGCTTCATTTTTATTTATTTATTTTTTTAAGACAGAGCCTCAAGCTGTTGCCCTGGGTAGAGTGCTGTGGCATCATAGGTCACAGCAACCTTCAACTCCAGGGCTCCTGCCTCCTCCTCCCAAGTAGCTAGGACTACAGGCACCAGCCATAACGCCTGGCTATGTTTTGGTTGCAGCCGTCATTGTTGTTTGGCGGGCCTAGGCTGTATTTGAACCCACCAGCTCAGGTGTATGTGGCTGGCGCCTTAGCCGCTTCAGCCATAGGCGCCAAGCCTTCATTTTTATTTTTAATTTCAGATTAATATGAGGGTATAAATGATGAGGTTACATTGTTTACATTTCTAAGATAAAGTCCAAGTTGTAGTTGAACTTAAAGGAAAATATACCATATACATGTACATTGTACCTGTTTGAGCGTAACCTCCTCCCCAACATTAGGATTATGGTTGAAATTCAATTACATTTATATATAAGAAGTTTCTTTACAACGTTAAGTTATTCTATCCAGGAAATTAAATGGCATTCAATTTAGTCAAATTGCTTTATGTTCTTCAGTAAAATTTTAAGATGTTCTCAATATAAGTCTTGACTCTTCTATTAAAACATATTCATGGGTATTAAATGGAATACCGTATAAAAATCTGTGATTATTAACCTCAATTAGAATAAAACTGTAAGGCATATAGAAGCCTATGATTTTGATTTTTCTTCTGTGCAATATTTGTGTTTTGCTTTATCTTGAAAAATAGAAGTTAAGGTACTACTCAAGGTTTACTTAATAAACAAAATGCACCCAGAATTAAAGATAATTTTGTATTGGCTAATATGGGTCAGCTGATTATCTACTCCCCTGTTCTGATTCATTAAATTTGTATCCCTAAGCAAGATAAAATGTTTGGGTATACAGTAGACTATATTCCTCTACCTGGGTCTTGGAAAATCATTAAGAAATAAGCTTCCTGAGTCTAATGCAAGATTCTCCAGTGATCACATGTATTAAATCACTTGGTGGGCTTGTTAAAACAGAATTTGCATTTCTAACAAGTTCCCGAGTGCAGGGGATGCTGCTAATCCAGTGACTGTACATTGAGAACCACGGCTGTAACGTAATAACTCCAGGAGAGGAAGTCCAGTAGCTTTGCTCAGAGACGGATGCAGGAGGTGGCGGCAGGGAAAGCAACGTCAGTAGGAGCTCTGACCACAGTAACAATTATTATGTTTGGCATTGTATTCCTTTAAAGCTATGATTTTTTTCTCTAGCTTTAGGTTTGATTCACATCCCATACACACTTTTACATGAAGTATTCTAGTTTTTCAATTTGGATACAAGTTGTAATCTTTAATTTGACTTCTGCTATGATCCAATAATTATTTCCTCATGTTTTAAAAAACTGGCAAGTTTTTTTGATTCGCTCATTTGTTCATTCACTCCACAATTATTTAGTGAGCATCAACTATGAGCCACATCCTTGGGATATACCGGAGAGCAAAAGGTGCTGATTTCTACCCTCATAAAGCTTACTTTTAGGGGCAGGTGATAGACAATAAACATAATACAAAAAGGATGGGTTAACTTAAGTGAGATGAAGATGACTGCTGAACAGGTTTAGGGTTGAAGATCAGTTTGGTTTTTAGATGTTTTGGTTTTGAGAAGTTTATTTGACATTCCTGCAGAGATGTTGAGTAGATACAGGTATCTGGATTTCAGGAAAGAATCAAGGCTACCTCTAAATTTGGGAGTTGTCAGCAAATAGACAGTTTAAAAAGCCATGAAACTGGATAAGATCCCTAAGATATATATAGATAAAGAAAGGCAGTCAGCCCTGGGGCCCTCCAAGGTCTGGGAGAAGTATCAGACCAGTACATAAAATTGTTCTTAAACTTTAAAACATCCCCTGCAAGGCCATAGAAACACAACTGATTTCTGTATGTTTACCTGTATCCTGTGACACTGCAGTATTAGCTCTAATATTGTTTGTGGATTCCAGTTGGTTATGGGACATAATCCTTTTAATATGCTTCTGGATTCACTATTGTGGAGGATATTCGGATGTATATGGATATCGTTCTGTAGTTTTATTTCCCTGTGATGTCTTTGTCTGGTTTTGGTACTAGGATATTGTTGGCATCATAAAATGAATTAAGAAGTTTTCCTTCTTCCTCTGTTTTTGTAAGAGTTTGAGAAGCATTGGCATTTTTAATTTATTTTTATTTTATTTCATTTTATTTTTTGAGACAGTTTCACTTTGTCACCCTCAATAGAGTGCTGTAACATCATAGCTCACAGCAATCTCACACTCTTGGGCTCAGCCTCCAGAGTAGCTGGGACTGCAGGTGCCTGCCACAATGCCTGGCTATTTTTAGAGATGGGAGTCTTGCTTTTTTTTTTTTTTTTTTTCGAGTCAGAGTTTTAAGCCGTTGCCCTGGAGTTGGAACAACCTCCAACTCTTTGGCTCAAGTGGTCCTCTTGCCTCAGTTTTTCTATTTTTAGTAGAGACAGGGTCTCACTTTTGCTCAGGCTGGTCTCAAGTAATTCACCCAAGTCGGCCTTCCAGAGTGCTAGGATTACAGGTATGAGCCATTGAGCCCAGCCTGATTGGCACTTTTAACAAAGTTTGATGTCACCAGTGCAGCCATATAGTCTTGAGCTTTTCTTTCTTCATAGTTTAATTAGTGATTCATTTTTTTACTACTACTATTATTATAGGTTTAGCTACTTATTGAGTCAGTTTTGATAGTTCATGTCCTTCTAAAAATTCATCCATTTCATCTAGGTTATCTAATTTGTTGGCATACAATTGTTAATTCAGATGTTGAAATTTAACAACCAATGTGATGGTATTAAGAGACGGGACCCTTAAGAGATGATTAGATAATGAGGGTTCCTCCCCTCAGGAATGGAATTAGGCACTTATAAAAGGGCCTTATGAGGAACGTTGTCCCTTTTTGCCTTTCTGTGTTCCATCATCTGAGGACACAACATTCCTCCCCTCCAGATGCAGCATTAAGTGTCCTATTGGAAGCACAGCAGCCCTCACCAGACAACCACACCTGCCGGTGCCTTGATCTTGGACTTCTTAGCCTCCAAAACTGCAAATTTCTGCTCCTTATAAATTAATCTGTCTTAGGTATTCTGTTACGGCAGCACAAACAAATTAAGACTCCACCCTTTCACTTTTAACCCATTTGTGTTTTGGTTCTAAAGTGAGTCTTGTACACAGAACCTAGTTAGAGCCTGTAGCTCAAAGGAGTGGTCAATGGAGGTCGTGGGTTCAAACCCAGCCCTGGCCAAAAACTGCATATACTGGAGGTGGTGGGTTGAAACCCAGCCTTGGCCAAAAACTGCATATACCAGAGGTGGTGGGTTCAAACCCGGTCCTAGCCAAAAACTGCCAAAAGAAAAAAAGAAAAGAAAAGAAAATCTGTTCTGGCAGTCTCTCTGCCTGTTAATTGGAGTTTACAGCATTACATTCAATGTTATTAGTAATGAGAAAGGAGAGTTGTCATTTTAAATTTGCTTTCTCTATGTCTTACCTGTTTTGTCACTCAATTCCTCCACTATTGCCTTCTTTTATGTTAGATATAATAGATATTTTTGATCTTGCATTTTGATTCTCTTCTCATAATTTTTAGTTATTTTCTTAGTAGCTGCCCAAGGAATTATAATTATCGCTTTACTTATAACAATCTATTTCAGATAAATAACAATTTAGTTTCAATAATATACAAAATTCTTGCTCCTATAACTCCATCCTTTCCCTCTTATCACAAATTATGTCTTTATACATTGTTTGCCCACTGACATAGATTTATTCGTAATTATTGTTTTCTTGTACTTATCTTTAAAATGATAAAGGAGAGAAGTTACTAGCCATATAGTAATACTGACTTTCCTATCAACCTACATAGTTACCTTTACCAGTTATTTTACTTTCTTCATTAGATTTGAGTTATTGTCTAGTGTCCTTTCACTAAAGGCTGAGGAACTCCCTTTGGCATTTCTTCTAGAGAAGGTCTACTAGTGACACACTCTCTGAGTTATTTATTGCTGAATGTGTTAATTTCTCTTTCACTTTTGAAGGATAGCTTTGCAGGATATAGAATTCTTGGTTGACAGGTTTTTCCTCAGCACTTTGAATATGTCAACTCACTGCCTCCTGGTCTCCATGGTTTTTAATAAGTCACCTGTTAATCTTACTGAGGATCCTTTATATGTGAGGAGTCACTTCTCTCAGGATTCTCTGTCACTGACTTTTGATAGTTTAACTATAATGTGTCTTGGTGTGGGGTTTTTTTTTTTTTTTTGAGTTTATCCTATTTAGGGTTCATCTTTAACATCCAGATTTCATGTATTTCCTAATAATTGGGAAGTTTTTGACCATTATTTCTTCAAACATTTTTTTTTCTGCTCCTTTCTCTGTTCCTTCTCCTTCTGGGATTCCCATTATGAGAATATTGGTATGCTTGATGGAGCCCCCCAGGTTTCTTAGGCTCTGTTCATTTTTCTTTTTTCTCTTTCCTTTCTGTTCCTCAGATTGGATAATCTTAATTACCTGTTTTGAATTTTGTTGATTCTTTCTTCTGACTTCTCAAGTTTGCTGCTAAATCTCTCTCGTGAATCTTTAGTTTCAGTAATAATATTTTCAACTCCATCATTTCTATTTGGTTTCTTTTTATAATTTCAATCTCTTTACAGATATTCTCTATTTGGTGAGACATTTAGACAACTAAATTCTCCTGATTTCCTTTAGTTGTTCATGGTTTCATTTAGCTCTTCTAGCATTTCTAAAAGAGTTGGTAACAAGTATTTGGCTAGTATGTCCAATATCTATGCTTCTTCAGGGGCCATTTCTATTAATTTTTTTATTCTTTGTATATACTTAGTTTTCCTGCTTACTTCAAAATTCTTTGCTAAAAACACCACATTCTAAGGCCAGGTGTGGTGCTCATGTCTCTAATCCCAGCACTCTGGGAGGCCAAGATGTGTGGATTGCTTGAGCTCAGGAGTTCAAGACTAGCCTGAGCAAATGTGAGACCCCATCTCTAAAAAGTAGCCAGGCGTTGTGGAGGCACCTGTAGTCCCAGCTAGCAGGGAGGCTGAGGCAAGAGGATAACTTGAGCCCAAGAGTTTCAGGGTGCTGTGAGCTACAACACTATGGCACTCTACTGAGGGTGACAAAGTGAGGCTCTATCTCAAAAAAAAAAAAAAAAAGAACCAATAAAAGCACAACATTCTGAATTTATAATATGATGTCTGTAAACTGGATTCTCTTTTCTCCTCATAGCTTATTGTTGCTACTTGTCGTGGTTGCTATTGTTACTAACTTTTCTGAACTTTTACAAGTCTGTATTCCTTGTAGTGTGTGGCCACTTGTGTCTCTGTTTTGTTAGCTTAATGGTCAGCTAGTGATTCAACAGATTTCCTTAAATGCCTGGAACTCAGACAAAAAGAAAAGAACTCCTAGTCTTTGCCAGGGGTTCTGTGTAGTTGTTGTGGCATACCTTTAACATTTAGCTGGGCAACTTACAATTCTACCTTAGCTTTTAGTTCCTATTTGAGTAGAGGCTGAAGGCTAGTCAGAAGTAAGAGTTTAGAGCAGGGGTCCTCAAAACTTTTTAAACAGGGGTCCAATTCACTGTCCCTCAGACCGTTGGAGGGCCGGACTATAGTTAAAAAAAAAACAAAACTATGAACAAATTCCTATGCACACTGCACATATCTTATTTTGAAGTAAAAAACAAAATGGGAACAAATACAATTCACACCGCTTCATGTGGCTCACGGCCGCAGTTTGAGGACGCCTGGCTTAGAGACTTCTCAGGTCTTCTCTGAACATTTGCACTACCCTGGGTGTGCATATGGCCTTCTGGATTCCCAGGAATATGTAAGAACTTTTAAAGTCTTTATTCCCCCAAAGTAAATTACTTCCCAGTTTTTCCTCCCAGGCTTTTTAGCGTGTATATTGTTTGCCTCAACGGTTCATCTTGCCCCAGATGGCAGATACTAATAAACTTGCCTTTAAATGTTTTTGACAGGCTTGGTGCTCATAGCTCAGTGGTTAGGGCACCAGCCACATACACTGAGGCAGGAAGGTGGAGTAGTAGGGCACTGCACGTGCCAGGCACTGCTAAATTATTTACACAGTTTCCTGGTGTTTTTGTTTTTTTGGCCAGGGCTGAGTTTGAACCTGCCAACTCTGGCATATGGGGCAGGCGCCCTACTCCTTTGAGCCACAGGCACGGCCCTATTTACACAGTTTCAATTACACTTCATAAACAGCACTGTACCTTACAAGGCAAGTTTAGAGATAAGGAAGCATAATCCCTTGGACTTGAGCAATTTGCTCAACGTTACACTGCCAGTCAGTTAATGATGCCTGAGCTCTACATTGTACTATTCTGATTCTAAAACACATGCTGGGCGGAGCATGTGGCTCAGCTAGTAGGACACCGGCCCCAAATACGGAGGTTGGTGGGTTCAAACCCAGCCCCGGCCAAACTGCAACAAGAAAATAGCTGGGCATTGTGGCAGATGCCTGTAGTCCCAGCTACTCGGGAGGCTGAGACAAAGGAATCACATAAGCCCAGGAGTTGGAGGTTGCTGTGAGCTGTGACACCATACCAAGGGCAATAAAGTGAAACTCTGTCTCTTAAAAAAAACAAACACTAAAACACATGCTTTTAGTCACTGTACAATCCTGAGTTAGAGAGGAAGGTAATGACAGAGGAAAAAAAGAGAACTGAAAAGAGGTTAAGTGAAAACTTCTGGGAATATATCTTTTTTTATTTAGTGCTTTAAAAACTGCATTTTACAGTCTTTTTCACAACTAGAGGATTGAGGATTTCATTTTTTGTTTCTTCATCAATAGGATCACATTAAAATCGTGGTCACGTGTAGCCTATGAGCTGATAGTTCTTTCCTTTTGTTGATTGACATGTGTTATATCTACTGATTGAATCACGGGTCTTGTGCTCATTTGCAAACTTGATTCTTCTCTTTAGACAGTAATGCAAATAAATGCTTAAGCTTTGCTGCATATGCAACTTTAGGTAGTTTTCAAATGTTATCCATTACAATATTTTACCTGTATTAGAAATAATCCAGCTTCTGCACATTTTATCTGTGAAGCATTGGGCTTATAATTCTTTCATTCATTTGGAAAACAGGCAGAAATAGAACCATATGTCTTTTCTGCTTGAGAATTCAACATTTTGCTATTTTCTTTGTGTATGTTTTTGTAGGCACATATCCTTTCATTTAACAAATGTTTACAATATGTTACATGAAGCTTTCGTTCTAGCAGAAGATAACTAATGAACAAAATATACAGCACATGGTTTAAGAACAATAAAGTAGGGTACGGGAGAATGAATAGAGCTCCATTATATAGAGTTCTCAGGAAAGATCTAACAAGGTGAGATTTAAGTAGAGACCCTGAAGAAGCGATAGTATGAGCCTCCCAGAGAATCCCAGACAGAGGGATAATATTGCTTTGTTTTTTTTTTTGGTTTTTTTTTGGCTGGGGCTAGGTTTGAACCCGCCACCTCCGGCATATGGGACCGGCACCCTACTCCTTGAGCCACAGGTGCCGCCCCAGAGGGATAATATTGCAAGCCCTGAGGCAGAGACAGTCTCGGTGTGCTGGAGCAACAGGGAGCAGAGTAAGTAAAAAGTCACTGGGTAAGAAGTCAGCGGTAACATGGACGGGTTCGTTCACATGGGCCCTTGGCTTTTCTTCTGAGATGGGAAGCCTCCGGTGGGTTTTTAAGATCGTAATGATACTATATGACTTTTAAAGGAATTACTCTACTAGATGAGACAGCAGACAATGTGGAAGCAGGGGGAGAAGCTGAAGATCAGCTGGAAGGCCTCCGCCACGGTCCTAGTGTAAGATCATGGTGGCTTGGATACAGGGCCTCTGACAGAGGTGGGGAACAGATGAGATTCTGAATATATTTTGAAGATAATGTTAGCAACATTTGCTGAGAGTCCATGGGAGGTAAGAAAGCCTCAAAGATGATTCCAAAGTTCTTAACCTCAACCAGAGGTTAGAAAGTCATTTTCTCAAAACAAACGAACACAAAGAAACAAAAAACAGGCTTGGCGCCTGTAGCTCAGTAGTTAGGGCGCCAGCCACATACATCCTGCCTGGGTCTGCTAAAAAAAACAATGACAACTACAACAACAACAAAAAAATAGCTGGGTATTGTGGTGGGTGCCTGCAGTCCCAACTACTCAGGAGGTTAGCAAAAGAATTGCTGAAGCCCAAGAGTTTGAGGTTGCTGTGAGCTGTGACGCCACAGTACTCTACTGGGCAACACAGTGAGGCTCTGCCTCAAAAAAAAAAAAAAGTCAATTCGTAAGATTGGGAAGAACTTGGCAGGACTTGTTTAGGGGAAAAAGACTAGGAGTTTAGTTTTGAGCCAGGGATAGTGGCTCATGCCTGTAATCCTGGCATTTTGGGAGGTTGAGGTGGTTAAATTGCTTGAGGCTAGGAGTTGAGACTAGTCTGGGCAATATTGTGAGACCTTGTGGGTGGGGGGAAGCCAGTATGGTGGTGTGTGCCTATAATCCCAGCTATCTGGGAGGCTGAGGCAGGAGGATTGCTTGAGCTCAGGAGTTGGTAGCTTCAACAAACTATGACTACACCACTGCCCTCCATCCTGGGTGAAAGAGCAAGATCGGCTTAATAGGGAGTTTAATTTTATTTTTGTCACTTCGTCACCCTGGGTAGACAGCAACCTCAACCCCACAAAGTGCTAGGATTCCAGGTGTGAGCCACCATGCCAGCCTGGGGGTTTAGTTTTAGATACAGGCAGTACTATACAGAGTAAGGGATTAAGTGTGAGTCTAGGTTTTGAGGAAAGGTATGGGCTAGAGATTTAAAGGTGAGTTTCATTCAGCTGAAGATGTGAATGGGATTGCCTAGGCTAGAGAGAGAGCAGAACAAATTGTAAGATTTGAAGCTTGGGGAACTCCAGCATTAAAGGCTGGAAAAGGAGGAGGAATCAGCAATGAGACTGAGGAACAGGCATTTAGGAAAGAAGAGAAGATAATGGAACCTTAGTTGGTAAGATAAAGGGCATCAAGAAGAGAGTCATCAGCTATGTCAAAAGCTGCTGCCAAGTAGAGTGAGGCGAAGACTGAGAAAGAAAAATCAGATGTAAGAACATGGAGGCTACTGACTTGATCTTGAGCAGGTTCAGGAATGTGGGAATAAGGTCTGATTCTATGGGTTTGAGAGTTGAAGTGGAGAGGAAATTCTTCTGTACAGGAGAGCAGATCAGAGATCAGTGAGGTAGTATTTAGAGGGAGATACAGGTCAAAGAGTTTTATCTTTTTTAAGACAGTAGTTAGTATAGCATATTTATAAGTTGATGGAAGTGATCCACTTAAGAGGGAAAAAATTCCTAAGAAAAGCAGACAATTCTAAGACTAAAATGCGACTCAATGCAAAAAGTGACTTTGGTCTTAGGAACTTTGACAGTTTATCCATAGTTACTGCCATGTTGCAATGTATTTACCTGCAGACAGGCTGATAGGTGGGAAACTGTTATGTTTTCCTGTATTTGTTTTTTTTTTTTTTTAAAGACAGTCTCACTTTGTCCCCTTGGTAGAGTGCTGTGGCATCACAGCTCATAGCAACCTCCAGCTCTTGGACTTATGCAATTCTCTTGCCTCAGCCGCCCGAGTAGCTGGGACTTCAGGCGCTCGCCACAACACCCAGCTATTTTTTGTTGCAGTTTGGCCAAGGCCGGGTTCAAACCCACCATCCTAGGTATATGGGGCTGGTGCCCTACTCACTGAACCACAGGTGCCACCCATTTTTTCCCCCTGTATTTTCTTAAAGAGATAACAAGATAAGGACCTACAAGTGAGGAGATTTTGGCATGTTTAGAAGATATAAAACAGCTGGTTAAAAGGACAGGCTAAATGGATTAGGAAAACATGGCTTGAAGAGGCGAGTAACAGAAGGAACTCACTCCAGAGTTAGGGTGATGGTCTTTTTCTCCAGCCAAGTTCAATTGCTCTGCAGCAGGTGTATGGTGAATTACCCAGCCTTGTGATTTAGGCAGGTAATACAAAGGCGGTGAAGAAGAATTTGAGATGAGGGTATTTGCAAAGGAGGATTTATTTAAGCTAGGCAATGAATGTATTTTTTTTGTAATGGGTATAACATTTAGATGGTCCTTTAGTAAACACAGTTGCTTATTATTTGTGGTAGTTACGTTCAATAATTGTCACTGCGAACACTTAACTACACTTAGGGTAAATACAGAGTTAAGTTCTGAGCATCAGGTGACATTTTTGTCAAATGATCACATCCCTACATAACCTTATTCTGTGTGCGTTTCTGTTTGAAGCTACTTTAACATATATTGCCAATTCCTTTAATATGGCCAAAAGCACTAATGACAAGCCTGAATAAAACAATCTAGCACGTTTTCTCCTTAATGCATGTCCCAAGCTTCTGTTAGGAATACTAGACAGCACTTTACCAATACTTGTGTGTGGAGGGGAGGGAGAAGGCAATACCAAAAGCAAAACCACTGATATAAAAAAAACCACAAATACAACGCCCCCCCCAACCCAACAAACAAACCACTCACATGGTACTAATACACCGTGAAAAAGTTAACAATATGAGAGTTGAAATAAGGGAGAGTTGCCATATTAACGTCTTCTGGAAAGGTAGGTGTGCCAGGCAAGCTGTCCATGAATGGTGCAGCATATCGATTTTAGGGCTACAAATAAATTTTAGTGAGTAGGTGAATTTGAAAATGTGGAATCCTTGAACAATGAGGATCGGACTGTACATTGCCTGGAGCTATTTCTCCTACAGCTTGGTCCACTCTGTCTTTTGATGGAATGGTATGTATCAATTTCAGCAGATTATCTGGTTAAACAAGAAATTAGTAACTTCGCTGCTGCCAGTTGAGAAAAATACAAAAAGATACATAGAAGCTTTTTCTTATCTATCTTGCAACGTATTTGCTACAAGTGTTAGATACTGTACTTAAGACAAATTTTTTGTGTGTATGTGTGCGTGTTGTTTCATCCACTGGCAGTTTTTTTTTTTTTTTTTTTGGTTACAGCTTTAGTCGACTTTATTATTACATTTGGCAGGTGGATGTGATGAATAAGGCTATGTAATTTGTATTTTTTCAATCAGCTGTGATTTCAGTCCTCTCCTTCCAGTCATTTCACATCTACATTCAGCCTAGCAACAACGTTACAATGTTACTTGTTGGATAACAACTGTTACTTTTTGGTATCTTTTTTGGGGGGGAGGTCTTGTTTCTTTTGATTTTGATTTTACCTACAAACGTCGTACATTTACGTCTACCACGGTCCTTCTCATTAAACTAATGTAGTCTTACAAAGAGTTCAGAACAGGAAGTAAAACAAAACCAGCTGAATACCACCACCTTCGAGTTAAAGCTTTCTGGAATCCTTGACATTTCCCTTTCCAATGTGCCTGTAGAAGAACACAAAATCAAATTTGCGGCAATTTCATAGGGCGCACCCCAGACCTTTATTCAGAATCAGAACCTCCAAATAAAAATTTCCTTCGTCAAAAAACTTGAGCGAGGAAGAGGAAATAGATGGGGAGGGAGATAAAGGAGACGGTGGGAAAGGCACAGCTGGGTATGGAAAAAATGCTGAAAAGGAGGAGGGTGAGGCGGTTTAACAATTATCCCAAGCAGCCCATGCCCCCAAATCCCCAGGCTCAAGGGCTGTTTGGGTTCCAGGATCTCAATCCAGGAATCTCGCCACTGGAGCGGCCCGGCGCACCCCTTTCCCGCACTCAGCACAGCGCCCTAGATCCTTCCCCTGCGCCGTCCCTGGGCAGGAGAGGCGGGGGTGGGACTTACGTCTAATGCCGCCCCGCGTGCTCGCAGCAGCCCCTGCCCAGCTCCGCACGGTCGCGCGCGCCGCGTCCGACGGAGGCAGCGGCCCGGGCCTGGTTCCGGTTTCCAGGAGCGGGCGGGAGGGCGCAGGGCCACGCTCTCCACTCCCCCGAGCGCGGCTTCCGCGGCTGCCTGCCCGATCCGCTCTCCGGGAAGCGTCAGCCTGTTGCCCACCCCGGGGGCGGGGGCCGTGCCCGAGCGCCCGCCGAAGGGCACCCCTCCCGCCGCGCCTCTGGGCGCACGCGCAGCCGCCGCAGCCTCCCTTATTTAGTCCGCGATGGCTTCCCTCGCGCCCCACCGTCCTCCTCCCGAAGGCGGCTCCCTCCCCGCGCAGCCCGGAGCTCCTGGGACCAGCCTCGAGCAGGCTCCCGAGCAGGACAATCCCTAAAGTGGAGTGGCGGTGGCTGGACTTGCGCGAGAGAAAAAGCAGCGGTAACCAGAAAGGGCTGACGGGTCTCGAGGAGGCGAACCAGGCCTCCGAGGAAAGGGAAGGCCGGAGCGAGCCGAGGTTTGCCGAAGGCGGCGTTCTAGAGCCGCGCGGGGCGGGGAGGGAGGCAGAGGGTGGGAGAGGAGGGGCGCGGCGGAAACTGCCGAGGCCTCCCGAAGGCGGCAGCGTCTGAGTTGCCCGGATGTAGTTGGTGGAGCGGCAGCGGCGGCACCAGCGGCGGCGGTGGTGGCGGCGGCGGGAGGAGGAGGAGGCGGCGGAGGAGAAGGACCAGGCGGCGGCGGCGGCGGCGTAGGGGGGAGGAGGAGAGGAGGTGGCGGAACGGGAGGCGGCGAAGGCGGAGGAGGCAGTCGCTCACCGCGGGGCCGAGCCGGACTCGTCTTCTTGCTCCCCCTCCCCCCGGTTCGCGCTGCCGCCGTGTAGTTGGCGCCGCTGCCCCGGCTGAGAGTGAGCGTGGTGTAGACGGAGGGAGATGGCCCGGGAGCGCCGGCGCCAGTAACGGGGAGGTGCTGAGAGTCGCCGAGGGCTCGCCGGGCCCTGGTGCCGGCGCTGCCGCCCGCCCGCCGCCGCCACCGCCTGCGCGCCCGCCCGCCCGCCTCTCGCGGCCGCTCTCCCCCCTCCCCGACACACACTCACAGGCCGGGCATTGATGGTAATGTATGCGAGGAAACAGCAGAGACTCAGTGATGGGTAAATTGTCTTTTCGTTTCGGGCCGGGCCGCAGCGGGGGCCGGGGGCGGGGGGCGGCGGCGGCAGCGCGGGGGGGGCTGTTCCTCCTTATCTGGAGCTGGCCGGGCCGCCATTTTTGTTGTTAACCCTGATCCGGATCGGCTTGGGGAGGAGCGGCGGCCGCGCGAGCGGGCGAGGCCGGAGTGCGGGCGGAGGGGAGCAGGGGGCCGGGTGCGCCGCGTTTCGCCCTCCTTCGCCCTCCGGGGAGCTCCGGGAGCGCGCCGTGTGCGTGCGGGACCCGCGCCGGTACGCTGGGGAGGACTCCCGCGGGGAGGGGTTGGCGGGGGGGACCCGTTTCCTCCACCCCTCGCAGTGTCTCATGTCGCCGTTTCTCTTCCTGTTTTTCAGCTGTCACGACCGGAGGGGGGACTCGCAGCCTTACCAGGTACCAGCCGAAGCCGGGGTGGAGGGATTGGAAGGGGCCGGAGGGGGAAGGGAGGGACTGCTACTCGAGCGCAGGCTTCAGAAGTCGGTGCAGGCCCTTTGGTGCAACAAATTCAAAACTAGGACGGCAGGTCCCCTTAAAATTTTGTTTGGCCCCATTAGCGTTCTCCGACAAGGTTTAGTATCTTATTTGAACAGGTGAGTGGAGGAAGTTCAGTTAAAAATTAAAAATAAAAACAAAATCATTTGCAGCCAGGAAGACCTAACTTGATTATTTGGGGAGGAAGGAATCATGGGATGAAGTGGTAGGTGACTTGGGAGGTGTACTCATTTATTTACTGTATTGGGGGAACTGGAAATTAACGTAAAAGTATTAAAATTAGGTGAAGGGTGTGAGAGAAATAGTTAAGTGGTTTACAACTTTCAAGTGGGTTGTAAACTACTGTTCTTTCCTATTTTAAGTGTTTTTGGTGTAAATAATTACCTTAGAAGTAGAAGATACTGCTTTTTTTCTGTAAGAATTGAGATCTTGGGGTATTTGAATAATTCATTCTAATGTAGGTGGTTCTAGGTAGGGCAGGTTCATTTTTGTTACTGCAGTTGCATGTGAAGTTTTTCAAAATTATGGTAGATGTGGTCCCAGTTTTCAGGAGGGAAACCTCATAAATGGTAACTTATCAGGTGCACTGAAGCAAACACTTCCTACATTTTGGCCTCTTAAAGGATAAGAGGTCAAGTTTCTAACCTAATAGTTTTGTTCAGAGTTGAAGTTGAAAACACTAGGTCCCCTGATGATGTCTGTTGCATTTTAATGTCAAAAATTAAACCTTATTTAATCTTCCCAGCAAAACTGCTTTTACACATTGTAAAAGATTGTTGTATCATGGTTATTGTAAGATATTTAGAATAAAACTAAACCATTAATTTGAGCATGTTTCACTCTACTTAATTGGAAATAACTGCTCATATCAGTTTTTAGTGGCTAGTATTTTCATACTTTAGAATTGTTTCCCGCGCCTGCAAAAGTAGGTAAGTTATGTCTGAAGTGCTTTGAGTCATATAATTGGGGAAACTGATGTCTTTTTTGGTAGTTTTGTAGACATACATAGATTTATTTAAACATATGCCTGTGCCTATCAGTTGTAGAGCAGAAATTGATTACAGTAGTACTGAGTTTGTAGTTTTATCTTGACTAAACTTTCAAAAAGGAATTTCACATATTCCCAGAAAAATTTTATGCAGAATCGATAAGCCACTGTGGTTTAAAAATGGAGTGGGGTTTTTTCTTTTCTTTTTTTAAATTTGGTATTAAGATTTGTATTAAGGGTTTTATGGTACACTTAAGCACCAGGTCTTTCAGATTTCAAAATGGAAATTTTAATTTTATTAATTTTATAAAGCTTAATGAAGTTATTACGCCAACATTTATGCTTAGATTGGGGAATTTAGTTTAAAATTTCAATTCTTTCTCTGTTTTTGGGGGGGTGATGTTTTACAGGCACTTAAGTATTCATCGAAGAGTCACCCCAGTAGTGGTGATCACAGACATGAAAAGATGCGAGACGCAGCAGATCCTTCACCACCAAATAAAATGTTGCGGAGATCTGATAGTCCTGAAAACAAATACAGTGACAGCACAGGTCACAGTAAGGCCAAAAATGTGCATACTCACAGAGTTAGAGAGAGGGATGGTGGTGAGTAGCTTTCTTACTGAAACTTTCACATACATTTGACAATAGCTTTATATAAAACAATAAGCAGCAGTAATATTTCCAGCTTGAGGGTGTTACTGTGTGGTTGTGTCAAAGTATTTCATTTCAGTCGATTTTTTGACTGATAAGCAAGTTAACCAAAAAAATAAGATGCTGACTACAGCATTTAAAAAGTGGACATTAGTGTCTGATAATAACAATGCATTTATGAATATAAGCTGCAAATGCTTTATTAATGATTTTCCAAGAACTTAACTAACCTTTTTCAAGGAAAGACTTCAGTTTATTAGGTTTGCGATCTTTGTTGCTGTTCCGTTTATTTAAGGAGCTCAGATAACGTTTCCTAGTTATAATAATTGTCAGTTATGAAATAAACTTAGTAGGTTTTTCAAGATAGGTCCAAAATTTAAGAAACTATTATTTAGAAAATTCATTTTTGGTTTTTTAACATTTTAAATTTTGTTTTCTATATTTTTCAAAGTCTTATTAATGTAACTTCCATGCCTGTTTATTGCAACTTTTTAAATTTAGCCTTATTAATTCTGCACAGTGCCGAAAATCTTCCACTTGCTACTTTGTCCTCAAGCTTTTTGAACTGAGAGACTGAGAAATGTAAATAAAACTCTCAGAAACTATATTCAGATTTAATTTGCCCCAAGTTTACCAAAATAAGATTTCTTAACTAAAGCATGCATTAAGGAACAAAGCAATTTCAGTGAGGTAATTAAGTCATCTCTATGTATTTTCCCACTTACGGAGCTTACATTGTTTAAGTAGATAAATGTATTTGAGATGAACATGAAATATTAGGTGAAAGCTTCTAGAAAAAGAGTACCTTGTAGATTCTCTCCCCCCAACCCCCTATTGGCAACTTATCAATACTTTGCTTACCCACATCCTCTGGTCTTTTTTGTTTTTTGCTTCCTGGGATAGAAATCAGCTGTACTCAGTGTGAATGAATATTGGGAAACATTGACCTCTGCATAATTACTGGCTTCAGGAAAATAATGGTCAGAAGATTGCATTGGAATTAAATAATTTGGATGGTTATTAGGTGGATGGAAAATAGTTCTCTGAGTATAGCTATAGCTCTGTGCTACTTATGCAGAAAACCCACATTTTTGATCATCATTAACAGTAGCAGGTGTTTTTTCATTATTAGTATTAGAAGTTCTTTGCTTGCAAAATTACTTAAGCTGTCAGGGTTTTAGGATTTGTCGGTAAGTTTTCCATAATGTTACATACAGCCTGAGATGATACTACTTATCAACCATTCTTCTGTAGTTGACATTTCAATATACCATACTATGTTTTGAAAATTTTGGTGATTATGACAAAATAGGATATGGCATCTCCTCTCCCTGTGGGTATGCACTCAGGTTCTTAGTGACTATGATCCAGTTTATCCCCAAATCCAGAAATCAGTTTAGGTACTCAAAAAAAAATCTAATGTAAATGCTTTCATCCATTTACACTGAACCATGCCCAGTCATTTCTTTTACAGTAAGTTCATACCAAGAATACTGTTTATTCATTCAACAAACACTGGGCATTCGCTTTATGCCAGAATTGTGATACTCCTGGAAGATGTAGTCCTCACCTGGAAGTGTTCTTAAAGGCTTTGATTCTTGAGAGCTAGTGATGTTTTAGCTGCTTTTTTCTTTGCTTTTTTTTTCCACTTTTTTTTTTTTTTTTTCGTTTTCTTTCCAGTATGAACTCCAGGTACTCGTTGACTTTTAGTTTCCTTTTTATTTGTATCTTTGCTGATATTCTTCAGCTCCATTTGTAAGCTTATTAATGTTAACCAACTAGAAAACAGAAAGTGGGGCCTAACTTAGCAAAGGAATAGATCAGAAAAATAAGTTTGCTCTTTTCTTCTGGTGCCTTTTTAGGAGTACTGTAAGTCCATTCCTGGATGTATGATCTCTAATACACATGTAGCTGGCCATCATATTCTTTAGTACTATGAAGGAATAGTAAGGTCTTAGAATATTGTATTCTAGAGTTCAGAGTACATCTTTGAGGTTAATTTATTCTTTTGAAAGTGTAAAATGGTGATTCTTATTTCATATTGAGATTTAATCATAGTTTGACTTCAGTTGTACATTGTTTTTTGCTAATGTTTAAGTAGATAAACGAGTTAAACTCAGTTGAAACTGAGTTAAAAAATGTATATGATTTTATTACAAACAAGAATTCCCATAGGTTTTTATCTTTAAATATGAATTCAAATATATATAACTCAAATTCAAAACCATTATCAAAAATCAAATGCAAGTGAGTTGGATTATCTGTACTCCATGTGTATAAGTAAAACTTAACAGGTTACTATATCTCTGAACTACTTAAAATTTTATGTTTTTTTATTTTCGGGTTTTTAAAAAAACTATTGACTTAGTAATGAAAGAGCCTATATGCTGTGATTTGTAACTTGTATTTTATAAAGTAGTTTAAACAAATGTAGAACTCAATGTTTTCCGGCTCAGTACCTGTAGCTCCCTGAGTGGGGTGCCAGCCATGTGCGCCAAGGCTGGTGGGTTCGAGCCTGGCCTGGGCCTGCTGGACAACAGTGATAACTTCCCCCAGGAAATGGCCAGGCATGTGGTGGGTGCCTGTAGTCCCAAGCTGCTTGGGAGGGTGAGGCAGGAGAATCGCTTAAGCCCGAAGAGTTTGAGGTTGCTGTGAGCTGTGACGCCATGGCCCTGTACCGAGGGCGACATAGTAAAACTTTCCCCAAAGGAAAAAAAAAAAAAAACGTTTTTCTCAAGATCAGATTTTATTGTCATCACAGCATATTTTTTTCAGTAACTACTACATTTCTTTCTCGGCATATGGATTTCCTTGAAAAATTATAGTTCAGAAGTAATGTGTGAAAGGACTTGAAGATTATAAAAAAAAAGTTAGAAAGCAGGGATTGAGAAGGATTGTTTTTCACTTCTAAAAATCTTAATGTTAGTTAAAATAAGACTTAACTGCAGCATAGCGTAATTTAAAGAGGTATAGATTTTATCCTTTAGAATTTATTAAGGGAATATAGATTTCTTTTTGTACATCAAGGGAGGTTTTAGTGAGGGTATAACTTAATAGCTTTTTTAACTTGGAATACTCTGATCTATCTGTAAATATATATAATTTGTTTAAAAGTTACTAAAAGCACAAATCTTATTTTTGGAGAAATTTGGAAATACATTTTCATCTCCTAATTTTCAAACAAAGGTTACTTAACATTTTGAAGGATTATTCAGTGGGGGTCATTTGGGAATAGCCTTTTCATAGTTTTTATGTAACTTAGTAATGTTTTTATCTTTCACATTGAACAAATAGTTGTATAAGATGGCCTTATGGTTATATATATTCCTTTACGTTTTGAATAAATGAAATATATTTTGCATTAGTAATATTAGTACTATAAAGAACTGTCTTATTTGATACTCATGCTGACATTAGAAAGTGGATGGAACAGATACCCTGTTTCCCCAAAAATAAGACAGTGTCTTATTACTGAAAGTGGAAGGCAAGTCTTTTTGCATGAAATTTGATCTCTACCTTCGAATTGTACTCCGAAGTGTAACTGCTTGGTACTTGAAATACAACCTTGTGGTCCTAGCTACTGCTTTGTCTTAACCTGGATTCTGCAAGACCTGGTTGAGTGAGGTCCTTGCTGCTTTTTTGGTTCATACATTATTTCCCCACACAGTAGCCAGGGTGATCAATTTGAAATGCTAGTGAGGTCACATCACTCAGGCTTACAGCTTTCCAGTGACTCCATGTTTCTTATCAAGGCCTTTTATGAGGTCTGATGATTTAAGTTGCTAAACTCAACCTAGAAAAGGTACTACATACCTCATTGCTGAATATTATTAAGATCACCTTCAAAGTACTCCTGTTGGGAAGCTGTGCACTGACACCAGTGCCCAGTCCACCTTCAAAGCACTTTTGGAACTTTTTCTGGAATGGCTGTTGTCAAACTTGTCATTGTGTTACACTTGATGTCCTGAATGTCGTTAAAATGTTTTTTTTTTTTTTTTATGGTAAAGAAAAAGTCATTCGGGGCCAGGCCAGGTGCGTAGGGAGGATGTTCCCATGCAGTTATTTGTTTACTGGCTAGCAACTCTCTCACAGACAGTGCTGTGTAAGCTGGTGCATTGTCATGATGGTGAGAGCCACGAGATGTTGGCTAAGATTTTCAGTGACGATTTTCCTGACGGTTCCACTGTTGATGTTTACTCATTCTGCTGTGCTTCTTACTTGACAAAGTTTAATCTGTTTGGATACTGTTGTTTTCTTCATGGCATTATCCCCATGAACTTGGACTAACATGTCCTTGATATCACTTCCACTCTTGCAAACTTTAACAAGAAATTTGTGCATGTTTGTTTGTTGCTCTAATTTGAGCTCTGATGTTTCCACAGCACACAAAAACACACAATAGCACCACTGAGCAAGACACCACCATGCATTGATACAAACACAGTGTGAGACACTGATACACCAAAGTTATGAAGCCTCATGGAGTTGTTTGTACAGTATTGCCGGTGTAAGTGCACAGTGGCAAGTTTGTAGACTTGTCATATCTTGTATATTTCCTGTGTAATGTGAAGTCAGGGTATTTTTTTAGCTGCTTCTATCACTCTTCCTCTTACTTGCTGTTCTGTTCATGCTTGGGGAAGAAGTTTGTTTTTGTCTCCAGGTTTCTGCACATAACGCTCTTTCTCCACGTTCTGATGCACTCTACTTCAGTAATGTGTCTGCTTAAATGTCAGTTTCTCACAGAGGCCTTCCCTGACCTTTGTGACAACTCTGAAAGTCCCATCATTATCTAGCCTTTCCTCTGCTTGTTCTTTCCTTGTACTCAGTGTGACCTGATGTTACTTATAGTCATTCTGCTATAATATGATGTGTGTCTCTAAAAGTCACCAAGCTGTGCAAAATTGCACCATAGAGGATATATGGGAAAATGGAGTTAAGAGCACTGTACCCAAAAACATTGTTAGTGGCACATTAAAAAAAAGTAAGAAGCTAACAAAAGCATAGCACAGTTTTTTTACATATTAAGTGATTAAAGGATATATTAACACCACAATAAATGATACAATCTCAGCAAACACCTGATGTCTTAAGGCAGTGTGCATCCATTAGAAGAGTTGCAGCTTATGAATTGCTGTGACATTATGGAGGATCAGAAAGAAAGTTGTAGCACCAAATGTGGACGTATCTAACTCAAAATGCGAATGATGAATTGAAATAGCTGGTAAATGTTTGAAGTGTGTATCTGTGAATTCCTGTGCAGCTTGGTACACTGAGTGCAGCTAATGTTTCTCACAAGTGAAAGTGCACATAATTAGGAAATTTGTTATTGTTCCCTGATACTAGTAGCTTTTAAAGACATTTGTGTTTATCAAAACAAATCTTACAGCAGAACTGTTTGTGTTTTAGTTTTCGTTTGCCCTTTGTGGAATATAAGCTCCTCCAGAACAAGTAGTGTGTTTTTATCCGCCTTGTATTCCTGTTGCCTTGAGCAGTGCCTTTCCTCTTGCAGCATTTCAACAAGTGTGTAGATAAAAGAACGTCCTGATGGTCATAATTTAAACGGAATGAAATTGCAGTTTTCTGGAATAGTGCTTTCACAAACTTGAATGTGTACACTAATCACCTGGGTATGTTGTTGAAATGCATGTTCTGGTTCAGAAGGTCTGAAGTGATGCCCAAAGATCTTCCAGGTGATGCTATGCTATTGGCTTCACCTGAGCAATAAGATTATACAGCAGTACTGTCTAGTGCTGTGAAATTATAATATTAGCCACAAAGGGAAACCATATGTGTACTTCCCTTGAACCCTTATTTTAAAAATGTAAAAATGAAGTTAAATTGATTTTAGTGGGCCAGGCGCTGTGGCTTAGGCCTATAATCCCAGCAGTCTGGGAGGCCAGCACGGTGAATCGCTTGAGCTCACGAGTTGGAGACCAGCCTGAGCAAGAGTGAGACCCCCATCTCACACAAATAAAAATAGCTGGGGGTTGTGGCAAGCATCTGTAGTCTCAGCTACTTGGGAGGCTGAGGCAAGAGCCCAAGAGTTTGAGGTTGCTGTGAGCTATGATGTCACAGTACTCTACCCAGGGTGACAAAGTGAGACTTTATCTCCAAAAAAAGTCAAAACATTATGTCAGCATGTAATTGATACTTTAAAAACTGTTAATAAGGTATTTTAAGTTCTTTTTTGTACAAAGTTTTTGAAATGTATTTTCTTTTACATTTATTGCATGTTTCATTTTGGATTTGCTGCCTTTGTGTATGATTGCCCATTGCTTGGTGGTGGCTACTGAGGTGGACAGTCCAGTTCTGGACGTGGTGATTTACCCTATTGGTCCAGCTAGCTTTACATACATTCTTATTTTCCTTAAGAAATTTCTATGCTGGCTTGGTGCCCGTAACTCAGTGAGTAGGGTGCTGGCCACATACACCAAGGCTAGCAGGTTCGAACCCGGCTGGGGCCTGATGAACAATAAGGACAACTGCAACCACAAAATAGCTGGGCGTTGTGGTGGGCACCTGTAGTCCCAGCTACTTGGGAGGCTGAGGCTAGAGAATAGCTTAAGCCCAAGAGATGGAGGTTGCTGTGAGCTGTTATGCCGTGGCACTCTACTGAGGGCAACATAATGAGCCTCTGTCTAAAAAAAAAAAAAAAAAAGATTTTTATGCCTCATTTCTGAAATACCATATTTATATAAAATGTAATTAATGGGTCTTTTGTTAGCACATACTCATTGTGGACGAACCAGGAGAAGCAGAGAACAGGGAGAAAAATAAAAGTTGCCTCAAATCCTACCATTTAAACACTATAGTTTCATAGGAGATGTTTTATGCCATTAAATAAGATTCTATAGTCTTATGATTTTAATAAAATTTCACATGGTGCTGTTCTTTTTTCGACCTTTATTTAATACTTGCATAATGGATTAGGTGGATGGTTGGTATTGACAGCATTAATCTGAGTGGACTGACCAGGAGTACATTTCAGTTAGTGCTGAGGGACTAAATGAACATAGTGATCTTCAGCTACAGTGTGGTTAAGTTCAGGTGATCATTGGTAGGTGACCTTAAGCATGCTACCTAATTTCTGAGTTTTTGTGTCTGCTGACTTAGGAATCTTGTGGAGTTAAATGACTATACACAATTATAAAACACTTAAGTACCTGGCCAGTGACAGTAAATTACTAGGCTCACTATCTTTTCTCGGAATAACTAAAATGCAGTGTCATATCAGCAGTTCTAGGTCTCAGGCTACTGCTTCCTTCCCTTAGAGTTGGGAAGGAAAATGCAGGATGGTTTGGCAAAAGTGCTACATGAAGGGGGTCCACGAGGACATTATAACTTGGTGCTTCTCCACATCCAAGGGTTTGCAGTAGATGTAAGGTGTGTTTTGTTTTGTTTGGGGACAGTGCCTCAAGCTGTCGCCATGGGTAGAGTGCTGTGGCATCACAGCTCACGGCAACCTCAAACTCTGGGGCTTAAGCGATTCTCTTGCCTCAGCTTCCCAAGTAGCTGGGACTACAGGTGTCTGCCACAATGCTTGGCTAGATGCCAGGGTTAAAAAACAAAAATCTTAAAACATTTAGAGTAATTGTTCCCAAATTTGGCTGATTGTTTAGGATCACCTGAGAAACTTTTAAAGCTACAGCTTCTTTTATTCTATCCAAATTACCCCAAATCAAAGCAATAGGCGATGGAGCTTAGGAAACTGAAATTTAAAATAGTGGTTTAATTTAGCTATTTCCAGACTGCAGTCTAGGGAGAGTATACACAGGAGGAGGAGGAACTCTTGATCTAGACATTTAAGGAAAGTGAGTTTTATCATTAGGAGTCTGGGCATTACGATGGTTATTTGCCAAATCGTGTATTAAGTATTTTCTTGTTTCAAAGAATTTCTTCTGTCATCTTCCTGAATTCACAGATAGTATTATGATTTGTATATAATTGCACATTGATTAAATTATCTTTTGTCAAGGACATCTAATGCCCAGCAGTAGCGAAGTTTCTAGCTGGTATTAGTAAATGGACAGGACAGTGAGATGTATTTGAATAGTATCTGGAGCCACTGGTGTTACTTCACATGAAAGTGTCTCAGGTATTACATATTCACACCCTCTCCCCCAAATCATTAAGCTGTCATGGGACAATTTAGTGGTATTCTTCATTTGGCTTTGTCTCACTTTGAAAAACAGCCTTCAGATAAGTTTGTATAGTATGCTAGGCTGACTTTAGGTGTTAGCAATTTTCTTAGATTTAGCCTTGCCAGTATTTGTACTTTAAAAGAAATTTACTCTTGTAAACCTTAGCACTCTGGGAGGCTGAGGTGGTGGATTGCTTGAGTTCAGGAGTTTGAGACCAGCATGAGCAAGAGTGAGACCTCATCTCTACTTTAAAAAAAAAAAAAACCAAAAACCTAGTTGGGCATTGTGGTGGGCACCCGTAGTACCAGCTACTGGGGATGCTGAGACAAGAGGAGGATAACTTGAGCCTAGGAGTTTGAGGTTGCTGTGAGCTGTGACACCATGTGTTCTGTCCAGGGCAACAGAATGAGCCTGTCAGAGAGAAAGAGAAAGAAAGAAATCTAGGATGTGTGTGGTTGATGTAGTTAGATAATGCTGATCTTTTTGTTTAGTCTTTGATTACTTCTCAAAGTTTGCATGTCAGTATGCCATAAGAGCATGACCTAATATTGGTAGGTTCTGAAGGATTCTGACCTGTTCTGTATAGGTCTACAGACCTGAACAGGTTTATTCTGAATTTTTTGGTAGGCAGAAAAGCAATACTACTAGTAAAATGTTACTCTGGAATATTTGGGCTAGGATGAGGGGAAGGATCTTGGTAAAATATTTGTGCATTTAATAATTGACTTGTGAAGAGTAATTTTGTAGACTCCTCCAGTTTCATAGAAGTGTGTGCCTGTTGCTCATGAAAAGATTTATTGTAATGGGAAAAAGCTGGGAAAGTTGGAACAGTGTGATAGGCTGCTAGAAGCATGATTTTCTGATGCTTTCAGCCTTTTCTGTGGTGTGTGCTGTGGGTTGGTGTTTCTGTTCCTGCTGCTTTTGGTTCCTTATCTTTCTTCCAGAGTATTCAGATTTAATATGGTAGGTACAGATATCTCTGAATCTTGGTTATCAGAACATTTGGATTAAAGGATATTAAGGCATATCATTCACAAGTGGTACTTTGTAAAACTGTAAGATCTTAATTTTATATTTTTCTGCAATTACGAGGTTTCCTTTTTTAATGTAACCGTTGAATGCCACCAGTGTTGATCGTTTTGGAAGAGTGGAATAAAGTACTTGGGCCCTCCAAATCTCATTTAACTTGATTTGGGCTGTTTTATTTATTATTTAAACAAGTACATTGTTTAAACTTTCTGCTTTGTTCTAAACCTGCTTTGAAATATCTAGCAGTGTTTTGAAATATCTAAATCAGTTTTGTAAATCGCTATTACTGTATTTTTTTGTTAAATTCTAATGTTACTGGCTTTTTGGAATTAGTTTTTTTCTTGGTACTTTGTTAATTACTGTAAATATTTTTGTACGTTTGAAAATACGTTTTCTGCTTGGTACAAAGATCTAACAGTAATGTAAGCTCTTTATGTAATACAAATCTTTTTTTTTTCTTTTTCTTTTTTTTTTTTTTGAGACAGTCTCGCTTTGTTGCCTTCCATAGAGTGCAGTGGTGTTGTAGCTCACAGCAACCTCAGACTCTTGCTTTGACGTGATCCTCTTGCCTCAGCCTCCCAATTAGCTGGGACTACAGGCACCCACCACAATGCCTGGCTATTTTATTTAATGTTTTAAAGAGACGGGGTCTCAGCTCTAGCTCAGACTGATCTTGAACTGGTGAGCTCAGGCAATCCACCCGCTTCCACCTCCCAGAGTGCCAGGATTACTGGCATGAGCCACCATGCCCAGCTGTATTATTATTATTTTTTTTAATTTCCCATTTTAGGTGGCGTAATCTTGCAATGTAGTTGATTTCATTTCTCATTTTAACAGCATTTTTTTGCTTTGTGTTCTTTGTGTTTGCATAAAGATTTATAACTTTGAATGAATAAAAATCTGAGACTTCATGCAAGTTAAAAAATGTCATTTTGTTTTCATATGTGAAGAAATGACCTTTGGGGCTCAGCACCTGGGGCTCAAATGGCTAGGGCACCAGCCACATACACCTGAGCTAGCGGGTTCGAATCCAGCCCGGGCCTGCCAAACAACAATGATGGCTGCAACCAAAAGGTAGCCAGGCGTGGCAGTCGCCTGTAATCCCAGCTACTTGGGAGGCAGAGGCAGGAGAATCGCTTGCGCCCAGGAGTTGGAGGTTGCTGTGATGCCACAGTACTCAACCCAGGGTGACAGCTTGAGGCTCTGTCTTTAAAAAAAATAATAATGATAACCTTTGGCTACATTAAATAGCATTTATCCTTGGAATTTTTTTTTCTTGAATATAATCCAAACTGATTACCATTCACTGTTTCAGATGAGAAGTCTGATGCCAGACCTAGTTCTTGTTTATAGGTAGAGATCCATTGGCATATATAGCTCCTACTTTCCCACCCCCCAGCTTTGAGGAGTTGTTAGCGTTCTTTTTTTACTTTATCTTTATTCACTCATCTCTTTGTAAGTGTAATTCTTTTATTCATTACTTCTGTTTTAGTGCCTTTTAGTCTGGCCATAGGCCTTACGTTGTTAATTGTTTCTGACTTTTCTCTTTTTGGAGCACCTGTTAGATTTCTTGGGTTTTGTTCTACTTAACCTTTTGCCTGGTAAATAGCAGGTATGTTACTTGAATACTTCTGATGGAAAAAATTATGCTGTACTCTGGGGGAAAATCCCTTTGCATGTTCTTTTAGCATACTAATATTAAAAGCAGTGTTTGTTATTATCTGCCTATTGTTTTATTTTAGATGCTCTTATTTTAATTTTATTATAGCTTCTTTTAACTGTGACTGTTTCACTAGAAATACTTTGAGAATTTTAACTATGTTTTCATTTTTTCCACGTCAGATATTTTCTCAGAAGGTCTTTTGTTTGAGTTTGGTGCATCTCATCCTTGTTACTGGGTTCCTCAGATGTCCAGTAGATTGTGTCGTTAGGTGTTTACTATTTTAGCTGTCCAGTGTGGCGGCTCAAGCCACATGCTGCTTTGAGTATTTAAAGTATGGCTAGTGCAACTAAGAAATTTGATTTTTGAATGTTACTTAATTTCAGGTTAGCCCATTGCCGTTAGGCTTCTTACTGTTGAGATTTTTTTCTTTTGCAGAATAATTTCCTGGTTATCAGGGTGGGTGCAGTGGCTCATGCCTGTAATCCAAGCACTCCGGGAGGCCAAGGCAGGTGGATTGCCTGAGCTCATGGGTTTGAGACCAGACTGAGCCAAGAGCAAGACTCTGTCTCTAAAAATAGCCAGGTGTTGTGGTGGGCGCCTGTAGCCTCAACTGCTTTGGGAGGCTGAGGCAAGAGAATTGCTTAAGCCCAAGAATTTGAGGTTGCTATGAGCTATGATGCCAGGGCACTCTACCCCGGGTGGTGACAAAGTGAGACTCTCTTTTTTATATATATATTTTTTTTTTTTTTGTAGAGACAGAGTCTCACTTTATGGCCCTCGGTAGAGTGCCGTGGCGTCACACAGCTCACAGCAACCTCCAACTCCTGGGCTGAAGCGATTCTCTTGCCTCAGTCTCCCGAGTAGCTGGGACAACAGGCGCCCGCCACAACGCCCGGCTATTTTTTTGGTTTGCAGTTCAGCAGGGGCCGGGTTTGAACCCGCCACCCTCGGTATATGGGGCCGGCGCCTTACCGACTGAGCCACAGGCGCTGCCCAAAAAGTGAGACTCTCTTAACCAAGAATTTTTTTTTTTTATCAACTCCAGTGAAAAATCCTTCAGTCATTTCAATCCTTTGAAATGACTTTTCCCTACTATTGGTAGCTTTTTGCTTTTTCATGGTGTCGGCATTCCTTTCTGTGCTTCTGTTTTGATCTCATTCTTGAGTTCTGAGTGTAATTGTCCTGCCACTGAAAAAGTTCTCCTGAGTTGTTCTGTGCTTGCTACTGTCCTTGTTGGGGTAGAGCTATCTGTATTCAGGCTTCTGGATCTACTATTACTCTAGGACTTTCAGGCCCACATACTCTCCTTGATATTCCGTCTAATCTTCATAAAATCTATTCCTAACATGAGTATTTCCTGTCCTGATTAATGCTTGGAAAGTCATCCTTAATTCCTTTTTTTTTTTTTTTGCAGTTTCTGGCCAGGGCTGGTTTTGAACCCACCACCTCCGGCATATGGGGCCGGTGCCCTACTCCTTTGAGCCACAGGCGCCACCTCTTAATTCCTTTTTTCTTTTCTCCTGTTTGTGTGGGTTGGGAAGCACTAGACCTCATTGCCGTTTTCTCAACTGTTGTAGTATTCTATTAACAGATCTGTTGTCTTGTTCTATATCTATTCTTATTGGAGTAAAAATTTTAGACTATGAATTTAAACATGTTCCCTTCATTAAGCTCTGAAGCCTGAATTTTACAGGTCTTCGTTAATATTGTATTGATGACCCTAATTGCTCATTCTTCCTCATACGCTTCTCAGGGAATCTTCCCAGCTAGTGTACATAGAAGGCAGTGAAATGAAAAGAAAGCACTGGCTCAGTGCCTATAGCTCAACAGCTAGGGCGCCAGCCACATACACTACAACTGGAGGGTTCGCACCCAGCCCGGGCCTGCCAAACAACAAGGATGGTGGCAACCAAAAAGTAGCTGGGTGTTCTGGCGGGCGCCTATAGTCCCAGCTACTTGGGAGGCAGAGGCAGGAGAATCGCTTGAGCCCAGGAGTTGGAGGTTGCTGTGAGCTGTGATGTCACAGCGCTCAAACAAGGGTGACGTAGTGAGACTGTCTCAAAAAAAAAAGAAAGCACTATTATGTTCATGCCAAAAAACTGGCATTTCAAACTA
This sequence comes from Nycticebus coucang, assembly GCF_027406575.1. Lineage (NCBI taxonomy): Eukaryota > Metazoa > Chordata > Mammalia > Primates > Lorisidae > Nycticebus > Nycticebus coucang. Next base: position 46,730,019 of record NC_069799.1, on the reverse strand, counting down.
GATGCCTTTCTGCTTGTAAATATAGCTAGAAAATTTAGTCTGAAATCTTCTGAGTCACCATTGCTAGAAGTTCAAATTTCTCTCTTCTTAACCACCTTCTCTTTTCTTCCTAATCCAGTCATGTAAAACTACTACCCAGTCAGTCCTAAGAACATCTTTTTTTATGTTATCCCATTGTGTTTTCACAGCCAAGACTGTCCTCTGCTCCCCCTCCATCTTTCTTTCCATGGCAAACTTCTTACTCGTTGACGATCGCAGTTCTTTATTGTATGAAGCCTCGAGCCTGTTTTCTGTTAACAGCTTTTTCGTGGTGATTTGTAATTATTTAAATACGTAGTTTGTGTGCCACGCTGTGATCTCCTAGCAGGCAGAGATTGTTTTTATTTTATTGATGCTCAGTAAGTGTCAAATTAATATTGTATATATACATATTTGACATATTCAGAAATAGATGAGTGGCAGTAACCTTTAACTGGTTTCACTTAAAAAAGGTTTTTTATGTGCATTTCAGATAAGAGTAACATAAAAATTTATAAATATTACAGCAGCAATTTCTAGAATTCCTAGCAGGGGTGTCCAGTTCTTTTTTTTTCCCCTCTGCCACACATTGGAAGAATAAGCGTTGTCTTGGGCTGCATGTTAAATACTTAACAAGCTAATTAGGAAAAAGAAGGTCCGTGCTTTTCGTGATAACACCACAGAGAAGAAAAAGAAGTCCTCACTGAAGTGGCATGTTGCCCATGGGCCACAGGTTGGACATCGCTGCTTGGGGTTCGATTGAAGTTGATTTTGTACTAATTGTGCAGGAAGCAAAAAATAGTTCATTTGGATTTCCAGGAAAATGTATAAACTATTAGCTTATAAACTTTAAAAACGGTGTGTGTAACGGTACTGATTCTATATCATTATCCTTTAAGGGTCCTTGCTTGTTGCTTTATTATAATCCCACAAAATATATTTGTGTATAACTTGAATAATACTGCATAGTTGAGATTTTTTGCTAACATCTTAACGTTCGTTTCCTAAATCACCTCTTCTCAAACTCTCAGGTTCATGCACACTAACAAAGGAGATTTTATGGTTGGCCTTCTGTGATATATTAGATACATAATAGGGAATTTTTTTGGTGATGGTAGAGGATAATGGTCTGTTTTCCAAGTAGTAGACTGTATTTGAATATTCAGTAAGCTTTTTCAAGTCACTTACTATATACAGCATATTCCTAGAAATTCTCACATGCTGGTGCTCCATTTCTTTTACCCTTGAGAATTGCTGCTGTAATTGTTTTGAACTAGTGATTCATTGTGTTGTGATTTTTATCTCTAAAATGACTGTTAAGAAAGTCATTTTGTAATGGGGGACAAAAGGAATATAGCTATTATATGTGGTATACTTTTCGCTATCAAACTTAATTTGGCAGTAAAACTGCCTTTTGCATGTGAATCCTTTGAAAGCATATATAAGGCAGCGGTTCTCCACCTGTGGGTCGTGACCCACAGAAACTGTATTAAAGGGCCACGACATTAGGAAGGTTGAGAACTGCTGATATAAGGTATTCCAATCCAGCGATGCCTTAGTTGTAAAAATTCTTTGGGGTTGAATTCATTTTGTTGAAAAGCCAAGGGCCATGTGGCACATCAGTCTTGATTTTTCTTCAATCCCATCTTATTTTTGATAAGGGAACAATGAAGCTAGCTTGCCTTCTACCTCACCAGCATTTTTGCTGAATTAATCATTGGTGGTGGTTTGTTTTTTGAGACAGTCTTTCACTCTGTCGCCCTGGCTAGAGTACCCCTGGCATCATAATTCATAGCACCCTCAAACTCTTGGGCTCAAGAGATCCTTTTGCCTCAGGCATCCACCACTAAGCCTAGATAGTTTTTCTGTTTTTAGTAGCGATGGAGTCTCACTCTTGCTCAGGCTGGTCTGGAAGGCCTGAACTCAAGTAGTCTGCCTACCTTGGCCTCCCAGAGTGCTAGGATTACAGGCAGGAAGCCACTCTGCCCTGGCCAATCATTGTTTTTAATAGTTAAACCCCATCCTCAGAGGTTAAAGAATTAGCTTAGCATATTTGTTGGAATATGCTGCAGGGTCTGCATGGATTGTTGAAGAAGAGTGGAAATACTTTGAGAATTGGCATCATTTTAGACTTCTAAAGGTGAATACTTTATGGTTTCTATCTAGTATATATATTGTAATGTTTACTTTTTAAAAAAATCGGGTATTTGTGACCTTTGTAATTTTTCCCATTTAGCATTCATTCTTAAAGATATGTGTGATTTTTAAAAAACCATCTTCTGCCTTAAAAAAGCATGAATTTATTTTTGTAGAAGCTAGGGTGGTGTGTCATAGTATGGTTTTCTACTGCTTGGGCTCAGAATTAATGAAAGTCAGGAGGAGAATTTTGGGCTTGTTGGTCAGAGTGGTCCTTATCACATTGCCATGCTAAAAGAAAATATTTTTTTCCTTGGGCCTAGAGTATTTTTATTAGGTCAAGATAGGTCTAGAGACATGTGAGTTATATATGCTTCATGAGTCCCTGGGCTCAAAACTAGTGAAATGCAGCTCACATGGCAGTTAATGTATTTTTTGACTTAGTCCTGTTTCTTCTTTATGACACGTTAGATATTATTGTTGGTGATAAAAGGCAAGGGAGCATAAAGCAACTCTTTTGTGTGATGTAACTTCAGAAGACCACCTATTGGTTGGCTTTTGGGTTGTTAATGTAAATGTTAAAAGCATCATGTTAAGGAACAACTACCAAATAAAATTTAAAACTTAGAAAATGTTGAATCATATAGCCAGAACTCTTTGAATACTTAGTGGATCCTAATGTCTTTTTTTTTTTTTTTTTGAGACAGAGCCTTAAGCTGTCACCCTAGCTCAAAGCAACCTGAAACTTAAGCGATTCTCCTGCCTTAGCCTCCCAAGTATTTGGGACTATAGGTACCCGCCACAATGCCAGGCTATTTTTTGGTTGTAGTTGTCATTATTATTTGGCGAGCCTGGGCTGGATTCAAACCTGTCAGCTCTGGTGTGTGTGGCTGGTGCCTTAGCTGCTTCAACTACAGGCACCAAGCCTCTAATGTCTTAAGAGCAAGTTTCTTTCTGTCTTTGGACATAATGTGTCATTTGGAATTGCACGCTGTTAGAGTTTGATAGATAACTTGATAACAAGAATTAAAGTGAGGAAATAGGAAGTGGAGGCTCAGCGCCTGTAGCACAGTGGTTATGGTGCCAGCCACAAACCTTGAGGCTGGCGGGTTCAAACCCAGCCCAGGCCACCTAAACAACAATGAGGACAACCTCAACAAAAAATAGCTGGGTGTTCTGAGAGGTGCTTGTAGTCTCAGCTATTTGGGAGGCTGAGGCAAGAGAATTGCTAAAGCCCAAGAGTTGGAGGTTGCTGTGAGCTGTGATTCCACAGCACTCTACTGAGGGTGACAAAGTGAGACTGGGTCTCAAAAAGGAAAAAAAAAATAGGAAGTGGAAAGAGCACTGGGCTAGACTTGATATCTGGATGTGGTTTTGTTAGTTACTAGCATTTTGGCCCTGAGAAAAATGTGTAACTTCGTGGCTGTTACTTTTTTTTCATCCTTGCTAAAGAATAGGGTTGAATAGGTCTTTTGGACGCTACTGATTTGAGTATGTACAGGAGAACCTTCTGATTTTTGTACTTTTAATTTCTGCTTTCACATATTTGCTGTGTGTTCTGTTAGCCTGTGGTAATTAAAGCACTCCCCCTGCCAGAAGTACAGTTTTGTGGACACTTTTAGAATACATATTTCCCACAAATGTTTATTCAGTGTTTTCATCAGTATATAGCAGGGGTCCTCAAACTGTGACCCGTGGGTCACGTGAGGTGGTGTGATTGTATTTGTTCCCGTTTTGTTTTTTTACTTGAAAATAAGATATGTGCAGTGTGCATAGGAATTTGTTCATAGTATTTTGTTTTTAAACTATAGTCCGGCCCTCCAAGGGCTGAGGGACAGTGAATTGGCCCCCTGTTAAAAAAGTTTGACAACGCCTGGTATATAGAGAAGGGTAGAACAGCGAAATAGTTCTTCGAATTTAATAAATTTATAGTTGAGAAATAAGGCTGAAAAATTTCCAGAGTTATGAACTTTATAGTTTTTATTGTATGTACTTGTATATACTGTTTTGTTTTTTTTTACAAGTCAGTTTTGTTTATATAGAAGTGGTGTATTTTTTAACCTTTTCAGTACAACTTCCACCTTTATTAAGTTTCAAATTGCCTGCTAAATGCAGTATTCATTTTCTGCTTTAAGTCAGGAAATGATCAGTGTTGATTCTTGAAATATTGGAGATTAAACCTTTTAAACTTTGTCTATTGGTAAAGTACAGTTTCTATTTTTGGTGGGTTTATTTTTAAAAAAGTGAAAAACACTAATTTTGTATTCCAGAAATTCGTTTTCATGCTTTTTGTTTAAATGTTTGGCTATTTTCTAGTTTTTACTTTAGATAAGACTTAGAGTATTATAGAATAAAAGCATTATATACTTTTATACTGCCATTTAAAATTGAGAAGAGAGTTGTTGCTACTTTAACTTTAAAAGCATAAAGTTTGTTTTATGTTTAAAATGGTAAGTATCAGTAGTCATACATTTTGGCCCTCCATGTCCATAGATTCTGCATCCATGGTTTCACCAGGCAGATTGAAAATATCGAGGTGAAAACAACACAACAAAAACAAACAAAAAATAATATTGAGGAAAAAATGTGGGTGGTTGCGCCTGTATTGAATATGCACAGACTCTTATCCTTGTCATTACTCCTTAAGTAATACAGGATAACAACTATGTACATAGCATTTACATTGTATTACAAGTAATCCAGAGATGATTTAAAGAATACAAATGTATATAGGTGTATGCAAACACTACATACTTTTATATAAGGGGTTTGAGCATCTGGGGATTTTTTCCCCACATTTAGGGTCTTGGATCAGTCTTTCACAGATAGCGAGAAAGGACTGCCCCTAAATTTGATGTTTTATTTATTTTTTGTGACAATGGATTTTTAAAAGCATAAATATATCAAATATTTACAAAAATGTTTGTAAAACAAGTTGTATATTCAGTAGCTGTGGAATAGAAGGAGCACTGATATTGAAACTTAATGGTTACATGAAATTAAGTTCTTTGCTACTTTGGTTTCCTTTGCTTAGTTTACCTCTTGGCTCTCTAAATGTCATTATCCTCCCTTATTCCCATATCCAGAAATAGCTTATGAACTTGCTCACTTTTTCTAGCTTGGACAATGATTCTCTTTTAGCCTGAATTAAGGAAGTAGCATACTGTGTCTCTTTCTCCTCCCCATTTATCCTCATACTGCATCTAGAATTATCTTTTAAGAAGAGCACATTTGCTCATTCTTTATGTGAAAGTATTGCAATGTAAAGTATAGACATTGTAGTGAGTAGCTAGCAACATCTACTTTTCTAGCCCTTCTATATGATTTCAGTTCTTTGAAGATGGTAAGAGTTCTGTTATAGGTTCTGCACAAATGCTGTTTCCTTCTCCTAGAATATTCTCTCTCTTCCAGTCCCTTTTGCTTAGTCAAGTGCTTCTTGTTTTTCAGAGTTGTATTTGAAAGTTACTACCCAACTCTTAGGTTAGTAAGCACATCCATCCGTTGCTACCTGTAACAGTTTATTTATGGTGATTGTATTGAATGTCTGAAACTGAACTGCTTGTTTTCTCCTTCCAGACCTGCTTTTTTGCAGTCTTCTGCATTTTGTTAAATAGAAATTACAGTCTCCCTATTCCCAGGCCAACACTCTTGAGTCTTCTTCCTAACCAGTCTTTCTGCTAAGTTCCAACTTATTCTGTTCTTTATGCAGCAATCAGATCAAGTTAACATGTCTGTTCAGAAGTCTATCAAATGTCCTTACAAGTGGCCCACAAGGCCCTATACCTTAGTTACATCCCTCCCCTTTTCTGACCTCATAGTTCTGGATTTTACTCTTCATTTAGTGGAGTTTAGCCACACTGACATTGTAGTTTTTTCAGGATTTCAGGCACTTTCCTGCCTTGTGTTCAAGGAAAAATTACTCAATGATACTTGTTAAAGCACATTAAGGAATAATTTATTCAGGACTGTCATCAAAGGTATAAAGAACACTGCAATGGGGTTTTTGTAGTAAGGGAGCGAGGTCAGTCTCTGAATATAGCAGGACTTTGTAGCTAAGCAGTGTGGGGCTCACTGAATAGAAAATTACTAAGAGGAACCATTAGGGATAATGGAGATTCCGGTTAGACAGATTGCTATGGTGTGAACATGACTTCCAAATTTCTATGTTGATGGTATTTGGAGGTGAGACCTTTGGGAGGATTACATTTAGGATTAAAATTATTTGGGTCGAGCCTCCATAATGGTACTGGTGGCTTTATAAGAAGAGGAAGAGAGACATGTACAGACATACTCTTGCCATCTGTTGATCAGTGTCATGCTCTTAGACTATCCAGCTTCTACAACCGTAAGTTACCCAGTCCTAGTGCTTGGTCATAGCAACAGAAAACCAAGATACCGACCTAACAGGTTTCTTGCTAAAGACAGGCTGGAGGGATCACACATCACCTGGGGGATGGTGGAGGATGAGAAACCTGATCAGATATCAGGGAGGGGCAGTTCTTGCTAAAGTGACATAGCAGGGTTCTTCGTTAAAGCTAGACATTATTATTATTATTATTTTTTAGAGACAGAGTCTCACTTTGTTGCCCTCCATAGAGTGCTGTGATGTCACAGCTCACAGCAGCCTCCAGCTCTTGGGCTTAGGTGATTTCATTTGCCTCAGCCTCCCGAGTAGCTGGGACCATAGGCACCTGCAATAACGCCTGGCTATTTTTTTGTTGTAGTTGTCATTGTCGTTTGCCAGGCCTGGGCTGGGTTTGAACCTGCTAGCTCCTGTGTATGTGGCTGGTGCCCTAGCCGCTGAGCTACAGATGCTGAGCCTTTGCCTTGTAATTCTTATTTAACCCTTGCATCTAGCCAGGTGTTGTGGTGCCTTGTAATTGTTAATGAAATTTTGTCACTTGGGGGTTAAGAGACAAGTGAGAATACCTTTTCTTCCAAACCACAGAAGCATACGATATTATTGTAAGGATTTCTCTGCTTCCTAGGGAAATAACCTTTTATATCATAGTTCCTTGGTTGGATCAAATTTTTTTAGAGGTTTGTAGCAGTAATTGGTTTACATTAATGTTTAGTTTTTATCCTGCATGTAAATGGACTATTATGGGTTAAGGAATGCTGTGTTTTTGCTCCTAGGAATCTTTGGTTAAGTAAAAACTTTGCTACTTTTATTTCATTTAATGTATACAAATTTTAGGTGGAGAGTGTTCTTAACATTTGCTACTGTGGTTTCTATACTGATTGCATTCCTGAAAAGTTAAGACTTTTTTTGCTAAAAACTTTTAATTTTATTAGAATAATCACTGCTTTTTTTTCCACCTTGTTTCACAAGATTTGATTGTAACAGCTATAGTTTTTTTATTTTAAAATACTCAGTTGACAAAGCTTAAATATATTTGAAGTATACAGTATCATCATGATTTGATATACATGTATTATGTAACTATTAAACACATTCATTACCACCTATGCTTTGTTTCCTAACACTTATTCATCTTATAACTGGAAGTTTGTATCATTTGACCAACATTCTCCCATGTCTGACACACCCCCTCCCCCCTGCATTCTTTCCCCAGCAGCTGGCATTCTCTCTACTTCTGTGATTTGACTCTTAGGTTCCATGCATAAGTAACATAGGACAGGCATACCTTGGAAATATGTGGGGTTTGGTTTCAGACTACTGCGATAGAGAACGTATTGATACAAATCTGGTCAAGCAGAGTTTTTTTTTGTTTTCTAGTTGATTAAGTGTTCAATAGCATTATGTCTGATGAAACTATATACATATCTTAATTTAAATACTTCAGTGCTGAGCTCTGAGACTTCAGTGAGTTATAACCTTTTGCTATTTGGGAGGGTCTTGCCTCAGTGTTGATAGCTGCTGACTGATCAGAGTGGTAGTAAGTGAAGATTGTGGCTGTAGCAATTTCTTAAAATTAGATGACGATGAAGTTGGCTATATTGATTGGTTCTTCCTTTCTTGAAAGATTTCTCTGTAGCATACACTACTGTTTGATAGTGTCTTACTCATCGTATTTAAAATTAGAGTCAGTTTTTTCAAAGCCAGTTGTTCCTTTATTAACTAAATTTATTTAATATTCTAAATCCTTTGTTGTCATTTAAGTCATGTTCTAACATTTTTACCAAGAGTAGATGCCATCTTAAGAAACCACTTTGGCCAGGAGGATGCACTCTGGGAGGCTCAAGGGGGATGGATTGCCCTCAACTCACAAGTTCAAGACTAGCCTTAGCAAGAGCGAGACTCCATCTTTAAAAATAGCTAGGTGTTGTGGTGGGTGCCTTTAGTCCCTGCTACTTGAGAGGCTGAGGCACGAGAATTGCTTGAGCCCAAGAGTTTGAGGTTGTTGTGAGATATGATGCCATGGCCCTATACCGAGGGGGACAAAGTGAGACCCTGTCTCAAAAAAGAAAAAAAAAGAAACCATTTTGTTTATCCGTAAGAAACAACTCCTCATCCATTAAAGTTCTCTCATAAGATTGTAGCATTTTTTTTTTCTTGCAATTTTAGGCTTTACTTCTAGTTCTCTTGCTGTTTCTGCCACATCTACAGGTGCTTCGTCCAGTTGTTACAGACTCTACTTTGGAGGAATCATACTACGTGTGACAGCTGTAGCCTTACAGAATACCTTTCTTAAATAACAAGACTTGAAAATTGAAATGACTACTTGATCCATGGGTTGGAGAAGGGGTATTGTGTTAGCAGGCAGGAAAACCACATAGTCTACTGTACCTCTCCTTTAGAGCTTTTGGGTGACCAGGTGGATTGCCAGTGACTGGTGATACTGTGAAAAGGAATTATTTATTTATTTATTTATTTAGAGACAGTCTGACTTGGTCACCCTCGATAGAGTGCTATGGCGTCACATCTCACAGCAACTTCCAGCTCTTGGACTTAGGCAATTCTCCTGCCTCGGCCTCCTGAGTAGGTGGGACTATAGGTTCTTGCCACAACGCCTGGCTATCGTTTTGCTGCTGTTTGGCCTGGGCTGGGTTTGAACCCACCACCGTCAGCATATAGGGCCTGCGCCCTACTCACTGAGCCACAGGTGCTGCCCCCATGCAAAGGAATTTTTTATTCTGAACAGTACTCTCAACACTGGGTTTAAATACTCAGTAAACTGTGCAGTAAACAGATGTGTCATCATCCAAAAATGTCATACTTTATTACTGTAGCTTTTCATACAGTTTGAAATAGGTAGATACCTCCTGTGTGCGGGCATGTGCCTGTGTGTGTATGTATACAAAGTCATCCAGACTTTGTTCTATTTATAGAGCACAAGCAAAGCAGAGTTTGCACAATTAATTCTTTTTTTTTATTTTTTATGTTTTTATTAAATCATAGCTGTGTACACTAGTATGATCATGGGGCACCATACACTTGGTTCATAGACCGTTTGACACATTTTCATCACGCTAGTTAACATAGCTTTCGTGGCATTTTCTTAGTTATTTTGCTAAGACCTTTACATTCCACATTTACTAGGATTCACATATTCCCTTGTAAGATGCACCGCAGGTGTAATCCTATTAATCCCCCTCCCTCCACCTACCTCCCCCCTCCCTCCCCTCCCTTTCCCCCTTCTCCCTATTCTTAGGTTGTAATTGGGTTATAGCTTTCATGTGAAGGTCCTACATTAGTTTCATAACAAGGGTGAGTACACTGAGCCACAGGTGCTCAGTGTACTTTTTCTTCCATTCTTGAGACACTTTACTAAGAAGAATATGTTCCAGCTCCATCCATGTAAACATGAAAGAGGTAAAGTCTCCATCTTTTTTTAAGGCTGCATAATATTCCATGGTGTACATATACCGCGATTTATTAATCCATTCGTGGATTGATGGGCACTTGGGCTTCTTCCATGACTTAGCAATTATGAATAGGTCTGCAATAAACATTCTGATACAAATATCTTTGTTATGATGTGATTTTTGGTCTTCTGGGTATATGCCCAGTAGAGGGATTACAGGATTGAATGACAGATCTATTTTTAGATCTCTAAGTGTTCTCCATATCTCTTTCCAAAAGGAATGTATTAATTTGCATTCCCACCAGCAGTGCAAAAGTGTATTCCCTTTTCTCCACATCCACGCCAACATTTCTGGTCTTGGGATTTTGTGATGTAGGTTAGTCTCACTGGAGTTAGATGATATCTCAAAGTAGTTTTGATTTGCATTTCTCTGATGATTAAAGATGATGAGCATTTTTTCTTATGTCTGAAGGCCGTGCGCCTGTCTTCTTCAGAGAAGTTTCTCTTCAAGTCCTTTGCCCAGCCTTGCACAATTAATTCTTAAGGGCCCTAGGATGTTTGGAATGGTAAATAAATGAGCATTGGCTTGATCTTAAAGTTACGAACTGCATTTGCTCCCCAAAAGAATCATTCTCTCTTTTGAAGCTCTGAAGCTAGGCATTGGCTCCTCTTAGCCATGAATGCCCTGAATAGCATCTTCTTCCAATGCATAGTATCATGTCTTTATTGAAAATCTGTTTTATAGTGTAGCCATTTTTATCAATCATCCTAATTAGATCTCTGCCACTTCTACATGAGCATTTGTTGCTTCATCTTGCACTTTTATGTTACAGGGACAGTTTCTGTTCATGAACCAATCTGTGCTAGCATCCAACTTTTCTGCAGCTTCCTTACCTCTGTCTTCACAGAATTGAAGAGTTAGGGCCTTGTTCTGGATTTGGCTTAAGGGAATGTTCTGGCTTGTTTGATCTTTTGTTCAGAATAAAACATTCTTCCTATCAGCAATAAGGTTGTTTGGCTTTCCTACAATTTGTGTGTTCACCGCACTAGCACTTTCAGTTTCTTTCAAGAAATTTTCCTCTGCATTTACAACTGGCTATTTGCCCCAAGAGGCCCATCTCACCTTTTTTTGTTTTGCATTCCTTCCTCTCTAATCTTGTTTCCAGCTTTTGCTTTAAAAGTGAGAGGTATGCAGCTCTTCCTTTTACAGTAATATTCAGAACCCTCCTAGGGTTAATAATTGGCCAAATTTTAATATTTTTGTGTCTCAGGGAGAGATAGGAATAGTCATTGGAGCAGTTAGAATGTACATAACATGTATTAAGATCAGCAATCAATTTGGAAGGTTTTTGGTGCCCCAAAACAATTTACAGTAGTAACACCAAAGGTCACTCATCAGAATACCAAACAGATTATGGTTATAATAGATAACAGTACTAATGAAAAAGTTTGAAATACTGAATTGCCAAATGTGACACAGACACAAAGCTGGAAAAATGATGCAGTAGACTTGGCTGGACACAGGATTGCCATGAACCTTTAATGTGTTAAAAACAACCAAAACCCACCAAACAATAGTATCTATGACAGGGGTCCTCAGACTGCGGCCAGTGGGCCACAAGAAACGGTGTGAATTGTATTTGTTCCCGTTTTGTTTTTTACTTCAAAATAAGATGTGCAGTGTGCATAGGAATTTGTTCATAGTTTTTTTTTTTTTTTTTAACTATAGTCTGGCCCTCCAACGGTCTGAGGGACAATGAATTGGCCTGGCCCCCTGTTGAAAAAGTTTGACGCCCGATCTATGAGGTGTGGTAAAATAAAATGTGATGAAATGAGGTTATGCCTGTATTGTCTTTCTGTCTCTGCTGCTTTTCACTTAGCTTAACCTTCTCCAAGTTCTCCAGATTTGTCCATTTTTTTGTTTGTTTGTTTTTTGCAGTTTTTGGCCGGGGCTGGGTTTTAACCCGCCACCTCTGGCACGGGGGGCTGGTGCCCTATTCCTTTGAGCCATAGGTGCCACCCAGATTTGTCCATGTTGCTGCAAGTGGCAAGATCTTGGTTTTCTTGTGGTTGAACAATATTTGGTTGTATACTTGTTCATCTGCCTATGGATGCTTAGATTGCTTTTAGATCTTGGCTATTGTGAGTACTGCTGCAGATACCAATCTTGAGATACTGATCTCATTTCCTTTGTAGATATGTACAGAAATGGGGTCATTGGATTATATGGTGATTCTGTTTATAATTTTTGGAGGAATGTCCATACTGTTCTCTATAATGGCTACAACAGTTTATATTCCCATTGACATTGCAAAAGGATTCCATTTTTTCCATATCCTTATCAAAACTTAACCATGTTTTTTCCGGAATGGCCATCTTAACAGATGTGAGATAATTATGGTTTTGATTTGCATTTGTCTGGTGATTAGTGATGCAGAGCACCTTATGCCTGTTGGACAATTGTATTTTGTCTTTAAAAAAAATTCAGGTTCTTTTTATTGGATTATTTGGGTTTTTTTTTTTTTTTTTTTTTTTGTGGTTTTTGGCCGGGGCTGGGTTTGAACCCACCACCTCCAGCATATGGGACCGGCGCCCTACTCCTTGAGCCACAGGCGCCGCCCGGATTATTTGGTTTTTTGCTGTTAGTGAGTTCCCTTGTGTGTGTATGTATACAAGTATATATATAATTTTTTGAGACAAGGCCTTGTTCTCTTTTCTGGGCTTGGAATGTAGTGGTGCAATTGTAGCTTGCTGCAACAATGAATACTTGGTTTCAGCAGTCCTTTGGCCCCAACCTCCCAGGTAGCTGGGACTGTAGGTGTGCACCATTTTTTTTCCCCTTTATTTTCATTCCCCTCTTTTCTTTTTCTTTCTCCTTCCCTTCCTCCCTCCTTTCTTTCTTTTCCTTTTCTTTCTTTTTCTTCTTTCTAGACAGGGTCTTGCTTTTTACCCAGGCTAGTCTCAAATTCTTGGCCTCAAGTGATCTTTTCACATTGGCCTCCTAAAATGCTGGGATTACAGGTGTGAGCCATGGCACCCAGACCCTTATCTATTTTTTGATACTAACCTCTTTTCAGATGTATGGTTTACAAATATTTTCTCCCATTTTTTAGGTTGTCTTGTCATTTTGTTGATTGCTGCTTTTATTGCATAGGAGCTTTTTATTACTAGTTTGATGCAGTCACTTATTTTTGCTTTTGTTACCTGTACTTTTGGTGTCATAGTCAAAAATAATCATGAAGACTAATACAAGGAACTTTTCTGCCACTTTTCTTCTAGAAGTTTTTATCATTTCAGACTTTATATTGTAAAGTTTTAATGCATTTCAACTTAATTTTTGTATATGGCATAAAACAAAAATCCAGCTTTATTCTGGATGTGGATAGTTTTCTTAGTACTATTTATTGAAGAGCCTTTTTATTCCCCATTGTGTATTCTTGGGACCTCATGGAAAATGAGTTGGTGCTCTTTTCTGCTCCATTATCTCGTGTCTGTTTTTATGCCAATGTCATATTTATTACTGTAGCTTTTAATAGTTTTAAATAGGGAGTGTGATACCTCCAGCTTTGTAGTTTTTTCTCAAAATTGCTTGACTATTCAGGGTTTTTTGTTGTTTCATACTAATTTTAAGATTGTTCTATTTTTATGAAAAATACCATTGAAATTGATAAAAGTAAAGATTAAGTTGAAATGGTCTTTTTTTTCCTAATTAAAAAAAAAATAGGTGGTTATATCCTGACTCAGGTTCTTACGCCAGGTTTTAGGAATAATGTTGGGAACTATTACTACTGTACGGTGTCGTCATTAGCTGTGTAAGGGATGTGGAATATCAGAAAGTAAAGGAATAGCTTTCAAGTGATGCAGGAATTTGGAAAGAATTCTTAGATGTTAAACAGATGTTAAAATACATTTATGGTCACTTAATTTTTTGAGAAACTTTTACTGGGTAATCTTTTTGGTCTACCTACCTCTTATGAAATTTCTATAAGCAAGCTAAGTCTTTAAGATAAAATTTTGTGTGTGAAATTATTTCTCTGCATTTTTTTTTCCTGCTGCCACTTGACTTTGTTCTATAATGTTATGTTAAAAGGTAAACTTGGGCATGTTGATTTATTTCAGCAAATAGTGATTTATGACCTGACCATAGCAGTTTAAGGGCTCTGCCTGAGGTGGTTGAAGGAAAAGCTTCTATCCAGTCAGTGTAGAAGCACAGCAGAGAAATTATTTGATTTGTCAAAGCTTGAGCAGTTGTCTTATTTGGACTTCCCTTCCTTTGTGGGAAGTTCAAGACAATATAACTAATAACCATTTGTCTACCTGTGATTGGCTGAGCTTAAGTTTTATTTTCCTTATTAAAGGGTAAAATTTTAGAGTAATGGCTCTGATTTATTGTTTTTTGTTTGTTTTGAGATAGTCTCACTTTGTCATCCCTGGTTAAAGTGCTTTGGTGTCATAGCTCACAGCAACCTCAAACTCCTGGGGTCAAGTGATCCTCTTGTCTCTGCCTCCCAAGTAGCCGGGACTACAGGCGCCTGTCTCAGTGCTTGGCTATTTTTAGAGATGGGGTCAGGCTCTCTTCAGGCTGGCCTTAAACTCCTGAGCTCAGGCAGTCCATCTGCTTCTATCTCCTTGAATGCTAGGATTATAGGTGTGAGCCATTGCCCTGCCTGATTAAATTATTTTAATAGTTATCCCTTGAGCTCAGAAGTTCCAGATCAGCTTGAGCAAGAGCGAGACCCCATCTCTACTAAAAATACAAAAATTAAATAGGTGTGGCGGTTGCCTGTTAGTCCTAGAGGAGGCTGAGGCAGGTGGATAACTTGAACTCAGGAGTGTGAAGTTGCTATGGGTTAGGCTGGCACTCTGGCCTGGGGCAGCAGACAAACAACAAAAGAGTTATGTGTAGCAATCTACTTGTATACATTGTTGAAGAAATACTTTTGTGTAAGGGAACCAACCTGGGTATGTTTAGAATTTAAACGTTTTCACCTTGTTCCTCATTATTGTAGTTTGTTGTGTCAGAGACTAAAATCATTGATGTTAATGAAAGCAAGTAAAATAATAGTGGTTAGCTTCAGAGTGAATCAGTGAAATCTGGTGCACTAAAGAAATTCAAGGAATTCGAAGGTGGGCTGTCCTGGACTTTAGATGCAATGTAAAGAGTGAACATAATTTTTGTACACAGTAGGTTTTTTTAGTTGATACAATTGGCAGGCACCTAGAAGTTAAATGGTCGTTTAGATACTATTGAAAAGTTGGAAGATTTCGAAAATCCTTGAATGAAGGGTGTATAGTAGTACATCTTGTGCAAATCAACCCAGCTAAGTTTGTTAATGTAACAAATGAAATGTGTATGATAAAACTTAAGGGGCGGGAGTATTTCCCCTAGAGATACTGATGAAGCACACACAAATATGTTGAGCATCCTACTGCATACCAAGTACTGTGGGTATTGTAGACAAGTAGACAGTAAAGCCCCTTTAGAGAGAAATAGGGAGAATCCTTAAAGATCTCAAATTAGATCTCCCATTTGACTTCATAGTCCCTCTACTAAGCATCTACCCAGAAGAAGAAAAATAATTTTACCATAAGGACATTTGCACTAGATTATTTATTGCAGCTCAATTTATAATCACCAGGACATGGAAATAACCTAAATGCCCATCAGCTTAGTAATGGATTAATAAATTGTGGTACATGCGTGCCATGGAATACTATTCAGCCATAAAAAAATGGAGACTTCACCTCTTTTGTAATATCCTGTATGGAGTTTGAAACACATACTTCTTAGTAGAGTATCACAAGAATGGAGGAACAAGAATCCAACGTCCTCAATACTAATATGAAGCCAGCAGATGATCCATTGTGTGCCTAAATGGAAGAGAAACTCATTTCAATTCAAGCTGTGGGGAGGGGTGGCCAGAGAGGCAGGGTGAGGTTAGGGTGTTCTCACTGAATGGGCGAGGGGTGGGGTTGGCACACCTTTTATGTGTGGGATGTTACCACAAGACGAACTCTGCCTAACAAAATCAAATATATTGACCCGGTTGCTTGTACCCTCACATTAACCTGAAATAAATTTACTTAAAATTATTATAATTTTTGAGACAGAGTATCTCACTTTGCCGCCTTTGGTGGAGTGCTGTGGTGTTACATCCCACAGGAACCTCAAACTTAGGCTTAAGAGATTGCCTCAGCCTCCCAAGTAACTGGGACTACAGGTGCCTGCTGCAGTGTGGCTGGTTGTTTTTTTTTTTTTGTTTGTTTTTTTGACAGTCTCAGTCTGTTGCCCTGGGTAGGGCGCTGTTGCGTCATAGCTCACAGCAACCTCAAACTCCTGGGCTGAAGCGATTCTCTTGCCTCAGCCTCCCAAGTAGCTGGGACTACAGATGCCTGCCACAACTTCCGGCTATTTTTTGGTTGTAGTTGTCATTGTTTGGTAGGCCTGGGCTGGATTTGAACCCGCCAGCTCCGGTATGTGTGGCTGGCACCCTAATCGCCGAGCTACAGGTGCTGAACCTTTTTTTTTTTTTTTTTAAAGGAGATGAGGTCTCACTCTGGCTCTGGCTCAGGCAATCCACCTGCCTTGATCTCACAGAGTGCTGGGATTACAGGCATGAGCCATCGTGCCCTGCCAAATTTACTTAAAAAAAAAAAAAGACCTTTGCCCTCAAGAAACTTAGTATTTTTTTTTTTTTTTTTTAAAGGAAACGTGGTGTCCTTTTGGGAGCGATAGTAATAAACTATTAATATGTGCGGTGAAGGAGATAAGTGCTGCCTTGTAGAAAAATAAAGCTGAGTGAGAGAAATAGGGTATGCTTGGGAAACGGTAGCTATTCTGTATAGCAGTGGTTCTCAACCTGTGTGTCGCGACCCCTTTGTAACAATGAAAATACAGCCTGCATATCAGATGTTTCCATTAACATTCATAATAGCAAAATTACAGTTAAGAAGTAGCAACAAAAATAATTTTATGGTTGGGGGTCACCACAAAATGAGGAAGTGGAATTAAAGTGTCGCAGCATTAGGAAGGTTGAGAGCCACTGCTATATAGAAATGAGGAAGCTGGGTGTATGGATATGGGAGTGAGCAAGTATGTTCTGGGCAGAGAACAGTAAATGTGAAGGCATTCTGGTGATTGTGTGTTTTGTGTGTTTGAACAAGAAGATAGCCACCAGTGTTTTTGGTAGAGCTCAGAGGCAATTAGGGCCCGATCATGTAGGGCCTCGTGTAGGCCTTTGGCTAAGATTTAGGGTTTTCCTTTGTATAGGATCTTTGGAGGTCAGTGAGTGACTTAATCTACTTGAATAAAAGGAGCAAACAGAAAAGCTGGGAGATTGCTTTGTAGATGATTGAGTTGATTTTTGTAAGGCACATTATTAAAGTCAAAAGTGAGATACAGTGGTGACTTAGATTAGGGTGATTGCAATCGCCCTCTTAGATTAGAAGTGGTGTGATGCTGATATATTTTGAAAGAATCAACTGATGAACTAGAAGTTAAGAATGAAGTTTTTGGCTTAAGCAATTGTAAGTTGGAATTTTCATTTATTGAAATGGAGAGACTGTATAACAGTGTTTGTGGTGTGAAGAGAATCTGGAGTATTGCTTTTTGGGTTGTCTTATGTCCGAGATTCTGGGTGTGATTTCATCCACAAATCTTGGATTTCTAAAAAATGGCTTTCAGAACCACTTTTTTCAAAATATCTTAGCCTATTTTTTAAAAATCTGAAATGATAGAGGTCAGAGTTACAAGACAGTAATGCAAGGTGATCTGTTACAGTGCTCCACAACTGTGTACTCTACCCAGTTTAAGATACAAAATACTACAAAGGAAGGAAACTCCTGTGTATTACGCATTAATCATGCTACCCTGTGACCCCTCCTTTCCCAGTTGTCCTGACTTTTGGTGTTTGTCATTCCCTTAAATTAGACATTTTTTTGTTTATTGAAAATGCATTTTTAGATTTCCCTTGACAAAATTTTAACCCAAGGTGGAAAATTTTTTAAATGATTTTTTGAAAAAGATTTACAACAAATTACATTAAGGGGTGTTTGTGTGTATTTTAATGGAATTTTGACCCTAGTGAAGAGAATGATTATGGAACTTTTCAATTTTTTTCATTAGGTGGGATGAAAGACTGATACGGACTTTACCAGTGATATAGATGTAGGTTATTGTAGGTTCTTCATCTATATACAAACAGTCTTTGGGAGAGAAGGGTAAAGATGAGAGTCAGGGGATAGAGAAGCAAGAACCTGATTACCGTGTGTGAAATGTTGCAAGCAATTGAGATGAGTTCTTTTTTCTAATGATTTCCTAAGTGTTTTTTCCAGTTCCTTAAGGGCAATGACATTATTTGAAAATACGATTCAAATTTTAATTTTCTTAATACAGATAGGTCCGTGAATGTCTGACACTTTTAAAACATGAGTTTTGGTCTGGTACTTATTGTCTTTGCACACAGGAAGTACTGAATAATAGGGTGATTGAATGAGTAAATGTCAGTTTCTGAATTCAGATGTACTTTAAGAACATTTAGGAGATAAAGGTAGTAAAGATTGTTGTGTTGACAGTATTTAGGCATTTCATTATATTCATTATTTGAGGATGTTTCAACTAGTTATGTTTTGGCTATCCTTTTAGCAAATGACAGATATTGTATAAATAGTAGTACGTTAATCACAGCATGATACAATGAAAATAACAAAGTGTTAGGGCAAGCACTCTAACCTGTGTTACATTTTCCACTTAACAAGTCCGTGGCCTGGTTTATTTATTTATTTATTTGTTTTTTAAATATTTTTTTGGGAGGCAGAGTCTCACTGTCATCCCGGCTAGAGTGTAGTAATGCAATTATAACTCATGCAACCTCAAATTTTTGGGGCTCAAGCTATCTTCTGAAGTAAGTGGGACTATCTATATAGGGCATGCCCCACAATACCAAGCTGTTTCTATAAAAATTTTTACAATTTTTGTTGCCCAGGCTGGTCTTGAACTCCTGGCCTCAAGCCATCCTCTCACCTTGGCGTCCCAGTGTGCTGGGTTACTGTCAGGAACCACTACTCTCAGCCTCGTTTTTAAAAAATGTTTTGTCTTTTGAAGTGTGAAAATATTTTTACTATCCTTGTCAGAGAATTCCTTGAATAAATTAAACAATGTGTCTAAGTCTGTAACAAAGACCAGCATGTACAATTTGTTTATAACTTTTTTTGTTTTATGCTACAAGTAAACAAATTTATTTAGATTTTGGCACAAAGAACTATATTAGTATTTCAGCATTATTCTTTTCAAGTAACTTGATTCTTGTTTAGTGATACCTAATACTCTCGTCTTTCCTTAATTTTCACTAATAGTCAAGTACAGCTAATTATGTTCTAGGACAGTGGTTCTCAATTGTCCTAATGCTGCGACCTTTTAATACAGTTCAGTCCTCATGTTGTGGTGACTCCTAACCATAAAATTTTTGTTGCTACTTCATAACTGTAATTTTGCTACTGTTATGAATCGTAATGTAAATATCTGATATGCAGGATGTATTTTCATTGTTACAAAGGGGTCGTGACCCACAGGCTGAGAATCACTGTTCTAGGAGATAGAACAAGTGAGGTTTTAGAATAAAAACAATGGGGGAAGTGAAATGTGGCATTACTTATTAGCTGCAGCAAAATTCTTTCCTTGTTAATAATTTACTTTAAAAAAATTTGTTGAAGTTTAACTTTTTTAATAGTATGTTTAATATCCACTAATGAAATGGATTTGGGAATTATTTTTTTCTGCAGACAGTCTCACTTTGTCATCCTGGATAGAATTCAGTGTTGTCGTCACAGCTCACAGTAACCTCAAACTCCTGGACTCGAGATCCTCTTGTCTCAGCCTCCCAAGTAGCTGGGACTACTGGCATCAGCCACGACTGGCTATTTTTCTATTTTTAGTAGAGATAGGATTTCTCTCTTGCTCAGGTTGGTCTTGATCTCCTGAGCTCAGGCAGTCCATGGGCCTCAGCCTCCCATAGTGCTAGGATTACAGGCACGAGCCACTCGGCTGACCTGCATTTGGCCATTTTACAGTATATTTGGATCTCAAGTATTTATGATCTTTTGGTTCTGCAGTAGTTTTCAAATTTATAGCAATTTAATGATAGCAACAGGATACTTAGTATGCTGTATTTTTATTTTTTTTTAACTTTTATTTATACAGAGTCTCACTTTGTTGCTCTTGGTTGAGTGCTGTGGCATCACAGCAACCTCTAATTTTTGGACTTCAGTGATTCTCTTGCCTCAGCCTCCCAAGTAGCCAGGACTACAGGCGCCCGCCACAAGGCCCAGCTGTTTTTTGGTTGCAGTTGTCGTTTGGCAGGCCCGGGCTGCATTCGAACCCGCCAGCTCTGGTGTATGTGGCCGGCGCTCTTAGCTGCTGAGCTACAGGTGCTGAGCCAGTATGCTGTATTTTAAAAGAGAATTACAGTGAAACATTTCAGGAGAGGCTTATTTTCTGAAATGCATCAGATGCAGAAGTAAAAGAAACATTGAACAAGAACAATGGGAAAGGAAAGTGTCCTGTGGAGTTCACTGACACAAGTTGACTGGTAACTGGTTATAGGTGGACGGCAAGATGATTTTTTTGAAGGAAATGTTGTTGTCACTGGTGTTTTGGAGATGGAGTGGGAAGACTGAGAGATGAGCTGAGAAGTTTAGCTGACTTAGTAGGAATGATGAAACACATCAGTGGAGTCAGAGGAGTGTTAATGGGGATAGTGGGAAGCAGTGACCAAAGAGCAAGTCTAGGAAGAATTAACTTTATGGTTAGGGGCAGTGAGAGAACAAACCATACCACTTGTTAATAGGCCCAAGAAGAGAGTAACAGTCACACTTGGGTTTAAATGTTAGCTGTTTGTTTTTAGCGAGTTAACTTTTAAAAAATTACTATTTGCGATGGTTATAGATTTACCTGCAATTGTAAAAAATGATAGATCACAACAGTAACATCTTGCCTAACTATAGTATGCTCTTCACAACCTCAGCATTGACATCAATACAATCTACTGACCCTGTTCAGATTTCACCAGATGTATATGCATTGGATGTGTATTTAATTCCACGCAGTTTTATTGCATGGGTAGATTAATGTGACCGCTGATAACATTTAAAGCACATTTATCAAGAGTGCTTTTATGCAGCTCTTTGTAGTACAGCTATGTTCTCTTCCACCCTTCTCAAACCCCCAGCAACCACTAAGCTGTTCTCAATCTGTATAATTTTATCATTTCAAGAATGTTATGTATGTTATGTATGTCTTTTAGCTGGCTTTTTTCATTCATCATTTCTTGAGAACCATTCAAGTCATTGTGTTCTCGTTTTATTGCTGACTGTCCTATAGTATGCCATAGTATGGATGTACTACAATTTGTTTTTATACACTGTTGGAGGAAATGTGGATTGTTCCTGGTTTTTGCGGTCAGCAACATAGCTCTTGTGACATTTATGTACAGAGTCTTCTGGAAACGTAATTTTTCTTGTCTCTGTGACAAATTCCCAATAGTGCAATTGCTAGATTACATAGTAAGTTAGCTGCTGAACTTTTTAATGACAGTTAATATGCAGGAAAATCTTCACTGTCATCAATTATCAGACCATGTTATTATAAATTGTCACGGTTGCCAGAATTTTGTCTTCATATGTTGTCCATGCTCTAGGTATATTCTATGGGTCATTATATGCATACCTGAATTTTTTTAAGGAAAGGAGCTTATTGGATGCTAAAGGTTTTAATATTTCTATCTAATATAGATAATAAATATACCAAATTTGGTTTTCATTTTGCTCATAAAATAATATAAGCAAGCCTTCTTGGATAACCTGTCCTTTAATATTTGGTCAATACATACTGTGGAACAAATACACTATTCAGTATATTTAAGATTTATTTTTAACCTATCAAACTGTGGAGCTCCGTTATTTTTAGAGGTACATTTGCTTCCTCTCTCTCTCTCTCTCTCTATATATATATATATATATTTTTTTTTTTTTTTTCTTGCAGTTTTTGGCCGGGGCTGGGTTTGAACCCGCCACTGCCAGCGTAGGCGCCCTGCTCCTTTGAGCCACAGGTGCCGCCCTTCACTACATATTTTTAGACATTTAAAAAGGGGTATTCAAAGAGTAGTGCACAATCCAGAATCTGTTGTTTGTAGCAAAGTTTTATACCTACTTGTGCTGCCATTTAAAGAAAAAAAAAAAAAACATTGGATGTTATTCAACCTACCTTTGAAAATTTAAGAGACTTAAAGAGTTGAAGTATATGTTGTAGCTATAGCAGACTTACTACAGTTCCTAAACCTGGCTGGCTGGCTATCAGAATCACCTGGGATGTTAACCCTTTAAAGATTTTTTTTTTAATTGTTAAATCATAGCTGTGTACATTAGTGCAATCAAGGGGTACAATGTGCTGGTTTCATATACAACCTGAAATATTCTTATCAAACTGTTCAATGTAGCCTTCATGGCATTTTCTTAGTTATTGTATGTAGACATTTGTATTCTGCCTTTAGTAAGTTTCGCCTGCACCTATTCTAAGATGCACCATAGGTGTGGCCCCACCCATCACCCTCCCTTCCCCTTCCTTGGCCCTCTCCTCATACTCTTGTGCTATAGTTGGGTTATAACCTTCATGTGAAAGCTATAATTTAGCTTCGTAGTAGGGCTGAGTACATTGGATACTTTTTCTTCCATTCCTGAGGTACTTTGCTAAGAAGAAAATGTTCCAGCTGCATCCATGTAAACATGAAAGAGGTAAAGTCTCCATTTTTTTCTTTAAGGCTGCATAATATTCCATAGTATACATGTACCACAATTTGCTAGTCCATTCGTGGGTCGTTGGGCACTTGGGCTTCTTCCATGACTTAGCGATTATGAATTGGGCTGCAATAAACATTCTGCTACAGATGTCTTTGTTATATTGTGATTTTTGGTCTTCTGGGTATAAAGGTATAAACCTAGTAAAGGAATTATAGGATCGAATGGCAGGTCTATTTTTAGGTCTCTTAAGTATTCTCAAGACATCCTTCCAGAAGGAACGTATCAGTGTGCATTCCCACCAGCAGTGTAGAAGTGTGTCCTTTTCTCCACATCCACGCCAACATCTCTGCTTTTGGGATTTTGTTATGTGGGCTGCTCTTAACTGGGGTTAGGTGATAATCTCAAAGTAGTTTTGATTTTCATTTCTCTGATGATTAAGGATGATGAGCTTTTTTTCATGTGTTTGTAGATCGTGAGTCTGTCTTCTTTAGAGAAGTTTCTCTTCAAGTCCCTTGCCCACCCTAAGATGGGATCACGTGTTCTTTTCTTGCTAATACATTTGAGTTCTCTGTGGATTCTGGCTATTAGACCTTTATCGGAGGTATAACCTGCAAATATTTTCTCCCATTCTGAGGGCTGTCTGCTTGCTTTACTCACTGCTCTTGGCTGTGCAGAAGCTTTTTAGTTTGATCAGGTCCCAGTAGTGTATTTTTGATACTGCTTCAATTGCCTGGGGAGTCCTCATAAAATATTCACCCAGGCCGATTCCTTAGAGAGTTTTCCCTGCACTTGAAGTATTTTTATAGTCTCATGTCTTAAGTTTATTTTTTTATGTTTTTGTGGATTTATTTTTTTTTAATTGTTAAATCATAGCTGTGTACATTAGTGCAATCGCCTGTACCCATTCTAAGATGCACCATAGATGTGGCCCCACCCATTACCCTCCCTCCACCAAAACCTCCCCCCTCCCTTCCCCTTCCTTGGCCCTTTCCTCATAGTCTTGTGCTATAGTTGGGTTATAGTCTTCATGTGAAAGCTATAATTTAGCTTCATAGTAGGGCTGAGTACATTGGATACTTTTTATTCCATTCCTGAGATACTTTGCTAAGAAGAATATGTTCCAGCTCCATCCATGTAAACATGAAAGAGGTAAAGTCTCCATCTTTCTTTAAGGCTGCATAGTATTCCATGGTGTACATGTACCACAATTTGCTAGTCCATTCGTGGGTCGATGGGCACTTGGGCTTCTTCCATGACTTAGCAATTATGAATTGGGCTGCAATAAACATTCTGGTACAGATGTCTTTGTTATATTGTGACTTTTGGTCTTCTGGGTATAAACCTGGTAAAGGAATTATAGGATTGAATGGCAGGTCTATTTTTAGGTCTCTTAAGTATTCTCCAAACATCCTTCCAGAAGGAACGTGTTAGTGGGCATTCCCACCAGCAGTGTAGAAGTGTGCCCTTTCCTCCACATCCATGCCAACATTTCTGGTTTTGGGATTTTATTATGTGGGCTACTCTTACTGGGGTTAGATGATATCTCAGAGTAGTTTTGATTTGCGTTTCTCTGATGATTAAGGATGATGAGCTTTTCTTCTGTGTTTGTAGATTTTGTGTCCGTCTTCTTTAGAGAAGTTTCTCTTTAAGTCCCTTGCCCTGAAATGGGGTCATGTGTTCTTTTCTTGCTAATAAATTTGAATTCTCTGTGGATTCTGGTTATTAGACCTTTATCAGAGGTATAACCTGCAAATATTTTCTCCCATTCTGAGGGCTGTCTGCTTGCTTTACTCACTATGATCTTAGCTGTGCAGAAGCTTTTTAGTTTGATCAGGTCCCAGTAGTGTATTTTTGATACTGCTTCAATTGCCTGGGAAGTCGTCCTCATAAAATACTCACCCAGGCCGATTCCTTCAACAGTTTTCCCTGCACTTTCTTCAAGTATTTTTATAGTTTCATGTCTTAGTTTAAATCTTTTATCCAGTGAGAGTCTATCTTAAAGGTGAAAGGTGTGGGTCCAGTTTCAATCTTCTACAGGTTGCCAGCCAGTTTACCCAGCATCCATGTCTTAAGTTTAAATCTTTTATCCAGTGAGAGTCTATCTTAGTTAATGGTGAAAGGTGTGGGTCCAGTTTTAGTCTTCTACAGGTTGCCAGCCAGTTTACCCAGCACCCATGTCTTAAGTTTAAATCTTTTATCCAGTGAGAGTCTTAGTTAATGGTGAAAGGTGTGGGTCCAGTTTCAGTCTTCTATAGGTTGCTAGCCAGTTCACCCAGCATCATTTGTTAAATAGGGAATCTTTTCCCCACTGGATGTTTTTAATTGGCTTGTCAAAGATCAAATAACGGTAAGTAGCTGGATTCATCTCTTGGTTCTCTATTCTGTTCCAGACATCTACTTCTCTGTTTTTGTGCCAATACCATGCTGTTTTGATCACTGTCGATTTATAGTACAGTCTGAGGTCTGGCAGCTTGATTCCTCCTGCTGTGTTTTTATTGCTGAGTAATAAAAGATCTTTAAAATATGACAATGGAGCTTTAATAGGAATTGCATTAAAATTATATATATAATATATATTATATATATTGCTTTGGGTAGTATGGACATTTTAACAAGGTTGATTCTTCCCAGCCATGAGCATTGTACGTTTTTTCCATTCGTTAACACTTTCAGCTATTTCTTTTCTTAAAGTTTCATAGTTCTCTTCGTGTAGAGATCTTTCACGTCCTTTGTTAGATATACTCCCAAATAATTTCATCTTCTTTGGGACTACTGTGAAAGGATATTGTCCTTGACTTTTTTCGGCTTGGTTATTGTTGGTATATATAAAGGCTACAGATTTATGGTTGTTGATTTTGTAGCCTGAGACATTGCTGTATTCCTTGATCACTTCTAAAAGTTTTATAGTAGAATCCCTAGTGTTTTCCAGATGTACAATCATATCATCTGCGAAGAGTGAAAGTTTGATCTCTTCTGACCCTATGTGGATACCCTTGATCTCCTTTTCTTCCCTAATTGCAATGGCTAAAACTTCCATTACAATGTTAAAGAGCAATGGAGACAATGGGCAACCTTGCCTGGTTCCTGATCTAAGTGGAAATGATTTCGGTTTAACTCCATTCAATACAATACTGGCTGTGGGTTTGCTGTAGATGGCCTCTATCAGTTTAAGAAATGTCCCTTCTATACCAATTTTCTTAAGTGTTTTGATCATGAAGGGATGCTGGATATTATCAAAAGCTTTTTCTGCATCAATTGAAAGAATCATATGGTCTTTGTTTTTTAGTTTGTTTATGTGATGAATTACATTTATAGATTTATTTATGTATATTGAACCAGCCTTGAGACCCTGGGATAAATCCCACTTGGTCTGGTGTATAATTTTTTTGATGTGTTGTTGGATTCTGTTTGTTAGGATCTTATTGAGTATTTTAGGATCTTATTGAGTATTTTAGCATCAATGTTCATTACTGATATTGGTCTATAGTTTTCTTGTTGGGTCTTTCCCTGGTTTGGGAATCAAGGTGATGTTTGCTTCGTAGAATGTGTTGGGTAATATTCCTTCTTTTTCTGTATTTTGGAAGAGGTTTAATAATATAGGTACTAGTTCTTTAAAGGTTTGGTAGAATTCGGACGTAAACCCATCTGGTCCTGGGCTTTTCTTTTTAGGGAGATTTTGTATAGTTGATGCTATTTCAGAACTTGATATAGGCCTGTTCAACATTTCCACTTCATTCTGTCTAAGTCTTGGTAGGTGGCATACTTCCAGGTATTGGTCGATTTCTTTCAGATTTTCATATTTCTGAGAGTAGAGTTTCTTGTCG
The DNA here is from genome assembly GCF_027406575.1 of Nycticebus coucang. NCBI lineage: Eukaryota > Metazoa > Chordata > Mammalia > Primates > Lorisidae > Nycticebus > Nycticebus coucang. The sequence continues at coordinate 46,703,480 of NC_069799.1, read as the reverse complement.
TATTCATTAAGGATTTTTTGAATTTCTGAGGGGTCTTGTTATTTCATTGTTACCATTTCTGATTGATGAAATTAGAGATTGTACTCTTTTTTTTTTTTTTTTTTCCTGGTTAGGTTGCCCAAAGGTTTATCTATTTTATTGATCTTTTAAAAAAACCAACTTTTGGATTTATTGATCTGTTGTATAATTCTTTTGTGTTCAAGTTCATTTAATTCTGTTCTGATTTTGGTTATTTCTTTTCTTCTGGGTTTGGGGTTGGAGTGTTCTTTCTTCTCCAGTTGCTTGAGATGTCGCATTAAGTTATTAACTTCCTCTCTTTCTGTTTTCTTGAGGAAGGCTTGCAGTGCTATAAATTTCCCTGTTAGGACTGCCTTTGCAGTATCGCAGAGGTTCTGGTAATTCGTGTCTTGATTGTTGTTTTGTTCCAAAAATTTGGTAATTTCCTTCTTAATCTCGCCTATAACCCATCTGTCCTTCAGCATAAGGTTGTTTAGCTTCCATGTTTTCGTATGGGTATGCAGGTTCCTTTGTTCATTGAGATGAACTTTTATTCCATGATGGTCTGAGAAGATGCAAGGAATAATTTCTATTTTTTAAATTTGCTGAGGTTAGATTTGTGGCCTTGGATGTGGTCTATTTTGGAGTATGTTCCGTGGGCTGATGAGAAGAATGTGTAATCAGTTTTGTTGGGATGAAATGTTCTGTAGATGTCTGTTAAGTCCAGATGTTGAGTGGTTAAGTTTAAATCTAAAATTTCTTTGCTTAGCTTATTTTTGGAGGATCTATCCAGCACTGCTAAAGGGGTGTTAAAATCTCCAACTACTATGGAACTGGAGAAAATCACGTTGCTTATGTCTATTAGAGTTTCTCTTATAAATTGAGGTGCGTTCTGGTTGGGTGCATAAATATTAATAATTGAAATCTCATATTAAGTATTACCTTTAACAAATATGAAGTGTCTATCCTTATCCTTCCTTATTTCGGTTGGTTTAAAGCCTGTTGCGTCTGTGAATAGGATTGCAACGCCTGCTTTTTTCTGCCTTCCATTTGCCTGGAGTATAGATAACCATCCCTTCACCTTGAGTCTATATTTGTCTTTTAATGTAAGATGCAATTCTTGTATGCAGCAGATACCTGGCTTGAGTTTTTGTATCTAGTCAGCCAAACTGTGCCTCTTTAGAGGACAATTTAAACCATTCACATTAATTGAGAATATTGATAAGCCTTTCGAGAGTCCGGTGGACATTTTTAATCCTGTTGTGACTGTGGAAGTTGGAATTTGATCAAAATTTTGTGGGTGGGTTTACTTTTGTGGTGGAGGATTACACTGGTCTTTATGGAGGATAGGTCTGAGACTATCCTGGAGAGCTGGTTTAGTTATGGCAAATTTCTTCAACATGTGAATGTCATTGAAGTATTTAATTTCTCATCATAAATGAAACTCAGTTTAGCTGGGTACAGGATCTTTGTTTTAGGAGATTAAAAGTCGACCATCCTCTTCTAGCTTAAAAGGTTTCAGCAGAGAGATCTGCATTTATTCTAATATTCTTGCTTTTATAGGTGATGGTTTTCTTTTGGCTGCTTTCAGAATTTTCTCCTTCATATTAACTTTAGTGAAATTGATTATGATGTGTCTGGGGGATGTCTTACTTGGGTTGAGTTGCGCTGGCGTTCTGAAACTGTCTGCTATGTGAATTTCAAAATCTTCTCGGCATGTCTGGAATGTTCTCCTTCATAATCTCATGGAGAAGAGACTGTGCCTTGTGAAGCCACTTCGCTGCTTTCGGGGATCCGTATAAGATGAGTATTGGTTTTCTTCGAATTATCCCAGAGCTCTCTGAGAGAGTGATCTGTTTTTGCCCACCATTTCTCTTCCTCTTTGAGAGTTTGGGAGCGTTTGAAAGCTTTGTCTTCAATGTCAGAAATCCTTTCTTCTGCTTGCTCCATTCTGTTACTGAGGGATTCTACTGTGTTTCTCAGATCTTTGATGGCTGCAACTATTTGTCTCAATGTGTCAAAACCTTTGATCATTTGGTCTTTGAATTCGTTGAATTCTTGAGATATCTTTTGGGTTACTGCTTGGAATTCTAATTCGATCTTATTTGCTATCCATATTCTGAATTCGATTTCTGACATCTCAGCTATTTGTTTGTGTATGGGATCTTGTGCTGTGTCTGCCCTATTGATCCTTGGGGGAGTTGATCTACTCTGATTATTCATATTGCCAGATTTTTTCTGTTGATTTCACCTCTTGATTGTTTTTCACTTTTGCCTCTGGCCGTCTTCAGAGTTGGGGAGGTGTCTCTCCAAGATTAGAGCGCAGTGGTATCACTCTATTGTTGCTGTATCTTTGTAGGGAGTGACCCTGTGTAGTTCCTCTGTGGCTGCCCCAGCCAGGGAGTTCTAGTTGTGGAAGCTGCTCCAGAGTGTGACACACCCGGGGATCAAGCAACAGGGCGGGAGGTGGTGCGCATGGTTCTGGGAGTGCCTGGTGCCCAGTGACTGGCACAGAGAGCCCAAGGCTTCAGCAGTCTCTGGCCAGGAGAAGGGTTCTGCGCAGAGGCAGGGAGGGCTCTGGAGGGCACGCAGCTACCAGAGTCCCTGGCCAGACGAGTGGGCCAGGGTGGAGGCAGGGAGGGTACAGGAGGGAGGACGCAGGGTTGCACGGCTCCCGCAGTTCCTGGTCAGGGCATGCAGAGGCCTGGCAGGTGTGGGTCATGGTTTGGGCGTCGTTGCGCAGCTCTTATGGATGTCCAGGCGGCGCCAAGCCCATGAGTTTGAGGTTGCTATGAGCTGTGATGCCACGGCGCTCTACCCAGGGCAACAGCCTGAGGCTCCAGTGTGCCAAAACTGGTCTCACTCTGCCCCTGAGGGTTAGGCTGTAAGGCAGCTCAATCCCTGCCTTTAGGCTGCTCAGTCACTAGGTTGTAGCTCCCACCCATCCTTGCTCTGGGATCCTGAGGGCAGAGCTAGCTGGAGCAGTTCTCTCACAATGGCTCCCTGCTGTTCACAGCAGAACACTATTAGCTCCGTCTGGCTCAGTGGCTCAGTCTGGGGCCCTAGACATGTCCAAAGTTCTCCACACTCCTTTTCAAGCTCTCCCCAAGTTAGTTGAACTGAGTGCCAAGTCCAAAAACACCCAAACAGTTCACAGGTAACTCCTTACTGGTTTGCAGTCTCACTGCTGCTTGTATTTAGGGCTGCCGGCGGGATTAGGTCCATTGAACACACGCAACCACTTGCCTGTGTTCCAGTGTTTTTGTCCTCCTCTTGGAGTCCAGAAGTCCCTTGCTGACTCCCTTATCCTCAAAGGGATGATTTTAGGCAGATCCCACCAGCCAGAGATGCCTGGAGTCTTATCTCCCCAGAGTCACCGAGCCCTGTTGCAGGGAAGCTGTTACTCGGCTGCCATCTTGGATTGTTCTAAAGATTATTTTTATTTTATTTTATTTTTGAGACAGAGTCTCACTATGTTGCCCTCAATATAGTGCTGTGGTGTCACAACTCACAGCATTCTCCAACTCCTGGGCTCAAGGGATCCTCTTGTCTTGGTCTCATGGGTAGCTGAAACTACAGAGTAGCTAGGACTTCAGGTGTTGGTTACTCTTTGGAAACAGAGCCTTGGTCTTCTTGGGCTGGTTTCGAACTCCTGATCTCCAGCAGTCCTCCCATCTGGGCCTCCCAGAGTGCTAGGATTACTGGTGTGAGTCACCGTGCCCTCTTTAAAGATTGTTAAAAGTGATAGGGGACTAGGAATCTTAATGTTTGGAAAGCATCTCAGTTTCTTTATTTTATTTTATTTTATTTTTTTGAGACAGAGATTCACTTTATCGCCCTCAGTAGAGTGTTGTGGCGTCAGACAACTTGCAGAAACCTCCAGTTCCTGGGCTTTGGTGATTCTCTTGCCTCAGCTTGCCAAGTAGCTGGGACTACAGGCACCCACCATAATGCACAATGCTCCGCTATTTTATTATTTCTATTTTTTGTTGTTGCAGTTTGGCCGGGGCCAGGTTTGAACCTGCCACCCCGGTGGTATATGGGGCCCACTGAGCCTCAGGTGCCCCCCTCAGTTCTTTTGATACATAGTTATGTTTGGAAAATTTTAAAAAAGGTCCTGAGAGAATTAATTTGGTATTCTGTTGTTTATTCTATTTATTCTTTTCTTTTATTCTAGTATTTATTATTAATAGCTTTGGCATATAGTAAATTTTCAATCAATTAAATATTTGTTAAATGAGTATGTGTGTGTGCATCACATGCCTGTGCATGCTAGGGGTGAGTCGAGCAAATGTTGGTGGCAGCTGTTCATAAAACACAATGCAACAAATGAAAAGCTTAAAGAATGTATTTTGAGTAAATTCACATTTACTGTATTATGTAAATCATTTGGCACAAAAACAAAGTAACAGTTATCCAGAATAAGCACATGGCAATCTCAGATAGTAAGTAAATGAGTTTAGTTGGATTCATTGTGGGCTGTTAGTCCTCAAAGTACAGCTATTCCTTTTGCAAATTTGTTGTTTTGATTTTTTTCTTAACCATTGTCAGTGTTCCATAGTTCCCTTTGCCTCTAGTTTTGAATGCTTTGATTCTTGGATTCTTTTTTTTTTTTTTTTTTTTTTTGAGACAGAGTCTCACTTTATGGCCCTCGGTAGAGTGCCATGGCATCACACAGCTCACAGCAACCTCCAACTCCTGGGCTTAAGTGATTCTCCTGCCTCAGCCTCCCGAGTAGCTGGGACTACAGGTGCCTGCCACAACGCCCGGCTATTGATTCTTGGATTCTTGAGAATGTTTTCCTATGGCTTTTTATCATGAATGATGACATCCTGGATTGAAAAATAATTATGTTTGTCACATCCGTCTTTTTCTTTTGGTGCAGATATTGCTTTGTCTTCTGGCATTTAGTGTTTATGTGGAAAAGTGTGAAGTTAGCCTGGTTTTGTTTTATAAGTGCTGTGTGCTTGGATGCTTTTAGAATTCTTTATGGGTAAGGCTCAGCAGCTTCATCAGGACATGAGGATGTATGTCAGTTTTTATTGGGTCTGCACTACTTTTTCCTGGTATGTGGTAGTCTCTTTCAGTCTGCACTGTTGGATTTTCCTTTATTTCAGGGAAGTTTTGTTTCATTATCCCTTTGCATGTCCTCCTTGTTGAAGGACCGTGCATGTGTTGGGTTTAGCATTCACGTCTGGCATCTTATCCCTAGGTGCTTTCATGTTCGTCCTTTCTCTCTAATGTACTTTGTGTTATTTCTGTTCTAATTTAGTTCCTTATGGTTGACAATGCTTTTAGCAGTGTTGACTTTTTCTAATGTGCTTTTCATTTCATTTTTCTCTTAAGTACTTACTACTTCTTTCCTGCCTTCCCCCTTTTGCATCATCCTTTTTTGTTTTATTTCGTTTCATGGGATTTATGTCGTCTTTATTCTTGCGGTAGAACGAAATTTGTCTATCTGGGTTTGCTGAAATTTCTTTCAAAGTGTTTTTTTTTTTTTTTTAAGCTGTTTTGTTGTATAGCTTCACTTTGGTCTCTACAGGTTTTGTGTGGGACGTTTCTGTGTATCTTGAGTAAAGTCATTCTTTAGGGGCGCGATGTGCATGTATTTTTGATTCTGCTGTTCTGAATACTATTTACCTAAAACCTTAAAATTTGGTGGCGTATACTTAATACAGATCAGGGATAGAGATAATAAAGTGGGAGGTTTTGGTTTCTCTAAACTCAGACTGTATTTGATGAATTCTCTTTTCAGGGATCTTATCTGGAGGTCCAGGCAAAGGTGTTTATAGTGACAGTGTTCTCCTTTGATCCGGAAGTTCTCTACTTCATTGACACCCCAAAAGGCCCCCGCCCTTCTTTTTCCTTAAGTTTTCAAAATATTAGACTTAATACTTTCCTGTACTTTAGTGTGGAATAATTGTCTCTTAAAAGCATTTGTGGGGCAGTGCCTGTGGCTCAATGAGCAGGGTGCCAGCCCCATATGCCGATCGATGGTGGTGGGTTCAAACCCAGCCCTGGCCAAACTGCAACAAAAAAATAGCTGGGTGTTGTGGCAGGCACCTGTAGTGCTAGCTACTTGGGAGGCTGAGGCAAGAGAATCACCTAAACCCAGGAGTTGGAGGTTGCTGTGAGCTGTGATTTTTATGGCACTCTACCACAGGTGATAAAGTGAGACTCTGTCTCTTTAAAAAAAAAAAAAAAAAAGCATTTGTGAGCGCTGGTTTGTTGGGTTGGGATTATTCCCTTACTGGATCAGATTACGTTTTCTTTTTGACTTTTTAATTTTGGTAGATGTTATTGAGGACAAATATAGACAATTGTCATCATTCTGGAAGTCTATTTTTAATGTAAATTTCGGTATCAATTGCACAGATGCATTTAGTTATTTGTAAAAAATATTCCAGTCATTGCACTAATTTCTTAAAAACTCAATTTGGAAATAATTCTGTTAAGATATCTTTTATAGGATTCTTTCATATTAGGTATTGCCGATTTGTTTTTATATGGGTTGGGAATTTACAAACCCAGAAAAACAATAAATAGATAACATGAATGTCCCTGTGATTATATACAATATATGCTTGTACTTAAGGAGTGTTTTCCTTAAAAATGATGTAGAAGTGGTGCCTGTAGCTCAGTGGGTAGGGTGCCAGCCACATACACCAAGGCTGGCAGGTTCAAACCTGGCCAGGGCCAGCTAAAACAACAGTGACAACTGCAACAACAGTTAACAAAAATAGCTGGGCATTGTGGCGGATGCCTGTAGTTCCAGCTCCTTGGGAAGCTAAAGCAAGAGAATCGCTTGGGCCCAAGAGGTTGCTGTGAGCTATGGCACCATGGTGCTCTATCTAAGGCAATAGCTTGAGACTTTTGTCTCAAAAGGTTTAAATTGATGAATGAGGATGTTTCTGGATGTAGTAACAAAGTGGTATAATTCTAACTTTGGGTGCAATGTGTACATGTAGGAAAAAGCCTGTGGTGATAGTTATCTAAATGTTTTACTTCACATTTATTTTTAGAAAATCAGACAAAATAGTATTATCACGTTTTAAGAAATAATGGGAAAAATAGTTACTAAGAATGCTATTCTTGGTATTTAAAAGTATTGCCTATTCTTTGTACCCTCAATGCATCTAAAATAACACAAAAAATAAAAGTATTGCCTGGTAATAAATACACATTGTGTAAAAATCATCCCTATTGCAAGTTTGCCTTTTTCATTTTAAGGAAATATTAATCTATTCCCACGGTTATTTTTATCAAGTACTCTGTTGATAGCATATTTTAAAAAAACTAACATTTAAGGGCTGTGCCTGTGTCTCAGTGGGTAGGGCACCGGCGCCATATATCAAGGGGGTAGGTTTGAGCCCAGCCCCAGCCAAACTGCAACAAAAAATAGCCGGGCGTTGTCGCGGGCGCCTGTAGTCCCAGCTATGCAGGAGGCTGAGGCAAGAGAATTGCCTAAGCCCAGGAGTTGGAGGTTGCTGTGAGCTGTGACATTATGGCACTCTACTGAGGGCAATAAAATGAGACTCTGTCTCCAAAAAAAAAAACCTAACATTTAAGAATTTATGTGCAGGCAAGACTTTGTATTCAACCTTTGTGCCTTCCTGGTCTGGTCTAAGAGTGAATTCTCTCTCTTTTTTTTTTTTTTTTTTAAGAGACAGAGTGTCACTTTATCGCCCTCGGTAGAATGCTGTGGCAGTGGCATCACAGCTCATAGCAACCTCAAACTCCTGGGCTTGGGCGATTCTCTTGCCTCAGCCTACTGAGTAGCTGGGACTATAGGCACCTGCCACAAAGCTTGGCTATTTTTGTTGCAGTTTGGCTGGAACCTGCCACCCTTGGTATATGGGGCCACTGCCATACCCAGTGAGCCACAGAAGCCACCTGTGAATTCTTTTAATTCTTACTCTGTGGTCATTGTTATCTGTGACAGGATTTTGTAGTTGGTTACATTTATAATTAAATCTATTTCTGAAACATTATATTACAGAAATTATTTAATCCTTGAATGTGTGAAACGATTCCTCGATAAACCTATATGATCTGGCTGGGCACCTGTGGTTCAAGTGGCTAAGGCGCCAGCCACATACACTTGAGCTGGCGGGTTCAAATCCAGCCCAGGCCCACCAAACAACAATGATGATTGCAACCAAAAAATAGCTGGGTGAGCCCCTGCAGTAATTTGATGCCCCTGCATCAAAATTTGATGTAAAGTTTCTTTTTTCCAATAAAGACTAAACATTGCATTGGCTCCTCCAAATAAATAAATAAATAAATAAATAAGCCGGTGTTGTTGTGGGCCCCTGTAGTCCCAGCTACTTGGAAGGCGGAGGCAGGAGAACTGCTTGAGCCCAGAAGTTGGAGGTTGCTGTGAGCTGTGATGCTACGGCACTCTACCCAGGGCTACAGCATGAGGCTTTGTCTCAAAAGATCAATAAATAAATAAATAAATTCGTACAGTCTAAGTCTGGCTACAGCTGTGATCAGACATGAAGAGGGAGGCTGGTGGGAAAGACAGAATAGATTGAGACTGAAGGGAGATAATGTCTGAAACATGTCATAAAATTGGTAGGTAGATTAGGCATCACCAGCAAATGTGATCTGTTCAGGCTTTCCCTCCACTAATCATTCTGAGCTTCTGTTTTTCAAGTACAGGAAGTACTTTAGTAAGTAATATTTGCATCTGCTCACTGTATAAAATTGTATGCATCATGGCAAATGTTTACTTTCTCTTTAATTAAAAAAAAGTTTTACAGGTCAAGAACACCTAGGCACAAAGTGTCTCTTAGATTATTAATAGCTGCATTCAAAAATGCAGCCCTAGTTTCCTCAACACAAAAAGCAAGATGACTTAGCGGAAACAGATGGAGTTTTAGAATATCGTTTTGTGTGCATGTGTCCACATGTCTTATCTAAAATACAGGAGCTGCATTTTCCTGTCAAACTTTTACTCATCGTTTTCTAAACTCTCATCTTGTGCTTTCCTGCTTTTAAGCTGTTGTCATATCATTTGAAGTTTATTCTCAACTTCATTTTAGTTAGTTGAAATCTCTTGTGTTAGTTGGTAATTTCTCTTAATGTAACTGAGCATTTAGTTGTGTGAGACATAGGAGGGCATAACAGATACTTGGAGATTTCTTTTTGTTCATTTTTACCCCTTCTCAGATTGATAAGTTTGTACCACGTGGCTTCCGTAGTTAAAATCCGCTACTTCTTGCTTAATTGTTAGCATCAGGAGATAAAACTTTTTGAGATAACCCACAGGCATGCCGGTACCTGCCTTTGTTTCTTCTTGTTTACTGTAACTCCTAAAGGCATCAATTTGAGAATGGATATTTAGCTTTCAGCAATCTTGCCTTTTAGAATGTTACAGTTTGATAAATTTTTCTAAAATTGTCTTTTTTTCATACCTTTATTTTCTGTTGACGCATGCTTTTCTTCCTTAGATAGGCCACTTGGCTTCTTATGTTTTTTTATTATTTAATCATGTCAGATATTGTCTAATTATACTCCATAAATACAGCTATTAGGGGCTTGGCGCCCCTAGTTCAGTGAATAAGGTGTTGGCCACATACACCGAGGCCGGTGGGTTCCATCTTGGTCCGGGCCTGCTAAAACAACAATGACAACTGCAACCAAACAATAGCTGGGCATTGTGGTGGGCACCTGTAGTCCCAGCTATTTGGGAGGCTGAGGCAGGAGAATCACTTAAGCCCAAGAGTTTGAGGTTACTGTGAGCTTTGATGCCACAGCACTCTACTGAGGGCACCATAGTAAAAGTCTGTCTCCAAAAAAAAAAAAAGCTATTATGGAGGGTACTATGTTATGATGGGGGCTCACTTTAAATTGAGTGATTAGGAGGTCTTTCCTGTGGATGTAGCATTTAAGTTGAGACCTGAAATTTGACCAAGAAATAGGCAATAGTGGGATGTGGAGGAGAAGAGATAGAATGCATGAAGGGCCTAAAAAAGCCTTACTCTAAAATCTTAAACTAATCCATTTAGTGAAAAATGGTAAGGGGGTCAATAAAAAGTTAATAACAGTAATAGTAAGTATAGCATTTCAGACTTTGCAGTGTCTGTTGGCAGTCTTACTTGCTCACTGCCAAGCATTATCTTCTCTGCCACATGAAGATGACCCACTACAAGGTAGAGGCAAAATCTGGACCGAAACCTAAGTTGCCTGATTGAGTACTCTTTTTAGTAAATGAGCGTCTCTCAATCTGGTTAGCCCCAACTATCCTTAAAGGAATATTTTACATGGTAAGGAATATTTTACGTGGTAGTGTTAAAAATCAAGAGGCAATTTACATGCCATACACTTATCACCACCACTACCACACCTATTAGCAGTCATTTATTTTTCCCTTCAACCTGTAGTTCTCCCAACTACTCATCTGCTTTCTGTCTATAGATTCTTTTTCTCTGAGTATTTTGTATAAATGGATTACACATAGTATGTGGTCTTTTGTGACTGGCTTCTTTAACTTAGCATAATGTTTTTGAGGTTCTTTCGTGTTACATAGTGTATCAATACCTGATTCTTTGTCTCCCAGCTTAAAGGTTCTTTACCTCGTTAATTCTTGAAGCATATAAAGTACATGTAAGTTTTCTATAAGAGACTGTCATTATAGCTCACTCTTGTTTTTATATAGCCATGCAGCATTTTCTATTCAAAGTATCCCATAGTATTAGGGATTGAGAGATGAGGAGTTAGGGCTTGTTTCCACATAAAAGATACAGTAGATAATGTTTTATTTTTAAAACATACATATTTTATTGATGTGTAATTCACACACCATACGATTCAGCCATTTAATGATTCATTGATTTTTTTTTTCCCTAAATATATTCATGGTTGTACAACAGTCACCAAATTAATTTTAGGACATTTTTATCATTCAAAAATAAAGCCTTTAGCTATTACCCTTTAATCCCCCATTCACCCTTAGCTCTAGGAAACCATTAATATACTTTGTCTCAACAGATTTGCCTATTCCGGATGCTCATCTGGTCTTTAGTGACTTGGTTATTTTATTTAGCATAATAGTTTCAAGGTTCATTGATATTTTGCATGTATTTGTTTCTCAATTTTCTTTCTTTCTTTTTTTATTTTATTTTATTATTTTTTGAGACTGTCTCACTTTCGCTCTAGAGTGTCGTGGCCCCCCAATCTCCCCTGGTAGGGTGCTGTGGTTTCATGGCTCAGCAGCCTCAGACTCTTGGGCTCAAAGGATTCTCTTGCCTCAGCCTCCCAAGTAGCTGGGAATATAGGCGCCTGCTGCAGCCTCCCAGAGTACTAGGATTACAGGCGTGAGCCACCACGCCTGGCCCTGAATGTATTTATTTCTTTTTGTTGTTAAATAATAATATTTGTATGGTTATACCAAATAAATCAGTTGATAGCCATTTGCTTTGTTTCCATTTTTTGACTATTAAGAATAATGTGCTATGGACATTTGTGTAAGTGTTCATGTGGACCTATGCTTTCATTTCTCTCTCTCTCTTTTTTTTTTTTTTTTTTTTTTTTTTTGAGACAGAGTCTCACTTTCGCCCTAGAGTGCCGTGACCTCATAGCTTATAGCAACCTCACACTCCTGGACGCAAGTGATTCTCTTGCCTCATAGGGGAACTATAGGTGTTCACAACACCCAGCTATTTTTAGAGACAGTCTTGGTCTTGCTCAGGCTAGTCTTGAATTCTGAACTCAAGCAGTCCACTTGCCTCAGCTTCCCAGAGTGCTGGCATTACAGATGTGAGCCACTGTACCCGGCCGTTGATTTCTCTTGTAAATATACGTAGTGGAATGGCTGGACCCATATGTTATATAACTCTGTGTTTAACACTTTCAGGAACTTTAAAACTTGTTTTCTAAAGCAGCTGAAGTATTTTACATTCCCACCAGCAGCGCATTTCTTTACTTTCTCACCAACACTTATTGTCCATATTTTTGACTGTTGTTATCCTAGGGGGTGTGAAGTGGTATCTCCACATAAAGATCTTCAAATGCAGGTTTGATTTGTAGTTCTCCAATTTCTAATGTTACTAGTTTTTCTTTCTTTTCTTTTTTTTTTTTTTTTTTGTAGGAAGTCTTTGAAATCTATGTATTTTCTTTAAAAAATTTTACAGTATGTTTTAAGCTATACAACATGATGTGATGGGATACATATAGACAGTAAAATGGTTACCAGAGTAAAGCAAATTATTGTATACATTATCTCTATAGTTAACTTTTTTTTTTTTTTTTTGGTGTCGAGAGCAGCTAAAGTCTACCTATTTTGTGGCAATCCCAAATATAGGATAATTTTTTTTTTTTTGTAGAGACAAAGTCTCACTGTACCGCCCTCGGTAGAGTGCCGTGGCGTCACACGGCTCACAGCAACCTCTAACTCTTGGGCTTACGTGATTCTCTTGCCTCAGCCTCCCGAGCAGCTGGGACTACAGGCGCCCGCCACAACGCCCGGCTATTTTTTGGTTGCAGTTTGGCCGGGGCTGGGTTTGAACCCGCCACCCTCGCCATATGGGGCTGGCGCCCTACTCACTGAGCCACAGGCGCCGCCCCAATATAGGATAATTTTATTAACTATAGCTTCATGTTGTACATTAGATCTCTAGACCTGTTTATCCTATATATGTATGCTACTTTCTAACCTCTGACTTATATTTGCCCCACCACCACCCTTTTTATTCCTACTGATTTTATTTTTTAAAGATTACATGTATAAATGAGATCATGCAGTATTTTTCTTTCTGTTTATTTCACTTAGCTTATGCCCTCCAGGTTCGCCAATGCTGTGGCAAATGGAGGGTCTCCTTTTTTAAAGCCACGTAATATATACAGACCACAGCTGCTTTACTTATTAATCCATTGTCAGACAGTTAGGTTGTTTTCCATGTCTTGGCTCTGCTTTATTAGTTTTTCATTTGCTTCTTGGCTGTTTGTATTTCATCTTTTGAAAAACGTTTGCTCAGATCTTTTGGTTCATTTTTAATTGGATTATCTTTCTGAATAGTAGAACTAGATAAGTGTTTTATCAAATAAACACATGATCTACAAACATATTTTCCCATTCTGTGGATCATTTCCTCACTTTTGATACGGTATCCTTTCAAGCACAAAAGTTCTAAATTTTGATGTTCAGTTTATTTTTTATTTTTTTGCTTACAGTTTTGGTGATGATTTATGTGTATGTTTTCTTCAAAGAATTTTATATTTTAAGGTCTTTATGTAGGTCTGTGATTCATTTTTTAATTCATTTGTGCATAAGATATGAGGAAAGGGTTCAAGTCAACTTTATTTTTTTGCAGGTGCTTCCTCCCCTTTTTAAACGCAGTCAAGTGCTCCATATTGATGTTTTGTCAAGGATGGACTGCATATTCAAGGGTGGCCCTGTAAGATTATAAAACTGTAGTATTAACTGTACCTTTTCTCTGTTTACGTTTGTTTAGATATACAGACATTTAACATTGTGTTACTAGTTGCTTATAGTAGTCAGTTTTGCACTGTAGGATTGCACTGTAGGATTGTACGTAGCATAGGATCAGTAGGCTGTACCCTTTGTGTAAGTACACTCTGTGATGTTTGTACAGCAACGAAATGGCCTAACGGCACCTTTCTCTAAATGTGTCTCCATTTTTAAGGGAAGCATGATGTATTTGGGGGTTGTGAAATCCTCCTAATAATATATTGCTACCTACACATGTGAGAGGTATGGGTAGCTCCAAAGGAAATAATGTGATATGTATATAATTTCCGTAGACTAGTTTGGCTTAGGTATATACATTTAAAATACCAAAGTATGGCAGTAGTGAGGTTTTTGTTTTTTTGGGACAGAGTCTTGCTCTGTCACCCAGGCTGGACTGCAGGGGCCGTCATAGGTCACTGTGCCTCAGACTCCAGGCCATTCTTCTGCTTCAGCCTCCCCAGTAGCTAGGATTACACTGGTGGGCCACCATGCCTGGCTGATTAAAAAAAATTTTTATTTAATTTTTTTTTTTTTTTGTAGAGACAGAGTCTCACTGTACCGCCCTCGGGTAGAGTGCCGTGGCGTCACACGGCTCACAGCAACCTCTAACTCTTGGGCTTACGCGATTCTCTTGCCTCAGCCTCCCAAGCAGCTGGGACTACAGGCACCCGCCACAACGCCCGGCTATTTTTTGGTTGCAGTTTGGCCGGGGCTGGGTTTGAACCCGGCACCCTCGGCATATGGGGCTGGCGCCCTACTCACTGAGCCACAGGCGCCGCCCTATTTAATTTTTTTTAAAAGAGACAAGATCTCACTTGGTTGCTCAGACTAGTCTTAAACTTTTGGCTTCAGGCTGTCCTACTGCCTAGGACTCCCAAAGTGTTGGGATTATAGATGTGAGCCACCTTGCCTGGTGGCAGTACTATTGTTAAAACAAGTTTTATTAGTGAAATTCGGGAATCTGCTTGATATCATTTGTGACTAATACAAAGGTAGATGTATTATATGACATTATTGTCAAATGGTAAGACTTTCTTTCAAGTTTTGAGTATTTTGGGAAACATCACAGACAAAATTATACACAGTGCAGTACATTGCTGGAAACTAGCGTACTGTGTCAAGCACGGTTGAGTTCTAGATTCTTAATTGTAAGCAGATTCTTTCAGGCTCTGGGCAGTTGTTTGAGAAGTGTTCTATGCATGGTAGGGATCTCTGGCCTCCTTTCACTAAATGTCGGGGTACCTTCATCTAGAGCAGGGCTGTTCAGTGAGTCAGATGTGCAATTGTAAACACCAGGGGAACCAAAGAAGTGTACATAAATTCTAAGAGATCTTGTTGGTCTCATTGATGATTATGAATTGTAGGTAAAATGGATGTATGCAGCATGTTTAGGCACATGTGACGAGTAACAGTACCTTTAGTTCAACTTCTAAAAATAATACATAGATAACATCGCTTAAAATGTGTTGTATGTATTTTGGGCACTCTGTATATTAGCTGCCAACACCTGGAATTATTTTTAGTTATATGTACTATTTAACCAATCATATCTAACATTTTTCTGCATGTAATCAATATGAAAAATACTAGTGTGATATATAGCGTTATTTTTCTACTGTCCTTGAATCCAGTGTGTATTTTACACATACAGCAACTCTCAATTCAGACTAGCCATGTTTTAAGTGCTCAATAGCTATGTGTGGCCAGTGGGTATCACTGGATAACAGATCTAAAGGGAATAACTCTTCAGCTGTCAGATACAAGCCCATGTTGACACGTGTTCCAGTGTTTCCCTTTCTCCCAAGAGACCTGGTTAGCTGCAGGATTTGCTTTTCACTACCAGTTAGCTGGTAATATTGGCAATTTGCAGAATGACGTCAGTATAAAATGAAGTGTGTTGGTTTATGTGTAAAATTTTTTTTTCTAGGCAAGGAGTATCAGAATAGCAGAAACAGGGTTATAACCACCTTCAAATAGAAAGGAAAAAGCCCTCAACCGGCTGCTTCACAGGCAAGATTCCTAAGGAAAATTCAAGTTTGCTTCCCTAGCCTTGCATGGCTCTGGTCTGTGGCAAGTTGCACTTTCTCATGTGTCCGTTTTTTATTGTAGCCTCAGTACGCAGAACTTCACTTCCTTCTCTGTGTCCTCAGCCTCAGCAGGCTGCATTTCTGTCTTAATGTTTTTGCATTTTTATTGTCCCCTGAAACAATCTATAACCATGTTGAAATGCTTGCCTTGTGCTATTGAAGTTTTTATTAGTGCTCTGTTTATAAAGTTACATAAATTTTGAGTGGATTGTTCCTACTCTATTTTTCCCATAACACTATTTCGGTATGCAGTTTTAACAGAACTCAAGGTTTTTCAAGGAAAACATTTATCTTACAGCACCAACACCCATTACAGATGTATGTGGCTTTCTTGGTGGAATCCTTCCTTTTAAACGCTTATGGCCTCTGGGGTAGAGTGATAAGAGGACTGAAGAGGGTGGAAGGCAGTACAACAATGAGAGTAAAAGGAATAAGATCCTTGGGAAAGGACTAGAAAACACTAAGGAGTCTAGAGTTCAGTCATCTGTAAGAGAAGAGGGTATGATCATCATTGCATTTGACTTTGTAAACCAGTTTTTCATGAAGTGTAGCTTGTGCTAACCACACTGGAGTTATCTTGGGAGTTATCAAAAATTCAAGTCTTGAGTCCCATCCCATATATTATCAATTAGAAATCTATATTTCTTAATACACTAAAATTTGATATCCACTACTGAGCTTTATTTAGTCCTCCCTGCTACCAGCTATTGTTTGAAAGCAGTGTGTATGAAGGAAGGTATCCTTGAAATCTTTGATTTATTGTACAAGTATACCTAATTCCTTTAGTGTCTTTATTTGTATGAGGCACTAAGACTTCTGAGGACCTGGTAGTGACTTCTGGTGGTGGTTCTGAGTAAGGACACAAATATCATCATTTATCCATTTCATATCTACCTTTGGTTAAGCAATGGAAGGGAGAATTTCACCTTTTAAGACAGAGCACATAAGCATGCTAGACCATGTAAGCAGCTTTGCTTCATTGGGTCACACATGGATAGAACTATCTCTCACCAACACATACATTATCTTCCTTGAGTACTCATTGGATTTGGGATTGAAATTCTGGGTTCAGATTTTTTTGTTTGGTTTTGTTCTTCTTTGGGTATGTTACTATCCAGAAATCACTTATTTTTTCTCATGCAGCCTTAGGCTCTGAATTACAATAGAAATATAAAACTTGTATTTTTATCCCAAAACATGCAAATTTATTATGGGATCAAATACAAAAATTTCTGTGAGAATTTGACATAAAATAAGAGATTTCAAAGGAATTTTGTGGTGTAGCGTTTCTTTCAGGTATAACTTTGAAAAATCTTAACTCCCAACATTATACCAACTATTGAGGGTGTGCACAATCACTTGGCTCTTTGAGTGTTACTTTAGTCTGGGAAGGATTATATGGAGAAATTAAAAAGGAAATACCACAAAAATGGCTATGTGTAGGTTATAGCTTTTAATATAAGAAAATTAATTTTGTTTAGCTAATTATGTATTCAGGGGCAAGTCTGCCCTACCTTTTGTTCTTAAGAGCATCCCCTATGCTTTCTATAAAATCTCTTTTACTTGTATTTGGATTCTGAAATTGGTTTAAGAATGTTAGTTTAGACTTTTACTAAAATATCTTAATCTTGGGCCTTGGGCCTCACCTTTTTTTAAAGTTAAGTTTCATTTTTTGTTAAGCAGTCTCGATAAATGTGTTCCATAGAATGTGGAATCTGGCCCCTATCCAGAAAGCTTCTGTCTCTGAAATTGAGCCCCCTCTCAACATCTTGTTCAGTTTTTTCTTTACTCTACTTTAGAGAAATCTTAGAGTAGTGTGCTTTGATGATATAATCATCTGATATCATCTGATTATTATGCCATGCCTTCTGAAAACACATACACTAGACCTGAAAGGTAACTAATAACATCTATCAGGCTGCTTTAGCTTATTATGATGTTATTAGAGAAGACATACTATTTCTTTAGCAGTAAGAGCTTAATTAATAGGAATAACTGTCAATATTTGAATTTTCATTGATTTTTAGGAATAGAGGTCATTAGTTATTTTTAGGAATAACCAAGGTAGGATGAAATTCCTGGACCTTAAGCCTAAATAGAGGTCATTAGACCTCATTTGTAATATACCTTATGTTCATGGAGTACTCTATGTATCGTGTCTTTCAACAAACCTTTAATGTGGCACTTTGCATAGATTTAAGCATAGACCATTTTTTTTAAGAATGTATGCAGGTAAGCATCAGAGTATGTCATCTAAGTTGGCTTACTCTGGGGTTCATTTCAGTCAGAAGATTGTCCTTTCCTTCATTATTGTGGACGTATTTGTGGAAGTTTCTGTAGAAATGAGTAGGTCAGGTTCTGTGGTTTAGTTGTATTTAAACACTGTCAACCTGATTGTTTTTTTTTGGGGGGGGGTGTATTTTGTGTTAGTCTGAAAAATGGAAATTTCAGCAGTAGAGACCTAAGATTGTTTTTTGTTTTTGTCTTTGTTATTGAATGTTTGGGTTTTAAGACCATCTCCAGGTTCGAAGATTCTCAGGACCCATCCAATCTGTAGTCACTATCATGGCTATGACTTACTGCAGTGAAGAGGTACAAATCATAATCAGCAAAGAAAAAAGGCTCTGGGATAGGGAAAGTCTTCTGCTAGTCACACAGGATGCACTTTATTCCTTCAACAGCAAATGATGGCACAGTGGTGAAATGTTGTCTGTCAAGGAAGCACATTGGACCTTTCATACCCAAGGAGTTTATTGGATTTGGTTAGCCAGAATTTTAGACTCCCAGTAGGAAAGCAGATGTTTGCACAAACCTATGTTGTATGTACAGGTTGCTTAAGTGCAGTGAGCAACTCTTACCAGTTGGGGTTGTGGGAACCTTTCTGAAATCCAGGTTCCCTGATGTATGCCAAGGGTCAACTGTGTGCAAGTCTTCCTAAGGATAACAGTCTCTAGGATGCTGGATAAACTTTTCTGAGTTTATTTTTGACTGATTTCTTTCTGGTTATTCTTACAGCATTTATTAAAGGATATATTACAAAAGGGTTTCAGGGTGTTTTAGATACCATATCAAGATAAAATTAAGTATGTGATGAAGAAACCATGAGACATCTGAAGTGTCAAACTTCTTGGGAAGTCTCTTGAATACACTGACCTGCGTGTATTTAACCATTGTACTTGAGTAATTCTTGTTTCTTTTATGACATTACTAGCCTTCTTGAGTCTTTGAATCTGGTTGTAGCTTCCATTATAAGCAAACTCTTAGCCAAGGTTAAATCTTGGTCATTGCCTTTTCTCTTAACTTCTTCCATGAGCTCTTGGAATTATAATATAAACAAGGCAAAGAGTCGCCTACCTTGAACCTTTAATAGAAAAAAAGCTTCTAAATCCACATCTACTTATATTCTGCCTTCTAAATTTCTACTTCACACGTCTGCTCATCTGTTGACCTCTTGGATATCTAAAACCACATTATCCTCTGTCTCAGTTCACCTTTTCCCTTAGCTATTTAGTTGTTCTTAATGATTGAAATAATTGATACTTACTCATTCCCAGCTTGTGATACTAATTCCTGGACCACTGTACCATTTTTGTTACTTTCCACACTTTCAGTTTTTCAGCATAATAGTATCACCTCTCTATACCATTACCATCTCATTAAAAAAAAAACCCACACAGTTGAATTATGTTACTTTGTTGCTTAAAAAAACCCCAAGGACATGGATTGATAATGAAATACTAACATTAGATGTGTGGTAAATCTCTTTGAATCCATTAAAGTGTTTTTGCAAGCCTGCATTTTTACACTTTGGTTTTTCTTAAAAACAAACGAGGAACTGTCATCCCTGATGGTCTTTGAGGTGTACAGATTATTCATAAGATTCAAGAGTTACTTCTAAGCAATTTTTAGAGTTTGACCTGTTAAAAAGAGACTCTTGCTTTCAAAATGTAAAGGTGATACCAAGTCCCTTCCTGGAGACCTAAGTTTTTGAAAACGTTGATGCTGTTTTACTTAAAAAAAAATTAGCAAGTAGGAAGACACTATCTTAAGAAATTGAAATATAATTGCCAAAACATGTAATAGAAATTTTGGTTCTTACAGCATTTGAATTTTTGTGGCTTTTTCTCTTTGTACATTGTGCTTCTGTTTTTCCCCCAATAAAACTTTGCTTTATAGGGCGGCACCCGTAGCTCAGTGGGTACAGCGCTGGCCACATTCACTGAGGCTGGAGGGTTTGAACCCAGCCAGGGCCTGCTACAACAATGACAACTACAGCAACAATAACAAAAATAGCCATGTGTTGTCGTGGGCGCCTGTAGTCCCAGCTACTTGTGAGGCTTGAGGCAAGAGAATCACTTGAGCCCCAGAGTTTGAGGTTGCTATGAGTTGTGATGCCACAGCACTCTACCTAGGGTGACGCTTGAAACTCTTGTCTCTAAAAAAAAGCAAAAAACTTTGCTTTCTAAGACATACCAGAAGTTGCTAGAAATAATAATTGATTTTGTTCATCAAATTACAAACAACGTTGTTCCATCGCATATCAGGATGGTATGAATATATGGTTCTGATGCTTATGTAAAACGTTGAATGTAGGGATATTTGGTGATCGCTAGTATGATAGAAACCAGTTTAAACGTGAAATGAGTAATTTACTTTGTTCTTTATTTTTTAAGGGACCAGTTACTCTCCACAAGAAAATTCACATAACCACAGTGCTCTTCATAGTTCAAATTCACATTCTTCTAATCCAAGCAATAATCCAAGCAAAACTTCAGATGCAGTAAGTATTATAAACATGCCAGTCTAGATTTCTTTAGGATTGATTGCAAAAGAAAATCCACTGGCATGTCTTATTCAATCTATTGCCTTTTTTTATTTTAAAATGTTTCAATCACAGTTGACCTTTTCTTAATAGTATTTATTTAGTACTATAACAATCCTATTTTAGCCTAATGAGTCAAACTTACTAGTGGAACTGAGCGTAGTGAGAAGATACCATCTTGGTAATTTTTTCAGCATTCCTATACAAAGCAAAATCTTAACACTTGTGATATGTGGGATATAAAGAACTTAAGACTGAAGCTTCTGTAAAGTGGCTTAAATTAAGCTTGCTTTCTTTTCATAGTATATAAATTCCTTATACGTATGTAGCACATATTTCAGTATCTGCTATGTTTTGTATACCCCTGTCAGATACTAAGTGTAAAAGATCTCTGTCCCCAAGAGCATGAAATCCAATGAGAGGTTTTAAATATTTTCAATAGTTTAGGTTAATGAAATAATTGTTATTTAATTTGAATTTGTTAAAGTCACAGATTGAAATGAAATTGTGAATTCATTCAGCAAAATGTAATAAGGTTTTGATTTACATGCTAGCTTGTATTTATATGAGGAGGATGTAAAGTTCGCGCGCAATTTACTATTTAAAATTGCGCGCGAACTTTATGTCCACCTTGTATAGAGAACTAAGATAACGTGGACCACCTTAAAGGAGCTTTGTGGTGGAGACTGAAAAGTTAAAGAAGTCTGAACTTTGTATAACATACAGAGGAATAGCGCTTACAAAGATGTAGAAGTGTGAAATAGCATAGCATATTTAGAGAACTGTTAGGAGAAAAATGACAAGAGCTAAGGGTACAGAGAATACAGAGGGCCCAGATCAGAAAAGCTTGTATAATGAAAAATATAATCAGTAAAGTAACATATTTGTAATTTTAAAAATTAGGTATCAGTGTAGGAAATACATTATAGGAAAGAAGAAGAGTTAGAAGGCTATTGGTGTGGGTTGAATCCAACAGATTTTTGCCTTGGATATTTGGGTAATGATCATACCTTTTCATGAAAAGACCTTCAAGTTTTATTTATTTTATGTTGTCTGGTCGAAGCAATGTGGATAGTACATTTCCATAGAAAACTGGGACGTTAATTATAATATTTGGATAAAACTAGATGTAGAATAATTTTAAATAATTAGGGTTCATTTAGAAAAACAAATCATACTAGCCATTTTAACAGAATTTAATATGGAATTAGGTAAGTAGAGCTTTCATGTATTGACTAAAGGGAAATGCAAAGAAGGAACCCTGAGGTTCCTGATATTATGACAGTCATTGTTCCGGGCCATGAAGCAACAGGAAGAATTTGGGGTTATCTGGACTTAGTATCTTGGGGGAGGATCTCCACAGAGGTGGTGGTAGTCCTTTTTTCTTTCTTTTTTTAGACAGTGTTTCACTTTGTCACCCTTTTGAGGGTATGGTGAAGCTGTTCTGGTAGGGTGGTGGAAAGCTGGACACTGGAAACAACTGTGGCTGCTAGGTTTTTCCATTCTGCTGCCTTTCCATCATCTTCTAGTGCTTCTAACAGGAAGCTGGCTAAATAGAGGGTAATTTGGGTGTCACAGTCCTAGTATCCCAACTGAAGGACTGTGGAAAGTGGGGTTGGGCCTGAGAATACAGCTTGATAAATTTTCACAGGTACTATTGGATTCGTCATTTTCTATGAGATGTATGTGGAGGATTTTAGAACGAAACCACTCTTTTTGCAGAAAAACTAATTTACAAAGTAACACTAACCTAAAGTTCTTTTATCACTGACAGTTCAGATTTGCTATTTGTTTTTAGGATTGTGACAGCTCATGTGGACATAGTTTTAGTGTTATTAAAAAAAAAAGTAGGGAAAACAAATTACAGTATTCGCATTTTTGAGAAATGTATTAATCTAGTGAAATCAGCAAGAATAAATAATCAGTGTCAGGTATGCTTGAAAGATTCAAACCATAGGGATGTCAGGGAGTTTTAATTAGATGAGTGGAAGCTAGAGACTGTTAACTAGAATATATTAAAATGCTATGTGTTTTCTTTAGAATCAAGTTCCCTCTTCTGTAGATTTCAACTGTAGGTACATTATTAACCTCCACATAAGGCCTTTCACATTACATAATATACCCAGCAGGCATAACACAAAATTGCATTTACAAACTAAGTCACTTCTGATGGAAGTTTTTGAGTGATCAGTAAAACATAATCCTCCAGTATTTTCATAATGGAAGAATACTGATTAGAAATATTAGGTTACCCAGGTTAATGCATTGTTTTAACCCAGGGTAAAAGATGCAATAGCTAAAAAAGAAAAATTGAGTATTCCATCTCTTTAAGGATTTTAAGTTTTAAATCTGTCTTTAAAAATCAGTAACTACTGATTTAATCTACACAGACATTTTGTTGTATATGTGGGTGACTTATTAACTATTTAAAATCAACTTGAAATTATTTTTTTCAGGATTAGATTAAGATATTAACATGTAATGTGGTTCCTTGCTAAGTAAGTCCAATGACAGACTTCATTGTGATATGTTTAGCACAGAGCTTGGCTAATGGTAAATAATTTAGAAAAGCTTTTGAATGCCTCCTTCCTAATAAAAATCATGATGGAACTTACAGACATGTAGACTGCTGTAAATTAATTATGTATATTTGAATTTTTTTTTTAAGTGAGTTTTGGATTTCTTTATTTAGAAAAAAATTTGTTTGTTCCTATTTAAAAGCACTAAATATCTTACCTTCTGAGTATTCTGAGTCAATCTTAATTTGCTGGGAAGTGCTTAAATTCAGTCTGCGTTTGTATTCGTATTCCAGTTTCTCTTGTTAACACTTAAGTATCCTCTGCATATTTTGGAAGTTTGAGTCTCATTGATATTTATCACATTAAGAATTTTAAGTGAGAGTAAAAAAAAAAAAAGAATTTTAAGTGAGAAAATACTTTATTCATTTAAAATACTAATTCAAAACCCATTACATTTTAATATACATAATGTCTTTATGAAAAGTAACTATTTTCTAAAACAAAGTTAGACATTGAACACATTTTTAATGCCCAACTTAGAAGACACCTAAAATTTAACGTCTTCTTTTTCATTCAGTCTTTTATGATGTCGGATGTTTTGTTTAGCCTCTGGGGTAAACTGCATTGTGTGCTTATGATAGAAAAAGGAAGAAAAAAACAAAATCATCTCAGTGTTATTCTGAAAATAATTCGATCTTGTGAAAGGATCTCGGGGTTTCCAAAGGTTTCCTGGATAACATTTGGAGGACTGCTTCTATTAGAACAGAGGTGGCTACCATCTCAAGCCTAATTTAGGAAAAAAGTTAAAATCTTTGTAGGCATTTGTTTAAACTTAGTTCTCAATCTTGGTATTCTCTTTGTAATATCAAATTTGCCATTGCATATCAGCATTTTAAAAATTATCCCTTAACTTGAAGGATTTTCCTTTTTTAAATCTCCAGAGGATGGTGGTGAGGTGGAGAAGATAAGGTTGGGTAATTTAATGGTATGTGATTATAACGATGGCCCTGGAACGTATTTTAAATGTAAGATATTAGCTTGCAGGAACCTAGGATTTCATAGACAAAATCAGTTAGTGTGGTAGGCCATGCTCTTCAGGTTTCTGTCTGTGAACTTCTGTCTTGGAGGTTGTGCCAAGAGGTAAATTAACTGTTCTTTTCAACACTGTTTAGTTGAAACCAACCAACCAATCTGATTGGTTCTTTTTTAAAATCTTTCTGGTCTTTTTGTTCGTTCTTTTTCGTTTCTTTCTTTCCTTTCAGAAGTGGGTCACTCTGTCACCCAGGCTGCTAGGGTTACAGATGTGAGCCACCGTGCCAGCTTTAAAATTTTTTTTTTCTTAAACCAAGACTTGAGGTGAAAGAAGCAGCATGTTTAAATATTTTAATGCAAACTCTTTTATTTCCTTCAGGATGGGTTGGTTTATCTCCATCATTGTGTTGAAGAGCACTGGTTTAGACCATACTAACTTATTCTAGTGTCCTCTCTCTGCTACTGTCAATCTTACTCTATTTCTCTGAGTAATCTAGAAATTTCTATACCCTCTTGGCAAGCAAACCAAGCCTTCTGGATAACGTCCATAGACAAGATCATTTTCAGAGTAATTTAGGTACAGGGAGGGGTGGGTGATGAAGAACTTTCTGAATTTGTCCTTTTGTAGTTGGATTCCTAAGGCTTGGTTATAGCTTGATTCTGGAAGCTTAGAGGGATTGGGACTTCATTCTCCACTGTTTTAGAGGTTTGGAGGCGTGAGACTACTTTACTTTTGTGATCTGTGGACAACTTGTAAGTTCTCTCAGCTTGTTACCTAATCGATGAAGCTGGAGAAGAGCAAGGTGGTGAATAAAATTTATTTCCTCTTGAAAATTGTGCCACTCTACACTGTGGCGAACCCAGGATAGGCTACCATAAGTACAGTATGTTACTTCATTTTATTTTTCTCAAGTGGCTTAATTTAATCTTAAAATAGATTTTTAATATTTTAATGGACACACAATTATACATATTATATGGGTAAACAAAATGTGTGTAGTGTTTAAATCAGGGTAATTATCAGGTTGGTGCAAAAGTGTAATTTTTCCATTGTTGAAATTTGCCATTTGATACTGGAATACATTCTTAAATAAATGTGATTATGTTATACGTTATTTTAATGTGCATTTTTCGTTTTCTTCTGACTTAATACTTGCAATTTATATTTATTTTGGATTATAGAAATATTAGTTAGACAAAAAGAAAATTGGAGCAATTTTCTTACTCAAGTTCAAAATGGGTCGTAAAGCACCGGAGACAACTTTACATCATCAAGAGTGCCCGTAGCACAGTTATGGCGCAAGCCACATACATCAACGCTGGCAGTTGGAACCCAGCCCAGGCCAGCTAAACAATTATGACAACTGCTACAGAAACTAGCCAGGCTTTGTGGCGGGCGACTATAGTCCCGTCTACTTGGGAGGCTGAAGCAAGAGAATTGCTAGAGCCTAAGAGTTTGAGGTTGCTGGGAGCTGAGACTCTGTCTCAAAAAAAAAAAAAAGTGTATTTGGGCCAGCAACTGCTGATGAATGTACAGTGCAGTGGTGGTTCAAGAAGTTTTGCAAAGGAGATGAGAGCCTTGAAGATGAGGAGCATAAGTGGCTGGCTGTTGGAAGTTGATACCACCAACTGAGAGTAAACTACTCGATAAGTTGCTAAAGAAGTCAGTGTCGACCATTCTACAGTTGTTTGGCATTTAAAGCAAATTGGAAAAGTGGGAAACCTTGAAAAGTGGATGTCTCTTGAGCTTAACGAAAATGAGAGCAATCATCATCTTACTCTACCCAACAATAATGAACCATTTCTTGATCAGATTGTGATGTGCTAGGAAAAGTGGATTTCATACAAGTTGGCAATGACCAGCCAAACTTGCACTTAAATAAAAAAGTCGTGGTCTGCCACTGGTCTGATATACTACAGCTTAATGAATTCCAGTGTAACCATTACGTTTGAGACGTCTGCTCAGTAAATCCATAAGCTGCACGGAAAACTGCAATACCTGCATCGTGCATTGGTTAACAGGCCCCAGTTCTTCTCCACAACAATTCCTGATTGCATGTCATACAACCAACACTTCAAAAGTTGAACCAATTGAGCTACCTGAAGTTTTGCCTCATCTGCTGTATTCACTTGACCTTTTGTCAACTGACTACCACTTCAACCATCTTCACAATTTTTTTTCAGGGAAAAAGCTTCCACAACCTGCAGGATACAGAAAATGCTTTCCAAGGGTTATTGAATCCCGAAGCAGGGATTTTTACACTACAGGAAGAAACAAACTTAACTTCTCATTGGCAACAGTGTGTTGATTGTAATGGTTTCTATTTTGATTAATAGAGATGTATTTGAGCCTTGTTACGATTTAAAATTCATGGTCTAAAACCACACCAGCCTAATAGCACATCTATTACCTTAAACATTTATTATTTCTTTGTGTTGGGAACACTTAAATCCTCCCCTAGCTATTTGAAAAAATATAGTAAGTCATATTTTATATATTTTATTTACAGTAGAATCTCTTCATTTAACTTAAACTCATGTGAGCATGGTGGGAGGCTGAGGCAGGAGGATTGCTCGAGCTCAGAAGTTGGAGACCAGCCTGTCTCTACTAAAAATAGAAAAAACTAGCCAGGCATTGTGGGCACCTGTGGTCCTGGCCACTCTGGAGGCTAAGACAAGAGGATTGCCTGAGGCCACAAATTTGAGGTTGCTATGAGCTATGATGCCATGGTACCCCACCGTCCCCAAATCCCCCCAAACCTTAAGCTCCCTTGAAATAATAGTAAAAAATTCAACTAGTATATTTGAGATTTTATCAGATTTGCTGGGGCTCTGCAGGCACATAAGTATTCCATTTTTTGAGATCAGTTTTGTGAAAACTGGACTTTTTACGTTTTCTGATTTCAGTATGATATAAAATAAAAATAGCTGTTGAGAGACAATTTTTGAAAGATCAGTTTTAGTGATGGGAAAATGAGTGGTATTAGTCATCCTATATATTATATGGGACAAAATTCTACTTAATATTGTATTTCAAATTAATATGAGGGTACGAAATGTTTAGGTTACATTGTGTTCAATTATAAGGTAAAGTTCAAGTTGTAGTTGAGCCTAGGGGGCGTGCTGAACACCTTCACATTGTGCACATTAGGTGAGATCCTACCAATTGCCCTCCCTCCTCCACCCTCCTCCCTCTCTCCTTTCCCCTCCCCCTTGCTGAATTCTATTTGTATTTTATCATTGGTGTGGGCATGTAGTTATTTATATATTGGTTGAGTACATTGGATTTTTTTTTTCCATTCTTAGTTACTTTACTAAGAAGAAGGTGTTTCAACTTATAGTCATACCTTTTAATTAGTTTTTACAATTTTAAATGTTTTGGTGCCTTTTCACTAAGTAAATATGGGCAAGCTGTTTACTGCTATGAAGAATTATGCTTTAGAAAATTTAGAACTGATGAACTGTCATTTTATCAGTCAGTTGAGAGTAGGCTCCCTACTGTGTGTTAGTAGATTTCAGCAATTAAAATAATAGGGAGGTGGAGTTTTTTTGTGCGGGGGGTGGGGGGTGGGGGTGGGGGGGGACAGTCTCAAGGTGTCACCCTGGGTAGAGTACTGTAGTGTCTCAGCTCACAGCAAACTCAAATGCTTGGGCGTAAGCAATTCTGTTGCCTCAGCCTCCCAAGTAGCTGGGACTGTAGGTATCCGCCACAACCCCTGGCTATTTTTTTTGTTGTAGTTGTCATTGTTGTTTGGCGGGCCCGAGCTGGATTTGAACCCACCAGCTCTGGTGTGTGTGGCAGGCGCCCAGCCAGGTAAGAGGGAGTTATTGTAACACATTCTAAAGTAAAGACATTAATGTCATGTTTTTCTTTGTCTAATAAGCTAATATTAATCTGTATAATGGTGATCTTTTGTAAGGTTTCTGTTACCTTTTAAGGCCTTCATAGACAAAGGTCTTATAAAATACATACAGAGATAATTACATTTATATCAGGACATTTTTATCTGGTAACTCTTTCCCCAAATGTATACTTTGAAAGGCATTGGTATTCTTTATTTCATATCAAGTGATAACATAGTAGTAACGGTTTCTAATTAAAAAAATTTTTTTTTAAGCCTTATGATTCTGCAGATGACTGGTCAGAGCATATTAGCTCTTCTGGGAAAAAATACTACTACAATTGTCGAACAGAAGTTTCACAGTGGGAAAAACCAAAAGAGTGGCTTGAAAGGTACTTGCTTTTAATCTAATTTCTCTATCTTGATTCTATAGGTTAACAAAGCATCATTCTTTTTTTTCTTTTTATAGTGATACCTGTCACTTTCCTTTTTAATGACAATGGTTGGGCCATTGTCTGTTTACTATAATTTCTTTTTTTAAAAAATCTAGGAAAGCTGTTCAAAAGGGAGTTGAACAGTTTTATTAAATAAAATACTTATTTCTTTATGCGTCTTTTATAACTTATGATTGACATTTGTATAATTTTTTAGAACAGTAAGGTAATTTCTTTTAAATATCTAGAATTAATATTGCAGAGTTTGGGTTATAGTGTTAGTGATATAAATAATTACATATAGTTTTGCCATCAGTGAGAAATATTAGTGTTATGTTTGCTACATCTCATTTCCTATATCAGTGAAATTATATTATGACCATGTTTAATTCTTTTATTTTCCACATGTTAATGCTTTTGGCCATAGCTATTATTATGGGGACTCATTCTCTTAATGTAATTTTTATGAGTTTGTTTTATTATTTACAGAGAACAGAGACAAAAAGAAGCAAACAAGATGGCAGTTAATAGCTTCCCAAAAGATAGGGATTACAGAAGAGAGGTGATGCAAGCAACAGCCACTAGTGGGTTTACCAGTGGAAGTAAGTGTTAATTTTTTTTCTTTGAAACAGTATAATGTTTAATTTGTTCCTATTCATTACTTTTCAAATCCATCTGCATCATCGTCTGTATACATAATTTAAAATAAGCAGAAATTTATTTAAGAGTTTGTTTTGTGTTGAATCTTTGCCCCATCTCCATGTCATTTGCTGAAAAGGGAAAGGATGTCCAGTGGAATAGTACACATTGTGTATTTCTCACTACCTATATGTCTGTAATGAAGTTGTATACAGTACAATTTCATGCTTTGGATTGGCTGGGGTTTTTGTTTCTGTTTTTGTTTTACAGGGACCTGTTGTACCCTATTAAACTGGACACAAAACTCTTTGGGTTTCACTCTAGTAATTGAATCACACAGGTGTACACAGATTGTGACAAAATATCTACTGGTTTTTTTTTTTATGATATTGGTGAATTATTTGTTTATCCTTACATTTGGAAACTAATTTCACCCTGATCATTAGATCTGTGTAACAACTCTGTATTGAATTTCCATAAAATTATTAAAATGCCTACTAGACAACTTCTAAGGTGCTTTTACTCTATAAATCCAGCTATGGGTGTATCTTAACTATTCTTTTAGGGCCAAAATTTGTGCAAGTGGGTCATCATACATTTGTTCTTTAATTCATTCTTTGAATTTAAAGTTTTACTAAAGGTATTCTATTCCTAGTGGCCTTGTTGCACAGAGTAAAATTAAAATACCACATGAAGTTTTCAGATTCTTTATTAAATTCTGAAATTTTGATAAGAGTTTTAAGATGATTATTTTGTGGGAATTCTTAGACTTAAGTGCTTTTTGAGTCTTGCTGTGTAAAGCAAAACAAAAAGCAGAGGATGTATTAGTCTCAGCATAGGATTATTGATTTTTTTCAGTGGAAAAAAATATTGAAGATGAAACTAACATAGTTCTTCAGAATCAAATGTAAAGTATTATGGTTTTAAATGATCTGTTAGGGAAATTATACTTAATTCTTAGAAACTGATTTAAAGTGTTAAAGTTATTAAATTAAAGAACATTGTATTTTGGGACAGAAGGCTTGGAGTTAAGACCCATTTCACTGCCTTAAGTGACTGACTTTTGGCAAAAAAATTAAAAATGAGACAAAAGAAGGTTTTCTTCTTGAAGTAAATAAGTAGCACCCAGTTCGTGAGCCCCCTGAACAAATGAGGGTGGGGGGTTATGCATAGAGGAATGATAGATAGGCATGAAAATAACTTTTTAGTGAATAAAGTTGGAGGTGGCATTGTGTGTCTGCTAACCAGGGCCCCATAACAGATGACAGGCAGCACTGGATTGGCCCAGCTGCTATACTTAACTGGCTGATGATTCCCTAAGAGGAAAAAGTAAAAAGCCTATCATGTCTACTTTATTCTCTCTAAAATAACCTGTTCTTTCAGTTGATTTTCCATTGGGGTGGAGTAAATGATGGTGTCTGCGTGGGGGTGGGGGGAGGGCAGTTAGAAATTTGATAGAAAAATGGGAAATAAAAATATTCTGTGCTTTTTAATTGTTTGAATCTGTATTATCTGTCTTTCAAAGTTTTTTTAAATTTAGTTATGATTTCCAAAGATAGGCATATTTCTTAAAAACTAGAAGAGTGGTAAAAATTTTTAATCCCATGACCTAGGAACATTTTGGAACATACACTTTTATGTGCATATAAATGTATAGAAATTACATATGTGCGTTTTACACTAAAAATGACATGGTATATTACTGTTTTTAACTTGCCCTTTTG
This sequence comes from Nycticebus coucang, assembly GCF_027406575.1. NCBI lineage: Eukaryota > Metazoa > Chordata > Mammalia > Primates > Lorisidae > Nycticebus > Nycticebus coucang. The sequence continues at coordinate 46,672,910 of NC_069799.1, read as the reverse complement.
TTTATTAAAATATCATCAATATGTTTCCATGTAAGTTTATAATTTTACATTTGTTATGTTGATTGTATTGATATAATACCCTATCTGTGGATACTTGAGTGATTTTCAGTCTTTTCCTACTGTAAACAAGATTATGATTCACATCTTTTCCATGTATCCGATTACTACTTAAATTCCTAGATGTGCAAATGATGAGTCATTGTCTATGGTTAAGTTGAATTGTAGTCTGTATCATACTTTTTTTTTTTTTTTTGAGTTTTTAAGTAATGTTTGAAAAGGGATCTTAGCTGTGTTGCCTTTTTTTTTTTTGAATTGGTTGAATGAGCTATATTTGGTGGGAGTGACAAAGTGTGAAAGCCATTTAGATGTTTAACTTTGTCTATCCAGAAAATGTTGGCAGATTTTTTTTTTTCCATGTGTGTCGCATATTGGTGTTTGTATCTGGTGAGGCTTAAAGCTTGTTCCTAACTACCAATAAAAGCAGTGTAGGCTGTGGGAAAGGGAAAGGTTGGGAAGAGTTTTTCATACAAAGGGAGAAAATAAGAAAATAGATTTCAGTTGAATTTTTGGGGCACTGTATTAAGTATTTTCAAAATATTAAGAAACTTCAGCAAATGTTCTTTGTAACTTGATGTTGAAAATTTGAATTTGCTAAATCCTACTGGATTATTTTTAATATCTCCGATCTTTAATTCTCTAAGTTTAGAGAAACCTTACTTGAGAATTCTTAACCATGGCACTTAAAACTTGGGTCAAGTAATTCTTTATTGTGTTGTCGATTGTTGAGCATTATTATCTGGCCTCTACCCAAATGATGCCAGTTAGCACACCTCCCTTCTAGTCCTGACAAGGGAAAAGGTCCTCTGGGAGTGTGTGTACATAGTCATTGCTTTAACTTGGTGCTGTCTAGAGTTGCAGCTGTCACTTACTCTGTTCCTGTAATGCTGCTGCCTTTTAAAAAAATTTAGTTACCGTCTTTAATTTTTATCTGAATACATTTCGACTACAGCCATATAGACCTGAAAGAATTTTGTTGGTCAAGGAAATAATTCTAGGTAATCAAGTGATAGGTTTGGACATGGTATTATCTCTGTTACATCTCTACTTAAAGGTTTCTATGGCAGTATCCCCTTTGTAGGAAGAGGCTCTGGAATAAATTTAGAAGTTTTATGTCCATACAAGTTGATAGTTTACTGATGTATTAACATCAGTTGTTTGTATTCTGGTTTTTTCCTCATTTTTCTAAAGTAGTATACTGTACAGTTTATAAAACTGCATTTTATACATTAAGTCATTGTCAACAGACCTCGTGTAATAAGGACTGAAATATTTTGGCAGTACCCTGCAACCTTTTGCTGTGATACAATAACATGTAGTATTTGTTTATTGACAACTCTAAAATTACTTATAGTTTGAGTATAATTCCTTCTTTTTGCTGTCTTGCTCTTTAGAATTGAAGGAGCTTTGAATTGAAAAAAAAAAAAAAACAACCATGTTCAGTAAAGAGGGTATCTTTTTCTTTTTGTAAAATTATTATGAATCATATGCTTGAATCTTAGGCGATTTCACTACTTGGAGGTTACTTTAATTCTTTAGTTACTCATTGGAATATTGTAGTGTAGGTTAGAGCCTTTTAGATAAATATAAACTTAAAATTATTGAAAATTTTCTTTTGGTACTGTTTTGTGGAAACATACTGCTAGCACATAAATTGTTGAAAGAGTTTAAATTTCTGAGTTTAAAATATTTTTGTGGCTTTAAATTGAAAGAGGATCTGTTTTTAATATACCTGATATGTAGATTATTCTGACTGTGCTGTGAATATAGGACTCCTGTTTTGTGCTAGTATTGTGCATCATGATTTTATTACTAATGTTGGTATTGTAGGATTATTGAAAATAACTATGAATTGGTTTACTTAATGAGCAGTTCTTCATAAGTTCAACCATTTTAAAATGATTTTATTATTTAAGTTTTAGCATAAACTACTTTAGACCCCACTAATTAGCTACCTTAGTATTCAGAAAACTCAGCCTAATAAATCTAGTCTTCCTTTGCAGTTGAACCACTGTGAATAATTCATTCAACTAACAGAACCTATGATTCATATTTTGAAAGAATGGAGCATTTTTTTTCTATTTTTAAAGCCTTCACGAATTTTTTGAGTAGAATGTTTTCACTCCATATATTGACTTTTTGTTTGTTTTTGTTTTTGTTTGAACTACAGGGTGATTCTAAGGAATCCTAAAAAACTTGTGCACTCCTGGAAATCTTCATTATAGATAAATGTTTATAAATGAGTGAAGACTCCTACCCTTCCAGTATTTGGATATTTATATGCCAGTGGTAAAACTGCAGACACTAACTGGCCTTGCAGTTTTATAAAAAGATACATAAGTACAAATATGTTGGTAAATTAGCTGATGTTGAAGACAGGATTCTAACGTAATCTTTTTTCTTCCCCCTTCCGTCATTCCAACATCTCTTTTTTCGAACTGTGAACTAAAGTGGAAGACAAGCATTCCAGTGATGCCAGTAGTTTGCTCCCACAGAATATTTTGTCTCAAACAAGCAGACACAATGACAGAGACTACAGACTGCCAAGAGCAGAGACTCACAGTAGCTCTACGCCAGTACAGCACCCCATCAAACCAGTGGTTCATCCAACTGCTACCCCAAGCACTGTTCCTTCTAGTCCATTTACGCTACAGTCTGATCACCAGCCAAAGAAATCATTTGATGCTAATGGAGCATCTTCTTTATCAAAACTGCCTACACCCACATCTTCTCTCCCTGCACAGAAAACAGAAAGAAAAGGTATGCCATTATTACTAGATGCTGCACGTTGAATTATAGTGTTTTGTAAGTCTTTTAGAATGTTACTGTGTAGCTTTAAGTCTAGAGTTAGCAATTTAGCTAACTCTAGCATGCTAACTTCAGCAAGTTAGCATTTAGCTTTTTCTTTTAATCAGCAAGCCTCAACTGTTTTTTTTTTTTTGCGTTTGACACTGAAGTCAAGTGCTTAATAGTGATGGTTTATATAACTTGTCAGAGTCAAATGACTGTCCCTTCATATTTGTATATATAATTCTCTGCTTTTGTGATAATTGTCTTGATAGTCTAGAAATTGTCTCAGTGTGCTCTTAATTAAAATTTCATATGAGTAGAGACATTTTAAAACTTATTTCTATATAAAACGCAATTATTGGTTTCACTTTATGATTAGAGAACTAAGTTGTGGGCCACAAGATAAGGAGTGCTAGTGTCGGAATTGGACCTTAAGTCTAAGGATTAGAAGTTAATTGCAACCCCAATTTTGTTTTTCCAGTACAGTGTTAATAATTTATACTATGTTTGAAAAGTTAGAGAAAAACTATGAGAACAAACTACTTGGGAGGTAATACACAACATACGCAGTGTGATGAGAAGTATATTTGCATGGACCATTCACAGTCCCATGCTTCTACTTGACTATTCACAATCCCAAAGTTTTACTTGATAGTGTGTTTTAAGAAACTAAGGAAATAATCTGACCCATGAGCAGACCGTGAGTAAATGATGAGGAATTTTTAAATGTACAAGTATAGGAGATGGTGATAAGTCTTTAGGCTAATCTATTGCTTCATTTCATTCACATTGATTTAATATGTTAACAAAGGGTTCAAATAGGGGGGCGGCGCCTGTGGCTCAAAGGGATAGGGCGCCAGTCCCATATGCTGGAGGTGGTGGGTTCAAACCCAGCCTCAGCCAAAAACAAAGGGTTCAAATAATTTGATTTCTTTTTCTTCTGGTTTCCTCTTTCCTTTTATGCATACATGTTATTCGGATGTCCCTTGTACTATAGCAGTTGTGTTATATATGACTAAACCATAGATTTTTACCATACAGTGCATAATAAACAGATTAATGCTTGTTCCAAATGTCAAATTCCTTAATAATAGTTTGTACCAAATTCATACGTACATGTCAGATTTACCCTGTTGCAGAATTAAACTTGGCAAAGAAGATTCTTCAGAGATGTAGTCAGAATTAATGTAGTAGTCAATGTATTTTCCCTGGCATGTTATTGATTTTTAGTTCCTATAATTTTATTTGACAATTTAGTCACAGAAAATTTTATTTAAAAAGCTCTGGTCAGTTTAAAGAAAAATCCTATGATCTTTTAAAAGTTTTATCCCGTTTCACTTGTGTACATGTAACACTTTTACCTATTTTTTGAAATTTTTTCTTGTAATATACACTCCTTTGATTTCCTAGTTTTGTTCTCTTCCTGTTCCTTAAACATCAGTATCTTTAAAACCTTTCCCCTGTGTTTTGTTCTTTTTCCTGGTTGTCATGTCCTCTTCCTTGTTAGTTATTCGGATCTTCAGTTGTAGTTCACACTCACCTCCTCCTGTAAGTTGTTGGTATTTGTTTTATTTCTTCAGATACAGTGTGCCCTCTATTTCTCTCTTTTCCTCTAGTTTATTCTTAGATACTCAGTAATTGACAGTACTGTCCCTTGTTCTCCAACATTATCATTTCTCTGCCTTCTCCCTGACTCCAGGCTATACCCATTGACAAATCTTGGACTCTTTCCCCTATCACTCATTTGTGTATATGCTTTCTGTTGTTAATGTCACTGCCATTGCTGAAAATCAGGACATTGCTCTTGAAGTCACCTTGTGATTACTTTATGGTCCACTTATGGTAGCATCCTTAAAAAGTTTAGATTGGATTGTGTCACTTTTTTGCCTAAAAACATCTCATGGTTTTCCATTATCCAAAGGATGAAGTCGGTATTTATTAGTAAGATTATAGCAAGCATTTGGCAGTCTGGTTGCAGTCTGTTTTACTAGCTTGTAGCTTGATCTGTAGCCATTTCGCTTTTAACTCCCTATGATCTATCTTTTGCAAACTTGGGACATTTTTCAGGACATACTATGTTCTTTCTTCCATTCTTGGCCTGTTGAACTCGGTACTTTTTTATTAAGACCTACCTCTACCGTCCTTGGGTTATCACTTAACCCCTCCCAATCTGTTTCCTAAACACTTTGTACTTTTGTCTATTACAGAAATTACCACATTTTAATTAGGGTTAGACATTATGTTTTAATGAATTTTGTACTTTGTTCATCTTCTGCCCTCTCCCTTCATGCTTCACGCACTATTCCTGACAAACTTAGCATAATTGAAAATTAACTGCATATACCAGGTTTGGTGCCGTATAAACTTTAAAAGAACATTCCACAGCTTTAACACATCGTGAGTATTAGAGGCGTCTTCTCTAGAACTCACATTCATCCCCCAGAATCATATGTAATAAAAGACACGACAAGTCTGTCAGTTTGGACAGTGCTAATTCAGAATTACCAATAAACCAGAGGTGATTGAATTTAAATTCCACCTATGTGTTTGCTCATCACAAGCTTTATATAAAAATGTCATATATAGTGACTTTAAACTTCCTCAATATAGGAAAAAACTGCTTTATCTTGAATTGTCTGTTTATGTAGGGAAAATTGTGCAGTCTTTCCTTTGCCTGTTAATTGAAGACAACTTTACTTCTTTAAATAGTGTAACAGTTTTGATATTTTCAGGTTGTTTTCTAATTATTTTAAAATTGTGGATATCCATTTATTTGAAATTGTTTTCCCCCTTGATTAAAGATATCTATGTTATTTAAGCTTTTTGTTGACTCTTCTCAATAACATAGTGATTTTCCTTGTTTGGATTCTGCTTAATAATTTATATCAAGGAGTTTGTTCAAATCAGATTGCTCTGTTGGTCTTGAGTGCTAATAGTACAGGTAAACTGTATTTAAAGATATCAGTGGTAGGATGCTGTGACAAAGGGCAGGGTCTTTGACTTCCCAACCACTGCTTTGTCCTTAGTGCTTGACAAATATTAGGCAGTTCTCTTGTATGTTTTGTGGGTTGGGTACATAGCTACAAGAATGGTAATAAATGTATTTGATGGTTTGGGAAGCACCTGCATTGGTCATGGTTTAAAAAATGTATTTGGAGAAAAAGATGAGTGTATGCATTGTACATGTAATGAAAGGATGCTAGCATAGATTTAGATCTGTTTGATGCTAGTGTGTCACTTGCGAACCTGAACTCAGTCTGTGTTTGTTTGAGGGGAAAAGTGGGAAAAGAGGAAAAGTGGCAAAACTCTTCTGCGGAGAATAACCATGGTGTTACATAGGGTGAAACAAAAGCCAGGTGCTCCAATTTAGGTCTGTGTTTATTGTGGTAAAATTTGGGTAACTTGTTGGTAAGATGACTTAGGAAAACCATGTGACACTGAAACTCTGATACATTTAAATATATAAACTGATTATCAGTTGATATTCCTGTGACTATTGTAAATTGGGTCTAACTCCCCTGTTCCTTACAGATTTGTGGAATGACAAAATAGGAGATGTGGCTCCTGTTCTTTGCTGTGACTAAGAGCTAGTGTCAGGGTTTAATGGCCTTAATTAGCAAGTTCCTCATTTAGTAACTTAAGACCCACGATTTATTAGCATAGATAAATTTGAAAACAGAACAGAGTAGCCACAGAAGCAGGATTTATTAAGTAACTCAAGCTAGCTTTTAAGGTTTAGCATGTCTAAATAGTCACATTAGTTATATGCTGGTTCCATAATGGGAGGAGATGGGAAGATCAGTCATGCTAATCAGTACATAAAGTGAGACAGTCACTTAGAATAAAATTCCTGTTGTGGTATCTGTAGGCTAAGTGACATTTGACTGGACCTAACGACGTCAGTACGTGTTAAGGCTGTTCTTTTGTAGCTGACATTTAAAGGTCATTCATTGGCTGCAGTAGGCCAACTTCTGCACTCTTTTTAGGATTACCGAATATTGACCATGGAGTTATTCAAATATTTATTGAGTAACTGTATACATTGGAGAAGAAATTTATTCTTAGCAAATTGAACTGAATTTAGCCAACTTTTAAAAGGTGGCATTTTGAACAGTGGGGCAGGAGACCGTAATCAAAAGAACATTAGAAATAATATAACTTGAGAATATGGAAGACCTTAAGATTCAAAATTATATGAATAGGCAATTACACAAGAGAAATTTAAAATTGCCAGCCTTCCCTTACATACAAAAGTTAGCTGAAAAAGGATTGAAAACCTAAATTAAAGAGCTAAAACTCTTTAAAATTCTTAAAAGAAAACAGGAAATCTTTTTTGTTTGTGTTTTTTTTTAATATTAATTTTTTTAATTTTTTTCTTATTGTTGGGGATTCATTGAGGGTATAAGAAATCAGGTTACACTGATTGCATTTGTTAGGTAAAGTCCCTCTTACAATTGTGTCTTGCCCCCCAAAGGTGTGGCACACACCAAGGCCCCACCCCCTCCCTCCTTCCCTCTCTGCACTCTTCTTTCCCCACCCCTCCCTCCTTTCTCTTTCTGCTCTCCCCTTTCCTCACCCCCACTGCATTCTTAATTGTCATTAATTGTTCTTGTATCAAAATTGAGTACACAGGATTCATGCTCCATTCTCGTGATGCTTTACTAAGAATAATGTCTTCACTTCCATCCAGGTTAATACAAAGGCTGTAAAGTCTCCATTTTTTTTAATGGCTGAATAGTATTCCATGGTATACATATACCACAGCTTGTTAATCCATTCCTGGGTTGGCGGGCATTTAGGCTGTTTCCATATTTTGGCGATTGTAAATTGAGCTGCGATAAAGAGTCTAGTGCAAGTGTCCTTATGATAAAAGGATTTTTTTCCTTCTGGGTAGATGCCCAGTAATGGGATTCCAGAACCAAATGGGAGGCCTAGCTTGAGTTCTTTGAGGGTTCTCCGTAGTTCCTTCCAAAAAGGTTGTTTTAGTTTGCAGGCCCACCAGCAGTGTAAAAGTATTCCCTTCTCTCCAGATCCACGCCAGCATCTGCAGTTTTGAGATTTTGTGATGTGGGCCATTCTTGCTGGGGTTAGATGTTATCTCAGGGTGGTTTTGATTTGCATTTCTCTGATAGGGATGATGAGCATTTGTTGTTAGCCATTCGTCTGTCTTCCTTAGAGAAGGTTCTGTTCATGTCTCTTGCTCATTGAAATATGGGATTGGTGGCTTTTTTCATGCAGTTTGAGTTCTCTATAGATCCTAGTTATCAAGCTTTTGTCTGATTCAAATTATGCAAATTATCCTTCCCTGTTGTATAGGTTGTCTATTTACTTTGGTTGTTATCTCCTTAGCTATATAGAAGCTTTTCGGTTTAAGTCCCATTTGTTTATTTTTGTTGTTGTTGCAGTTGCCACCACTATTTTCTTCATGAAATCTTTTCCCCAGGCCAATGTCTTCCAGTGTTTTTCCTATGCTTTCTTTGAGGATTTTTATTGTTTCATGCCTTAAATTTAAGTCCTTTATCCGCCTTGAATCAATTTTTGTGAGTGGAGAAAGGTGTGGGTCCAGTTTCAGTCTTTTACATGTAGACATCCAGTTCTCCCAGTGCCATTTATTGAATAGGGAGTCTTTCCCCCAAGGTATGTTCTTGTTTGGTTTATCGAAGATTAGGTGGTTGTAAGATGTTAGTTTCATTACCTGGGTTTCTATTCGATTCCAAAGGTCTATGTCTCTATTTTTGTGCCAGTACCATGCTGTCTTGACCACTATGGCTTTGTAGTACAGCCTAAAATCTGGTATGCTGATGCCCCCAGCTTTATTTTTATGACTAAGAACTGCCTTAGCTATACGGGGCTTTTTCTGGTTCCATACAAAATGCAGAATCATTTTTTCCAAATGTTGAAAGTATGATGTTGGTATTTTAATAGGAATGTCATTGAATAGGTCGATTGCTTTGAGAAGTATAGACAGTTTAACAGTGTTGATTCTTCCTAGCCATGAGCATGGTATGTTCTTCCATTTGTTAATATCCTCTGCTATTTCCTTTCTGAGGATTTCATAATTTTCTTTATAGAGGTCCTTCACCTCCTTGGTTAGGTATATTCCTAGGTATTTCATTTTCTTTGAAGCTATGCTGAAGCTTTCTTTGAGTTGTGTCCTTAATTAGCCTCTCATCTTGACTGTTATTGCTATATACAAAGGCAACTGATTTGTGGACATTGATTTTTATATCCTGAGAAATTACTGTATTTTTTGATGACTTTCAGGAGTCTTGTGGTTGAGTCTTTGGGGTTCTCTAAGTATAAGATCATGTCATCAGCAAAGAGGGAGAGTTTGACCTCCTCTGCTCCCATTTGGATTCCCTTTATTTCCTTGTCTTGCCGAATTGTATTGGCTAGAACTTCCAGCACTATGTTGAATAGTAATGGTGACAGAGGACAACCTTGTCTGGTTCCGGTTCTAAGAGGAAAAGCTTTCAGTTTTACTCCATTGAGTAAAATACTAGCTGTGGATTTGTCATAGATAGCTTCAGTCGGTTTTAGAAATGTGCCACCTATGCCTGTACTCTTCAGTGTTCTAATTAGAAAAGGATGCTGGATTTTATTGAATGCTTTTTCTGCATCTATTGAGAGGATCATGTGGTCTTTATTTTTGCCTCTGTTAATGTGGTGGATAACGTTTATGTAGTTGTGTATGTTAAACCAGCCTTGCATCCCTGGGATAAAACCTACTTGGTCATGATATATAACTTTATTGATGATAAGCTGTAATCTATTGGCTAGGATTTTGTTGAGAATTTTTACATCTATATTCATTAATGAAATTAGTGTGAAATTCTCCTTTTTAGTTGGGTCTTTTCCTGGTTTTGGTATCGGTGATGTTTGCTTCATAGAACGTGTTGGGGAAGATTCCTTCCATCCTTAATTTTTTGGAATAATTTCTACAGTACGGAAATAAGCTCTTCCTTGAAGGTTTGATAGAATTCTGGTGTGAAGCCATCTAGACCAGGGCATTTTTTTGGTTGGAAGCTTTTTTATTGTTTCTTTAATCTCAGTGCACAAAATTGGTCTGTTCAGAAGCTCTATTTCTTCAGGCTAAGTCTAGGCAGAGGATGTGATTCCAAATATTTATCCATTACCTTCACATTGTCAAATTTCTGGGCATAGAGTTTTCTGGTGGTATTCACAGATGATCTTTTGTATATCTGTGGCATCAGTTGTTATTTCCCATTTATCATTTCTGATTGAGGTTACTAGAGATTTTACTTTTCTATTCCTCGTTAGTCTGGCCAATGGTTTATCTGTTTTATTTATTTTTTCAGAAAACCAACTCCTTGTTTCATTAATTTTCTGAATGGTTCTTTTGTTTTCAATTTCATTGATCTCTGATTTAATTTTGGATATTTATTTTCTTTTACTGGGTTTAGGCTAAGATTGTTCTTTTTCCAGTTCCATAAGACGGCTTGTGAGTTTGTTGATGCACTCTCTGTTTTTTGAATGTAGGCTTCTAAATAAAGAAGATAAATAAATTTTCCTCTCAGGACTGCTTTTCCAGTATCCCATAGGTTTTGGTAGCTTGTGTTGTCATTGTTGTTATGCTCAAGGAAGTTAATGATTTCCTCTTCTGTTTCTTTCTATACCCGTGTCATTCAACAGAAGGTTGTTTAATTTCCATGCCTTTGTGTGGGGTTGAACGTTTTTGTTAGAGTTGAGTTCCACCTTTAGTGCCTTGTGATCTGAGAAGATACAAGGTAAAATTTCAATTCTTTTGATTTTGTTGAGGTTTGTTTTGTGGCTTAGGATATGATCAATTTTAGAGAATGTTCATGTGGCGATGAGAAGAATGTATATTCTTTGTCTTTGGGATGAAGTGTTCTATATGCGTCTATCAAGCACAGTTTGTTTTAGGGTCTCATATAAGTCCCTTAAATCTTTGTTTAATTTCTTTTTAGAGGATCTGGCCATCTCTGTAAGAGGAGTGTTGAAGTCCACTGTTATTATGGTATTATAGGATATCATTGGTCAGACTGACTGAGGTCTGTTTCAAGAATCTGGGAGCGGGCGGCGCCTGTGGCTCAGTCGGTAAGGTGCCGGCCCCATATACCGAGGGTTGCTGGTTCAAACCCGGCCCCGGCTGAACTGCAACCACAAAAAAAAAAAAAAAAAAAAAAAAAATAGCCGGGCGTTGTGGCGGGTGCCTGTAGTCCCAGCTACTCGGGAGGCTGAGGCAAGAGAATCGCTTAAGCCCAGGAGCTAGAGGTTGCTGTGAGCTGTGTGAGGCCACGGCACTCTACCGAGGGCCATACAGTGAGACTCTGTCTCTACAAAAAAAAAAAAAAAAAAAAAAAAAAAAAAAAGAATCTGGGAGCATTTAAATTGGGTGCATAAATATTTAGAATTGAAACATCATCTTAATGTATTTTTCCCTTGACCACTATAAAGTGACCATCTTTGTCTTTCTTGACTTTAGTTGCTTTAAATCCTCATGTATCTGAAAATAAGTTTGCAACTCCTCTTTTCTTCTGAATTCTGTTTGCCTGAAAAATTGTCTTCCAACCCTTAACTCGGAGTTTTAATTTGTCTTTTGAAGCTAGGTGTGTTTCCTGCAGACAGTAAAAGGATGGCTTGTGTTTTTTAATCCAGTCAGCCAATCTATGCCTCTTCATTGGGGAATTCAAGCCATTAACATTTATTGAGATAATTGATAAGTGTGGTAGTGTTCTGTTCATCTTATTTTGTGAGATTCCATTGCTTAGTTTTATCTTTTGCATCAGTGTGGAAGTTAGGTTCTGTCCTTTAATTTCTGAGTTGTTACCATGCTGTTGGTCCATTGTGATGGTCAGTGTGTAGAGCAGGTTGAAGTATTTCCTGTAGAGCTGGTCTTGTGACGAATTTCTTGAATGTTTGTATATCAGTAAATGATTTGATTTCTCTGTCAATTTTAAAGCTTAGCTTAGCAGGATATAGAATTCTGGCCTGGAAATTGTTCGGTTTAAGGAGAGTAAAGGTAGATGACCATTGTCTTCTTGCTTGGAAAGTTTCATTAGAGAAGTCTGCAGTCTCCCTGATAGATTAGTCCCTGTAAGTCAACTGGCGCTTACTCCTGGCAGCTTGCAGAATCTTTTCTTTTGTCTTGACTTTGGACAGGTTCATCACAATGTGTCTTGGAGAATCTCGGTTAGAGTTGAGACCACCTGGGGTCTGACATCCCTCTGAAAGGAGTATGTCAGAATCTTTGGTATTTGGGAAATTTTTATGTATAATACTCTCTAGTATGGTTTCCATTCCCCTGGGGCATTCTTCCCCTTCTGGATACCTGTAACTCGCATTTTCGAATGCTTCATAAAGTCCCATAATTCTGTCAGTAAACCTTCTGCGTTCTCTCTCTTTTCTGCCTCTTTAACTATCTGAGTTATCTCAAGAGCTTTGTCCTCTACCTCTCAGATTCTTTCTTCTGCATGGTCTAACCTGTTGCTGATACTTTCCATTGCATCTTTAAGTTCCCTGATTGACTGCTTCATTTCCTTCAGCTCTGCTAAATCCTTTCTATATTCTTCATATAGTTCATCTCTTATTTGATTCTGTTTTTGGATTCCCTTTTGGTTATTTTCAACTTTAGCTTCATTGTTTCCATCATTTACTTCCTTGTTTTAATCATGTGTATTCTAAATTCCCTTTCTGTCGTGGCTAACGTTTCTTCATAGGTGGAATCCTCTGTAGTAGCTACCTCTCAGTCCCGGGGTTGGGAGTGGGAAGGTTGCTGTGGACTGGTTTTTCACGTTGCCTGGATTTTTCTGCTGATTATTCCTCATGAGTGATTTCTTTTATCTGTTTCCTTGCCCTGATTTTCCTTTCACTTCCTCTTGCTCTTTAAGTTGCTGTGCCTCTGGACTAGGGTTTTGATGAGTCCTTTTGGTACAAGACCAGAAGGATGAGAAGGTTGAAGAGCAAGAAGGGAAAAGAGAAAGAAGAGGGGGTGGGTAAAAGGGAGTATTGACAAAAAGAAGAGAGGCACAGAAAGAGAGAGACAGAGCAATATAGGTATACAGTAGGGTACTTTGACCCAACCTTAAACACCCCCAACCTCTGGGGGGTACCAGGTTTGGTGGTTTCCTTGAGGTCAGCAGCTCTTTGCTAGTTTGTTCAGACACAGTACCCCACCTTCACCAAGTAAAGAGGAAAGATGAAAAATACTATAAATCAAACCAAAACAAGCAAACAGAAAACTTTACAGGATAAAATTGGGGGAGGGGGGACTAAATAATAAGGGGAGAAACACTAGCAAAAATGAAGTTCTAATTGTTGGAAAAGGCAACAATGGGAAATTATATTTAAACTAGAAAAATAAAGAAAGGAAAAAAGAAAAATCTATAACGGAAATGTTGAAATTAAAAAGCAAAACAAACACTACCACCCTCCATCCCCCAAACAAAGGAGTATATATATATCTTGCTGAATATTGTCTGGGCAACAGGTGATCTTCTGGAGTATGAGATGTTGATCACAATGCTGATATGGCTGTAGAAGATGGAGACTGGAGGCATGTGCTGATTTCTCAAGCCCTGCAATGTGGAGAACCTAAATCTCTCCTCAGCCCACTTAAAAGGCACTTCAGACTGCTAACCTTGGTTAAGCAGAAGCTTTCCCAGGAATGCACTTGTGTCTGGGATCTCTGCTGAAGCAGCTATTCACTTACCCGCTGTGCCAAAACTGGTCTCACTCTATGCCCCTGAGGGCTAAGGCTGTAAGGTGCCTCACTCCCTGCCTTCAGGTTGCTCAGTCAATAGATTACTTGCTCCCACCTGATACTTGCTGTGCAACCCCGAGGGTGGAGCTTGCCAGGGCAGTTCTCCCACATTGGCTCTGTGCGGCCCACAGCCAAACACTATTGGCTCCGTCTGGCTCAGCAGCTCAGTCTGGGACCCTAGACAATGCTTAAAGTCCTTCGCACTCTTGCCCAAGTTCTCCCAAGGTAGTTCAACTGAGTGCCAAGTCCAAAAAAACCAAAACAGCTCACAGGTAAGGCCTTTCCAGTTTGCAATCTCACTGCTGCTCTATTTACAGCTGCCAGCGGGATTAGACCGAACAAACACATGCAACCACTTGCCAGTTTCCACTGCTTTTGTCGTCCTCATGGGGTCCAGAAGTCTCTCGATGACTCCCTGTGTCCTCAAAGGGATGTTTATGGGCAGATTCCACCAACCAGAGATGCCCGGAGTATTGTCTCCCCAGACTCTCCATGCCCAGTTGCAAGGAAGCTGTTATCTTGGTCCTCCCCTGAAGAATATAAATGTATTTCTTGCCGTTGTAGTGTCTAAGGTTTGAGGGGTTGAATCTGGTGAAAGCCTTCCTGGTGGGGACCCTCTGAAGAATCCTGTGGTGGCATAAAGTATCATATGGTAAGGGGCTGACTGTGCTCAGAAAACAGGAAATCTTAATGATGTATTTGACAGTGATTTCTTGGATACAACACCAAAAAGCATAGGTGACAACATTTAAAAATACAGTGGACTTCATCGGTATCAAAAACTTTTGTAAAACCAAAGAAATAAAAATACAGCTCCTAGAATGAGAGAAAATATTTAGGCGATAAAGGATTAATATCCAGAATAAAGATAATCTGATTAAATGGCCAATAAGCACATGAAAAGGTGCCTAATATTACTAGTTATTAGGGAAATGCAAATCAAAAACCAGTGAAATATCATTTCATACCCATTAGGGTGACTATTTTAAAAAAAATAGAAGGAAATAACGGGTAAGTTTTTGAGTATGTGGAGAAGTTAGTATCTTCCTACATTGCTGGTAGGAATATAAAATGTGCAGCTACTGTTGAATGCAGTTTGGCATTTCCTCAAAAGGTTAAATGTAGAATTATCTGTAGGATTTAGCAGATACACTCCTTTATATATATCCTCAAAGGTCCCGAAAGGGAGGAACTCAGTTATTTATGTACCAGTGTCTTAGAAGTTTACAAAGGACGAAAATGTTAGGTAGAAACAATCAAGTGTCTGTCAACAAATGAAATCACAAGATGTAATACATATACGTGCAATAAAATATTCAGCCTTCAAAAGGAATGAAATTCTATACATGCTACAACATGGATGGACCTTAAGAACTTCCACTAAGTGAAATAAGCCAGATACTGAAGGACAGATACTGTATGATTGCACATGTATGAGATACTTAGAATAGGCAAATCCACAGAAATAGAAAGTAGAATAAGGGTTACCAGGAGCTGTTGAGTGAGAGGGAGGTAGATGGGGAGTTACTATTTAATGGGTACGCAGTGTCTGTTTGGTAAGTCGAAAAAGTTCTGGAGATGGATGGATGGTGGTGATAGTTACACAAAAATTTATATATTATTATTATTTTAGACATAGTGTCTACTAACAGCACAAGTGAATCCAGGCTACCTACATTTCAAGTGCTCACTAGCCATATTTGGGTAGTGGCTATCTTCGTTTTTTGTTTTTGTTTTGAGACAGTCTTAAGCTATGGCCCTCAGTAGAATGCCATTGTGTCACAACTCACAGCAACCTACAACTCTTGGGCTTACGCTATTCTCTTGCCTCAGCCTCCCAAGTAGCTGGGACTACAGGTACTGGCCACAAGGCCCGGGTATTTTTTGGTTGCAGTTGTCATTGTTGTTTAGCTGGCCCAGGCTGGGATCGAACCTACCAGCCTTGGTGTATGTGGTTGGTGCTGTAACCAATGTGCTACCGGGCAAGCCAAACGTGAATGTATTTAATAACATTGCATTATGCACTAAAATGATAACTGTTATGTTATCTATATTTTTTCAGGATAAAAACCATGCAAGGGAAAGATTGCCAAGTACATACTGAAAGTTAAGATTAAAATGAGACCAATTTTCACTCTTGATTAGTGACAACAATGTGGTAGTGTGTAAGTTGATGCTACTATGGAGGTCAATTTTGCAAAATCTGTTATCTTTTTGTATGTATTAGCATGACAAGTTGCAAAAAATATGTTGTCTTTTTTATGAAACATCAGCATATTTACGTTCCTGAGTACATAGAAGTTGTTCTAGAATATATGGTTAAAAGTAGTCATAATTCTAAAATGAAAGTCACAGTAATGTTATAATAGATACTGTCACCTAGCTACCTTAAATTTTTTTCTATTACTCTAGCATACTTTCTCTCTGTGACCTCTCTGTCTCCCATTTAACACCAGTACTACAGAATAGAAAGAGCAGGCCGCCTTTGATGTGGCCATAGTGTGAGTTTCACATGTTCCTATGTCCTGTTCATTATAACAGCAGCTGCAAAAACACCCTAAGAAATTTATGATTAGAATTGCAGTTATTACCAGTGTCTTACTAGATTACTATATAGTGAGACATACCATAAAAATGTAGGTCAGAAATTTTGACTTTGGTTTATGCTCTCTAGAGTAGTGTGAAAGGGTATCTATAATTAGAAAAGTTGAGTGAAAATAATTTAAACCTTTAAAAGATAGGTTATAGAAAAAAAAGAAGATAGGTTATAGTAACAGATTTCTTAAGTCTAGTCTTTGGTAGATTACTCCCCCTTCTGCCAAAAATGGGTAATACAAGTGAATTATAATAAAGCATAAGAATTATAAAACATAAGGGGGGAAAGAAAGGTTTTATTTATCTCTTAAATATACACATTTTAAAATCAAAGGATGGCATGCTTATGGAGCATGTCAAAGAATTAGAGATGCACGTATCATAGGAAATGTGCAGTGGGAGAGTGAGGTAGAGTTTGAAATAGCTTAGGAGGAGATCAGTAAATATTTTAAAAAGATCATAGGCATACATACAAAGTGAAAAATCTGGAACTTAATACTGGATACCATTCCATTACCAACGACTCATTATGAAAGAACGTTAGAGGTAACCTAGATTTCTCGAATGTTTTGAGAAAGTTTGCATTGAAGGAATGAGAGTAGGGCTAAATACTCTTTTAAGAACAGAAGAACCAATTGAAATGACTCCATAATATAAACCACTGCCTTCTTTCTCTTATGTAAATTCATTCTTTGTCTTAAACTATGTGCAAAGGTCCAGATTTTTTATTTATGTTCAGTTTGATAAAAATCCATTAGCCTCACATTCTGATAAATCAGATTCCAGCTTAAAAGATTTCAGACAAATTAAGTATAAATTAAAATGTGCTATTGATTGGTATATACAAAGTACAAGATTATTTACTTCTTCCAAATAGTAGTTTTGTTGCCTTTATGGGTGTAAAAAGTGGTTGAGTATTTTTAAAAGATGTGATTTAAAATCAGGCCAAGTTAAGTTTGTCTCTGAAGTATATAGTACTACTTCACTTTATGAGTATAGCATAAAATGAGAGCTATTTGTTGTGGTCTTTGACAGTTACATTGATAGAGATCTGAAGCTATCTCCCTAGTGTCATCAGTTTTGAGGCCAGTCAGAGAGATTGGCCTAGAAGTAGAGAGTGTCCATACACATGCACTTTAGCATTGTGGAATCCAGTCATCTGTTGGCATCCAGTTAACAAATGTATGTTGGTGCCAAGTCCTGTTTTGCATCAGGCTGCAAAGATAAATACAACAAAATTCCTCTCCTGAAGGAGAAGGTAATAAATATTATTATGTAATAGAAGATGCTGGATAATCTGATAAATCTGTGAACAAAGAGGACTAGCACTCAGCCAACACCTCAAATGTAAAACTATTACCTTTTCTGTTATCTTAAGGATAAAACTAAAAAGCTACATCTTATTTACATTGTATGTTTGTATAATTATTAAGCTGAGTCAGTTATTAGTTTCCAATTATATGTAGATTTAAGCACACAATATAAGAAACACTTAAATCTGTAATATACTCTAGAAGGGCATTCATCTGAATGCTTCTGGAAGGGTAGGTGGAGCTGGTAAGAAAAATAGTGTAATTATAGTATGCTGAAGATACACCCAAAAGATTCAGCTTTCCTGTCATTGATCTGTCATTACTCCACTTAATTCTCCGTGTTGTGCCATATTTTTAAATTTTGTCTTGCTCATCTTTTTCAAAGTTTTTAAAGTTAAAAGGAACTTTGGATATTCTCTAGTCTTTATTTTTTTTCATAACCAGCAAGATGCCAGAATTACATAAAGAGCTTTTGACTTTCACAACTTCATTAGCTCTGGAATGGAGCGCAATATATCTATCTATCTATATATCTATATCTATCTATCTATATCTATATATATATAGAGAGAGATTTTTTTTTTTTTAAACTTTAAAGGTGATCCTGATAGGCAGACTTCCTTTTAATAGAGAAATTCTGGCCTGGGAGATGTCACTTGCCTAACAGTTTCATAAGTAGGATCAACCGAGTTCCACACTAATCTATTCTCTGTCACGAAACTGTAAAAAAAAAAGTAGAAATTAAGGATGTTTAGTTATTTTTTTTCTTTATGGCGGCATTGTGTATTGGTTTCCTATTTTGGGGTGTTTCCTTTGCTTGGCTTGAAGGGTGCCACTGGAGGATTTTTAAGCCCATCTGTCAATTTTTTCAATACTATGAATAGATTTTGGCAGCAGCAAAATATAATTGAAAACATCCTTGTACCTCTTTTGCCAATTCAGTACTTCTGCTTGTTACTAAAGGCAGGAGAAACCCCCCAGAAATTACAGAATAGGAAGATAATTTTAGAGAGGTATAAATACCAATTTAATTGTATGTGCACTAAGTAAAAATGTAGAACATTACTTAAGATGCCCTGAAGTTATGTGACAGTACCTTTAAAAGTGATATACTAGACCTCCATCTCTACAAAAAAAAAAAAAAATTAAAAAGTAGCCTGGCATGGTAGCATGCAGCCATTGTCCCAACTGTTGGAGAGCCTGAAGCAGGAGGATGGCTTTGGGCCCAGGAGTTCAAGGCTTCAGTGAGCTGTAATTGTGACACTGACTCCTCCAGCCTAGGTAACAGTGAGACTTTGTCTCATATTTTTATTTCATTTATTTATTTATTTTTTGAGACAGAGTCTCACTGTGTCGCCCCTGGTAGAGTGCAGTGGCATCATAGCTCACAGCAACCTCAAACTCTTGGGCTTAAGTGATTCTCTTGCCTCAGCCTCCCAAGTAGCTGGGACTACAGGCACCCGCCACAACACCCAGGTTATTGTTGTTTGGCAAGCTCGGACCGGGTCAAACCCACCGGCTGGCCGGCGCCCTAGCTGCTGAGCTATAGGCACTGAGCCTGTCTCATATTTTTAAAAGGGAAGAGGAATGTGATTTGGTGAAAACTGCTAATGAAGTCTGTAATTGATTGCCCCACAACATGTAATAATTAACAGGAGAATTTTCACAAGGAAAGAATTTGTTTTACTCAGGTTTCTTTATACTTGTTAATGAATCCAGAATAATAGGCTGAAAATAACGGGCAGTCAGTATCCCAGACTCAAGGAGCCCTCCTTAAAAGTAATCTTAAGCCTTCTGAGCTGCTCACGGTTAATCAGCACACCCTTTTACTCAGAACAGGGACAAGAACCACACTTGCTAGTGTTTTGACCATATAAGTGGTGGTGTGACAAGACTGCGAAAGAAGTAAGCTTGCCAGTAATGTATATACAGTGTTGAAAATCTTAAGGAAATGGTTATGGATGAGAAATTAAAGCTTCTTTAGAAAGAGGTTCATATTTAATCTTTGGACCAATATTATACAAAAACATACATGAACATCTTGAGTAGTCTAGTCAGAATGTTGTTACCAAAAGGTCTTTTTCTAATATTTTTTTCTTCCGTTAAAGTCACATATTAATAAAATTCCATGGAATGAAACATGAGTTTGTGCTTACTTTATTGTTGGTGGTCATTTAGATTATTTCCAGTTTCGTGCTAGAATAAAGCAAGCACAGTGCTCCTATGATAATTGTTGAATGTTTCTTCTCATGTACATATTACCAGTTTCTCTAAGGGTATGTACGTCAAGGGAGTAGTACTGCCTCATGAAGTGTTTGTGTCTTCACTTTCTTCGTAATGCTAAATTACTTTCCATGTGGTTGTATTGATTTATTCTGCACTAAAAATGTAGGGCAGTGTTCAGATTATTATTACTTGCCAACATTTGGTATTGTCAGACTTAAATATTTTTGCCAATGTGAGTGTAAAATGCATCTTAATCCATCTTGCTTTATATTACGTTTTCCTGATTATGAATGAAAGGTTGAGATCTTTTCTTGCATTCCTTAGCCATTCAGGTTTCTTCTGTGAAATCTCTTACGTCTTCTGTGCATTTTTCTATTGGATAGCTTGTATTTTATTTATAGAAGTTCTTTAAAATATTCTTGTTACTGATACTTTGGATATAGTTCTGCTTTTTGTAACATTAGAAATCTTCTTGACATCAAAGATGCCTTCCTATGTTTTCTTCTAACAGTTATAAAGATTTAAATATATACAAAAATTCAATCTAAATTGGTTTTGTTTTAAATGTAAGTGATTATATATCTGGCAGGGAAGGTCCTGCTAGCTTTGTTTTTCTTCAGGACTTATATTAGTTTATCAGGGCCAAGTACCGTGACAGTTAATAATCCTAGCCCTTTGGGAGGCCAGGAGTTTGAGACTAGCCCAGACAAGAAAAGAAGTCCCCCTTCTCTACGTTAAAATGAACAAAGTAACATTTTAAAAAATGTTATTAGTACTTTGATTACAATTACATCGGATCTATATAAATTTGAAACAGCCACTTTAAAATAAATTCCATGCATATTTTATACATTTTCTATTTCTAAATTCTATGAGGTGGGATGGTGGGTTTTTTTTTTTTTAACTATTTAAAGGGTCCTTTTAGTGCAGATCTTTAAATGAAATATAGATAGCTCATTGCTGTATTTATTTACAAAAGGAAAGTAGTCCTAAAACTCAGTATTAAATATAAATTCAGAATAAGAGTCTCTTATTATTCATTCATCACATCCTCAACTTGTTTGGGGGGCGGAGGGGGGGCGCCTTTGTGCCTATCCTGATTTGTATTAAGGCTGTTGTATTTAGGTTGGTTTTTACTGCACTTACAATGTTCTTCACCTTTTTGAGACAGAAAGTCCTGTAGAATTGCATTGTCCCCTTATCCTAATGGGAACTTATTTGAATGTTTGGTTAAAATAATAGAGTTCCAGACAGCATAACTAATAGGTATCACATCAAACACGTGTATGGTTTATTATGTTTTATGACTGTAAGGAAGTTATGCAATCTTCCAGTTTTGTTGCCTGTGAAATAGGGGTATAAAAATGCCTGCTTCCTTATTCTAGTCAGTCAAAAACTTAGCACTTTCTGTGTGATCCCTTGTAAGAGTTAATGAGATTAAATGTTCTGTACCTGACACATATAAGATAACTTCTTTGACGTTTTGTTCCGGTTCCTCTGTTCAAGTAATTTTTTCAGCCTTATTATCTTCTTTTTATTTAGAATCTACATCAGGAGACAAATCTGTATCGCATTCTTGCACAACTCCTTCTACATCTTCTGCCTCTGGACTGAATCCCACATCTGCACCACCCACATCTGCTTCAGCAGTCCCTGTTTCTCCTGTTCCACAATCACCAATACCTCCATTACTTCAGGACCCAAATCTTCTTAGACAATTGCTTCCTGCTTTGCAAGCCACGCTACAGCTTAATAATTCTAATGTGGACATATCTAAAATAAATGAAGGTAAATTTTCATAGTAACAATTGTTCAGAATGCATTTGCATTGTACATAATTATATAATTAAAATACTCAGCTTATGAATAGTCTTTGTTTGCTTTTGAAATTTGGGGTTTATATTCCTCAGGGCTTAAGATCATTAGTAGTATAATAAGTTATTTCTGTTTGTTTTTCAGGACTTGCTATGTATTTGGTAGTTACTTGAAGGAAGCCATTGTGTGTGCTTAATGTGTATGGTGAAAGCTATTTCCAGATATTTGTATGGGCATAAACAAGTATTTAAAATATTAAAAATACACTAATTCCTAGAAGAGTAGGAATTTAGTTACTTAGAATACTTGAAAAAAATTTGAGAGAGTAGGTAGGTACTGAATAAAGTTTTGCAGTTTTTCTGATTAATTGCATCCTTGAATTTCAGCCTTTCGGATTTTATACTAAAGTGTTTAGGCAGTTACCTTGAAGAAGTCTGAATAAAAGTGGATATGGTTTTAATTTGAAAGCTGTTAAGGTGTTAAAAAAGTTCATTTTTCTCTGGCTCAGATCTTTTTTAATCTTTAGATTCCTTGTATTACTTCTGTCTTCTGGGTTCTTAAGGCTAGTTAGAAACATGTCAGTTTTTCTGGGGTCTCTTTGGTACTAATGCCACATATGCGTCTGTTTTTATTTAAATTTAGGAAATAATATGTTTTTAGTTCTTACAGCCGCTGTGACACAAGCCTCACTGCAGTCTATAATTCATAAGTTTCTTACCGCTGGACCATCTGCGTTCAACATAACATCTCTGATTTCTCAGACTGCTCAGCTCTCTACACAAGGTATTCATACTCTTTGATATCTCTAGAATAATAGCTTAATGTTGGAAAAAATCAGTGGTGGTTTTTTTTAGTTTCTTTTTTGTTTGGGGTTTTTTTTGCAGTTTTTGGCTGGGGCTAGGTTTGAACCCACCACCTCCTGTGTATGGGGCCCGCGTCCTACTCCTTTGAGCCACAGGTGCCGCCCGTTCTTTTCTTTAAGAGTTTGGCTATACTAATTTTTATGTTTGGTTTTGCAATACTAGTGTATACTTGCTGTATTTTTATTTCCTTATTAGATGAAGCAAGTTTTGATGTTTATTTTAATGTATTGCTTTCAAATCTATAATAACGTATATAATTAGTGTTTAAGTTGTTTATAAGGTATTTTAGTCCAAAGCTGAAAGTAAACTATGATATACCTTCTGTCTTTGTGAAATGTTGCATGTATTGGAAGAGTTGAAGTTTAGATCAGGTTGATGTTAGATAGTTTTTGACTAGAAAATGTAGAAGTGCTCAGTTACTACTTTGAATTAGATATTCCTCTTCGTGAAGTATCCAAATGGGGGAGAAATATACTTAGGAGCACATGGGAAGTGAACTTTTTCGGAAAGGTGAAAATCTTAACAGGAATGCCTTGTCTGGAATGGAAGTATAATGATACAAAGTCTTGTATAATTCTCTGGTTAGCCTCACAAGCAGGAGACTTCAGGGGTACCTCTGCTTATATGTAGAATAAGAAGAAATAAGGATATTGAGGAGGTCTTCATGGAATAGGTTCAAGGCGTAGAGTTTCCTTTTCCAGTCTGAAAAAGAGTGTGCTTAACCGCCTAACACATAGCTGAGTCATCAAGGGGGTCTTATTCTGACTTACTTGGGTACGTGTTCTCTGAGGGTGTAAGGGCATGTAGACTAATGCAGAAATCTTCACTACATATATTATGAAGGTTTATAGAATTTTTGCTTTTGAAAGTAATTGTTTTGTTCTTTACAGCCCAGCCATCTAATCAGTCTCCAATGTCTTTAACATCTGATGCATCATCCCCAAGATCCTATGTGTCTCCAAGAATAAGCACACCTCAAACTAACACAGTCCCTATCAAGCCTTTGATTAGTACTCCTCCTGTTTCATCACAGCCAAAGGTATGTCTCCTTTGAGGGAAATTTGGAAGCTGAACTACTTTTGGGAAGTTAATGTTTTAGAATCTGTGTTGTAGAAAAAGTCCTCTAGAATGCAGGAATTATGAAGTGAATGACAGTTGAGTGGTAGTTGATGTAGGTTAGAATTTCTCAGTTCACTGAATTACAGGTAAAGAGGGGACTTAAATCTGGGCAACTTCTATACACCATTCAGGCCCATTCCCTATTGGCTTTGGGATTTGTGATACAAAGTGCGAGATAAAAGATACATACTGAGTTAGTCTTAATATTTATGAAATTTTCAGACTCTAAAAGACATGAGAGAATGTCTTCCAACAATTTTTTTATACTTTTATTTAAAATGAGTCAGTTTCTAAGCGCAGAGCTGTCTGGGTATTATATTTGACTTGCACACGAGAGTCATTTCATTTACCTCATTTAATAGTAAGGGAATTAAACTTTCATTTAAATCTGTTCTTGTAGAGTAGAACCAGAATTTGGAATCTAGGTGTTAGTGAGTATAGAACTCATTTTACCAAGCTGTACTGCATGTTTCTTCAAGCAAAATCTTACATTGGTGGCTCCTTAGAACACAGAAAATGGCTGGTCTGTTCTTACTCACTCATGAACAGGACCTTAGAATGCTATAGTGAAAAGTTGTATCACGTCATTTTGAGTCTTGGCCAGAATTCACGAGTAAATGCCAATTGTATTCATACTTCACTTTTGTACATACCACTAGGAAAATGTTGAAAGGTTTAGAATGTTTTAAGTCGTGACTTTTTTTTTTTTTTTTAATTCTTAATGATGTTAGGGATAAATTCTTTTTAGTGGTTGGGAAACAATAGCTGTTTCAAACATTTTGATGCTAACGAGTTCTTTATTCAAACAGTATCTTAACCAGAAGCCAAAAAATAAAAATGCATTAAGACATACAGCTTGAAGGTAGTACTAATTAACTTCAGGTGTTCTTGTTCATCCCTTACGTACCGTGGCCATTGATCTGTGAGAGTTTTAGGATCAGTCTAGATTTATATTTATTTTTAATTTCGAGTTATTTTACTTTATTATCGTTTGCCTGTACTTTGGAGGAAGAATTAAAACATGAATTTCAGCACCAAAAGAGACCTTATTTTGAGAGCTCAGAACTTATCTTCAGGGTGGTATTTTTAAGTTTACTATAGATAGTGGCTAAAAGTGAAATAAGTGGTAGTATAGTAATTTTACAGTAAAAAGCCTTTGTCTCATTTTAAAAATTAATTGGACATGAGCTTATGTAGAACTTACTAAAGTTCTTTTAAAAAGACTTTGGACTAGAATTGAGAGGTAATACTGAAGTAGAAAGACTTTCCAGCTATGTTTGGGGGAATCAGTAGTCATCTAAAACAAACCAAAAAAATCTAGCAGCTAGAGGATGTGACTTGATCACAAAAGGCTTTTATTTCTCTTTGTGGCTTAAGTTGGAGCTTACATTTAAACTTAGGTTTGTCTTCTCTGTGGCACCTGGATATAAATAGTGTATGTATCCCTCTTGGTCTTACCTCTGTATGAAAGCATCTTTGGAAAAAGTCTCAAGTTGAATTTGTGTAGTTCATAGCTCATTCTCTGTGAGACCAATGTATATATTTTCTCCCTATGTGGTTGAAGTCTGAGCATCAGTATGATATGGTAACAGATATTTACTTTTACTGGTAGAAAATTAACAAATCGGAAGGGAGAATTTCTTTCTTTCTGTTTTTTTTTTTTTTTTTTTTTTTTTTTTTGGCCGGGGCTGGGTTTGAACCCACCACCTCCGGCATATGGGACTGGCGCCCTACTCCTTGAGCCACAGGCGCCGCCCGAGAATTTATTTCTTACGCTGTGCTAGGAATGTAATTTTATAGCGTTGGGTTATTTAACAAAGAAATTAGATTTAAAATTTCAAAATGTAACTGTCTTCTAGACTTTGGGAAGTCCTTTGATCTCACTTTTTAAAAACTAGATTTTACATCATTTAAAATTATTGACTGGATCTTACAGGGAAAGGTGTGTATAGGATTTGAGGGCCTAGACAATAATTTACCCAATTAAATATGTTTGTGTCACAAGTACTATTAATCTGTCTCCAAAAAAAAAAAAAAAAGTCTCACTTTGTTACCCTTGGTAGAGTGCCATGGTGTTACATCTCACAGCAACCTCAGACTCCTGGGCTCAAGCGATCCTCTCGCCTCAGCCTTCTGAGTAGCTGGGACTATAGGCGCTTGCCACAATGGCTGGCTATTTTTCAGAGATAGGGTCTTACTCTTTCATCAGTCTGGTCTTGAACTCTTCAGCTCAAGCAATCCACCCACCTTGGCCTCCGAGAGTGCTAGAATTATAGGTGGGAGCCACCTTGCCTGGCCTGTGTAATCTTACAAAACAGGACAGCCCTGTTAATCACTGGAGAGTAAAAATAATAGGAAAGTTTCACTGATACCAGGACTTTGGCTTTTCTCTAGTTTCCGTGCTATTTATCTATGTAATAGAAGCCCATCTCATCAGATTTTGACATTTCAGGTTACTACTCCAGTAGTTAAGCAAGGACCAGTGTCACAGTCGGCCTCGCAGCAGCCTGTAACTGCTGACAAGCAGCAAGGTCATGAGCCTCTCTCTCCTCGAAGTCTTCAGCGCTCAAGGTAAATTGAGATCATGTATTGAGATAAACGTTATTTTCTTTACTGTGGCATACTGTGTTGGTTGAATATTATATGTTTGATAGGACTTAATTTTGGAATCCATGTATAGCCTAACATAGTCCATGTGTTATATGAAGATTTTATATACAAGTATATAATGGTCTCTAGTAGTGAAGCCTGGTTTATTTTTTGAAGAAAGTGATTCTTTTCCTCAATTTTACTTAGGTGGAATAAGTTGGGAATAAATATACTTGTACAAAAGGGGTGCACATGGTTTTACAATACTTTGTTAGAATTACATCACTTTTTAACCTCCTCATATCAGTTTTGATTTGAGTATATTGATGAAGCCAAAAACCTCACATTGAAAACTTGGGCCTATGTTTCCCAACTGGTATATGTCAAGCTCTCCCAATAGCTTCAACTCTGACCATAAATGGATTACTACTTAGATGGTTAAATAGTGCTGTATTATGTTATCACTTTTCTTTATTTTAACAATACAACTTTAAATGAAATTTGTTGAATGAATGGTTTTCATTTGATTTATTTTCCTATTTTTATTTCATACTGTGAGGTGGCAAAATAATTCAACTGTTGTTTTTATTGTTGTTTTCTAAACAAGCATTTCAGAACTTATACATCCAAATGAGAGTTGTTCCCTTCAAAATAATCACCTTGGGAAGCTGTCTACTTACTCCAGCAATGTTGCCATTGCTCAGAACATTTTTGGGAAATTCTTCTTTTAAATTGTCTTTAGAGGCTGCAGTATTATTTTAAATATCCTCAGTGATGAAAACTCTTCATCCTTTGGGAGATTTAGTTTTTGGAAATAACTGAAATTCATTCAAAGCCAAGTCTGGTGAAGCAGGTAGGAAATCAACTTGGGTGATTAAATTTTTTGGTTCTCACCATCATATCCCCAAACCCTCGCCCAAACCATTCAGTTTTAAAGCAGGTAAACAATCTCAGAGTGTTAACTTTTTTGGTCTTGTTTTGCCACTGTGCCCATTGAGTGCTGTCCAATAAAGTGCCTGTGCTTTACTTCACAGTGTTTTACCCTCTGATTCAGCAGAACACTTTGTTCTGATGTTGAATAGTCAAAGATAATGTCCGTCCCCCCCCCCCCCGCCTTATCTAGATGTCTATGAAGATACAGTCTTCAAATGTATCTACAACTGTTAAAATGTGACCACTTCTTATTTATATTCTTATTGGTGTTTGTGGTGTACAAAGTCAACAGAACAGGTTCTGCTGTCAAATTTGTAGAGTGTGGTTGTTTTACATTGACCCTGACAGTAGTGTTAAGGGTTCTTCCCCTCCCCCTCCATATGTATTGAGAAATACATGATATAAATATGCTTTGGATCCTTAATTCTAGTTGGTGTTAAAATAACATTTTTCTTAAAATTAGACTCTGTCTCAAAACAATTTTTGGATATCTTTTAAATTAAAGCAGGTATTAACAGGCAATTTCTAGGATACCCAGAAACTACTTTTAAACATTACTACACATTCAGTTCTGTTTTCTCTTCTAGTAGCCAGAGAAGTCCATCACCTGGTCCAAATCATACTTCTAGTAGTAATGCATCAAATGCAACCGTTGTACCACAGAATTCATCTGCCCGACCTGCGTGTTCGTTAACCCCTACGCTAGCAGCACACTTCAATGAAAATCTCATAAAACATGTTCAAGGATGGCCTGCAGATCATGCAGAGAAGCAGGTATGTTACTTGATTCACAACCCCTGCTTCACATTTGGGTGACAGGCAAAAGAGGACTTCGTTCAAGTTTTAGAAAAGCTAGTCTGGACCACTTTAAATTCAAACTGTATTTTAAAATAACTAGTTTCTAATTTGATTATCTGTAGTCATTTTATAAAATATTTGATATGTACTTATAAAGTAGTTTTTAACTTTCTGTGGTTTCGCAAAGTATTCCTTTTTAGTAGAGGTAGGGTCTCATGTAAGTCAGGTTGGCCCCGAACTTCTGGCCTCAAGTGATTCTTGTCAGCTTCCCAAAGTGCTGGGGAAAACATTTTAATGTTACCATAGCTACTATTACCAAGTACTCAACATTTAGCTCTGTGCTAAGTGTCTTATATTTATTTTTTCTGCTACTTAAAAAAATTGCCAAGCAGTGCAGATAATGGATTTTCCTCATTTTACCAAGGGGGCTTTTGCCACTCAACCATTCTGATAGTTTCAGAATCTATTAGAACTATTAACCTAATACGACTCTCCCTCTAGACCAGCAGCTAGAAGTTAGGTGACTTTTTTTTCTTAGGGATGCTCCCATCCCTGAGATCTTAGGACATGCCATTTGTCTCTCCCTTCTGTCAGGTAATCACCTGGGCTATTGTGGAAGTATCCGGAGAATGTGTTTTATATATATATATATCATCACACAGGAGTATATAGTAAGGCTCTTCTATCAATATTGTCCCTCAATTGCAAGAATAACAATCTCTTTGGCTGACCTCCAATCTTAGCAGTCCTTTCCTGGTGCTATTCTCTGGAGATTGGAAATGCTCTTTTTTAAGGAAACCAAATGGGGAGATCTTAAAATACATACTTTACACCATCAGAGACATTTTCTTAAAATCATTTTTCTCCTGAGATTCACTAGCATTTTGTGTCTTTAAAGGAAAGGAATTATCTAATCTTGCTATAAAGTTCTACTTAGAAAATTAATGCTTTAGTTTGTGTATGTTAATATTATTTCTAATATATTTTGTATGATCATTTTCTTTTTAATTATAGGCATCAAGATTACGTGAAGAAGCCCATAACATGGGAAGTGTTCACATGTCAGAAATTTGTACCGAATTAAAAAATTTAAGATCTTTAGTCCGAGTATGTGAAATTCAAGCAACTTTGCGAGAGCAAAGGTAAGTTTTTCACTGAAATAAATACTTCTTAGAATTATGTATCTTAACTCAAAGAACACAAAATTGTTTATGAAATTTAAAGTTCTCGGATATATATATTGTTCTGTAATTGTATTTTCATTCTGTAGTATTTCTGATGAGTGAAAAGTCATATAGATTTTATTTTAATGTATGGTAAATGTTTCATTAAGCTTCTTCCCTTACAACTTCCATAACTTCCCTTATACCTCCATAAGTTCCAAAAATACATTTTTTAAAAAGTGAAATATTGACAGCAAGTGATCATAAATGTTCCTGTCGAATGGAGGTCAGCATTTTTTTACTTGAAATTTCAAATTACTGTTTATAATGTCCTTGTATCACCAATTGATTCCTTAGAAATTACAAAAAGAATTTATATATAGCAAGTTTAGTGATACATATTACACCTGTTACCTTGATTTTTTTTTTTTTTTACCTAGATTCTTGTCTCATATTTCTTAATATTTCATTCAAGTAGAATATCAAAGTCACAAAATAGCATAAGGTTTTTTAATGCATAATTAAGAGTGAGGACAAACTTTCTTCTTTTTTTTTTTTTTTTGTTGCAGTTTGGCCGGGGCTGGGTTTGAACCCGCCACCCTCGGCATATGGGGCCGGCGCCCTAGTCACTGAGCCACAGGCGCCGCCCGAGGACAAACTTTCAATAGCTTCATGTCCTGTCTATAAGTTACTGGGTTAAAGGTTGAATTATTCTTGTCGTGAAATCATAAATATTTGATAAATACCAAATGGGAATTCATAGTAAACTATGGAAAAGTGAATTTTTGTTTTTGTTTTTGTTTTTTTTCAAGTACTGTAGTCTCCGAAAGTCTTATTGAATATCAACTGTAATTCTTTTATTACAGGATTTCTCTGAAACTTGTTCTAATGTATATAAAACTTCACTTTGGATTAATAGATCATTGACTTTTAGGGAATGACACTATTCATTATTGTATCTTAGGAAAACAGTATATATATAGTCAAATATCAAGCCAGTACGTGATGTTGAAATCACAAATATAGGCAGTAAATATCAGTGGTTCACAGAAAAGAGGGGTCAAAAAGGAAGCATTCTGTGAAGTTAATGGGAATCTAGTTACCTGTAGAATTTGTGTGTGTGTGTGTGTGTTTTGTTTTTTTTTTTTTCAATATATGGTATATCATTTGAACTTTTATTTGGTTCCATTTTTATGTTCCTTCATCTTCATTGACAATTGCTCTTCTAAATGATTATCACCCTACACTAGTCACAAACTTACTGGATTAGTGAGCCAGAAAACATGCAGTATAGGTTTATCTCGTGGTTAAATCAATCATTATGTTCAAAGTAATTATTGAGAAATTGTAACCATTTTTGATTAGTCTTAATTAGTTAATTACTCATTAAGATACTTCTTTAATTAAAGGCTTGGTTTTTCTGTTAACATTTATATGTACACACAGATTCTAATGTCAGCTTTTATTTTTCAGGATACTATTTTTGAGACAACAAATTAAGGAACTCGAAAAGCTAAAAAATCAGAATTCCTTCATGGTGTGAAGATGTGAATAATTGCACATGGTTTTGAGTACAGGAACTGTAAATCTATTGCCCAATCTTAACATTTTTTGAGCTGCATTTAAGTAGACTTTGGACCGTTAAGCTGGGCAAAGAAAATGACAAGGGGACGGGGGTCTGTGAGAGTCAATTCAGGGGAAAGATACAAGATTGATTTGTAAAACCCTTGAAATGTAGATTTCTTGTAGATGTATTCTTCACGTTGTAAATATGTTTTGTAGAGTGAAGCCATGGGAAGCCATGTGTAACAGAGCTTAGACATCCAAAACTAATCAATGCTGAGGTGGCTAAATACCTAGCCTTTTACATGTAAACCTGTCTGCAAAATTAGCTTTTTTAAAAAAATTTTTGGGGGGTTAATTTATCATTCAGAAATCTTGCATTTTCAAAAATTCAGTGCAAGCGCCAGGCGATCTGTGTCTAAGGATACAATTTTGAACCATATGGGCAGTGTATAAAATATCATGAAACAACTGTTTCCACACTTGCACCTGATCAAGAGCAGTGCTTCTCCATTTGTTTTGCAGAGAAATGTTTTTCATTTCCCGTGTGTTCCATTTCCCTCTGAAATCCTTGATCTGATTTTATCCATTTTTTAAAGCTCCTCTTTTTCTCCTTTCTTACGGCACTGTTGCTATGGCACTTTTCTATAACCTTTTCATTCCTGTGTACAGTAGCTTAAAATTGCAGTGATTAAGCATAACCCACTTGTTTGTATAAATTATTGAAATCCATTTGCACCCTGTAAGAATGGACTTAAAAATACTGCTGGGCATGTGTGCTGAAAGTACATCGATTGCTCAAATATAAGGAAATGGCCCAATGAACATGGTTGTGGGAGGGGAAAGCGGAAACAAAGCTAGTCAGATGTGAATTGTATCTGTTGTAATAAACATGTTAAAACAAACAAAAATTGTTATTTTTCTTTTCCTTCGGTCAGTGCATATTAGAATTTGAACTACCTTGGGGATTCTTTATCAGAACTATTCTTGTTGAGTATTTATACTTAATTGAATTAATTCCTTAAGGGGAGATTTTGTTTAAAACATAATAACAGGAAATTGTGTACAAGATATTTAATGAAATATGAAATTCAACAAGAATGATTAAGTCACTTCCCAAGTGGTTGTCATTTGTTAAACCCTGGTTTACCTGTCTTGCTATTATGACATTTCATTTTGAAGGATGTTTGTGTTGTAGCTAACTGTTCAAGTCTGGTGCTGACTGCTGTTTTTAGCCATCACAAAACGCTAAATTTGTGTAATTGGAGCTTCCTGCTGTTACCTGGAAATGGTAGGAAAGCTCAGCTTTGTATATTGTTTCCTAAAGTATATTAAAATAAAAAAAGAAACTATTGCTACTATAAAAATTACTTTGACTTTTTTTTCTTTCCTAAATTATCAGTCACATGTCTGAGCTTAACACTGCCAATATCCAAACCATAAGGGATTCCATATGGAAAAAAATCCCCTCCCCTCCAAAAAGTCTTTTGACTAAAAAATTTTGACATTCATTTGTAGGGTTCCCCCCACCTTTGTTGAGGCAGATAGGTGCTTCCAATATGGGCAGCACCAAGGGCTCGATTTGATGTTAGACATCAACATCAATTTTACTACATTCTGGGACACTAAAATTTCAAAATTGCACTAGGGCTTTAAGTATCTTTAAAGTATAGAATTTAGGGCGGCACCTGTGGCTCAGCGGGTAGGGCGCCGGCCCCATATGCCGAGGGTGGCGGGTTCAAACCCAGCCCCGGCCAAACTGCAACAAAAAAAAATAGCCGGGCGTTGTGGCAGGCGCCTGTAGTCCCAGCTGCTCGGGAGGCTGAGGCAAGAGAATCACGTAAGCCCAAGGATTTGGAGGTTGCTGTGAGCTGTGTGAAGCCACGGCACTCTACCGAGGGCAATAAGGTGAGACTCTGTCTCTACAAAAAAAAAAAGTATAAAATTTAATGCTCAGACTTCCCAAATTTTAAAAGTAAACTGTAAGAAATAGTATTGTTGGTATTTTCTAAAATGCAAAAATGCTGCAGTGTAAATGAGAGTAATTAAAATCTATACTGGAAGTGATTTTTTTCTTAATGTTTTTTTATATGTAAGAAAAGATAAATGTCATGCATTATTATCACCATGAAATGTTCATTCCTATGAGATTGTTAACAATTGTTGGACTGAATTAGTGCATGTAAATGAAGCCCCAAAGAGCTGTGATAAGCCAACACCCTTAAACTGTATCTTTTCTAGAAAGAAGTGAGCTTTTTCTGATGTGTAATAGTCAAGTATTTACTGATCAAATGGCAATTTGTGATTTAGGCAGATTTAAATTTGATTTGCTAATAACTTACTGTTCTACATTGCTCTGTTCCTTTGTTTTTAAAAAAAAATGTTTCCATCGTTAAATCAGTCACAGATATTCAGAAGATGCCTAACTTGAAATTTCTTAGTGAATTTTTAAACAGAAGAAAATTAAAATTTTTGTGGAAATATTTTGTAATATTTGATCCACTTAATGATTCTATAGTAAAATAATTTCAGTATTACACTTTAATACAGACTGCTACTTAAGGTAACTAGGGAATATCTGTTAAAATAGGCATAATATCATGGCAGTCCTTACCTGGTTGGCCTATTGCCGTACATGGCATTTGAACATGTATTTTGGTTCAGATTATTTAAAGATAGAAATACCTGAATAGCCCCTAGGGAACTTTAGCGTTTTTGTGTTCTGTTTTTCTGTTTCAAAAAGATAACTCTACATTCCAACCGTAAAAACCGGTACTATAAATATGAAGGTGAATCTGTTAGAAATTACTGTTGAAGAATCAGCTTCCCCACCTTTCTTTCCTCCATTTTCTTATTAATCTAACTTAATTTTAAGACGTAGACTAAAATCCCATATTTTAAGCACACTGAAAATTCACCTCTATGTTCCAACCCCTTTTGAAAACATGCCCCCTTTTTTTTTAAGAGACAGAGTCTCACTTTGTCACCCTCGGTAGAGTGCTGTGGTGTCATAGTGCACAGCAACCTCCAGCTCTTGGGCTTAGGTGATTATTTTGCCACAGCCTCCCGAGTAGCTGGGACCACAGGCGCCAGCCACAATGCCCGGTTATTTTTTTGTTGCAGTTTGGCTGGGGCCGAGTTTGAACCTGCCACCCCTGGTATATGGGGCCAGTGCCCTGTTCACTGAGCCACAGGTGCCGCCCAACATGCTGCTTTTAATAGCCCAAGTGAGTGGTTTTATTTTTCTTAAGAATCTTGCACGTTTCACAACTGTAAAATCTTGGGGAGGAGGGACTTAAAAATTGGCAAAAAATTGTTATCCCACTTCAAAAATAGTTTTCTTGTTCTGTTGAAACGCAACCTTAGCTTTAAGAGACTGTCTCAAGGAGGGCAGGGGCAAGAAGTAATCCACCCGTCCACCGTAACTGGTCGTTCAGGACTCAGCACCACTGTATTTATATGTTGGATTTGAATACACAGATTTCTTTTCGATACCTGTCAATTAATGGCTATATTCTTGTATTTGTATGGGAGTGTACAAAGTGACACTAAAAAGTAATAAATATGTTTTGAATATAGTGTGCAATTATTTCAGAACAGCGTTTTGAAACAGTTGTAGAAGGTACAATTTGCTTTTGAGTAAGGATGTTTAAAAATCACTGCTAAAATCTTAATAGCAGTTGGTGTGTTTCAGTAGCCTGTAATTTTTTTTCATTCATTCTTTCATATTTTATTCATGAAACATATTTACTGTATACCTAGCATAGTTCAGCCACTATGTCAAACACTGGTGAGTAGCGGTGAATTAAAAAAATGTGGACTGTTCTTTTTCTAATGCAAAAAAAAGACTGAAACTCAGGAAATGTAAATTGATGTAGATGTATAGAAACAAATGCATACGTAAATGCTTGACTACAAATCAAAGCCATCTTTCTATAGGATAATGTGCGAAAGCTTGGTTGAAGAAATTATATTTAAGATAAAAACGAATAGATGTGGAGAAGCCAGCTAAGTGAAAACCTAGGATATCAGTATTCCTGGAATACCGAAATAGCAGATAACCATGGCTCTTAATTGGTAATGAATTTTTTACATCAGAGGAACTAGGAAAAGAATGGTGTGCCCAGACAACAAAGGTAACAAATATTTAAGACAATAATAGACAGGTTGCAGTCAAATAGCACATTGAGACATTTTTGCAAATGAATATAATTTATCCTAAGAGCACTGATAGATAATTTGAGAAGAGAAATGACATCTTACTTAAAAGTTTAGTATCACTCTTGTTGCTTTGGGAACAAAGAGGAAATGGGAAAGGAAAGGGGGAAGGTCAGTTAGGAAGAGAGAGAGTATGTGTGGAAAGGTAACGGATAACGTTAGGTTAAGAGGACTGGCGATGAAGTAAATAAAGACTGCAGATAAATTGTGAGATAAAAATTTACAAAAGAGATAATGATAAACAGGAAGAATAAAAATTGATTTTCTAATGTAATCTGTAAAAAAAGATTTCTAATGTAAGCATTTTGGTGAAAGTAGTAGCCTGTAATTTCTTAATCATACTATTTTAATGAAAATTCAGGCTTAAAGTTGGAATTTTTTATATCTTGTTTTAATTTGCTTATGCTCTTCTTTTCTTGACCCCTGAACTTTGGGAGTACCCTAATGTGCAGTCTGCCTAGGTGTTCTCATCCAGGCTCTTGGTTTTAAAAAATCCCATTCATACTATTCAGCCATTAAAAAAATGGAGACTTTACATCCTTCGTATTAACCTGGATGGAAGTGGAAGACATTATTCTTAGTAAAGCATCACAAGAATGGAGAAGCATGAATCCAATGTACTCAATTTTGATATGAGGACAATTAATGACAATTAAGGTTATGGGGGGGAAACAGAGGGATGGAGGGAGGGGGTGGGGCCTTAGTGTGTGTCACACTTTGTGGGGGCAAGACATGATTGCAAGAGGGACTTTACCTAACAATTGCACATTTGTAGCCTGGCTTATTGTACCCTCAGTGAATCCCCAACAATAAAAAAAAAGAAAATCCCATTCATGTGTCACTTAATAGTGAAAATACCTCCGGTCTTGCTTGACCTCAGTTTTCAATATGTCAGCTTAGATACTTGCCGTAAGCAGGCATGTGCTCTAAAAATGAAATCATGATTGCACTTCAGATGTCAGTCTCTGGTGTTCCATTAGTAATTAACACCATCTTTTCCCCATTTGTTCAAAACCCAAGTAAAGTCATCCTTTATTTTTTTCTGACGTCCCACATTTAATCCATCAAGGCCCAGAAGCTCTGCCTTCAAGAATGTACTTTGGATCTAAGAGCGGCTTGCTTACCTGAAGGTGTACCACTCCAGTCCAAGCCACAGTGGTCTTTGAACCAACCCCCTGGTAGCCTTCTGCTTCTGCTTCGGCTCCTGGACCCCTCCATCCTCACACATACACATTCTGTTCTCCATACAGCCACCAGAGAGATCTGTAGACACCAAGTTATTCTGTCCCTAATTCTCTAGTGCTGCTACATATTTAAGCCCCTGGGTACCACCACAGTCATCATCCACCAGTCTCGCTCACCACACTTAACTCCCTGGGTTTTTTTTTTTTTTTACATTTTTCTCTGGTTGGAAAACTTGTTAGAAATCTGCACAGCTTACTGCCATCAGTTTTGTTTTGTTTTGTTTTGTAGACAGAGTCTCACTGTACCGCCCTCGGGTAGAGTGCCGTGGCGTCACACAGCTCACAGCAACCTCTAACTCCTGGGCTTAAGCGATTCTCTTGCCTCAGCCTCCCAAGTAGCTGGGACCACAGGCGCCCGCCACAACGCCCGGCTATTTTTCTGTTGCAGTTTGGCCGGGGCTGGGTCCGAACCCGCCACCCTCAGCAAACGGGGCCGGTGCCCTACTCACTGAGCCACAGGCGCCGCCCTGCCATCAGTTTTTTTAAAGGTCACCTCAGAGAGGCCTTTCTCTCAGCCCATCTGAAAAGAGCACCCTCCATCACTCTTCACTCACGTTTTCTTCAAAAGAGCAGGAGTCTCTGGTGACCTTTCCTGTCCTCAAAAGTGTCTCTGTGGCAGATTGGGCTCCCCAGGAGGAGCAATCTCCTAATCCAGAGTTCCCTGGGGTCACCTCCCAGGTCAATTCAAATCCTCCTGGGGAGCCCAATCTGCCACGGAGACACTTCTGAGGACAGGAAAGGTCACCAGAGACTCCTGCTCTTTTGAAGAAAACGTGAGTGAAGAGTGATGGAGGGTGCTCTTTTCAGATGGGCTGAGAGAAAGGCCTCTCTGAGGTGACCTTTAAGAAAACTGATGGCAGGGCGGTATGTAGTAAATACTCAGAAGGGCCTGTTGAGTGAATTGTGAATGCTAAGAGCTTTGGACAGAAACAACTTTGGAAAATTTACAGAAGTCACTGAATGCTTTTTCTTGGAGTTTTGATTTTGGAAAAGGAGCAGAAAAAACTCCAAACCTATTGTGTCAGCATTACGAACTGTCCTCTAAGCAAGAGTAATCAACCGAACCAGTTATACGGCCTCTTGTGAACAGGTTTTAGGAGTGAATAAGCCAATGAGGAAAGAATGATATGCTACTTCCAGTGCTAACTTTGCGAAATGAACCAGTAGGAACTGGCTTCTAAAGGGCAGGATTGAGTGAGACCCGGAGCTTGGTTGGAGATTATCCTGGTTTCACATTGTTGTACTGACAAGCCAATCTTTGGTTTAGATGATGCCTTGACACCCAGCCGCTTCTTTTTAGGACAGAAACTAGACCACGAATGGGGAGCCTTTTCATGTTGGGAGGCTGCATTAATTTAGCTATAATCAAGAAACTTCAGTTAGATAAAAATGTACATTATTTTGTAAAAATCTATGTACCTAATATAAAAACTATTTTAAATTTAACCTTTTAATGACTTTGTTGTGTCTGCTTTTGTTGGAAAATATTTGAATATTTGGTTGCAGCATGGAGGTCCACAGTTTCAACTGATCCTTGATGGTATAAGTCATTTGTTACCTTAAGGGCGTCTTGGTTTGGGTTAGGTACGGAATGTAGCAGTAAGTGGTTGAAAAGTGTGAAAGCGTTTTTTCCAGTGTTGCTGAAGAGGGTGGGTATTCTGTATTTTTCCATATGTCAATTGGATCTTTCTCAGCATCAAACAGTGTCTTTGAAGTGTCATCTCCTGAGCGCTCAGTCAGTTTCATCTCTGGTTCTTCTGGCGCCTTGGTGATGTCAACTAGATGAGACTGAAATGCTAATTTGAGTGTGATGCCATGATAATTCTCCAGTTAATAGGTCTGTAACAGCTGCATAATCTTCAAGTGATTAACATGCCATCCTGCTCATCAATGACCTTTACTAACTGGGGAAAATATCTGAAATTTACTTCTGAAGAGTGTTTTGAAGAACATCTTTTCTTGAAATGCATAGGGTGTTTTTTTTTTTTTTTTGCTACTTATCTATATTATATAGACTTAGTTTTACGTACCTAGCAAAGAAATACTCAAGTTTTTTTGTTTTGACGTAATATCACACAAAAATGCATTCCTATAGAAATCTTTCAATAATTCACATTGCTGATTCTTTTCTTCATAAACTTCGCACAGTGCTAAAATTTTGGCTAACACCTGTCCCTGCTGCAGCCTGTGCACTTTTGAAAGGGCAAATCCACACCAAATACCTCATTGTCCAACATCAGCATGTTACAAAACTGTTGCTTTTGCATGAACATATTTAAGGAGACTTACAACTTGTTGCAAAGTGTCACTTAAAATAGTATCTTTAGCGTAGAGATTTTCTGATGGAAGGTACAGTGAAGAGAAGTGAAAGCATCCAGATCTGTTGATGATACTTTTGTTATCTGTGCAATAAACGTTCATATCCTCCTGTCATGGAAGGTGCACTATCCGTCCATACATACCCTTTTAAATTTACCAAAGTCAGTCCAACTTCAGGACATTTATCTTGAAATTTGTTGAAGATACCTATTCTCCATGTTCTAGTTGCAAGAGTGCCCAAAGTGTAGCAAAGAAAATCTTCTGTTACCACCCGAATGAAGTATAAAACCTGTGCAGAGTTAGTAGTATCAGTGGATTCATCCACTGTGAATGAATAATAATATTTTTCCAGCTCAGCGCCTGTAGCTCAAGTGGCTAAGGCACCAGCCACACCAGAGCTAGCGGGTTTGGCCCGGGCCTGCCAAACAATGACAACTACAATGAAAAGGCCGGGCGTTGTGGCGGGCGCCTGTTGTCCCAGCTACTCAGGAGGCTGAGGCAAGGGAATCGCTTAAGCCCAGGAGTTGGAGGTTGCTGTGAGCTGTGACACCATGGCACTCTACCCAGTACAATAGCCTGAGGCTCTGTCTCAAAAAAAACAAACAAAAAAAAAAAACATTATTTTCCTTTTGAGTATTGAATGAAGTTGTTCTGTTAGGCAGAAGGCTAATTCGTGCTGCCGATGGGTTACAGTTCTTGAAATAGGGCAGTTGTTTTTACTTTGAAACGTTATCAGAGTCTAAGCATCCTACAAGTTGGACGATGCATTCTTTCAGAATTTCTAGGTCACTCACTGGCTTCCCTTTTTTCTTTCGAGTGTATAAGCTACTTTATAAGGTGCTTCGTGACATTATTTCCAGGTCTTATTGCTGCTTAAAAGAATGTCTTTGCTTTTGCTCTTCATCTTTTAATTTCGGCAATATGATCTTCTGTGCCTCTGCCTCTGGTTTAAAATGTTTGTGGTCCATAATGAGTTGGATGGGCATTGAACTTTTTTTTTTTTTTTTTTTTTTTTTGCAGTTTTTGGTTGGGGCTGGGTTTGAACCTGCGACCTCCAGCATATGGGGCCGGCGTGTCGTATTTTGAGCCAGAGGCTTCACCTGGCCATTGAACTTCTTTAATGTTAATATTGCTGTATCACAAAGCAAGCAAATCATCTTATCTTCAGCAGAAACAAGATAATATTGAAATTCCCAATCATTTAAAAATGCTTACTTCCTTTAGCATTCTCTTGGTCTTTGATGTGATGGGCTGTTAAACAGATAGAATTAAAAGATACTGTCGAATTGCTCAACTATGCAAAAATCCAACTTCAAACAGAAACATAGTGCACCACTGTAAAAAGCTGATAGCAACAGACTGGTGTACTCAACCCCCATGAGCTCTTGCTACCCAGCTTCATGTAGTTGTGGGGGGAGTTAGGACTAATCAGGATTAGCCTTTACAGCTAACTAATGTTCTAATTGTGCCAGTCAACCTGGGAGGATTATTTTATTGAAACTTATTTTATTCTTTAGTATTTTAAATACATTCATTTTTAAAGTAGAAATATGAAAAATGAACAAAAATGTATAAATAAAAGGATTCTGTAAAATTTATATTCAGTGAAAGGGCTGTGCACTGTTCACCTAGAGGGCCACATGTGGACTTAAGGCAGCAGGTTCCCCACCCCTGAACTAGACATTCTTGGGTCACCTTCTGAGTTGTCACTAATAGACGTAATACACCCACCCATTCTATAAGAAAATGGCGGAGGTGTGAGAGTTGCCTGCCTTTGCAATGTGTGAGAAGGTTATGCTAGGACAGCCACTTGATGCCAGTGTGTGTACCCTATAAATGGTCATCGTCCTTCTTTAAGATGCCTGCTGCTGGCTTGGCACCCATAGCACAGTGGTTATGGTGCCTGCCACATACACCGAGGCTGGCAGGTTCGAACCCAGCCTGGGCCAGCTAAACAACAAGGACATCTGCAACAGAAAAATAGCCGGGCGTTGTGGCGGGTGCCTGTAGTCCCAGCTACTTGGGAGGCTGAGGCAAGAGAATCATTTAAGCCCAAGAGTTTGAGGTTGCTGTGAGCTGTCATGCCACAGCACTCTACCCAGGGCGACGTAGTGAGACTCCGTCTCAAACAAAAAAAAAAGCCTGCTATTATCTAATTTGGCCAGCAAATATGGGTGTGTTAGAATAAGCTGTTCTAAGTGTTTTTAGGTAGTTACAGGGTTTTTGTCTTGGGTGAGAACAGCAGAATGTAAGGATGATGACTTTGGTCACTTTTGTGTATTATATATTCCCATCCCCTACAAGAGTCACATGTTGGGGTCTGGACAGATCTTCAAGTCAGCAAACCTCTTAGATTTCACTTTTTCCTACCACATTTTAATGCCTTGACATTTTTTCATCTGTGTGAGCTAAAACTTTAAGGCAATAAGCAAAATATTACCATGGTTGCTTGGTGAGAGCTCAACTTTAAAAATTTTACAATTTACAATGTATTAGATGCTCTTCCAAATGCTTTGCACGTATGCACTTATTTCATCTTCACAGTACCTTTACCTTCGTTTTACAAATAAGGAAACTGAGGCACAGACCTGTGGTGGTCTGCCTAAGGTCACAAAGCTAGGCATTCATAGTTCACAGTAGATACTGTCGAAAGTTTTTCAAGATGGTTGAACAAATTTACTCTCTCACCACCAGTGTCATCCTAATTTAAAAATAAAATGTTAATGCAGTTCCAGGTTACATTTCTCTGTATCTGTTTCACAAGCACAAGAGTTCACAAGCTTTACTGTCTATAATGGTGATAAGTTAGAAATGCTCAACATCATTAATCATCGAGGAAGCGCAAATCAAAACCACGGTGAAATACATGTCACCCAGTTAGTATGGCTTGTATCAATAAAATAAAAAATACTGCATGCCAGCAAGGATATGGAGAAAAGGAACTCTTACACACTGATGATAGGAATGTAAATTGGTGCAGCCACTGTGGAGAAGGCTATGGAAGTTCCTAAGAAAACCAGGTAGATACTCCAAGGAAAGGAAATCAGTGTATCAAAGAGCTATCTGCCCCCTCATGTTTATGGCAGCATTATTCACCATAGCCAAAAGGTGGGATCAACCTAAGAGTCTTAATGTATGAATAAAGAAATTGTGTGTATATACAAGGGAATATTATATAGACACAGTAAAATCCTGTCATTCTCAGCAATAGGAATGAGACTGGAGGACTCGTACTCCACGAAACAAGCCAGGAATAGAAAAGATATAATACCACGTGTTCTCACACCTAGGCAGGACCTTAAAGAGTTGATGTCATAGAGGTAGAGAGTAGAATAGTGGTTAGTAGAGGCTGGGAAGGGTAGCAGGGAAGGAAGGAAGCACAGGGAGAGGCTGGTTAAAGAATGACATTGAGGAAATGCCAGCTATCCTGATTTGATCACTATATTGTATTAGTGAAGCATCACTATGTACGCCATAAATATGTACAATAATATGTCAACTAAAATACTAAAAACCAAATGCACAAACGTAAATAATTCTAAACATACTCATTGTGAAGAGTTTATAGAAGTTAAAGTAAAATACTGAAAATGGAATTGCAGGAGAATGTAGCAGATGAAATATGACCTGATGCTCAACAAAAGTTTTTGAAGAGCCAAAAATGTCTCTTCACAAACATCAAAACAATGAGAGCTGGGTACAGTGACTCACACCTGTAATCCTTAGCACTCTGGGAGGCCAAGGCAAGTGGGTTGCTTGAGCTCAGAAGTTTGAGCTCAGCCAGAGCAAGAGTGAGATTTCATCTCAAAAAAAAAAAAAATAGGGCCACGCCCGTGGCTCAAAGGAATAGGGTGCCAGCCCCATATGCCGGAGGTGGCGGGTTCAAACCCAGCCCCGGCCAAAAAAAAAAAAAAAAAAACTGGATTGTGGTGGGCACCTGTAGTCCCACCTACTCAGTAGGCTGAGGCAAGATCTCTGAAGCCCAAGAGACTGAGGTTGCCGTGAGCCATGATGACACCACAGCACTCTACCCAGGGTGATGGAGTGAGACTCTGTCTCCAAAAAAAAAGTAAACATACAAAACAAATTCAGAATTCAACACATATTGTACAATAAGTCCTAGAAATAATTGATGTAAAGAGAATAAAACAAGGTAATAAATTAGAGAATTAGAGACTGACAAAGAAGTGGGGACAAGGCATTTCAGATTATATAGTGAGGACGAGCCTCCCTGAAGGCAGGACCTCCGAGTGAAACCTAAGGGACGAAAACTGCCAGGCTATGAAGCTTGTGAAGCTCAACATTACATTATGTGTAATGACAAAACACTTTGAGTTGTCCAGCAAATGTAAGAGCCAGAAGGAATGACTAGACTACTACTAATACTGTTATTTTCAATACTTTTGGGAAATCCGAGCCCATGCAATTAGACAGGAAAAAGAAATGAAGGAGCTCTAAATACATGAAAAAAGGATGGGAAATTGTGATTATGTTCATGATGTCTTCCTGGAAAACAAAAAGGAAATTATTAAAGAAAAGAGAATAATACACGAAGACAA
Source organism: Nycticebus coucang (assembly GCF_027406575.1). NCBI lineage: Eukaryota > Metazoa > Chordata > Mammalia > Primates > Lorisidae > Nycticebus > Nycticebus coucang. The sequence continues at coordinate 46,630,002 of NC_069799.1, read as the reverse complement.
ATCACAAGTTTAATGTGGAAAAATCAATAGCCTTGTTATGTAGAAGATAAAATAGAAGTGAGGATTTAATTACTTACAGCAATAAAGTTAAGACATCAATAGGACAGGGTCTTTGTGAAAAAAAGAAAACTTTAGAGTTTATATAGAATACAGCTTAAATGGGAAAGACACATATTCTTGACAAGAAAAACTATTTCTGAAAGTATCAAAATTCTCAATGTATTCAATATATATATAGTTCCAATAAAATAGCAACAAGATATTTGGGGAGAATTTGGCAGAATGACACTCACGTTCATCTGGAAAAACACAGGAACAGATTATGAGAAAAATTCTCTTCTAAAAGGCTAATGGGAACTCTTAGACAAGATAGCATGAGAAAAAAATAAATTTTTAAACGGCTAACAGGGGCAGCATCTGTGGCTCAAGGAGTAGGGCACTGGCCCCATATGCTGGAAGTGGGGGGTTCAAACCTGGCCCTGGCCAAAAAAAAAAAAAAACCTCCAAAAATAAATAAATAAATGAAAATCTGCATTGCTTTATAAAAAATAAAAAAAAAAGTCTAACGGGAAATACCTAAAACATATTACTATAATGTTTTATGTACTCTAAATATTAGTACTACATAAAACGTACAACTTATATAACTAGTAGGTAATGTAACAACATAATAGGCAGTCCAGAAAAACTGAAAACAAAAATACGAATTTAGAATATGATAAAGGTACCATTTCAAATTGGTGTCAAAATAGTTAATGTTTACAAATGGGGGAAACTGACAAGCAGTTTTGAAAGTTATAAATCTGGGGCAGCGCCTGTGGTTCAGTGAGTAGGGCGCCAGCCCCATATGCCGAGGTTGGCGGGTTCAAACCCAGCCCCGGCCAAACTGCAACAAAAAAATAACCGGGCGTTGTGGCGGGCGCCTCTAGTCCCAGCTGCTCTGGAGGCTGAGGCAAGAGAATCGCGTAAGCGCAAGAGTTAGAGGTTGCTGTGAGCCGTGTGACGCCATGGTACTCTACCCAGGGCAGTAAAGTGAGAGTCTGTCTCTACAAAAAAAAAAAAAAAGTTATAAATCTGGATCTCAGTCTTGCTTGTTATAGTAAGTTCTAGATGAGAATTAAACATTTAAATGTTAAATATGTAAATATAAAATAGCAGCAGACATCATGGATGCATTTATTTATGATCTTGGATGGGGAAGGCATTTCCAAGTCAGATACAAAACCTGGATGCCATAAAGTAAAGATAAACTGCTTTTTCTGCATAGGAGCTAAAAGCTTCCCTATTGAGGGAGAAATGCCCCAATTTAAAATTCTTTAATAGGCCAGGCACAGTGGCTCCTGCTTGTAATCCTAGCACTCTGGGAGGCCGAGGCAGGTAGATTGCCTGAGCTCATGAGTTAGAGACCAGCTGAGCAAGAGCGAGACCCGGTCTCTAAAAATAGCCCAGCGTTGTGGCGGGTGTCCCTAGTCCCAGCTACTTGGGAGACTGAGGCAAGAGGATCGCTTAAACCCAAGAGTTTGAGGTTGTTGTGAGCTGTCACAGCAACTCTACAGAGGATGACAAAGTGAGACTCTGTCTCAAAAAACAACAAAAACAAAAAACAATTCCTTAATAAATTCAGCCTACCTAAAACAAACTGGAGAAAAATTGCAATGCATGAAAGATGGGAGAGGTCCTCAAAAACAATACCTATAGATCTGAAAGAGGAAAAGAGACAATTGAATAGAAAATGACAAAAGGGCATGAACAGTCCCCAGAATAAGAAATATAAATAGCTTATGAAATCTGTCAGGATATGGCACTGTTTACTGGGCCATTTACAGTAACATACTTAACCTTTGAACTATGCCTATATTCTTCCCTCACGCGTCTCAGTGACACGACTTTTTATTTTCAAAAGTATCATAGAAAAGTTTCAGAATGAGCACCTGCTCTCTCTCTCTCTCCTCTCTTTTGACCAAAGCGTATGAAAGCGAGTCACATACTTGGTGGGACTTGTCCCCACATGCTCTAGTGTGACTCTCTCAAGAACTAGTACATCACCGTAATCCACAAGAACAAACCGATACAATTTGATGAGATTTGGGGGCAAAGACAATTAGAGAACGTTTTCGTATGTGGAGGTCAAAGCAGGGTAGGTTTGGTATTCCGCTGTTAAGAGGGCTTTTAGAATCGCTCTTTACAAGCGTTCTTGAAGGTTTTACAAGAAGCGTGTTCTTCTGCAGTCAGAAAAGAAAAATGTTTTTAAAGCAGCCACCCAGACCGCTGGGTTTCAGCAGTGTGCGTGGCCACCGGGCTCTTCGCGGGCCTTCAGACACCAGGTGGCAGTGTTGAGCCACATTCAGCAAGAAATGTGCTTCCAGCGCGGGAAGCCAGGCAAGAAACCAGGGACGGAAGGAGAGGAGAGTGGTTGCAATTTCACGCAGGTTTGGATCCTTTGGAGTGCTAATTTTGTGCAAGGAAGATCCTTGGCTGGTTTGGGCCTTTTTTTTTTTTTTTTTTTGGCTGCAGGTTTATCATGTGGTGATTAAGTCACAGAGTCAGAGTTTTCAGAGCTGGAACAGATCCTCCCAGCTGCCATTCTGAAGACCGCACGGACACCCCGCTTAGGTGCGCACTTACGGATGAGCAGCGCCAACGGTCAGGGCTCCTCAAACTGCGCCCGCGGGCCACATGTGGCGGTGTGATCGTATTTGTTCCCGTTTTGTTTTTTTACTTCAAAATAAGATATGTGCAGTGTGCATAGGAATTTGTTCATAGTTGTTTTTTTAAAACTATAGGCCTGCCCTCCAACGGTCTGAGGGACAGTGAACTGGCCCCCTGTTTAAAAAGTTTAAGGACCCCTGGCCAGGACACAGAAGGGGAGCAAAGGAGTAAGTTGTTCAGTGAGGTGGAAAGTGGGCTGCTGTAGGAAGCTATCTGAACCCCTCTGAAAAAATCCAAAGGTTTGTAGCCAGAGGGACTGCCTTCCCCCTCACTCTCCTCCAGTCTTGGCACCTGAACTGTCGCTTTGGAGGAGGAAGCAGCCAGGGCTGAGGGGAAATAGAAGAAGGGTCGCTGGGGAAGTGTAGTCCATCTGCTGAGCTCGCCACTGGCAAGTGGGTGACACAGGGCCAGTAGTGCTGGTGACCCATTTATGCAGGAAGGTGTCAGCCGGAGGCCCACAGCAGACTGGGCCTCTGAAGTGGGCTGGGTTTGTGGGCAGGGAGACCAAGGCTTAGCTCAACAATGATAAACCCCTTGGCAGTGCCTAGTAGCGCACGAGCGTTCTGGCTGGCTGGGAACTCAGCAGAGCTGAGGGCAGGGATCTCTTTTCAACAGGGTCTGGATTGGAAAGCAGAGAAACTAAGGCAGCCTGGGGCCACGAAAGGATTGAGGACTAGCTGAAACTCAGCTGGCACACAGGACCTGGTCTTTTTCCACTTGCTACGTTTACAGCACAGAGTAAGGTGAGATTCAGCTCCACTTCATTCATCTCCAAGTCATCAGCCAAGACAGTCCGTGAAATGGAATTCAGATAAACCTGAGTTTAAATCTCAGCTCTGCTGATTGCTAGCCCTGAGAACGTGCACAGATCAGCTCTCAGAGTGCAAGATTTCTCATCTGTCACTCTTGTGTGACAGATGAGATTGTGTGACTTTCCTTGAATGGTGGTTGTGAAAATTAAATGAGATAATATATGTGAAACCCCTAGCCCAGTGTTTGGCACATAAAAGGTGCTCAATAAATGGTATTTATGATTATCTATTAGAATATGGTGGTAAAACAGGCATTAATAAGACAGTGGAGTTGGCAAGAAATCAAAAAAGGGAGAAAAAGCCGGGTGCAGTGGCTCATGTCTGTAATCCTAGTGCTCTGGAAGGCTGAGGCAGGTGGACTGCCTGAGCTTGCAGGTTCGAGACCCCCCATCTCTAAAAATAGCCAGGCGTTAAGTTGGGCACCTGTAGTCCCAGCTACTTGGGAGGCTGAAGCAAGAGGATTGTTTGAGCCCAAGAGTTGGAGGTTGCTGTGAGCTGTGATGATGCCATGGCACCCTTTTTTGATTTGTCTGAAGGTGACAAAGTGAGAGTCTGTCTCAAAAAAAAAAAAAAAAAAAAAGGTGGGGGTGGGGGGGAAGACACCAAAAAAGTAACTGAGGCTCTTTGTAAGAGCTGCTTAACTCTGATCTTTGCTATTTTACTCTGATCCCAGAGAAGAGCAAAAAGAAGAATTTGCATGGGAGAAACCAATCCAGGAAGTGAAACAGCAAAAGACAGAGGCTAGTTAGCGGGGGGAGCTCCAAGGAGTGAAAAGGTGCTGCTCCTCCTTTGCAGAACTATTAGTGGCTACTGTGTACAGAAAACTTGGGAACTTTTCATTTTTAACCTTAAGAAGAAGAAAGTTGAAAAATCTTCCCGAGAGAAAAGACAAGGTAAGTTGATTTAGCAGTTGACACCAGAGAGGGCGTATGTGGGGTGTGTGGGTGGGTGTCTTTGCATGGTATCTTGTTTTGTGCCTCCTACAATTAGAAAGCATGATGAACATTAACATGATGAACTTGACCTTTCTCACGTGAAGGTGGCTACCAAGCAAGCTGGACATGCCGTGTTAAGGGTAATGAATCTCAAAAATGCGGAGTCACCTTGTCATGGCAAATATAGCCATGCTTTTTGGGCTGAAAAGGCAGGTAATAAAGTTCAACCATTTATCAAATACCTACCATCTATTAGGTAATCGCACAGAATAATGTATATAACAAATGCAATAGCCCCATGGCTAGTGGTCATTCACCTGTGCAAGCAGGAGTTGGGAAGTTGGAAGAGAAACCAGATCTTTGAACCAAAACAACTTGTTTTGCTGCTGTAGGATTTCTCCGATATTATTAAGCCAGATTGACAAGATGGCATGAGCTGGTAGGATAAGTTTCATCTCAGATGTGCAATAATCTCTGAGACCCAGACCTACCTATGAATTAGCAGGAAAAGTATTTTCACAAGAGACTCAAGGAGTCACAAGGGAGGATCGTAGTAGGGTGGCTTCAATGCCTACACAACAGGTGTGATTTCTATTGGTAAACACAGACATGCTCACTTTGAGGGGGCAGAGGCAAGGCGGTAGGATTGTTTGAGGTCAGAAGTTTAAGACCAGCCTGGACAACATAGTGAGACCCCCAGCTCTACAGAAAACTGTTTTTAAAAAATTAGCTGAGAGCCAGGTGCAGTGGCTCACACCTGTTATCCTAGAACTCTGGGAGGCTGAGGCAGGTGCATTGCTTGAGCTCAGGAGTTTGAGAGCAGCCTGAGCAAGAGAGAGACCCTGTCTCTAAAAATACCCAGGCGTTGTGGCTAGTGCATGTAGTCCCAGCTACTCGGGAGGCTGAGGCAAGAGGATCACTTGAGCCTAGGAGTTTGAGGTCTCCACTGTCTCCCTCTACCCAGGGAGACAGAGTCTTACTCTATCTCCAAAAACAATAAAATAAAATAAAATAAAAAATTAGCTGGGCATGGTGGCACGTGCCTATAGTCTTAGCTACTGTGGAGGCTGAGGCAGGAGGATTGCTTGAGCCCAGGCGTGTAAGGCTGCAGTGAGCTAAGACTCCAGGGAAAGCACACATAGGAGAATAGGATGGAGGCTGTCGAGCTGGGGCGGACAGGACACAGCTGGTCTGAGCGGTTTAGGTCCTGCCTGACCTTCACCCCCTCTCTCCCATTCTTACTGTTTTGTAAATTTAGCTCCCCCCCTAAAGATGCCTATCTTGAGTAGTTTAGGTGGATTGATTTAGGAAAAATAACTTTTACATAAGCATGTTGTTTATTGTTTATGAGTCATGTCTGCAGATTACTGTTTAAGATCAGGGTTAACATGGTCTTCACTTTGAACTTTTATGTATAAAACTATAATGTTAGCAATGGAAGAACTGAACAGTGTTGGAGAGGCTACTCTACTCTCACTGTTCTCTGGAATCCCAGCCTTCTGACAAATAAATTTAGGGTGGACTTATCCCCACCTCCACATATTGTCTGACGGTGACAGGTGGCTGGACACTCTTCGTCCAGTCACAGCACCACTGCATGCAGGGTGGGGCAACAGAGTGAAAGTGTTTCTCTAAAAAAGAAGAGAGAGAGAGATTCTATTTTGCTTCTTCCTCAATCGTTCAACAAATAGTAATTAAGCCTCTACTCATGTGTCAGAAACTGTCTTGGGTACTTGGAATACATCAAAGACCTCTCCCCCATGGCACACACAAGTTCACATGGGGACTTGGACATCACAGATAAGTAAATTATTGTGAGATAGGTTAGAAGGCATTAAGTTATACAGAAAAGGTGAAGCAGGGTAAGGAAACCCAGATGCGTCAGTGGCCAGCAGCACTGTCATTTGAATAGAGTGGTCAGGGTAGAAGTCGGTGAGAGGGGACCAAGAAGCCAAGACTTGAGGGAGGCAAGTGAGTTGGTGGTTTCTGGGAAGGGTGTTAAGACTGCTGATGCCAAGGTCGCCAGGCTAGAGCAGGCCTCGTGGGCGGGGGGAGACAGGTGAAAGGCAAGGATGGTGTGGGGCCTTGCACAGTAAGACTTTGACTTCACCCTTCACCCTGGGCCCGTGGGAGGGTTTTGGTCACAGCAGTGACACAATCTGACTCGCATTTGGAGGGCTGTGTGTTGAGACAAGCCACAGGGAGGAGAGAGGCAGGGGAGAGGCAGGGCTGGCCTCAGGAAGCTGCGCAGTAATCCTGGTGCAGATGTGGTGGCTGGGACCTGGGGGAGGTGGCAGCTGAGTGATGAGAGGCAGCGTCTGGCCCTGGGGTGGGGGGGTGGGGGTGCGGTTTCCAAGGCAGCTGGATGTATCTGTTGCAGGGCGTGAGAGAAAGACAGGAGTTGAGATGACACCCAGGGTTTTGGAAGAATCAAGTTGGCAGAATCAATGAGGAAGGCGGGGAGATTGCCCAGTTCTGCACAGGACATGCCACCTAAAAACTGTCCTTTCCCTATTTCCTATCAGCTGCAAAGGCAGAACGTTGAGTCCGTAAGCGTTCAGGCTCTAGTCAGTGGCCCAGGAGTGGGGAAGGGGAGCGCATGCTCTAAAGGCACCTTCTCCCAGGCCGTGGGGGCTGTGGGGGTTTAGGGTGAGGTACGGGGTGGGGGGATTTCGGGGCTGTTGGAGCAGTTCATGTGCTTGCTTCTGCCTAAGTCTCATGGCCACCAAATAGCAGTAACTTCCTCCAGGACAGGGTATCTTAGTATTCTAATGATATGCTGATGAGCTAAACACGGGTAACTGGAGGTGCCTGCTCTGGTCTGCTCTGGCCAGTGCAGCTGTGGACTTCCTCGGCCATCCAGCAGGGGGTCATGTGGCTGTGTCCTCTGGGCCATCTGGTGACCTTTTTTTTAGACAAAAAGACTAAAGAAAAGCTGTTAAACTTTTTTTTGGGGGGGAGACAGAGTCTTGCTGTGGCATCATCATATCACAGCAACCTCAGACTCCTGAGCTCAAGGGATCCTCCTGCCTCAGCCTCCTGAGTAGCTGGGACTACAGGTGCCTGCCATAACACCCAGCAACTTTTTTCTATTTTTAGTAGAGACAGGATCTGGCTCCTGCTCAGGCTGATCTTAAACTCCTGAGCTCAAGGGATCCTCCCACAATGGCTTCCCAGAGTGCTAAGATTACAGGCGTGAGCCACTAGGTGTGCCCGGCCAAATACAAACTTCTTCCTGGCCCCTTTCCTGGTTTCAAGTCCTCAAGAATATTGTAAAGCTCTTATGCCCTACATTCTTGGCGGGAGACATGGAATTAGAATTAATTATTGAAAACTAAACTTCTTTTCTGCTTGCCCTAATCTGCCTTAAAACTCTTCAGGAATCAGCTTAGACACACACACTATTAACACCGCATTTTAGTTCTCAGACACACTTGGTTATTTTGGAAATTGTCTATGTTCATATACTGTTGGAAAGCTGAGGGGCTTCTTAATTGGATATGTGGACATCAAGAAAGGAGAGAAAGGGGCGACACCTGTGGCTCAGTTGGTAAGGCGCCGGCCCCATATACCTAGGGTGGCAGGTTCAAACCCGGCCCCAGCTGAACTGCAACCAAAAAATAGCTGAGCGTTGTGGCAGGCGCCTGTAGTCCCAGCTACTCAGGAGGCTGAGGCAAGAGAATCGCTTGAGCCCAGGAGTTGGAGTTTGCTGTGAGCTGTGTGATGCCATGGCACTCTACCGAGGGCCATAAAGTGAGACTCTGTCTCTACAAAAAAAAACTTTAAAAAAAGAAAGGAGAGAAAGGCATTTGGCTTCAGGCTGATTAACACTGTTCAGGTATGCTTTGGGTAGATTTAGTTGGCCTTGTGCTACTAGAAGTAAAGAATGTATTTTCTTTTTACTGGGTTTTATTGCATTAGATCATGTTGTTTTAACCCAAGAACCTCAGGAAGTGCAGAGTAAATTGGAACATTCAATCAAATTAAATAAAAAAAAAAAGGCATGGTTAAACCGAGTTATAGTTGGTCATGCCACAGATGTAAAGTTCAAGTTGACATTTCAGCCGGACCTCATAATGTTGGTGAGGAACTCATGGCAGGAAGGAGGAACTGAGAGAGGATCAGGCGATGAAACTCGTGATAACCTAATTCCTTTGTGTTTATTCATTTTCTTGTGTGTTCAAGGGTCAGTCCTGGGTAGGACAGTGAATGCCCATATGTTTTTCCAGACAGACCATTTGTTTGGTGGGTCTCATGCTGGGGGACAGAAATGCGTTAGGGGCAATTGCTACCTGGGGCCAGAGGTCTGCAGGCAGGGAAGCATTATGTCCGATCATCAGAAGCCAGTGGGAGCCCCAAATGAGTGTGATCACTGAAGAAGAGGCCTACCCCCTGGCTAGGCAGCCAGATCTAAGTAAGAAGGGAGTTAAGATGAATCAGGAAGAATTCAAGCCAGGAAGATATCAAAAGAGAATCCACTTGACTGCTGTGGAAGGCTCTCAGTTGGTTTGCTAAAAAGTCACTCTGTCATCTCATTTAGGACTGTGGCAAAGTCTGGTTTCTGCCCCCACCCCTGGGGCTAATGCTGTTTGTGTCCTGTCTGTACCTGATACAGCCTCTGTTTTTTCCCTGCTTGGCTGCTGCTACCCTTCCAGGTCTTTCTCTGTCTAGCTGGTGCTCGAGACTGACTAGCTAACTTTCACATAGACCAGAGGGGCTGAGGCCACAATCTCTCCTTAGATTCTTATCGCAGGGAAAGTGCAGGCAGAGTTTTTTTGTTTGTTTGTTTTGTTTTTGAGACAGAGCCTCAAGCTGTCGCCCTGGGTAGAGTGCTGTGGCATCACAGCTCACAGCAACCTCCAACTCCTGGGCTTAAGTGATTCTCCTGCCTCCGTCTCCCAAGTAGCTGGGACTACAGGCGCCCACCACAACGCCTGGCTATTTTTTGGTTGCAGCCATCATTGTTGTTTGCCGGGATGGGGCTGGATTAGAACCCACCAGCTCAGATGTATGTGGCTGGTGCCTTAGCCACTTGAGCCATAGGCGCCGAGCTGGGCAGGCAGAATTTTAATTGTAAGACCAGAAAGCCCAGCTCCCTGAGTAGCTTGTGTCCTGGGAGACTCCCACTGGTCAGAACTGAGCCCCTCCACACACCACTTCCCATGTCGCCTGTGAGGGACACAGGACCCAGCCATGGGGAGAGAATCTCAGGATGAATGAACAGGTTTTTAAATCTCTCTTTCAAAAGTGGGTATTCTGAGAGTCAATGTTTCACAGTACAAGTACGGGTAAAGGCATTCCAAATAGTCTGTTTAAGGTGATCGGTGATGTGTGTGTGCGTGTGTGCATGTGTGTGCGTGTGTGCGTGTCCATGTGCGTGTATGTGTGTGCGTGTGCATGCGTGTGTGCGTGTATGTGTGCGTGAGCGTGTGCGTGTGTGCATGTGCATGAGTGTGCATGCGTGTGCACGCATGTGTGGGTGTGCGCGTGTATGTGTGTGTGTGTGCATGCGTGTGTGTGTGCGTGTGCGTGTGTGCGTATGTGTGTGTGTGTGCGTGTATGTGTGTGCGTGTGCGTGTGTATGTGTTCTTTTATCCCAATAAACAAGCCTGAATTCCCTTTACCCACACCGGAGTGTTCAAGATGGAAGGCAGCAACAGCAGGTCCTTATGGGCCCCAGGGGGATGGTAGAGACTGATCCTGACACATCACTCAAGTTAACAGCATCGGGAAGTTCATAATAGTTGCCGCTGAAGGGGAAAGTACAGGGGAGACTGCCCTCATTCTATCCTTTGCAGCCATCACTTTCTATCGACTGCCAAAAATCTCTAAGGACTTACTGTTAATTGTGTTAGCTGCAGACAGAAAGGAACCAAGAAAGTGATCAGAGATGTGAACAATCAAAAGCGGGAGCCAAGTGTCAAAATTCATCTTTGAACAATCCTCCCCAAGGAGGCCTTGGTACACTGGCAGAAAAAATTTTCAAGGCCACCAATGAGGATAACTGAAATGCAGGGCGAATTAATTCACTGTTTACTAGACTGTTTCAAGGTAATGTTCCCATGGGGGAGCAAGGGCTTCCGGTTCAGGTTACCATTGGGTTTGACAACTGAACCAGAGAAAAATGGATTTCTGAACAACATGGCTTTGCATGTGTTAAAATGATCCCTAATAAGCACTCGAAGTAGTAATTATTTGCTTGAAAACAACACCGCAATAACACAGAAGCAGAGATTGAAGATGGAGAACACAGAAGATTCAAAAAGCCTAGGTGAGTCCTAGGGCCCCAGTCCACTACTGTGCAGCTGTGCAATGGTCATCAAGGACCTTATGACTAGGGGCTGCAGTTTTATCCTTCAAGAATGAAGATATCTTCTCTATCCCTAACACAGGATTGTTATCAAATGAAGTAAAGCAAATCTCTCTCAAGATGGCAAAGCACTCCATATTAGTTATCATTGTACACCTCCCTGAGACTGACTACAGAACAGGGGTTATTTCAAAATTTGTGTGCAAGTACCAGCTTAGGTGTCTGTCTGTAGGAGCCTTCTTGTTGCTGGCAGAGTTGGTTTGCAACTTCCTGGTGTGTCTTGTGGGCACAAGAGGATACCTGGAACCTCCTGTATCGCACTAGGCCAAAGGTTCTCAAAGTGTGGTCCGCAGTCAGCAGCATGAACATCACTCCGGAAATTAAAAGCAATGCAGATCGTCAGGCTCTGCTGACACTAAATCTAAAGTTCTGGGGGTGGGACCCATTAATCTGTCTTCACAAGCCTTCCAGAGGATTCTGATGGATGCTGCTGTTCGAGAACAACTGAACGAGGTCTTTGGAGCCTCTGAGAGACCAGGAGCAAAGGCGCCACGTTAATGGCCCTTTATGCCCCCTGCACAGCATGCAATCAGCACCAAAGGGCCTGAGAATTCTAAAGCCAGGAGGGACTCCAGAAGCCATTCTCAGGTCGGTTTATTTGGTAGCTGGAGATTCTGCAACCCAAGGGACTGAGCGAGGTCTGACCCAAAGCCAGGCTGAGAGCTGGTGTTGCTGTGACTGTGAGTCCAGTGCCCTCCCTGCTGTGTCCACTGCCTCTCTCGTATCCAGAACCCCAAGGCCATGCAGCTGCTACTTAAAGAAGGCGGTAGAGCTAAGAGACGTTGGGGTGGAGAAGCCGGGTGTAGACAGACCCACTTGTAACCCTGCAGACAGAACTCCAGGGCAAGTGATGGTTCCTACCCTTGTTCTTGGTCTGAAAGGTGAGGTTAACTCCAGGTTCCCAGTGATTGGTGTGTCTTCCACCCCTGGTCTTAGAAATGGAACCAGGCGTGGATCCCAGGACCCCCAGGAGAGATCCTGCTTGGAGGGAAGGCTGGGATTCCTGGTTCCTCCTGTTTATGAAGCGAATGAGAGCTGAGGCTCAGCTTTAGGAATTTCCCACAGAGCAGTTTCCCACAAGGGAAGGTCGAGCTCTGAACTGAACAAAGCAGCTAGTGAAATCAAGCACCAGGCAAACTGTCCCTGCCACCTCTCTCAGCTGGGTGGTTCCCTCAACGGAAAGCTGAAATCCAAGAATGACCTGAAACTCCATTCCAAAAATCCTTCCTTTATTTAGGAAGCTCCATGGAGCTGAGTGAGGTGTGGGAGTGGCAGTGATCAAATCAGCTCACAAACAGCCCCTTTTCTCAGCTCTGAGACGCCCTCTTCTCCCTTTTCTGCTCTTCTGTCTTCTTTTTGCCTGTGAACGCGATGACCCTTCCTGGCTGTCCAGGCTTTGAGATGGAAGGTCAGAGTTTCAGCACAGTGGGTGTGGCCCTGAGCGCCATTCAACTGATCTCAGTTTCCTCAGCTGTGAAGTCACAGTTGCATGTGATCATTTCTGTCATTTAATTTAAAGAGTGACTGATGTGGTCTCACACAATTCTCAGCACGCAGATGAACTATCTGATTAACTTGACCGGTATAGACTGGCAACTAATGTAGAGCTGGAGGCTGAATTTTCCTAGGAGCCCCTTGGCTTTGATCTCGATGCTGGATGCTGGATGCTGGATAAGCATCAGATGTTCATGTTAGCACAACGCTGCCATGCTCAGTTAGGGAGAAAAAAAATCAGTCGCCCATCATATGGTGTGATATGGATCAGGAAAGATCAGGAAAGAGGGAATCTTTGCTTAATTCATTTGTCTGGAGGCTTCCTGTTTGTTTGCTTGTTAAAGTCAAAGTCAGTCAAAACATTTGTGGATTTGTGGAAACAGTGCGCATGTTTAGATCTTAGAGATTAGGGGCAAAGACTTGAGGTGGTTCTGCTCACTTAGCACATTTCCACTGAAAAATATGAAAGACCAGCCTGCTGTGGTGGGGCACGCCTCTAATCCCAGCACTTTGAGAGGTCAACGTGGGAGGATGGGTTGAGGCCAGGAGTCCGAGACCCCCCGGACAACGTAATGAGACTGTATCTTTATAAAAAACTTAAAAATTAGCAGGGCATGGTGGTCCATGCCTGTAGTTCTAGCTGCTTGGGAGGCTGAAGAAGGAATATCACTTGAGGCCAAGAGTTTGAGGCTGCCGTGAGCTATGATCGGTCATTGCACTCTGGACTGGACAATAGAGCCAGATTCTGTTCCTAAAAAAAAACTAAAACCAAAAACAAAAAAAAAAACCCCTCAAACCTGCAAAATATGGGGGGGAAAAAAAAAAAAGGAGTGAACCACAGTCACTCAGAATATAAACTCACTCTTTCTGGTGAGTCTCACACACACACACACATACACGCACACACTCAGGCAAGGATGTTTTATGGAGAACAATGACCACTGTTACCCTCCATTGTATGCACAGACCCAATGATGGTAACACCGCCTCCTCTCTGTCTTATGCCAAAGAAAATTTTGCCCATTCTTGCATGAAACCCTAAAAATATTCTGAGAACAAGGTTCACACTCGTCACTTACTGACGTCATTGCATGACATCGAGACAGTCATTAAAATAGAGTCTAAATATTCCCTAGGATGACCTTGCTTCTGGTATCAACAGTAAACAGCAGCTTCCCCATCTTCCCAGCCGGGCGCTGCTTCCCTCTCACCACAAGAGGGCGCGAGAGACACGCGATAGCGCCTTTCTCTGCCAGCCGGAGAGCACGCTCTGAGCTCCCCCAGGAGAACTGAGTTCCTAGGCTGACATACGAATGCATTTTAGTCTCTGGAAAATAGAAATGATAATAGATACCAAAATTTCAGTATTGTCCGAAGAAAGGATTAGGGGTATTTGGGGAAGGGGTGTTGGGGGGAGGGTTGTTTGTTTGTTTTCCCCCCAACCTTTCAGAGCATGAAACATGATTATTCTCCAGAGAATGTGCACATTATTTTAAACGACTTGAACGGATGCGCGTGGAAGAATCCAAACATGTGGAGCAGAAGCCCTATTCTTAGCGCTGCTACACTTGCTACTGGGCCATGTGCTGTGCAGGACATGTGGGGGAGGGGACAGGAGAGGACAGTGTTTTCAAGAGAAGAAAAGCCACCAGAATGGGTTATGTGCCATGTTTTTGTTCCTGGACCCAGAGCGTCCAGTTCTCAGAGCACCTTAATACGTACTCATCCCGGAAGGACGTGTTCGCAAAAGCTGGAAATATAAACTACACCCTGTGAGAGATATCCGACCTACTTGGGTCTTCCCCTTTCTCCTCTCTCCCGCTTCCCTCCTTTCTCTGCCTTATTTATTTATTTTTTGGGTCTGCAATTGTGATAGGATAGGAAATGACTTATGAGGGAGGCTGGCAGAGCCTGCCAAACAGAATTTGCCTTTATTCCCACAGAAAGTTAAATCTGTCCCGCTGTTGACTGAAAAAAAAAAAAAAAGGACATGTGTCACTATTCAGACACTAGTCAGAAAAGACAGCTAGGAAGTGCCTGTGGGCCACTTGCAGTCCAGGTCTGGGAGAATCTTTATCAGTTTGAAATGGGTCTCACATGTGCATAAGATCCTAATTACGGCTGTCTGCTGTGGGCTATCTGCCCTTTGCAGTCCAACCTATAATTACCTGTGACCCAGGCCTTCTAGGTTAGGAAGATCTGGGTCCCTGGCCTGTGACTGGGCCACCACATGTTTTTTTTGTGTGTGTGTGCATTAGAAAAATTGGAGTGCCTCTCCAGAAAGTGCAGCCAGCTCCAGAGAGCACGGATAGCCCTGAGCTGGGAGCTGTACATCTGTACTGGCTGCTCCTCAAAGCTTGACATCTGCAGTCTTGGACAGCTCAAGAAGCCCGAGTTGTCACTTACGTCCTTACACCTTTTTTTTTTTTATTGTTGAGGATTCATTGAGGGTACAATAAGCCAGGTTAGACTGATTGCAATTGTTAGGTAAAGTCCCTCTTGCAATCATGTCTTGCCCCCATAAAGTGTGACACACACCAAGGCCCCACCCCCTCCCTCCGTCCCTCTTTCTCCTTCCCCCCCATAACCTTAGTTGTCATTAATTGTCCTCATATCAAAATTGAGTACATAGGATTCATGCTTCTCCATTCTTGTGATGCTTTACTAAGAATGTCCTTACTCCTTAAATGACATTCGTGCCCAGCATTTTCCCTGCGTTTGGAAAATTACCCAGAGTTATCATCTCTGATATTAAAGGAAATGATAACTAGAAGCTGTAGCTGTCATCACCGGTCTCCAACCTTTTTGGCACCAGGGACTGGTTTCATGGAAGACATTTTTTCTTTTCTTTTGAGACAGAATCTCATTTTATCGCCCTCGGTAGAGTGCTGTGACGTCACACAGCTCACAGCAACCTCCAATTCCTGGACTTAAGTGATTCTTTTGCCTCAGCCTCCCAAGTAGCTGGGACCACAGGTGCCCGCCACAACGCCCAGCTGTTTTTTTTGTTTTGCAGTTTGACCGGGGCCGGGTCTGGGTATATGGGGCCGGCGCCCTACCCACTGACCCACAGGCGCCGCTCGAAGACATTTTTTCCAAGGATGGGGGTAAGGAGGGGGGTTTTGATATGAGTCTGCAAGCAGTTGAATTATTATGGTCTCTGGGCAGTCAAACCTCTCTGCTAATGACAATCTGTATTTACAGCCACTCCGCAGAGCGAGCATCACTCGCTCAGCTCCACCATCAGGCCTTGGATTCTGGTAAGGTGCGTGCTCTGCAGGTCCCTCGCATGCGCAGTTTACAGGACGGTTCACGCTCCTATGAGAAGCTAACGCCTGGGTGATCCGACAGGGGGAGGAGCTGGGGCGATGCGCGTGATGGGGAGCGGCTGTAAATACAGACAGACCAAGACTTGCTGGCTCCCTACACCCCCACCTCCTGCCCTGCTGTCGGGTTCTTAACAGGCCCAGTTGCAGCCCAGGGGGTGGGGACCACAGGCTGTTTTGACAGCACCATGGCATCGAAAGGATCACCTGGTCCACCAGTTGGTCCACGTGTCCCTCGCCGGATCCAGGGACCCCCTGGCCGCTCCACCGCCGTTTGGCGCAGCTCTGCGGACCGGCCTAGGAGCCTCACTTCCCGTCACCTGCCACAGCCCCAGAATTTCAGCTGCTTCTCTGTATTTTCCGAGTGTTTTACAGCGAGGCATTACTTTTATAATCAGAAAATGAAACAAAACAACAACAAACAATTTTTAAAGGCAGTTTCGTTTGAAACTGTAGGGTGCCAGTGAGGAAATCCATGTTCCATCACTCCTGACTCCTTAAAGTCAGATGACTCAGAGACAGACCCCATTTTGGTCGGAATCTGAACAGTAATAAAGCCCTTTCCTACCCGGTCCACCACATTCATTTACTCCCCTGTTCCCCAGGGGCTTATTTTTAAGACTTCCGTTTAAATTCCTGAGTTAAGGGGGACATAGGGAAGGGTTACCGGGCAAGACGGAGAACCACAGCCTGATTGGGCCCGGGTTGCCCGGGGGCGGAAATCTGTCCAGACCAGAGGCGTTGGTGCCCTGGTTTTAGTTGGAGATAAGTTGGTGTCGCCCAGTCAGTCATCGGAGAGGGCGGCAGTGGGGGAGGCAGAGAGCGGCTGGGACCGCGGGCCGAGCGCGCCGCGCGCACCTGAACTTGAGCTGGCCTGGGCCCTCCGGGCGCCAAGGAGCCAGAACCTCGCGGTGCGGGGAAGGGACCCCTGAGGTCCCCGAGGGCGTGGACCCGGCTGTGGAGAAGGACCGGGCGCGTCTGGGTTGGGGCTGAATGATGTAAAACAGAGCGCAGCTCCTTGGCGCCTCGGCACCATTACCTTCAATTAGAGTAATTGGTGCCTTTCTGCTGCGCTCACTTCCCCTGGAGGGATCTCTCGCTCCCCGGTTCTCTTTCCTTCTCCTCCTCGCTCCCTCTCGCTTACTCCCTCTTGACTCCGGGTCTCCCTTCCTCCATGGACCTTTTCGGTTGCTCTCCCCGCCAGGGAGGCCCCCCTAAAACGGATGCTAATATCTGTTTCACTGCCCCAAATGGCAAGAATGAACTGCTGTATTTCCGGTGACAATTCAGAGAGACCTGTACATTAAGCGTTTATCTTAAACGTACATCTCCAAGAACTTCCATTAGCATTTATATTAAACTAAAACCTCCAAGAACTTCCCTACTTCCATGCCAATAAATCGGGAACCAGTAACAACGTGTGGAGGCTGCAGTAAACTTTCCAGAAACTTCTGGATGTGTCAATGGGAAGATTCACCCTCTTCAGTACCACCCGCCCCCTTCCCTCTTTTTTTTTTTTTTTTTTTGCAGTTTTTGGCCGGGGCTCGGTTTGAACCCTCCACCTCCGGCATATGAGGCCAGGGCCCTACTCCTTTGAGCCACAGGCGCTGCTCCCCCCCCCCCCACACACACACCTTTTATCGTCTCACTCTGGCTGGACTCTTGCTAAGTGATGGGAACTAAAAAAATCTGGATCTGAAAAGGCTTAGGTTGTACTTTGAGATATTACACTTGACCAAAATATTGAAAACACAGGCTCTTTCTTTTCTTGGCATTGTCTGCTTCTGTCAGGGGCCAGAACTCACCTGTTTCCAGAAGAACTGTGTAGGTCTTCAGGGATGGCTGGAAGGATTAGGAAAAAAAGTAATGTTGGTGCTCCCTACCCCCATTTCTACAAATTTTTGTTAAAATTTGGCAGTCACCTCAAAGACGACAGGCAGATAAGAAGCATTTTGAAGGCAGGAGCTTCTTCAGTAATCTTAATGATCACCCATTAAAAAAAACAAAAACAAAACAAGTACAGCTCATGAACTTAGTTTACAGCAAGTGAATCCATAATTAATCAGAATTTTATTGGAAAATACTTCTGTCTGAAAGTAAATAAGCAACATCAGACTCCTTTGAAAAATGCCATTGAATAGGAGATGGCTCATCAAAGGACTCGTCTTGCAGGGTGGAAGAGCCTTCTAGTGTTTCTCAGAAGACTAGAGCATGAATCATGGCTCTTTGTGAACAGCTAAATTTCTTGCACAACAATGAAGTTAGCCAACCAATTTGTCTCGGCTGATTCTTGGACTATCACCAGTCATGGGAGCAAGCCTTTGCTGGCAAGACTCTTGCTATGTTTAGAGAGATACTATCACTCTGCCCAGGCTGGAGGCTGGTATGGCAGTGACATTACTAAGCACTGCAAATCTTTAGCTTGAGGGAGAAGAAAATCCTAAAACCATCTGAGGAGTCCTGAAGCTATCCTAAGTGTACTCTGATGAGTAAAAGTAGATTTGAATAAACTTTTTTCCTAAGAAAAGTCATTTAACGTTTCTATACGGTTGCACAGTTAACAAAACTTATACAATGATCTCATGTTACTCAAGCGGCAATCTCTGAGGCAAGTAGGCAACCCACCACTACCCACCACTAGGGTTCTCTCTCTCTCTCCTTTTTTTCCTTATGGGAGAGGAAACTGAGGCACAGAGATATCCATTGGTTTGCCCATAAAACCATTTCAATAATAGAGTGTGGATACCAATTTAGGTTTTCAGTTTCTTATTTTAGTGTTAGTTCTTTGACTTCAAAATAATTATTTTCCATTCCAAATTCACTCATTGACACTAATTCAGAATAAAGTCTATCTGGGACTACAATGTGAAAGGCAACGAAGGGAACAGAAATAATTGAGATGTTTTCTTAAGGGGTTTATAATCTTCTTGCGAAGCCAGATAGCAAAGTAACCACATAAACAAATACTGCTGTTTCAGAGAATTCTTTTTATATATGCCTGTGATTTTATGAGGAACAGCTAAGTGGTACTGGGTAGAACAAAGAGGGAGGAATTCCAAGGAAGCAAGTGGCTGGTTTGGCTTTTTGACTGTAAAGCTGATGAATTTTGCTTATATATGACATACAGATTGCAAGCAATGTTATTTGCTCATAGACATGTAGGCACGGTGCCTCGCACCCCCAACATCCAAACTACATGTGTGGGAGAAGCCTGCGTGATTCTTCAGCCCCAATACTCACTGTTCTCCAGAAACTGATAAAAAGCTCTTTTAGTTACCCTAGTTAACTAAAAAGGCAGGACATTCAAAATTATTGTATATTAAAAATAATCCAGGAGTTTGGGCACGGTGGCTCACGCCTGTCATCCTAGCACTCTGGGAAGCTGAGGCTGGTAGATTGCTTGAGCTCAGAAGTTTGAGACCAGCCTGAGCAAGATAGAGCCCTCGTCTTTATTAAAAATATAAAAACTTGGGTAGCGCCTGTGGCTCAGTGGGTAGGGTGCTGGCCCCATATACTGAGGGTGGCGGGTTCAAACCCAGCTCCAGCCAAACTGCAACAAAAAAATAGCCGGGCATGTGGCAGGCACCTGTAGTCCCAGCTACTCAGGAGGCTGAGGCAAGAGAATTGCCTAAGCCCGAGAGCTAGAGGTTGCTGTGAGCTGTGATGTCACGACACTCTACCAAGGGCGACAAAGGGAGACTCTGTTTCTAAAAAAAAAAAGAAAAGAAAAAAGAAAAAGAAAAACTTCCTGGGCATTGTGACAGGTGCTGGCAATCCCAGCTACTTGGGGGGCTGAGGAAAGAGGATCTCTTGAGCTCAACCTCTTTGAGGTTGCTGTGAGCTATGATGACGCCATGGCACTCTATCCAGAGTGACAAAATAAAACTATGTCTCAAAAAAATAAAAATAGGCTCGGCGCCTGTGGCTCAAGTGGCTAAGGCGCCAGCCACATACACCTGAGCTGGTGGGTTCGAATCCAGCTCGGGCTGCCAAACAATGACAACCACAACCAAAAAATAGCTGGGTATTGTGGCGGGCACCTGTAGTCCCAGCTGCTTGGGAGGCTGAGGCAGGAGAATCGCAAAGCCCAAGAGCTGGAGGTTGCTGTGAGTCCTGTGATGTCATGGTACTCTACCGAGGGCGGTAAAGTGAGACTCTGTCTCTACAAAAAAATTTAAAAAATAAAAAATAAATAAAAATAAAAAGAAATAATAATAATGCAGGAATTCAAAGTTGTCCTGGACTCTGGAAAGGTTCTGAGTCTTTGGTCTGTGTAAAATGGGCTATCTCTAATGAGTTACACTGCATTCATTTTAGATGTCAGCAAACACTCTAGTGATAAACTCATACAAAATTAATAATTTGGAGGCATGGTCTTTATTCCACTCACTAGCCTTTTCCTCTACAGGTGAGTTAACTCTGTGTGTATGTGACATGCTCTGTGGTGCTGGCCTTCCCACCCTTCCTTCTCTGTGTCTTTCTGCCCTGGACCTTTGCTGAGGGACAGCAGCCACCTTTTAAATCAGCCAGAACCTCCCTTCGCTGAAGGGACCATAAACAGAGTATTTGGGGACAGTCCCTTCATAAGCTGAGCGGCAAACCTGTGTAGCTTGAGTGTAGTCAGATTCACCTTAGGACTAGGGAATTGGGAACCCAAAAGGTTGAGATAGTTTGCAATGGGGCAGAAGGCAAAGCTATCTCTGAAGTGGTGTCTTTACATATAGGGAGGGAGCTTAGGATTGGAGAAAGGCAAGGGAAGTTATAAGAGACCAAAAACTAGCAGTAAGGACAGGAGAACAGCCCGATGGCAGTGGATAGATGACCTGGATAGATAGGTAGATAAGGATAGATGACCTGAGAGAAAGAGACCCAAGTATTTTGCTTTCCAGTTGCAGGGAGGGTGGCTTAAGTCTCCAATTAGTCATATCCTTTACAATAAATCTCTTATGTCCACATAACTAATTAAACTAATCTTTGGGGGGGGTCTCTCTTCCTTTTAATCAAACAAGTTGATTAACAATGTATTATAAATGTTTTAAATGAGATTTAAATGATGTATTTGAAAAGAAAGGCTAAGCATGCAGGTAAATAGCACCAATCTACACCAGGCGAGGTGGCTCACATCTGTAATCCTGGCACTTTGGGAGGCTGAGACAGGAGGATCACTTAAAGCCAGGAGTTTGAAACCAGCCTGGGAAACATAACAAGACCCCATGTCTACTACAAAACAAAACAAAAGAAAAAAACAGATTTTAAAACTAGCCAGATGTAGTGGCACACATATGTAATTCCCAAAGACGGAGGTGGGAGGATTGCTTGAGCCCAGTGAACCATGGTAGTGGCACTGCCCTTTTGCCTGAATGATAGACAGAGGCCCTATCTTTAAAATAAAAAATTAACACCAAACTGTGAATGGGACAATGAAGAGTTATTTGTGCTTAAAGGGATCCATAGCAGAATAGAAGCTCATTTGTTAAGTGACCAAACAGAACAAAGGAAGATTATTAGAAGTTCTTCCCTGAATATCAAGAATAAGAGCAAGAGGATGATGTTACTCAAGGGTAGTTCTCCCCATAACCTCCGCCCAAAGGATGAAGTCCACTGAATTACATTAAAGAGATGAGGACATTCTTATTTGGCTGGCATTTCATTTCATGGCTTGAACCCATACATCAAATTTAATGTGTATCTTGACACCCTGTAGATGGTAAATAAAAAACTGTATAGTTAGTTATGTCCTTAGAAATTATTATGAAATAAAAATAACAACAGTAACCAGAGCTTAACGGTAAATAGAAATGACCCCAAAGGTCTACTGCCTAAGACTTCATTGTGTCATAGCAATGAGACTTTAGTCTGAGATTCTAGTCTTAGAAGAAAATGGCTTTAGGGTAAGAGAAGTTATTATCAGTCCAACAAAGAGCATCAGGCAGAGGCAGAAGAGGCAGGGGGTGGGAAGGGATGCTTCTTTTCAGCCAATTTCAAGCAAGTGTCTCAATATTTGGCTGTCTAATGAAAATGTCAAAGTTTCCAGATTTCAACCATTTGTACAGGAACAATTTTTTTAATTCAAAAAAATATATAAGTAAAGTATTATCAGCTTAGGGGATAAAGCTAAAAAATACTGCTCCCTGAGCCTTCTGGCTCAATGATATTCTGTTAGGTAGGATTTTGTTTAAGGTAATTTGTCACTTTTCAAAGATGAGTTCATCTTTTTCACTTTGGTTAAATGAAAACGAAAGAAATAAAAGTGGCAGTTTGACATCTAGTAGACAACAGTAGCAGGCTACGGAATCATTTTAAGTTCCACTGGCCTACTTGGGGGGTTATGTTGACATAACCAAGTAGAACAAAGACTTATGCAGAAGCCAAGATGATGGAGAAAAGACTTGATACTATTTGATTGTAAGGAATGCCCTTTGTTAAGTTTCTAAAGTAATGATCTTTAACTAGGAAATAGTCTTATGGTATTCTAATTTAGTAGCTTCTAAAATTCTTAAGAAAACCTCAACTCAACAACTATTTTATGGCTCATTTGAAAGATCCAATGTTTTGCCTGTCTGTGGGAACATGGGCATTTTGGAAGGTAAGCTTCAATCCTAGAGTTCTGGCCTTTCAAGTCCTATCATTCTGTCTCCCTGATTTTATGGTCAGCCCTTTATTTCCTTTCCCATTTTGGATGAAAAACAAAAGCAAAGCCAATAAAGTCCTAAGAAACAAAATTTACCAAAAAAATCCCAAACCGTTAAAACACCCCCATCCCCTCAAAACTCAATGAACTAAACAAAAAACCTCTAACTAGACGTAACTAGACAGCCATTCTTTGGGGCTGGGATAATCTCTTACCTTCTGACCTTATTTCAATGAAAGTAAATTTCACATCTGAGCTCCTAACTTCCACTGAGAACAAACAATGTTTTAAAGCTGCTACTGGAAATTCAAAGTGTTACCTAACCTCTGTGGATTGTTAGTCGGGAGATTTGCATAACAGGCAGAAATGTTAGATTCTATCACCAGACTGCAATAGCTGTTTGTACGCTAGCCAGGAACCTGAGGAGAACTGCTTTCTTTCCGAACAGAATGTACTAAGAGCAATTTTTAAAAACAGCTTTGTGAAGAGAGAGAGGCATTGCTGAAAATGGGAATCACCATTTGATTTTTTCCTATGATTTTAGGAAATAATAGCATCATTTGGGTAACCAGAGATTGGTAGAATATTTACAGTTTTGTTAACAAAATGGGTTTTGTGGTATAGGATAACCATAAAAATGTATCGTAGTGGCATGCTGTGATTATATAGTATATGTATCCATGGATAAATTATATCTAGAACACTGTTTAAAGGTAGTAAAATAAAACTATTACAATGGTTAATTATTTCAGTTAGGTCTAGAATCAGTTTTCTGTTCTTGGATAGAGATAGCTTATTCCCAGGTTGTATTTTCAGAATTCCTTTTGGTCATTGATTTCATTTCTAGATTTAAACTTCAAAACAACAGGAGATTTTTGCTATTTTTTTTTCTCTCCTTGTCAACTTATATGTAGAAAAGTAATAACTGAATTATGTAAGAAGCTCAAGTAAAATCCTGTAGAGAAGCAATTTTCTCTAAGAGTCTCAAATTGAATTAAAATTATTGCCTTTTCTCTGAATTATTGATAGAGTCTCCTAATTGACATAGGATCCCTAAACCAATTTTGATTTTCCCATTGATTCAAACACTCATGTTCACTTAATTGAAGGTCCATATCTTCTCTAAAACCATTAGATAAAGTATAGACATGTTTCTCTTAAAAATAATTTCTAGTCATTTAAAAAGTTTGTGCATTAATAATAAAAACAGAAGAGTGGATATCATCGTTTGAAGAATGGATCACAAGATCTTATTCTAAATTATATTTGAAGCAAAAAAGAATGCAAGCTAGAATGATCAAAGTCAATGTTAATTCAGTAAGATGGTATTCCCTAACCTTTTTGGCACCAGGGACCAGCTCATGGAAGTCACAATGGATGGGGGTGAGGAGCATTAGATTCTCATAAGCAGTGTGCAACTTAGATCCTTCACATGCACCAATAATAGAAGGGTTCAAGCTCTTATGAGACTCTAATGCCATCTCTGGGGAGCGGCTATAAATACAGAGGAAGCTTTCCTGGCCCACTGTTCACTTTCTGCTGTGTGGCCCAGTTCCTAACAGGTCACAGACTAGTTACCTGTCCACAGCCTTGGGATTGGACCACAGCAACAAGTATGGGCCTTTTGAGCTGCAAGTAAAAGATCCTTAAGTAAAAGGGGGAACTTACTAAGGTTACTGAGTTAGCCTTAATACGTAGATGACTACAAAAGTTTTGAGACAGACTGTGTTATGAGCCATTATTTCACTTCCAAGAAACAGGCAACAGCATCCTTTCTGATTCATCTGTGCAAGTTTCAACTCACTTGGCTTATCGGTGTTGCTGGGAAGGCCTCATTTGTTTCTGTTCATAGGATTTTTTGTTTTTTGATTTTTGTGTATCTCAGAACTTTCATAATGACCCACGTACAGAGCCTAAGGATAAAAAGTGAAGCCAAGTGACTGGAAATCCATTTGTATTCACATCTTTGCTACTCTGGACATCTTCATCATTTTCCTCTTTCTCTGCAGACACGTGGACTACAGCTGCCTGACAATCAAATTTGTATGCCTCCTGTGACATGACGTCTAGAGACTGACCAGCCTCTGTCTAAAGACCCAGAGGAGAGAATCTGACTGGTGCAACTTGGGTCACATCGTGACCAGCTATGACCAGAGGGGCAGAGTCTCCTGCTCTGGTTGCCAATGCCCACTGCAGTGAATGGGGACATTTTCTGTTTACTAGAATACACTATCAACACATCCCCCAGACTTCTTCCATTAAACAAGTATTTATCCACATCAAAGGTAAATACAGTTAATTTTTGGCATGTCCCTGTCCACACCTTTACATTTTATGCTCTAGCTACAAAGAAATGTTTGTAGCTCTATCTAACCATCCTCTCCTTCCCACCCCCATAATCAAACAATTTCATGCCTAAATTCCTGTGGTCCTCTGTGCTTATAATGGTACTGCTATCTTTCTGGACTTATTCACCTTCTTAGGCTAGGCTGTCTCTTTCTTTTATTCATCACAACATCATGTACACACAAATCTCTGTCACCATTATTCCAACTCCATCGTTTGTGATTTACCGTCTAGGTTTTCATATTAAAAAAATTTTTTTTAAGTAACTTTTTGTAGAGGCAGGATCTTGTTACATTGCCCAAGCTGGTCTTAAACTCCCTGCCTCAAGTGATCCTTTCACCTTGGTTCCCCAAAGTGCTGGGATTACCCAAAGTGAGCCAGAGAACTCAGTCAGTGACAGGATCTTTTTGACCCAGACACTGTGAGCCCCGCCTGTAGTGGAGGCTGCAAAATGGTTGAATGATATCTCTAGAAGTTTCCTTTCAACTAATGATCGACTCTCTGAAGTTACAAGACAGGGTATCATTACAAGAAAAGTACTGTCTGCATGAACCCCTTAGAATTGTTAACTTGTCAAAGTTCTAATAGTACGGAAGTGATAACCAAGTGATAACCAAACTCGTGGGTAAGACTGTCAGTGTGCCCCTAGAGAAACTTTTGTTTGTTTGAAAACCAGGCTGCTTACCTGGTTCCCTAACCAGCTTAATTTTCTCTTACAACTTCTGCTGGGATTTTCCTTCCTCCTTTTAGGTGAAATTTAGATTTAGGGAGGTAATGGTCATAGCATTATGAAATTTTTCATTTTTTTCTACACATAAACATTGTTTTTAAAAGGGATTTTCATTAGCTACATCCTGCAGTTCTGCGGACTGTCAACAACTTTAAAGTACAAGGTTAAGGCATTTGAGAAATGTTCACCTTGATTTTCAGTCCTCAAGATATACACATTTTTTCCCTTAGTCTTAAAGCTCACTTCTGCACTCCAGTCCTAAAGGATTTGACTCTACGACTTCCACCTTATCAGGAAATGTACTTCTCTTTCTTTCTCTTAGCACCTCCCTCTTCACACGTCAGGCAGGCAAACGCTGGCTGATCCTTTAAAAAGAGAATTTTGCAAACGGTTGACTTATGATAATCTCAGGTTTGGGGGAAAGGGGATAAAAAAGCATCCCCTTCAGATGAGAGTTTTAAGCTTAAGGCTCCCATCTAAAAAATAAATAATAAACAACAGCAAAACCTCCAAGACCCTCTAGGGTAGCCCCCTTGAGCCCTAATAAATGAATTAGCATCTCAAGGAGGAGATCACTGCAGGGCTGATATCGATCAGGGTCAGCCTGTGTGTTTGCCTGCGATTGTTTGGGGGTTGGTTAATTGAGTGTCAGTCTGGGCCAGTGTCGTCTCGCTGGCGCCGGGTGCTTTTGGATTTGCTAATTTTCGTTAAGTGTCTCTAGCCGGCTACTCCGTCCCCAGTCTACCAGGGAGGACCTAGCGGCTCCTACTGATCAACCGTCTGTCTGGCTGGGCTTTATTGATCACAGGGCGGGCAGCTTGAGGCGGATGCTCTAAGGGGGAGAGAAGGGAGAGGGCTGTAAGCAGACCCCAGCGCCAGGCTGCCTCCTTACTGGCTCCCTGGCAGACCCCCCTCCTTTGCCACACGCGCCACGCAGGGGCATCGCCACTTGTCCCTGGAGCCCCGGAGGGCGGCCACGCGGGTCCTTCGCGCGTTTCGGGGGAACAAAAAAGAAACCACAGGTTGGGGGACTATGGCCAGAGGCCGAGTTCCAAAAGTCTCGGAGGAGACGCTGACCCAGAGTCTTGCTCACCCGGCGCTCCCCGAAGGTCACGAACGCACAGGTCTCCGCAAGGGGGAGCGCGGGAGACGGCAGCCCGCAGGCTTGAGCCCCAGACGCCGGCGCCGCCGGGAGCCGCCGGGAGCCGCCGGGCAGGTCCCCTCTCGCCGGTGTCTGGGCCGGCTCCCCGCCGCGGGGCTGATTGACAAGAGCTCAGCGGCCAATAGGGCGGCGCCGGCGCTGCAGGGGCGGAGCCGGGGCGGGGTCGGGGCGGGCGGGGCCAACCGGCTCCCGGCTCCCGGCTCTATTTACTGCGCGGACCCGGCAGCGCAGAGGCGGGTGCAGGCTGGAGCGCTGCCGGTCACCTCGGCGCAGGCTCGGCGTCTGCAGCGGCAAGTCGAGCGGGAAGAAAGCCGGGAGCCCACCCCGGCCTGCGGCGGCGCCGAGGGCAAGCGTGCGTCTGCGGAGACAAGCGGGGAGAGGGAACCGG
The DNA here is from genome assembly GCF_027406575.1 of Nycticebus coucang. Taxonomy (NCBI): domain Eukaryota; kingdom Metazoa; phylum Chordata; class Mammalia; order Primates; family Lorisidae; genus Nycticebus; species Nycticebus coucang. The sequence goes on along the minus strand of NC_069799.1, from coordinate 46,603,099 downwards.
TGGCGGCCGAATCGGGCTGCATAACTTTTCTCGGCCCCTCGGCGCGCCCTCCACCGCGATCCATGCCCCGGCCGCGGCCCGGCTCCTCGCCTCGCCGCTGACGGCGCCCGCCGCTCCGGACGGGACCCATGCCCTGCGCGCTCCGGGGGCCGTAGGCTGCAGTGGCGCCGCGGCTCCGGGGGCCGGCCGGGGCGCCGCGGACGTGGGGGGCGTCAATGGATCGCCACTCCAGCTACATCTTCATCTGGCTGCAGCTCGAACTCTGCGCCATGGCCGTGCTGCTCACCAAAGGTGGGTGCCGGGCGGCGCGCGGGGTCCCCGGGAGGAGCGCGCGGGACGCCCCGGCCGCTGCAGGGCTTTGAAGCCGGCTGCCAAGGCAGGCTTTGTTAGCGGCGGGCGAACTTCCCTCCCGCGCTGGAGCCGCAGATCGCGACAAGTTGCTCTGTTCTTTGAAGTCGCGGGGGTGGCCTGGCGGCCGCCCCCTCAATACCCCCGGACCCGGCACGTTGGTTTCCAATAGCAGTTGTCAGGGGGCTTCCAGGTCCGTCCGTGTTAGACTTTGCACATTCGCAGACCTACCGGGGAGTGGGGCCCGAGTGCAGCCCCGGCGCCGGGCGGCCAGAAGGACCCGTGCGACCTGGGCCCCCAACCGCACTGTGCCTGAGCGTGTCCGTGTGTCTGTCCGAGAGCGTCTCCGTGGGTGTGTGTCTGCGTGTATTTATGCGAGTGTCTGGGCGTATGCCTTGGTGTGTCCCGGCGTGGGTCTCTGATGTATCCCTGCCCCGGGTAGTGTCTCAGAGAACGTCTTTCAGAGTGTGTGCCTGTGGGTCTCGGTGATTGAGGGACTCTCTGAGAGTGTGTCCAAGGAGTGTTTATGTACACAAGTGTATGTTGTGTTGCTTTTAAGTGGCCTGGAGGAGTAGGTCCTGTCGGCTGTCCCACTGCCCACCCACCTCATATTTTACAAACACCACTCAAAAATAAAAAAGCAAGCAAGCAAGAAAAGTCAGGGGTCAGTTTCTTCTTTGCCCTTCTGGCTTTTACCTTTGAGATGGATGGAAATAACCCGTGGATTTCAAGATTCCCCTCACCTCCCTGTCATGAACTCTTCCATTCTGTGAACTGATACATACTTTAAAATAGGAAGCATTACTTAGCCTTTGCACCCCACCTCCCAGTTCTCTCTAATTGCCATGTAGCAGGCATGAGGTTAAAGGATAAGCTAGCCCAGCAAGGATGATGTGCTACAGTATTTATTTATTTTGGAAGGAAGGGTGTAATTAACCCTAAATAACAGCCCTTGCAGCCTGCAGAGGGGAGCCTCCTGGCCCTATCAAAGGCTGGCAGAACAGGGAGGGACTGTGGCTGACATGAAGTCACAGATACCGAAACTATGTGCCTGATAATGATATAATTAGGGGATCAGAGATTTCTGGCTGCTGTGGACTTCAAAAGCTTTAAAAGAAGCCAGCAGTCTCCCGTAGCCATCTTGACTAAAGCAGACATTTTTGTTTAATCACTACATACAGTAACAAGAAAGGGGGGGAAACAGAGCAGCATTGTTCACTGTTTCAAAATACCAGTCCCCTCTCTGGCCTTCTGCATGCCACAGGAAGAAACTTTATGAAACAACAGAAATATAGTTTTAATACAGTAATACAAAAGTCCATTCTCCTTGCTAAAATGTGGCTCCAATTAAAAAAAAAGTTATTAGAACTTTTCCAGTTACCTGTCAAAATTTTATTAGACTGTTTTTAGGGCATTGAAAATATAGCATGTTAAATAGGCACTCAGAAACATTTAAGCAGCATTTTACCTGTATTCAGTTTTCCTTTTGTGTACCAGGTCTAAGGCTAATAGGATCAAAATGGGCTTTTAATCTGTTACATTTACGTTTTACATCAATGATAGAATTTGTCAGGCTAGAGATATGTAGTCATCACCACGTAAGATGGGTGGGTCTTATGTGAAATATAAAATAAGCTTGCATAGAGGGAAAAGAACAGGAAAACACTTATGCAAAGCAACCTTCTTACGTGAAACAGACCAGTGCAGGGTCTTGGGCCCACACCCAGGGCAGGGAGTACAGATTTAGGAGCAAGACCTTGAGCTTTGGACTGTTACAGGGGTTGACAAAGATCTGTTTTCGTGGGCTGTTTTTTCTTAGAACTGAAGCATTAGCGGCTTCGGAGCATATCCTACGATGGCCTGGAATTTGGACAGATAATTAAATGAGACACCTTACTTGGGCATTCACATAGCGAGGGAGGAAGGTGAGGGTGGGAAGAGGTTTGCAAAGCAGCTACCCTCGTTTTTAATTTCAGAGTGTAGGTTTCAGTACCTAGACAGATCTTCAGGTAGGAAATGGAATAGGTGTATGCATTAGTTCAATTTACAGTAGCTCCAGTTGTGACAAGTAACAAAGCCTGGAGTCTGCCAGGCTGCGTGTCACCTTAGTGATAACTTTAAGACCCTGGTTATACCAACTAGAAATAGATGTTAAAGCCTCCGGGTCTTGTATTGTGACAAAACGTTAACAGATCCTTGAAACTCACAAAATAAGTTTTTATAAAGGAAACTTTTAAGCACTTCCTGTAGAAAATTTGAGGTTTCCTTAAGGATTTTTCATTCAACCAGCAGAGGATTTTCAGTTTCAGGGTTTCCCTTTTTAGATCACATGTTGAATTACATGTAAAACTTGGAGGAGGAGGAGAAGTTAGCCTCGCATTTTTATACCCCTCCACTTTTATGACTTTCCATTTGGGCTGAAAGAAATTGACTTTGGCAAGCAAACCACTAATTGTAAACTGCCTAGTTCCTGTTTTACAATATACTGACTAAAAACTCCTCTGCATGAAAAGATCTTTATAGGCAAAGTTTGCCTTTTCTAGAGAGGTTGCAAATAGCTGCCTAGTTTCATAGTTTTAAAACCTCCTGACCTGAGCAATTTCTAGATTGTTGTGTTTCCAGTTAATAACTTTATAAGGTGTTACCTAGAGCTCTTAAATTTTGGTGCAGTCCTTTGGGATAGTAAACAATTCAGTAGTTCCGATCAAATATTTATACTGACAAAATAAAAAAGCCTAGCATTTTCATGTTGTTTGGTTAGATAGGGTTAAAAAATGAATAAATAATGTAATTTACCTTCTGGTAGGAGAAATTATACTGATTTTTATTTTCCTTCAAAAAAACAAAGTCTTACCGATAATTCTCCTCTTAACTCGTCAGTAACCTGCTATGGGGATTGTTGCATTTCTAATATTATATTTAACTGAATTGAAACTTAAGCGCTTGATGGCACAAAAGGTTTTTCCAATCAACGGTGGACTGCTGTTGTAAGCTCTCAGCTTGAATAATCTACAAGTTGGCGCCTTTGAACTTGGAATTTAGCAATTGCTTCAAGACAAAAGTTGCTTTCTCTGGTCTCCCACTCAGTTTGACGTGATTTCTCATTGCTTTCAGGTGAAATTCGATGCTACTGTGATGCTGCCCACTGTGTGGCCACTGGTTATATGTGTAAATCTGAGCTCAGTGCCTGCTTCTCTAGACTTCTTGATCCTCAGAACACAAACTCCCCGCTCACCCATGGCTGCCTGGACTCTCTTGCAAGCACAACAGACATCTGCCAACCCAAACAGGCTCAAAACCACTCTGGCACCACCATGCCCACGTTGGAATGCTGTCATGAAGACATGTGCAATTACAGAGGGCTGCGAGATGTCCTCTCTCCTCCCAAGGGTGAGGCCTCAGGTATAGAAGCTTTTTCTAACTAGACCGCCTGCCTGATCTATAGACTTGTGACAGCTCTGACTTTGTATGTCTGCTATTGATTTGTTGTTAATGTAATTACAGACACCAGGGGGAGAAGTGAGGCTGGATGCAAAGATGCATCTCTACTGAGTGGCTTTTATGTCTGCCTGAGCATTAGATGTCTGTCGACATAATAGGTTTTGCTTGTTTTTTCAACATTTTGAAGGCATTAAAAGGCCATTACATCTCAGTAATGACAGTCCGTAAACAAGTGCGTTTGTAAGCTTCTTTGGGAAGTTTTGCAATATTTACTTTCTAAATATCATTGATTTAATTGTAAGCTTCTTTTTAATGGGATTCCTTGTTTAAAATGGAGAGCTGATCATGAACAGTACATATAGTTTGATCATCTTTCTTTACATATTCCTTTAGGGCAAGGAAACCGGTACCAGCACGAAGGTAGCAGAAACCTCATCACCAAGGTGCAGGAGCTGACTTCTTCCAAAGAGTTGTGGTTCCGGGCAGCCGTGATTGCTGTGCCCATTGCAGGAGGGCTGATTTTGGTGTTGCTTATCACGTTGGCCTTGAGGATGCTTCGAAGTGAAAACAAGAGGCTGCAGGATCAAAGGCAGCAGATGCTTTCCCGTTTGCACTACAGTTTTCACGGACACCATTCCAAAAAGGGGCAGATTGCAAAGTTGGACTTGGAGTGCGTGGTGCCGGTCAGCGGGCACGAGAACTGCTGTCTGACCTGTGATAAAATGAGACAAGCAGACCTCAGCAACGATAAGATCCTCTCACTCGTTCACTGGGGCATGTACAGTGGTCACGGGAAGCTGGAATTCGTATGACGGAGTCTTACCTGAACTAAACTTCTTGAACCCTTGAAGGCCTTTTGAGTTCTGCTGGACAGGAGCACTTTATCTGAAGTCAAATAAACTCATGTAATCATCTTTGAGAGATAAAAATGATCTCTGCGAACAGAATCTTGGATATTTCTTCTGAAGGATTATTTGCACAGACTTCAATACAGTCAAATGTATTATTTGCTTTAAAATTATGAAAAGCAAAGAGAAGACTATGTACACACTGTTACCAGGGCTATTTGCATCTGAGGGAGCTGGAAATGAGTACCTGAAATAAACTAAAATGTGCTCTCTGTAAGCTTCTACAGCTTGATTTATTGTAAAGATTTAAAAGAAATATATATATATTTTGTCTGAAATTTAGTGTTGTCTTTTGTGAATTAGAAACTAAGTGGGCAGTGTAAGAAAGGACATGGTTTTATACAAGTGAGGATCAGCGCTGGTACTCCTACAGAGTGGTTGGATCTATAGGATGAGGCTTGAATTTCTTTTTTTTTATTTTGGCTGGGGCTAGGTTTGAACCTGCCACCTCCGGCATATGGGACCAGCGCCCTACTCCTTGAGCCACAGGCGCTGCCCCGAGGCTTGAATTTCTTTTTCCCCCTCTGAACCAGGCCATGTTTACAGCATGGAATTTCAGAATGCGTGCTCACCCTTAGTCTTACCCACATTTTTTGTTAGGATAATTCTAGCTTTCAGCTTTCATCTCAGAGAGATATTAAACTTACAATTTATAGTAAGTCTGATAGGATTGATCAGTTTCTCAAGCAGCCTTAGCAAAGGTAATATTTATCAGCTTGATCCAGTTTCTCCGGAATATTTTTGTAAATGTGTCTACCTCCACCCAAAAAAAAAAGGGGGAAAAAAACCGTAACTAAACAATTCTTTTTGTCCATTATCTACTATTACTGTTGACTAATTGACCAGTTTGTTTTGTCTGAAACCAAATTAAAATAATTTGGCTTCCTAATCAGCCAAACTTTATTGTATAACACTCTTAGCTTTTAAAGCTTATTCTTTATTTTTTTTAATTCTTAAGTACAGTGTTATCCCCTAATTTTTTTTTTTAGTTTTAACGTCTCTCAGTCCTTAGAAAAGTTTTCAAGCACAAATGTTATGCTACATAGGCCAGTTGAAAGTTAAGGTTTCTTTCTCCTAAATGATCATTTTATTACTGTAACGAAAAAGAATATTGGCTTTAGTCAGTAACTGATACTACGAAGTAACAATGTTTTCTCCTGCAACACTCTGCCTGCTCACACCTCCCAGCCTGAATTTAAACCATAACCACATTTGTGTACTTCTCTTTCCAAATATTATCTTTGTTATTTTAAATGTGTGAGTAATTTGCCATGGAGTTTTTCTTAATTCTTTTGTGTAGTTGCAATTTTTGCTTCAAAATTAACCTGTAGCCTTACTATTTGAGTATGGGGTTTTATTAATTTTTTTTTAATGAAATCAGGTTGGAAAGATTTTAATATTTTTAAAGTTTTTTTGCATATTCAGTACTAGATAGACGATTTTATACTGAGCACAATTTGAATCCCTTAAGAAAACAAGTACAGTTGCCAAGTTCACAGAAGAACCTGAGTTAAAATAAGTGTAATAATGAGTAGCTAGATGAGTTGATAGTTAATAGACGGCCTGCCTCAAACAAATTAGGCTACAGACTAAATATATATCTTAAATGATAGCATTTGTATTATGCTTTTTTGAGATCAGTGGCTCTCACCTGCATGCCTTATAATATATAAAAGGTTTTAGGTCTTATGTCTGACAATTGTTGAAGGGTTTTTTTGTGGGAGCCAGAGAATTGTTAAACCTAAGAGAACTGATCAGAATCAGCATTTGGTGTAAGTTCCGCCCTCCCCGTCCCTCCCCTCTTGCTGGCCATCAATCGCAGCTGTTTTGTAACTTGAAGGCTGAAAGACTTCTTACTCCATTATACAAGCTCAGTGGTAGTTCACCTTACTATCAGCGAGGTGTAGTCCAGTTTTTTTCCTTGGTTTGCCCCAGTATTCCCTGTTTACACCATTTCTCCCAAGTACCACTTAAGTGGGAGTGTAGCAATTCCTTAGGAAATAAAAACAACAAAGGATTTAAAGTCATATGCTTTGAAGTCAGTACACCCAGCCCTCCACAAAAGCCTTGGGTCTGGTGTGAGTCACAAAGTTAGAATATGAACCACAGAGTGTCCCCACTGGGTCCTGTGTGTGCAGTGGTCTTGCCTCTTGTTTTTTCTGTGTATTCCTGAGGCTGTCCAGGCGATTTACAGTTCCCCTTAGTGTAGGGAGTGCCACTGTTCTCTTGGCCTTGCAGACTTATATTTTCTGGGGTGCAAATTCCAGCTGCTGAAGAGGCCAGCCCTGTCTTCCCCCCCCACCCCCACTAAGAACATACTGCTCTACTTTTTGACATTTCATTTAGTATGTTTGTATTAATTTAAGACAGTCTCAATGTCACCCTGGGTAGAGGGCTGTGGCCTCATCATAGCTCACAGCAACTTCATGCTCTTGAGGTATAGTGATCCTCTTGCCTCAGCCTCCCAAGTAGCTGGGACTACAGGTGCCCACCAAGATGCCTGGCTATATTGTTAGTAAAGATGAGGGTCTCACTTGCTCAGGCTGGTTTTGAACTTACAAGCTCAATAATCTTATCACCTCAGCTTCCCAGAATGCTAGGGTTACAGATGTGATCCACCCCTCCAGCCTCATTTGTCTTTTTTATTATTATTATTATTGCAGTTGTCATTGTTTACCTGGTCCAGACAGGGTTTGAACCCACTGGCCTGGGTGTATGTGGCTGGCACCCTACTCACTGAGCTATGGGCACCTCCTCATTTAGTATTTAGATCATGTCCTCCCCACCACCAGTTTTACAGTGAGATCTGTGCATAACTTCGCTTTTCAGTGAAAATAATACATGTTTTTCAACTTGGAATTGTCCTATGAACTACCTAGAAAACTACTTTTTTTTTTTTTTTTGCAGTTTTTGGCCGGGGCTGGGTTTGAACCTGCCACCTCCCGCATATGGGGCCACCACCCTACTCCTTTGAGCCACAGGCACCGCCCTAGAAAACTTACTTTTGTTTCCCCCTAAGAATGTAGAAATCGCCACGATCAGGAGATTCCCTGAATGGTGGTGGTAACTGGTTTATCTGTGTTTCCCCCTTAAGAGATATTTGCTGTTACCACAAAGCCAGGCTAGCTGTGAATAACCCTTGTTTAATACCATCATGGGACACCCCCTACAAAAGTAATTCTTCTTTCTGAGCAGAAATTTGCTCACACCAGAGACAAACGGGACAAAAATTGCCCAGATGTTTCTGTACCTCTGCCCCTTACATTCTATTCCTTTTGAAAAAAATGATCTGTGCATAGCTAGGTCTTTTATGTTATTTTTCCTCCTTATTTTGAACGGCTGAGAGGCTTCCTAGAAATTGACTGGTGTGTCTCTGCTGAACTGATTTTATTAAAAACACTGCACCATAGGGGGTTTGACCTTCTAAAATACCAAACATGTCTGCTTTAGAAAATCACTAAGCTCCCCTCTGAAGCGCTTGTAAATCTGGTTTCAATATGAGTTGATTATAGGCTAAAAGCTTGAAAGCAGTGGCATCTAGTATCATGACTTTGGAACCGGTCCTTTGGGGGCCAGGACAGGTTTTGTTTTTATTTTCTTCATAACCTCTAATTGGTTCTCTTTGCTGCCTTTTAGCATAAATAACTTCAAACTTCCAAGGCTATGTGAACTTGGGCAAATTATGTAAGCTCCCAGAATATTCAGTTTTGCTGCCTGTAAAACAGGGCAATAACACTTCATAGGATGATTATGAAGAGATATTGTAGCTACACATATTCTTGTTAATTTATACAACAGTTTTGGATGGATAAGGTGGCCCATCATAACATTCCTTAAAATTTGAGGACTTGGGCTTATTATATATCTATACAGGGGTTTTTTACTTGACTTTTTTTAGTATTGATTTATTATTTTGAGATAGAGTCTCAACTCTTATCTCCCTAGGTAGAGTGCTATGGCATCATAGCTCACAGAAATCTCAAACTGTTGTCTCAGCCTCCTGAAGAGCTGGGACTACAGGTGCCTGCCCCAACACCTGGCTATTTTTAGAGACAGGGTCTCGCTCTTGCTCAGGCTGGTCTTGAACTTTGCTTATTTTGGCCTTTCAGAGTGCCAGGGGTATAGGCACAAGCCACAGACTTTAAAAAATATTTCTGACCTTTGCATATTTATGAAGATCTGTCAAATACAGACTCTGCATTTAGCATTTCAAATATTCATTTTCAGTTTACTGTTTTGGGCCTCCTGTATCCATTAAGTGTGTTGGTTTATAATTGTTTCTTTCTGGCATAATACAGATGGCTACTGATAAGAACCTTTTTATATCTATTTCAAGTTTTGATATTTGACAGAATGAAGTTTCCCTAGAGTTTCAACTACTCCAGATGGTTAATCCATTGAGAAAGTCAAAGAGAGACAAGTTAGGTGATCGATAATGTGTCTGACTGGTGCTTTCTGAACAAATTATGTTCTCAATCACAACGTGCCCCTTTAGTGCTCCCAACAAGATACAAATAGTTCCACAAGTGGTTTTTGGAACTCTGTAGATTTGGGGTAGAGGAGCTAGTCAGTGAAAAATCATTTAATATCCCTGGTTGAAGTCATAGCAGAAAAATTAACTGCCCACACCCCTTCTTTCTACCCATTCATTCTGTAAACATTCCCTCTTAATATGCTGACTTAAGAAAGCAGATCATGGGCGGCGCCTGTGGCTCAGTCGGTAGGGCGCCGGCCCCATATACCGAGAGTGGTGGGTTCAAACCCAGCCCCGGCTGAACTGCAACCAAAAAATAGCTGCGCGTTGTGGCGGGCGCCTGTAGTCCCAGCTATTCAGGAGGCTGAGGCAGGAGAATCGCGGAAGCCCAGGAGTTGGAGGTTGCTGTGAGCTGTGTGATGCCACAGCACTCTACCGAGGGCCATAAAGTGAAACTCTGTCTCTACCAAAAAAAAAAAAAAAAAGCAGATCATTGATCTGAGAATTTCAGATCCCATAAAATAGTGAAATTTAACCTTCTTTCAAATTTTGACAACTCTCTGTTTGGGGTATAGTTTCCACTCTACACACGTCCTGGTTAGTCTGCTAACACTACACTGTTTTGCAATGTGGTGGTGTAATTCACTGGTCTCCCATTCCAAGTATTTGAAAATAGAATTGGGAAGGGGGCAGAGCTAATTGAACCACTTGAGGCTTTACTTCTTGCAACAAGGCAGCAATTTTCCAGTGGATTGGCTTTTCTAAGAGTTTCACATTATTTTTTGCTAGGGACGACTGATTAGCCAAACTTCTACAAACTTTTCCCATTTTTTTTTTTAATATGAAAAAGGTTAACAGGAAAGTCATTGATAAGCAAACTTGGGGGATATTTTGGGAAGACAGCTATCTCCAAGCATTTGTCATTCCTTAAGCCTTGTAGGAGACCCATTCTCTATAGCAGCTAATGGCTGGATGACCTCTAGTGACCTTTTCAAATGGTGTTTAGCTACCTGTACCTTAAAGATTAGATTGTTGTTGGACTAAATGAGCAAAGCAGGAAAGATGAGCTGATAACTATCACATGACTATGTATGTACATATATACTAAAGAGACTTTGGAATCCTTGAATAATTGTACATTTAACAATTTTCAAGGCAGTGCATAAGTAGATAGTGTAACTTGTGAGAAGTCAGCAATTTTTTCTAGACATGGGAAGACTAAGTTAGCTGTGATGAATTAATAAACTCAGAAGCTGTTGTGTAAATTCACTCCGAAAGATCTCACCTTACAAAGCTAATGGAACAAAAATTGTTTTAGCAGTTAAAACCAAGAGAAATACAAAAAGCTCTTTATCCCTGTTTTTTTCCCCTTGGAATTTCCCTAGGGAATGGATGAGGACAGTGGAAAAACACCACCCTTCTGAAAGCAGTTTCTTACTTTCAAAGTGTTAGAAGTTCATGCTGAAGCATTTTTTTTACTAAATAAGTGGATATGGTTTTGGTACTATGGACTATAATTCACAGTTGCTTCTGAAATTGAGGGTGTTTCTCACCTGGATTTGGAGATTAAACTGTAACTCCCAGTGTGGAGGACCTTTGATCAATAACCTTCGTATGTTTCCAAAATCATCAGGCATCTGAATTCAGATGCCTAAAAACATGTTGTCTTTTTCTTTTATTTCTCTATCCAAATGGATTGCTTTATAGTTTTATTTTATTTTATTTTTTTGGACAGAGTCTCACTCTGTTGCTCAGGCTAGAGTGCCGTGGGGTCAGCCTAGTTCACAGCAACCTCAAATTCCTGGACTCAAGTGATCCTCCTGCCTCAGCCTCCCCAATAGCGGCAATTATAAGTGCTGACATAACACCCAGCTAACTTTTCTATATCAGGTCTCGTTCTTGCTCAGGCTGGTCTCAAACTCCTGAGCTCAAGGGATCACCTTAGCCGCTGTGCCTGACCTCCATTTTATAATTTTTGTATGGGAAGCCTAAAGAAAAACAAATTGCTAGTGAAGGAAGTTAAGGAGAAAAAAATTCAAATGGGCCTGAAAATTAATGAAGCATTGCCAAGGTCAAATGGCTCAGCCTACTTTTTAAATTTGATGTGATCTCTAAGCACATTTAAAGATACTAATTCTCACCCAGAAGTGCATTACTATTCTTCCTTAAACTAAGAGTTGTACTTTCACTCAAGTATTTTAAGATATCTTAAAAATAAGCCACTGAGAGTTTTGTGGATCAAGACGGTAGAGAACTTGGACTCTGCAATGACATTTAGTATTTCTTTTTTTTCTTTTTTGAGACAGAATTTTACTTTGTCACCCTCGGTAGAGTGCTGTGGCGTCATGACTCACAGCAGCCTCCAACTCTTGGGCTTAAGCGATTCTCTTGTCTCAGCCTCCTGAGTAGCTGGGACTACAAGCGCCCACCACAATGCCCGGCTTTTTTTTTTTTTTTTTTTTGCAGTTGTCATTGCTGTTTTAGCTGGCCAGGACCGGTTCAGACCTGCAACCCTCAGTATATGGTGCTGACTCCCTACCCACTGAGCCACAGGCGTCACCCATCATTTAGAATTTCATCCTGTCTGGCTTAACAGACCAGGGGCAATTTAGGCAAATTCTCTTTTCTTTGCAGGGAAATGAACCCCTGCCCAGAGGCTATAATCAAAGCAACAAATACCTCCCTACATCTTTCATCCAAGGACACAGCAGAGGTTATAAATTCTCTCTCCCCTCCCAACAAATTGTTAGCATCTTCATGAACAGGTTACTTTTTATTTCAAAACTCAAATGGCTCTTATTCATCCATTTATAAATAGACTTTCACTTTTTTTATTGTTACATATTGTTCTCTTAAGAAAGTTTCTTATTGTGTAGATAACCAAAAGTAAATAAATAACCAAAAGTAAATTTTAAAAAAGAATGTGTGTATGTGCTCAGGGAAGAGTTATGGATCACTTTCTAATTCTTATAAATATTATTTCTAGTTTCCTGTGTTCATTTTATTTACTTCTATATCTTAAAATGTTATGAATAGATTTATATTTTCTAGGAGCCCTGGCTCAAACCCAAATCAGCTTTTTTCCAGTGGTGTCTTTTTTTACATTTATTTCTTAAATATTTTTATTTATACATAATCTTATAGATATTGGGGGGGCACATGTGTTCATTTAATACATTTATATCATTTATAAAGCTCAAATCAGTATAATTGGAATATCCATCACCTGAAATACTTGTCTTTTCTTTCTGCTAGAAACATTTGAAGCGTTCCCTTCCAATTATTTTGAGATATACGAGAGGTTATTGTCAACTATAGTCGCTCTACTGATGTATGAAACAGTAAGTCTTACTCCTCCTATCAAACTGTATGTTTATGCCCATTAATCAACCTCTCTTCATCCCTTTCCAGTGTTGTTTATTAAAAGTGGAATAGGGCGGCGCCTGTGGCTCACTGGGTAGGGTGCCGGACCCATATACCGAGGGGTTCAAACTCGGCCCCAGCCAAACTGCAACAACAACAACAACAAAAGTGGAATAAGTATGGAAAAGGGAAACTCAACCTCTTTCAATGCAACACTGTTGTCAATACTTTAAAATGCAAATTTCTTGGCTGGAAATAGGAATTCTCCCTGGCAAGCCTTGGGTAGCATTTCCCATGCAAGATTCTGAGCTTGGTCACTCCCAGGATTCTTTGCATCTGGCTGCCAATTTCACAGGCCGGCCGGACAGAGCAGGGCGGTGTTTGTATGTCCATGTGGGATCTTAAAAGTTAAGGGTCATTTCCCTGTCATGACACTCTACTGTGAAGCAGGTTATGTAAATCTTTCAAGGGACTGGTTTGTGACAAACCAGTTGGACAATAAAACTCAACATCCTTAACCATCTTGTTTAACAATGGGAGGTTGTTTGTTGGCATTTGTATGCAAATTGGAGTGAGTAACTAACAGGTTGCTTTGAAACGCCCAATTTGTTTACCCCAACTTGGGAAGCCGTACTTCTTTTCTTCATAGGCAGGTGATTTATGGGGCGGTTTTTCATGGCTCTCAGCAATAAATTAGATTCAACAGGGTCTGCAGGATTTTCATTAACTCAAGTGGGGCTTCAGAAGCTGAAGAGCTCTGCTGGTCCCTGCGGGCTGACCCCCATGAAGGGGACCTGTGGGGAAATCACTGACAGTGTCCTTCAGCTCCTCTGTGGCTCTGCTGATGAGTGCTGAGACACCGCCATAGCAGACAACTGAAAGGGGCAAATAAACCCTTCTCAGAATATCCATCACATAAATACCTCACTAGGAAAAAAAATAAGCCATTTCCTTTGGCTTTTTCTGGGAAGATACCCCTCCCCCAGGACTAAAGGAAGACATGCCATCTAAATCTCTTCCTAAATTGTGCTTTCTATGAACTTGTGTTGGTCAAAAGCACTTTCCCCCCCAAGTACTCATTCTACTACTTTTATAGTCTCTGTAGCAGTGATGAGTATGTATGGTTTTGGCCTCCTGAGTTCAAGTTCAGACTTGGCCTGTTACTAGTGGTGTGGCCTTGAGCTAATTAACCTCTCAGTTTCCTCACTGATATAATGGGGACAATATTATTATCACCACTTTGGGTTATTGAGAGGATTAAATGAGATAACGCAAATACTTAGTGGAAGGCTGGGCCTAGTGGCTTACACCTGTAATTCCAGCACTTTCAGAGGCCAAGGTAGGAGGATCACCTGAGGTCAGGAGTTCCAGACCAGCTTGAGCAAGAGTGAGACCTCTGTCTCTACAAAAAATTTTAAAAGTAATAATAAAGGTCACACACAGTGGTTCATGCCTGTAATCCCAGCACTCTAGGAGGCCAAGGTAGGTTGAGCTCAGGAGTTTGAGCTCAGGAGTTTGATCCCTTGAGCTCAGGAGTTTGAGACTAGCCTGAGCAAGGGCTAAGACCCTGTCTCTACTAAAAATAGAAAAAAATTAGCTGGTGCACACCTGTAGTCCCAGATGTCTGAGAGGCTGAGGAAGGAGGATGGCTTGATTCCAGGAGTTTGAAGTTGCTATGAACTGGCTGATGCCTGGACAACAGAGTGAGACTCTGTCTCAAATAATAATAATACTAATAATAATAATAATAAAAGAGTTAGCACAACTCCTAACAAAGCTGTGAATGTTTAGTCATTACCCTAAGTACTGTTCCTTATAAGCCCTCACAATACTTAGAAAAGACACACAGGTCACCATGTCAACTTGGGTAGATTTAAAGATCCAGTGATATTTCATCTTTTTTTTTTTTTTTTTTTGTAGAGACAGAGTCTCACTTTATGGCCCTCGGTAGAGTGCCGTGGCCTCACACGGCACCCTAGTTCACAATAACCTTAAACTCTGGGGTTCAAGAAATCCCCTTGCCTCAGCCTCCCAAGCAGCTGGGACTACAGTCACCTGCCACAGCACCCTGCTGATTGTTCTATTTTTAGTAGAGACAGGGTCTCACTCTTGCTCAGGCTCTTCCTGAGCTCAAGGGATGCTCCTACTTCAGCCTCCCAGAGTGCTGGGATTACAGGTATGAACCACCATACCCAGCCTTAACTGGCTAATTTGTAAGGTTCTTTTGTAGGGAAGGGGTCTAGCTATGTTCTCCAGGCTGGTTTTGAACTCCAGGCTTCAAGCAATCCTCCTCCTTTAGCCTCCCACAGGGCTGGGATTACAAGTGTGAGTTAGCAGGTCTGGCTGTCTGAGTGACTGAAATCTGATATAATCACCTTTATTCTTGCTGCAGGCAGAACAATTTATAGCCATTCACTCTCTGGTTCTCTGAGGAAACTGAGTAGGTGGTATTTCCAGTCCATTAATTTGACTGGGAGAATGAAGGGGTGGGTCCCCTCCCATTCCCACTAGAGAGTTCCCCGCCCCATGCCCCACGAAGTCAAGGTGGGGTTTCCAGGAAAGCTGAGAGGAAGGGCAGTCCTGCAAGCCTGTCCTTGAGCTTCCTGCAACAATGAGGGAGCTTAGCAGAGCTGCCTATCAGCACAGCTCTGACTTGGCACAATGCAAATCTGAATTAAAGGGGCCATCTAAAAATCTCAGTTCAATGAGGTGCTGTGGGCATTCTGGCCAAGCACAGGCATCTGGAGATCAGGCTGGTGTCCACCTGCTAACCTGGCTGTGTCAGGTTCCAGGCACTTGTCTGCCTTCTTGGTTTTTAGGGTGCTCTTGGCTGAAGAATGGCCAGACACCCCAAAGTAAGGCAAGCATGAAACAAAGTTTATTGAGGAAGAGAAAGATAGGTTTGAGAAGCAAGATATGTTTACTATAGGCTGGGTACAATGGCTCACGTCTGTAATCCTAGCACTCTGGGAGGCCGAGGCAGGCAGATCACTTGAGCTCAGGACTTTTGAGACCAGCCTGAGCAACAGTGAGACTCCACCTCTATAAAAATAGAAAAACTAGCCGGGGGGCATCAGTGGACACCAGTAGTCCCAACTACTCAGGAAGCTGAGGCAAGAGGATTACCTGAGACCAAGAGATTGAGGTTGCTATGAGCTAAGATGATGCCACAGCACTCTACCCAGGGTGACAGAGTGAAGCTGTCTCAAAAAAAAAAAAAAGTTTGCCATGCACAACAAACAGGCCCCATTTTTATGGCAAGAAAGGCTTTGCTTATGGCCTGCTATTTTGTTTTATGCTGTCTGGATTGGGTCCACCTGGTGGTTCAGAAGTCACCTTGGAACCACAGAGTCTTACTGCACACAAGGACCTGCCATGAACGTCTTTGAAGCCCATTGGGGGCGTTTGCGCCACAATGTGGATTTAAGCTAATGACATGATAATTAGCCTTAAAACTGTTCTGGGCCCCTCCCAGGCTCTATTATTCCCAAGACGCTTGGCCTGTGGGCTGGAGGGTCTTCTACATCCTTTGGCAGCAGGTGCGCCGAGTTCTGATCAGTAGATTGGCAAGGTGTTCCCTCCTCCAGGGGTGAGCAATCACTCAGGACAGGATTAGGATGGGCAGTGCTGCGATGAAGGTCTGGGTGTGCTTTCCTTTTTCTCTAGAGGGCCAGATTCCTAGAGAATCACAGTGTTTTTCTCCTACCTCGAGTGTACACTATGAAAATTCTACAGGGCTGTTAAGGCCCTTTGATTTCATTGGGAAAGACATTATAAAATAGGAAGTATTTTTTTTGGCCGGGGCTAGGTTTGAACCCGCCACATCCGGCATGTGGGACCGGCGCCCTACTCCTTGAGCCACAGGCGCCGCCCCAATAGGAAGTATTATTAAATTACTATTTTAAGATGAAGATGGGTCTTCTTATGTATTTCCATATTTTTATTTCTTGAGTCTCACTTTGTCACCCTTGTTAGAGTGCCGTGGTGTCACAGCAACCTCCAACTCTTGGGCTCAAGTCATTCTTTTGCCTCAGCCTCCCAAGTAGCTGGGACTACAGGTGCCTGCCACAACATCTGGCTATTTTTAGAGATAGGGTCTCACTCTTGCTCAGGCTGGTCTCCAATCTGTGAACTCAGGCAATCCATCTGCCTCCGCCTCCCAGAGTGCTGGGATTACAGGCATGAGCCACCATGTTTTTATTTCTTCTATACTTTTAGTTCTCCTTACTTTTTAAATATAGGTTTTGTTATTATTGTTGTTTGAAATGAGCCTCACCTTGTTACCCTAGGTACAGTACTATGGCATCATAGCTCACAGCAACCTCCAAACTCTGGGCTCAAGCAATCCCCTTGCCTCAGCCTCTCAAGTAGCTGGGACAACAGTTCCCCACCACAATGTCTGGCTATTTTTTTAGACATGGAGTCTTGCTCTTGCTTAGGTGCGTCTTGAACTCCTGAGCTCCAGCAATCTAACTGCCTTGGCCTCCCAGAGTGCTAGGATTACAGCTGTGAGCCACCGTGCCTGGCAAAATATAGGTTTTGAATCATTCCTTCTTTTTCTAGAAGAACTGGTTCTATCAAATCAATAAATTGTGCTTTCAGAAGATGAAAAATGGAGGCCATATTTCCTTTTTCAGCTGATGAAACCACTACTTATTTGGAATATTGTTTGTAAATGACTTTGCATTTACAATAAACCTCAGACTCAGAATTGGGCTAAGATGGGTAGAGAGAGAAGAAAGAGAAGTCCAGACTCTAACTAATAAAAATGGTAGCAATATTATTGTATACAGTTTGAAACAAACAAGCTGATTTTTCTTATTGTCTCTAGAATAAAAATGAAACAAAATGTAAAGGTTCAGCCGTGTCTCCCCTATGCAAAGAACTTTAGAGACAATTCTGCTGAAAAATAACTTTAACTTTTATATTTTTTTTACTACTTAAGACAAACACTATATGTGGCATAGCCATGACATTGTCTTTCGTTTTTGAAAATTTTCTTTGATTAGCTGAAATGTTAAGATTAGTAGACTGTATCTTGTACTATGTAAGAAGAGTATTTATAGTTCTTATTGACCTGCTTCTAGATGTTTAATTACTAAAATGGTGCTTCAATATTGCAAATTTGAGGGCTTTTCTGCCCACACCACAGTGGGGAAACGCTGGTGAATTGACTTACTCAGGGCCACTCCACGTGCAAAGAGTTATCCCATGGGATTGCCGTCCAGGATGTTGTTGGAGCCCACATTTTCTCCAATTGAAAACATGTGAGAAAAATAAAATCATGAAAACTGAAAACATGTGAGAAAAATAAAATCAAGTTTACAAAGTTTTACTTCTGAATGCAAACCTTGCATTATAAAATAGGAATTATTATTCAAATACTATTTTGAAATAAAGATAGGCTTTTTCTCGTGTATTTCCAGATTTTTTTCTTCTGTACTTTTTTTTTTTTTTTTTTTTTGTGAGACAGAGTCTTACTCTGGTGCCTGACTAGAGTGTGGTGGCATTATACTCAGAGCAACCCCCAAGTTCTTGGGCTCAAGTGATCCTCTTGCCTCAGTTTTTCTTTTCTTCTTCTTCTTTTTTTTTTTAATATTTTTTCTTTTTCTCTTTTTATTTTAGTACTTTTCCTATATTTTATTTTTATTTCATGATTTTTATTTTTTTAGAGATAGAGTCTTATCTGTCATCCTTGGTAGAGTGCCCTGGCGTCCTAGCTCACTGCAACTTCAAACTCTTGGGCTCAAGTGATTCTCTTATCTCAGCCTCCTGAGTAGCTTGGACAACAGGTGCCTGCTACAACGCCTGGCTATTTTTAGAGACAGGGTCTTATTCTGACTCAGGGTGGTCTCCAACTCCTAAGCACAGACAATCTAATTGACTTCAAGCCTCACGGAGTGCTAAGATTACAGGAGTGAGCCACCCTGCCCAGCCTCTTCTATACTTTTAATTTTCCTTTTTAAATATAGGTTAGTTTGTCATTTTTTTCTTTTTCTGGAGACAGAGATTCACTCTGTTGCCTAGCCTAGAGTGCTGTGGTGTCAGCCGAGGTCACAGCAACCTCAAAGTCCAGGGCTCAAGCCATCCTCCTGCCTCAGCCTCCCAAGTAGCTGTGATTACAGGGGTCCGCCACAATACTCAGCTAATTTTCTCTATTTTTAGTATAGATGGGTATCTTGCTCTTACTCAGGCAAGACTCAAACTCCTGAATTCCAGAATGCTAGGATTACAAGCATGAGTCACCTGAATCATGCCTTCTTTCTCTAGTACTTATAATTAAACCAATAAAGTTTGCTTTAAGAAGATGGAAAATGGCATATATGCACAATTACGTATTTTAATAAAAACTCTACTGGCTCGGCGCCCTTAGCCCAGTGGTTAGATACACTGAGGCAGGTGAGTTTGAACCCGGCCCGGGCCTGCCAAACAACAATGACAATTGCAACAACAACAACAATAAAATAGCCAGGTGTTGTGGCGGGCACCTGTAGTCCCAGCTACTTGGGAGGCCGAGGCAGGAGAATCACTTAAGCCCAAGAGTTTGAGGTTGCTGTTGGGAGGCTGAGGCAAGAGAATCACTTAAGCCCAAGAGTTTGAGGTTGCTGTGAGCTGTGACACCACAGCACTCTACTGAGGGTGACCTAGTGAGACTCTGTCTCAAAATAAAAAAAAAAGAAAGAAAACCTCCACGTGTTTTGAGTAATTTTTTACGGAGTTTACTTACTACATTGACACTTTGTCTGAAATAGTGTCTCTGTGCTAACCCTAAGTCTCATTATAGCTGCCCTATCACCTCGTAACCAACAGTGGAATCAGGAAAGAATTCTCAGCCTATCTTATCTCTGGAATGGGGTTTGGGAGAGCAGAAGAAATGTCTCCTCTTCTTCCAGATTTAATTCCTCGAGGGAAGATTCCACGTTTTATACGTAGTTGTGGCATCTGTGAAGAAAGGGTCTGTATTTCCCTCGCCGGTGACTCCCTCCCTCTCGAGTGAGCAGAGGCCATTGTTGACTCCCCTTTATTTGGCTCTGGAGGGAACCGAGGAAGCAAGAAAGAAACGCAGTCTCCTTCTCCCTCCTATTTCTAGTTCCCTTTTATTTCCTTACAAACCACCCTCCTAACCAAAAGAACCAGAAATCAATACATTCTGATGACCTTTGGTGGTTTATATTCGTGAACATTTCTAAAAGAATTTTTTTTTTCCCCAGGGAGTGAAATTTTCCCTTGGAAACATATCGCTTTACCTGTAGGGGGAAAATTGATGTATTGCATTTATTCTTCCAATAGTTTTGGGTTTTAGTCCTTTGCTAAGAACAGGAGATCCTGGTGCTATTTCAGGGACCGGTGACCAGCATCAGGATCCAGTTTGTAAAGTCCACACATGTCAAACTTCATGTCAATTGTATTTCTAAAGCCTCAACGGCACTCACACACTGTAATTATATCCTGAGAGTGTCTTATTCACAAAAGAGACTCACACAACTTTCTTTAGGTTCGTGCTTTGACAACTCAGTCTATTTTATCCATAACACTATCTTAAAAGAATTTCCTTTTAGAAAACAGTCGACTGGAGCCCCGTGGGGAGAATTTACTACATGATTGAATTCATGGAAGAGCAGCATTCTATTTCCATTCTATGATCATTTCAGAAGGATTAACCAAGGCAGAGACAGTTCAATTTCTCACTGAGCTGTGACTAGTTGATATTTCAGAACTAAAGTAAACGGTACAATGGGAATTGTCAGGCACTGATAAAAGGCCACAATCAGACCCATCAGGTTCCATGGACTGTTAGACTGGAATCTAGCATACAAAGGGTCACCAAAAGGGCTAGCATACAAAAGGTCAATCTTTAACTTTGCCAAGTTTCGCTTAAAGGAAATGTGTGAGATCAGGCTAAAGGGAGGGAGGGACAGAGAGAAAGACTGGGAGAGAGAAAGAGAGAGAATTTCAGGTTCATTATATCAACACATTAAAAGGTGCTCACACCTGTAGTCCTCGCACTTGGGGAGGCCAAAGCAGGAGGATTGCTTGAGCTCATGAGTTCGAAACCATTCTGAGCAAGAGTGAGACCCTGTCTCTACTAAAAATAGAAAGGAAAAAAAAAAAAAAAAACTAGCCAGGCATTGTTGTGGGCACCTGCAGTTGCAGCTACCTAGGAGGCTGAGGCAATAGGATCTCTCTCTTTTTTTTTTTTTTTTCAGACGGAGTCTCACTTTGTCACCCTCTGTAGAGTGCCTTACTGTCATAGCTCACAGCAACCTCCAACTCTTGGACTCAAAGGATTTTCTTGCCTCAGCCTCCCAGGAAGCTGGGACTACAGGCACCCTCCACAATGCCTGGGATCTCGCTCCTGCTCAGGCTGGTCTCAAACCTGTGAGCTCAGAGCAATCTACCTGCCTCGGCCCCCCAGAGTGCTAGATTACAGGCATGAGCCAGTGCACCTGGCCAGCAATAGGATCTCTTGAGTCCAAGACTAAGGTTGATGTGAGCTATGATGACACCAGGGCACTCTACCCAGGGCAACAGAGTGAGACTCTGTCTTAAAAGAAAAAAAAAAAAGTGCCCTGGACAGGATATTAGAAGAAAGTTTTAACAATTGTCAAGAAGACTCCGTGTGGTATGTATACCAGAGTCATCTCGATTTTCTGTATTCTATGGTTGTATATATACAAAGAGGGGGGGAGAGGCAGAGACATGAAATGAAAACAAACAAAAAGAATGAGGGAGGAAGAAAGAAAACATAAAGGAATATTAGAAGAGTAGGAGGAAATTAATGTTTTTTCCTTAGGCAGAGATAAGGGAAAAAATGGCACAGGTTAACATTTAATAAAATCAGCCGAGGGTCATGCGTGGGCTTCTAAGCAGCAGCTTAATGTGGTTCTGGGCGCCTCCAGCCCTCAGACCATGGTGTAAAGAAACATCAGGGCAACAGGCAAGGGATTGCTCCTGAATTTGTACTGATTTGAGGCAGTTTTTTAATTTTTTTTGAGACAGGGTCTCACTTTGTTGCCTCCGGTAGAGTACTGTGGCATCACAGCTCACAGCAACCTCAAACTCTTGAGCTCAAGCAATCTTCCTGCCTCAGCCTCCCAAATAGCTGGGACATTAAGTGTTGCCACCACACCCAGCTAATTTTTCTATTTTTAGTGGAAACAGGGCTGGCTTTTGCTCAGACTATCCTGAACTCTTGAGCTTAAGATACCCTCCTGCTTCAGCCTTCTAGAGTGCTAGCCTTGTCATTATTTTTTATTTTATTTTATTTTTTGGGTGGGTGGGCAGAGTCTCACTATGTCACCCTTGATAGAGTGCTATGGCATCACAGCTCACAGCAACCTCAAACTCTTGGGATTAAGTGATTCTCCTACCTCAGCCTCTCGAGTAACTGGGACTACAGATGCCTGCCACAAGCACAGCTATTTTTTTGTTGCATTTGTCATTGTTGTTTAGCAGGCCCAGGCCAGGTTCAAACCTGCCAGCCCCGGTGACTGTGGCCAGCACCCTAACTGCTGAGCTGTGGGCACCGAGCCTAGCCTTGCCATTTTTAATAGTTCTCTTCACTGTCTTCTATCCTGCCTGCAAAACCCTGCCAGCAAAACCCCAGGACAGGGCCACCTGAGGAGTGTAGTCCCCAGGTTGGGGCTGCCTTATAAACTGTTTTTTCCCTGGTCCGTGATGAGAGAAGCACAGAGATTGAGAGGAAGCATTTCAACACTTTTATAGCAATTTGCATGAATAATTTTATGTCTGTTGAATCTTGACAGACACAAAATTTTAAAACGGGCCTTCATTTTATACATCTTTGTCTTGAATTTCTTTTCTGTTAGTAATTTATTTTTATTACATTGTACAAAATAGTAATATCTCCCTGGGACAGATTGGGAAAAAAACTAGTCTTTTATCATAAATAGTTTGAGAAGCATTGCTCTGGAGAATCAGGAGGTAGTGCTTTTGGGAAAGAAGTATCACATTCTTCCAAATGCAGATGGAGTTTACAAGGCAGAGGGTTAAACACTCCTCCCCGTGAAGACAGTGGTCAGAACCAATGACCTCCTGTTATTGGCCTTCTTCAGAGCCACAGTTCTCAAACACATTTGTCTTAGGAAAAGACAATTTCCAGTTGTTCATTGCCAGTACACAGAAATGCAATTGGCTTTTAAAATATTTTCTTTGTATTCTGTGACTTTGCTAAACTCACATATTTGGTTTCTGACTTTTTTGGTAGATTCTTTGTGATTTTCTACCTAGATACTCGTATCACCTGAGAGCAGAGCAGTTTATTTCTTCCTTTCCAATCTATATTGCTTTCATGTCTTTATCTTGCCTGAGTTCCCTGATTAGGGGCCTCCCTCAGAATGTAGAAGTGATGGAAGCAGACATCCTGGCCTCGCTCCCAATCTTAGGAGCAAAGCGTTAAATCTTTTGCCATTAAGTATATAATAACTGCAGTTTTTGAAGAATGCACTTTTTAAGACTGACAGAAATTTCTTTTTTTTTCCTTTAATTTCTATTGATAATTTGTGGAATTTTTTTTTTCTGTACTGAATGGATGTTGAATTCTGTCTGTGTCTATTCAGGAAATCGTATGTTTTTTACTTTAGTCTGTTGATACTTTGAATTATAACACTGATTTTCAAATGTTGAACTACTCTTACATACCCAGCATAAATCCCTCTTAGACAAATGTATTGTCATTTTTGTATATTACTGGATTAAGTCTGCTAGTATTTGCTTGAAGATTTTGAATTCATGTTTATAAAGTATCTTTGTCTGTAGTTATCTTTTTGTGTAACGTTTTTGTCTTATTTGGATATCCACGTAATACTGGCCTCTTTCCTTCTCTATGTTTTCGAAGAGTTTATGTGGGGTTGTCATTATTTCTTTAAAAATGTTCTGTAAAATCTTTCAGTGAAGCAGTTAGGGCTTGGAGGGTTTTTTCTGTTGGAAAGCTTTTAAGGACAAATTCAATTGCTTTAGTAGATACTGGACCCTTCATGTCACCCATTTCTTCTTGTGTGAACTTTGGAAGTTTGTGTCTTTTAAGACATTTGTCTCTTTCATGTAATTTGTTGAATTTATAAGCATAGAGTCATTCATAATACTGTCTTCTAGCTCTTTGAAGGTTTGTAGGATTCTTAGTGATGTTAGTGATTTGTGCCTTTTCTTTCTTTCATTTGTTCTGATTAGAAGTTTACAATCTTAAAACTACTTTGAGATATCATCTAACTCCAGTAAGACTAGCCCACATCACAAAAATCCCAAGACCAGAGATGTTGGCGTGGATGTGGAGAAAAGGGAACACTTCTACACTGCTGGTGGGAATGCAAATTAATACATTCCTTTTGGAAAGATGTATGGAGAACACTTAGAGATCTAAAAATAGATCTGCCATTCAATCCTATAATTCCTCTACTAGGCATACACCCAGAAAACCAAAAATCACATCACAACAAAGATATTTATACCGGAATGTTTATTGCAGCCCTATTCATAATTGCTAAGTCATGGAAAAAGCCCAAGTGCCCATGCATCCACGAATGGATTAATAGATTGTGGTATATGTACACCATGGAATATTATGCAGCCTTAAAGAAAGATGGAGACTTTACCTCTTTCACGTTTATATGGATGGAGCTGGAACATATTCTTCTTAGTAAAGTATCCCAAGAATGGAAAAAAAAGTATTCAATGTACTCAGGCCTACTGTGAAACTAATTTATGGCTTTCACATGAAAGCTATAACCCAGTTGCAACCTAAGAATAGGGGGGAAGGGGGAAAGGGAGGGGAGGGAGGGGGAAGTGGGCAGAGGGAGGGGGATTGGTGGGATTACACCTGCGGTGCATCTTACAAGGGTATATGTGAAATGTAAATGTCTTAGCACAATAACTAAGAAAATGCCAGGAAGGCTATGTTAACCAGTGTGATGAAAATGTGTCAAACAGTCTATGAAAGTAGTGTATAGTGCCCCATGATCACATTAATGTACACAGCTACGATTTAATAAAAATATAAAAAATAAAAAATAAAAAGTTTACAATCTTATTGATTTTTATTTTTTTATTATTTTATTTTATTATGTTTTATTGTTAAATCATAGCTGTGTACATTAGTGCAATCAAGGGGTACAATGTGCTGGTTTCATATACAATCTGAAATTTTCTTTTTGTATAAAAGGTTTTTATTGGTGAGGGAGGGATGTTGCAGAGCAGCACCAAGAAGGAGAGAAAAGGAGAGAGAGAGGGGGGAGAAAAGAGAGAGAGGAAAGGAAGGGGGGAGAAAGGAGAGACGGAGAGAAACAGAGAGAGAGGAGGGAGGAGCGGAGAGAGAGCCAATCTGAAATATTCTCATCAAACTGTTCAACGTAGCCTTCATGGCATTTTCTTAGTTATTGCATGTAGACATTTGTTATTGATTTTATTTTATTTTTTTTTTGTAGAGACAGAGTCTCACTTTATGGCCCTGGGTAGAGTGCCGTGGCCTCACACAGCTCACAGCAACCTCCAACTCCTGGGCTTAAGCGATTCTCTTGCCTCAGCCTCCCGAGTAGCTGGGACTACAGGTGCCCGCCACAACGCCCGGCTATTTTTTGGTTGCAGTTCAGCCGGGGCCGGGTTTGAACCCGCCACAGTATATGGGGCCGGCGCCTTACTGACTGAGCAACAGGCGCCGCCCCATTTGTTATTGATTTTTAAAAAACAGCTTTGCCTTCATCCATTTTCCGTATTATTTTTCTTTTTTTATTTCATGAATTCTCTTATCTTTATTACTTTTTTCTTTCTGCTTGCTTTGGATTTGATTTGCTCTTCTTTGTCTAGCTTCTTTAGATGGAAGCTTATTTAGTTGATTTAAGACTTTTCTCTTGCTAATGTAAACATTTAATGATGTAAAATTTTCTCTAAGCACAGTTTAGGGGCATCCCATAAAGTTTAATGTTATGTTTTTCTTTCCATTTAATTCAAATTGTTTCTAACTTTTTAATAACTTCTTCACCCATTCATAGGTAATTTAGAAGTGTGTTGTCTAATTTCTAAATATCTGTAGTTTTTTTGGATGTTTTTCAGTTACGGATTTCTTGCTTAATTCCATTATGACCTGAAAACATACTTTGTATAATTTCAATTTGTTTTATGGCCCAGAAGATGTTAGGAAATCTCTCTATTGCTTGGGATCCAAGTTACTTTTCTGCCAGGGTTAGAGGGCTTTATCCTCTTTTCTTCCCCTCTCTTTAACGAGTCATCACTAGTACCCTAAGGATACCAGAGTTTTATGTTCTGTCTGCTGCAGTGTAGACTCTTATTCCGTAAGGGAGACGGGAAAATAGGATCTGAGGGATGTCTTTGTGTTTTTCCTCTGTCTTCACTGCTGTTCCCCTTCCCCAGGCCAGCACCGCTAGAGGGGCTTTCTCAATACTCCTGACCTGTCCCTATTCTTTCTTGTGAATACCCAGTGAAACCTACGGAGAAAAGCCCGTGAGTGATACAGAGTCCCCTGTGTTTAGGCTCCCAGGAGTTCTGTATCCTCACAGTAACCCATCTTTAGCCTTCAGCAGTTCATTAAATCTCCTAATCAACCTGTCTGGTGTCTACCACAGGTAATCAAGTGTTTATCTTCTCTCTCCCCTGGAGGCCTCCTTTCTTTCCTTAAGATTTCAGGTGAATTTGTTGCCCTGAAACCTAAGCTTTCTGGTGAGTTCAAGAAAAGTTGTGAACTTACAGATGGCCAGACCTTTTTATGTTTTTGTTGTAAGTGTGGGGTCCATGCTGTAATATTTCCAGCTTTCCATATCCTAAGCAGAAACATGAACTTTCCTAGATAACTGTGAAAATTATGAAAGACCAACATGAGCTTTCATTGATGTGGGTTAACCTAGAGATATTTATCATATTAGAAATTCCAGTGAAATAATTAAAAAATACTTACTAACTTGCTTAAAAGTAATAGTAATATAACCATTACATTTTAATATAAATAACACATTTTTAATAAAAAAAAGGCAGCTGAATTTTCTAAAACAAAATATTAGGCATTTATTTTTGAAAATCTCTTTAATGTGTGTGTGGTTCAAAAGAAGATAGCTATATCCTCATGTGTGTTTCTGCATTTATCTGTTGCAGTATCATATTATAAAGCCTGTTTTATTGTATTTTTTTACTTTTTTGAGACAGAGTCTCACTATGTTGCCCTGGGTAGAGTGCTGTGGCATCACAGTTCACAGCAACCTCAAACGCTTTGGGCTTAAGTGAGTCTCTTGCCTCAGCCTCCCAAGTAGCTGGGACTACAGGGGCCTGCCACAATGCCCGGCTATTTTTTGGTTGGAGTTGTCATTGTTATTTAGCAGGCCTAGGCCAGACTCGAACCCCCCAGCCAGCCTCTGTATATGTGACTGGTGCCCTACTCACTGAGCTACGGGTGCCGAGCCTCATATTGCCTTTGGAATACTTCACTGTACACTGGCGAGACATGAGAGTAAAAAAATCTTATTATGAGAATAGATTTGACCTTGAAGGGCCTCAGAAAGGGTCTCAGGGACTTGCAAGGTCTGCAAACCAGACTACACTTTGAGAACTTACCAGTCTGCAAAGTGTTAGCCAGCGTGGCAGACATCTCAAGACCCACCTTGGGGAGGATCTGTGTCCAGTTCCACTCAATGGCAATTGGCTGAAGACACCAGGTCTCTGCCCTGTTGGTTTCTCCTTCAGGGAGCTCACAAGAAGGCAGCTGGCTCTCCTCAGAGTGAGCCAGCAGGAGAACAAGAGACAATGGTTGTAACAGAAGCCACAGTCTTTTTGTCACCTAATCTCAGCCATGATATGCCATCCCTGATGCTGTGTTCTATTTATTAAAAGCAAGTTACTAAGTCACTACATCTAGTCCACACTCATGGGGAGGGGATTGCACAAGAGCATGAATTTCAGGACACAGGGGTCCCCAGAGGGCCATCCTGGAAGTTGCCTAGGGAGCAAGAAATAGATTGATTTTCTACTCTTGTTCACAGATATGTTTTGCTTTATCTCAATAAAGCAAACTTGTCTCCTGGAACAAAAACTCCAGGAGGACAGAACTTTATCTGATTCAATCACCCTGTGATCACTCCAGGATCTACAAAAGTCTGCGGCAGGAGGCCATACAGTGCACAGTAAATCAATATTTGTCGAGTGCATGCATAGATCCCATTGCATGAAGGCAAGGGAAGACTCAGTATAGAGTTTCTCAGTCCTTCTACGTATCTTGTTTTGCTCCTTAGTAGTTATTATTTATGGCTTAAACTATGTAGATCCAAGGAGAATGGGATTTTAAATTTGTTCTGTCACTAAACTTTATTTATTATTATTATTTTTGAGACACAGTCTCACTTTGTTGCCCTTGGTAGAGTGCCGTGGATCATAGTTCACAGCAACCTCAAACTCTTGGGTTCAAGTGATCATCGTGCCTCAGCTGTCTGAGTAGCTGGGAGTACAGGCCCCTGCCTGGCTATTTTTTTAGAGACAGGGTCTCACTCTTGCTCAGGCTGGTCTTGAACTGCTGAGCTCAAGCAACTCACCTGCCTTGGCCTCCCAGAGTGCTAGGATTACAGGCGTGAGTCACCGTGCCCGGCCCTGTCACTGAACTTTAAAATACATTTTTTTCCACCAGGGAAAATTAAATTAAAAGTGCTTTAACACTTCAGATAAGAGATCAAAAGTGTTTGTTTAATGGCCAAAAAGCACATGAAAAAATGCTCAATGTCACTAGCCATTAGGGAAATGCAAATAAAAACCACAATGACTATCACTTCACATCCATGAGAATGGCTATTATTTACAAAAAAAAAAAAAAGGAAAAAGAAAGAAAAGCCTGGAATATAGCAAATATTGCTGAGGATGTGAAAGAATTGGAGCCCAGCGCATTGCTGATGGGAATGTAGAATGGCACAGCTCTGGCGGAAAACAGTCTGGTGGATCCTCAAAAAGTTGAAAATAGAATCACCATATGATCCAGCGGTTCCATTCCTAAGCACATACCCAAGGTAATTGAAAGCAGGAACTCAAAACAGATATTTGTACTCCAGTGTTCACAGCAGTCCATCAGCAAATAATTGGAGGAATGCTATGTAGTACACACAGAACAGAACATAGGTTGTCCCAAAGTCCCTGTACTCAGAGAAAATAGGAAATTGCAGCTACATGTACCTTTATTTATAAAATCTTCATTATGAAATTCTACAAGAGGCCTGTGGATGGCTTGAGATCAGGAGTTTGAGACCAGCCAGAGCAAGACCAAGACTATGTCTCTAAAAAGTAGCCAGCACCTGAAGTCCTAGCTATTCTGTAGTTCCAGCTACCCATGAGACTGAGACAAGAGGATCACTTGAGCCCAGGAGTTGAGGGTTGCTGTGAGCTATGACAGCACAGCACTCTATCCAGGGCCGCTCTATCCTCATAGGTGGCCAAAGACCTCATGGCAACTTCAAAGTACAGCTCTTCTAGCCGAGTCACTGCTTGAAAAAAAAAAAGAGAGAAGAAAGAGTCACAAAAGGGAAAACAAAGCAGACACTTGACCACGAGCTAGAATGGACTGTAGCTACCTTCCTCCTTTTTCCAAGGATAGGATTGAAAAAATAGTCATCTTGGGAATAAAGCATTCATCCCCGGAACTGACAAAAGGGGAGGGAGCTTGGGAAGGGGAGAGAGACCAAAGGGAGAGGCCTCCATGCAAATAAGAAAATGTCAGTAATAAAACGTTCTCCCTAGCTATTGTCTAAATGGCAAAAGCAAAAGATCTAGGGATAAGACAAAGCCCTGAAGGGTTAGGGGAAATCGGTGCTGATGTTTTCCATTAAAGGAGCAGGGATATTGGCAACAACTGAACCTGTATAGAACCTAGTTCATGGTTCCTCTGGGTTTTGAAATAGCAGAACCTAATTCACACATGCTACCAAGACAGTGAATTGGGTTGCACCTTTAGGGGTGTCCTTAGGGACTTCCCAAAGGAGCTTGAGTTTATCAGATTAGAGAGCTAAGCGTGGCCAGAGGGAATCTAGTCTGGCTCAAGGTCACACGGCTACTTAGCCGAATTGCTAGGACTAGAACTCAGTTATGTTTTCTCTGAGCCCCAGCTGTCACTTCCTGGCTCTGTGCCTTTGGGAAAGTCACCTGACCTCTCTGAGCCTCAGTTTCAGGATCCATAAAACATGGACAGTAGCAACATCCGCACCAAAGGATTGTTGCAGGGTTAAATGAGTTAATGCGTGCTTAGAACAGCACCTGGTGTACAGTGAGTGTGAAATGCATTCTAGCTAACATTAGCTGTTATTCCCTTTAAGGGTCAAATCTTTAAAAATCGAAATGGCTGATGTGGATTCTTCTCACCACGACACATGGTTTTAAAACAACCAATAGGGCTGCAAATGGCAGATAGCAGTGGTGGTCAGAGTCCATTTTGGCCCCAAATCAGGCTGCTAGATTACCATGAGCCCAAAGCTGCCCTGGCTTTGTGGGTCCCCTCCAGTTAGGGGGGGTAGTTGGAAACTTTGGGGAAATATCTGGGCCAGCTCCTGGCAGCCAGGTGGGCTCCAGAAGAGAAGTGAAAATATGCCTTTTGAAACTATGCCTTTATTTATTTATTTTTGAGCTGGAGTCTCACTCTGTTGCCTAGGCTAGAGAGCAATGGTGTCATCATAGCTCACAGCAACCTTTAACTCCTGCACGTAAGCCATTCTCCTGCCTCAGCCTCTCAACTAGCTGGACTATAGGCGTCCACCACTATTCCTGGCTAGTTTTTCTATTTTTATTAGAGACAGAGTCTCACTCTTGTTTAGGCTGGTCTTGAACTCCTGAACTCACATGATCCTCCAGCCTCAGCCTCCCAGAGTGCTGGGATTATAGTTGTGAGCCACTGTGCCGGTCTGAAACTATGCCTTTAGATAAGACATTGAATCCCTATTAACGAAAACACTGGGCCAAAAGCTAAAATTTTGGTCTGCTTTCGGTTATTATACTTTACTGCATGTGAATAGGTTTTATTCTTTCTTAAAAGTGAGTTTTAAATGGAGGTGGAGGATAGAGGGAATTGGGCTGGGATGGTTTTTGAAATGAGGAGAAAAAAGGCTCAGAAATCAATAGCAGATGTGTTGGAAATTGGTAACTTCTTCATAGTTCAGCCTAACGTAGGATCTGCTGGAAACCAGAGTAATTGTGCCTTGGTCTTTTGGCCAAGATCAAGGTGGAAACCAAAATACTATATAATCAGGTGACAGTCACCTTTGAATTCTATCACAGCCGTGAGCAAGTCATTTCTACACCTTTTGGGCCTGGGTAGCTTCTGTAAATGCTACTCTCCCAAACCAAATCTCCACTTGAAAAATTTATCTTTCTCTCTTTACTCTCTGCCTCACTTATCAAATGAAATAATCCAAGGGAAAGAGTTCTAGGACATGTAAAGCACTAGGGTAATACTACAGTGAAAATCAATATTTGTCATAATGGATATGTACAGAGTCTGGCAATTAAGTTCATGAACATGCCACCATGTATTTACAATGGGCAGCACTGTACAAACAATTCAGTAAGGTTTCATAACCTTGGTATATCAGTGTCTCACAGTGATGTTCATGTTGACATGTGGCGGTGTCTTGCTGAGTGGTGTTCATTATTGTGGCTGCGTGTTTTTTTGTGGTAGGTACCATGACAGCTCTGATAGGACATTCCAGGAAAAGAGTTCTAAAATTGCTTTGAAGAGTGCACTGACATTGGTCCATAGCTTCCCAAGGGGAGTCCCTTGAAGGGGACAGTAGTGATATTCTGCAGTGAGGTACGCAGCACTTTTTCTAGGATGAGTGCATGAACTTAATTGTCAGAACTCATATGCAGCCTAGTGAATCACAGAAGTATTTGCTGCCAGGATGAGGAATGAAATAGCCATATGTGTCAGCTTGGGATGGTGGCAGGAAGCTGGGGTGGTGGCCATGGATGGGGTGTGGGAAAAAAGAAGAAATCTGGGCAGCCTGGCTATATTGCTTTTGGAAGAAACTCTGTAACATTTTAATATCTTCACTGATGAGTCAATGAATGAATGAAAGGATGTGTTCTTTCAGCTGCTGCTAATCTGATCAAGGTTGGTGGGAGTGTGTGGAGTCAGGGTGACCCAGAAGAAGAAAAACAAGGTAGCCTTCTAAGTCAGGTAAGCCTGCCTAGTGCTACCCCTGGGACAAGTTGCTTACCCTCTGGGTGTAGCTCATTTAAGTTATCGCAGAGGGTTACATGAGAAAAAAAATATGCAAAGCACCAGGCACAGTTCCCCAGTGAGTGGTTATTACCATTGCTATTACTTTTGAATATTGTTCTGTTATCATGAGTCTGTCGGCAGAGTTTATATATCAACACAACTCAACTTTCAAGCGATTCCAAATAGACACTATTCTCTCTAGGAAGAAATCTCAACTTCTGATTCATTTTACTTTCCTCCCCTCTTAAGTGTTGAAGCTCTGACAGGTAGGAATTTTGGTGTGTGAAGACTTTTGGATCCACTGGGCATGAGAAAAGTTCTGACAGTGGCTGTGGGTCTTGTCCCGCACAAAGGCGCAGTGGCAGCTGTGCTTTCCCTGATAAAAAGCAAGAAATGTGGTGCATTCCATTAAAGGAAAAAGGCATTAACTTTCCTCCCAGCCTGGTTACTCGGGACATTAATCAGCCCATAAAAATGAGATTAAGTCAAGTCTCAATTTAGCTCTGCAGTTCACCTTTAAAATGTAACCGCTCTTTGTGTTTTAATAATGGGCGATCGCATTTTAGATGTAATGAAAGAGCAGGAATATTTCCCACAAATTTTCATGGGGATTCGTGACTACAGATGGAACCCTCCCCGAAGACATAATGAACAATTATTCAATCTGGGGAATGGCTTTGGAGAAGCCGTTCCCACCAGGGGCATATGAAGTGAGTTTCCTAAAAGCTATATAAATGAGAGACTGAAGCAACTTCTAAACATACAGTCATTTATTTTACCCTTTGTTTCCTAATGAAGATTGTTCTGTTATCATGAGTCTGTCAGCCTGCAGCTCTGCTCTTACACTGAGTACCCCAAGGCAAACAGATGGATTTTTAGATTTTTCCTCTTTAAGTCTTCCTGGATTGCAAAGGTTTTGCTAAAAATGTGAAGCCTGAAATTATTCCAAGTTCTAAAGCATAAAGCTCCTTGGCTATGAAGGAGCTGCCCAAATTCTGTCCTGCAGGTTCGCGCTCTTTCATTTTTTTATTTCTCCTTTTTTTAGTGTACAATGCTGAAGGGACTTCAGGGGTCCTTCCAGGCCAGAGTGTCCACTACTCCCAGCGACAGAGAAAAATAAACGTGATAGTGCATTTTCCCAAGAAACTACATTTATTCAATTTTATACGACTGATCTTTACTCCTCTGAGATTTTGGTTTTCTTCTATTTTGGTGTAAAATATCTTCTTTTATTAGGTGATGTTTTTTATGAGTATCTTTTAGAGATAAAACATTTTCTAAAAAACTTTGCTATAAAACTCAAGAGTCTGGGAACCTGTGGTTTTGTGTAATCCCTCCATTTTGCAGAGTCTGAGGGCGAGGTCACGGTGCTTCCCCAAGGCTGCTGCATGAGTTGGGAGGTATGGATGGGTCAGCTCTGGGCTTCTGCCTCCTAGCCTGGCCACTTGTGCTCCACCAGGCTGTCACCTGGAAGTTGAACAGAGGCGGCCTTGCCAAGTGGACAAGGGAAACTGTGGGTACAGCTTCGGGCAGAGAAAGGTAATTAGGGTGTTGCAAAGAGCCCACCCACATTTGCAGCCTGTCAAAAGCAGAGTGGGCCTCATATGCAGATGAGGCTGTAGCTCTGCTTTGCTTTCAGAGGTTCTAGAAACGCACAGGCCTGCAAATGTCTCCTCTACCAGCCTGCGTTGCCTACCATTAAAACCTTGCCTGCTCCTCTCTTTGGACTAGACCTCTAATTTCCCATTTCTCCACCTCTTCCAAGAGCATCTTTTCCCGGGATGCGCTACCCATAAATCCTTATCCATCACTGACAATTTTGGAATGACCAAGTTTATTCTTTTCTTCTTTGGAAGCCAGCTGAGAGCTGGAATTCTGGTGGAGGAATAAAGATCATTTTAGACCCAGGGGAGTTCAGAAGGAGGATAAAACAGCAGATCTGGATGGGATGTTCTGATAGGGGAGAGGAGGATGGTGTCAAGATTCTAGCATTGGGCTCAACGCCCATAGCTCAGTGAGTAGGGCGCCAGCCACATACTCTGGGGCTGGTGGATTCGAGCCCCAGCCTGGGCTTGCTAAACAACAATGACAACTGTAACCAAAAAATAGCTGGGTATTGTGGTCGGTGCCTATAGTCCCAGCTACTTGGGAGGCTGAGGCAAGAGAATCGCTTAAGCCCAAAAGTTTGAGGCTGCTGTGAGCTGTGATGTTACAGCACTCTACAGAGGGTGACAGTGAGACTCTGTCTCAAAAAAACAAAACAAACAAAAAAGACTCTGGCATTGGGGAAGGAAGGTGTCCAGAGGCCAGGAGTTCACTGGCTGGTGGGTGGATGGACAAAGTGGACAAATTTGGACATTTTTCTTAGCATCATTTATCTGGCAGGAAGGACCAAATGGAGAACAGGGACTCTCTGGGAGCCAAGACTTTCAGAGTTCTTGACTCTGTCTGCAGAGGGCTCCCCTAAGTCCATTAGCTTAGAGGAGGGGCTTTAGGATAGAGCTTTGCTGAAGGACCTCTCGGACAATCTCAGGGTCCCTGTGAGCACTGCCTGTGGAGGAAACCAATCCACATGAATCTACACATGTTTCCCTGACTCCAGCAGCTGTTTTTGTCATTGGGGAGCAGAGACAGAGACTAAAGGGAAGGATGACAACAGCTTGTGGCCGGACTGGCTTTAATGCTTGATGATGATACCAAGATGTTCACTATTAATAAAGCTCCTCTGCAAAAACTGAGGGAATCCCTCTCCATTAAAACAGCAGTTCTCCCAAAGCAGACCTTTTTGGAGGGTGTGTGCGTCCAGGTGCCGGCTTCCAGTTCTCTTTATGCATCGTATCACAGGGCTTGGGCTGGTGTCAAAGGGGAAACCTACAAACTCTAAAATCTCAGGAGGATGCCTGGAAGTCACTCCAACTTGAGAAGGTCCAGTAGGAAGAAATCCATGCAATAGATCTTCCTGGGATGGGTGCCGTGGCTCACACCTGTAATCCTAGCACTCTGGGAAGCCAAGGTGGGCAGATTGCTTGAGCTCAGGAGTTTGAGACCAGCCTGAGCAAGATCGAGAACCTGTCTTTACTAAAAAAAGAAAAAAACTAGCCAGGCATCATGGCAGGCACCTGTAATCCTAGCTACTCAGAGGCTGAGGCAAGAGGATTGCTGAGCCCAGGAGTTAGAGGTTGCTGTGAGCTATGATAATGCCATGGCACTCTATCTAGGGCACAGAGTGAGACACTGTCTCAAAAAACCCACAAAAAAACAAACAAACAAGGAAAAGATATTCCTCTGTGGATTGAAAACATTTTTTCTTGTAACGTTAGCATTTGAGCAAAATTACAAATTACAGCTGAATAAGAAGAACATTTTAAAGCCACATTAGGCTTGGCACCTGTAGCACAGTGGGGTGCCAGCCTCATACACCAAGGGTGGCGTGTTCAAACCCGGCCCAGTCCAACTAAACAACTGCAACAACAACAAAAAAATAGCTGGGTGTTGTGGCAGGCACCTGTAGTCCCAGCTACTTGGGAGGTTGAGGCAAAAGAATCGCTTAAGCCCAAGAGTTAGAGGTGCTGTAAGCTGTGATGCCATAGCACTCTACCAACAGCAACATAGCGAGACTCTGTCTCTATAATAATAATAATAATAATAATATACCAATACCACAGTAATAGCAAATCCCAGAAATAATCTTAAAACCATATTTCTGTTTTTTGTTTTTTTTTTAAGAGACCGGGTGTTGCTCTGTAGCCCAGGCTAGGGGGCAGTGGTGTAATCACTCCTCACTGCAATCTCAAACTCCTGGGCTTCAAAGATCCTCTCTCACCTCACCCTCCCGAGTAGCTAGGACTATAGGTGCTTGCCATCACACCCAGCTGATTTTTAAATTTTTTTTTTTTATAGCAATGGTGGTCTTGCTATATTGCTCAGGCTGATTTTAAATTCCTGGCCTCAGAGAATCCCCTGCCTGGGCCTCCCAGAGTGCTGGGATTACAGGCATGAGCCACCATACCTAGCCGGTGTAACGCCTTAATATCATTTTTTAGTGTATACACAGACACACACATAAACACACACACATACTTAGGAAAATAATGTGAAAAGGTTACAAACTATACATGCTATTTTGAAAGCTTTTCTTTTCAGGGATGGTTTCTTTTCTTCCTTCCTTCCTTCCTTCCTTCCTTCCTTCCTTCCTTCCTTCCTTCCTTCCTTCCTTCCTTCCTTCCTTCCTTCCCTCCCTCCCTCCCCCCTCTTTTTTGCATCCTTCCTTTCTTTCTTCTTTCCTTTCTTTCTTTTTAGATAGAGTCTCACTCTGTCCCCCTGGGTACTATAGGATCCAGTGCTGCGCCATCACAGCTCATAGCAACCTCAAACTCGGGCCCAAGTGATCTTCCTACCTCAGCCTCCCCTGCAGCTAGGACTACAGGTGCCCACACTATGCCTGGCTAGTTTTTCTGTTTTTAGTAGAGGTGGGGTCTCGCTCTTGTTCAGGCTCATCTTAAACTCCTGAGCTAAAGCAATCCACCTGCCTCTGCCTCCCAGAGTGCTAGGATTAGAGGCCTGAGCCATGGACGCCCAGCCGATGTCTGTGATGCAAGATTCTTTTGCCCCTGGAGGAAGCTCTCTAATGCCTGGTGCCTGTCCAGGTGGGGTGGTGATAACACATACTTGCTGCTGTTCAGGCTAACATAGCCTATTTCTCCCAAGACAATCCCGCTCTCAACATCAAGACTGCTAGGCCAGGCATCTCCCATTGGTTTATTCTAGATAGGAGGCTATTTTTTGTTTTAAAGGAATGCTACTTAGAAAGGTCATCAAAAGGCCATCAAATCTCATATTTATTTACTGTTTTTGAAGATCGTTTCCTGTTAATGGGTACGGGACTCCAAAAGAGAGCAAGACATTCACCCAAAGAAGGACTGACATTGGCAAAGTGGGCGGAAGGGAAAGAGTGTTTTCTCCTTTAAGTGCTGGGAGCAGAATTTAATCTTTTACAGTTCCCAAAGTTTTTTGTTTTGTTTTGTTTTAATTTTATTTTATGGAGCTGAAATCCTTCAGAAATGGTCCAAGATCCAAATAATGTTCTTATCTGTAGTTTTCTTTGGAAACCGGTCAGCGGCAGATAGAGATGTCCAAACACGTGTCCAGCCTTGTCACAGGAGCTGTATGTGGGGAGGCTCTTGCCAGTTGGTAACACATGCTTCTCCCCTGGCTCCTCTTTTACTCTCCAAATTGGAAACTTTTTTTTTTTTATTCCCCAACTTGACCTTAAATATGCCAAGTTCTAAGGTGCCAATTCAA
Organism: Nycticebus coucang; assembly: GCF_027406575.1. NCBI lineage: Eukaryota > Metazoa > Chordata > Mammalia > Primates > Lorisidae > Nycticebus > Nycticebus coucang. Next base: position 46,566,057 of record NC_069799.1, on the reverse strand, counting down.
ATTTGACATATTTTGAACAGAGCACACCCTGATTCTCTTTGATCATTCTTTATCTTTCCAGGGAAGGTGGGGACTCCAGCATAAAATACCAGAAAATAGACTCCAAGCCATCGTCTGTACTCCGCAGCCAAGATAGAGTTTCACGCACTTATCTGAGCAGGGTGCGTCTAATTGAAGCATTTAGCCTTTGGGATGGGCTTGTACTTAACAGCATCCAAATGGTTGTTCTTTCCAGTTTTATTAAAAGAGCCGGATCCTTCTCATAAGTTTTCCATTAATGGGATTATAAATTGATATAATTTTAAGTCCAAGAATGCAGAACTGGTATGTGGTAAACATAAACATGTGTTTGGGGTTAGATGTAAACTAGTGTAGCCAAAGTGGGCAAGTGTTGTAAACTTCAAACATGAAACAGATGTAAGGTAATTAGACGCATGAGAGTGATGACAACAGCAGTGAACTGTAGCAATAAATGGATTGTTAGTTTAGGCAGGAATCACTGCGGCCCTGGTGGATTTATCACGTTTCTAGCTGCTGTATGAACTTGATGTTACCCTTCTCTTTGAGAACACAAGAATTGCTTTTTTCCTCCTTTCTTTCCTTTAAATCGAAGGGCAGGAAGTACAACTTGCAAGCCTGCAAACTACAGGACTCATTTTTCTAGGCCTGGAAAAGTTGATCAGAATTGCCTGTAGTATAATGGATGCATTCGTCAGTGAGCAGTTTTTACACTTTATTTCAACTCATTCTCTGGAAGCAAATGCTTAGACCACCGCTACAGGAGTTCAATTGAATTGTAGACAAAGGCCACATCTTGGTCTCCCAGTAAATTGGGAGGGGATATTTACTCTGTGTGCAGGTGACAAGGGCATATTTTAAGGAATACTTTTAGCCTTGCAGCAAATTTTATGGTAGAGTAAAGCTAAACTTGAAAGAAACCCTTCCAGTATTTTTCTGATGTCCAGAATGTAAAATGTTGAGCCAAAGTCTTAGATTTGGAGGGGAAGAAGCTATGGGATTTTCCTCCTGTGGTCAAAAGAGCAACACTTTTTGATCTAGCTCTTTAGAATCAAAAAATCACTACTGTACTGTGTGACAAAGTATAATAGAGCCAGGGGATCATATTAACAAGTTGCTTTGGAGTTAGCAGGACCCAAATCAGACCAACTCTTATGCCCTTAGTGTGTGCTAAGTTCAAGTTTTAAAAACATACTCCATCAAAGCTGATCATAAACTTCATTCATTTTTGCACTAATGGACATAAACATGTTCTTTGACTAGATGTTAAGCTTTTGAATACACCTAAGGAAGACAGCTGTCTGGCAGCGAAGATGAAATCTGGACATGCTAAGGAGGAAGAACATGATGGATAATAATAACTTGTTATTGGCAGGACAAAAAGGCTAAAGCCAAGAAAGGCATTGCAGTGGTTTGAATGTGTCTTCCAAAGTTCATGTGCTGGAAACTTGATCCTCAATGCTATGGTGCTGGGAGGTGGGGCCTAATGACAGCTGCTTGGATCATGGGAGTACCACTGTCTGGAATGGGTTAATGCCATTTTATTGCAGGTGAGGGTTCCGTAAAAAAGGATGCCCACACTACCCTCTCGTACCCTTCTGCTTTCCCCCTTGGGATGACACAGCAAGAATACCCTCCCAGATGTTAGAGCCTTGCCCTTGGACTTCCCTACCTCCAGAATCATGAGACAATAAATTTCTGTTTGCTATAAATTTGCCAGTCTCGGGTATTTTATTGTAGCAACACAAAATGGACTGAAACAGGCATGGAGTTAAATCCACTTTTTGAGGCTGGGTGTGGTGGTTCATACCTGGTGTCCTTGCGCTTTGAGTGGCCGAAGCAGGAATATCACTTGAGGCCAGGTGTTCGAGACAGTCTGAGCAAGGATGAGACTCTGTCTCTACTAAAAATAGAGAAATTAGCCAGGTGTGGTAGTGCACACTTGTCATCCCCTCTACTCTAGAGTCTGAGGCAGGAAGATCACTGGAGCCAGGAGTTTGAGGTTGCAGGGAGCTGTGATGATGTTACTGCACTCTAGCCTGGGGTGAGAGAGAAACAGAGTTAAGACTCTGTCTCCAAAAATTATTTTCTCTGCTGCTTCTTGACTCCTATCCAGGGATTTTAGGGATCCTGTTTTTAGCTCTGTCACTGTCCCTCTTGCATTGTATTATCTTGGTCTGTTTGCATGTCCACTCCTGCAATTGAACTCTGAAGTCCTTGAGCCCAGGGACAGTGTCACTTTGTGTCCCCAACTTCCAACATCATAGACAGGCATACTGGATGCCCAAGGAAAGTTCTTTCAATTAATACATCAAGGATACTGGATGAGCTACTTCCAATCTACATTCTTAAGCGGAGGATTGGGGGCCACTGAACTCTAGTAATAACACAGAACCTCTGTTTTGTCTTCTGTGCCAGGAGATGGTCAAGGCACAGAGCTGCACCTGGTCACTGTGAGACACAGGCTATTTGAAGTAAATCTCTCTCAAGGCTTTCTTGGAATTTGGAGGAAGGAAAACTCCTGAAATCACCGTGTTTATGCTGCATAGGGAGGGAAAGTCATGGTTCTCATTCCATTGTGCTGAAGTCAGATGATACCTGGTACATGTGAAAGGGCTTTCTTTCCTTCTCTCTTTCTTTCTTCCTTCCTTCCTCCTTCCCTCCCTCTCTCCCTCCCCCTCCTTCTCTTCTTCTTCTTCTTCTCTCTCTCTCTTTCTTTCTTAGTCTCACTCTGTCACTCTGGGTAGAGTGCTGTGGCATCATAGCTCACAATAACCTCAAACTCCCGAGCTCAAGTGATCCTCCTGCCTCAGCCTCTAAGTAGCTGGGACTACAGGTGCCTCCACAAGGCTTGGCTAATTTTTCTATTTTTGGTACAGATGGGGTCTCTCTCTTGGTCGAGGTCTTAAACTCCTGAGCTCAAGCGATCCATCTGACTCAGCCTCCCAGGGTACTAGGATTATAGACATGAGCCACCATCTCCCACCCATGAAAGAGCTTTCTAAAGTGCTAGGTACCAGATAACTTTAAAGTATTATGCCATCTATGTGCCTGTCTTCCCATTTGATGGTAGATTTTAGACAACCTAGAATAATTTCTTAAACTTCTTTGTATCACCTTTAATGTGAAAGACATAATTGATGATCAATATTCATATATTGAATACATAGATCCTTCCCTTTTCCATTATAATTTCCTGTTGTTTTGCCAACATGACACATCAGGGCAACCCCACATACCATTTTGCTCCCCATTCTCACCCTTTCTGCATTTGTCTTCATGAAAGTCACTGGATTAATAGAATTTCACTTATCAAACACTGCTGTAGATGTGACTTGTGGTGAATATTTATAGTTGAGAAGGTTTTGGACTGTTATATCCCGCCTCCCCACATCAATCTAAAAAATTATAATTGGTCAATTCAAAAATAAGTATTTTGATTTGAAGTTATCTTTGTTTATTTATTTCTGGATATGTTACAATTCCTTGGATTAAAAAACATGGTGAACAGTATAGATGTATACATCTATCTTTAAACTGTGAGGTGTGTTAACGTCTCTGTGATTTCAGAAAAGAGATTCTCTCTGAAGGAAGATGATAATCCTTAGGTCCTAATGACAACAGGGTTGCATGAGGTTTATTTAAAGATGTATGATATTATCCATACATTTATATGTAGAAGATAAGAAAGAGGAAGTGATAGGAGGAGAGAAAGGAATGTTTTGATTAAATAACAGGCTGTGGCATCACATTTCCTGAGTCCAATTCCTACTTCTGTTTCTCATTGCATGACCTTGGGCACATCTTTTGATCTCTCTAAACCTTGGTTTTCGGTGACATGTGAACAAGAACAGAGTCATCTTCATAGTGTTGTAAATATGGAATGAGATCATGAAAGGAAGGCTGTGGCCACGAGACTCAGAGGCATTGAGTTGAAACATTACTGTCTAATATTTGCTGAGTGCTTACCGTGTCAGGCAATGTTCAGGGTTCTATCATGTTTATGGTTATTTATTATCATTTCATTCGCTCCTCCCAGCACAATCGTGTAGGTATTGGGCTTGTTTCACAGATAAGCTAACAGTATGTTTGTTCCCATATGGTTCTTTGCAGTGTGGGCCATGTGAGTAGCTGCTCATGAAATCACCCAATTGTTCATTAACGGACTTGTGCAAATGAAATGAATTAATGTATCTATAGTATCAAGAGCAAAAGTACAGGCACTTGGAAGCGAGAGGGGCATCCATGTTCATTTTAAGTCCCTGGTGCCTTCCCAGGGGCAGAGGACCTCAAGGGACAAGTCTGGGGCAGGCTCTGGGTCTGGGGAAGGAGCTGCTATTGTTGTCTAATGACAGTTTTCCAGAGTCAGGGACACAGTGCTGGGAAGTGTCACCTCCCTTGTAATTAACCGCCTGCTGAGCTGAGGGTGGCTTTGAAAGACACCCAGGTGACAGTGGGGTGCCTGTGGTCCCAGACTGTGGAATTACACGGAGTCAAGAGCTAAATAGCCTCTCCCATCTACTCATTTTCTCTTAAATTACATGTGATTAGGAATATAATTACCACTCCTTAGGCTTCTCCCCCAAAACACTATTTTTCTTTCCTTGCTGAGAGCTTTGATAGGGAACAAACCTGGGTTGCGCTCAGGGGTGGGAAAGGCTGAGGATGGGGAAGAGAAGCCGGGCGGTGACAGGCAGGATAGAACCCACCCTTTGAGGCACTGGTGAGCTTGGAAGTTCAAAAACAAAAAAAATCCAAGGGCAAGGGTGGTAATTAGAAAATGTATGCAAAAGCGCTTTGATTATTGAAATCATACCTGCCCAGGGGTCCTGGAAGAGGCTGAAATGATATGTGCGCTCACATTAGAATTATAAAGCTCAGCTGTTGAGCTTCTTTTTTTTTTTTTGGAAGGTCTATCCCTCTAATTACTTTACAGCCCAAATGATTAAAAAAAGGAGCAGCAGCAACAGATGAACCCAAATTGCTGTGTTTAGAGGAAGCAGACCTGTCTGTTCGCGTGGGGCTGTCCCTGTAACGAGACCCACCGCTGGGAGCCGGTCAGACAAACTCTCCTACAAGGATCTCAGAGCGCCCAAGCCGCGCAGGCTGCAAACGCAAGGGCTTGTCCTGCTGGGCGACTGTCGCGCGAGCAAGCGGCGGCAGGGAGGAAGCGCGGAGCTGTGTTTTGAATTAATGGGTTTAGCTTCATTTTGAGCGCAAGTGGGAGGCTATTTTAGAGAAACCTTCCCAGGCCGGCCGTCATTGATGTGGCAAACCCAGCCTCCGGGCAGACAGGCTCGAAATAGAAACGTCTCCGCGTCGCGATGGCCCACGCCAGGCGTCCCCTTCTAAGCGCGCGCGGGCACGGCAGGAGGGTGGGGACCATCTCCTGGGCCTCTCCCAGGAAGTCCTCCTGCGACTTTGGGTTCCGTGAGCGCTGGATGCAGGAGTCCCAGTAGGCAAACGGGGTGCCCAGGCAGAAGCTAGATCTCTGTGAAATGGGGTCAAGGGCACAGATGCCTCCCAGCCCAGGCGTGCGTTTCTCCACGCGCCTCTTTGCCCCGTCCTCCTACAGCCAGGTGTCGTCGAGACCCAGTGACACGCGGCTGCAGGACCCACCGGATGAGGGCATCCCTTCGCTGCAGACCCCCATTCTGGGCTGCAGCCGTGGGAGGTCAACGTTCATTTCCGCCAAGGTACCTGGGGCTGGGGAGGGGGTGGGGCAGGGGCTCAGAGGCCAGCCCACCTAGGAGGGGCCTGCTGAAGAATTCATGTCATTAAAGAAGCTTAGTTCAGTCTAGCAGACTTCCTCACGTTTCTAAGCGACTCGGAGAGAATTTACACCAAAGGCATTTCGCGTTTGCATTGATTTTTTAATTAAAAAATAACTTTCTTTTCCTTCGACCCAGGCCAAATGACCTTGAATATTTGTGTGTGTGTGGGGGAGGACTTTTCAGAGTGTAGAAATCGCTTTTCTCAGATAACTTGGAGGAGACCCCCCACTTGTCGATGACTAAAGGAAGAGATGGGTTCCTTATTTCTGAAATTGACTTAATGTTTCTGACTTGTTTTGGGGAAGAAATAGCGAATGAAATCGATTCAATCTGGCCACTAAATCAATTTTGGAAGTTGATGAAGTTGGCCATATTTCTACAATTATAAGGTTTTCTTTTGATGCTTGAAAATAATTCCCCCCCTCTGTAAAAACATCCCCATATGTTATTTTCATTGTTGTTCAAGGGAATTTTTTGAATTAGGAAAGTTAAAATTCAAATGGGTGAAATATTCTATATCTAATATACAACGGACACTACATAGTGCTGTTGGATTGATCTATATCTTCAACTTTGATGGGCAATACCTAAGTCTTTCCATTCCTCCCCAGTACAAAGTAGTGTTTTTGGTATTTATATGGGATCTGGCATTGCAAAGATAAGTCATATTTAATAAGTTAGCCTCCTACCTTCCTGCTTAATCCTCTTGAACAGTTGGTTTGTGTTGTAGATTCCAATTCGTGGGTAGGCAAGAATGTTTGGAGTGCTTGGCTTCCCTTCACTTGCAACAATGGAAATGAGGTTTGAAACTACCTATTGATCCTGTCTAGTTGAACATTTATTTCCACCTGTGTTGGCAACCCCAACCCAAGGCAGGCCCTGAACTGATTACAATGAGGTCAGGAGCAGCTCTTCATGGAGTGCGTGTTCTTGTCAGATTGATTGTCTAAGACAGATGCAATGGTGGGATGCGGTTTCTAGCCAAGAAAGAATTTTGCAGCACTGTATGTCAAATCATTACAAATGTGGCGTGCGAGAAAGATGGTAGGTCTCTTGGGACTGGGCAGGAGTTTAATGGATTTTTGCATATTACCAGAGAGTAGAAAATCAGAAGTCAAATTTGATGTGTTTATCTAAGTTGATGATGGCTAGCCTTATTCTCTTTTTCCTCCTATCATGCCCTAACACCACGTTAAAGAGCAATGCTTTTAAATGATGGTAAAAAGAAAACAGATTATGAAGACACACTGGGAACCTTGGAGTTTGGACATTTGAGAATCCTGCAAATGGACCCAAGGACGCCTTTATCATCTGATCTGCTCCAGACTTGGCCTCATGTGGAGAGGCATGTTCTTTCTATATTATGGTGAATTTTGAAAAAAAATAAAAGTTCCGGATAGGTGAGCTGTCCCGCACTTTCTGGGAACTGTTTTTTATCATTATTTGTGTATTTTGGAGGTAAAAAACTAACCCACTCCCACTCTTTTACCCACACACACACACACACACAAATTGACTTAAACACAGTCATTCTGTCCTTCCCCTGGGAACTTTTTTTCCTAAGAGAACAGGATATATTGTGGTAAAAATGGACTCAGGTAAATCCATTATAAAAGTGGTTCAGGGGAAATGTTTGTGTTCGCAGGATTTTGTCAATCAAGTAAAAAAAAAAAAAAAAATGCCAGCAAGGATGATTAGATGCTCAAGCTATGCTTTCAAAACCAGACATTAATGGATAGTTGTTACAGGGACTAATTCTGTAGGAAATGGTACTTCTTGTGCTACGTATTATCATTGAAGGACAATTTTGGTTTTGGTTTTCCCCAGGAATGCACACTGATATGAAGATGTTTGGAAATCCTGCCCTACACAGAGAGTATGATTTCAGGAATGATGAAACAATGAACAAGAATTTGATGTTCATAACCTGTGGGTTTTAAATTTTATGCCCATAAAATATGTCAGGATTAATGATTCCACGTGTCCTACAAAGTGGAACATGCCATAGGACACTTGGGTAAATGATTGGTGTGGTGTTTGGTCATCTGATAGGTGCACAATTTGACTCCCTGGTGCTCATTGGTTCTGCTGTGATAATACCTCATTCATTCCAACCTTACAAGCCAGATCTGGGGATGAACCAGGTTGAAAAGACTCAAGGCTAAGCCAGGCATGGGGGTTCACACCTGTAATCCAAGCACTCTGGGAGGCTGAGGCGGGTGGATTGCCTGAGCTCAGGAATTAGAGACCAGCCTGAGCAAGAGTGAGACACTGTCTCTAAAAATAGCTGGGTGTGGTGGTGGTCACCTTTAGTCTCAGCTGCTCAAGAGGCTCAGGCAAGAGAATCACTTGAGCCCATGAGTTTAAGGTTGCTGTGAGCTGTGATGCCATAGCACTCTACTGAGGATAACAGAGTGAGATTCTGTCTCAAAAAAAAAAGAAAGAAAAAAAAGATAAAGAAAAGACTCAAGGCTGAAGCTTATGTTGGCATATTTGACAGTTTGCTCAACAAGCTAAGAGTTGCCCATGGTTGAGAGAAGAATGGCCAAAGAGAATGTGCAGGTCTTGAGGAGAAGCACTGAATAAAGGAAAGTCATCAAGAGGCTAAATATAATTTCTGTAAGGTACTCATCAGATTTCCTACAGGCTTCCACGGAGCAACATTTTATTTACCTGTAGTGTGGTCTAGAAAGGACATTAGAGCTGCCTTTCTTATAAAACATTGTCTTCTTCCCAGAGTGGGCCACACATCCACCTTTTACTACATAAAGGTCAGAACTGGAATAGAACTTTGCAAAGATCTGTTTAACAAAGGTGATCAAGGAAAGTTGCCCCATTGTCTTGGTTGAGAAGAAGCCATGGTTTTCTTTCCATAGGCAGACAAGCTGCTTCTGCTAGAGACTCTAGACAATATCTCTGACTTGTCATGAACAGAATTCATAAGCCTTCCTCTCCTCAAGTACTTAACTTTCACAAGTACCTCTCCAATCATGGTGAGGGAGGATGGTGAATATGGCTGGAATGTTCTGCATCTTGTACTTTGATAAATTTACCCACACATCAGCCAGGATGTTCTCTGATCCATCTCCAGTATTCTGGAGGCAGAGAGGGAAGAGGAAAGGAATTCAATGGACCCTGAGATCCTGGGACACCTGGCCTGCTGGCCTTGCAAGTGAGGGGTTTGCCTGGTCTCCTCCCCAGAGGTCATTGGTCAAGACATTCTCAAGAAATGTAAGTGCTTTAGTGAGAAACTATTGCAAAATGTGCACAAGTCCATGTGCTTTCAGGCTGGGCACAACAAGGCTGTGAAGTGCCTCATGGAATAAAAAGAGTGTTCACTAAGAGAAGTGAGGGGCTTGTTTTCCAACAAGACTTCTGTCTTCTTCCATCAATGGGACTCCAAAATGCTTCTCAATGAGTAAGTGTTCATTTACACTTTTGCTTTGTGATGGCAATATTTCATGAAAAAAATCCTGTATATGATATATCCTAATATCATATACCCAGGTGGATCTTTCCAGTGAATTAACTGTGCTAATTCCAGCTCTGCTAGAGACATAAATATTTCTGCAAAACCTTTACCTTCCCCCGTAGTCTAATCTTAGACCAACATAGCAGCAACACCTGCCAAAGAGAAAAACCATGATAATCCCAGATTAAAACACTAATATTATTTTTGTGTGTGGGCCAGAAGGATTGTCCAGAGGACCAGGGGTAACAAGGATTTATGAGCGTGGGTAGACCCTGCAGAAGATGACATTCTAATAACATTTTGTTTATATCAGGCAAAGGAGACAGTATATGCTTTCAATAAGAGCAAAATTCAGAATGGAAAATAGGAATACTTTGCATTTGTACAGTGCATTGTGACATGTGAGTTACCTTTATACATAAGAACTTGTCTGCCTGGGACAAGTTTCCTGGGTGGGTGGTATTAACCCCTTCTCATGGAGGAGGAAACTGAAGCTCAGAAAGGTGAAGTGACTCAGCTAGGAGGTTTAGAGAACTGGGTTTAAAATCTTGGTGTTTTGGTAAACAATCCTATTTATCACTGGGCAAGAGACATGAACAGAACCTTCTCTGAGGAAGGCATATGAATGGCTAATAAACGTGAAAAAATGCTCCTTGTCCCTGATCTTCAGAGAAATGCAAATCAAAACCACCCTGAGATACCACCTAAACCTAGTGAGAATAGCCCACATCACAAAGTCTCAAAGCTGCCGATGCTGGTGTGGTTGTGGAGAGAAGGGAACACTTCTACACTGCTGGTGGGACTGCAAATTAACACAACCTTTTTGGAAGGAAGTATGGAGAATTCTCAAAGAACTCAAATTAGACCTCTCATTTGATCCTGCAATCCTATTATTAGGCAGAAGAAAATAAATCATTTTATCATTAAGGACATTTGCACTAGGATGTTCATCGCAGCTCAATTTACAATTGCTAAAATGTGGAAACAACCTAAATGCCCACCAACCCAGGAATGGATTAACAAGCTGTGGTATATGTATACCATGGAATACTATTCAACCATTAAAAAAGATGAAGACTTTACGTCTTTTGTATTAAACTGGATTGAGTTGGAATTCATTCTTCTTAGTAAAGCATCACAAGAATGGAGAAGCGAGAATCCAATGTACTCAATTCTAATATGAAAGCAATAGATGAGCTAATACAAGGTGGGGGGTAGGGGAATGAGAGAGCAGGGGGAAGGGAGGAGGAAGAGGGATGGGAGGTCATGGTGTATAACACACCTCTTGGGGGTGGGACACAATTGTAAGAGGGACTTTACCTAACAAATGCAATCAGCGTAACCTAATTCTTTGTACCCTCAATGAATCCCAAACAATAAAAAATAAAATAGTGGCACCCCCCCCTCCGGAAATCTTGGTGTTTTGTTTTGTACTTCAATAGTATTTTTTCTATATTTTCAGTAATAAGAAACATCTAGAATGGGTTGGTGTTTCTTTGAGTCTCTAGTTAAGACTTTCCAAATAAAATTTGTGTCAGAGAAGGAAACATTGAGTTTGTCCACAGGGACACTACTCCCAGGGACTTTTTTCTTTAAACGTCTCTGGAATATTATCTTGTCCCCAAGAAGGAGCCTCTTTATTGTTTGTACACTAAAAAGAAGAAGAAGTAAAAGAAGGAGGAAGAGGAGAGAAAAAAGAAAAAGCCTAAGGAAGGGGCAAGGTCAGAGAGCAAATAAGAACTTGAGAGGGACTGAGCAGGACTGAGAGAGAAGGTGCTTTCAAGAATATTCTCCCAGAGGCCCCGGTGGAGATTCAATGTGGGGTTGCAGTATTCACCAAGGAGGGTCTGAGGCCTGCAAGGGTGTGGGGACTTCTAAGAATGTGGTTTTCGAGTCAAAATAGAAACTTTTCCTTACATTCTGACTCACAGGGGATTAGAAGGTAGTGGATGGATTAGACAAAAATGCTTTCGCTAAGAATTTAATCCTGTTAGGCAATAGTAAGTCACTTTTCTTAAAGGCTCTTGTGCCAAATGTATAAAAGGGGAAAAAAAATGGCGCATCCACAGTTTGTAAGAGATAATTGTTTCTGAAGAGCTGCTTGCCTGAGGCCTCTTGAATGCTACATTTTCTTCCAGTTTACCCAACTTTCTCTTCTAAAGAGAACAATGGATTTTATTTTGAGGGTGTGAGCTGTACTCTTGGCATAGGGTTTCCCGGAGCGGTTGTTCCAGCTCATTGGAACATGGATGGACAGGGAAGAAATGAAAGCGTCCTGAAGTGAGGAGCTCTGGCTGCCATCCCTTTTGTCAGAATTCAATTATACTGGGGAACAAGATGGGAAATGAAACTAAAGGGTTAAACCAATTTTGACTTTGTAGACTTAAAACCTGATTACAACTTACCTCCTCCTCTTCTTGTTCCTATTGTTACAAGACTTGCCTTAAAGGGTAAAGACTTTGCTTACAATCGATTTTATTTTGTCCTTTCTGTTGTTGTATTAAAATTTTTCAAATGTCCCTTAGTGGAAAGGGGGAGGTCAGGGTCAGGTGGGAGTGGGGAGCAGGTAAAGGATTGGCAAGAAGGGGTCAGAGGAACACATGTTCACTTGAGCAACTTTCAACAGTAGAAAACCCCAGCTATTTAGAGAGAAATTATCATTATGTGGCTAGAACCCTCATCTTCTTGGGAGGGCCTTCCACAGCAAGAGGACAGATTTCAGAGAGAAACCAACCTAACTTGAGAATCCAAGGAAATACTGGAGACCAGTGGTTGAATCTCCTATCATCGACTGAGTCCAATGTCAGCACTCAAATTATTGCACAATGTTGCACCAAGTATTCAGTCCAGTGCTGTTCAGAGCCCCGTTTGGGCAGCAAGACATAAATGACCTCTCATTTGCTGGCCATAAAAGCCATAGTTAATAGCACTCTGGGAGGCCAAGGCAGGTGGATCCCTTGAGCTCAGGAGTTCAAGACAAGTCTGAATAAGAGCGAGACTCCATCTCTAAAAATATCTGGGTGTTGTGGCAGGCACCTGTAGTCCCAGCTACTCGGGAGGCTGAGGCATAGGGATCTCTTGAGCCCAAGAGTTTGAGGTTGCTGTGAGCTATGACATCCTAGCACTCTACCCAGGGCAACAAAGTAAAACCCAGTCTCAAAAAAAAAAAAAAAGGCATAGTTAATAAGAGATTATAAAGATAGTTCAAAGTTAATAACGGAACATACTATGCCCAAGAACATTTGTGCTTTTGTCATATTGTCCTATTACATTGGATAAGTAATTGAGAGAGATTTTCCACTGAATCTACCATGGGAAAAATGTATGGTAACTATTACTCATTTAGTCAACAAGAGGTGTGTTAATTTAAGTTTAACCTAAAGCTGCCTCTTTGCATATTTTAAGTTCTGCATAGAGGTATCTCTGCACACAGTGGTCTGTGACCTAACTGGATGTGTAAACAGACTAAAGCCTACTCTTGAACCAATCACTGAATTTCAGCCAATCATAGGTGGCCAACTGTTCAGTGTTCACGTAAGGCGGACACTGAGCTGTAACCAATGCAGCTGTTCTGCACCTCCCTTCTGTTTTCTGCAAGTCACTTTTCTTTTTCTGCACATATACCTGTACCCTCTCAAGCCAGGTGGCAGTGCTGGAGTGTCTTTGAACCTGTTCTGAGGTGGGAGGGGGTTTGCCTGATTCTCACATGGTTCTTTGCGCAATTAAACTCTGTTCAATTTAATTTGTCTAAAGTATTTCTTTTAACAGGTATATGTGTATATTGCAGAAATGCATACCCAAGGGTGGCTCCAGGGTGGGGCTAGACATTATGAAGCTAAAAAAGAAAGGCATAAATATTTACTGAGTGAATTATGCCTGCTGGATGCTAACAAGATTTATAAGGAATATTCACAGATTAGAATGAAAATAGTATTTCCCTTTTATTGGCAGCCTTCATGCAACTCTGTGAAAATTGGTAGGAAATTCAGTGTTTCTGTCAACAGTCACTTGATGAAAGTTTTTGCATGACTTTCGAGTCAAATGTGCCAGAACCCCCAGCCCAAAGTGTCCAGGGATCCCCAGGGATGCTCATTCACCCACTGGCCCACCATCCCAGTCATATTTGCTGCTTCCTAGGAGAGTAAACACTCAATTACATCTCTTGAGGCAGGTGGACTCCACAGCCATGGGTGTGGAGGTAGGACCTGAGACTGGCCTGGCCACCAACGTGGTATCATGGTGCTGCTTTTGCCTTGGGCGCTATGTGCCTGCATGTGGGAAGTTCCATATTACCTGATGCTTGGATTCAAGGGCTCCTCCCACAAAGTAAGTAGGACATGACTCATCCACAGTTAAATGGGGAACAAATAGGAAGAACCCAGAGTGGGTTCGGTGGGCTGCAGTGTCACCTGTTGAAGTGATGTTTGTACCCTTAGCACCACAGATAAATTCATTCATTCACTCATTTGTTCATTTACTCTCTTATATTTGCTAAGCTCCTGGAATGTGCCAAAAATGGTTCAAAAAGCATTGTAGGGGGACCCAGTGACCAAGACAGAACTGGTCTCTGCCCTTAGGAAATGACATTCTAGTGGAAGGAGATAAAAAACAAATGAGTTAAATGCAATAACTGGTATATCTAACTTCCAGGGAGGAAAATAGGCAGAGAAGAGTGTGGACTGGCTGAGTGAGTGTGTGTGTGTGCACGTGTGAGTGCGTGTGCAAGAGGTGAGGTTGCTATTTTAAACAGGTGGTTAGAAAAGGCCTCACTGATAAGCTGAGATTTGCCTGAGAGCTGAAGGATGGGAGGGGGAGAGTTGTCCACTGTCTGTCTATTCTAGACAGAAGGAGTCACAAGGGCAAAGTCATTTGGGTGAAGAGGTGGAAGTGGACCAGTGTTCAGAGCCTGAGAGATGTGAGGAGAGGGACAGGGGAAACAGTTGGTGTGGAGTGCACATGTGTGTGTTGGGGGCAAGTTATTACAGGCCCTAGAGGCCTTGTAAAGACTTGGGTGTTTACTGCGAAGGAGATTGGAAGCCAACAGAGGGTTTTGAACAGAGGAGTAATGTGATTGACACATTATAAAAAGACCACTCTGGGCTGGGCATGGTGGCTCACGCCTGTAATCCTAGCATTCCAGGAGGCCGAGAAAGGTGGATTGCTTGAGCTCAGGAGTTCAAGACCAGCCTGAGCAAGTGGGAGACCCCTCTCTCTATTAAAAAATAGAAAAACTAGTTGGGCATTGTGGCAGGTGCTTGTAGTCCCAGCTGCTCGGGAGGTTGAGGCAGGAGGATGTCTTGAACTAAAAAGTTTGAGGTTAAAAAAAAAAAAAAAAGTTTGAGGTTGCTGTGAGCTATGATGATACCTTGGCACTCTACCCATGGTGACAGAGTGAGACTCTGTCTCAAAAGCAAAGCAAAGCAAAAAAAAAAGACCATTCTAGCAGCTGCTGTGTTGGAAGAAAACTGTGAGAGGTGTTAGGCAGATTACCCAGGAGGCTGTTAATAACACAGGTGAGAGATGAAGAGGCCTAGCCAGCCTGACTAGGGCAGAGGTGAAGAGAAGTGGTTAAATTCTGAGCTCTTCCTATGATGGAGAAGAGAAGATTTACTGACAGATTGGATGTGAGTATGACACAAAGAAAGAAGTTGAGGGAAGCTGGGCTGGCCATCTCATTAAATAGGGCCCCAAGAGAGCCATTTTCCCAACAAAATGAGTTTCTTCTGGCCAGCCCAGATGGCAGGCATAGGGTATTCAGTGTAGGGACCAAAGGCTCCCTCATCCTTCCCCTGCAAAAGTCCACAAATCTGTAGGGAGTAAAGGCCTGTGTTCCCATAAAGTTTTGCTGAAAAATCACTGATACAAAGGCAGATTGATTAATAGGAGGAATAAGGGGCAAATGAATTTAACATGTATGCATGAGAAATCTCAGAACAAAGACTCAGCTCCCCAGTGGGGTTTGGAAGCTTCTATGTATAGTGAATCATGCGGGGTGGGCGGGTGGGGGGAAGAATTCTGTTGCAGGATAATACAGGATTGCTAGGGAGGATGAAAGGATGGGGAACAAAGATTAACTGATAAACTTTAGCTTTTTTGGGAGTGCTGATTACGGGGTCAGGGGAAGGTCAGAGAGACCTAGAGCCTTTTTCAATCAGTTCAGTATACCAAAATGCCATATATGGGGTAAAATATTTCTGCTTTCTCTCACCAGGAATAAGACTTTCCTTACCTCTTCCTTACTACAAAGTATTCACTTCTTTCAAGGGGGCCAAGACAACGTGGGGCACCAGCTCTATTCTTTCTTTTTCATGTAATATGATTTTTGAGTACATGATCCATTTACACCCAATAGGTATAGGAAAAAAGTGTGTTTTTTTCTTTAAAAAATTTTTTTTTATTATTATTAAATCATAGCTGTGTACATTAATGCGATCATGGGGCACCGTACACTGGTTTTATAAACAGTTTGACACATGTTCATCACACTGGTTAACATAGCCTTCCTGGCATTTTCTTAGTTACTGCGTTAAGACATTTATATTCTACATTTACTAAGTTTCACATGTACCCTTGTAAGATGCACCGCAGGTGTAATCCCACCAATCACCCTCCCTCCACTCATCCTCCCCGCTCCCTCCCCTCCCTCTCTCCCTCCCCCATATTCTTAGATTGTAACTGGGTTATAGCTTTCATGAGAAAGCCATAATTAGTTTCATAGCAGGGCTGAGTACATTGGATACTTTTTCTTCCATTCTTGAGATACTTTACTCAAAAGAATATGTTCCAGCTCCATCCATGTGAACATGAAAGAGGTAAAGTTCCCATATTTCTTTATGGCTGCATAATATTCCATGGTGTACATGTACCACAATTTATTAATCCATTCGTGGATTGATGGGCACTTGGGTGTTTTTTTTCTTATGACCAATTCTTTGGTATATTTATTAGTTCTAGAATGTTTTCCTTTCAATTTATTTCTTCTTTTGTCTTTACTATTCCTTGTGTCTACTTTTTCCTGATTCGGATGCTTTATTTATTTCATCTTTTCTGGTAGGTATTTAAGTCTATACATTTCTCTCAGATGATTGCTTTGGGTATCCTTCGTGCATATCACACAGCTCCATTAGCTCTTTATTTTATTTTTGGAGATGAAGTCTTCCTCTATTGTCCAGGCTAGAGTGCAGTGGTATCATCACAGCTCATTGCAACCTCGAATTTCTGGGCTCAAGCAATCCTCCTGCCTCATCCCTGTGAGTAGCTGGAACTATAGGCACACACCAGCAGCACACCTGGCTACTTTTTCTACTCTAGTAGAGACCGTGCCTCACTCTTGCTCAGGCTGGTCTTTAACTCCTGAGTTCAAGCAATCCTCCCATCTCAGCCTTTGAGAGTGCTAGGATTACAGGCATGAGTCACCGCACCCAGCCTCATTAGCTCTTTAGATTCTCTCCGAAGTCTTCATTTCTAGGCATAAGCCTGTCACCAGTGTGGCTGGGTCTGGACAGATTTAAGTATGGAACCAGGGCAAAGCCTCATGACTGTTCCTCAACCCTTAACAAGGAATATGTTTACCTGTATATTTCATGTCCTCCCACCTCCGAGAGAGTGTTTTCCCTATTGTTCTATACTCCATGTAATCAGACTTTGGTTGGAGTTTTCAAGCCCGCCAGATATATTTTTAATGATTTTGAATAGCAAAGGGGAAAGATTCTATTTCCCTCAAAGGTCTTCCTATGTAAATCTCTGGAGCTAATGGGTAGAAAGGCAGAAGAGTTCTGTGAGTAGAGCTCTACTCACAGCATTTGTCCAAATGCCAGTGGCTTTGGGGTGTGGCTGTTAAGAACTCCCTTCCTGCCCCTTAAAGCCTGTGCACCTATATTATTTCATTCCAAAGTCAGGATGATTTTTGCAAGGTAGTAGGTTTTATCCACATTTTCACAGATAGACCCAGATGCTTAGGACGGTGAAACACTGTACCTGCATTCACACAGTAAGTGTCAGAAATGAGATTCAAACCCAGATATGCCTTCATACCTATCCTTCTTCCACTCTATTAAGCTGCCTCCCTGACGTTTCAACATTCACGCTTGTAGTATACAGTCATGTCAGAAAGTGATGCAATACTTTCTAAATTAGGTTTTGAAATAATCAAAGTTTAGCTTTTTAAGCAACCAACATTTTGAAAACCGTTTTAGACATAAATATTTCTAAGATGTGTTATATATTTTTCTACTTTATTCAGCAGAGCACACTGAACTGATTTAAAATTTTTCTTCATGATTCAGGTCATGTTTATGAGCAACAATTATTACATAATGCTGTAATATAGGGAGTTTAAGGATCTTGCCGAAGGCAAGACAGCTGTTAAGTGAGGAAACCATTCAAACGCAGGCAGTCTGGCTGCAGAGCTGGTGATCTTAGCAACCACACTACCATGCCTCGTCAAGAGCTCAAGAGTCAGAGATCACTGTGGGCTGGAATTGACTTGTCCCAGAGCAATACATTGGTTGTTCCGGTAAAAAGCAAGGAAGGAGAATCTGAAGGCATCACATCAGCTTAGCAGAGGTGGAGATGAGGTCCACTTGGCTGACATTTGAGAATACAGAAATGTCAGGTCATAGCTGAAGTCCAGGAAGAAATAGATGAGAGACAGAGGTGTGCTTCATTAAAAAAACAAACAAACAAAAAGTAGCTGGTCTTCTGGGAGGCTGAGATGGGAGGATTGATTGAGGTCAGGAGTTCAAGACCAGCCTGAGCAAGAGTGAAACTCTCTACTAAAAATAGAAAAAATTATCTGGGCATTGTGGTGGGCACCTGTAGTCTCAGCTATTTGGGAGGCTGAGGCAAGAGGATCGCTTGAACCCAAGAGTTTGAGGTTGCTGTGAGTTATGATGCCATGGCACTCTAGCTCAGGTAACAGGGTGAGACTCTGTTAAAAAAAAAAAAAAAAAGAAACAGTAAAATAAAGAACAAAAAATAAATATCAAGGAATCTACTAATAGGAGCCTGAGATGAAAGTTATATGTTAGAGTTTATTGGGTGGAGGAGGGAGGGAGGAGTGTTGATAAATAGCTCCCCTCTCTCCTGCTCAAGTTCTGTGATAACTGAGAGACCAAGACTAGCAGGCGGGGGCACAGCAATAGTCCTCCATTACTATGTTAGAAGCCACAGCTCATTGTAAGAACCAAACAGACCTGCAAAATAATTCCAAAATTAAATGTACTTACCCACATTCATGTAGGCATCAGACCCAGTATGAAGGAACAGAGAATGGTGCATGAAGTTAAGTTCATTCCCAAGAGGGAAAAAGGTATAGCTAGGCCAAGAATGCTCAGTGTATTCTCAGAAAAGGCTCTCTACCTTCTCTTGGGCAGAGTGCATAAGAGATGGCCAGAAGCCAGAAGTGACATTAATGGTAAGTCCTTTACATGGAGAAAACATCAGAAGTCTCTCTAACATAGTTTAGTGAATTTTAGCTGTGTACTCTGCAACTTTTCATCTATGCCATGTTTCATCAAAACTGATAGTATTTGTCAGCCTTATCCTGATAGTGGTTGTCAGGAAATGCTAGTGGAAGAGAAAGGAATTAAACTGGGATTCCAAAGATGGGTTGCATTTAAATAAGTAGAGCGACCAGGAATGTTATTCCAGACAGGAGGAAACAATTTGAGCCAAGAAATATTCATTACATATTTAGGGGATAAATACTTGAGTTGACTAGTTTGAAGAGTTATTAGAAAAGGAAGTTTGTGCTAAAGATGACAAAGGTTTCCAGAGACCCCACGTAGAGTCAGATAGTCTAATTACTGTTGTGTTCTCTACCCCTATGTAGTTATTTGCCTATTATCTGATGTATTCTCTACCTTTCCTTGCTCTGCCTTATATGGCAGGAAGCTGAATTTCTCAGGATTCTTGAACTGGCTTCTGCCTGGGATTGGCCAACAGGAGGCCTTGACATGATGGAGGGGAAGGAGAAGTTCCCTCTTTCTGCCCAAAGTGGCATCTTTGGTAGTGACTGTCTCTGTTCTAGGTTCTTCCTCCTAAAAATGTCCCTGCTGTGGTTCTAGCTTCTACCAGATTGCCTCAGATCCTAGCCTCCAGAGCACTCTCTCCTCCTGCTAATCTTGGGATTGCTTTGCTGTTTTCTGAGTCCCCAGATCCTCCAATGCATATGTGACCACTTCCCTATATTAAATTCCCTCCATTTGATGTATCTGGAATAGTTTTCATTTTCTTGAGTGGACTTAGAGGTATTTGTCACTCCCCTTCTCCCACTCAAATTCAATAAAATCTATGATGTTATAGCAGATATCTACACAAGCATTGCTTTCCAATGAAGAGCTTCCAAGTTGGATCCCAGGCAAAGAAAGAGGATGTTGACATTTGATCCTTAGAATTATTCCTTTAGTAACATGTGGAGAAGGTTGGTAGATGCTGAAACTAGAGAAGGGAGACATTGTTGGGTGCCAATTTCTTTTTTTTTTTTTTTTTTGTAGAGACAGAGTCTCACTTTATTGCCCTCGGTAGAGTGCTGTGGCGTCACACAGCTCACAGCAACCTCCAACTCCTGGACTTAGGCGATTCTCCTGCCTCAGCCTCCCAAGTAGCTGGGACCACAGGCACCTGCCACAATGCCCGGCTATTTTTTTGTTGCAGTTTGGCCGGGGCTGGGTTTGAACCCACCACCCTCGGTATATGGGGCTGGCGCCTTGCTCACTGAGCCACAGGCGCCTCCCTGTTGGGTGCCAATTTCAATGATCCAGGAAAGAGACATTGAGGGCTGGGAGGAGAGATGTAGTGGGGGTAATGGACATGAGAGAGGCAGGCAGGCAGGGCCTCTGACTGTACAGTGTGTATCAGGAAGATGAAGGAGGCTGCAATGATTCCCAGGTTTGTGCTCTTGGCTGAGCTAGGGGACACAGGACAGGAGGCAAGGTGCATGCACGGGAAGATGATTTCAGGTTAGTGGCACGTTGAGTTTGAGGGGCATATTGTTCTAGTACAGAGGAGAGACATGGTCCAAGTCATGGAATAGTGATAGGAAAGCCAGAGGTATTGGTGAAATCCCCTGGAGATGGGACTAGACAAGGGCTAAAGGCAGAATGGACAGGGAAGGCAG
The DNA here is from genome assembly GCF_027406575.1 of Nycticebus coucang. NCBI lineage: Eukaryota > Metazoa > Chordata > Mammalia > Primates > Lorisidae > Nycticebus > Nycticebus coucang. Next base: position 46,545,674 of record NC_069799.1, on the reverse strand, counting down.
AGAAATGAGAGACAGCTAGAGAGCTCAGAGCAGAGTCAGGGAGGAGCCACATCAGGGAGACCAAGGGAAGAGCAAGTTTCACAAAGGGAATGATCACTACTGCCAAAGGCTGCACAATGGCCAAGGAGAACTGGTCAGTGAAATTGACCATTGGGGGTGAGTCTAGACCTGGAGGAATGACAGATGTGGACACTCAAGTTTGAAGACGTTTCTGCCTAAAGCCTGCATACACACACATAAGAAATCACCTTTTAAGAGTTTATATATATATATGTATATATATATATATATACATATATATATGTATTTTTTTGAGACAGAGTCTCAAGCTGTTGCCCTGAGTAGAGTGCCATGGTGTCATAGCTCACAACAACCTCAAACTCTTGGGCTTAAGCGATTCTCTTGCCTCAGCCTCCCAAGTAGCTGGGACTACAGGCGCCCAACACAACGCCTAGCTATTTTTTTGTTGCAGTTGTCATTGTTATTTTAGCTGGCCTGGGCTGGGTTTGAACCCTCTAGCCTCAGTGTATGTGGCTGGTGCTCTACTGACTGAGCTACGAGTGCCACCAAGGGTTTTATTTTTAGATATAAAAGGCAGGATCTATTATGTAACATCTGGTTGGTCTAAAGGAAAAGAACGACCCAACCTTGGGTGGCCTTTTCTTCTCTCTCCTGCCCTGCACTCATGTAACACAAGGGTCTTCATCCAGAGACCAGGAGAACCTCAAGGGGCCAGACCTTTGGGCTCAATCTGCAGAGAATCCCTTCAAGTCCCACTTCATAGGTCCATAGCTGTCTAGCTACAGACTATGCTCCTTTTATCTGCTACAGGAGGCTTTGAATCATTTGGTGTCTCTAGGAGTTTGGAGTGTTGTTTTTACTTTGGTTTTTGGTTCACTGAAATAGCCCTGCTGGACACAGGGCCATTCAGGGGACACTATTTTCCAGTATTACCTGAGAAGCTTTTCATTTTAAGTAGAGGCGGGGTCTGGCTCTTGCTCAGCTGCTCTCGAACTCCTGACTCAAGAAATCTACTTGCCTTGGCCTCCCAGAGTGCTAGGATGACAGGCGTGAGCTATTATGCCTGGCCTAGATCTAAGTATTCTTACCAAACACAGGTATACACACACACACACACACAGTTAACTATGTGAAATTATGGATATGTTCATTAGCTTCATTGTGGTAGTCATTTCACAAGGTATACATGTATCAGAACACTTTAAATAGGTACAGTAGAACCTCCCTAGTTGACCACCTTCCTAGACTGACCACCTCAAGTTGACCTAATTTCCCTAGACCGGACATGCACCACATGTGCATATCAGTACAGTAGGCCCTGTTCCTCTGTCGACCACCTCCATATGATCACCTTACGGAGGTTCTACTATATAATTTTCATGTGTCAGTTACACTTCAATAAGGCTACAGGGAATAAAAAACGAGTCAGCCTTCTGGGGAGGTTTGGCACTTGACTCTGTGACGCAGGCCTTGTGTGACTTTGTTTGATCAGTTCAGCCTTCTCTCACACTGACCGATTCCAGCTGCTCTGGTGGACAGGGTTTCAGGGAGGGAGAGGCATTGGTGGGGGCAGCTGTGTCATAGAATGAAGGCGACTGAATGGCCTGCTGTCTAGCAGTTGGCCAATGGAGGATTTGGGACAGTTGCAAGGGGCATTGAGGGGACTTGGGGGCCTGACTCTGTGACCTCATCATTTTTCCTATGAGGCCATAAAAGTGCCTTCTACAAAGCACTGATTAGCTGTGCCTCCCCCTCAGAGAGTCCCAGGGTCCAAGAAGAGAAAGCTGACACTTGATAAAGCAGGTAGTAGACCATTCCCTTCTGCCCACCTTTTGAGACTGCTTTAGGAATACACCAGAAGGCAGGTGGGACAGGGCAGTTTAGGAGCAAAGGCTCTGGGCTCTCCTAAGATTTGCTAAAAAATCACTGATGTAAGGCGGAAGGATTAACAGGAGGCAGAAGACATGAATTTACTTAGCATGTATACCAGAGAACCCTCAGAATGAAGATTTGACTCCTCGGTGGGGTACAGAGACTTTTAAAGAATGGGAGCTTGAAAGCAGAAAAACAGGTTTTGGGAGAGAGAGGGGGATGAAACTTTACAGGCAACAACCCTCTTTGGAGAAAGCAGATGGTAGATACTTCTTTTCTGACCTTTGAAATTGTCAGACTCCCAGTTAATCTTCCCGAGAGCAGGTAAGGATAGGTCTGGCTGTATTAATGGAGATTTTCTATAGGTGGAAATCCTTCCACCCTTCCACAAAAGACAGCTTTGCAGTGTTACTTCTATTATGTGAGACTCACAGCAGCCATATCAAAATCTGTCAAAGAAATACATTTTGGGTGGTGCATATTACAGGGGTATTTGCGAAACTTGGTAAATGTAGAATGTAAATGTTTTGGCACAGTAACTGAGATAACGCCGGAAAGGCTATGTTAACCACTGTGATAAAAATGTGTCAAATGGTTTATGAAGCGAGTGTATGATGCCCCATGATCATATCAATGTATACAGTTATGATTTAATAAAAAAATATATATATATAAAAAAAAGAAATACATTTTGGGGTAAAATATTTCTAGTTTTCTTCAGAAGGAAGGAAGAGAGAGCACAGTGACAGGGAAATGGTTTATGAACTTGAACCTGGACTGCTTGAGCAGGTCAGGACCTGACAAATCCTCTAGCCCAGTTCTCCCAACTGTCAAACACCGGTGTCCTTTGTAACTCCCTGGAAAATTGCCGGCAGGTGAGGGAAGGAGGAGAAAAAAGAACAAAATCCTCTAATAACCAGAGACTTTCAGGCTCCAGAGAGAGGCAGTCTCCAAAAGGAGGTAAGTTCAGTATAAATTTGGTTAAGACAATAGTTCTTTAAGATTAGCACTTTAAAAATACCATATCTGGTTAAAAAGAGACAAAGGCGACTCCTGGAGGAGGTATTTTCTCACCCTATGGTCGGTTAGTCCCTCACCTATGCTTTGGAGGCGTACAGCATCATGCATGCACCGAGCATTTATTGAGCACCTACTGTGTACCATCCACCGTTCTAGATGCTCCAGCAGACTGGTGGACAAAGCATGTGCGGAAGGACTCCAGCCAGCAGGGGTATACAGTGTCCTGGGTGAGGGGCTCAGAACACAGGCCCCAAAAGGTGACTGCAGGAGAGCAAAATATGCCACCCCCAAATATGCCTCTTTGGTATACAGGATTATGTTGAGCTGATTATTTTGAGAAAATTCAGACCCAGGAGAAGCCCTGGAAAAGAAATGTAAATCTCCTACACAAAGGAAATCACCAGTTGCAAGGGTGTCTCCCCTCAACTCTGGGAAGAGAGATGCCTGAATCACCGGACACTTTTGCCCACGGAGAAGCCATCAACTTCAGCCTGTGGGATGGACCAAACCTTTGTTTTAAGGAGCTTCTTCCAGCCATCCCATTGTAACTGGGCCTTTGTCCACGCCCTTTGTTCTTTGTAATTTAAACCACCCTTTTGAGACCTCGCTAGAGCTTACTCATTTTTCTGAGTTGTCTCCCATGGAGACATGAGGTATACAAGCTATTAAACTCCCATTTGTGCTTTTCTTGTTAATCTGTTTTTTTTGTTGTGGAAGCTCAGCTAAGAAGTCATGAAGGGGTGGAGTTGAAAATTATTTTCTCTTCCCTGCATGGGCGACACAGATGCTTAACTGGTGAGGGTGAACTGAGGACATTACATGGGGAGTAACGACTGCAGGGGAATTGGGTCCAGAGGAGGGGGCGTACTTGAAGAAGGCAGGGAAGGAGGGAGAACATGGACAGATAGTCTTGAATGAAACTGCCAGGGAACTTTCAAATAAAGGTTCAAGAAAGTAGAAATGGAAAGGAAAAGATAGAGGGTTTGAAATGATGGAAGGAGGAGTTGTATTCTCTCATTCTGACAAGTGACGTGATAGAATTTGCCATTGAGAAGAATTAATCAGGCTGGGCATGGTGGCTCACATCTGTAATCCTAGCACTCTGGAAGGTCAAGGCAGGTGGATTGCTTGAACTCAGGAGTTCGAGACCAGCCTGAGCAAGAGCGAGACCCCATCTCTATTAAACATAGAAAAAGTAGCTGGGCATCATGGTATGTGCTATAGTCCCAGCTACTTGGGAGGATGAGGTAGGATGATCTCTTGAGTCCAAAGGACTGAGGTTGCTGTGAGCTATGATGATGCCATGGCACTCTCCCCAGGGCAAGAGAGTTAGACTGTATAAAAAAGAGAGAGAGAGAGGATTAATCAAGTTTATATTCCCATTACTTAAAATATGCAAAGGTTGAGAAATCAGTGCAATATTTGCTCATTATCACATTGGCACCATAGTCTAGCGGCATAGCCTGAGTCTTCCAGAAAGCAGATATGGGAGCACAGGCAAGGTTGAAGAACATACACTTTCTGTGGAGTGTGGCTAAGGAGTGGGAGTGAAGGATGGAATGAAGTAGGGAAAGAAGGAGAGCTGGATACAGAGGAGTGATGTCAAGCTGGGCACAGCTACTATGTCTGATCTCATGGGGGTGCCTGAGATGTGTCTCGGTGGTAATCACCTCAGGAAAGAAAGTGGGGGAGGCACGTATCTATTGGCTCTATGTCTTCCATGGTCAACGGTTTGCCCCACAGGGTATTAATTAGCATTGCGCCAACTTCTGGGGACACAAAGCTGGGGACATCAGCCACCATAGCACGACTGGCAGTGGGGACCCTAATCTATGTGCTGTTAGGTTGCTCCTGCTAGTCAGATCCTAATAGCAGATGAGGCTTGGAGGGTGTAGAGTGGTGCCCAAGGGGCATGTTGACCAAGGCAAGGTGTTTGATACAATTAATGACTTAAGGAAATCTCTTGTCTTGGAAATACAGCAGACCCTCTTTAAGTTGACCACATAAGGGACTGTAAATAACTGGTTAACATATGGAGGTGGTCAACATAAGGAATAAGCCCTACTGTACTGATATGTACATGTGGTGCATGCCTGGTCTTTGAACATTAGGTCAACTTAAGGAGGTGGTCAGTGGAAGGAGGTGGTCAACTATGGAGGGTTCTACTCTACTATGCTTCTGGTGGAAATCTAGTCAGTGGATTCCTTCCAAGTCTATTGGTAATACCTATAGTCTTCCACACATAAAGTAATTCCCATAACAGATAGCTACAGTCTGTCATGGGCCATTCATTGAAATCAACTTTGTCCAGCAGGATTTGGGACTTTTTATGAGGGCCAGTGTGTGGCTGAAGTTTGGCATTAGCTAAGGAAAGGCAGTTGGTCATTCGATCACCTTGAAAGCTGGCAGAGAATTATAATGAACTAGAAAACTAGATGAAGTGTGAACAGGCATAATTTGGGAATAAGGCAAGGTTTTAGATCTCTCTTTTACATTCTTATGGGGAGACCTGGCTCTAAATAAGAAGTTGTTCTGCTGAACCACTTGAGAAAAATAGAGACCAAGAGAAACAAGAGATAATCAAGCCATCGTCAATGTCTTTCACCCATCCCTGCTTCCAAGTTATGAAGTTCAAACCAGGTTAAAATAAATATTTAAGGGTGGAGGGGTGTCAGAGAAAGGCAGAAATGAGTAGGGCCTTATGGTTTATATTTGGAAACCATCTGATTCTGCTACCACCTTCCTCACTTCTGACCACACCTCAGCCTTCTTGAAACAATGGGCAGAATGGCTGGGCGTGGTAGCTCACACCTGTAGTCCTAGCACTCTGGGAGGCTGTGGCAGGTGGATTGTTTGAACTCAGGAGTTTGAGACCAGCCTGAGTAAGAGTTAGACCCCGTCTCTACTAAAAGCATTCTATCCAGGGTGACAACTTGAGACTCTGCCTCAAAACAAACGAACAAACAAAACAATGGACAGAATGACTTGCTCCCAAGCAACTTGAAAGTTGTGCCCCAGAGGCTGTAGCGAAAATGTCTGTGTTCCTGAGATGACTCTGTCCTCACACTTTGCAACAGAGCAGTTACTAAGCTGCTCTTGTGATGATTTTTAGGCTATGTCTTCCCCCAAGAGGCTGACGTCTTATAAATGCATGTAGTTTGTATTCAAATAAATACACAGTTGATGACTGCTTAGCCAGAAGTTAAAATGATAAATCCAATCACGCTACCACAGCTTAAACTGTCGTCTTTATTTGGGTTAAACTTGCTAAATGTCAAGCAAAATTTTGTATGAGAAGAATCTGTAGCTTGCTTCCAGAATCAGCCATGTTTGTGGTGAGATGTATGTAAATTCACTCATTTAGTGAGGCTTGTGAGCTGCAAAATGGTCTTTCATTGTGATTATTTTCTCCCAAGTCTGATAACTATGTCCTGGTTTTTCATTTCTACAGCTATTGTCCTGGCTAGATAACCTGGAATGACCCAGAATGCTTCATATCTTTGGAAGATCATTATTTTGGCTGCAAAAGAAAGTCCTGCATTTGGAATAGTAACATAAAATGATGTGCATGGTGGAGACGCAAAACATTTCTCTTCCAAAAACACACTTAGGGAGGCCCCATGCTCTGCATTGGTAAGAAGACAGTCCAGGAGAGGTGCCAATATTCTGTTCATTGCTTTAATGAATGATTTTTTAAAAATGTATTTATGCATATGAAATTGGCTTACTGAGGACATTTCCTTTCCCAAACTTTGTAGATAAAAGAGAAATGGCCGTAATTTAGGTTCGCTCAAAATGCATCATTTTTAATAGTCTTTGTGTCACATGACTAAATCACTAACCACTTCTAACCTTACTCTCTCTTGAATATTTATGGGTTTTCAGCCAGTGCCTGTGGCCCAGTAAGTGGGGCGCTGGCCCCATATTACCGAGGGTGGTGGGTTCGATCCCAGCCCTGGCCAAATTGCAACAAAAAAATAGCAGAGCATTGTGGCGGGCGCCTGTAGTCCCAGCTGCTCAGGAGGCTGAGGCAAGAGAATCGCTTACGCCTAGGAGTTGGAGGTTTCTGTGAGCTGTGATGCCATAGCGCTCTACTGAGGGCGATAAAGTGAGACTCTGTCTCTACAAAAAAAGAAAGAAAGAAAAAAGAAAATTTATGGGTTTTCACCTAAAACTTTTCCTATGTATTTAACTTTTCCAGTTTCTTTACATTATATAGTAAGATTGTCTAGGTGAAAACTTTCTGATACCCCGTTTCCCCGAAAATAAGACAGTGTCTTATTTTAAGGTGTGCTCCCAAAGATGCGCCAGGTCTTATTTTCAAGGGACGTCTTATCTTTCCTGTAAGTAGGTCTTAGTTTTGGAGGATGTCTTATTTTCGGGGAAACAGGGTATGTATTCAATTCATAGATTTCATTTCTAATTTTTTTTGAGACAGAGTCTCATTCTGTTTCCTGGCTAGAGTGCCATGGCATCAGCCTACCTCACAGCAGCCTCAAACTCCTAGGCTCAAGTGATCCTCCTGCCTCAGCCTCCTGAGTAATTGGGACTGCAGGTGCCCACCACAAATGCCTGGCTAATTTTTCTATTTTTGGTAGGGATGGGATCCCACTCTTGCTCAGGCTGGTCTTGAACTCCTGAGCTCAAAGGATCCTCCCACGTCAGCCTCCCAGGGTGATGAGATTACAAGTGTGAGCTACCATGCCTGACCTAGATTTTGTTTCTTTTTTCTTTTCTTTTCTTTCTTTTTTTTTTTTTGAGACAGTCTCACTATGTTACCCTTGGTAGAGTGTCGTGGCATCACAGCTCACAGTAACCTCAAACTCTTGGGTTTAAGCGATTCTCTTGCCTTAGCCTCCCAAGTAGCTGGGACTACAGGTGCCTGCTACAATGCCTGGCTATTTTGTTGTTGTTGTTGTTGTTGCAGTTGTCATTGTTGTTTAGCAGGCCCAGGCCAGGATTGGAGCCACCAGCTCTGGTGTATGTGGCTAGCGCCATAACCACTGAGCTATGGGCACCGAGCTCTAGATTTCATTTCTTTCTTTTTTTATTTAGAGACAGAGTCTCAGTTTATTGCCTTTGGTAGAGTGCTGTGGCATCACACAGCTCACAGCAACCTCCAGCTCCTGGGCTTAGGCAATTCTCTTGCCTCAGCCTCCCGAGTAGCTGGGACTATAGGTGCCTGCCACAACACCTGGCTATTTTTTTGTTGCAATTTGGCCAGGGCCGGGTTCGAACCAGCCACCCTTCCTCAGAATATGGGGCCAGCGCCCTACTCACTGAGCCACAGGCACCGCCGACCTAGATTTCATTTCTAAATCTCCAAATTAACATGTTTTCTTTCTTGTCATCCTCTCCTACATTATTCTGTCTTCTTCTTCTATCCCTGCTTATACTAATGGTCCTGTCTTAAGTTATCCCTTATCCCTTGGATTTAAAAAACAAATGAATAAAAAGTTTTGTTAGAAAAAATCTCAAATGTACATCAAAGTCTCTGATAAGGTCATGAATGCTCATGTGCACTCATCACTTAGTTTCTGTAATTATCAATTCATGGCCAATCTTATTTCTGGAATATTTTAACCTTTAAGAAGTAACTGATTATAGGGCGGCGCCTGTGGCTCAAGGAGTACGGCACCAGCCCATATATGGGGGGCGGCGGGTTCAAGCCTAGCCCTGGCCAAAACTGCAAAAAAACAAAACAAAAACAAAAACCCACAAAAGAACAAAAAGAAGTACTGATTATAATGGAAAATTCTGACAGGTCAGACAGCATGAAAATCAAAAACCTCTGTTAATCAAAATAGACTACAAAGGGCATGAAAGACAAGACAATTCTGGAAACTATAAAGAACTCCTATTAATAAGAATCCAGTAGAAGAAAAATGTGTAAGAGACTTGAATGGACATTGTATAAAAGAGAATATCGGTGTGGTTAATGTACTTATGAAAAGGTGTTCTTACATTAATAATCAGAGAATGACTAACATCCACTAAGGAGAAACAATGTGGCATTTCCTCCATAAGCTGTGCAGAATAGCCATAGGACCCAGAAATTACACTCTAAGATATACACTCAAAGGAATTGAAGTCAGAAACTCAAACAACTATTTTTACAGGCATGTTCATAGCAATATTATTGATGGTACCCCAAAGAGGAAAAACTCAAATGTCTATCAACAGATGGACGCATAAAGAAAATTTGACATATAAATATAATGAAGTATAATTCAGTCATGAAAAGGAGTGAAGTCCTGATACACGCTCCAACATGGATGAGCCTCAAAGTGTCGTCTCCCGTGAAAGAAGCTGGACACAAAAAGTTGCGCATTCATGATTCCATTTATGTTATAATAAGTATCTAGGATAGGCCAACTCATAGAGACAGAAAGCAGATGAGGCCTGATTACGAGGAAAGAGGAAACGGAGAGTAACTACTTCATGGGTGTGAGTTCTGGACTGATGAGAAAGTCGCAGAGCCAAACAGAGGTGGTGGATGGCCTATACTGTGAATGGACTTAAGGCCACTGAATTGTTTATTTAAAAATGGTTATGCCGGGCGGTGCCTGTGGCTCAAAGGAGCAGGACACTGGCCCCATATGCCGGAGGTTGGGGGGTGCAAACCCAGCCTTGGCCAAAAACTGCACAAAAAAAAAAATGGTTATGCAGGCTCAGTGCCTGTAGCTCAGTGGTTAGGGTGCTGGCCACATACACTGGGGCTGACGGGTTTGAACCCGGCCTGGGCCTGGTGAACAATAAGGACAACTACAAGAAAAAAATAGCCGGGCGTTGTGGAGGGCTCCGGTAGTCCCAGCTACTCGGGAGGCTGAGGCAAGAGAATCGCTTGAGCCCAAGAGTTTGAGGTTGCTGTGAGCTGTGATGCCACAGCACTCTACCAAGGGTGACATGGTGAGACTCTGTCTCAAAAAAGAAATGGTTGTGCAGCACAATTCACAATTGCAAAGATGAGGACTCAACTTAAGTACCCTTTAATTCATGAGTAGATAAAGAAATTGTGGCACGTATACAAATGTGTATGTAAAATACATATGCACACGTATATATACAACACAGAATAAAAAAGAATGAAAAATGTCATCTACATACTCACCATGGAATTAAAAGGAATGGAATAACATCGTTTGCAGCTACGTGGAGGGAACTGGAGACCTTTATCCTAAGTGAAGGATCTCAGGAATGGACAACCAAACACCACATGTTCTCACTAAGGAGTGGGAGCTAATGGATAGACACATCTGGGCACAAAGCGATATAAAGAACTTAAACAAGGAAACAGGGAGTGTGGGTGTGGGATAAAAACTTACGTATTGGGTACAACGAACAGTGTTCTGGTGATAGGCACACCAAAAGTCCTGACTTCAGCATTATATAAGATATCCAAGTAATAAAAATTCTCATAACCCCTTCATTAATATTTTGAAATTTGAACAACAGCTTAGACTAGAAAAATTGTTAGTTTTATGCTACTTGACTTTCACCGTAATAAAAAGGATTGTATAGTATGTAAGTCTCTTTTTCTGAATTTAGTCAACAGATGAAACAAATTTCTGGAGACAGAAGTTAAGGTAGCAGTTCCTGTTGGGGAGAGGGGTTAAAGAAGGGCTCGGGAAGAAGCACAAGGACAAGGTCCGAGGTGCTCAAGTCCAAGTCAGTCCCTTCTAGAACCTTCCTTACACTTGTCCATCAGGGCTTGGCCGGGCCTGCCAGGACTGGCCAACGACCAGTGACATCTGCTCATTGGTGAGAGCAGATGAGAGAGCTGTGGATCCCCCTTGCTTTGCAAGCTTGTGAATTCAGTATCTGTATATGGACTTTGAAACTTGCAATGCTCTATTCCTCGACCTGATTGTGCTTACACAGGTGTGTTCACTTTGTGATACAACATTGAGCTGTATGCACTTAGGGTTTTTGCACTTCTCTGTGAATATGTTAACCTTTGATATTAAATTTATTTAAAAAAAACAGAAACTAACACACAAACAGGCTTTAGATCTTCTGAAAACCCACGTGACCCAGTTCCTAATCTATTGCTTATTTCTTCATGCCTCAAGTTTCAAGATGGTTTCTGGCAAAGCTTTAAGAAATCACAACATAAGGACCCTTCGTTTTTGTTTCAAGTCACTGTCTTCCTTGTCCATCCTGTGGATTTTTGCTACATTGGTTTTATAGCACAGATGATTAAGTCAATGAAACAATGTTTATTTGCCCCCCCCCACTTTTGTTTTAGGCATTTAGTTGAGGTCAGAGATTCCAAGAACATTAGGGTTCTTATTTTCAAGCGAATCCTATTGAAATATGGGATAATCTTTATTATCACTTATTAGCAAAGTGATAATTTTAGCGTTGATGCTTATTTGGAGTGAGGAGGATAACGTCTGAAGGAATTACTTGTTCTAAAATATCTGCCTTGTGATTTCCCTTCTGTTTGTCAATCTTGTGAGTTTTGCTTTTGTTCTGGACAATGAAACCAAAAGCATTGTCTCTAGAAGTTTACTCTTGAATGCAGCCTATTGATCAAGAGAGGGAGTGAGAAGATAAGAGTAGAAATTGGAAGAGAAATTGACTTGCCTCAAGTTTTCATCTATTAGAACACTTGACAAAGATTATTACTTTTTCTTGAGAAGATGAGTCAAACAATGGTCAGGACTGAGCCATTTACAGCAGCCCTGAGTGAACTGTGCTCAGGAACCACTGAAAAGTTTGAAGTTTAGTAAGAAAGAGGACAGAAAAAGGGAGAGGAAGAATACAGATCCCAAAAATCAGTAAAGGGAGAAGGGAGAAAAAGTAGACAGAAAACAGCAGCTATCTGTCTATGCCACTGGCTTTCCTCATTTAAAGGAGAACTGAACTAAAGTTACTATAGGCTGGGTGCCTGTAGCTCAGTGGTTAGGGTGCCAGCCACATGCTCCGGGGCTGGTGGGTTTGAACCTGGCCTGGGCCTGCTAAACAGACAAACAAACATAGGCGTTGTGGCAGGTGCCTGTAGTCCCAGCTACCAGGGAGGGTGAGGCAAGAGAATCTCTTGAGCCCAAGAGTTTGAGGTTGCTATGAGCTGTGACGCCATGGCACTCTACCAGGTGACAAAATGCGACTCTGTCTCAACAACAACAACAACAACAAACAACAACAAAAAAACCTTACTGTAGTTACCATGAAATCCCTACCCAGTGAGGGCTCAGACTGCATCTTTTCTCGGCCACCTTGATCATTTCAATGAATCTGATTGCTACGAATTGATGTTTTGGTTTCTTGGTGATTGGAGTCTGTGGAAGAATTGGTGTTTTCCAATTCCAAATGAGACAGGCTCATTTGAATTAGGGATTGCTATACAGGGTAGATTTATTTCTAATTTTCCACTGTAGAGAAACAGAAGCAGAGCTACACTGACGCTATGTAGACCTCTAGGAACACACTTGTAGTTGAACAGATTGGTTTTATTGGCTCTCTGCAATGGAAGACAACACAGGCAATCATGGAATTGTGGAGTGTCTCTGTAGGACAGTTTTAGGAAGGACTTGTAGGATTTGGACTGTGTAAGGTCTGCAGTCCCTACACCTTAGGCTCTGAACTGGTACAGGTCTGTGGCCTGTTAGGAACCAGGCTTCACAGCAGGAGGTGAGCGCTGGCCAGGGAGTGAAGCTTATTTGCATTTATAGCCATTCCCCATGACACCATTGCCTGAGCGTCTCCTCCTGTTAGATCAGCAGCAGCATTAGATTCTCATAGGAGCATGAACTCTCCTGTAAACTAGGCATAGGAGGAACATAGGTTACTTCTTATGAGAAGCCAATGCCTGGTGATCTGAGGTTGGAGATGTAATCATCCCCAAACCATCTCTGCCTCCTACCCCGATCTGTAGAAAAATTGTCTTCTATGAAACTGGTCCCTGGTGCCAAAAATGTTCGGTGCTGCTGAGTTAGGTGATTTGGGAAAGGATTTAAGGAAGTAGGACTTTGGTCTGAATTAGATGATGTCAGGAAGTGGAGTTAATTCTATAATTGGGCATCTTATCTAAAAGGTGGGGGGAAGGAAGTCACATGAGAACTTTAATTGCTAAAGAATCAGTAGTCACTCATATTACCAAGGATGAGGTAGAGGGTTGCTATTTTGTGGCTTGGAAAGTATTCATGTTTTGTCTGTGTTCCAACATAATATGGAGCAATCTTATTTTTGCCATGATTCTTCATGGTCACAAAATGGCCTTGTCTGATGGTGTTCTGTGTGGTTGTATGTGTTCAGTAGGACAACACCAAGACCTAACCGTGACTATCAAAACCACTTTTAGCAAAACCACATCCAGCTGGTTGTATCAGGCCAGGTCCTAGATGTCGGGACTGCTTTTCTCTTTCTCAGTAGCAGACAATAGCTAAAAATCGAGTCCTTCAAATCAGGTGATATGTTAATTAGGACTAAGTTTGACCACATTACGCAAAGAAACATCCCGGAATAACAGTGGCTTAAATGATAAAAATGTTTCTCTCTCTTTCTCGTATAAAATAATTCTAAAGGTAGGTCTTCCATAGCTGGAGAGGTGGCTCCATGATCACCAGGAACCCTCCTATCTCAGAGCTCTGTCCTTAGACTTATGGTCCAAAATGGCTGCTCGAGTTCCAGCCATCACACTAAAATTCCATTTGCAGAAAGAGGAAGGGAAGAAGAAGGGTCTTGACCCCTTTTTTTTGAGACTCCCTAAAAGTACCTTTCAACACATCTCATATTCATTCACCAGCATTTGATTATAAAGCAAAGATGTCTGTGAAGTATAATCTTTTAGGTAATGACAGAGTCACTAGAATTTTTTTGTGGTTAAAAGAGAAGTAATAATTGGTTTTTAGGGAAACTATAAATGCCTGGATTTGGGATAATACCATTGCTACACTGAGTTCTATGAAAAACAATTCTCCTGGCTCTTGTTGTATGCAAATATCCCTCTCTTAGGTGAAAAACAGCAAGTGATTAATTATGTCAAGGGATGGTCTTTCTTTTGTAACAACCTCAAGAGTTCAAGTTTCCAAAGTGAACTCTCATTTCAGTCTTTTGAACCTTAGTAGCTTGACTGAAAAGAATATTGTGATTCAGCCTCTTGTTGCTAAGCTGCCAGACAATTCACCTCTAGCAGCAGGGAAGAAATAGCTATGCTGTTGGAACTATTTAACTTAAAAATCATCCTTGCAAATTTATTTTTAAGAATAACTAAATTCCTTTGTTTGGAAGAGCTATAAAATTTTTGTTTGTTCCTCTTTCTTTTTTTAAAGGAGGTAATAAATAAGGTGAATAAAATTGTAAACAAAAAGTTCATGTTGGTATTATAACTACGTGCAGACATCTGGGCTGGAAATGTGAGAAAATTGTAAAGAATTTGGAAAGGTTCAAAGGCTCAGGTTATTAAACTTTTAATAATCTTCTTTCTGCAGGGCTAACCCCCTGCTATTCTTTCAGCGTAGTAGAAAAACAAAATACGGACAAAATTGTAGTTAATTAGCACTGACTCTTCCTTAGAAAACCTATAGAAATTGCTTGGGGGTTTTATAGAGGCTGAGAGTTAGGAGCTACTGATTTGTAAAGGTATAACATCCTTTACACTTAACAAATTTAGAGGATTTTTTGTTAGATTTTAAGGAAATAAGATGCATTTTTTCTTTTCTTTTCTTTTTTTTTTAAACTTGGATTTTAATTATGTACACAAATAGCAACATGAGCATGAAGAATTCTAAGCCTTATACATTATCTCTAGGTGACAGGATTTCAGATTAGTTTGCTTGTTTGCTTGTAGGATAATATCACCCAAGATAAAAGAGGCCTAGTATAGTTTTTCCTGATGAAGAATGCCCGTTTAATACATTCAATACTGACTTCTCAGCCATTTGTCTGTAGAAATAATTGATTTACCGTATGGAATTTCCAATGTTTACCTATATTTGATTAAAATGGGCAGAGCATAAAGTTTTCTACTTATTTCCAGGTGAATTCTTCACATTTCCTGGCTTTTGAAAATTCCCCTTCCACAAATCTTCTATGACTATGTATCCTCGCAAACCCCAGTCATAATTTCTCCCCACCGACCTGGACAAATGCAATGGCTTGTTGTGGATAATAGATAGAGGCAGCTAATCCCATGAAACCAGGTGGATACACCAGCTTCTTTACTTTTGAACCTCTAGCCAAAAGGAGTCCAAAAAGGCCAGCGAAACCGATAACACCAAGTCTTGGGAAAAACCCAGGAGGGGCATGTTGGAGATATTCATAGCTGTCTAACCCCAATGGAACCAAACTTTGCATCTTGGGCTTAGTTTGGGAGTATGTTTCCTGACACCAACTTGTATATGGCTCGCAGTGATTTTGCAGTTGTGAGATGCTTTCTTCAAGTTGGGTCCGTGGCTCCTCCACATACTTGGATTGACCCTTGGGAACTGAGTAGAGTGAAAGCTCATTACCCTTCATTGGATTTGTGAGGGGTGAGTCCTTTTTCGGTGCTTCATAGACTTTGAAGGTGAGCAGGCTCAGGCTGGCCGCCCCAGGACCTCTGAAGTACTTCTTCCTTCTCTCCCAGTATTAGTTGGAACTGGAAGGCTATTTGCATATTAGAAGCGCTGTAATCCCAACACTTTAGGAGGCTGAGTCAAGTGGATCACTTGAGGCCAGGAGTTTGAGACCTTGAACATGTCGCTGGCAACGGTGGCTCCGGCCATATTTTTTCTTTTAAAAAAATCTGTCAGTAATTCATAGACAGTAGAACTTCTGTAAAAGTTGACCACCTAAGGTCAACATATGGAGGTGCTCAACACAGGAACTAGGCCTACTATATTAACATGTACACATGGTGCATGTCCAGTCTATGAAAATTAGGTCAACATAAGGAAGTGGTCAATGTAGGGAGGTGGTCAACTATGGAGGTTGATTGAAAAACGCTATTTTGCAAGAATTATCTATGAAAATAACTGCACTTGGTATTTTAATGTTTTCCTATTGATACATCTGAGCAAAATAAAATAAAATATTAATTGCCTGTAATGATACGCTAATGAACAAATGCTATGTCTTCAGAGGAGTGACACATTTTGGAATAAAGCAACAGTACTCCCTCATCTTTGAAATGCAGTGAAAAGTGTAGAAAACGGTTTCTCTTCTGAGTAAAATACAGTTTATTTTTGCCATAGATTTGTAATGTCAGCGTTGAGATTTTTGTCTGAATTTAGTTTTCTTGTAAAAGCATCTTAAAGTATATGGCACGCCAATGTGTAACACTGCACGTATTTTACTATGTGCTGAATAAGACTATACTTAGTGTATGAAATTTCTGTGAGCCGTATGTATGTCTCTCTATAAAAATGTGCATATATGAAGTCACATGCATCTATCTGAAATATGCAGACACAAGGAATACGTTCCATTGTGTCCTATCAAGGAGGGTGAAAGAATTTTACTCTGTAAGCTCCAGCCATGAGCACTGAAATATGATTTGCGAGAGATGATGTTTGGAGTTGGTTTAATGGGCTAAGTGATTCCAAATGCAAGTCCATATCACAGACTCCCAGGCTCTTTGTGAGACTAATTGACTTTGCTGTAGAGTTTTGGCAAAGCTCTTATTATTTTTACTACATTTTCCTTTTTAATAATGTAAAATTGAACTAACTTCTGAAATTCAAGTTACCCTTTATGAGTTTGTTAGCCCTTCCTTTACCAAATTAATGACCGACGAGGCAAGACAGCCAGGAATATTTTACTGCTCTGGGTATTTGTTAATTGGTTGTTCGTTGAACTATATATGAGGGAAAATTATTGCTACTATAAACCATAGAGTGTAAAGGAAAAGAGGTGATATAAATATGGAATTGGAAAGGGCGGAGAATGCCAGTAATGTAAAAGTTCTGTTTTTCTGCTGGAGGGTTCCCCGAGGAAGACTGAAAATAAAACGCCAGCAGACCATAGTGTAACGTAGAAAAACGTAGAAATTCGTGTGGGGAACTCTCGGAAGAGAAGATTCATTGTTTCAATTCGCTTTTCAAGCCTTTATGATAAATTTCTTTTGTTCTATAAAGAACAGCCGCGTGCTCCTCAAGGAAATAATAAGCAGTAAAATCTATTTCACCTTGAACATGGCTGCAAAAGTAGTTGATCCTCTGGACTGGGAGAGTGATTAGAAGAAATAAAAATTCCAAGACTGGAATTTCTGACCCTTCAAGAATGCGAGGTGTACGTTAATTTCACTTGTCTAGGCCTGATAGTCCTTGGAAATTTCCCTTGGAATATTCTGGGGGGGGGGGGGACCCTGTCAGATATACAGCCCAGAACCCTTAGCTCAGTCTCTCCGTGTCCACTTTTGCCCCCATCCAGGGCTCTGTCTCTCCTAATGCTCCTTTCAAACGCCCATCAGACATTGTTTTAACTCAAGTTTTAAAGCAGGGAAGCGATCCAGGGGGCTGGCTCATGTTGCAAAGGTTTCCAACAATATCAGGTAATTCTCCATTAGCTGGGCTCCATTCAGAGGGGTAATCGAGACCTGAAAGGCTGCACGACTCATTACCAATTACCAATTCCCTGGGCCATCCGGTTCCCTGGCAGAAAGGCTTCCGATGAATTTGCCTTGCAAATTGAAAACATGCTGTCAACAGCAACAAATCCCAAAGATGTTTACCTTAATTTTTCCGAAGAGGCAGGCTCTTAACATGTGGATGTTTTTGTTTAAGGACCTGCATTCTAGATTTCCTTCTGTTTCTGGGGTCAGTGCCATTGCTGCCAAGGGGGTGGTCACAACCTCACTGATGGGAGAGAGAAGACAAGTGGCCACGTGGAGACTTGCTGCGACTCTTGCCCATGTTGGGCCTGTGCAATTTCCAGTGGAGCCTGAGAGAGAACTTTGCACTGGCCATGGGTTAGTAGACGTCACTGTTGACAGAGTCATTCATTTTCCTAAGGGCATAGGCACCTGGGGCATCGTGCTATTGAAGAGCTCCAATAATAATAATAATAAAGATAATATTTATCTTTAATAAATAATAAAGCTGAGGTCCTGATCTGTTATGTCACTTCCCCAAGGACACCTGCGCAGTTAGCCTCATGGTTGAGTCTGGAAGTTAGGGTTTCCCAGAAGTCCTTCGCTGCTTTCCCCTTACGTTAGGTGCTTGGGCTAAATTGTTGTTCATGATTGATGTGTATAAAATAAAGCATTAGACAGCAATTAATGTATAGGGCCAAGTGTGGTGGCTCATGCCTGTAATCCTAGCACTCTGGAAAGCGGAGGCAGGTGGATCATTTGAGCTCAAGAGTTTGAGACCAGCCTGAGAAGAGTGAGACCTTCAGTCTCTACTAAAAATAGAAAAGAGTAGCAGCACCTGTAGTCCCAGCTAAGCTACTCCGGAGGCTGAAGCAAGGGGATTGCCTGAACCCAAGAAGTTGAGATTACTGTGAGCTAGGATGCCATGGCAGTCTACCCAAGGCACAGACTGAGACTCAGTCTCAAAAAAAAAAAAGAAAAGAGAAGAAAAAAATTAATTTATAAACCTCTGTTGAAACTGAGACCATCAAAACATAAGCCTCAAAGGAAAAATACTTAATCCTTTGAAACTTGTGAAGTGCTAGGTGACATCCAGTCACTATTTCTAAAGGTGCTGTTGGAAGTATCCCATCCATTTGGCTCCAGGGGAGGAGTGTTTTAAAGTAATGTCCTGATGCTCCTGCTCATGGGAGGTCCATCCAGGGTTGAGCAGAGGCTGGAGTGGAGACTGGTGGATGATAGAAGCAGTCCATGCAAAACCCCGGGGATCTAGATTGGGAAAGCTCTACACTGCCTTTAGTGTCTTGTTTTAAATCTAAGTGTCCCCTCTACCCATAAATTAGAGTTGAATGTATTTACTTAGATTATATGTCATCAAATCACAAGCCCTACCCCGAGGTCAGACAAGTACCTTGAGCAAGTTTGAAAGAAAAACTTAAAACTTTCCCCATTGTAAACACTGGGGAAAAAAAACAAAACAAAACAAAAACCCACCCATCTTTCTATGGCTGCCAAGGAGAAGGGAAGCTGGTTTTAGCCAGGGCAGAAAGTAGGATTCCCATTCACACTAGGCTCATTTCACAGAGGGCTTTCTGGAACCCACAAACCAAGGAGTTTTGCTAAATGGGTCAGGCTAATACGTGTGCAACTCAACACTCTTGAGCGTGTCCTGTGAAGTCTGCGAGAAATAAGCAACACACAATGTTCTCAAGACATAGGAAATGGAAACATTGGGAAGCTCAGACTTGACCAGGTAAAGTAATGAAAGAATAGAAACAGGTCATGGGCCTGGGGGCTCCTTTTGTTCCCCCAGAGTGGGATGTTCTTGTCACCCTTTCAGGGATATCGTGGGCATCCCTAAAGAGCTCCATCGGATCATGTCCTTACAGAACAAAGAGGACACACGGAGAGCTGTTTCACATTCACTTTGTGACCCTAGTTTCAGCTTTCCTCTCCCCGTTTATGGAAAGCAGTAAGGTTCGGATTGGCAAGTATCTTTGAAAAGGATTTTCCCTAACAGGTGACTAGGAGATGGGCAGGGAAGACCTTGGGTATTGGAGTCGTCCTAGTCCATTCTGGCTGTGATAACAACCAACCATGGACAGGGTGGCTTGTAAAGAACAGAAGTTTGTTTTGCAGTTCTAGAGGCTGAAATCCTAAATCAACGTGCCTGAAGATTCCGTGTCTGGTGAGGGCCTGTGTCCTGGTCATCTTCTTGGTGGGGTCTTCATATGGTGGAGTAAAGAGTGAGAGAGCTCGCTGGGGTCCTTTTTTTTTTTGCAGGTTTTTTTTTGGCTGGGGCTGGGTTTGAACCCGCCACCTCCGGCATATGGGGCCGGTGCCCTTACTCCTTTGAGCCACAGAGGGCAGCCCTCTCTGGGGTCCTTTTTATAGAGGCCCAAATCCCAATCCTGGAGGCTCTACCCTCATGACCTAACCACCTCCCAAGGACCTCACCTCCTAATACCATCACATTGAGGGGTAGGTTTCAACCTATGAATTTTGGGGGGACACATTCAGGTTTACTGCACGAGTCAAACACACCTCGAACATCACAGAGAAAACTACCTACTGCTTGTTATTAGCATTTAATGTTTTAGATAAAAAAATTTTTTAGGTTTTTATTAGATAAAAAGAATCAAAATGGGGCAACAAAACATTTATTCAAGAGATCAGAAGAAGACCAGAAAGAAAAATCTCGGGACTGATTTACTCATCAAAAAACTGATTTCTACTGCTCTTATAGGAAAGCGACCCCAAACATTTCCTTCCTTCCCTCCCTCCCTCCTTCCCTTCCTTCCTTCCTCCCTGCTTCCGTCCCTCCCTCCCTTCCTTTTCTCTCTCCATCATAGAAAGATAATCCCCAAACAGTTGTACTGGAGGTGACAAAATTGCCTGAGTAAGACATGTGCTGACTTCCAGGTAATGTTTATTTCCTACCAAGTTTGCACATCATAAAATTTGACCTGGGCCACTTGATGAAGTGTGGTTCTTGGTAAAGAAGAATTCACTAGTTCTTTCCTCAACAGGATATTTGCTATCAAGCCAACACCGAAGGAAAGTACTATCACCTTAGAGAAATTGAGTCTAAGTTTGACTTATGTTTCACTCAGTCAACTATAATGTATCGGTATTAGATGGCTCGGGACTTAACTGTGATTGGAAAACTTAGAAAATTTTTCCTTCTGGAAACTGATGGGTTTGAAAGTCAAAGGCATTGGCTGAAGTTGAACTCAGCATGCCTAGAATTCTATCTTAGCTTTTATCAGCCAGTTAATTGTGCCCTGAGTCAGAGCTATGGCCCTTGGGCGTGTTCCCACTGGGTTGTTACTTAGATGGCATCAAAAGATGTTAGTGCTGGGCACAGTGGCTCATGCCTGTAATGCTAACACTCTGGGAGGCTGAGACAGGAGGATCACTTGAGCTCAGGAGTTCGAGACCAGCCTGAGCAAGAGCAAGACCCCATCTTTTCTAAAAATAGAAAAATTGGCTGGGCACGATGGTGCACACCTGTAGTCCCAACTACTCATGTGGCTGAGGCAGGAGGATGGCTTAAGTCCAGGAGTTTGAGGTTTCAGTAAGATGCGACAATGCCACTATTCTTTAGCCTGGGTGATAGAACAAGACTCAGTCTCAAAACAAACAAACAAAACAAAAAAACAAACAAACCAAAAAGATGTTAGAAGTAATCCTACTATCAGATCCTAGGATTAGTCACTTAGGATGGTGATCTTCTCAGAAGGATCAATGGGAAAGAGAAAGTGGGAAGGAGAGTTGTGTCAAGGATGCCTCAAAAGAATCAGAACAGAGTCCAATTAGCACCAAAGGAAGGGCAAGGTCATAAGCCTCTACACAACTTTCACTTTGTCCCAGGCTTACTGCTTTCCTGGGTATATTTGGCATAAACCACACAGCTGATGGACATCCAGTAATTCTCTGAAGTACCTGGTGGTGAACCTGTCAACACTTAACACTCAGGAGTTAATTTCCTAGCAACCTAATTACAAGTGTTAATTATTATGAAGTTTATGGAAATGAGATTTAAAACACCCTTTGGAATCTGCACCTGCCTTATTTCAATTTTTGAGAGCAGTTATACTGGTAATTACCATCTAAAATGGCCTTTGGAAGGTTCTGTATCAAATCCTGGGGTAGAACTTTCTGGGAGGCAAAGTTTGGAGATTTCTATTTTAAGTAGCTCTTCCTTTTTATTGGGCCATGGGGACAGTGGCTCTCAGGGACTTTATTTATATCTGGCCTCTTGATAAAAGCACTGAACATATCTAGCCTCTTCATCTAGCCTTTTTTGAAAAAGCATTCAGAGGGGTAAGAACATGTCATAAAAAGGGTCACCCCGAGGACTGCTCCAGTTTTCCAGGAACATAAAAATTGGTGACGTAGGGAGGTGAAAAATGGGGCATCAAATCCCAAAGAAGGCTCCAGGCTCCTTCCTCCTGCCTTGGCTGTGTCGGCTGCTGAGTTGCTAGCGTGTTTTATTTTGGGGACAAAGGACAGCACTGTTTAATCTCCCTGTCCATGCCAAACTCAAAAGCTTGGATCACTACATTCTGCCTCCTGAAATTCCTTTTGCAGTTTCACCCAACGAGGTGCTTGGAACTGCCTGAGGTCTTGCCGCACCCTGGGAAATAGTCCCCAGGTTTGGTCCCCAGCTAGGTATTTCAAGCATGACCAGGTGAGTTCTGTAGAATTTGATTTGGGCTCAGCATGTAAATCAGAGTGAGCTCGCGTGCTGTAAAAAGCATTGAGCAAGGCATCAAACAAGCTTGCTGGAGTATGATGCTGCCCTTGACTGTTCCCTGCACACAACTGGCTTAACTGGTGTGCCTAAACAGCACAGTCAGTTGGCTAATCCTATTTTTTTTTTTAAAAAAGAACTATTTTAGAGCAATTTTTTAAAAAGGAAAATATAGTACAAAATAATGGTTTTGTGTTCAGGTGAAAAATAGAGTTCAGTTAGAAGGCCTTGACCAAACTAAAAATCATTAAAACTAATTGGAATTCTATAGACCAGTCCCCAAAGAACTCAATTTGGTTCATCTTTTCCAAATAGCATGGATAGCAATGTCATTGTAAATGGGATACAAACAAACAAACAAACAAAAAAATTCTTATTCATTTATTTTTTAAATTCTGGAACTGATTTCCACCATACGAGAAAAATTAACCAAGCTGTCTGGAATAAGATCCAGGTGAAAAATACCAATGGTATCTTACTTCTTTGAGTTTCTGGAGAAAGAGATACCAAGATAATTCCAGTTTCCCGAGAGAACTAGCAAAATCCGGACAAGAGGTTGGTTTTAATAATGGCCCTCGCGAGCTGGTCTTGACCTTAATTGTAGCAGGGAATGAAACCGTAGCCATGGAGTGGTGTGTTTAAAAGCCACCAAGAGGTTTAAGCAGGAGAGCGGAACTGCAGGAAGGAGGGAATCATTAACCACAGAAGTGACTGAAGTGGTTTAATAATTATGTTATTTCAAGGGGGGAAAAGGATCTGCCTAAAGTAGAAAGGGAAGGGAAGGATTGATAAATAGAACTTATTTCTGTCCTAGGTAGTCAGCTGGTGGGAAGACTAGAGGGAAGGGCCTATTAACTAATTGATCTGCTAGACTCAATAGAGAACTCCAGCTGGAGATCAAAGAGAAGTCTGTGCTACAAAGGCAAGCGGCAACCTCGTTCCAGATGTCCCTCCTCCAGCTCTGTCATGCTTGATAACTGTAGAGTATGGCTGAATCTGGCCAAAGGCCTTGTCCATACACCCGTTGACATAAAAAGCAAAGAGGTCTGTGTGTACACGCATGTGCGCACAAGGTACACACGCATACTTGAAAAAGAGACAAAAACAGCTTCGAAGTCTAAAGGGGTCAGAGTCTAAGCTTCATCTGGTAGCTAAGAAATTATATCCTCTCTATTTATTTGCAAAGTGAAGGGGACCGAAAAATGTGCCAAATATAAACTTTTTTTTTTTTTTTTAATTTGGCCGGGGCTGGGTTTGAACCCGCCACCTCCGGCATATGGGACCGGCGCCCTACCTGCTGAGCCACAGGCGCCGCCCCAAATATCAATTTTTAAAAGGTCGTTATACCTTCAATGTTATAATATTGCCACTTCTAAACGCACAGTAGGGTTGCATTGTAATATACATCTATCACAATAAAAGGAAGGATATTTTGAGGAGCAGGTGACATTATAGAGATTCAACTAGTACTGTTCATTGATACAACTTTTTTCATGTTTAGAAGAACAGGGAGAGTTAAAATTCCAAACCTGATTTTTCTCTTCATCATAATCCTAGGATTGTTTGTTGACATGTATTACCTACTTTTATCCTTGCCAATTCTAACTGTTTGTTCTTGGTCTGCTTTTCTTGCATCTGGGTAAGGTATTATTTATGATGAGGCCAAAAGTTTGGTTTAGAAGGTTCTTTGAAATGTATGTAGATTCATCAATACTTCCTTTCTATGAACTTTCAAAGATTCCTACAGTCTTGGACATTTTGAAAAATGAGAAGTCTAGAATTCCCTTGATGTGGTTAGTTTGGTCTGGTCTAGGGCCTTTCTTAAATTACTACATTGCTTTCTCAGTTGATCACAAATATCACCAAAAGGTCATTAGTTTATCTGATTGGTAGATGTATTGGGGTTCTGAGATGGTTAGATTGAAATCTTAACTGATTACAGACAATTAAATTCCCCACAAAAGGAAAATTTCCATTAAATGTCTAAATATTTATACTTCTGTGATACCTGAAATTTTCAAAGGATAATCTATTTTGTTTTCTTGCAAAGAAAACAAAGCTGGGCTTCTGTTTTTGTTAAAATTTGGCTTGTAACATTTCCCATTACCTTTATGTGTGTCCCTAGGCACATGTATTTAAAAGAAGTATTTGTTGGGCGGTGGCCCCATGTACCGAGGGTGGAGGGTTCAAACCTGGCCCTGGCCAAACTGCAAACAACAACAACAAAAAATAGCCAGGTGTTGTGGCGGGCGCTACTTGGGAGGATGAGGCCAGAGAATCACCTAAGCCCAAGAGCTGGAGGTTGCTGTGATCTGTGACGCCACAGCACTCTACCAAAGGCGACAAAGTGAGACTCTGTCTCTTAAGAAAATAAATAAATAAATAAAATAAAAGAAGCATTTGTTAGATCACCTGTTAATCATACAATTTGGCAGAGTGGAAAAAGTTAAAGGTAAAGATAGCTCTCAAAAAGATAAATTCTATATACTTTGCTAAGTGCTTTCTTGTTTTTTTTTTTTTTTTATTTGAGACAGAGTCTCACTTTTTTTTTTTTTTTGTAGAGACAGAGTCTCACTGTACCGCCCTCGGGTAGAGTGCCGTGGCCTCACACAGCTCACAGCAACCTCCAACTCCTGGGCTTAAGCGATTCTCTTGCCTCAGCCTCCCGAGTAGCTGGGACTACAGGCGCCTGCCACAACGCCCGGCTATTTTTTGGTTGCAGTTTGGCCAGGGCCGGGTTTGAACCCGCCACCCTCGGTATATGGGGCAGGCGCCTTACCGACTGAGCCACAGGCGCCGCCCTAAGTGCTTTCTTGTTAAAATGGCAGGCCGAGCTTATGGGTCAACCTTTATGCTTTCTCAAGGTCCCATTGACATGAAATTGAAGTTATTACCTGCCCTTCGTCTGTTTTCCATCTATAAATTTATTCAATGAAACCACAACAGTGCTGGACGTCAAGAAAGAATCACAGAGTGGGAATAAACGGTGGTAGACAGAAAGCAGATGAACTTATATGAAAAGCAAACAAAAGTGTAAACAGGGAAAGGGATTCCAGAGATAAGAGAGGGCTGGAGAAGGACCCGGCTTGGAGTCATGAAACATAAAGCACACAGATGGCTCGGGGGTGGAGGGGTGCGGGGGGGCACGCATCAGAGTGTTTATGTTTAAAGTGCTGAATTCAGGACTTTGGGATATCTTCCCTCAACTGAGTTTCCCCTTCTCCTCTATTCCTTCTTTGTACCACTCCACAATTTCAAAGCAAATATGCAGAAATTGTGATGAGTAAATAAAACCAAATAATATCTAAAGAAATTTGTCTCTTAAGAGTAAGGGGATGCAGGTGCTGAGCCTACAGGAAAATGCTGCCTATAACCTTGAGTCTGCCCAGCAAACACTAGGAAAGGCAGCTTTGCTCAGGTGTGATCTGTGTCCAAAGTTCTTCCTGCCCTAAACAATCTTGAGGGTCACTAGATTGTCTCCTGCCGATAATTCCACTCACTCATCCGATGTCTTCACAGAACTTCCTCATCTGAGAAAGGACCTTGGGGAACTTTCGTTACCTGTGTGGATGGGCTTTGTCTTTTAGTCCTCGATATAACATTAGACATTTGATGAGGCCAATTTCATGAAAGGAAAGGAACAAATAAACACCTGGATTCTGAATAAAATCAGGTAACTCCAAAGAGCTTTAGAAAAACTTTTTTTTCCAGTATAACCAAGAGAGATTTTATTTAAGAAGAATAAAGAGAAAGTTTAGAGCACTTGCAAAAAGAGTTGAAAGTAGGTCCCTCTCGTGCAGGAGGAAAGGTGAGAGAGACCTAAAAAAATTTTTTGAAAGATTTCTCAGAACGATTCAGGATATTATACGTGGAACCTTAAAATAAAATGAGTTGCTGTGACCCAAGAGCCATCAGAGAACAAGAAGAACTCCTGATAATTTAAAGATGATTGTTAAAACAAGGTCTCCAATGTACTGAAAAATGTACTGGACATGACCAGAGAAAAGCATTGGAAGAAAAGTAAATGAAATCTTCCAGTACTATCCCTAGGCTTGGACAGGTACCAGTCTGCAGCCTATTAGGAAACTGGGCTGCACAGCAGGAGGTGAGCAGTATCCAGCCAGCAAGCGAAGCTTCATCTGTCTTACAGCTACTCCCCATAACTCACATCACTGCTCGAGCTCCACTGTCACTCGCATCACTGCCTGAGCTCCACCTTCTGTAAGACCCCCCCCCCCCACCTCACCCTCCACTCTGTCCGTGGAAAATCACCTTCCATGAAACCAGTCCCCCATGTCAAAAAGGTTGGGGGTCGCTGTTCTAGTGTGTAGGACCAAAAGACAAAAACGTTGAATGAGAAGAAAGTTAACAAGCATGAAAAATGAGACCATTTAACAGGAAATAAATAGGAAATAGAGAAAAAGAGGGGGATAAAATCAAATAATTGGTGGAGGAAAATTGCCTTGTACATGCATATGAGATAAAGGAAGATGTAAACCTTAGTAGGAAAAGTTCCACCAAATACCAAAAAGGTAAATTCAACAAACAAAAACCTGGAAATACTTCAGTAGTACAATGACAGAGAAAAGAATTAAAAATGTTTCCAGAGAGAAAAAAAGTAAGCTTCTTAAGAGATGCTTAATAATCACATTGACACCAGAGGCGTAGGGCAATGGAGCAGAGCTCTCCAAGTTCTCATCAGCAAGAAAATTATGGACCTGAGTCCCAATATTCTGACAGATAATGATTTTGAACAAAGGTAGGCAAACTTTTTCTCTAGGAGGCATGATAATAAATATTTGAGATTTTGTGGGTCATGTTGTCCCTGTTGCAACTACTGGACCCCGCCATGGCAGCACGAGAGAAATCATAGGCAATGTATAAACGAGTGACCATGGCCATTCCAACAAAACTTTAATTCCAAAAACAGGTGGTGGGATAAATCTGACCAGTGGGCCATAGTTTGCCAACCTCTCACTTTGAAAATAGCATTCTATATCCAGCCAAACTATCCATTTAGGAAGGAGACAGAATAAAGACATTCTCAGGGGCAAACACTCAGGAAGTTTAACAATCATGCACCCTATATGAAAAAAATAACATCCAGGAAGGAAACTGAGCAAAACAAAAAAGAAATAGATGAAGATGGCAGAAGGCAGAAGAAACAGTGGCAGCTGAGCATCATCTGGAGCATTCTCCTTAAAATGGCAGTGGTTTGGCTAGGCATGGTGGCCCATGGCTGTAATCTTAGTACCTGGGAGGCCAAGGCAGGTGGATTGTCTGAGCTCAGGAGTTCAAGACCAGCCAGAACAAGAGTGAAACCTCATCTCTAAAAATAGCCAGGTGTTGTGGCAGGTGCCTGTAGTCCCAGCTACTGGGGAGGCTGAGGCAGGAGGATCACTTGAGCCCAAGAGTTTGAGACTGTTGTGAGCTATGATGCCCCAGCACTCTACCCAGGGGCAACATAGTGAGACTCTGTCTCCAAAAAAAAAAAAAAGAATAAATAAATAATAACAATGGTTTATGACATGGGACTAATTAGCTTTCCTTCTTTACATAATAATAATCATATTATTTAATTCTGCATGGGCTAATACTTTTTTTTTTTGAGACAGGGTCTTGCTTTATCGCCCAGGCTGGAGTACAGTGGCATCATCATAGCTCACCGCAGAAGCCTCCACCTCTTGCACTCAAGCGATCCACCTGCCTCAGCTTCCCAAGTCACTGGAGCTATAGGTCCATGCCACTAGGCCCAGCTAATTTTTCTATTTTTATGTAGAGTTGGGGTCTCGCTCTTACTCAGGCTTGTCTTGAACTCCTGACCTCAAGTAATCCTCCTGACTTGTCCTTCCAAAACTTTCAGGTGTGAGCCAGTGTGGCTGGCCATGGAATAATATTTCTATAATCATAATTTAAATACTGCATTATGAGATCAAAGTTTAGAATCAGTGAACAAACTGCTGATGACATTGTTATGATCACTAAACAATGTAATACATAAAACTTGACAATATAAAAATAATACAACTGACAAAACTGGATGGTTGAAGCAGGATGGAATGTGGAAAGTAGTACAGATATACAAAAATTTCTCTTTGTTAAAGACAGTGGAATCGAAATTCATATACATGTGTATTGTTTAGAATCATAATGGCCACCATCAAAAGAGATTAAAAATTACCTCTGAGGAATGAAAATAGAGGTAACAAAATGGAAGAATTGAATTTTTGGTTCTTTCTTTATAGTTTGAATTTCTTAACATGTGTAAGTATTACCTTAATTTACAAAAATTAAGTAATCTATGGAAAATTCATTTTGACCTCAGAACTTTATTATTTGGAGTTGACTTACAGCTTAAAGGCTATGAGATTTTTAAAAAGTTTTCATCTGTCACTTGTAGGAAAGATTTGTCAAAAATATAGTTTTTCACTGGGCAAGTTAATTTAAAAGAAAATTGACAAATTTTTTTTTTTTTTGCGGGGCTAGGTTTGAACCCGCCACCTCCGGCATATGGGACCGGTGCCCTACTCCTTGAGCCACAGGCGCCGCCCAAAAATTGACAAAATTTTATAAAACTTTTCCTAAACCACACCAACCTTTGTTAAAGCTTTAATGCTGAGAATATTACCTATTTTTAAAAATAAGGTCAAGTGTACGGTAGCCATTCTCAGAATACCTGTTAGAGAAGTATTAGAGGGGGTTAGTAAACTACAGCCTGAGGGCTGGCCATCTGGCTTTTGTAAATAAAGTTTTATTGGAACACTGTCACTTCCATTTGTTTATCTATTTTCAATGACTTTTGCTGGCCTCTTAAGAAAAAGTTTGCTGACTTCTTTAGCAGTGGAACAGAAGCATCTACAGACCTTGTTAAGCCATAGATTTCTGGGCCTGACCCTAAGTCTAGGGTGGGACTGGAGATTTTCCATTTCTAAGAATCCCCAGCTGCACCAGTGCTGCTGGTCTGGAGATCACACTTTGAGTAGCAAAGGGTAGACAAACTGGGATTTGAATTTTGGCTTTACCGACTACAGGCTGTATGAAGTTGGACAAACAATTTAATTTATTTTTGTTCATTTATAACATGAGGTTTATTATTGTTTTTGTTTTTTGATGGATTTTGAGGACTTGATGAGATAAGCCATATAATACACAGTATCCAGCACACAATAAGTCAATTAAATGTTTATTATAATTAGGATACAACCATACCTAGCCAAGTTCTGACAAGGAATGACAGACTGGGATAGAACGTCAGCTGCTAGGAAAACAGGATTTGAATCATTTCCCTAAGTCTTCTAGATCTCACCCTTTGCCTACAAATTTCCCTAAATACTGGACCAGCAGAAATAAATAAATAAATGGCTTTGAATCACGTTCCTAGGCATGAAGCGCAAATTGGAAAGGATTGTAAAGGGGAGGTCATAGAAGCACGTTATGTTTCTTGTTCTCTTGTTTAGAGTAATTTCAAGTTAAAAAAAGGAATGTGTAATTTTCCACACATGACATCTGGATTTTTCTCTCTTTTAAGGTCTATGCCCATCATCAATCTAATCAACCCATTTTCTTTGCATACTCTTTTTCCTTGGCACCCAGGGTATGTGGTCATCCATGGGCGGTAGGCATGAATGAGCAGGGAAACATTTGTGAAAGAGGGAGAAAAGGTACATTTTTGTCCTCAAGGAGTTTATAATCCAATTTCAGGTAAGATAGACTCTCATGCAATAGTGACATGGAATTCCAGGCAGGGCATAGCTAGGAGGTAAAGGGAACACCGTATCTTGCCATGTATATTACGCTCTCATTATGATGTCACCCGTATTTTTTGCCCAAACTTTCAGAAAAAAAAATCTTTGGCTTTAATTTTTTAATTCAAATTATTTATTTATATTTAGGGACTTGTTTTCCTTTTGTTAGAAAGAAATTTTGTAAAGAAAATCAGCTATGGGCGGCGCCTGTGGCTCAGTGAGTAGGGCGCCAGTCCCATATGCCGGAGGTGGCGGGTTCAAACCCAGCCCCGGCCAAAAACCACAAAAAAAAAAAAAAAAAAAAAAAGAAAATCAGCTATGATGCTAGCTCCTAAAATGTATAAAGAGAAATGTGTTGCTCTTTGTTGGTGGAAATGCTTTGTCGCAGGTTCTTGGTGAGTTCAACAAAACGAATGACCATATTCCAGGGTATTATTTTGCATAATAAGATATCATTATTACTTGCTAGAGTTTCACTTTTAAAGCATAAGCATAAATAAAAGAATTAAAATGGAATAAGTACTACCCAGGTATAATGTGCACCCTTAGATTTCCCTCAGAAATGGGGGTGAAAAGTGCACATTATACACAACAAAATAAGGTCTGTACAATCAGACCGTCCACAAATAGTTGGGGAGAGTTGGTAATTACTTGAAGGTCAGGTGGACTAGATGGTTTAAGAGTGGATGGAAAGTCTCCTGCCACCCCCGTCCCTCCTTTACCTGCCTTGCATATAGTAGAAAAGATGTTTTAGAAAAGTACAGAGACGAAATTAACACAGGATGGTTTAAATTCAGCTAGAGGTTGAGGGAGTAAATCACTGCTGAAAATGACACAGGGAAGTGGCTCTCACAGAAGCAAACTCCAGTGTTTACGTACGCTGTGACACTTTATTTTGCAGGTGGCACTGAAAATGCTACAGTAGTTTAAAGTTCAATAATTGTGACAGATAGGGGGAGTCCAGCTCAAAAAAGAAAAATAAAAAAGAAAAATCACACTCACTCTGAAAACTCAGTCAATGGATTCAATGCAGGATGAAAACCTGCAACTCTCTATGCAGGATGGAAAACCTTCTGACTTTGGAGTCATCAGAGGGGATGGAACACAACAGGAATTTCCCTCATCTTTTCCTCCTCTCAAGGCAGAAAGCCTGAGACAGACCATATTTGCAGCCAGAGAATGTGCCCGGAAACTTGGCTTTGGCTTCTAAATCTTGGAGAGGGCAGTTATTCATTCTTAGGCTGAAGTTAGAGGACATTTTCTGAGGTCAACAGGGGACTGAATGAAAAGAATATTCTGATGGGTCCATGTACCTCTCTGTGACAGGGTGCACAGGGAAGGGAGACTGTCCTCAGTCCCATGGGGTGCGGGGCTCCTGCCCACCTGGAATCTGAAAATTGAAGTTGATTCCAAGCATGTTCACCCATGAAAGCATTGGGGGGTTGTCTTTTTGTTGGAGCAAGCCCTGGCCACACCCAATCTCTGCCTGAAACAGAATCACAGTGATGTCAGATGACAATACTAAAGTGACTAACGATTGAGACCTCATTAAAAGAGAAAGGCGGCAGCCTCCTGCTGATGACAGGGATAGGAGCCATGGCTTAGTCATGGAGAAGACAGGCATGGCTGGATCTGTCACTTATTTATCTCCCTCTGGGTTTTTAATCGTCAGAAGAGGAGATTTATGGAAAACGTCTGCAACTTCTTGTTCTCCCCGGAGAGAATCCAGTCTCAGCCCCCACTCCTAAGCACCCCACTACTCCTGGTTAATTGCCTTAGCAGCCAGACAGGCTTACTGGAGACCTTGTTTCTTGGAGCCATCTTTATATAGAAAAGAAAACATTACGCAGTTTTGGTTCCGTTTGTCTTCCCGATATTGTATAAATTAACTTTGATTTTAGATGTTTTTGTAGGTGGAGGCCTGGAGTGATTTAGAATAACAACCACAAAAGCACTTCAGTGCTGACTCCTTATTTGTATGTAACTTTCCCGAGCAGCCATGGCTGGTAAACCCTGCCAATTTCTCGCTACTTCTGGATAGCCCCTCCCTGATCTGGGGATGGGTTTTCTTCTCTGCTGCCCAGCCAAAACGATCGCCTGTCCTTTGAAACTTGTGCTCCTCTTAATTACGTGCATTGATGTCTTTGCCAATAGGATGGATGGATCTCCAGGGATGTCTGTATATTTATGTGCTTATCAAAGATCATCACCAACTTTGGGATCCCATTTAAATTGTCCATGTACCATTTAAATTAAGCTTCTCGTAAAGGTTTACTGGAGAAAACTAGAGAAAACTCATTCATATCTTTCTCCTTAAAGAGAGCCTGACAACGCTGGGCGTTGTGGCGGGCGCCTGTAGTCCCAGCTACTTGGGAGGCTGAGGCTAGAGAATAGCTTAAGCCCAGGAGTTGGAGGTTGCTGTGAGCTGTGTGATGCCATGAGCTGTGTGATGCCATGGCACTCTACCGAGGGCCATAAAGTGAGACTCTGTCTCTACAAAAAAAAAAAAAGAGAGCCTGACATGGGTTAGGAATTACATGAATGTATGTCCATAAATACAGTTGACCTTTGAACAACATGGAGGTTGGGGTGCCAACGTCCCATTGCAGTTGAAAATCCACACATAAGTTTTGACTCTTAACTGCTAATAGCCTACTGTTGGTTGGAAGCCTTACCAATAACATAAACAGCCAATCAACACATATTTTGTATGTTATGTATATTATATACTGTATTCCTACAATAAAGTAAGCTAAAGAAAATAAAATGTTATTAAGAAAATCATAAGAAAAATACAATACATTTACTATTCATTAAGTGGAAGTGGATCACTATTTTTATTTTTTATTTATTTTTTTAATTTGGCGGGGCTGGGTTTGAACCCGCCACCTCCGGCATATGGGACCGGCACCCTACCCGCTGAGCCACAGGCGCCGCCTGGATCACTATTAAGGTCTTCATTAACTTCATGTTTAATGGGCTGAGGAAGAGGAGGAAGAGGAGAGGTTGGTCCTGCTGTCTCAGGGGTGGCAGAGGTGGGAGAAAATCTGCATATAAATGAATTTGCCAAGTTCAGACATGTGCTGTTCAAGGCCCAGCTGTGTATATATAACACATCATTTCTATCATTAAGTTTTAATATATGACCTTCAGTAGCCCTTTAATACAGTTCCTGTGGGTCACTACCCACAGGTTGAGAACCACTAACCTACAGGGACATCCCTTTCGGCACTATTTGTAGTAACAAAATACAGAAAACCACCTCAGTGTTCATAAACTGTGGTTCATTCATGCAAATAAAGATTATGGGGATAGTAGAATAGATCTCTGTGCACTGTTAGGGGACAATCTGTGGGTGTATTTGCTCCCTACTGCTGCAATAAAAAATGACACACA
The DNA here is from genome assembly GCF_027406575.1 of Nycticebus coucang. Classification (NCBI taxonomy): domain Eukaryota; kingdom Metazoa; phylum Chordata; class Mammalia; order Primates; family Lorisidae; genus Nycticebus; species Nycticebus coucang. Next base: position 46,512,349 of record NC_069799.1, on the reverse strand, counting down.
TTTAGTGGTTCAAAACAAAACAATTTTATTTTGTTCAGAGGTCTAAAATCAGTTTCACTGATTCATTCAAGTCAAGATGTTGGCAGGGATGGTTCCTTCTGAGGGCTAGCTGTAGGGAAGAATCCATTTTTTTGGTGCCTGCTTGCTTCCAGCTCCTTCTTCCATCTTCAAAGCCAGCATCAGAGAACCTTCCAATCTTTGACTCTCTGCGCTTCTGTTTTCATCATCAAATCTCATTGGGTCACCTGGATAATCCAGAATAATCTCTTTTTAGGATCCTCTGCAAAGTCCCTTTTGCCTTGTAAGATTAAAGGTTCTAGGAATTGGGATATGGTCATCTTTGGGGGGTCATTATGCATTTTACCACACTAGAATATAATTTTAAGCAAATATAGCAAGGTGAGTCACAGTGAAAATAGAATGCTATGATTCATGTAAAGAAAAAGGGAGAGATCTCCAATCCATGTTCTCATGTAGCGACACGTATACATAGACTATCTCCGGAAAGATGCCCAGGAACTGGACGACAGTAGTTTGGGGGCAGGCTGGGGTCATGAAGGGGAAAGGAATTTATGATTTATTGCCTTTTCTTCTTAAAGTAGAGTAAGCAGGTACTGTAGAAAGGGTAAGTCATGGTGTCATTCTCTTTCTTCACAAGAGTGTCCATTGGTAGACACTTACCTATGAAGTTAAAAAGAGAGAACATAAAAGAAAGATAGAGAAATCAGGTTCAAATGCTAATCTCTGAATCAGCTTTTACAACAGCAGGGCAGTTGAGTGTGGACCTGCCCTTCACAGCCAGGCCTGCAAAGGAGATCCTGAATATGTACCTTTGGCTCCTTAACTTGGGTTCTGTTAAACAAAACTTCTTGGCAAAGACTCAGCAATAGGTGAAGACAGCTATCTCCTAAGCTCTCAGACAGCACTGCTTTTCATTGAGAAGTCATAGGCAAGAATTTTTCTTCTAGCATTTCATTCAAAAATCTATCTCTCAAGGCTGGATATGGTGGCTAACGCCTGTAATCCCCGCACTCTGGGAGGCCGAGAAAGGTGGATTGCCTGAGCTCATGAGTTCAAGGCAGCTGAGAAAGAAAGAGACCCCATCTCTAAAAATAGCCGGGCCTTGTGGTGGGCGCCTGTAGTCCCAGCTGTTTGGGAGGCTGAGGCAAGAGAATAGCTTGAGCCTGGGAGTCTAAGGTTGCTGTGAGCTATAACAGCACGGCACTCTACTAGGGTGACAAAGTGAGACTCTGTCATAAAAAGAAATCTATCTCTCCTAGAATAATATAATTTCAGGGCTTGAAAGTGGTCAGGTTTATATTTCTCCTAAAGATGAGGAAACTGAGATTGAAAGAGGTTACTGGGTTTGAATTTCTCTTAAAAATGAGGAAACTGAAATCAAAAGTGATTGTAGACTAAATTAACTCATCTTTGCTAACAAAGGCAACAAACAAAATGTAATAAATATTCTTATTTAACAGTTACTTATTTATTGATATTTTAGTAATGATTATTTCATCTTTTTATTGCGTATGGACAATATTTCAGATCTTACGTTGGGCTGCAAAGATGATAAGTTATCAGGGCTCACTCCCAAGAAGCTCTCTGTTGGGTGACACTCAGAGACAGACTTACAATCCCGGTTGAGAGGGGTGAACAAAGCGCCCTCCTGGTTCCAGCCACTGAATTTTTAAGTAAACAAATGGCAAATCTCACATTGCATGTGGTCTGTGAGCTGAAGCTTGCCAGATAAGTTAGCGTTTGTGAGAAGCTGGGCATTCCCGGATAAGGGAAGAGAACAGCTCAAGGAACAAGAATGCTTGGCATATTTGGGGGACCACGTACGGTTCTGTCACTTATGAATTAGCAGGAGGAAGGGGGACAGGAAGCTGACATGCAAGGGCAAGACCGTGAAAGATCCTGCATATCCCATCATGTTCAGATTGGCTTGTTCTCTGCTCTAGTCACAGGGGCTGATCCATTTTCTAGAAAGGACCAGATAGAAAATATTTTAGGCTTTGCAGCGAGCGGTGCATCTCTGTCACATATTCCTGTATATTGTTATTATTCATTTTTTTTACAACACTTTAAATATGTAAAAAGCATTTTTAGCTTGTAGGTTGGATTTGGCCCATAGGTTATAGTTTGCTGACCACTATAGGGGTGGGATGCCACTGGACATGTGTGTGTTGTGTCACCTCAATTGCCATTATTCTGTCTAATCAGTCTAGGATGCATAGTTTTTCACATATAAATATTCCGGAAACTGGGATACTGTTGGCCTGACAGCAGTTGTGGGGTAATTAGACACTGTCTCTTAACATGAAGAAAGGTCACTGGAGATTTGTAAGCAGGAAATACAATGATGGATTTGAGTGTTGGAAAGCTCATTTTGGTGGGTGACAACAGTATGGCAGACAGCCTGGGGGTGTCAGGAGAGTCAGGTGTGAGGGGTTACCTAGGAGACCCATAAGGAGGCTGTCCTGGTAGTCCAGGGAGAGATAATGAGAGGCGGGTGGGAAGGTGGCAGAGAGGAAACTTCTGGATAGCTGGGCTGACGGCAGCCCACAGGGAAGACGGAGCCCATCTTTATATATACATATAATGAGTTATTTCTCTCTGTTCCTCCTTTCCACCAACCCTGGGGGATCTTCTTTTTGTCCAATTTGGGATGAGGATGACAATTGGTGGAAGGGTGGCATTAGCAGAGGCCCCTCTGTTCAGGGGTGGTTTCACCCTGAGGAGTAGCCCACGGTCTCTGCGCTCACCCTGCCTAGCTAATGACAGCCCTGGGGGAAGGTCCAGCATCCCTCCTCCTCCTCCTCCTCCTCCGTCTGCCAGATGGGATATGCCAATGGCCCTGTCCTTGGAGATCAAAGAGTGCCCTGGGTTGTCTTCCCCCCCCAGGACATGAATCCTTCTTTTCAAGTTTTTTTTTTTTTTTTGAGATAGAGTCTTACTGTGTTGCCCTTGGTAGAGTGCTGTAGCATCATAGCTCACAGCAACCTCCAACTTTTGGGCTTAAATGATTCTCTTGCCTCAGCCTCCCAAGTAGCTGGGACTATAGGTGCCCACCATAACGCCTGGCTACTTTTTTGTTGTAGTTGCCATTGTTGTTTAGCAGGCTGGGGCTGGATTCGAACCCACCAGCTCTGGTGTTTGCGGCTGGCCCCCTAGCCGCTGAGCTACAGGCATCAATTCCTTTTTTTTCAAGTTTTCCTTCCAGTTCTCAGAGTAGAGTTCATTCCCTTTTTACTTAGGTTTGCTTCTCAAATACTTCATGGCAATGTTTTTGAGTTACTTCTTTAATAGTGGGTTGTTCGTTCTGAGCAGTATGTCTGTGTGTCCAAATACTGCAAATATATGACAATGAGCTCGGGTTTTCTATTCAAATAAGCATTTCCCCAGGCCTCCTGACTGCATCCACCAGCTCCAGGTCTGGGCATTTATTTTAACTTTATTCATTTTTTTTTTGTAATTGTTTGGGATTCTTGGAGAGTACAAAGAGTTAGGTTACACTGATTGCATTTGTTAGGTAAAGTCCCTCTTATAATTGTGTCCCGCCCCCAAGAGGTGTGCCAAGCCCTGTGACCCTTCAGTCCCCTCCCTCCTCTCCTCCACCTCCTCCCACCTTGTATTAGATCATCTACTGCCTTCAGGTTAGAACTGAGCACATTGGACTCTTCGCTTCCCCAACTTTATTCTAATGTCTCACTGCTGCCAGGCAGCTCTTAAGGGTTACACTTTTCACCCGATGGCTTTTGTTTCCCACCAAGAAGGGTGTCCTATTTCAGGCAACTAAGACAGAGCAAGGGAAAAGAGAAGTGAGCAAGTCATTTCTTACCCTTAGCGCTGATTACATCGTCTCTTCTTGTGGGAAAAGGGCTGCCTCCCAGCAGATAATGTGTGCACATCCCTTTGAATGTTTTCTGTCACTTTGGTTTCTTATGCTGTTTACTGATCAGCCCTCTTTTTCTCCCTTCCCTTATCTGAGAGCTTCTTGGTAAATGCCTCTTTCATCTCTTCAGTGTTATCTCCCCTCCCACCCCCCAGGACATGAATCCTTTCTTTCAAGCTTTTCCTTGCAGTTCCCAGAGTAGAATGCATGCCCCTTTTTACATAGGTTGGTTTCTCAAATATTTCATGGTGATTTTTTGAGTTACTTCTTTAATAGTGAGGTGCTTGTTCTAATTAGTATGTCTGTGTGTCCAATTACTGCAAATATATGATAACAAGCTCGGTTTCCTACTTCCCTCTCTTTTGCTATTTTACTTGGTAGAATTTTGTTGCTGAGTTTGGAGAAATAAGTGGTTTCCCTTCAGCTGTGCTTGGCTGGGTGAAGGTCCCCTTCCATTGGGTCTGGTGCTCGCCCGTGTAACTTTGCTTGGGGAGGCATGATCCCTTCACTCCATTTAAACAATACTCAACCATGTTGTCCATAGAGATTATTTTCTCCACTTTTCAAGGCAGCTTTAGCTTGTGACTCTGTCATCTTTATTTTCTTTACTTGTTGTCACTTGTGTCATTGGCTAATTGTGTTGTGAATATATCCAAATGTAAGAGCCAGATACAAACACAAGCCTTCCGCGCCTTACCTGACACGGTGAGGCTGGTAATAGACCTCTAGGCTTAGCCAGGTCAATTTCAAAGTAGATCTTTCTGTTCTTTTGTTTTGTTTTGTTTGAGACTGAGTCTTACTGTGTCATCCTCAGTAGAGTGCCAGGGGGTCATAGGTCACAGCAACCTCAAACTCTTGGGCTCAAGTCATCCTCTTATCTCAGCCTCAGGCTCGCCACACCACCGGGCTAGTTTTAGAGACAGGGTCTCGCTCTTGTTCAGGCTGGTCTCCAACTCCTGAGCTCAAGCAATCCACTCTTCTTGGCCTCTCAGAGTGCTAGGATAACAGGTGTGAGCCACCGTGCCGGCTCCTTTTATTATTCCATCATGGTCATAGGGGAACAGGAGGGACACTAGCGTTCACAATGGTCAGAACAATTTTTAGCTGACATTTATGTTTCCAGTATTCACCCTATGCCAGTTATTGGGCTCAATTCTTTACTTATATTATAATTTTTCCTTTAGTCCCCACAGAAACCCTCTGAGTTACAGACTTTGATCATGTCATTTTACAAATGAGAAGCAGACTCCGAGAGTTTAATGTGTTTTTCTGGACTGGAGCAGAGCACCAGGATTGGACCGTACTGTTCAGGCCGTTTGACAAGTTTGGGTCCTTGTATATACAGATACATTTTACTAGGGCATCATCAATGGATTTGTCAACGAGGGCGAGTGTTAGTTACCATGCTCAGATTTGTGTCATTTTATGATCTCACGCCATCCTCACTCCACTGCTCCCTAGCCATTACAGTTGAGGAGTTTCACTGTTTCTGGGATTAAGCTTCCCTTAAGGTGTGAGACAGGATGACCATCCACCCCCCACCCATAGAACCTCGTGCACCCAGCAGTCAGAACTGATGTCTCTGTTAGGAGGAGAAATAGGGCCCAAGATTCCCGTGTGGTTTAAGGACATGCAATGATGTTTTAATTTCTTTTAACATTAGAATGAAAAAGAAAATATTTTCATACATAATACTAATATCTTTGCCCTGGTACAATTATAATTTTAAATATATATATATTTTTAACAAGGGTACATGTTAAATTTATTAAGTGTAGACTATAAATGTCTTAACACAATAACTAACAAAATGTGGTGAAGGCTATGTTAACCAGTTTGATGAAAATATTTCAAATGGCATATAAAATCAGCACATTGTACCCACGATTGCATTAATGTACACAGCTATGATTTAATAAAAAAATTAAAAATGAATATATATATATATATTTTTTGGCCGGGGCTGGGTTTGAACCCATCACTTCTGGTATATGGGGCCAGCGCCCTACTCCTTTGAGCCACAGGCACTGCCCATAAATATATATTTTTTTAAACAAGAGGCCCGTGGAGGTTGAAATACCTGGAGCCTGTGAAAGTCGCAGACCTTGCCAGCCTTGACCTTCTGTGGGAGCCCTACTCCGTGTAACATCCACTCTCAGGGTCCCTGTCACTCAGAGCGGGAAGAGAAGATTCCAGAGTCAGACGGATTGGGGGTACTTATACTGGGCGAGTCCCTTATCTCCTCTGAGCCTCTGTTTTCCTCACTAGTAAGAGGGGATTCTAGTCAGTGTGAGGATCCAAAGACATAAGTCAGAAAAATTGTTAAAATAAAGGCTCAGGAGGTATTAATAAACTATCATCCGTGTCAGCCTCAGTTTCCCCCAACTGTCCACCAGGTGTAAAGGTGACCACTTTTTCATGTGTTAAAAAAAAAGAAAAAGAAGAGAAACAAACTAGCAAATGTGATATATTAGGGCCACTTGGGGAACAGTATATGGATTTATTTTCAGACATCATTGTACTCATGACCATCTATTTTCTGCCTGTCATCTTTTGGATGCTTTGTCGGGTAGACGTTTAAGATGAAGTCAACGGAATTTAGAATCTGACTGCCTGGGTATAAGCTTTGATTCAATCCTTCCCAGCTGAGGGATCTTGGGAAGTGAATAAACTTCTCTGGGCTGTGTTTTCTCATCTGTGTAGTGGGGGTTTTCATTGCAACTTCCCTGTCAAAGTTGTTTTGCAGATTGAGTGAAAGCAACTAGACCTTCTAGAACAGAGCCCAGTATGTGGTGAGCATTCAATGAATATTACTGTTGCTATTACTGACCTAGAAAGTGGGCTGTTTTCTGTTCCCCTCTGTATTTATCCATGGATTCTCTGCTGTCTCCACCTGGTCCTTTGCAAATCACACTGGAGCCACCAGCTGCGGCCCACTGGGCAGCTGCCATTCCCTAGGGTGGGGGTGGAAGGAACAGCTCTGGGAGCTCCAGGTCAGAAGATCAGGAAAAATGTGCCCTTGATCTTTGCAGCTCCAAGATCTCTGGAATGCTACAGGGATTTTCCTGAGGTTTATATTTAAAACCCGGTGTTTTATGGAACAATATAATTCTTGAACAGAAGAAGGATTTTAGAGATTTCTTTTTCTTTCTTTCTTTTTTTTTTTTTTTTTTGAGACAGAGTCTCACTTAGTTGCCCTGGGTAGAGTGCTGTGGTGTCATAGCTCACAGCAACCTCAAACTCTTGGGCTCAAGCAATCCTCTTGCCTCAACCTCCTCAGTAGCTGGGACTACAGGTGCCCGCCACAACGCCCAGCTATTTTTAGGCACCGGGTCTCACTCTTGCTCAGGCTGATCTCGAACTCCTGAGCTCAAACAATCCTCCTACCTTGGCTTCCCGGAGTGGTGGGATTACAGGTGTGAGCCACCATGCCCATCCTTGATTTTAGAGATTATTAAATCTAGTGTCCATTTCACAGATGTGGTAACTGAAACCCAGAAGAATTAAATTACTTATTCAAAGTCATATGTGTAATGATTCCCAGGGCAGGACTTGGGGAAACTCAGATCCCCTAACTCCCTACCTCAGGCTTCTTAAATGAAGGACATTAACATAATGATGTCTAGATCGGCTTCTCTTCTTTTTTGTTTGTTGGGCAGTTCTTTTGACTCCAGTCTTTTTTCTCTCAAGCATTCCCTATGTGCCTCTTGCTGTTCCAAACTTCAGACAGCCTGTTCTCTTTGAGCTGACTTATCTTTTATCAGTCGTGTTTATGGGCATCTCTGTTTTTTTTTTTTTTTATTAAATCATAGCTGTGTACATTGATATATTCATGGGGCATCATTCACTAGCTTCACAGACCGTTAACCAAGTTTCACATGGGCATCTCTGATTTTGTGGACAAGTAGAAATACTAGAACTATTAACTTTCCTAATTAGCACTTTATTTTTTTAATTTTTTTTTTTTTTTAGAGACAGAGTCTCACTTTATCGCCTTCGGTACAGTGCTGTGGCGTCACAGCTCACAGCAACCTCCAGCTCCTGGGCTTAGGTGATTCTCTTGCCTCAGCCTCCTCAGTAGCTGGGACTACAAGTGCCCACCACAAGGCCCGTCTATTTTTTTGTTGTAGTTTGGCTGGGGCTGGGTTTGAACCTGCCATTGTTGGTATATGGGGCCGGCGCCCTACCCACTGAGCTACAGGCACCACCCCCTAACTAGAACTTTTTTTTTTTTTTTGCAGTTTTTGGCTAGGGCAGGGTTTCAACCCATAACCTCTGGTATATGGGGCTGGCGCCCTACTCCTTGAGCCACAGGCACCGCCCCCTTAACTAGAACTTTTTTAAATGAAAGATTATTGTCTGGGTACAGTGTCTCATGCCTTTAATCCTAGCACTCTGAGAGGCTGAGGCGAGAAGATCAGTTGAGCTCAGGCGTGTGAGACCAGCCTGAGCAAGAAAGAGACGCCATCTCTAAAAACTAGCCAAGCATTGTGGCAGGCCCCTGTAGTCCCAGCTACTCAGGAGGCTGAGGCAGGAGGATCGCTTGAGCCCAAGAGTTTGAGCTATGATGCCACAGTCCTCTACCAAGTGTGACAAAGTGACACCCTGTCTCAAAAATAAATAAATAAATAACATAAAATGAAAGAAGATTATTAAAAACAAGTTGATGTTTTTAGTTCTATGTTTGTTCGAAGCTGTGGACACTTTTCCATGTGCTTCCCAGGGAGATTCTTTCCCCATTTATTGAGACCTATGCAAGTTTTTCTTTTAAAAATAAAATGTGCTGGGTGCAAGGTGGCTCCTGTGTTGTTCTGGTCTTGACCGCATACGCTCGGAGTGTCATACCGTCTTAAGGGCTTCGTGACGTTGTTCAGATTCAGACTGCCAACTGGTGACTTCTTTGCCCTGAAGATTTTTTTTCAACCATCTGCCTAATTGCAAGGGCCACCCCAGATCACAACATTATGTCAGCCTTATGCCGGTTTAATCTCCTTCCTGAATTTAGAGAAGCAAGAAAGTAGAGGTACAGGGCTCTAGGCTGGGACAATAATTTGCGTATTGGCTTAGGTAGAGTATTGGGTCTTACTGAGAGTTAAAGGGGATGGGTGGGGCTGGCTGATCTCTTAAAAATCATAGAGACTTGGCCTAATGCCTTCTTCAGAGCTTGGCTGCTTCTACCCTTTAGGGACTTGGGTCCTGTGGGATTGGCTTCTGGGATGTGGAGGTAGGTGACAAACTACCCCAAAGCGTCATTAATGGATTTCAGGTGATTTCCAGGAATGTGCCATGTTTTGTTGGCAAATGAATAAATACAGCAGGTAGGAATGAATGAAGCACTTAGCTGAGCGTTTCCCCACTGGCAGAGAGTTTGTAGCATATATGTGCTGGGACCCTTAGGGAGATCTGGAAACAAGGGATGCTTTGTTAAGAAGGAAGAACTGAACTTCTGCTGTGTCACACAAGTCTCAGCGTCATGCTCTGAATTCTGTAGATTATTTTATTCCTAGGATTTAAAAACAACAACAACAGCAACTCAGCATAACCCTTTGACTTGATTTTAGATCTCAATTTCTCGGCCAAAGCATACACCCTAGAGTAAAAGTTACCTTTACTTTATTTCAGATAATGACAACAGCATTATACTGGCTGAACCTCCCATTTATAAAGCAACATTTCCACATTTGCCTCATGAATTTCTTTCTTAGGCAAGGGGTCTTAAAAAAGGAAGATAAAAACAAACGAAAAGAAACGGGAGTAATTTAAGTCAAGCATAACTTCCTTTTTATTAGGTTTAACTCGAAACCAGGTATCATATTTATATAAATAGAGTGGAAAATATTTAACCTATTCATAGAGGTTAAGTAACTAACTGATAAGCTTTGTAAGGAAAGTATATTTCAATGCTCCCATTAAACTCCAACTGCGCCAGGCAAGTTTTCAAATTTTCAAATAACATACATTAGGAAACTGGAAAAAAAAAAAAAGGCTGAGAAACAGGAAGAATTTTTGGTGAACAAATACAGTTGTTCATTGTAGAAATTGTTGCTGTTTTATATGTAAGGGTGCAAGGTGAGTCAAAAAGTCAAAATAATAGGACTTAGACCAAAGTCTTAATGATATGGTTTAGTCTTCAGTAAAAGTTAAGATAAATTCCTTCAGCAGCTGGCTGAGGAAATCAAGGGGTAAGTTGTTTTAGCTGGTGCTCTTTCCCTGTAAATAACATGCAAAATGATTAGACTAGAAGCTTGAAAGGTCTGGAGCAGAGGTCCTCAAACTTTTTAAACAGGGGGCCAGTTCACGGTCCCTTAGACCATTGGAGGGCCGGACTATAGTTTAAAAAAAAAACCATGAACAAATTCCTATGCACACTGCACATATCTTATTTTGAAGTGAAAAAACAAAACGGGAACAAATACAATCACACCGCCTCATGTGGCCCACAGGCTGTAGTTTGAGGACCCCTGGAGATTCTGGAGACTCACACAGAACTTCTGTGAGATTTGAAAATGATTTATATGCATGCAGATTAGGTAATGATACCTGTGTAGCTATCCAGTTTAAAAAGAATGAAATAGAATTTATCTTTTGGTTTTTTTTGGGGAAAGGGCTGAGAAATTTAATGTATATTTCTAAGGACTTGTGCTATTTCTGTTGCATTAGAGAAAAAATGGCTCACAAAATAATCAAACAATTTCAAAAAATATATGACTAAAAAGCAAAAATCCTATGCAGATTTACCGAAAAGTAAAAATGACATAAAATCCCATCACTCAGAAGCAAACATTATTACCTTTTGTTATTAATCAATTTAGATTTTTCTACTCTTTCTTTTTTTTTTTTTTCTTTTTGAGATAGGGTCTCACTCTGTCGCCCTGGGCAGAGTGCTGTAGCATCATCAGCTCACAGCAACCTCAGTCTCTTGGGCTCAGGCAATCCTCTTGCCTTAGCCTCCCAAGTAACTGGGACTATAGGCACCTGCCATGACACCTGGCTAGTTTTTCTATTTTAGTAGAGACAGGGTCACACTCTTGCTGGTCTTGAACTCAGCTTTAAGCTTAAACAATCCACCTGCCTCAGCCTTCCTGAGTGCTAGGATTACAGGCATGAGCCACAGCACCTAGACGAACTTTTTCTATTCTTATTAGATATTAGTAGGAAAGAAGATTCTATTCTTATTTCCCTTACACAAAAGAGATTCTACTATACTAGTTGTTTAATAATCTGGATTTGGTCACTTTAATATTGTTAATATTATTAATGTTGTGAATATCTTTTCATTCAAAAATGTTATCACTTTTAGTAGCTGCATGGTATTCCCTTAGTTGACAAAGTACTATAATTTATTTAACCAATCCCCAATTTATGGATATTTGTTTCTAATAAAATGTACAAAAACACTCTACATTAAATGTATAGAGCACACTTCTTTTAATATTCATTTGATTACAGACAAACCTTGTTCCCAAGTTATGAACAAGATAGGTTTGTTCTTAAGTTGAATTTGTATGTAGGTTGGAACAGCTACATTTTCCTGTTACCTGTAATAATCTCCATTTGTAAGTTCAAATTGTTGTTAGTAACGGAGGGACTATGGCAATAGCCTTCATTTGTGGGTGCAAGTTGTGCATAGTTGGATGTTTGTAATTTGGGAAATGGCGGTATGTCTGAAAAATTTATTCTGAGAAGTGAAATTGCTGGATTACAGAGCATACATATTTAAATATACATTTGTTGTCAATATTACAAATATTAGGTGCATATATATTAATATTTAATGTAAATTATTTCGTAGATATATTTAAAACGCCAATATGGGGCCAGGTACAGTGGCTCACACCTGTAATCTGAGCACTCTGGGAGGCTAAGGCTAGTAGGTAGATAGCTTGAGCTCAGGAGTTTGAGACCAGTCTGAGCAAAAGTGAGACCCCATATCTATTAAAAATAGAAAAATTAGTTGGGTGTGGTGGTGGGCACCTGTAGTCCTGGTGACTTGGAGGCTGAGGCAAGAGGATTGCTTGAGCCCAGGAGTTTGAAGTTGCTGCGAATTACGACACCATAGCACTCTACCCAGGGTGAATGAGTGAGACTTTGTCTCAAAAAAAAAAAAAAAGGTCGATGCGATGGCTAGTTTTCTGTGTCAACTTGATTAGATTAATGTATACCCATAATTCCTATTATGCAGCAAAATATGTTTCCAGACATTGACAAATATTCCCTGGGAGCCAAAATTGCCCCAGGTTGGGAACCACAGGTCTATAAGAAAAAGTCAGGACTTAGTTCTCACGTCACTCACGATCTGGCCTTAGATCCCTTTCCTGCCTCATTTGCAGCCTCTCCTGGACTTCCTGGAATGTTCCAGATACCTTTGCTCCTGTGTGCCTCCTTATGTGCTATGCCTTCAGCACTTTATTGACTAGGTAGGACTGCTGATGTGACAAATACACAAATGGGTGTTGGTTCAGGCAGGAGTGCAGTTCGTTTTTTCTGGCCTAGCAGTGCTTGTGGTTGAACTTGTTGGTGAAGCAGCTTTCTTTTCTGCAGTGTTGCAGGAACCAAGCCTGGATGAGGCTCCACCATGTTTACTATGTGGCTCCCAGGAAGGCCTTGGGCATCATCTCCATTTTGACTGATGAAGGAAAAAAGAAAAAAACACGAAGGGGTATGTGAGGGAGATTTCCACTCTCTTTTCATTGGCTAGCAGTCAGTCACATGACCATGCTCCTTTGCAAGGAAGTCTGGGAAATATAGCTTAGCTGTGTGCTTAGGAAAAAGAGTGGAATGTGAATTTTCATGATCACCTAGAGCTCTGCTGCAATCCACTGCACTGTCACTCCTAGAATTATAAATTCTGACCTCCCCATTATGACTTCTTTTATGTACTTTGCTTATACCAGTACATTATGATTGATGAGTTAAAAAATCATTTTTTTTCTTATTAGTATCTAAGATAGTTCTTGGGGGCAGTGCCTGTGGCTCAAAGGAGTAGGGCGCCGGCCCCATATGCCGGAGGTGGCGGGTTCAAACCCAACCCCAGCCAAAAACCTCAAAAAAAAAAAAAAGATAGTTCTTGGTAGGTATTAGATGCATATTTGTTGAAAAAAAAAAAAGGAATGGGTAATATTTAATTATGTATTATTTCATAGGAACATTGCAAGGACTCATTGAGGGTTTGTTTTTTTCCCCGCATGGTCTTCTGGTCTGAGCATCTGCACTAACACAAAAGTGAGACAAGATTATTTGCAATTTTTTGCAGGACACTGACATCATCTGAGGCCTAGAAAAATAGAATGGAGTTCTCTTTCTTTTAGCACCTCCAGTTCCAAACTCCCCAAGTCTCAGGAGTTCAACCACTGTTCTCCTTGGACTATCCACAGATTTGCTCTGCACTCACTTCCCTGCACCCTCCAATCCCCTCCTAGCCCAATTCCCTGTGGGCTGTATGGTTTGATCCTCCCAGGGAAGATTCACATTCAAAAAGGGGTGATTGGCCCCTGCACTCTGGGAGGCCGATGGGGTAAATCCCTTGCCTTGAGTTCTAGAGTTCAAGACCAGCCTGAGTAAGATCTAGACCCTGTCTCTACTAAAAGTAGAAAAATTGTCCGGGAGGGGATTGTGGTGGCGCCTGTGGTCCCAGCTACCGGGGAGGCTGAGGTAAGAGGATCTCTTGAACCCAGGAGTCTAAGGTTGCTGTGAGGTACAACGATGCCACTACACGCTACCTTGGGCGACAGAGTGAGACTCGGTCTCAAAAAGAAAAAAGTAATTAAAAAGAGTGATTGTTAATCCCAAGGAATTAATGACTGGGTAGTTATACTGGGAAAAGAACTAGGTTCTTGATTCTAAAAATGGCTACCATATTGTAGCTGTCTTTGTTTTTTAAAAGAAATCTACATGTCTTTGATGCCTGGTGTTCTTATTAACTAAAAGGGGGGTAAGAATGAAACTACCTTTGCAGCAAAAGTTCAGGGGATGGGAGGACCCACTTAGGCTGTATCCAGGCCAGAATTTCCTTTTTGAGGCCAGACAGAATCTGGTCAAAAAATATGAATGCAACAGGAATGTTTCTGGTCATTTTTCTCAAATCCACCAGAGGGTTACCACTCAATTTTCTGACAAACTTAACCTATACGCTACATCTACAAGACAAAGGAGCATTTATGTAAAAATGTTTTTTCTCCCCTTAGTTACTTTGACAATTCAGCCCTCACTTTCTCCTCTGCTCGGACTGACATCTGAGAAGTGAGAACCACAACTACATAGTATTTTATAGATGGGCCTGATTAGAACCAGTTCTCCCTACAGGTTACATCATGTATGAGACACACGGTTTTTGTCAAGAGACCAGCTACTCGCAGAGAAGGTTTTGATGCTATTACCAGTAAGAAATTAGTAACTAGATCCTTGGTCTGTTTTACGCCAACTTTCTAATTATGCCGTTGCAGTGGTAAACCAGATTTTTGAGCCAAGGGTAATTTAGAAATTCTAGATCTCTGTTCTCTCCCTGCCCCCTCCCCCTTTAATGTTCATCTTTGCTGCCTCCCCGTCTTCTTCCTTCAAGCATATAATTTTCCTCCATTCCCACTCTACCCTGGCTCCTTGTTTCTGTGACCCTCTGTCACAAAAGGACAAAGGCATCCCGTAACTCTTCATCATGAGACATCACAAGTAACAATCGAGGCTGTATGTGCACAGGTATACAGGAAGATGTTGTTGCTCTGCAAGGTGTCTCCAGGGTGGGCTCCCCGTTTGCCTCGGGAACTGGAGGTGGACATGTGGCCTTATATTGCCCTCTGATTCTCTGTGCATCTCTTTCCAGGTGTTAGCTTGTTCTTTTCTAAGACTAAAATGACAGGGGAGATGATTTTCTTCCACATGTGAACGCTGCCCGATTTCTGTAAAGCTTTTTGTATTCAGAGCTCTTTTGATATGGAAAGATTTGTGACGCATTCATTAAATACTAAAACCAAGGCTCCCCTTGTGAACACGTTCTGGTCTCGCTTGAGTTTGGCATCACGTTCTTCCTTCCCTAGATTCTTTCTTTATCCATCCTTACTATGTTTTTTCTGGTACAATGGCGTGTGTTTTTCCTCCCTCCTTTTAAGCTATACTTTGGGATAGTTAAAATAAAGCTCCTGAGTATACCTTGAAATCCTAAATTTTCATTTCAGCTGAAAGTCATCCAAACCATATGCCTGTTGGCTTTCCTGTGCAAAAGACTTCTTTTTTTCATAATCGACCAAATTCCTTTAGGATATGGCTGGAATTATACTGATTCCTCCGTAGTCTTATAAGAGATCACCATCTCCAAATTCCAGATTGTTGTTTCACCCAGCACACTAGCGATGGCTGTTTCGTTCCCCTGAACTTGACCCCATTTCTCCCTTAGCATTGCTCTTTCTTTCCGTTTCTTCCCTTTGCTTCCTCCCAGGTAGACTCTGCCTGGTCTGTCCCTGGGTATATCTTGTTCCCTTCTCTGTCTGAGAAATCCTCTGCTGAGAAATCAGGCTGGAGGGTGGCTGCCACATGGCCACCATGGTATGAAGAGGCTGCCGAAGTTTCCTCTGGGGACAGCTGTTTTCCATTTCAGGAGTCTCAACATTGTGGCTTTGTTGATTGTCTTTTGACCTTAGATTTGGTGTTGCCTGTAGCTAATGCATAACTAACCATTTTGACTAAGCCTTTCAGGACCACAGTGCTACCTTGTCAACTGCAAGCCCTTCGTGTGAATATCCTGCCACACACAGGCCACTGAAGTCCCTTGGAGCCACACACGCACTCCCTAACTCAGGGGAGAGATTAAAGCAATTTCGCTAAGGCCCACTGGTGAGGAAAATTGGTTGATAGAGTTATTACTAAATGGCTTTTCAAATCTTCTTCTTACTCTGTGAGAAGATAGTTTCCCAGCTTGGTCCCTTGACCTGAAAGCCAAATCCACAGGAATCCCGTGAATGGAGAGCTTTGCAGGCTATACATTGGAAACAAACCACAAAACAGCAGGGTCGCCCCTTGGTGCAGAAGGCTACGGACTCTTGCCTATTTAAAGTGAAAACATCCCGGGATGGAAAAGCATATTCCGAGAGTGGAATGCTTTGTAGTTTCTGGTACTTGGGAGGCTGTAGAGTGTGTTAATAAATGAGAGTGCTACTTAAAAGTCCACCCCTTTCTGCCCCCAGGTTACATCTCCTTAGGGAGCCTGATGATAAAGATCATTAATATTTTCCCTGTAAGTAGCTAAAGGGAAGCCTTGCTAACTGCATTGTACATTTGCCAGGTTAGGTTGTACACGTATTAACTTTTTGATTGTGCCGATTGCCATAGAGTCTTTGCATACATGTATATAAATACACATGTACATATGTGTGCATCACGTATGTCTCTCTCATATATACATGTGTGTATTGTACACATATAAAATGTCCTTGTAGCTATCTTTCTAATCATCTGTGTTGTGCCCAGACCCCGAAATCCCTCACAAAGACCACCAGGGAGCCGAGTCTGATGCAAAAGGGCTGTTTATTACAAGTTTGAACTTGGGCTCCCAAGGACTCCACTACAATGGATCCAAGCCAGGAGCCCTGAGTTCTGTAACAGGGGTGTTTTTATAGTATAGCACAGCAAAGTAGGCGTATACAAGTTAAACAAAGGGATCGCTTCTGGATTGGCTGCCATATGGCCCACTCCAGAAGGCAGTTTCTGATTGGACACGATGACTCAGGTGGAAAACCAGCCATTCATGGTGACTCATCAGTTTTAAACAAAATGGGTGACAGAAGCCAAAATGGCTGAACCCTTAAGATGGCCTTGGTCTGGTTCTCTCAGTCTGCATAGTTAACCTGGCTCTGCAAATACCTGTGTGAATGGGGGCATGTCACTTAATGTCTCTTTGTTTCAGATTTGCTGGTCTGTAGAATAAAGGAATTGGACTGGCTGAGACGCTTGGTGGCAAGTGTTTCCGTGTCCTATGTATTCCACCACACCAGGAAGCCAATCTGGGTTAGCTTTTACGTAATAAAGTTGAGTCATTTTTTCAATTACCAAGGACCCTTCAGGTTGAAGGTCAAGTAACCTGAGCGTGCCCACGTGAATCAAGTACGCAACCACGGGTGGAACTGTTGTGCCTGAGTCGTGGGATCCCCTACGTAAAATCACCTGGAGACCAAGTCCAATGCAAAAGCAAGACGTTGTTTATTTACAAGGTCGAGCTGGTGGGGAGAAGCCCTGATCTCAAAAAGGAGGGAGGTTTTAAGGGTACAGAAAGGAAAAAAGGGAGGGGGTGTGAGGTGAGCTGCGAACTGATGGGGGAGGGGGGAGCTAGGGGACTGAGCAGTTGTCCTTGGCTGTCTGGAGAGTGCTGTTATCCTTGGTGCAGACAGTTGTGTAAGAGCGCAAATCACGGGCAAGGACGGGGGTCAGGGAGGGAGCAGGTTGCCTAAGGCCTTTGGTATGCAGCTGCAAAATGAAGACTGAGGGACAAGATGAAGTTAGTTTTAACAAAATGGACTTAACTCGGTCCTTACAGAACCTTAGTGCTAGGACTGAGGAGTGGAGACTGGATTAAGACGTGGATGCCAATACCCCATACGGAATGCAGGATCCAATCAGATTGAGCCTTGCTGTCACTTCATGGCAGGATTCAGGTCACACCTTATAACCCTATGCTTATAAAATCATTCCAACCCACTTGTCTGGGGACATACAGCTTTGGGAACCCTCTCTGGTGTGCTCCTTACTATGCCAAGTAACAAGGCCCCCTTACCACAACCCACTTGGCTGTGTCTGTTGGCCTGATCCTTGCTAGGCAAATGAACCCCTCCTTTGGGAAAGTAACAGTTCCCCTCCTCCAGCCCAGTTTCTGACACGTGGTTGGCCCCAGCGCTAAGGCTCCATGCAGCACTAATGTACTGTGCTGCTCTTGTTTTTAGACCATTGGCAATGGCGTGGCTGGCGGTGGAGGGAGAGAGGGAGGATCGCCCATCAGAGGCATGAGTGCCCATTCTGAGACATTATACTGGGAGTAACAATTCCTCACCTGGCTTCATAAATGCTCCTAACTCAAGCCTCCTAAATGTTATTTCCTTTAAAAACTTGGAGTGGGGCTCGGTGCCTGTAGCTCAGTGGTTAGGGCATCAGCCACATGCATGGGGGCTGGTGGGCTCGGGCCTGCTAAACAATGACAACAACAGCAAAAAAATAGCTGGGCGTTGTGGCGGGCGCTTGTAGTCCCAGCTACTTGGGAGGCTGAGGCAAGAGAATCGCTTAAGCCTAAGAGTTTGAGGTTGCTGTGAGCTGTGACGTCACAGCACTCTACCGAGAGTGACATAGTGAGACTCTAAAGAAAGAAGGGAAGGAAGGAAGGAGGGAGGAAGGGAGGTGAGGGGAGGGGAGGGAGGGAGGGAGGAAGGAAGGAAGGAAGGAAGGAAGGAAGGAAGGAAGGAAGGAAGGAAGGAAGATAATACTTGGACCGGCTCTCAGTGGCTTTTCTGATAATTTCCAAGGCCCTCAGCCTAGCTTTCAGGCTTTATTGAGTTTTCTATTTTCTTCTCCTTCCAACCTTATTTCTAGAAGTCCCCTGCAGACCTATCTTTTGAGTGAAGAGTCTTCTAATTGTCCCCACCCTACCCTGTGGTTGTTCTTGTCCTAGCACTGTTGTGTGGCAAACCCGGAATGGTTTATGACACAAAACCAGTGGTCTTTCTCCCCTTAAAGCCCAGATTGAGACCTCCCCTCCATTAAGGTTTTCTGCTGAGGCTGTTCTGAAGGGAGCTCTCCTTTCTCTCATTTGCCCAAGTCACAGTCCTCTGTATGACACTGTCTTGCCTACTTGTTCTTCTAGGCACTTTATTGAGCATTGAGCTCCTAGATGAGTCTGCTAAAACTTGGAGAATATCTGAGGAAACTGGGAGTGAATTAGAGGCTAGAAACAGCCCTGCTTGGTGACTCACGCATGGAATCCTAGCACCCTGGGAGGCAGAGGCAGGAGGATTGCTGAAGCCTATGAGTCTGAGATCACCCTGAGCAAGAATGAGACTCCCCGCCGGGTGTTGTGATGGGCACCTGTAGTCCCAGCTACCCAGGAGGCTAAGGCAAGAGGATCTCTTTAGCCCAAGAGTTTGAGGTTGCTGTGAACCATGATGATGCCATAGGACTACTCAGCGCAACAGAGTGAGATTTTATCTCAAAAAATAAATAAAACAATTATTGCAGTACCTGTAATCCTAACACTCTGGGAGGCTGAGGTAGGTGGATGGCTTGAGTTCAGGAGTTCAAGACCAGCCTGAGCAAGATTGAGACTCCCATCTCTACTAAAAATATAAAAACTGAGGCAAGAGAATCGCTTAAGCCCAAGAGTTGGAAGTTGCTGTGAGCTGTGACACCGTAACACTTTATGGAGGGCTACAAAATGAGACTGTCTCAAAAAAAAAAAAAAAAGAAAGAAAGAAAGAAAAGAAAAGAAATCACCTTTCTGGGACTTGTGTTTTCTCTAATGTAACCATCAAGTAAATGACAGTCAATCCTCCTAACTAGAGGTTTAAGTTTGACCCAAACAAGTGATTAACCATTGTCCTCTTACTGAACTAAATCTCTGACCTCTGGCAGGGGCCCTCTTAACTCACCTTTTACTGGCTTCTTGAGTAAAGTTTTTCTTCCTCTTGGTTACTTTCCCTCCTTTTTATAGGGAGCTCTACTCTGAGATCAAAGACAACCTGGAGCAATTTATAAGAAACAAAAGAAGTGAGAGAGAGATATGCCAAGTTACTTTAAGGGGACGTTCGAAAATCGTGAATCTCTCTGGAGTAGTAGTTGGTGTCTGCTATGCCCAGAAAAACTGAGAGCATGTGCGCTCACTCTCTGGAAAGCTGGCTTTCATCCTCAGTCTGATCAGCCATTCTCAATGCAGAATGGACCTCAGGGTCACCTGGTTGTCCTCTGAACAATGAAGATACTTGGACCCCACTTAATGATTCCACAGGTCCCCAGGGAGTCCTAAGCCTGAGGATCTGAAAGTCTCACAGCTATCCCAAGGCTTAATCTACATTGAGAATCATTGATCTAGCTGCTCACGTCCGTCCGTCCTCCTTAAGGTGATCCTCTTCCCCACAAATATGCTTATATCATTCAAAGAGCTCCAGAACAAGAATTTGGTTAATCTTAATTCTAGTGCATTCACTGGTGAGGAAGAACAAATAGGAAATTGACTAAAATGAGAAGCCCCTGGAAGTAAGACTACATAAATTCTTTTGGAAAAGATTTTTTTCTTCTTGTACCAGGTTCAGAGGAACTTTGAGAGAGACACACACACACACACACACACTGAGTCTAGGAGACGAAGTAAACAGGAAAGAAAAGATTGACTTTTATTGCTTCACTGTTTAAGTGAAAAAAAAAAAAATCGACTCCTCCCCCCTCCCCCTTGCCTTACTTCCCTTTAGAACTGTATCAAGTTATTTTTAGGAGGGCAGCGTGGCTGGTTTTGGGGGGGGGGGACAAATGAAAGCGTGACATCACCATGCTATTTTGGTAGAGCAGGAGAAACATGCCAGGCTAGGTTGGTTTGGGTTTGGTTCTGTGTATTTAGAAGCTGAATCGCGTCTTTTTCTAATTTGCCTTCTGTCCAGGCTGCGCTCTTCACTTGGAGGCTGAAAGGATAATATTTATTCAAAGCTAGTTTGTAAACTTCATTTGCAGTTGAAGGTCTGGAATCCAAACTGCTGTTCTGATCTTATGCTGGTTTCTCCCAGGGTATTTCAAAAGCGATCGTTTCTGCAGGCTGCTTCTCCCGGGCTCTATTTTAGCTCAACTGTGGGCTGTCAGTTTGGAAAGAAGCAAATCCTTAACCTGAACTTTTGGTTGCCGCTAAGAGGAGCTCTGTGGGCAGCCAGGAAGGACTCGCTCATTTGCTTAGAGTTTGCAGTGGAATCTTTTTCTCCATGTGTGTTATTATCAGCAACTCCTACTTCCCCCAGAGGTTTTGAAATATTCCCTCTGAATGTGAATGTAACATTTCTCAAATGGAGCTCCTCCCTCCTAATAAACTTTCAGCTTTTACAGTAAGTCACCCTCCCCTTCATCCCTAGAGACAAAAGTGCCTCCTCTGTGTCTCCGACGTCAGTTACCATTGTTTTCTAAACCAACTCACGTTACCATTTTACTGTTAAAAGCAGCATTCTACTCCCGCGTTCTTAACCTACTTCTGGGTCTCTGATAGATGGTTATTTTTTTGGCAGGCTTGCGATGAGCCTGTGTCAAGGAAACAGCTTGCGCTCATCTCTTTAAGTCTCCCTTGCTTGCGATTTCATTTCATGATTTCCTTTCCTGTTATCTTCAAACACCCGCTCCAAGCAGGACTTGACAAGAGCAAGGAGGTTGTTTTTCTTCGTGTTCTAAAATGGACATTTCCCTTCCCCCGACCGCCCCCACCACCTCCAACCTTTCTTCTTTATTACCCACACCTGGGGCCCTCTCTAAACCTGATGGAAAAAAAGTTAAGAACTCCTTTCCCTCTTTAAAGAGGGGTCTCTTAAGAGGTTTCTAATCAGCTCACTGTCAGCTGTTTCCTCTGATCAGCTTAAATAGGTCTGCTGGAACTGCCAAACCGTGTGTTCAGACTGAAAGCCTGCGAGAGAATTTGAGCCACATTTATGAACTTCCACCGAGATTATCCGGCAGGCTGAAGTCTCAGGGAGAGTGCCCACTCCACTAACCCTTTCTTCTTGATTAAACTATCCTTTCTTAAAAACGGGATGAGGAATTCCCCCTTCACAAGCTGATTTCTTTATTCTTTCTGCCTCCCTCCTGCCTATATTAAAATGTAAACTTGATCCCTGCATCCTTCTTTGGAAGGAAGCTCCGTTGTTGTAAACATTTTGGTATAAATGAACCCTTTGACCTCTCAGGCATGGTTTATCTGTCTAACTTTATACAAGAAAAAAATGGTAAGATGCCTTATCTCCTGCGGGTGCAGGCATGTCGGGGCAGGAAGTTTCTGCTCTGGGGGTGGTTGGGTCCCTTTTAAACTGAGGGTTTCCTGCTCTCTCTTCAGTAAAGAACGGCTTTGTTAACCATTAGCCACTGACAGGAGTGTGTCCATTTCAGCAAAATTAATAAGAGATAGCATTTTTCTTCCTTCTAAATGGCCCGTGTCAGTAATTAACATCGCCTTTCATTACTCAACTTGAAAGTGCTTTCTAGGGCTCCCTTTGACCTTGCCCTGGCTTTGTTAAACTGTGGCTTCCAGCCTGTGAGAGGCCTAAATGCAGAAAAAGCACTTTGAGCTCTGACCCCGATGCCTTGAAAGAATCATTCGACAAATATTTATTGAGTGCCTACTGTGTGAGGCTACCAAGATGAATCAGATGTAAACCCTGATTTGGGGGGTGGGAGGGACCTGGAAGAAAAGATAAAAAGGGTTTGTTTAAAATAGCCCTAAGATAACAGAACAAGGCCGGATCCAGCCTTGGAGGAGGCCAGGCCTAAGGAAGATGGCGGAGGGGGAATTGGTACAAGTTTTATGGTAAAAGGAACATTTTAAGAAAAATAAAAAAGGAATGCAAAAGTTCAAACACACTTTCCTTACTCTTTACAGACAGAGAAAACCTTACTTTCAGAGGGAAGACAGAAATTGAGGTCTCAAGAGACTGTTTTTCTTTTTGGTGGGTGTCTGCACGTGCACCTGGACAGTGAAGGGTCAGCTGTGGAAATTTCAGTAATCGCAAAAGAATTGCAACAGAATCTAAATTAGAAAACTCCCCCCAAAAGTGTGTGAAATATTTTTGTTATTTTTTTTTTAATTTTATTTTGGATTAGTATGAGGATTCTCGGTCACAGAGGTAGAAATGTCACTTTGGGGTGAGTTAAGTTACAGTCCACATTCTTCACGCTTTAGCTATGAAATTCATGCTTAGAATAGCCCCCAGGAGGCACCCAAATGCCCAGGAGGAAAGAATGGGTTAAAAAAGTCTGGGGAGGGTGCAGCATCAGATGGGATTTGACTGCAACCACGGTGACAATTTCTGCATGTGAAAAAACGGGAATGGTGTGCTCTCATTTTCGTGACAAACTGGAACACTAACCACTGAAATATTAATAATAGTTACTGGCGGGTGCTTTCAAAAAGAAGTGATTTGAATGTTTCTTCTTGGCGATTTTTCAGGATTTTCCAAGATGTTTATAACGTTCAACCAACTTTCATTACTCTTCCATGCCTCTGCTACTTTTGCAGCCAGGTGAAATGTTGTTAAAAAATAACGAGATGGGGGAGAAGAATTCTTTATTAAGGCGAGAGTTTAAATGTAGATGATTCTGAAGATGGCTGGGAGAATTCTCCCCTCCCTTGCCACGTTGGATAACATCAGTTTAAAAAAGAAGAAAGAGCCACACTACCCTGCAATCAAAACCAAACACAGGAGTCTGTTTTAAGCAACAATGACTGTCATCCAATAAACTAGATGGGAGACTTCCCTTTTAGCTACTTTTGGCTGCAAATTTGTCAGATGATTCTTTTAGAAATTCTTGTAGTGAAAGAATCATTTTTCTTTCTGTCCCTGATGGAATGTAACTCTCGTAGTTCCTGAGTTCTGAATTATTCAAGGGTCAGAAATTTACTGAAAGGTTGTCATGATCACTGTTTTTTTTTTTTTTTTTTTAGTAAGTCCTTTGTTATTGAACTCTTGCTCAAGCCTAATGACATAAAAATCTAAAGGCCAGTTATTCATCCAGTGATGGCCTTCACAAGTGAACAACAACAAACCTCTTTATTTTCATCTATTATTTTGCAGTTTTCTTTTACTCAAATTACGTAAATCAGATAAGCGTATTTATTTCACAATTGGTGCTAAGTGTGCAAAGTCGCTCAAATTGTGATGCAGTTGTCTTGCAGACCCAGCAGAGGAAATAGTTTCTGCTTTCATTCAGATCCTGTCTCAGTCATTTGCAATAGAAAAGCTAAATTGGGTGAGTGGTGAGCAGGGGCGGAGGTGACAAAGGGAAAGGGAAGAAATGGGAAAAAATGCAAATCTGTAGTTTAGGTTAGAATGGATTCCCAGTTTCTTCTGGCATTTTGTGTCATTTATGCTTCTCAACTTGGAGAGCAACAACCACCCTTGTGGGTACCCCTCCTCCAGACCTGGGTTGGTTTTTATTTTTGATGTCTGAGTCACTTAAAATTGTGGGGCAGAAACATATAAACAGAATGAGAAAAGCTGTTTGCCACGAGCACGCAATTTCTAAAACTGTTTTGGGCCTTGAAAGACGGTTCCTTCCCTTTTATCCTTATAAGTACTTGGAAAAAAGAAAAAAAATAAATAAAAGAAACTCAAGAAAATGCTTCTGTCTTCATGATGAAAGGATTCAGGGCCAGTCTGCCCTTTGTGGCTGGACAAGAACTTGGCTGCTGGCAGAGAAGTCAGAGGTGACTTGGGGAGAGAGCACAGCCCAAGAGCAGAAAGACCAGTTAGTCAGTAGGCAATAGCATGGTCTCTGCCGAATCCAGGTTGGCACATCTGATTGACCTTGAACTTGGCAGTCACAGGTATTTGAAGGAATCATTCCCTTCAAATCTGTTTTGTACCAACTAGTATCTTAGATACTTAGAAATATTTTTTCCTCTTTCCTTGTTTTGTTCCCCAGAAGTATGAGCAACTTACAGGAAACACAAATTTAAAACATAAAAGCAAGAACCAGATCAGGTTAAGTGGGGAGAGAAGAGTACAGATAATAAACTGCAAGGTGGCTGCAGTCAACCAAGCACACTGAACTCTGATCAAATGCTAAAAGTAAAGGGGAGGTGGGGATGAGGAGGAGAAAGCATACAGACAGTTATGAATTTGGGGTTCTTTGAGAGGAAAATCACATGACCACAGGGGAAGAAAAGCCTTTCCTAGCACAGAACAGTAATGAAAGTTGGTTGAAAATATACTCAAGATGCGTTTGTAAGTATTTTGCTTTTCCTTCAAACTTTTTTTTGCCTATCTATGTATTCATCTGTGGCTATTTTTAAAGTCTGTTCCTGGGCCGGACACAGTTGCTCATGCCTTTGATTCCAGCATTTTCGAAGGTTGAGGTGCAAGGATTGCCTGAGGCCAGGAGTTCAAGACCATCTGGGCAATATAGTGAGATGCTGTCTCTACAAAAAAATAGTAAAATATTAGCTGAGTGTAGTGCTGCATACCTGTATTCCCAGTTACTTGGTAGGCTGAAGCAGGCAGACCTCTTGGGCCCAGAAGTTTGAGGGTGTAGTGAGCTATGATGATGCCGCTGCACTCTAGCCTAGGTGACAGATTAAGACCTTGCCTCAAAGAAAAACAAAAAAAAACAAATTAAAATTCAGTCCCTGATATTTCATGCTATAGCTTCTTATATAGACATTAAAGATGCAGAAATCAATCATTTGTCTGTATACTGCAGTAGTCAATTAAAAATTGTATAGTGCCTCACATAGTAAAAGCTTTTAAGAAATACTTTCTGAATGAATGGGTGAAAAATTGCTGATCCAATGTGCTATCAACAAACAATTTTAAGATGTCATTAAAGTATTTTAGTTATAAAATAAAGGCAGTAACCAGACTCCCTCTACCCCCAGCCCAGCCCCGTGCCCCCCTCCTCCCCCCACTGGGCCCTCTTCCCTGCCCAGGGAGCACCCCAACCAGCACTAGAGGCAGCAGATGTCTGGAGCTGCATAAAGTGCCACTTAAGGAGTTCAGTGAAGATAATGAAGATGGTGACTTTGCAGTGTACCAGTGCCCAGGCCTGGCTCTGACTGGGCAGATGGAGATGTGTTACCCTCTTTTTGACCACTCCTTCCTATAAGTACCCCCCACTCCCCCACCCCCAGCATATTCACCATCTCATTGTAGTAACTCCACGGTGACAGGACACTCACCTGCTCCCTAACCATGAGTAGGGAGGGGTACACCTGCATTTCCCATTAACAGAAGAGCACTCTAAATGATTGTGGCTAGGCCAGGGGGCATTGAGTGCTGGGACCCCTTGTCAGGGAGATCTCCCACTTTGTGCTAGGGGGCCTTTATCCCTCTTACATCTCTCCTATCTGGTTAATACTCTCAACTGGAGGGAGGGGAGAGAACCCTAGAATCCAGGTGAGGGTGGGAAATTCTGGAGTCCAAAGCTAATTCAATACATTTCAAACCTGTTGGGGCACAAAATTATAGATATAAACTTAATATGAAGATACCCATATTATTTTATTGGAGGACAAAAGAAATTTGAATAAATAAATACGTACTATACTATGTGTTTGGATGGTAAGACTCAAAATTGTGAAGGTGCCACTTCTTCCCTAAATACTCTGACAAAGGGGTTGTCTCAGTTCATTTTATGTGGTAAAACAGAATGCCACAGGTTGGGGAATTGATAATAAACAGAAGTTTGTTTGGTTTATGGTTCTGGAGGCTGGGAAGTCCAAGAGCACGGTGCCAGCATCTGGTGAGGCCTTGGAAGAAGGCAGAAGGGGAAGAAAGGAGCAGAGTAAGAGAGGCAAGGGGCCCCAAACTCATTCTTTTATCAGTAACCCTTTCTTGAGATAACTAAACCACTCTTGAGATAATGGTATTAGTATATTCACGTGGGCAGAACCCTCATCACCTAATCTCCTCTTTAAAGATTCCATCTTCCAACGCTATTGCCTTGGAGATTAAGTTTCTAACACATGAAATTTGGGGACGAGTTTAAACCATTGCAGGAATTATTTTATGCAACTCGAAGGCTGTGCACAGTGGCTCATGCCTGTAATCCTAGCACTCTAGGAGGCCAAGGCAGGTGGATCACTTGAGCTCAGAAGTTCAAGACCAGCTTGAGCAATAGCAAAACCAAGTGTCTACTAAAAAATAGAAAAAATGAGGCAAGAGGATCACTTGCGACCAAGACTTGAGGTTGCTATGAACTATAATGCTGTGGCACTCTAGTCATGGTGTCTGAGTGAGGTGCTGTCTCAAAAAAAAAAAAAAAGAAAGAAACTTGAGTAACTGATCTATACATGTATGTAAGATAGAAAGTATACAGATTAATCAAAATGATTATTGAAAAAGAGTTAAGGATGATAGATTTATCCTACTTTATATCAAAGCATACTTTAAAATGGAAGTAATTAAAACTGTGTGTTGTTAACACAGGGATAGAGAAATAGATGAATGGAACAGAAGAGTGTATAGTGTATACATAAGGAATTTAGTATATAATAAAGGTAATACCTCAAGTCATGAAGTGACAACTTGTCCAATAAATAGTGTTAAGACTTATAACAGTAAGAAAATTTTAATCTCATAATAAATACAAAAACATGTTTCATATAGATTAAAGAGATAAATCTAGGCAAAATTTTATCTTTTAAATTTGGAAAGATTAGAAAAATAGCAGAAACTATTTTTGTAATTTTTAGATGATAAATGGCTTTTTTTTTTGAGACAGAGTCTCATTCTGTTGCTTGGGCTAGAGTGCTGTGATGTCATAGCTCACAGCAACCTCAAACTCCTGGGATCAAACCATCCTGCTGCCTCAGTCTCCTGAATAGCTGGGACTACAGACATGTACCACTGCATCTGGTTAATTTTTCTATTTTTAATAGAGATGGGGTCTTGCTCTTGGTCAGGTTTGTCTTGAACTCCTGAGCTGAAATGATCCTCCTGACTTGATCTCCCAGAATGCTACAATTATAGGCATGAGCCACCTTTCCCTGCCTTAAGTCTTTTAAAGTAAGATACAAAGTGCAGAAACCATAGAGGATAAAGTGTTTTAAAAATCTTAAGTTTAAATGCAGTGAAATAAATAAAATATGATCGACAGTCTAGGGTAAAATATTTGTAAACTACAATAATAAAGATTATTATTGTAATAAAGGCTCTCATACAAATAAATAAGAAAAAGGAAAAAGATATAAGGATGGACAAAAGTCTAAATAGTCAAATGATCAAATTTAATAAAAGTGACCAATCTACATATGACAACATTCTTAATCTGATTATTAAACAGTGAACAAAGATCAAAATAACAATAATTGATTTTTTTATTTTTTGAGACAGTCTCACTCTGTGGCCCTAGATAGAGTGCTATAGCATCCTAGCTCCCAGCAACCTCAAACTCTTGGGCTCAAGTGATCCTCTTGCCTTAGCCTCCCAAGTAGCTGGGACCACAGGCAATAGATGTAAGCAATAGATGTATACCCCCAATAAGTCTTGGCTGATTTTTCTATTTTTAGTAGAGATGGGTTCTCAGTCTTGCTCAGGTTGGTCTCAAACTCCTGAGCTCAGGCAATCCACCAGCCTTGGCCTCCCACAGTGGTAGGATTACATACGTGAGCCATCGCACCTGGCCAGTCAATTATTTTTCATTCCAAAAAATTCCATTGCACTTAATGTTTGAGGAGTACAAATTGGTACAGTCTTTTAAAGGTTGATGTGGCAGTAAAAATGTCCATTTTCTTGGTGGCTCACACCTATAATCCTAGCACTCTGGGAGGCCGAGGCTGGTGGATTGCCCGAGCTCACAGGTCAGAGACCAGCCTGAGCCAAAGGGAGACTCCTATCTCTAAAAATAGCTGGATGCTGTGGTGGATGCCTGTAGCGCCAGCTACATGGAAGGCTGAGGCAAAGAGAATTGCTTAAGCCCAAGAGCTTGAGGTTGCTGTGAGCTAGGATGTCACAGCACTCTACTGAGGGTGACAAACTGAGACTCTGTCTCAAAACAAAAAAAAAGAAAAATGTCCATTTTCTTTGAATAATCGCTTCCACTTCTATGTTTCTGTCCAAAAAAAATTCTTTGCACATGTACGAATGTACACATGTGCAAAGAGATATTGATACGGATTTCCAATGTAGCACGGCTTATCAAAAATTTTTTATTAATACATCATAGATGTACATATTTTCAAGGTATAATTTGCAAAGATTAAATCAGTGCAATTGGGATATCCATCACTTCAAATATTTGTCTTTTATTTATGCTAGAAGCACTTGAATTCTTTCTTCCAGAAACACTACATATTTCGTTAAAATATATAATAGATAATGGTAAATTGTAGTCACTCTACTGATCTATCTAATACTAGGTCTTACTTCTTCTATCAAACTGTTTATTTACACCCATTAATCAAGCTCTTTTCATTCTCTCCTACCCTTCCTGGCCTCTGGTCACTACCAGTCTGCTCTCTCTCTTTGTGAAATCCACATTTTTAACTCCTACACAAGTAGGAAGATGTGATATTATTCTTTCTGTTCTTGGTTATTTCCCTTAACATTACTGCATCCACTTGAGCCACATTGTATGATATTGTTTATCATAGAAAAAAAAAAGGAAACAACAGTAGAAAATAACAGCAAAAAGTTAAACAAATTAAGTGTCCCTCATTGGGGAAATAAATTTGTATCCAATACTACATAACAATATATAGGAATGAAAGAAAGTAAGGTAGACCTCTATTACTCACATGGGAGGATTCATAAGACGTATTTTTTATGGGAAAGAGTATACATACAGTTTAATGCTATTTATATACCTCCTGCCTGTGTCCTTCTGTGTCTATGAACGCATATGTACAACTGCCTGGGGAAAAAGTCTAGAAATTATATAGCAGACTGGAACAGTGGTTTCCATGGGATGGAAATTGGGGCTGGGAAGAGAGACGGGAAGAGGTAAAACTGGTTCTTTTTTGTACTCAGTATACTTTTGTATTTTATGAATATCCAGAAGAATATATTTCTTCTTCTCCTTTTCTTCTTCTTCATCTTCTTCCTTCTTATTATTAATATTTAATCTCAGCATATTGGGGGTATACATCTATTGCTTACATTCTCTGTTTTTTGCACAGATGGAATCAAATTTATAAGTGTGCCCTTTGCCCAGACAGTCTGCACGGTACCCAGTAGTTATGAATTTACCCCCAGCTTGATTTTCATTGAGACTTACTTCTATATGTGCACTTAAGTGCTGATTGATTTGTTCTGATTTGGTATTGAGTATATGAGTTTGTTTCTCTATCTTGAGATATTTTCCTTAGAAGAATGGTTTCTGCCTCTCTCCAGGTTGTCACACAAGATACTAGATTGCCTTTGTTTTATGGCTAAGTAGTACTCCACCGGATGCATATACCACATTTTATTAATCCATGCATGTACTGGTGGGCACTTGAGATGTTTCCATGTCTTTGTGACTGTGAATTGGGCTTCTATAAACATTTGACTACAGATGTCCTTTTTTTTTCTGGCAGTTTTTGGCCGGGGCTGGGCTTGAACCTGCCACCTCCGGCATGTGGGCCAGGGCCCTACCCCTTTGAGCAACAGGCGCCACCCCAGATGTCCTTTTTATTCATTCTTAAACAATTAAACATTGTTTTTAAAAGGCAAAAGCTGGTGCATTTTTCATGAGGAAGACATTTTATCCCAATTTAAGTAATGGAAAAAGCATCAAAAACTCATCCTTATCAGCCTTTTGGTGCTACTTTTCTGGAAGGATTTATTTTCTTAAATATCACAATCTCTGATCTTCTTCCTAATTAGGGTGAGGAAGACTCCTAGGAGATGTATTAATAATCCCTCAGGCAGCAGAAGGATGGGGCAGTGAGGATAATGGTCTTCAATCCTCTGCCCATAATCTCATTTACATTATGGATTTACATCGTCGTTACCCAAGCTGCCATTTTAAAACTTTTCCTTCTTTCCTGTCCTGTGCTCTTCTTAGGGTGATGTAGTTGCACAAAGATGTCAGCAAGGAAAAGGGTTTGAGCAATTCATATGAGGACAATGAGTTCCTGCATGATTGGAAGCTGGCTAGTCAGATTTCATTCTCTTTCAAAGGTAACTATCACATTTCCTTAAAAAAAAAAAAAAAAGTGGGTGACGCCTGTGGCTCAAAGGGGTAGGGCGCCAGTCCTATATGCCGGAGGTGGCTGGTTCGAACCCAGCCCCGGCCAGAAACTGCAAAAAAAAAGGCAAAATGTTACATTTGGTTGCCTGGTGCATAAATCAATATCCAACAAAACTCCTCCTCCCAAAATGTGTAATGTTCCCCAAATGAGACAGATTTGTAGGCCTCTGGGGTATCTTTGTTTGAATGACCCTCTTTTTTTCCCCGCTGACCTGTACTCTTCACACTGTATATCAAAACCCAGAGTCTTTTTTCCTCCCCTAACCCTTCAGGAAATTCATCTGTGCTCCACTCATCCCCTGCCACCCATCTCCTGAGCCCTAAAGCAGAAGAAAGAGTTTAGTGTCTAAATAATGGCCCTTGAACAAGACAGCGCCTGAACAAACTCCATCTTTTCTGCCAGCCCAAGGAGTGTTGCTCTTATAGTTTACACAAGAAGTCATTAAAAAACAAAGAATTAGCTGATCTGATATCCAATAAAGTCACACTTGATTTATTTCCCTGTGAAAATGCTTACCCAATACCTTTTCAAATGAATTTTGAAATGAACACTTTTACTAGGATCTGTGCCTGTATGTGTGTGTGTGTAAGGGAGAAACTTCTTTTAAACATGTTGAAAACCTGTTATACTTTCAGGGAATTTGTATACAGTTACACTGTAATACCACTTGCATATTATGGAAAAAATAATTTTCATTACATTCAAATAAAGATCTATGCAGTGGAGGTCTCTTACTAGTTTGTCTGACTCAGAGATCATCCCTCCCTATAGGGTTTACCACTCTTGAATTCTGTGTCATCTGCTGGATCAGTCACTGAAGGGCCTGGGACCAACATCACACCTGCCCAGACACAGGGAGGGCAGGAGATCCCGGCAGGCCAGACAGTAACATTTTCCAGAGGCTGATACAGATGTTGCGAGAAAGTGGTCTCTCCAAGGGAGATATCAGTCCTCCAATTGGGGTTCATATTTCTGACCACATGAGTAAAGTCTGCCTGAGAATGACACCAACACAGAACGGAGTAGAACCAAGAGATGGATGGACGGATGGATGGATGGATGGATGGATGGATGTGTGGATGGGTGTGTGGATGGGTGGGTGGGTGGATGGGTGGGTGATGGATGGATGGATGGGTGGATGGAAGGACAGGCAGATACCTGACGCCATACTTTGAACCTGGAGCGTATCATACCTGAAGAGCCATCCCTCCAACTTCCCGACTTTGAGGCATGTATATATTTCTTGTTATGCTTAATCTAGATTGAGTCAGATTTCTGTTGGTTTCAACTTAAAGAACTCCGATGAATGCAGGCTACTTTGCACAATGACTGTTCATTGTCATGCTTGGAGTGGGTATTGCATTCTCTTTCCAAGCTGATTCACACAAGGTAGACACACAGCTCATGAAGAAAGGCAGCACCATGGCATAGATGAACCTAGAATCAAGAGGCACCGTCATATACAGTGGAACCTCCATAGTTGACCGTGTCCCTACATTGAGCACCTCCTGAAGTTGAGCTAATTGTCATAGACCACATGTACCCATCAGTATAATAAGCCTAGTTCCTTCTGGTGACCACCTCCGTGTGTTGATCAGTTTGTTACAGTCCCTGGGGCCTTCACCTGACAGCGGTCCTACTGTATATATTTTTATCTCCACCCTAACAGACACATTCCAAAGAAAGAGAATCCCACTCAAGTGAGCCGAAGGGAAAGGGGTTTGTTGATGGGCTATAGGGGGATATTTCAGAACTTGTGGGGTCGGGAACTGAAGACTGGGCTGTCAGGAACTGAGGTTCCTCTCCAGGGTCACAGAGCTTTCATCCCTTATTGCAGTGGCTGTGGGCAGCAAGTCCTTGGAGTCCTTGGCTCTCTGTTGGGGTCCTTATTGGACCCCAGGTCTCTCTCTTGGCTTTCAGTGCTGCAAATCTAGGAAGTGTCAGAGTGCAGCTTTGTCACCCACAGCCTCCCCCAGCCAAAGCCGTGTGGCACCCTCTGAGGACTTGGGGATGATTGGCTCCGGCTCTGTGATGGCACATCCATCTATCTACGGAGCTCAGGCTCCCGGAGTCATACAAATGCCTGCCTTTTTCTCATATTTCACATTCAATCCAAAAAATCCCATTGGTTCACCCTCCAAAACATATCCGGAGTTCTGCCACATCCCTGAGCCACCAGTGCGAGTGCTCTGGTTCCCAACACAAGCATCCCTCACTGCCCCCACTGCATCAGCATCCTCAGTGACCTCCCCACATCTGCTGTGGCCTCCCTGACCCTCAGAAGGGGCTCGTGATAATGTCAGGTCTTGTCACTCTGCTGAAACCTGTCAGTGACTTCCAAGGCGCTGGGGAAGCTGGTCTTCTCCTCCTCCCTTTCCTGCTGGCTCAGTCCAGGCCCCCGGCCTCCTGCACTTTCTCTATGAGGTCAGGCATCTCTGATCTCCCCACAGAGGGGAGAGGCTGGGGCTTCCCAGACAAGTACACAACGGGCCCTATTTATTTATTTATTTTTTATTTTATTTTATTTTTTATTTTTTTTTGTGGTTTTTGGCCGGGGCTGGGTTTGAACCCACCACCTCCGGCATATGGGACTGGCGCCCTACTCCTTGAGCCACAGGCGCCAGGTCTTACTCTGTCACCCAGGCTGTGGTACAGTGATGTCATCATAGCTCACTGCAGCCTTGAAATCCTGGGCTCAAGTGATCCTCCTGCCTCAGCCTCCCAGGTAGCTGGGATGATAGGTGTGCACCACCATGCCCAGTTAATTAAAAAAAAAAAAATTTTTTTTTAAGAGATGGGGTCTTGCTGTGTTGCCCAGGCTGGTCTCAAACTCCTGGCCTCAAATGATCCTCCTGCCCTGGCCTCCCAAAGTGTTAGGATGACAGGTAAGAGTTGCCTCTGCACCTAGCT
Organism: Nycticebus coucang; assembly: GCF_027406575.1. Taxonomy (NCBI): domain Eukaryota; kingdom Metazoa; phylum Chordata; class Mammalia; order Primates; family Lorisidae; genus Nycticebus; species Nycticebus coucang. The sequence continues at coordinate 46,478,669 of NC_069799.1, read as the reverse complement.
GAGCCCGGTTTTAAGCACAGCAGAATAGAGATGCATGCTCTATTTGGGTAGAAATGAAGTGTGATGGAATACTTCTGATGACTGCCTGATCTGGAGGTCTCTCCTCTCGAATTTGCAGGTTTTGCTTGTCTTGGCTGTAAGCAGGGGTTGTCTTCAAGTGCTTCCCGATGCTGTTGAGACAGAGGCCCAGCAGAGAGAGGTACAATGAGCTCTCTGCTGTGGGGCTGGGACGCTGAGATGTGATGAATATCTCTTTACACGTAGGCTCACAGAGCTGGGGTAAGAGGCGCAGGGAGTTGTGAAGGGGGAAACAGGAGGACTCAGGGTAATGCTGACATCCCTTTCTCCAGGCGCTGGTTTTAATGAAAGCAACCTCAGCAATAACATTGGAATCCCCCCTTAGCTCAATGTATTAAAATGTTTTACAATCTCCCTTTGCCCTCTCCTCCTCCAGTCTTCTTATCTGTTCTTTCCATGATTTAGAAAGGTGAAACAAATTAGCCAAGCGTTGTGGTGGGTGCCTGTGGGCCCAGCTACTTGGGAGGCTGAGGCAGGAGGATGGCTTGAGCCCAAGAGTTTGAGGTTGCCGGCAGCTGTGGTAACACCACAGCGCTCAACGTCCTGGGGACAGAGGGAGACTCTATCTCAAAACAAAAACAAAACAAACAAACAAAAAAAAGTGAGACAGACAAACCTCAAAAGCTTGAGGTTTCTTTTCTCTTTCTTCTTTTTTTTTCCGAATCAGCACAATTCTCAGCTTGAGTGTCCATTGGATTCTCTCTGAGTCTGCCTCTTGCGCGCTCTCTCTCTTTTTCTCTCTCCTCCCTCCTTCCCTCCCTCTCTCTGTCTCTGACTCCCTCTATTTTTCTCCTTTTTTCCTTCTTCATTAGTCTCTGTTTTACTATCTCTCTTCCCTCACCCCAAGTCTGTTACAATGGGACATGGGATCTGAAGACCCAGTTATTTTAGCCCTGAAACTTACAGACAGCAAACTAATTTGATACAAGAGAAACGAAATACCTTCATGTCATTTCAACAGCTGTACTTCTCTGCATCTTCTCACACACACATTTTCCAGAACAAGAAAATGTACGATTCTAAGTTTGTTTTGATTGTTAGCCACGGGCAGCAAATATAACTTTCTTTTCTCCCCTGCGGAGCCACTGACAGCTTCATCCAACATCCAATTTTCAACCTATCCAAGTGCTTTCCTAAAGTAACAGTGCTAAGGTTTTCCCTTAAAAGTCACCATTTTTCAAGGGAGGTGGGGCGGAGAATGCTTCTTTGATAAATCGGACTGATTGGATAGACTCCCTTGTGTTGGTTTGGCTTTTCTAGGCTGTCACAGGTGGTTTTAGTTTGATGAGGGGGGGAAGAAACAGTGGCGGTAAAGGTTCTTTCTTTAGCCAGTGTCTATTCAGGCAATTGGTTGGGTATATTCCTCTGTCTATCCACTCACTGTTTAAATAGTACCCGGTTTCCCCAAAAATAAGATATCCTCCAAAAATAAGACCTACTTACAGAAAAGATAAGATGTCCCCTGAAAATAAGACCTAGCACATCTTTGGGAGCACACCTTAAAATACGACACTGTCTTATTTTCGGGGAAACAGGGTAATTTGTTTAGTGACTACCAAGTGGGCAGGCTCTGTATCCTAGACCCTGATTGATTACTTAACTAGTTTAGTGCACTGGTATCATCAGGAATTAGGAGGATGTGACCCTGTTTTGATGGTCAAATTAGCTTAAGGCTAAAAATAATTTATTACAAGTTTCAATGTGTTGGTAGAAGTTCCAATGAAACAGAAGGCTACATTTCTAAATTTGTAGGCAGCTAATCACATATAAAGCCAAAACTGACTGCTTTAAGGAAAAACGGATGCTTTAAAATGTATCTCCCTTAGTAATCAATAGATCCACTAAAAATCATCAGGAACATATGATAGATGATTTGCACAGTACAAGTAATAATATTTATCTGCTGAGAAATACACATATGTCTCTGTACATGTATGTGCACGTGGGAGTGTGTGAGTAAAGAGTGCCCAGCTCCTGGTAAATGCCCATTTTTTTTTTATACATACATGGGTCAATTTAAAAATTGGTGACAGGCCAGGCTTGGCTCATGCCTGTAACGTGGCTCAGTCGGTGGGGCGCCGGCCCCATATACCGAGAGTGGCAGGTTCAAACCCGGCCCCTGCTGAACTGCAACCAAAAAAAAAAAATAGCTGGGCATTGTGGCGGGCACCTGTAGTCCCAGCTACTCGGGAGGCTGAGGCAAGAGAATCGCTTAAGCCTGGGAGTTGGAGGTTGCTGTGAGCTGTGTGATGCCATGGCACTCTACTGAGGGCCATAAAGTGAGACTTCGTCTCTACAAAAGAAAAAAAAAAAAACAACTGGTGACAGGCCAGGCTTGGCTCACACCTGTAATCCCAGCACTCTGGGAGGCCGAGGTGGGAGGATCTCTTGAGGTTGGGAATTTGAGTTGAGACCAGCTTTCTTTTCTGAGATGGTTGAGATGGTTGAGACCCCATCTCTACTAAGAATAGAAAAATTAGCTGTGCATTGTGGTGGACGCCTGTAGTCCTAGGTACTCAGGAGGCTAAGGCAGAAGGATCACCTGAGCCCAGGATTCGGAGGTTGCTATGAGCCAGGGTGACACCACAGCACTCTAGCCTGGAGAACAGAGCAAGACTCTGTCTCCAAAATAATAAAATAAAATAAAATAAAATTTGGTGACAATCTGCCTTCCATATCTGTGACTTCTATGGTTTATAACCAATTGCAGGTTGAAAATATTTGACACGTCTCCAATAGTAAAACATAAAACAATAAAAATACACAGAAAAAACAATACAGTGTAACAGACATTTACATCACATTTCCATTGTATTAGGTATTGTAAATAATCCAGAGAGGATTTAAAGTTTATGGGAGGATGCGCATAGGTTTTATGCAAATACTATACAGTTTTATATAAGACACTCGAGTGTCCTAGGATTTTGAAATCTTGGGGGAGGGGGTCCAGAAATCACTTAGTCTACTTAAAAGGTCATAAAGTAAGCTTACAAACTTCAAAGTCTCTAGCCACAATACAAATAAACTAGAAATAAATGGCAAAAAGATAAACTTAAAACCTTATATACTTGGAAATCATAATAAAAAAGGGACCTATGGCTCAAAGAAGAAAATATTGAGGAATTCGAAAATAGTTAAAACTGTGTGATAACTAACACAGAAATACTACGTGTTAACAGTTGGCAGACACAGCTGAAGCTGTGGGTTAGAGTATAATTGGTAAGCTTAAATGCTCCCACTGGAGAAGAAAGAAAGTTGTGTGTCCATCTTGTGAAGACAGGAAAAAAAAGTATAAGAGCAGAAGTAAATGAAATATGAAACAGAGACACAAGGCCATCGGAGCCAAAGTTGCTTAAAATGAACAAATTCTAGCAAGACAGATTTTTTACAAAAGGTCACAAACAATAGCAGAATCATAAAAGTTCCTAACTCCTGATGAAACAGTGATTCAATTTTAAGGAAATGTTATGACCAACTAGACAATCAATACCTAAAAACATAGGTATAATGGAAGAAATGTCTAGAAAAGTAAAATTTTAAAACTGAACTAAGTAATAAACTCCTGAAGGGTCTTCTAATTTTTAAAGAATTTGAGTTGGTTAAAAATCTTCCCACAAAATAAACACCAATCCCACATGCTTTTATAAGTAGTTTCTACTGTACTTTTAATGAACAGGCAGGTAGTTCTAAGTTTAAATAAACTCTTTAAAAGAATAGAAAAAAGAGAGAACACTTCCTACTTAATATTATGAGACAGATTCAATCTTGGTTTGAAAAGCAAATAAAGACATGTAGAAGGAAGGAAAATCAGAGACCAATATCCCCTATAAATCTAGAGGCAAGAATCCTAAATAAAGCATTAGCAATTTAGAGCCAGAGGGGAACGAGTAGCATTTATTTCTGGCATGATTGATTGAACATTATAAAATGTATTGTGGAATATGTAAGATTAAGAGTCTTAACGAGAAAAATCCTGTGACCACAATAGATTCACAAAAAACATTTGATGAAATTCTTCAACCATTCATGATAAAACCTTAGCAAGTAAAGTGTAAAGTGGAACTTCCTTTACCTACAGCAAACATCTTTTTTTTTTTTCTTACTCTGCTGTGGCATCATAGCTCACAGCAACCTCAAATTCCTGGGCTCAAGAAATTCACTTGCTTCAGCCTCCCCTGTAGCTAGGACTATAGGCACCAGCCACAATGCCTGGCTAAATTTTCTATTTTAGTAGAGATGGGGTCTTACTCTTGCTCAGGCTGGTCTCTAACTCCTGAGCTCAAAGGATCCACCACCTTGGCCTCCCAGAGTGCTAGGTGTACAGGCACAAAGCCACGGTGCCTGGCCACCTACAGCAAACATCTTATTACCAGAGAACTATGAAAAGTAATCCTTTAAAAATTAGGAATGAATGACCGGGTGTGGTGGCTCATGCCTGAGAAAGAGTGAGATCCTGTCTCTAAAAATAGCCAGGTGTTGTGGCACCTCTAATCCTGTAGTCCAAGCTACTCAAGAGGCTGAGGCAAGATAATCACTTGAGCCCAAGAGTTTGAGGCTGCTATGAGCTATGATGCTATAGCACTCAACAGAGGGTGACAAAGTGAGACTCTGTCTTAAAAAAAAAAAAATTAGGGATAAATAAAGTGTGGCTACTTTTATGGCTGCTACTCAGCGGTGTTCTGGAGTACAAGGTAGTGCAGTAAAACAAGCAGAAAAAGTATAAGGATCAGAAAGGAAAAACCATAATATTATTTGTGGATGATGTGATTTTCTATGCAGGAGATGCAAAGACATTTATGAATCATGAGGAATTTCACAGGTGTGCACAGAGTTGTTACCAGTCAGGGATTCTGCAGGAAACAAGTGACATCTCCAGGACAGAGGTTAATGTAGAGACTGGGCAGGGTGAAGGGGGGACACCAGCAAAGATGAACAAGCCTCAGAGCAAGTGACACCAAAGGACCCTCAGACCTAGATGGGTGAGGGTGGGGCACAGAATTTGCAAGGAGAATTTCAGCTCTAGGTTAAAGCTGCAAGCAGGAGCAGTTTGTTTTGGAAGAACACCGTCACTGCCTACCTGCTGCCTGAAGGAGAGGATGCTGGGGGCATGACAGTGTCCTATCACACTGTGATCTCCAGGATATCACTTTCTGTTTCCGGCCCTCCAAGGAGTCAGGATCCAGGGAATCTGTTGATATAATCCACAGAGTTTGTCTCCTGGGCACCGGCCAGGATGGGAGAACTGAAGAGAACACTTGTAAGCCAAAGGGAGAACACTCAGCAGGCATTTAACAAATCACATAGAAAATGACACGAGTGTGTTCAATTATAATAAAGAACATTAAATAAATGAGAGAGAACCCTGTCTCCTGTTGGTAGAAAGACTTATAATAAAAAATGTCAATTCTCCCCCAAGTGATAATAGATTTCATGCAAGTTTAATAAAAATGTCATCAGGATACCTTTTGCAGAACTTGAAAAATAGATTCTAAAAATTTAAATGAGGGCGGGGCCTGTGGCTCAGTCGGTAGGGCGCCGGCCCCATATACCGAGGGTGGTGGGTTCAAACCCGGCCCCGGCCAAACTGCAGCCAAAAAATAGCCGGGCGTTGTGGCAGGCGCCTGCAGTCCCAGCTACTCGGGAGGCTGAGGCAAGAGAATCGCGTAGGCCCAAGAGTTGGAGGTTGCTGTAAGCTGTGTGAGGCCACGGCACTCTACCGAGGGCCATAAAGTGAGACTCTGTCTCTACAAAAAAAAAAAAAAAAAAATTTAAATGAAAGAGTAAATTGACAAGAATATCCAAGACAATCTTAAGAAGAACCAGGTAGGGCATATAGTCTATAAGATATCAAGACTTAGTAAAGTTTTAACAATCACAATAGAGTCTATGAGCCTAGAGAGACAAACAAACAAACAAAAAAACAAACGAACAGCCCAGGAAGAGGCCTACCAAACACAGAAACTTGATACATGACAGAGCTGACAATTCCTAATCCGTGTACAAATGACAGATTATTTAACAAGCAGCATGCTCGGGTATGGGTATGGGAAAAATCATAAAAGCTGTCTTAAGGTCCATATTCAAAGGACAATAATGAAGCCGGAGGGTAAGGTGGATTAAAATCCTAAATGTGAAAGGCAAAATTTTAAAGTAAAAGAGGAAACTATGGGAGACTATCTTTATGACTCTGAAAATAGAACAGAATTTCTCAGATAAGACAAAGGGCACAAACCATAAAAGAAAAGTTTGGTACATCCGACCACAATAAAATTAAGACTTTCCATCCTCCGCATGACATCAATGAAACTGAAAAGTCATTATCTGAGCTATTTCAACACATAACTGACAAAGAATTAGTATTCTGAATAGACAGTAGAACCTCCATAGTTGACTACCTCCCCAACTTGATCACCTCCTTAAACTGATCTGGTTTTCATAGACCAGATGTGCCCCACATGTACGTATCAGTAGAATAGGCCTAGTTCCTTATGTTGACCCCCTCTGTGTGTTGACCGGTTTGTTACAGTCCCTCGGGTGGTCAACTGACAGAGGTTCTACTGTGTATACATTATATGTACATAAATATACACACACAGAGGGTGCCAAAACCCCCCCAAAGATGAATACATGTCATATTCGAGCACCTCTTACAGTTGTGGAACTCAACCATGACTTGAGTGTTATCATTTGAATACAGTCTTTTCCTTGCTTAAAAGGTGTATACAGTTTTTGCACCTTCTATGTGTCTATATAAGTTTACAAATTCATAAGAAAAGACAAACACTTCATTGTAAAAAATGAGGCAGAAAATATGAACAGGTGAGATCGAGAAGAGAACAGAAGTAACTAATGTAGGGAGAAGGGAAGTGTAGAGGAGGGAGGGGATGGGTGTGCTCTCAGCTAGTTGGCGCAATGTAAGGGGATAGGATACACCTCCTGGGTGAGGGGTACAACTACAACAGGGACCTTACCCAGCAAATGCAAACACCACAACCTAATTGCTTGTACCCTCATATTAATCTGAAATTAAACAAAATCAAAAAAGAATAATGAGAAAGAGAAAATGCTCAAGATTATTAATTATGAGGACAATCTACAACCAGATGTCATTGCCCATCTTCCAGACTGGCCACATTTAAAAAGTTTTGTGATACCAAGTGTTGGAACAAAACCAATTTACAAATACTGGTATATTTGTACAACTTGATAAAACCATCGAAAACCCCCACAGTTAATTAGGAATTAGGTCGAACATGTGTATAACCTATGATCCTGTAATTTGACTCCTTACGACTTATGAAAATGACAATTTCATGTGGTTTAACCTAATATATCCCGAAAGAACCTCTTGTACTTTCGATCAAGAGACATGCATAAGATTATTCATAGCAAGGTTGCTTGAAATGGTTTTTTTTTTTTTTTTGCAGTTTTTGGCCAGGGTTGGGCTTGAACCCGCCACCTCTGGCACATGGGGCCAGCGCCCCACTCCTTTGAGCTACAGGTGCCACCCGAAAGAAAACAATCTGAATCTAAATGTCCACTGAGGAAAGGATGGGTAAGTGTAGTGGTGTATGTTAAGTAATAGAAAACTTGACTTTATAACACTAAGCATGAAAAACCTATATTCAATACAAATCAAGGCAAAAATACAGTGTATGAAAAAGAAGCAGAGCAAAACAAACAAAAGAACTGACATATGATTCAAAAACAGGCAAAAACTCAACAATGTGTTATTCAAGAATACGTCACACCTGTTAAAATAAATAAAGAAAATCAAGGAGATGATTTATGTAAAACTGAGCCGTCACCTATTCAAAGGAAGGAGGGCAATGTATCTGGGTGGAGGCAAGCACAGGGCTTCAGAATAGTCAAGTTAGCTGGATTAGTTTCTTAAGCTGGGTGATGGGTACATGGGTGTTTATTTCATTTAGTATAAATTATAATTCTTTAAGATGTACATAGAGGTTGTATTATTCACATCAAAACGTTAAAAAATAGAATAGATTACAAAGAGAACAAATGCATCAATTTAACTTCCTTGTTATATGGAATCTCTTAAAATGACTGTCCTAATTCTTGTTTTCTTCCTGGTATTTTATTATTCTTGACATGAATTGCAAAGCATTTGTCTTCTCCAATATCTAGAACTGGTCTGTAACATACTAGGCGCTCCAGAAATATCTCGTTGATTGAAGCAATCAACCAAGCAAACGATGAAAGTTTCAATTTCCCTAATAATTAAACACACAGCAAATCAAAACAATGTAAAAATTTAAAAAGTGAGTAGAGTTCGGAAGAATTTGAGCAATCACATGTTGGTAGTGGAATGCAAAATGCTAAGTGGTGGCTAATTTGGCAATGAATTTGAACTGTTTTAGAAGTTCTTTGTTCTACTTTGTAGTAGGTCTTGTAAGAATTCACTATCATGAAACAGTCATAGATGTGTTAAAAATTTGCATTTAGTACAGCGTTGTGTACAACTGGCATAAAAGTTATATGCTTGACAATGGATGGTTTGGTTAAGTAAGCTGTACAAAGAATGAAATAGTATAGAACTATTAAACTGGTATAAAATAGACAATGAAATAAAACATTTTTGATGTATTATTCAGTAAAACTTTAGGTGTAAAATAATTTCCTGTTTCAAAATAAGCATAGTTATGTATAGTCAAAGGAAAGAAACAATATACACAGAGTCTGGGCCTATATTAGATGCTAAGTAAATAAATGAATGAATGATAAATTAATAAAAGAATGAGTGATATACACCAAAATACTAACAATTGTTACCTTTCTTTGCGAAGAGGAAGAATGGCAATGATTTTCTTATTTTTTAGCATTTATGTATTTTCTAAAATTTTATGTATTCCAGTTGCATTAAGAAAAGATTCAAATAAGCAGAATTAAATTGAAGACTAGGTCAGGCCAGTGGCTCATGCCTGTAATCCTAGCATTCTGGGAGGCCACACAGGTGGTGTGGGCTCAGGGGTTCAAGACCAGCCTGAGCAAGAGAGAGACCCTGTTTCTACTAAAAATAGAAGAACTAGCTGGATGTTGGCACCTGTAGTCCCAGCTATTGGGGAGGCCAAGGCAAGAGGATCACTTGAGCCCAAGAGTTCGAGGCTGCTGTGAGCTATGATGATGCCATGGCACTCTACCCAGGGTGACAGAGTGAGACTCTGTCTCAAAAGAAAAAAAAATTGATTACTAATATTGATTGATATAGGGTCCATCTTGATTTGTATCTCAACTAGCATAATATAACATTATCACACAGGATCTCACTGATGGCTTTGTAGTTGAAGTGGACCTTAAGATCTGCTGTCTTCCCAATCTTAAATACAGAATTGTTTATTTAGGATCCTGTAGGTTTGAAACCTTTCAGATGCTGACAGTGCTCACTTTAAGGCCATTATTTACCCAAAATTGAACTGGTGTGTCCATGAGGGCTTCTGTCCCAGGGACTGGTAACCCATATCAGCCGAGAGGGAAGGCTGGGAAGATAGCCACAGCACATGTCTCTAATTCCAGATTTCCACCCAGAGTCTGAAAATGACTCCTAGGACTGAGAATTTCAACACATGACTAGGCTATGGGTCGCAATTCCCAATTGGGTGCTGCCTAAAATAGATGGGAAACTTTATTGTCTAACTTTCTTAAACTCCCTAACCTGGATAACATTATGATGACCTGGGTATGTCTTTCCAGGACTGATGTCTATAAATGTGGCTGTTGTTTTCAAAAATATTCATGGCAAGACTTGAAGAAACATTTCTGTGCTTTTGAAGATCCAGATCCAGGAAATTCAGCAAGTGGTTCTGGTTCTCAAGGTCAGTCCTTTTCCTACAATGCCCTGTGCACACCCTTGGGTGCTGCCTGCCTTCTGGAATTTTTGTGGGTTTGAGGCAGGACGAAGTATTTCTACACCACCCACAGGTTTCATGCTCATTAGCTCCATTATAATTTGAGTCTTCCAGAGATTTACTTAGGAAGAAAAGAAGGAAAAGATAGGGGCTTCGTGATACTCAAGATTACAAGTTGTCTTGAGTGATAGGAATTTAGGAACCTGAAAAGGCATCATTGTTGCGTGGTTTGCTAAATTATGCTGAAAGTTGGAGGACTATCAGAAGCTTCTGTCTTGAAAGGGTTGCACTTAGACTAAAAATATTTCAGAAAGCTTCACTTTCCTTTGATGCTTCCAGTATACCCTCCTAGGCTCTCAGAACGAGTCCTTAACTTGGAAGCCATACTGAAGTGAACTCCTGGTGTCCAGTGATGAATTTCATTGGGTGCCTAACAAGCCCCCTTTTGGAAGATCTATGAGTTTTTTGCTGTTTGCATAAGCATGGAATTATTTTGGGACATTAGGAAAGAGAGTTGCTGTGCACAGCCTGGGGTAAAACACAAGTTGAAAAACACATTTGTCTCGCAGGAAATCCTAAAAACATTAGCCAAAAACCAGCACCAGCCACTGAGTACACCATAACAACTTGCTTGGGTGAACATCACGCAGATGAACTTGGGAGTCTCACAGGATCCCGTTGATCCGTCATAATGATTTCCAGGATGAAAACTGCGTGGTGGTGAGGAGGGGAGGACTTGCCAGTGAGTTTTGTTTAAAGAACCTAACACTGAACAGATTCTCTGAGCCTTAGTGAAATGTGTTGAAGTGCAGATCCTACAGTGTGGCTGTTTTTGCAGCTCTACGGGGAACATAATTAAAGCCAGTTCGTTAAACTACCGTGCAGGGCCCCACTGGAGAGTGTTCGATGAGGAAGCAATAGAAACGAGAAGGTGAGGCCATGTGGAAATCTACAATTGGTATTCACCTGATAGAAATGAACGGATGTCTACCTCCGCTTCCCAGGATGGAAATGAATGGAATGGTCCACTTCCCAGCAGCCGTGAATGGAATGGTCCACTTTCTTTCCTTAAATCTGGGGCCATGACTTATTCCTAGTGGCCATCGATGGCCCCCAGCTCTGCCTGTGGGCAGATATTTGCAGTCACATCTGGCTTTGCTTTGCCATATTTTTTAACCCTCCCCTTTTCCCTGCTACATTTGTTTTCTTTTTATTACATTTCCCGTCTGGATCCTTGCATCTGCATTTCTAATGTCAACAACTGCTTTTATCACCGATAATAACTTCCTTTTAGAAAAAGGCCGCGTCATCCTACATGCATTTCAAATTACATTTTATGGACAAACACAAACATACAGTATTTGGCAGTAGGAGCCACGGAGTATATTTATAGCAAGCTAAGTCTAGGTTGTGAGATCCAAGAACCAAATTGGTTGTCGTTTTCTTAATAATCTATTTCTTGAGAGTGTTGTTGTTTCTCACCAGAACTTAATTAAGTTCATATTGGGATGTTTATATGAAGTTAATTATGTGGTATGCCCAAACGAGCCATAAAAACAATTATCAAAACATCAGTAATTCTTTTTTGTCTGTTGTTTGCTTTAGCTATTGAAAAATTTTTTTTTCATGGAGGTAAAATATCCATATATGATTTACTATTTTTAAGTGTACAGGTCACTGGCAATAAATAAATTTATATCCTTTCCCCCCTCATCGTCCCCTCCCCCTCTCCCCTTCCACAGCCTCTGTTAATTACCAATCTAGTCTCTATTTTTATGAGATCCATTTTTTTTTAAGCTCCCACATATGAGTGAGAACATGCAATATTTGTCTTTCTGTGCCTGGCTTGTTTTACTTAACACAGTAATTCTGTAGCTCTATCCAAGCCAGAACTTCATTCCTTTCCATGGCTGAATAATACTCCACTGTGCATACATATCACGTTTTCTTTATCCATTCATCTACAGTTGGGCGCTTAGGTTGATTCCATATTTTAGCTATTGTGAATAGTGCTGCAATGAACATGGGGCTGCAGATGTGTCTTTGATGCATTGATTTCCTTTCTTTTGGATATATACCCACTGGGGGAGTTGCTGGATCATATGGTAGTTTTAAGTTTTGTGAGGAACCTCCCCTAGTGTTCTCCACAGGGGCTGCACTAACAATCCCCCCAACAGTGGGTGAGGTTTCCCCTTTCTCCACAGCCTCTGTTACTGCCTGTATTTTTGACACAAGTCATTTTTAACTGGGGTAAGATGATGATGTCATATTGTGGTTTTGATTTGCATTTCTCTGATGATTAATGAGATTGAGCAATTTGGGGTGTATCTGTCTGCCATTTGGATGCCTTCCTCTGGGAAATATCTATTCAAATCTTTTGCCCATTTTTAATAGTTTTTTGTTTGTCTTTTCCTGTTCAGTTATTTGAGCTCCTTATATATTCTGCTCATTAATCTCTGGGTAGATGGATAGTTTGCAAATATATTCTCTCATGCTGTGGGTTATCTATTTACTTTGTTGATTGTTTCCTTTGCTGAAGCTTTTTATTTTTTATTTATTTATTTTTGAGACAGAGTCTCATTTTGTCACCCTCAGTAGAATGCTATGGCATCATAGCTCACAGCAACCTCAAACTCATGGGCTTAAGAGATTCTCTTGCTTCAACCTCCACAGTAGCTGGGATTATAGGTGTCTGCCACAATGCCTGGTTATTTTTAGAGATGGGGTCTTGCTCTTGCTCAGACTGGTCTCAGGAATTCCTGAGCTCTAGGAATCTACCCGTCTTGGCCTCCCAGATTGCTAGGATTACAGGCATGAGCCACAGTCCCCCGCCTGCAAAGCTTTTTAGCTTGATGTGATGCTAATTGTTATTTTTGCTTTGGTTGTCTGTCTATGGTGTCAGGTCTTGAATTCAAGTCCTTAACCCATTTTTACTTGATTTTTGTGTATGGTGACACAACCTACTTTCATTCCTCTACAGACAGTTCTCCCGTCGTCCCAGACCATTTATTGAAAAGACCATCCTTTCCCTATTGTAAGCTCTTAGTACCTTTGTTGAAGATGAGTTGTTTGCAAATGTGTGGGATTTATCTCTGGATTCCCCACTCTGTTCCATGATGCCTGTGTCTGTTTGCATGCCAGAACCATATCATTCTGGTTTTACTCTAATTTTGTAATAGATTTTGAAGTCAGTTGATGTGATGCCTCCGGTTTTGTTCTTTTTTTGCTCAGAATCACTTTGGCTATTTGAGGTCTTTTGTGGCTCCATACAAATGTCAGAATTTTTTTTCTATTTCTATTGGTATGTTGACAAGAGGTGCATTGAATCTGTAAATTGCTTTGGGCAGTAACAAACAATTCTTGAAAGCCCTGGAGTCTTCATAACCGAGACCATTAAATGTTCTAAAAATGGTGGTTTGCCAACAGATAGGCTGGAATAAGATTATAAAAAATGATTGAGAAATAGAAGAAAAACCTGCCCTTTGCAGTTTTCATAGGACAGGACAAAGCAAGGCCTAAGGTATCTGTAATTTTGACCGATTTAATGTTTATTTATTTATTATTTATTTATTCTTTCCTGGTAACAGTTAGGATGCTGGAGAAGTTCCAAGTTCAGTTTTAGGTTCTGCCACTGACTTGCTATGGGTTATTTAAATCTACCTGATTCCTATTGCCCTCAGAGATACACAGACAACAATTAGGAAGCTATTGACCAAAATGACATTAAAATTAATGTCTTTTTCTTATCACTCAATGTGGGAGGAATAATGTTATATAACACATCATTATGCTATGCATTATATAAAATGTATTAGATACTATATTTAATCTAATAATTCCTTTTTTTTCCCTGAGAGAGTCTCACTTTGTCACCCTCTGTAGAGTGCTGTAGTTTCATAGCTCACAGCAACCTCAAAATCCTAGGCTCAAGTGACCCGCTTTGCCTCAGCCTCAGCTGGGTCTGCAGGTGCCTGTCTTTTTTGTATTTTTAGTAGAGATAGGATCTCATTCTTGCTCAGGCTGGTCTCCAGCCCCTGGGCATAAGCCTCAGCCTCTCAGAGTGCTAGGATTACAGGTGTGAGCCACTGCTCCTGGCTTTAGTGGATAATTCTTTATAGCCTTATGATGTTGCCTTTATCCTGCACTGAAAACAGAATACGCCATCGGTTGGTTAAATTTAAAACTTAAGTGATATTTTTTCACCCATTGGATGATGATGATCACACAGCAAAATCTCAGTATGGAAACAGAACTAGCAGACTTAGTTACGTATTTTAATCTTGGGTAGATACAACAGCAGCTGCAGTGTAGACTTCTGTTACTACTGGTTTCTTGATGGTGTGCAACTCAAAGAAAAACGTGCCTGAGTCTGTGACACTGGAATGACCCAAACTTAAGCATCAGTCCTATTTAAGATGAAATGGAGCTTGGAAGGGTTGTGCTGTGGAAACCAAAGCTTACATTTCAACGGCTAACTGGTGAGTTCTAATCTGGCTGGGTGGGATTAGTGTTTGTTAGTAAAGCCTTAGGATTGTACCATCCAATGATGCATTTTTCACCTGCTTGTTCTGCGCTTTGGAGGGTCTCAGAACACAATGGCTGGAATCTTAATTTCTTTTGTTAATTGTTCTGGGTAAATCTTTATTACTGCTCTGGAGACTATCTGCGAGATAGTTTTATACTTTTTCCCTGTGTTTCTAAAGAAATGAAGGCTTGGAACAGCGATACAATTTGGATGGATGTTTACTCACAAATGCTCGATCTCTAGAAGAAATAGCTTTGTTTGTTCCATGGCAGTTGTAAACCAACCTACCTTCCTTCCTTCCTTCCTTCCTTCCTTCCTTCCTTCCTTCCTTCCTTCCTTCCTTCCTTCCTTCCTTCCTCCCTCCCTCCCTCCCTCCCTCCCTCCCTTCCTTCCTTCCTCTCCCTCTCTCTCCCACCCCCCTTCCTTCCTTCCCTTTCCTTTCTTTCTCAGCCTCCCTCCCCTCCTTCCTTTCAACAAGGTATTGCCCTTTTTCCCAGGGGTAGAGTACAGTGGCATCATAATAGCTCACTACAACCTCAAACTCTTGGGCTCAAGCATTGTTCCTCTCTCAGCCTCCCAAGTTGCTGAGACTACAGGCATGCACCTCCACATCCAGCTAATTTTTCTGTTTATTTTATTATTATTATTATTTGTAGAGAGGACATCTTGTTATGTTGCCTAGGTTGGTCTTGAACTCTTGGCCTCAAGAGATTCTCCCACCTTGGTCTCCCAAAGTGTGAGATTGCAGGCAAGAACCATGGTGCCTGGCCTTGTAAGGGACATTCTTATCTCTATCTAGGTTATATAATAGTCAACAAAATAACTTGCTTAAGCAAAAAACAACCTTTACTGAGTTCTCATCCCACACAGAGTTCTGAAGTGGATGTCGTAAAGAGACACCAAGATGCAGGTCTGTCTTCAAGTTATTGATTACTGAGTGGGAAAAGACAGAACAAACACACGTGAAAATACATAAAAGTATAGACATCCAAAAACCTTACCCACACACTCAACTGCATATGTAAATGCTGCTGGGCTCTGGGTTGGAATATTTAAGTCAAGCAAGTGGCTCATGACAGGAATTTGGTTGAAGGAAAGCAGATAGCATGTGAGTGGAGACAATGCTGCAAAGATGATAGTGAATGAAGCCTAGAAGTTCGGGTATTGCTCTTGGGGATAAGCCCCAGGTTTAAAGGAAGAATTCACTAGCTCAGATAAAAACAATTCAAGGCCTTCAAATATCAGCCCTATTGCCTCCTCCCTGGGTGTCTACTTTCAGGTGCTTTTGCTTTAAAGACATTTTCTGCAATCTTCCCCAAGAATATTTTTATGATACTCTTTAGCAGGCTGTAGGGGACCTTACGCACCAACTTGTGCCTGTTTAGCTGGTTTCCTTTCCTGAATTGCATGGGTAAATTCTGCATCTTTCTAACCTGAATTTAAACATTACTTTTAAACTTGTAAAAGCTCTTAACTTCTTTTTATTCTCAAACCAGTTAGATTTGTTCTCCTAGCCCTGTCCACTCTCCATATACCCCTCCACTGGGCCTAAAGCACACGTAGAATATGTCCTATCATTCTATATAGAAAAGCATTAAACTGTTTTCCTCACTGAATTATAAACTCTCTCTCTAGTCCCTGGAGGGCAGGGACTATTATTCATAGTAAAGAGCAGATGTTGAGCAGGTGTTTATTTAACTAAAGGTTTGTTCTGACAACTGGGGTTACTGATTGTACTTTCCTTGATATCCCAGAAGAAGCTCCAAGTTCAGGAGAGAAAGTACCAGGTGTTTTGAGCTTAGAACTTCTTCACCGAGTCCTAGGGACTCTCGAGTCTCAGTATGGGTTCGAGAGTGAGATAAGAATTTCCAACCAGAAGCTAGAATATTGAACTATTGGCCTGGTATAGATTAGCATCATTCTGTAGTCCTAGAAGCCAATAGTCTTGGAGAGACAAAAGGCACTGGTGTTGGTGGCCAGAAGGCCAGGGGTGCGAGGGACCAGGTCTTACTCTTCCAGCAGGTCCTTGTGGTCATCACTGGGATAATTTCCATTAATTACAAAGAAGGGTTTATGTTTAACACTGTGAAATGGTATTTTTCATATTCTTTGCAATGAGGAAGAAATTCAAAGTGCATTGAGATTGATGCAAATATACAATGTGTTTTGATAAACCTAAAATCTGCCTTCAGAGAAATCATAATGTGTGTGGATATAAAAGACACACCCATGGGAAAATAAATTTTGACGTCCCGGAGTGATTGACTACATAAGTATCCAATGAAAGCAGGTACATGTTGGGGGGACCCAGGATTAGAGGTGGCACCAGATACTTTTGTCTTCTCTTTATCTCTTGTCATGAGTCTGAACATCATATCTGACTCCTCTCAGGGTCAGCGTGTTCATACGCCCAGCCCCTGGAACTGCTGCAAGGATCAAAGGAGATGATTTATTCCATTTAAATAAATAGTTTTGTTGAAATTCAGAGGCACGAGGGAGGTTGCACATTGCCGGATTCAGAAAGGTGCACAAGGCATGAATCGCACTTATGCTAAAGCTGCTCAGGAGGCAGACACTTAAAGGATTATAATCCCATTTTAGGAGCACTTAAGGGGACAGGATGGATTCTGTCCAGAGGAGATAATGTGTATTGAGACACTTTACATGACCAGATGTGAAAGGCCGTTAAGGTGTAAAGCTTCCAATGTGTGTTTCTTGTATTAGATTATTTTATAATAGCAGAAATAATTCTCAACATCAGGGAGATGGAAAAGATCCATCTGAGAGAATGCCCATCTCTGGATAGTTATTTATGAAGAATTTATGGAAATATGTCATGGGTAACTCCACTCTTTGCGGCCCTAGGTCTAAATCTGACAGTAGCTGTGTTTAAACCATAAGCTACTCTTAGGAGAGTTTAGGGACACTATTCTTTTTAATTAAAAGTGGCATAGCATTTGGATTTCATTCAGTATGCCCTGTTGTTGAATCTAGGGCTAAGATCAAGAAGAAAACAAAATGAAAGTGAGGAAGAAGAAGTGTTGGCGTCCTATTTCACAACAGGTGACAGTAATAAACACCAATGTAGACTGGACAGTATTTCACGGTAGCTAAAGGAGAAGATGTGGAATGTTGTCACCACAAAGACATGATGAATGTTGACAGTGATCAGTGGGGGTAATTACCCTGATTTGATCATTCTTCTGTGTAGACATGCCTGGAAACATCACATTGTTTTGATAAATATGTACAACTATTGTGTGTACATAGTGTGTACAACTATTGTGTGTACATAGTGTGTACAACTATATGTGTCAACTATAAATTTAAAAATTAAATAAAAATTTGTCTGTGGCTAAAACAACAACAACAACAACAACAAAAAGAAGGATATAGAAGTAACTTTTCTTTTTTTAATTTTAGGATATTACTGGGGTACAAATGTTTTGGTTACATATATTGAATACATTGCTTCTGTACCTGTTTGGGTCAGAGTTACAGGTATGTCCGTCACCTAGACAGTGTGCGTTGTACCCATTAAGTGTGAATTCACCTGTCCTTTTCCCCCCATCCAACCCACTTGATTTTTGATGAAGGTTATTTCTAATAGTGCATGTGTTGATTGACTAGTTCTGTTTTATTTTATTTTATTTTAAGGTAGAGTCTTACTATATCACCCTCTATGGAGTGCTGAAACATCACAGCTCACAGCAACCTCTAACTCTTGGGCTCAAGTGATTCTCTTGCCTCAGCCTCCCAAGTAGCTGAGACTATAGGCGCCCGCCACAACACCTGGCTATTTTTTTGTTGTAGTCGTCATTGCTGGATTGAAACCCACCAGTCCTGGTATATGTGGCCAGTGCCCTACCCATTGAACTATGGGCATCGAGCCAAGTTCTATTTTAGTAATGAGTGTTTGTTTTTCCATTCCTGGGATACTCCCCTTAGAAGAATGGTGTCCAGTTCCATCCAGGGTAATACAAAGGGTATTAGCTCATCATTTTTTTTTTAAGGCTGAGTAGTACTCCATGGTATATGTATACCACGTTTTATTAATCCAGTCATGTACTGATGGGCACTTGGGTTGGTTCCACATCTTTGTGGTCATGAATTGTACTGCAGTAAACATCCAAGTGTGCATGTCTTTTTGATAAAATCATTTTTTTCCGTAGGGTAAATACCCAGTAGTGGGATTGCTGGGTCAAAGAGCAGGTCTGCTTTTAGTTCCTTAACGTATCTCCACATGACTTTCCTCAGAGGTTGTACTGGTTTGCAGTCCCACCCACTGTCAATGAGTGTTCCCGTCTTTCTGCACCCATGCCAGCACTTGTTGTTTTGAGACTGATTCTCGCTCTGTCACCCTGGGTAGAGTGCTGTGGCATCATTGTAGCTCCAACAACCACAAACTCCCAGATTTAAGCCATTCCTCCTGCGTCAGCCTCCCGAGTAGCTGGGAGTGTAGGCGCCTGCCAATACATCTGGCTAATTTTTCTATTTTTAGTACAGATAGAGTCTCGTTCTTGCTCAGGCTGGAGATCACCTGACCCCAAGTGATCTTCCCGCCTTGGCCTCGGAGATTGCCTCAGAGATTGTGATTAGAGGCGTGAGTCACCGTGCCCAGCCTGTTTGGGAACTTTCTGATAAAAGCCATTCTCACTGGAGTTAGGTTATATCTCATTGTGGTTTTGAACTGTAGCTACCTGATGATTAGCGATGTTGAGCATTTTTTCATGTTTTCTGGCCATTAGTCTATCTCCTTTTGAAAAATTTCTGTTCATATCTAGAAATAGCTTCTTGAATTAGAAGATCGGAAAGAAAATCTGGGAGGTAAGATGAAACCAACATTTGTATTAACACACATTCCTTGCCAAGATATCAACCTATGGGTCAGATAGTCAATCATTCAACAATGATTTAAAAAATAAGTAGTCAACTATGGAGTTGTTTGTTCCCTTTGCTTTACAGATACACTTAAGAGCATTTCCTATGATGGACTTGAGTATTACCCTTAAGTGAGCATTTAGCTTTGTGTTCTAGAAGCCACGTTGGTAAAATACAGGGTTAAGGGCTATTCTGGGCCCAGCAGTAAGGCCTGGGACAAGTGTCTCTCATCCTGCGTGAAAATAATTAAGAAGCTGTTGTTAGTATCAGACAGAAGTGATGATACTGGTGCTGGGAGAGGGGCAGTAATAATAAAAAACAATTTCATGCTGTTCCTGAGCTCCCTGGCTAGGTCAGGATGTGGGTTAAACTTGCTCTTCTGTATTCATGGAAAAAAAAAAAAAAAAAAAAAGCACCAGGGAGGCCAAGCAGCTGAGAGCAGAGAAAATAAAAAGGCAGGAGATGAAGTTGAGTTTCCTCTGATCTCTCTGGGAGCTGCTGTCATCTCATCAGCCTCATTTAATTATAGAGGCAGAAATGGAGACACTGCCAAAATAAATGGTGCTGGGCACATACCCGGCCTCTTGATAAGGGCTGTGTTTATCTGTGAGAGGAGCTTCTCAGAGAAATGTGGAATGACTTACTGCAGGAACTCAGGACCTTTGCAAACCACGTCCCCTAAATCTGGGGCTTGTTGATCAGAGAGTCTGGAGCTCCTTGTCACTGCAAACATTTTTTTATTGGTGCACATTCTGTTTCTCTTCCTAAATGCAGGGATGGGAGCTGGTCCCCTGCACTCTAGAATCAAAGTATCATAAATATAACCTAGCTTAGATGGAATTTGGACTTGAAGTTTAGGGGAGAAACGAAGTGAAGAGAGCTCACTGTAATTGGAGTCTGGATTTGACCTTAACTGGTATGTTATATTCAAATTCAATGCAAGAGTTTCTGGGTGCACAGCACAGGGACTTTCTTTCTGTGCTGTGCACTCTGCCAAGTGTTTGCGGTTTCAGAGATTTTTTTTTTTAGAGACAGAGCCCTAAGCTGTCGCCCTAGGTAGAGTGGCATCACAACTCCTGGGCTTAAGCGATTCCCTTGCCTCGGCCTCCCAAGTAGCTGGGACTATAGGCACCAGCCACAATGCCTGGCTATTTTTTGGTTGTAGTTGTCTTTGTTGCTTGGCAGGCCCGGGCTGGATTCGAACTTACCAGCTCTGGTGTATGTGGCCGGTGCCTTAGCCGCTTGACCTACAGGCACCAAACCTATTTTTTTTTTTTTTTTGAGACAGAGGCTCACTTTGTTGTCCCAGGCTACAGTGCCATGGTGTCACAGCTCATAGCAACCTCAAACTCCCTGGTTCAAGTGATACTCCTGTCTCAGCCTCCTGAGTAGCTGTGAATACAAGTGTCGCCACAATACCTGGATAATTTTTCTAATTTTAGTAGAATTGAGTCTTACTGTTGCTCAGGTTGATCTTGAATTCCCGAGCTCAAGCAATCCTCCCACCTCAGCTTCCCAGACTACTAGGTGTGAGCTACTATACTGGGCCAGAATTTGTTGATTATAGCTTACTGCAGCCTCTGAATTCCTGGGCTCAAGTGATCCTCCTGCCTCAGTTTCCTGAGTAGTGGGACAACAGGTGCATGCCACCATGCCTGGCTAATATTTTGTTCATTTTTTTTGTAAAGATGAGGATCTTGCTATGCTGCCTGGGCTGGGCTCGAACTCCTGACCTCAAGCAATCCTTCCCACTGGGCCTCCCAAAGTGCTGGGATTACAAACATGAGCCACTATGCCTGGCTGGGAAATATCATCATCTTTTTTTTTTTTTTTTTTTTTTTTTTTGCAGTTTTTGGCCGGGTCTGGGTTTGAACCTACCACCTCCAGTGTATGGGGCCGGCACCCTACTCCTTTGAGCCGTAGGCGCTGCTCAGGAAATATCGTCTTCTGAAAGATTTTTAAATACATTCTTACAGATCTATTGGGAAATTATTTTTGTTTCATCAAATGAGTTTTAAAGTGACGAAGTGACTCTTACATTCAAAAATGGATAACAATCAATGCTTCTGGTAGTTGGGCCCGGGACAGAGTTCATTGGGTTAAAATGGAGGCTACTACTCTGCTTTACTTTAGTGTGTGCATGGATTTTTTTTTTTTTGCCTTAATGATTAAATAATTTTTCATCTCTTGAATGCTCTGAGTTAGTCGACTGTGGGTAGCTCAGTGTTTATCTTCTGTTGCTTCTGGGCAGTCCATCCGACTGCTTTTGCATACTTTGGAGTGGTATGAGAAGTCATTAGTATTAGTGTCAACCGTTAACCCTGTGACCTGCTTGTTTATATACCTACTGTAACTTGGTTTTGCTTGAATCTCTGAGATTAGCCAAAACAAATACATGTACAATCTTGAGATGACTATGTATAAACTAAAACATCTTTTTTTTGTTGTTTTGCAGTTTTGGCCAGGCTTGAACCCGCCAGCCCCGGTATATGGGGCCGGCGCCCTACCCCTTGAGCCACAGGCGCCACCCTAAACTAAAACATCTTTTGCCAAGATTGCTGCTAATACAATCCTGCAGACAAAAGCCTTAAGGAAAACTAGCTACTGATATTAATGGAAGGAATTTCTTAAAGGCTTAAGAGGAATTATTGGATTTTAGTGCAACCTCCCATGGACCACTCCACCCTGAAAGATGCAGGCTGCAGGTCCTTCCTCTCTCAGCTTAAGTGCATTGTAGGGTAGTTTGCTACAAAGGGACACTATTGTTTAAAAATCCTAACTCTGGTGTTTTATGTTTATTAAACTTAAATATTTTAAGACAAACATTACTTTTGTTTGTCCATCAGATAGCACATATGGATAGCATCATTTTTAGTATGTGCTAAAAATTTCAATATATATGTGAAACTATTAGACCAAACTACAGGTGCCCCCAAAATTACCCACAAAGTTGCCATGCATTGAGAAAATAGGAAATTGCAGCTAAATGTGCTTCTATTTATAAAATATCCATTACAGATTTTTATAGAATATTAACAAAATAATTTCTATGTGTTGGCCATCTCTCTGTAAAATTTCCTTTTTAAAAAATTTATTTATTTATTTATTTGTTTGTTTTTTGAGAAAGAGTCTGGGTAGAGTGCCATGGCCTCATCGTAGCTCACAGCAACCTCAAACTCTTGGGCTCAAGAGAACCTCGTGCCTCAGCCTCCCAAAAAGCTGGGACTACAGGTGCCTGGCATAGCACCTGACTATTTTTGGAGGGATGGGGTCTTGGTCTTTCTCACGCTGGTCTCCAACTTTTGAGCTCAAGGAATCTACCCACCTTGGCCTCCCAGAGTGCTAGGA
Source organism: Nycticebus coucang (assembly GCF_027406575.1). Taxonomy (NCBI): domain Eukaryota; kingdom Metazoa; phylum Chordata; class Mammalia; order Primates; family Lorisidae; genus Nycticebus; species Nycticebus coucang. Next base: position 46,455,974 of record NC_069799.1, on the reverse strand, counting down.
TTACAGGTGTGAGACACTGAGCCCAGTCATTCTTTGTAAAACTTCTTAATGAATATTTTGTAAATAAAGGTTTATTTAGCTATAATTTCCCACTTTCCCTGTATATGGCAACTTTACGGGCAATTTTTGGGACAAAGGCATTTAGCAGACTGTTTTCTAAGGATGGTATTAGACAAACTTTAAAAAACTTACACTGATACTATTTTCTTACATAACCCCCTGCCCCTCTCCAAAAAAAAAGAAAACCTTTCGGCTTTGGTAACATAATACCTCTATTTCCGGAATGGATTGCTCATATTTTAGGGTGGAGAAGAATCTCATCTAAATTAAAAGGAAGGATAACCACCAACTATTCCAAGAATCGTATAAATAGATTGTTGCTAGTGGTTGGCTTCAGAATTTGAAAAACAAAAAAATGTTTAAAAAGTTTTAATAAAATTTGTCCCTTCCGTATCCATAGGTAATTATGACAGTCTGTGCCATATTGCAGAAGACAGTCATTCACTCCAGCCCGAGGCTCTGTCTATGAAAGCACGGTCACATTCTCCAACGTGGGCATCAATTCTGCAAGGTGCCCTCTGTTTGGGGGAACAGCTGGACTTCAGAGCCCCTGCTCTGATCCCCAGAGAGCCCTTCTTTTTCTTAGGTATTTCTCTCTAATTGCTTCCAAGACGTTCATGGAGAGGAATACATGAGATTTCCTTAGAGATCTTCCTACTGACATGAACCATCAGACAAGTTCCTATCATTGCATCATGCCTCTGTCTTACCTATCACAACTCCAGCACATTACTCAGAATTCTCTTCTTTGCAGGCTTTTGTCTCTCTAGTGTGCTAAAGAAAGGATCTTTGCCTAAAGCCAGCATGAATTGCTGCCAGGACAAAATTGGTCCCTTCTTTATTTGCAATTTGGTAGCCAGGGTGCTGTTTTAGCCTTGTGTAGAAAATATAATCCCTTCCTTTCTTTTCTTATTGCATTGGCTTATGCCTCAATTATGGCAATTTTCTACTTCACATTTATAGTTCTTTGCTTTCTCCCTCTACTATATTCTAACATCTTCAGGATGACATAGTTCTTTTTCTTTCCATTTTTTTTTTTTCAGCTGGGTGGGTGGAGAAAATCAGTTCAGTCATGAATATATGACTTTGAGAACAATATTGGATATTCAAGTGAAAATGAAGAGCAAGCTCTTGGATATGCAGGTCTGGAGTTCAGGGCAGAAGATAGGACTGGAGATAGTCATTTGGGAGTCATTGGCAGGGGGGTGGTGTTTAAAGTCATGAACTTGGATGAGAGGTCCAATAAAATATGAAGAGGCAGAGATGAACGGAGACCGATAGTGAGCCCTGGAAAGCTTCGAGGCTTAAAAGTTAGGAGGGACAGGGGACTACAAGTCCCAGGTGTGGCCACAGGAGTGAGTGGCTGTTTCTATGAAGGTAGAGCTCAAGATGGCTGGAGAAAGAGAGAAGGCCAATGACATGGTGGGGCGTTGGCAGGATTATCACCTGTGCATTGAAAATGCTCAGAAAAGCGCCTGTAGTCTCAGCTACTCGGGCGGCTGAGGCAAGAGAATCGCTTGAGCCCAGGAGTTGGAGGTTGCTGTGAGCTGTGTGAGGCTACGGCACTCTACCAAGGGCCATAAAGTGAGACTCTGTCTCTACAAAAAAAAAAAAAAGAAAATGCTCAGAAAAGAGAGGAGAAGTGTTGGAGAGGGTACCGAAGGGCCAGGAGCTGATATTGTTGAGAAAGGTGGAGTGGGGTGGGGTGATGGAAAATGGTGTGAGAATTACAGTAGAAGGGAAGGAGAAGACTCTGGAAGTGGTGAGGAGGATCCAGCACGTCCCCACTCACCTGCAGGTCTCATGGTAATGAGGGGGTAGAATGGAAAACAACCCCGCTAGGAGAGGAGGGGGAAGCAGTGTAATCAGGAAGAGCCGGTTTTTGTCAGAACAAGGAGAAGGGACCATTTGGACAATTGATTTGGGATATGAGGTGTTTCGCTGTTGATGAACCAGGTTGATGGCACAATGGAAGGGTTTCAGGCATCAGGAATCGGTGGAACAAAGTTTCAAAACATGAGTTGTACAGAGCTGTCTTGGGATGGCATTGTAGGTTCAGGGAGTGACTTGGAGACAGGGATGAAAAGCTTGAATACAAACATGTGGCAGCTGGCATGCACCTGTCATGTCGTAACCTTCCAGAGGACTTCAGCTGTTATTCATTTTGTCACAAATCCATTAATTATTGAGGTAAAGGTTCTATTAGAAAAGGATCGATAGCAGTACTTCTAACTTACAATCTGTTCCTTAGCTTTGCATTCAATCAATGTTAGCAAAACCTGTGCTAGCTCCAAGGATGAGCTAAAACTATTTTCTGATGCAGGTGGCTTCCAAAAAAAGAGCTGAGAGCTATGAAACTCAGACAAGACTGGACTTTTCAATAATGCTTCTATATTGACTTGCAAAACAATATTAAAACATTAAAAAATGCACATATTATCCCCTTAGGGTAAGCAAAAATGTTTTTTTGCATTTCCCCTTTGAGTGGATTTTTTTTTTTTTAACTTAACAACTTTACAAGGTATTTGGAAGAATGCAAAGGTAAGAAACACATAGTCTTGTTCCCAGACTTTTACAAAGACATCCTCTTATATAGCAAACAATATCTTACTGTAGTTAGTTATGAAAAATGGAACACATCTCCAAAAATCTTTTCATATCCTAGATTTGGAGTTCTTGGGCTCAGAATCTGGTCTGGCATCTTTCTTTCCCTCCCTCCCTCCCTGCCTTCCTCCCTTCTTTCTTTTTTCTCTCTGTCTTCTGATTTTGAGAAGAGTGCCATGGAATCACAACTCACTTTAGAGAGGGGATCTCACTCTTGCTCAGCCACCCATCTCAGCCTCTCAGAGTGCTAAGCCTCACAGAGTGCTAGGGTTACAGGCATGAGCCACAGAGCCTGGCCTAATGATCTGGCATATTACACTACTTAGGTAAGCTCTTAACCTTTAAAAAGGTGAGAAAGAAGTCTTTTAAATTAAAAAAACAAACAAACCTGAATTAAAAGGTATTCCGGAGAGGATTAAACCTATCTTTATTCAGTATTTTCAAAGGTCTATAAAACTGAGATATTCTCTTTCCCCAACTATGATTTTGGTTTGCATATAGGTATTCATCTAGTGCTTTGCAGAAAAAGGCATCTCTCGATTACACAGTCCACATCAAAAAAAGGCATCTCATCAATTACACAGTCCACATCAAAAAAAGGCATCTTATCAATTACGCAGTGCTGGCAAAAGGTCACATCCTAGTTATAGGAGCAGCACCTTCTTAAAGTCATTGATGGGGGTTGCATTGAAAATGTACATTTTTTGGGTAATATTGTCATTTCAGCAATATCAATTCTTCCAAGTAATGAACATGGAATGTCTTTCCATTTTTTGGTGTCCTCTTCAATTTTTTTCATCAGTGTTCTATAGTTTTCTTTGTATAGACCTTTCATTTCTTTGCTTAAATTGAATCCTAGGTATTATATATTCTTTGGAACTCTTATAAATGGGATTTATTTCTTGATTTCTTTTTCATGTTTGCTGTTAGTGTTTATAAATGCTACTGATTTTTGTATATTATTTGGTATCCTGCAACTTTACTGAATGCGATCATTAATTCTGATAGGTTTTTTTTTTTTTTTGGTGGGATTTTTAGGTTTCTCTAAGTATAAGGTCATGTTGTCTGCATACAGGGTTAATTTGACTTCTTCCCTTCCAATTTGGATGTTTTTTATATCTTTTTCTTACCTAATTGCTCTGCTATGACTTTCCAGTATGATATTGAATAAAAGGGGCCAAAGTGGGCATCCTTGTCTCCTTCCAGAGGAGGAAAGGACTTCAATGTTTTCTCTCTTTTCCTTTGAAGTCTTTGCTCAATGTCACCTTCTCATCAAGGTATATTCTGACCACCCAATTTTATTTAACAAGCCAACCCCTCAACACAGTCCCATTCTTCTTCATGCTCCTGGTTCTTCCATAATTGGCTTTTCTTTCTCCCAGAGCACTTAAGATCAGGATCCTAACATGCTTTGTTTTGGGATACTTATCTGTCTGCTCACTGAGGCATCCCTGGCACCCAGAGCAAGGACTGGATACATATCTGTGAATTCTGTGAGTAGAAGAACTGCCTCCCACCTGTTGAGGGGTGGGGAAGGGGACTGGGCTAGGCAACCCGCAGAAGGGTTAGCTCTGGGAAGCTGATCAGATTCTGGAAGAGGGCAGAACATGCAGAGAAGTCAAGTGAGACTGGGGGATACCCAGGGATAGGTTAGCTAGGAGGATAGGATAGGATAGGAAGGAGTTTAGTGCAGGCTAAAGATTTGGATATTATCTTGAAGGCCCAAAGAGCCTTAGAGATTGCAGCAATTCAGTCAACTCTTCAGGCTCTACTTCTAATCCTAGTTCTCTTACTGTTCCCACCACATCTGCAATGTCTTCTTCCTCCACTGAAGTCTCGAACCCCTCATAGTCTTCATGAGGGTTAGAATCAACTTCCAAACTTTTAGGAATGGTGTTGGTTGGTATTTGGACCTCTTCCCATGAATCACAAGTGTTCTAAGTGGCAATCAGAATGGTAAATTCTTTCCAGAAGATTTTCAACTTACTTTGCCCAGATCCATCAGAGGAAATCGTTCTCTAAGGCAACCATAACCTTACAAAATATCTTTCTTGAATACAAGACTTGAAAGAATGAGAGAAATTTAAAACATATGATGAAGGGGAGAGAAGAAGTGTACCAGGGGGACAGAACTGAGACCACCTGCAATGATGATAGGGGGTGTAGGTTGTCTCACTAACACCCTTTTGTAAATGTCTCCCAGGAAGAGAGCCTCACCAGATCTCTCTGCTCCAAAAGAGAAGCTGCTTCAAAAATGTGCATGGACCAGGAAATCCATGCAGCATGCCAGGACAGACTGAGGCAGGCATTAAAGTGCCTGGCTCAGGTCTTCATTTGAGAAAGATTTTTCCTGGTGGCTGTGAGGAGTGTGGGCAATGGGCAGCCTCCACAGTAGTGTCTAGAGAATCTTCTTTTCTTTTATGTGAACACCACACTTTCCCTGGACAGTTCCCAATAACGACTGAATACAGGGATGTTACCAAGGCCATGTCCGTACAACACGGGGCTACTCCAATAGGCAATCTTTCTTCCAGAGCTTTCCATCAGGCTGGCCTAATCTTTGTTAGGCCCATCAAAACCCGAAGCTTTCTTTTTTCTATCTGTTTTTCTACCAGTTTTACTTTTATAAGCATCAGATCTGCACTGAGACCTGAAAGCTTTCCTTACCTGAGCAATCTTCATCCCTCCTTCTGTGTCTTTTTACAAATGTTACTGCCTTCTCCTCTTCAAAATCTCTCACACTTCTAACTCAAACTCATGCCTCCTTTCCTTAGGACCCAACTGACACAATGCTCTATCGAGTTGGTTGTAGACTGCTTAGCCACAGATAAGGCAGGAGGATGCAGTAAATGGCTAGCAGAGGCATGCTAACACATGGAAATATTTATGTCCATTTAAAAAGTTGATTTACAAAGTAGTACCAGATTTTCTCATTACTGTTTTTCTTTTTTTTAAATTCAGGGGCTTTTACAGTTAAAATATTCTGGAAGTTGAACAGGAAAACTAAATTGAAGATAAACCTAAGTTAATTACAGATGCAAAATTTGTTTTAAATGTAAGCATCTACCCTGCTTCCTATACCTAAGAGTTAGGTTGGTGTTTTGTGAATGGCGCACAGACTTTTCTTGTTTATTATGGAGTTTGCTTTTTATACCTTGGAACCAGCTAAATTCAGGGGCAGCTGAACCAAACCGGTCTTGCATTTAGATAAAGCACCTTCTACGGCTGAGCCACTTCCTCTCGGATGCTTGATAGTCACCCCAAATCAGAGACAGTTGTGGGTACGCTCCTTGCCTCCCACTTTAAAGTTCTCTTGCCTTTCTGACTACCCAGCACTATTTGTGGCCCTATGATTCTTATATGTTGATGAGGTTTGGACAACGACATCATCTCAGCTGCCACTCTTTTTGATATTTGAGATCCTTAGCAACACCTCTGCACTTTCAGAAGATGTCACATGGCTGCTTGCAAAGTTTGAGACAGGTGCAAGTGTCATCTCTTCTTTCTGTGTCTTCATCCAGGCACTTAGTGAGTGAGATCTGTTCTCCAAGATAACTTTCATTCAAAGAACCTAGTTTTTTTTTGTTTAACCTAAAATTCCTTAGTTGTTTTTCTATCACCCAATCTTGTTTTTCTGCCATAGTTCTAAGTGATGGATTTTGAGATTTGTTGCATCTTTATGCACCCTTCTCTCCCCTTTTTATTGACAGAATCTCACTCTGTTGCCCCAGGTTAAAGTGCCATGGTGTCGTAGCTCACAGTGGCCTCAAACTCCTGGGCTCAAGTGATCCTCTTGCTTCAGCCTCCTGCCTAGCTGGCACTAAGGTGCCTGCCACAATACCCAGCTAGTTTTCTATTTTTAGTAGAGGCAAGTTTTCATTCCTGCTCAGGCTGGTCTTGAACTCATAAGCTCAAGCAATCCACCCACCTTGGCCTCCCAGAGTGGTAGGATTATAGGCATGAGCTACTCTGCCCAGCCTCTCAAGAGATCCTTTTGCTTCAGCCTCCCAAGTAGCTGGGACTACTGGCACCAGTCAAACACCCACCTAGTTTTTTTTATTTTTAGCAGAGATGGGTCTTGCTTCTGCTCAGGCTGGTCTCGAACTCCTGAGCTCTAGCAATCCTCCTACCTTGACTGCCTAGAGGTCCACCCCCCGTTTTTTTTTTTTTTTTCAGATTAACTATTTTTTTTTTTAATTGTTGGGGATTCATTGAGGGTACAAGAAACCAGGTTACACTGATTGCATCTGTTAGGCAAAGTCCCTCTTACAATCGTGTCTTGCCTCCAAAAGGTGTGGAACACACCAAGGCCCCACCCCCTCCCTCCTTCCCTCTCTCTGCTCTTCCTTTCCCCACCCCTCCCTCCTTCTTTCTCTACTCTCCACTTTGCCAACCCCCATCATGTCCTTAATTGTCATTAATTGTCCTCATATCAAAATTGAGTACATAGGATTCATGCTTCTCCATTCTTGTGATGCTTTACTAAGAATAATGTCTTCCACGTCCATCCAGGTTAATACAAAGGATGTAAAGTCTCCATTTTTTTAATGGCTGAATAGTATTCCATGGTATACATATACCACAGCTTGTTAATCCATTCCTGGGTTGGTGGGCATTTGGACTGTTTCCACATTTTGGCGATTGTACATTGAGCTGCAATGAACAGTCTAGTGCAAGTCTCCTTATTTATTTATTTATTTATTTTAAATAAACAGTGCTCTGAGCTTTTATGTTGCAGCCAAGCCAGTATCTAAAACACACCCTGCCTCCTTTCTCTTCTCTGGTTGTTGAATGCTACTAGCCTGTCCAGCCATTTTTTGTTTTATCCATATGTCCTTCAGTCTTCAGATTCCTTCCTAAGAACCATTTCCTCCTAAAGTTCTATTCTAACTGCCTCCAAATGATTTCTTCTTCAGTCATTATCTTAATGTTTCCTTAGTCATGAGCTTGTTTGTGCAAGTGTAATGACACGTGTTGCCTGGCCTGATGCCTGCTCTTGAAAGAAGCAACTGGCATGTTGGCCAATTTCATCTGCATTATACAACTGTGGTCAAATCAGCTGACCCTCATTACAATTACAAGTGTGTGTGTGAATAAAGGAGAATATTGAAAATCGTCACTTTAAATTTAAGAACTGAGGGAATAATCTGGTTTCTTTGTGATTTTTATATTGTTGTTTGCTGTCATCAGACCTAAGAGCTTCATTTGACTTAACAAATAACTATGCTATAAGGAACGAGAGTGCTGAGACAAAGACATGTTCAAACTTTTCTTTCTTTCTTTTTTTTTTATATTTTTCTTTCAACTTTGAGACTAAAGCTACAGAAACAAAAGGAAGTTTTATTTTATTTTTTTCAATTCATTTTGCTTTTTATTTTTTAAAATTAATTTATTTTATTTTAAATTAATAAGAGGGTACAAATTTTTAGGTTACATTGTTCTCACTTCCAAGGTAAAGTTCAAGATGTAGTTGAACCCTTCACTCAGGGGGCGTGCTGAACACCCTCACATCGTGCTCACTTAATTATCAGAGAAATGCAAATCCAAACTCTAAGACGCCATGGGCTAATACTTTTCCTATGCTGAAGCATTAGCTGCTGTTTCTCCTGCAGTTAGAACATAGACAAGGGGACTGCTCACGTTGTAATCTGTGTATTTCTATCCTACCCAGCTGTGTCAGTATACCCATTCGCTTAACTTCCACCGAGCCAGACATCCGGCATGTTCTGTGTTACCTTTTTACTTCCAGGTCCTGGTCCTGTTGAAATTCGATAAATGTTTATTTCTAGATTTTAATTTCTGGCTTTTGTTTCATGTAACACTCTCTGGTTTTTCACAACAGAACTGTCTGAAAGGCAACCGGCAGTTTAACAGAGATGAAAAAATCTAGATCACAGTATATTACTCACAGCTATAACATCTGCATTTTGGGAAAAGAAGGCGAAAGTTTTAAATGTTTTTGTCAACTGCAATTGGATATTTGTAATAAGACAGTTAAATGATGTATGACTACAATTCACACGTTTCCTTGACTAGCGTGTGTTCTTCTTTCAATAAAGAGGCCACGATCAGAGTGCTTTTTAGCATAAGTGCTAAACTGTTATCTTTGCCATTTTTTCTCTCATGATAAGTATTGGATTGGGCAAGGATTAAACTGGATTTGTATGTTGTGATCTGTTTCAGAGCAGGAGAGGAAATGTTTTGTTCTTTCCCAGAGTCATTCTACTCTGAGAGCCAGTTAAAACCCTCCAAGGACATTAACAGAGAACTGTTTTTTTTGTTTCTTTGTTTTTTCTGAGACAGAGTCTCACTCTGTCACCTTGGGTAGAGTGGTGTGGTGTCATCATAGTTCACAGCAACCTCTAACTCTTGGGCTGAAGAGATCCTTTGCCTCAGAATCCTGAGTAGCTGGGACTACAGGCACCTGCCATGATAACCAGCTAGTTTTTTTCTATTTTTAGTAGAGATGTGGGGGGTAGGGGGTAGGAGTGTCTCGCTCTTGCTCAGGCTGGTCTGGAACTCCTGAGCTCAAGTGATCCAACTGCTTTGGCTTCCCAGAGTGCTGGGATTACAGGAGTGAGCCACTGTGCTCGGCCAACACAGAAAACTATTTTAATTGGTGATCTACGTTGTCACCATCAAGATCAGCAGTCCCTAACCATATGGCACCAGGGACTGGGTTCAAGGAAGATAATTTTTCCACAAATGGGGGATAGGGATGGTTTGATAGAGTCTGCAAGCAGTAAATTTATTATGGTCTCTGTGCTGTCAAACCTCTCTGCTAATGATACTCTGTATTTGCAGCCTCTCTCTAGAGCTAGCATCCCCACCTCTGCTCCACCTCAGATCATCAGGCATTAACTTCTCATAAAGAACATGCAACCTAGATTCCTCACATGTGCAGATTATAGCAGGGTTTGCACTCCTTTGAGAATCTATTGTTGCCACTGATCCAACAGGAGACAGAGCTCAGGCAGTTACACTAATGATGGGGAGCAGCTGTAAGTACAGATGAAGGTTCATCAGCCCCACCCTCCATCTCTTGCTGTGCGGCCCAGTTCCTAACAGGCCACGGACTAGTACCAGTCCACAGCCCAGGGGGTTGGACTGCAGATCTAGATTATAAAGCAGATCTACATGTCGTTTGAAACTTTTAGGCTCCACATGACCTCTTTTCAACCCCAATCCTTAAATCCTACTGAGACTACGTAATCTTTTGTTTTTATAAGTATACAGTGGCTGTTTTAAAACTTTCAGATTTCATAGACTAGAGCCTTTCCAAAGAATGTTTTGAATGCTTGCTTAAAGTTGTTAATATTTTTTTCTTTCTCGGGTGAAAGATTGTAACACTGATATTTTTTCCCTAGAAATATTTATCGTGGCAGGTATTATTACCCCCTCCTTCCTTTCTGGCAAAACTCCAATTTTGTTTGGAGTCTACCCCTCCCTTATGTGAGTTAAAGTTAAGCCTCGACTAGCCTCAGGCTTTAATTCAGTATTGTTGACAGCAGTCAGTTTAAAGTTAGGCAAGCAACCCTTCTCTGCACAGGCATTGTGTTGGGCACGCTCTCTTTCTTGGCTACAGCTCTCCGTATGGAGGGGCGGAAACTTCTTTCTCCCTTGCCCCCATAAGACCAGAAATAGGAATGGCTCCCTGCTGTAATCTTTGGCACTTCACCTCTCTATTTTATTCCTTAACTCTGATTGTTGTCTTTTAAATAGTCTTTTCATTAGAGTCACTTCTGTTGAATTGTCTGACTGTGCAAGCTCTTCCCTGCTCAAACCCTGACTGCTCCAGGGGGCTTTGGGAATGGTTCTCTCAAAAAGAGACACAAGGGAAGATGCAGCCCCTCTTGCACTGGAGGGGGCTGGGGCACCCATCCTAAATGATGATGGGACCTAGATGAGAGGAACCAGTATGCTGCAGATGGTAGAGCCGAGAGATGGGAGGAGTCTGTGTCTTTGAGGCCACTGTGCCTTTGAATGAACCAGTTTTGGAGACACTCTGCAAAGGGACAGTGTGCTACATGACCTGATACACACACACACACACACACATATTTTGGAGACATAGTCTCCCTTTGTCACCCTGGGTTGAGTGCTGTGGCATCATAGCTCACAGCAACCTCAAACTCTTGAGCTCAAGTGATTCTCTTGCCTCAGCCTCCAGAGTAGCTGGGACTACAGGCCCCTATTACCACACCCTGCTATTTTTTTAGAGATGGGTCTTGCTCAGGCTGGTCTCGAACTCCTGAGCTCAAGAAATCCACCTGCTTTGGCCTCCCAGAGTGCTAGGATTGTGGGGGTGAGCCACCATGCCTGGCCCTGATTACACTTTCCTTTTCATTTATGCCACTTTGGGCTATGGTTTTGTATCCTATGAAGATGAAAGTTTTCCTGAGTCTGGTAAAGCAAACAGACAGGGTGCAAGAGCGAAACAAAGAGGTGTGTGTGTGAGTAAAATCTACTTAAACAAAGTAGACAGAGATACATTCACAATGACTTGGGCAATGGAAGTTCACTGGGAGATGGGGAGGCAGAAAGACCATCACTAGAAAAGGGACACTTAAATTCCAGACATGCGGAAAAAATAAATAGAGAATAAATGGCAGACTAGAAATTTAAAGAGCATACTCAGGACATCGCTCTTGTGTTCTCTCAGTGCTTGGTAAACTCTGGTAGATATGGAGTATCTTTTCCCATGGTTTATGGTTTACAAGAAACTTTCCTGGTAAAGAATTTGCAAAATACTCATTGCTGCATGACCGTATAACCAGGAGGCCGTGAACCTATTTTAGATAAGGTAGAATCAGTAAAGGCTGCTGTGAGACCCTGTGCCTGTGAAATTGTGCACAGGAATCATACCATGTTGCCCTGTCTGGTCCTTGGGGCCTTGGCTCCATTCCCAGGTGCCTTCACCAAGCCCTATTGCTCCGTTCTGGCCTTGGCGACCGGCCCTGGTTCCCCCCCAACCCTCTGCCTCCTGCCCTCTGCCTTGGCCTCCCCACCCTTTGGTCCCCTCTTGTCCCCCAAGGCTGGCTTGCTCTGTGCTTTCTGACATGTGGTCCTAGTCTGGGGCTTCCCCTCTCTTCCTTCCTTAGCCTCTGTCTGCTTTCGCTTTCCTGGCATTTTCTAGAATTTTTTCTTTTTTTTTTTTTTGAGACAGAGTCTCACTCTATTGCCCTGGGTAGAGTTCCATGGCATCATGGCTCACTGCAACCTCAGACTCTTGGGCTCAAGAAGTCCTCTTGCCTCAGCCCCCCAAGAAGCTAGCACTACAGGTGCCCACCACAACACCAGGATAGTTTTTCTATTTTTATTTTATTTTGTTTTGTTTTGTTTTATTTTATTTTATGACAGAGTCTCACTTTGTTGCCCTTGGTAGAGTCCTGTGGCATCATATCTCCCACCAACCTCAAACTCTTGAGCTCAAGCCATCCTTCTGCCTCAGCCTCCCGAGTAGCTGATACTACAGGTGCCTGCAATGCTGGGCTGTTTTTAGAGATGGAGTCCCGCTCTTGCTCAGGCTCGTCTCGAACTCCTGAGCTCAGGCAATCCACCCACCTTGGCCTCCTGGAGTGCTAGGATTATAGGCATGAGCCACCCACTGGCCTCCTCTCGTTATCCTTGAAGTTTCATTGTAGTGATTTTAATCTTGGTAAGCCCTTTTCCTCAGGAAAATATCCTAGTTAAAAAAAAATTACCTTTCTCTAATCTATTTTAAACTAATTTTAACTTTAAGAGTCCTGTGTGTGGAATTATTTTCGGCTAAGGCGTGAATGCTGAATCAGCGGATATATACACCGGCCCTCACCCTGTGCCCCTTAGCCTTGGGGTCTGGTACTGGTCCATGGCCTGTTGAAAAGTGGGCCACATAGCAGGAGGTGAGTGGCAGGGCAAGGTGAGCAAAGCTTCATCTGTATTTACAGCTGTTTCCCATTGTTCACACGAGCACCTGAGCTCCACCTCCTGTCAGATCAGCAGCGGGATTAGATTCTCATAGGAGCATGAACCCTATTATAAATAATGAGTGCAAGGGATGTTGGTTGCTCTCCTTATGAGAATCTAAGGCAGTGATTCTCAACCTGTGGGTCGCAACCCCTTTGTACCAATGAAAATACATCATGGCATTAGGAAGGTTGAGAGCCACTGATCTAATGCCTAATGATCTGGCGTGGAACAGAGGTGGCAATGCTAGTTCTGGGGACCAGTTGCAGATACAGATTATTATTAGCAGAGAGGTTTGACTGCACAGAGACCATAATAATTCAACTGCCCCCAGACTCATAGTATGTATCAAAACACACCCCCTGCACTCTGAGAGGCTGAGGCTAGACCCCATCTCTGCCAAAAATAGAAAAATTAGCCTGAGCAAGAACAAGACCCAATCTCTACGAAAAGTAGAAAAGCTAGCCAGGTATTGTGGTGGGCACCTGTAGTCCCAGCTACTCGGGAGGCTGAGGGAGGAGGATCTTGTAAGCCCGGATTTGAGGCTGCTGTGAGCTATGATGATGCCATTGCACTCTACCCAGGCCGGTGAGAGTGAGAATCTGTCAAAATAAATAAATAAATACCCCCCTCCCCCGAAAAACCAAACCCATCCCTCCCCCACACCCCTAGACAATGGAAAAATTCTCTTCTATGAAACTGGTCCCTAGTGCCAAAAGGTTGGGGAAATGTTGCCCCGGCCACGCCTGGCCTGGCTCTAGACTTTCAGCCCAGGCTCCTCCTTTGCTTCCTTGACCTCTCGGAATCCTTATCTTCTCAACTCGGAATCCCTCTAACCTTCCTTTACCAATACTCAGACTGAGAAGTGGGAAGGAAAAATGAGAAAACACAAAACAAAAGAGAGGCCAACATGATGATTTTCTAAAAAAACCCAGGAGAGACTCAAGGGATAGGAGAAATGCCCTTTGGAGGCCCAGCATTTTGTGATCCCAGTCGCCTCATGCTCAGGGGAGGCAGGAGGCAGGGTTTGTTATTTCCTCTTGGGTGAGCTGTTTGCATGAGTGATGCTGGCATTGGGGGCCCCTGATGCAAATTAAAGACTCAGTCTTAACTTAACCCAACTGAGTGGGTAAGGCAGGGAAAATAATCAGTTTATCCCTTGGAAATAAATTCTTTCCGTTGGATGACAGCAAAAGGCCTAAGAAGATACCGAATAAATGCTTTCTGATGTTGTGGGTGCAGGCCAGGAGCCACTGAGGTCTTGAGAACTTTCCAGCTGTACAGTTTGAGAGTTCTTAAGTGAGAACACGTGTCTGGAGAATCCACGGAGTCACATTTCACTGCAGGGGAAGACGTTATGGGGAAGGCTCTAACACGTAGAAACTTGCTCCTTGCCACATATGAGGCACTCAGGGCTTTGGGACCTTAGGGAATTCACTTAGCCTCTCTGAACTTTCAGTATCATTACCTCTAACACTGAAGGGATCAGTCCTGTTCTGCTCTTCTTTCAGCATGGACAGGACCAGATGATAAAAATAAAAGTATGTTGGGACCAGTAGCCTTCTGTACCCACACAAGGTATCGTTGAGGTTTTACTATTACGTGTGACTCACTGACATGGTTGCTGGGCACTGTGAGTGCCACAGGTCAGGGGAAGATTGCAGCAAGGTGCAGTCTGACCTCTGGGGAGTTTAAATTGCCCTGAAGACATTGCTCACCCAAGATTGTGTGTGCAGAATGTGCTGAGAAGAATAAACGTGCCTGGTTGTACTGTCAGCCTCACAAAGGGACACTCGGCCACGTGATAATTTAAAATGAAGTTGTGTTTGTTTAAGAAAATTGTAAAGAACTATGTTGATTCAAATTCTGTTGGCCCCTGCTCCTAAGCTATTAATGAAGTCTGCCTACTTCTCTCTATTATCAGGCTTCTGCCTTGTTCCATCATCACTCAGCTGTCCCTTGTCATATCAGCCTTCTGCTTAGTCCTTTTTTCTGAGACAGAGCCTCAAGCTGTTGCCCTGGGTAGAGTGCCGTGCCGTAGCTCATAGCAACCTCCAACTCTTGGGCTCAAGAGATCCTTTTGCCTCTGTTTTTCTATTTTTAGTAGCTATGGGGTTTTGCTTTTAGTCAGACTGGTCTGGAACTCTTGAGCTCAAGCTATCCACCCACCTCGGCTGCTCAGTCTCTTTTGCTATGATCTCCCCCCAGCAACCCATGGTTCATGCCCACCCAGAATCTTCTCTGAGCTCCCAGTCTGATCTGTCTCTTCCCTGCTTCCTGTCCTCCTGTGTCTTCCCATTAGCTCAGCCTTCTCTCGGGAGCTCAGCCTTCCTGCCTCCCAAGGCTGAGTGGGGCTGCTCCTGAGTGCTCCCTGAGCATGTCCACTTGTCTTCCCTCCTTCATATAAGGAGGTGTCACGTCACCCTTCTTTGAGGAGGGAGAGTTGTCTCAGACTCTTACCGGATCTGCAATCAGCCACTCCACTCCTCTCCCCTTCAGGGATAATCGTCCATGTGTCCCTCTCCTGTGGAAGGAAGCTCTCCTTGCCTGTGCTCTGGACGTCCTCAAGTACATGCTCCTTTTATGATCCTGTACCTCCAAACCCGTCAGTCTGTCTCTTCCTACTGCGCCATTCCCATCAGCATGCAAACAATCCTAGTGTTTTTTTTCCTTTTTCTTTTCTTAGAGTCTCTGTTGCCCTAGGTAGACTGCTGTGGCATCATAGCTCACAGTGACGTTAAACTCTTGGGCTCAAGAGATCCGCTTGCCTCGGTCTCCTGAGTAGCTGGGACTACAGGCATGTGCCACTGTGTCCAACCCTTAATGGTTTTCTTGATCCTTTAATTCTGTAGTCCTTGACCCCCAGGTGGCAGACCAGTTCTGGTTCATGGCCTTTTAGGAACTGGGCCATACAGGAAGGGGGCGAGGAAGTGAGCAAACCTTCATCTGTATTTAAGCTGCTCCTTATCACTCGCATCACTCCCAGAGCTCTGCCTCCTGTCACATCAGCAGTGACATTAGCTTCTCATAGGAGCATGTAACTCTACTGTAAACTGCACATGTGAGGGATCTAGGTTGTGTGCTCTTTATGAGAATATAATTAATGCCTGATGGTCTGAGGTGGAGATGAATGAACTTGAATCATCCTGAAACCATCCCCTCTCCTGTACTGGCTGTGGAAAAATTGTCTTCAGTGAAACTGGTCCCTGGTGCCAAAAAGCTTGGGGCACGGTGCTTTAAAGGACCTCTAGCTACTATTCCATTTGTTTGTCCTTTATGCCTAAAGTTCATAGACAAGTCACCTGGATGTGCCATCTTAGGGCCTCAGCTCTTCCTTGCAACAGTCAGGCTTCTCCCTCTGCAGTTGGATGGTGACGCCTGCTGTAGGTGAGCAGTGACCTTCACCTTGCTACACCCTGAGGCTTGGCTTCCTGCCCTCATCTCCCTCCTCTCTGAGGCCTCCCTGCTGGCTCTTCTCACACCAGCGCTTGGCTGTACACGGAGTCCCCAGCCTTTTTTGCCTTTGTCACTTTCTTTGTGGGTGGTCCCAACTTGACCCATAGCTTTGTATTACATTTACTTGCTGGTGATTCCTAAATTTACAGCTTCAGCTCAGACTGCTTCTTTTAACCCCAGGCTGCCTCCTCTCCACATTCCCCACACAGGGATTTCACAAGCATCTCCAATTTAATATATCCCAGAATGAACTCTTGATTCCTGCCACATCAATCTATTTCTCTCCTGTCTCCCCTGTCTCATTAAATCACATCTTTATCTACCTGTGGCTCTAGCCAGAAACCTGGATGCCTAATTGTCTTTCCTTTTTACTTACCTTCATCACCAATTTGTAGGAAATTTCAGTCTACTCCATCTCTAAAACCTAACTTGGATCAGTCCACTTATTGTCATCTCTTCTTCTCTTAGTATAGTCCAAGCCACCATCAGCTTCTTGTTGTCTTCCCTGCTTCCATTTGGGCAAGATGCCCCTGATCTATTATTATATAGCATCTGGAGAAAGTGAGATGTCTGTATATATCCTTCAATGGCTCCCCATTACCCAGTTCATGCCGCCCTCCTCAATGTGGCCTCTACTTTTTTTTAAGCCCTTCTTCTCTTCCCACATCTCTGCCCTTCCTCATCACACAACTTGAGGCCAGCTCCTCTCTGGTCTGTTTGTTTGCCTGATAGACGCTCAGTCTCTGGTAACTTCCCCCAGCCCAGAGACCGTGCAAATAAATACTTGCTTTGATTGTTGAACTTACTGCCGTGTGGTAGATCCTGCAGTAACTAAGATGAACTAAAAGAAAGTCCCTGCCAACATCAAACAAATTATACACCATGACCAAATGGGTTTTATCCCAGGATCTCAAGGCTGGTTCAATATACGTAAATCTATAAATATAATTCATCATGTAAACAAAATAAAAAACAAAGACCATATGATTCTCTCAATTGATGCAGAAAAAGCTTTTGATAATATCCAGCATCCCTTCATGATCAGAACACTTAAGAAAATTGGTATTGAAGGGACATTTCTTTTTTTTTTTTATTGTTGGGAATTCATTGAGGGTACAATAAGCCAGGTTACACTGATTAGGTGCAATTGTTAGGTAAAGTCCCTCTTGCAATCATGTCTTGCCCCCATAAAGTGTGACACACACCAAGGCCCCACCCCCCCGTCCCTCTTTCTGCTCCCCTCCCCATAATCTTAATTGTCATTAATTGTCCTCATATCAAAATTGAGTACATAGGATTCATGCTTCTCCATTCCTGTGATGCTTTACTAAGAATAATGTCTTCCACTTCCATCCAGGTTAATATGAAGGATGTAAAGTCTCCATTTTTTTTAATGGCTGAATAGTATTCCATGGTATACAGATACCACAGCTTGTTAATCCATTCCTGGGTTGGTGGGCATTTAGGCTGTTTCCACATTTTGGCGATTGTAAATTGAGCTGCAATAAACAGTCTAGTACAAGTGTCCTTATGATAAAAAGATTTTTATCAAAAAAAAAAAAAAAGAGTTTTATCCTTCTGGGTAGATGCCCAGTAATGGGATTGCAGGATCAAATGGGAGGTCTAGCTTGAGTGCTTTGAGGTTTCTCCATACTTCCTTCCAGAAAGGTTGTACTAGTTTGCAGTCCCACCAGCAGTGTAAAAGTGTTCCTGAAGGGACATTTCTTAAACTGATATAGGCCATCTACAGCAAACCCACAGCCAATATCATATTGAATGGAGTTAAATTGAAATCATTTCCACTCAGATCAGGAACCAGGCAAGGTTGCCCATTGTTTCCACTGCTTTTTAACATTGTAATGAAAGTCTTAGCCATCACAATTAGGGTAAAAAGGTGATCAAGAGTATCCATATAGGGTCAGAGGAGATCAAACTTTTACTCTTCACAGATGATATGTTTGTATATCTGGGAAACACCAGGGATTCTACCACAAAACTCTTAGAAGTGACCAAGGAATACAGCAGCATCTCAGGTTACAAAATCAACACTCATAAATCTGTAGCCTTTATATATACCAATAATAGTCAAGCCGAAAAAATAGTGAAGGACTCTATTTCTTTCACAGTAGTGCCAAAGAAGATGAATTTGGGAGTTTACCTAAAAAAGGATGTGAAAGATCTCTATAAAGAGAACTATGAAACTCTGAGAAAAGAAATATCTGGGGCAGCACCTGTGGCTAAGTCAGTAAGGCGCCAGCTCCATATACCGAGGGTGGCGGGTTCAAACCTGGCCCCGGCTGAACTGCAACCAAAAAATAGCCGGGTGTTGTGGTGGGCACCTGTAGTCCCAGCTACTTGGGAGGCTGAGGCAAGAGAATCGCTTAAGCCCAGGAGTTGGAGGTTGCTGTGAGCTGCATAATGCCATGGCACTCTACCAAGGGCCATAAAGTGAGACTCTGTCTCTACAAAAAAAAAAAAAAAAAAAAGAAATATCTGAAGATGTTAACAAATGGAAAAACATACCATGCTCATGGCTGGGAAGAATCAGCATTGTTAAAATGTCCATACTACCCAAAGTAATATACAATTTTAATGCAATCCCTATTAAAGCTCCACTGTCATACTTCAAAGATCTCGAAAAAATAATACTTCATTTTATATGGAATCAGAAAAACCTCAAATAGCCAAGACATTAATCAGAAATAAAAACAAATCAGGAGGAATCATGCTACCAGACCTCAGATTATACTATAAATTGATAGTGATCAAAACAGCATGGTATTGGCACAAAAACAGAGAAGTAGATGTGTGGAACAGAATAGAGAACCAAGAGATGAACTCAGCTACTTAACATTACTTGATCTTTGATAAGCCATTTAAAAACATTCAGTGGGGAAAAGATTCCCTATTTAACAAATGGTGCTGGGTGAACTGGCTGGCAACCTGTAGAAGACTGAAACTGGACCCACACCTTTCACCATTAACTAAGATAGACTGTCACTGGATTAAAGATTTAAACTTAAGACATGAAACTATAAAAATACTAGAAGAAAGTACAGGGAAAACACTTGAAGAAATTGGCCTGGGCGAATATTTTATGAGGAGGACCCCCCAGGCAATTAAAGCAGTGTCAAAAACACAATACTGGACCTGATCAAACTAAAAAGCTTCTGCACAGCCAAGAACATAGTAAGTAAAGCAAGCAGACAGCCTTCAGAATGGGAGAAGATATTTACAGGTTATGTCTCCGACAAAGGTTTAATAACCAGAATCCATGGAGAACTCAAAAGTATTAGCAAGAGAAGAAAAGAACAAGTGATCCCATCTTGGAGTGGGCAAGGGACTTGAATAGAAACTTCTCTGAAGAAGATAGGCACATGGCCTACAGATACTTGAAAAAATGCTCATCATCCTTAATCATCAGAGAAATGCAAATCAAAACCACTTTGAGATATCTTCTAACCCCAGTAAGATTAGTCCACATCACAAAATCCCAAGACCAGAGATGTTGGTGTGGATGTGGAGAAAAGGGAGCACTTCTACACGGCTGGTGGGAATACAAACTAATATGTTCCTTTTGGAAAGATGTTTGGAGATCACTTAGGGATTTAAAAATAGACCTGCCATTTGATTGTCCAATTCCTCTACTAGGTACATATCCAGAAGACCAAAAATCACTCTATAACCAAGATATTTGCACCAGAATGTTTATTGAAGCCCAGTTAGTAATTGTTAAGCCCTGGAAGAAGCCCAAGTGCCCATCAACCCACGAATAGATTAATAAATTGTGGTATATGTACACTATGGAATATTATGCAGCCTTAAAAAAGATGGAGACTTTACCTCTTTCATGTTTACATTGATGGATCTGGAACATATTCTTCTTAGTAAAGTATCTCAAGAATGGAAGCAAAAGTATCCAATGTACTCAGCCCTACTATGAAACCAATTTATAGCTTTCGTATGAAAGCCATAACCCAACTATAGCCCAAGAAGAAGGGGAAAGAGGAGAGGGAAGGGAGGGGGAAGAAGGGTGGAGAGAGAGGAACTGGAGGGTCCACACCTACGGTACATTTTACCAGGGTACATGTGAAATTTATTAAGTGTAGAATATAAATGTCTTAACACAATAACTAAGAAAATATGGTAAAGGCCATGTTAACCAGTTTGATGAAAATATTTCAAATGATATATAAAACCGGCATATTGTACCCTATGATTGCATTAATGTACACAGCTATGATTTAATAAAAAAAAAAAAAAGAGAGTCCCTGCCAGACAGAAGCTCTCAGTCTAGTGAGTGACACTGATGTGTACACAGAGAATATTTACCATTCAACGTGATAGGTGTGATCATGGAAGGAAAATGCCAGAGAGAGGATTCTCAGGGAAGGGAACACTTGAATCAAGTTGACGAACCTCCCCGTGAATTGAAAACATCAACTCTGAACAATAACTTTAGGAGAGCTAATAATGGGAAAACACGCTAACATTTTTATTTTTCTAGCCTCTGGCTTTTAGCTTTCGTGAAATTGTTCTTTCCTGACTATCTTGATATTCCCAAATATTCCACCATGAGCTATAAAAATAGTTACTTTTTATGAGAAAAAGGAAAAAAGAAATATTGGGGGAGATAGTCCTTTCTCTCTCTCTCTCTCACACATGCGAAAGCAAACCAAATGAAAAACAGCTCCAAATCCTCTGATGTGTTACCTCTGGAGCAATCCTAACACACACTCATGCACACGCACACATGCACACACACTCTCACACTTACTAACATCATAAAATAAGACAGTCCTGAGCGTCTTCCCAAGCATTTCTTTATCTTTTTCTGGAAGTCAGCTACAGGTTAACAAATACTAGAAATAGAGCTTCTTCTCAAAATATGTTTTCTCCAAACAAGGAAAAAAAAAAAAAAAGTAGAAGGAAAAAAAAAAACAGAGAAAAAGGATGTGAAGTGTTGCAACCTCTTTACTCACTTTATGAGTTGAGTGGGTACTGGGCACAGGGTAGGCTGGGAGAGAAGAAGGAGAAAAAAAATAGGATTTTTTTTTTTTGTTTGTTTTTTGGTGATGTTCCACTCGTAAAAGCCAGTGGATATTTTTACAGGTACCAGCTAGTCCTTTCTGAAAATCCTCTAATGGGGACAGGCTGTGAAGCGGCCGTAGGAAAGATAAATGCTTTTCTGGAGAGTAATTTTTGTGTAGTGTGGAAAATGTGAAAAGGAAAAAAATGAAAGATTGAATGGAAAATCTATCCTCCAGCCAACCCACACCACAGAAGCGTTGGGGACCTTGTGTCCTAATTAGCCCCTACAGCAGGAGCTGCAGGAGCAGAGGCCTCCACTGGGCAGACACCCCCTTCCTGGGTGGGGGGCAGCCTGGGTGGAGAGAATTCATTTACAACACATGCCCATAGCGTGGCTATCATTTCCAAGGTGCAGAAGAATCAGAAAGCAGAAAAGTCTAAGACCACCAAGCAGGGACCTTTTCTCCTTTTTATACAATGCGAGTGTATTTTTCCTTAATGGGCATTTAGATGTTTCGGAGTGGAGCATTCCAGAAGCAGGCAACCTGGGGGAAAAGCTGCAGCCATTCTCCCATCCCTCTCCAACTCAGCTGCTTCTTCGGCCCTAGTCAACCTTTCTGTAATCACCACGACGGTCTCGCAGATCTCTAGGAGACGCACATCTCCTCCTTTTGTTTTCTCTCTGTGCTGAGATGATCCCCACCCAGCGCTCTTTTGCCGTTCAGAATTTTCCATGGTCCTTATAGCAAGTGTTCCAGTTGTCCTGATCTGCAGTCCCCAAGCACTGCTCAGCTTCGAGAAGCTAAAAGGAAGATGGTGCTGTTTCATCTCATGAAACCCTTCTACTACGCGGGATTTATAGCTGTCTCCCCTCTCCTTTGCTTACATAGCCCCTTCTCAAAGTCAGAGAATCTAAAATGCTGAAATTTTCTGGAGGTTTTCTGAGGGTGCTATATTTAGACCTTTTTTCAGTACCTAAGAGAAACATAGGTAACTGAAATTTCCCACCTGAGTCTGGTGTGCTAGATGACACAGTTCTGTGGCCAGTGGCTAAAAAGAAAAGTCACACCCCATGATTGTAACATCGCCATTTTATATTTTGAGGTATAATTGACCTTACCCTTGAACAAGACGGGTGCACTAGAAAACTTGCATATAATGTTCAACTTCCCATAAACTTAACTGCTAATAGTTTACTGTTAACTGGAAGACTTGCCCATTACATAAATAGTCGATTAACACATATTTTGTATGTTATGTGTATTAATATTATATACGCTATTCTTTAATCAATTAAGCTAGAGAAAAGAAACTTATTAAGAAAAGCATAGGGAAGAGAAAATACGCAGTAGAACATTTGTAAGAGGACCACGCAAGGGGCTGTAACAAACTGGTAAACGTGTAGAAGTGTGCAACATAAGGAACTAGGCCAACTGTACATGTGACCCACCCTCATCACCTCTTTGAGAATCAGTCAACTTGAGGAGGTGGTCAATGTAGGGGGGAGGCCAACTATGGCGGTTCTACTGTATTTCCTATTCATTAAGTGGAAGTAGATTGTCATAAGGGTCTTCATTTTCATCATCTTCATGTTAGTAGCTGAGGAGGAGGAAGCGAGGGAGGATGAGGGGGAGGAAGAGGAGGGTTTGGTCCTGCTGTCTCAGGGGTGGCAGAGGCAGAAGAAAATCTACATAGAAGTAGACTCATGTAGTTTAAAGCTGTGTTGTTCAAGGGTCAACTATACCCTTTCTTCCTGTCAAAGGAACTTTCCATTCCCTCACAGGCAATCATTGAGTTCTAATAGTTTAAAATACTAAAACAATAGGGATTACAGGAGTAATTTCACGTCAAATTTAAAACAGGAGGCAATGCAGAAGAAGGTTTCGCTTGGTTCAGTCTTAAGCCACCTGTTGTAATTATGTCCAAAGTCTCTTTCTGGTCCAGACAATAGCTGGAAGTGTTTACTTCTCTTGTGTTTAATCCTTAGCCTAAGGGTTTGTATTTTTCTTAGTTTTAATTATTGTCTTTTCAGTGACTTCCATCAGGTCTGGTTAACCTTAGAATTAAGTTGGAACCTGACTTGGAGAAGTTTATTTTATTCTTGAGGCTACGTAATTCAAAATGGTGGAAGGGGCCGAGACGTGCACACAAGGTTGCTAGTCTGTCCTCTTGTGATCAAAAACTTGACTTGATAAAGCAATGACTTGAGATTACCACATTTGAAATCATGAGCTCCCACGATCTTCCTTACAGAAAGTTGGCGGGCACTTCCAAAGCTCTAGAATCCAGTCTTACCTGGCTCGTTTAGGGTGAGTAATGGTCCTAGCTTGCCTAGAACTATTCTGGTTTTAAAACTCAAAGTTTCGAGTTCTGGAAAACCCCTCAGTCCTGGGAAAATGAGGATGGTTGGTCACTTCTTCGGGATCAAAATCCAAATGAATCAAAACAATGAAACTCTTGGGAAGGCAACTGCTGATACTGGGTTTTAG
The DNA here is from genome assembly GCF_027406575.1 of Nycticebus coucang. Lineage (NCBI taxonomy): Eukaryota > Metazoa > Chordata > Mammalia > Primates > Lorisidae > Nycticebus > Nycticebus coucang. The sequence goes on along the minus strand of NC_069799.1, from coordinate 46,432,386 downwards.
TTTTCTTTCTAGGTGTGGGATGGGCACCGCTCATGAGCATTTTAGTAAAGGGCATGGGGTGGAGAAGGCAAAGAGAAGAGTAAGAGAAAGTGAGGACAGATTTTTAAATTTAATTTACTTTACTTTCAGTTTTTGCAATGAGACTGTGCTTTTAAGGAAGCTTGTTTGTAATAGCAGCCAAGTTTAGGTAATGAGTCAGGTGCCAACCCATGGTACCCACCAAGGTTGCACTTAACCTAAAGAAAGCAATTTGGGGTGGAGAACAAGTCTTTTCTTTCTTTCTCTCATATTTCTTCTTTTTTGCTTATTATTATTATTATTTTTTTTCAGTTTTTTTGGCCAGGGCTGGGCTTGAACCTGCCACCTCCGGCATATGGGGTTGGTGTCCTACTCCTTTGAGCCACAGGTGCCGCCTCTTTTTTACTTTTTAATTTCAATAGTAATATGTGCTTGGTAGACAGGCCAGAAGCTATCAGAATGTGGATAAACCTCTTTCTCCAGAGGCAATTGCTCTTTCTGCTCTAGTACTTGATGCGAATGTCTAGCTGTGTCTGTGGATCTATCAGACTTGGCTGTAATATTATTTAGAAATATTTCTCATCTACAGGGGTTAAGGTGAATCCAAAAGTAATGTTCTCTCTCTCTCTCCTAAAAGACAGGGTCTCAAGGCCAGAGTCTCATGCCTCAGCCACTCTGGGAGGCTGACATAGGTGGATTGTCTGAGCTCAGAAGTTCAAGACCAGCCTGAGCACACTGAAACCCCATCTCTATTAAAAACAGAAAAATTAGATTGGCATTGTGGTGGGCACCTGTAGTCCCAGTGACTGGGGAGGCTGAGGCAAGAGGATCACTTGAGCCCAGGAGTTTGAGGTTGCTGTGAGCTATGACTCCAGGAGTGACAGAGTGAGATTCTGTTTTAAAAAAAAAAGAGAGAGAGGGTCCTACTGTATCGCCCAGACTGGAGTGCAGTGGTGAAATTATAGTTTGCTGCAGCCTCAAAATCCCAGGCTCAAGCAATCCTCCTGCCTCAGCCTCCTAAGTAGCTGGACTACAGGTGCCTGCCACAATACTCAGATGGTGTTCTCTTTATGTGTATTTCTCTTCACTTTTACCTAATCAAAAGTGAAAGCATAACCCACTTAACTTTGTGAGTAATATAAAATCCATGTATGCCAGGGATTCTGAATAAGGAGATTCTTCCTGAGAGCAAGAATGGCGAGAATTTAAGTCTTGCATTTTGAATCTTTGGCACCTGGCTAAACACTTTAACTTGACTTCAACATGAGGAGAGAGGCAATAGCAAGCACATAAAACTAAAGAGGAAGATAACATTAAATAATCCAGTTTGTAAAATCATATTCTTTCTTTTCCCGGTTTTTGTCTTTGTGGTTGCCTTCCCACATAGCTCTTCCCCTGACTGCACAAGACAGTGGGCATCTTTGATTTTACTCCAGGGAGAACTCCAAGCATGGGCATAGTAGAGAACCCAAAGGGTGAAGTCCTTACAGACAGAAGTGTTCCTTCTCATTCCTATTTTAGGAGTATCTTCAGGGTTCCATTTTGTTTTGATGATCTCTCCTATTCTCCAATGCTGAACAACTTGCTCCCTTCTGGGAGAGACCAACACATACCTTGGACTCCAACTCTGACTGCTCAGTTGGGCAAACATCAGACTCCAGCATAGGAAGCCTGAGGGCCACACAAAGGCAGTCACCCCCTTTTCTACTTTTCAGAATGCTGGATATAGATTCATTTTTTATTTTATTTTTTTATTGTTGGGGATTAATTGAGGGTACAATAAGCCAGGTTACACTGATTGCATTTTATAGGTAAAGTCCCTCTTGCAATTACGTCTTGACCTCACAAGGTGTGGCACACACCAAGGCCCCACACCCTCCCTCCTTCCCTCTCTCTGCTCTTCCTTTCCCCACCCCTCCCTCCTTCTTTCTCTCTCTGGTTTCCCCTTCCCCCACCCCAACTGTGACCTTAATTGTCATTAATTGTCCTCATATCAAAATCGAGTACATAGGATTCATGCTTCTCCATTCTTGTGATGCTTTACTAAGAATAATGTCTTCCACTTCCATCCAGGTTAATACGAAGGATGTAAAGTCTCCATTTTTTTTAATGGCTGAATAGTATTCCATGGTATACAGATACCACAGCTTGTTAATCCACTCCTGGGTTGGGGGGAATTTAGGCTGTTTCCACATTTTGGCGATTGTAAATTGAGCTGCAATAAACAGTCTAGTACAAGTGTCCTTATGATAAAAGGATGTCTTTCCTTCTGGGTAGATGCCCAGTAATGGGATTGCAGGATCAAATCGGAGGTCTAGCTTGAGTGCTTTAAGGTTTCTCCATACTTCCTTCCAGAAAGGTTGTACTAGTTTGCAGTCCCACCAGAAGTGTAAAAGTGTTCCCTTCTCTCCACATCCACGCCAGCATCTGCAGTTTTGAGATTTTGTGATGTGGGCCATTCTCACTGGGGTTAGATGATATCTCAGGGATGTTTTGATTTGCATGTCCCTAATAGATAGGGATGGTGAACATTTTTTCATGTGTTTGTTAGCCATTCGTCTGTCTTCTTTAGAGAAGGTTCTATTCATGTCTCTTGCCCATTGATGTATGGGATTGTTGGCTTTTTTCATGTGGATTAATTTGAGTTCTCTATAGATCCTAGTTATCAAGCTTTTGTCTGATTCAAAATATGCAAATATCCTTTCCCATTGTGTAGGTTGTCTCTTTGCTTTGGTTATTGTCTCCTTAGCTGTACAGAAGCTTTTCAGTTTCATGAAGTCCCATTTGTTTATTTTTGTTGTTGCAATTGCCATGGCAGTTTTCTTCATAAAGTCTTTCCCCAGGCCAATATCCTCCAGTGTTTTTCCTATGCTTTCTTTGAGGATTTTTATTGTTTTATGCTTTAAATTTAAGTCCTTTATCCATCTTGAATCAATTTTTGTGAGTGGGGAAAGGTGTGGGTCCAGTTTCAGTCTTTTACATGTGGATATCCAGTTCTCCCAACGCCATTTATTGAATACCCAGGAGTCTTTCCCCCAAGGTATGTTCTTGTTTGGTTTATCAAAGATTAGGTGGTTGTAAGATGTTAGTTTCATTTCCTGGTTTTCTGTTTGATTCCAAGTGTCTATGTCTCTATTTTTGTGACAGTACCATGCTGCCTTGACCACTATGGTTTTGTAGTACAGCCTAAAGTCTGGTATGCTGATGCCCACAGCTTTATTTTTATTACTAAGAACTACCTTAGCTATACGGGTTTTTTTCCGGTTCCATACAAAACGCAGAATCATTTTTTCCAAATCTTGAAAGTACAATGTTGGCATTTGAATAGGAATGGCATTGAATAGGTAGATTGTTTGGGAAGTATAGACATTTTAACAATGTTGATTCTTCCCATCCATGAGCATGGTATGTTCTTCCATTTGTTAATATCCTCTGCTATTTCCTTTCTGAGGATTTCATAATTTTCTTTATAGAGGTCCTTTACCTCCTTCGTTAGGTATATTCCTACGTATTTCATTTTCTTTGAAACTATGGTGAAGGGAGTTGTGTCCTTAATTAGCTTCTCATCTTGAATGTTATTGGCGTATACAAAGGCTACTGACTTGTGGACATTGATTTTATATCCTGAAACATTACTGTATTTTTTGATAACTTCTAGGAGTCTTGTGGTTGAGTCTTTGAGGTTCTCTAAGTATAAGAACATGTCGTCAGCAAAGAGGGAGAGTTTGACCTCCTCTGCTCCCATTTGGATTCCCTTTATTTCCTTGTCTTGCCTACTTGTATTGGCTAGAACTTCCAGCACTATGTTGAATAGTAAAGATGACAGAGGACAACCTTGTCTGGTTCCAGTTCTAAGAGGACAAGCTTTCAGTTTTACTCTATTCAGTAAAATATTAGCTGTGGGTTTGTCATAGCTAGCTTCAATCAGTTTTAGAAATGTGCCACCTATGCCTATACTCTTCAGTGTTCTAATTAGAAAAGGATGCTGGATTTTATTGAATGCTTTTTCTGCATCTATTGAGAGGATCATATGATCTTTATTTTTGCCTCTGTTAATACGGTGGGTAATGTTTATAGACTTGCGTATGTTAAACCAGCCTTGCATCCCTGGGATGAAACCTACTTGATCATGATGTATGACTTTTTTGATGATAAGCTGTAATCTATTGGCTAGGATTTTGTTGAGAATTTTTGCATCTATATTCATGAGTGAAATTGGTCTGAAATTCTCCTTTCTGGTTGGGTCTTTTCCTGGTTTTGGTATCAGGGTGATGTTTGCTTCATAGAAAGTGTTGAGGAAGATTCCTTCTTTCTCAATTATTTGAAATAATTTCTGCAGTACAGGAATAAGCTCTTCCTTGAAGGTTTGATAGAATTCTGGAGTGAAGCCATCTGGACCAGGGCATTTTTTAGTTGGAAGCTTTTTTATTGTTTCTTTAATCTCAGTGCTTGAAATTGGTCTGTTCAGGAGCTCTATTTCTTCCTGGCTAAGTCTAGGGAGAGGGTGTGATTCCAAATATTGATCCATTATCCATTTCCTTCACATTGTCAAATTTCTGGGCATAGAGTTTCTGGTAGTATTCAGAGATGATCTCTTATATCTCTGTGGGATCAGTTGTTATTTCCCCTTTATCATTTCTGATTGAGGTTACTAGAGATTTTACTTTTCTATTTCTCATTAGTTTGGCCAATGGTTTATCTATTTTATTTATTTTTTCAAAAAACCAACTCCTTGTTTCATTAATTTTCTGAATGATTCTTTTGTTTTCAATTTCATTGATCTCTGATTTGATTTTGGATATTTCTTTTGTTCTACTGAGTTTAGGCTTAGATTGTGCTTCTTTTTCCAATTCCATAAGATGGCTTTCGAGTTTGTTGATGCGCTCTCTTTCTGTTTTTTGAACGTAGACATCTAAAGTGATAAATTTTCCTCTCAAAACTGCTTTTGCATTATCCCACAGGTTTTGGTAGCTTGTGTCTTCATTGTTGTTATGCCCAAGGAAGTTGATGATTTCCTGTTTTATTTCTTCCTGTACTCATCTGTTATTCAACAGAAGGTTGTTTAATGCCTTTGTGTGGGGTTGAACGTTTTTGTTAGAGTTGAGTTCCACCTTTAGTGCCTTATGGTCTGAGAAGATACAAGGTAAAATTTCAATTCTTTTGATTCTGTTGATATTTGTTTTGTGTCCCAGGATATGATCAATTTTGGAGAATGTTCCATGGGGTGATGAGAAGAATGTATATTCTTTATCTTTGGGATGGAGTGTTCTATATGCGTCTATCAAGCGCAGTTGTTCTAGGGTCTCATTTAAATCTCTTATATCTTTAATTTCTGTTTAGAGGATCTGTTCCACTCTGTAAGAGGAGTGTTAAAGTCCCCTGTTATTATGGTATTATCGGATATCGTATTGCTCAGACTGAGTAAGGTCTGTTTCAAGAATCTGGGAGCATTTAAACTGGGTGCATAAATATTTAGAATTGAAATGTCTTCTTGTGTTTTTCCCTTGACTAATATAAAGTGACCATCTTTGTCATTTTTGACTTTAGTTGCTTTAAATCCACATGTATCTGAAAATAAGATTGCAACTCCTCTTTTCTTCTGAATTCCATTTGCCCGAAAAATTGTCTTCCAACCCTTGACTCGGAGTTTTACTTTGTCTTTTGAAGCCAGGTGTGTTTCTTGCAGACAGCAAATGGATGGCTTGCATTTTTTAAATCCAGTCAGCAAGTCTATGTCTCTTCAGTGGGGAATTCAATCCATTAATATTTATTGAGATAATTGATAAGTGTGGTAGTATTCTATTCATCTTATTTTGTGAGAGTCCATTGCTTAGTTTTATCTTTTGCATCAGTGTGGAAGTTAGGTTCCGTCCTTTAATTTCTGAGTTCTTACTTTGCTGCTGATCCATTGTGATAGTCAGTGTGTTGAACAGGTTGAAGTATTTCCTGTAGAGCTGGTCTTGTTGTGGTGAATTTCCTTAATGTTTGTATATCCGTAAATGATTTGATTTCTCTGTCAATTTTAATGCTTAGCTTAGCAGGGTATAGAATTCTGGGTTGGAAATTGTTCTGTTTAAGTAGATTAAAGGTAGATGACCACTGTCTTCTTCCTTGGAAAGTTTCCTTAGAGAAGTCTGCAGTCACTCTGATGGATTTGCCCCTGTACGTCAACTGGCATTTACTCCTGGCAGCTTGCAGAATCTTATCTTTGGTCTTGATTTTGGACAGGTTCATCACAATGTGTCTTGGAGAAGCTCGGTTACAGTTGAGGCAACCTGGGGTCCGATATCCCTCTGAAAGCAATGTGTCAGAATCTTTGGTGATATTTGGGAAATTTTCTTTTATAATATTCTCTAGTATGGCCTTCATTCTTCTGGGGCATTCTTCTTCCCCTTCTGGGATTCCTATAACTGGTATGTTGGAACGCTTCATAAAGTCCCATAATTCTGACAGTGAACGTTCTGCTTTCTCCCTCTTCTTTTCTGCCTCTTTAACTATCTGAGTTATCTCAAGAACTTTGTCCTCTACGTCCAAAATTCTTTCTTCTGTATGGTCTAACCTGTTGCTGATACTTTCCATTGTATCTTTAAGTTCCCTAATTGAATGCTTCAGTTCCTTCAGCTCTGCTATATCCTTTCTATATTTTTCATATTGTTCATCTCTTATTTGATTCTGTTTTTGGATTTCCTTTTGGTTATTTTCCACTTTATTAGCCATTTCCTTCATTGTTTCCATCGTTTCCTTCATTGTTTTCATCATGTGTATTCTAAATTCCCTTTCTGTCATTGCTAACATTTCTTTATAGGTGGAATCCTCTGCAGTAGCTACCTTATGGTCCCTTGGAGGGGTTGCTCTGGACTGGTTCTTCAGGTTGCCAGGAGTTTTGTGCTGATTCTTCCTCATGAGTGATTTCTTTTATCTGTTTCCTTGCCCTGATTTTCCTTTCACTTCCTCTTGCTCTTAAAGTTCCTGTGCCTGTGGACTAAGGTTTCTATGTGTCCTTTTGGTACAGGACCAGAAGGATGAGAAGATTGAAGAACAAGAATGGATAAAAGAAAGAAAAAGAAAGAAAAGAAAATAGAGAAAGGAGAGGGGGTGGGTAAAAGGAATATTGACAAAAAGAAGAGAGGCACAGACAGAGGGAGACAGAGCAATATAGGTGTACAGTAGGGTACTTTGACACAACCTTAAAAAAACCCCAACCTCTGGGGGTGCCCGGTTGGGTGGTTCCCTTGAGGTCAGCAGCTCTTTGCTAACCTGATCAGACACAGTACCCCACCTCCACCAACTAGAGAGGAAAGACAAAAATGCTATAAATCAAACCAAAACAAGCAAACAGAAAACTTTATGGGATAAAATTGGGTGAAAAACCAAATAATAGGGGTAGAAACACTAGGAAAAATGAAGTTCTAATTATTGAAAAAGGCAGTAATGAGAAATTGTATTTAAACTAGAAAAATGGAGAAAGAAAAGAAAGAAAAAGAAAAAAAGAAAAGAAAAAATCTGTACGGAAAAGGTTGAAACTAAAAAAACCCCCAAAAACCAAAAAACAAAGAACAACAACCACAAAATAAACACAAACAAACTAACAGCAACAAAAAAACAACCAAAAACAAAGCAGTATATATATATCTTGTTGAATATTGTCTGCGCAACAGGTGGTCTTGTCGGGTATGAGATGTTAATCACAATGCTGATACCACTGGAGGCCTCCGCTGATTTCTCAAGCCCCACAGGGTGAACACCCTAAATCTCTCTTCAGCCCTCTTAAAAGGCACTTTCAACTTCTAAACTTGGCTAAGCAGAAGCTTTCCCAGGAATGTGCTTGTTGTTGGGATCACTGCTGAAGTGGCTATCCACTTACCCAGTGTGTCAAAACTGGTCTCACTCTGCCCCTGAGGGTTAAGGCTGTAAGGTGGCTCAGTCCCCGCCTTTAGGCTGCTCAGTCACTAGGTTACTAACTCCCATCCGATCCTTGCTCTGCGACCCTGAGGGCAGAGCTTGCCGGGGCAGTTCTCTCACAATGGCCCTCTGCGGCCCACAGCCAAACACTATTAGCTCCGTCTGGCTCAGTGGCTCAGTCTGGGGCCCTAGACAATGCCCAAAATTCTCCACACTCTTGCTCAAGTTCTCTCCAAGGCAGTTCAACTGAGTGCCAAGTCCAAAAACACCAAAACAGTTCACAGGTAAGGCCTTTCGGGTTTGCAGTCTCGCTGCTGCTGTACTTACAGCTGCTGGTGGGATTAGACTGATCAAACACATGCAACCACTTGCCAGTTTTCCACTGTTTTTGTCCCCCTCTTGGGGTCCAGAAGTCTCTCGCTGACTCCCTGTATCCTCAAAGGGATAATTATGGGCAGATCCCACCAGTCAGAAATGCCTGGAGTCTTATCTCCCCAGACTCACAGTGCCCAGTTGCAGGGAAGCTGTTATTCAGCCACCATCTTGCTCTCACTCCTGGATATATATTTTTAAAATAGAAATCATGAAATGGAGAAATTATAATTCTCTGTGTGTGTGACTATATCTCCCCTAGAAGTTGAGTGTACCATTTGCTTGTGGTGAGATGATATAGATGACATTGTTGTGAGGGGTTACCAATGTTTTCAGACTCTCTGAGCGACTGTTGAGGTCTTCCCCGGTGAGGCTATTTCCTAGCTGATTGGTTTCTTGATAAATTATGAAAACATGGCACCAAGCAATGATGTTAATGCTAAAACAAAACAGTGCGACCCCGACTGCCCTTGACCTTAGAGGTTCTGGGGACGTCTGTTCTCATGATCCTGGCATTTGGTTTAAGTTGACCTACAGATAACAAAAAAATACTTCAAGATATTAGGCTGTTGTTGGTTCACAGGTCAGAAGGCAAAGGAGTTGTTTTTAAGGCTTAATCTGTTTTATAACATGGCGGTGCTGCAGATCTGCTTGGCCCAAGTTACTTTGTATCCTTAATCAACACATCCAGAAACCCAAAGGGTTCTGTGCCTGAAGAAAGAACAACAAAACCCTAAGAATTAGAGCAAATCTGACACCAAAACAGATTGCAGCAATAGTAAGAAAAAAAAATTAATTAAGCTAGACATGTTTGAAATATAGGGGCTCCCTGCTGAACCACAATGAAGAGAGATCAGACACAAAAGCATTTGGTGTCTCCATCGTAAAATCAAAGCTCCAGTTTATGAGGACTTTGAACATAGTTGAAGTAATAGGTTCATTATTCTGGCTAATACCCACTTTTAACTGTGAAGCAATGTTAAAACGTTAGGATTCTGTGGAGGTATGAATTAACAAATATTGAGTTTCCATGAAATTTTTAGGGACATGTTTTATTTTCCCCATTAAAAAATGCAACTATTTCTTTAATGTGGTTAATCTGAAATGTGTTCCCATGGAGGCAACCGATTACTTATATAGCAAAGTCAAACAGTTAATTTTAAGAATGAGGGCCATGGCCTACAATTAGAGTGTAAAGTTAGCCACAGATAATAATCTAAAAGTGGAACCCCCATGGAATATGACTGAAATAGGGTAATACTTGGCTTGGAGGGGTGGTGTCCAAAAATGAGTATAATTGAAGTTTTCGTTACATCTTGAAATAATGTGTTTTTTAAAGATTATTTAAAAATATAATGAATACCTTAATTTGACAAGTGAGTCTTGTTTGTAACACTTTGGTGAGAAGAAGGCAGGAATAAACTTTATCTAGTGTCAAACGGTCTATGAACCAAGTGTATGGTGCCCCATAATCAGCTATGATTTAATAAAAAGAAAAAAAAAAACTAATTGAATTTTCTTTTAAAAAAATCTGTTGAATTAAAATAATAATAATATGACATGCTGGCAGAAGAAAGATACTTTAGAAGGATCTTGAAATGACTAACTTCAAGGAATTTCAGGAGAGTCTTATGATTATGGACATGGATTTATCACAAAATTATTCTTGTAATTATTATAGGAAAAATTAGAACCTCAAACATTGGACATTCTAAAATTTTAAAATTTCTTTTTTATAGGTTTCTGTGATAAATTGTTAACACAGCACTACTTCAAATAATTGGTTCTTAAATTTAGCCCTAGACTGTATAATAATAGTAAATGTAATATTTTTAATAATCTTCAAAGACTATTACCCAAGCAAGTATTTAGTTGTACCCATACAGAACCTATAAAGTAAATGTTTACAGGGCAGATATATTCCCTTTTTACAGATTTAAGAAATGTAAGCTTTTGGTTTGCCTTTAGCTAGGAACTACTGGAACTTCTCTGAAGTCTGGATGTTTCTGGTTCAGAGTTGATCTTGAATGATATTTAAAGCTTGAAAAATATTCTTGGCCTACTTCCAGTTTACAGAATAACACATCATCACTCCTCAACATTCCCCAGGGAACAAATGTAATGTAATTCCTCATTTTAATATATAAATTCTAGGCACATTTTTATGTTTCTCTCTGTGGGATTATCTGGTCCATTTCATTTGCATTATATCTTAGTCTAAGGGGAATCTTCAGTTGCTCCTATGAACGAGTAATAGTTTATCAGTCGCTATCATTTACTGAGCTTATGCTGGAAACAGGTGAATTTAGCAAAGAATTGAGAATGAACTCCAAGTAGTTAAAGAAGTTTCAGAATAATTGGAATTCTTTTTGTGAAAGGATTTTGTGGGGTTATCTTTTTTTTTAATTTATTAAAAGAGGTTTCATTTCCTATGCAGTGAGCTATACGTGTGTGTGTGTATGTATACAAGTTCTGACAACTAAGTTTGTAAACTCATACTAGAAAAAGTGCTACATACCTCATTGCTGAATATCACTATGGTCACCTTCAAAGTATTCCTCCCGGCCATCTGGTGACCCTAGTGATATTCAGTACTGAGGTCTGTAACACTCTTTCTAGGATGAGTTCCCAACCTTAATTGTTAGATCTTATATGACAATGACAGCTCTGATGGCCATTCCAGAAAAAGAGTGCTGAAACCACTTTGAAGGCTGGACTAGGTACTGGCATCAGTGCATAGCTTCCCAAGGGGAGTACTTTGAAGGTGACCATAGTGATGTTTAGCAATGAGGTATGTGTGGCACTTTTTCTAGGATGAGTTCATGAACTTAATTGTCAAGCCTCATATTTGATGGGTGAATGAACAAGGCAACTGAATAGTATCTGCATAGTTGTCTGAAAAACAAACAAACAAACCAAGCTTATCCAATATTGACTGCTTCAGGTCAGAAATTGAGAGGCAGAAGCCCCAGGAATGAAATATATTTTCAAGTTAAGATTTCTGAAAAGTGTTTTGAATAAGGTGCCAGCCCTAAGAAATTGGGAGATTGTCTATTAAATCATCTGGACTTCTGGCTTCTTTTGACATCACTAAGAAGGCTCATGAAGTCTTTTGGGGTCCACTGGGGTGCTTCTCAGGGTGGCCCACTCCTCAGCCGGCCTTCATGTTACCTGCTTGGTGCCCTCAGCCTCAGCGTTAGGAGAATGTCAGGGCTTCCAGCACTCTGCTCTGATGTGTTCCTGGTCCAGGGCACTGTGGACCATGTGGGAGGCCATCACGGCCCCAGTGTGGGGAGCAAAGGCTGCATTCTAGGTTTACACTATGGTGCCCAGATATCTCTTTGTTTCCTCCAATAGGCTAATATCCAGAAACCCAGTTTATGATTAGAGTTCAGCCTTACTTTGAGAATTCCTACTTTGCTGGACGTCAAGTCTTTGTTTAGAAAGTAAATCATCTGGACAGTTGATCTGTTTGGTCCTTGATTGTCTGTGATTATAGTGAAGTTCTGAAGCATGTCTGAGGGTTAAATATCCTAAAGGACCCAGAGCCAGTGGGTAGGGTCCTCTAGCAGGAGTCTTGCTTTACACAGGGGATAATGGCCTGTCCCCCTCCTGCCAAACCCTAGGCCTAGGGAATTTCTAAATTACTGGAACAACACCCCGTGGCTTGTGCTCTGTTTAAGCTGTAAAATGCATACTCAACACTTGATACTTTTCATTAAGATTTTTTTTTTTTTTTGGCCGGGGCTGGGTTTGAACCCACTACCTCCAGCATATGGGACCGGCGCCCTACTCCTTGAGCCACAGGTGCTACCCTCATTAAGATTAAAGAACTCTTAAGTACAAGTGGCAGAAAATGTTCATCTATGATTAGAATGATAACACTGTGCCTTTTTGTCTTCAAAAGGATTTTGCCCAGTGTGGCTTTATCCTAATATCTAGACAACAAAACTCCCTGATCACATGTAATAAGAAAATTTAATATTTTTCTGAATACTTTTGCTGCAGCCATAGATTAACCTTTAACAGATGAGGCTTTCGTTGCCATATAGCCTCAAGAATGTCGTCCCTGAGATGAATGTGTCTTAGTTTGCATGTACCCGAGGACCCTGGGAGCTGGGAGAGTCCCAGTGTTGGGGGAACAATTTCTAGGAAGTCAACTCTAACAGAATGGATGATGCCAAAATATTAGAAATGAATTCCAGGGCTCAGATCCTCTGAATTGCTTTCTTCCACTAAACTACAGCATATAAAAAAAACCCATTGCCCCAGATATTTAAGTGCTAGACAAACCCAAACAGCAGAATAATCCTCCAGTGATTTCTCTATTTAAAAATTGAATGACAGTTTGCTATGGTCATAGCAACATAGCAATTGTGTGTCTGGGTGGGTGGTGATGATGTGATTAAACAGTTGAACAGTCGTGGAAAGTAATGCACTTGTTATGGACAAAGAAAATGGCTCAAAAATTGTATTTCATGTTGTGAGTTTCTTTAAATGTTGTGAAGCAATGCTCATTTACTATTTACCTGAAGATACTTCAGCCATACAAACTTGAAGAGATTTTCTAAGAAAGGAGATAAACACTGCTGGATGTTTCCAAAGAGCTGTGGCATAAAGTTTCCTTACGTTTTATTAGGTATTACAACAAATTCTTTTACAGTTTTGTCACATTGCTCCTTGTAGATCAAGAGAAATTTTGATTTACTATCACTTTTATTTATTACTATTAATGTTGTTTTGAAGATTTTTTTTTTTTTTTGAGACAGAGTCTCAAGCTGTCGCCCTCGGTAGAGTGCCTTGGTGTCATAGCTCACAACAATCTCCAACTCTTGGGCTCAAGCAATCCTCTTGCTTCAGTTTTTCTATTTTTAGTAGAGATGGGGTCTCGCTCTGGCTCAGGCTGGTCTAGAGCTCATGAGCTCAAGCTGTCCACCTCCCTCAGACTTCCAGAGTGCTAGGATCACAGGTGTGAGCCACGGCGCCCAGCCTGGAGATCTTTTAAGGCGATGAAAGTATAATACAAATTTGTATTTCTTTCAGGTTATACTGGATAAATACTAAGTTTGAGTTATACTTCATTTCTGTTATTTAGAGTTTAATGTTATAATTTCCCCCCCCCCCCATTTTCAGGTCCAGTAATTACATGCTGCAATGTCTTTGAATAATACATAATATGTTTTCATTAAGTAAAAAAAGTTTCCAATATATATACACATATATGTCTTTATAAACTTAACACTTATTTGTTCTAATGAAACTGTTATGGTCTTTATGAGGTACTAGAGCTTATTTGTTAAAAGTTCTTTTTGTACCATTGTATCTGTTTGAAGTCAGAATCTCTGACTTCCAGATCTCTTTTTACTCAGGAAGAGATGAGTCCCTGATGCTCTGGGTAAATCACTGTTGACTGTGATGCGGGCTCTTCTAGGACTCTGCACCCATGACCATTTCGTCTACTCCCCCCGGGAGGATTATTGGTAAGTTTAGGGAGGGGCTGGGAGAGGTTCTGTGGCCTGGGGAGGACAAGTTATGCTTCATTGCCCCTGTGAGCCCTGTCCTTCATTCTGGGGAGTCATCAAGGAAGGAGGTGACCTGGTCTCGTGAGTTTGCTCTTCTGTGCCCGTGGCTTGTCCTATGCCCAAGGGGACTGCTGAGACTGGGCAGATCCTGCAGCTGTCTCATCTTTATTGTCAAGATTCAGTATACGAACTACTGACTCTTGGTATAAGCCATCCATTAGCTTCTATACCTATGTTCCCCAAGCCGTGGGCAGAGGACCAGAACTGTGTGTGGTTAGGAACCCGACCACACAGCTGGAGGTGAGGGGCAGGTGAAGCAGTAAAGTTTCATCTGTATTTACAGCCACTCCCCCTTGCTGGCATCCCCACCTGAGCTCCGCCTCCTGTCAGATCAGCAGTGAAGTCAGATTCTCTAGGAAACTGCACAGGGGAGGGATCTAGGTTGTGTGCTCATTATGAACATATAATGCCTGATGATCTGAGGTAGACATGTAAGGTGTTCGAATCATTCCAAAGCTATGCTGACCCCAAGTTGGTGGAACAATTGTCTTCTGTGAAATTTGTCCCTGGTGCCAAGAAGTTTGGGGACCTCTGTTCTACACAATGCACAGAGACAGTGAATAGACATTGTCCAAATCCCATGTGTCTCCTTTCTGTCAAGCATCGCCTCCTTCTGTAGTAGGAATGAGGCTACGGGTGTGGTAATGCCACAGGTCAGCTGTCTTAGAGTGAAGAGAAATGCGATCCATGGAGATAAACACTGCCAAGAAAGCAACCTGCCTCCTAAACACTCAACATTCTGTAGCAGGTGGGAGTAAAATGGGAAATTCACCTTGTCCAGGATATTATGACTGTCATAAAGGCATGACTGTGTCTGTGGGCAGTTAGTGGATGAAATAAGAGAAATGTCTTTCTGAATGTGCTTGGGTACAGTCAGCTCCACTTACTGCCAGATTCCAAAGAGGCACCTTCCAAGCACCTCTGTTCCCTCCTGGGGACAGGAGCAGGGGAGACTCCCTGCCAAACCTCTACACACCCTCAGAACCCCAACATTCCCTCCACTTTTGCATTTGCTATTTCAGGTCACTGAAGCTGATATCAAAATTTCTTCTCATCCCTTCCTCCTCCCCTTCTGATGTGAAGAAAAAGAAATCTTGCATTCCTTTGTTTAAGGATCTGAAAGCCCAGATGTCATAAATGAAGAGAGCTGGGTGTGAGGGAGAAGCGTTACCATCTCATGAATAAAAGGAAACATGTTCTGAAGGCAGCAGGTGACTTATCTTTGAATCCTGGGACATTGTCATGGACCGTAGGGGAGTTTCAGCCCAGAAAGTGTTGTCTGAAGTTATTAAACCAAGCGGTTTTATCTTTACTGTGATTCAAACTGTTAGCGCTTCCTTTCCTCTGAGATCCAGCCTGCTGTGGCCTCTTTTAATGTCAGCAGTGGCCGTGCAGAACATTGCCAAGTCCTTAGCAACCTATTCAGGAGCACCAGGGGATGGCTGGGAGCCCCAAGGTGTGCAAATGCACACCAAGTCCACCAGCAATGCCTGCTCCACGGTGCCCTCTCTTTGCCTGGCTTCTTCCAAGTGCATTTTCAGCTTCCCTGCTGCTTATTAAACAGCCAATAAAGAAATCAGTCATCCTATATGTGCAAAAGGCATTCACAAGTTGCCAGAGTGATTTTTTTCCGAGTGTTTGGCCTCCACGTGGCTGAAAGAAGAATAATGAAGCCAAACAGGCCGTCCAAATGGACATGAAACAGTGATTATGATGTTTCTTTGTAGTTAGGCTCTGTCTTTGTTGGCATGA
The DNA here is from genome assembly GCF_027406575.1 of Nycticebus coucang. NCBI lineage: Eukaryota > Metazoa > Chordata > Mammalia > Primates > Lorisidae > Nycticebus > Nycticebus coucang. The sequence continues at coordinate 46,416,760 of NC_069799.1, read as the reverse complement.
ACATTCAACTTGAACTTACCTGGCAGTTTAAAGTTAGGAATTCCAGAGACTCATCTGTAGAAGATGGGTGAAGATTTCCCCACTGTTCAGGAGGAATGATGCTTATTATCAACAAGGCTAGTTTATTTCAATTTTCTTCAACATGAGAAAGATCACACATGCGAATGGAAAGGCTTTATCATTAAGTAACTGTCTGCTAAGAATGCGTGCTTGTGATGCAGTCTGGCTAAAGCAATGGAGATGTTACAATAAAGAAAAATTTCTCAGGGAGGCACCTATAACTCAGTGGGTAGCACTGGCCAAATACACCCAGGTTGGTGGGTTTGAACCTGGCCCGGGCCAGCTAAACAACAATGATAGCTGCAACAAAATAGCCGGGCATTGTGGTCCTGTAGTCCCAGCTACTTGGGAGGCTGAGGCAAGAGAATCGTTTAAGCCCATGAATTTGAGGTTGCTGTGAGCTATGATGCCACAGCAATCTACCCAGGGTGACATAGTGAGACGCTGTCTCAAAAAAAAAAAAAAAGAAAAATTTCTCAATCATTTTACATGTATGCACACACATACACACCCAAAAGCAGCTGCATTCATACAGATTAGCTGTTGAAGCGGTCAAGAGCAGTTAAACTTAATTAATTAATGTGAATTTAGCTCCTAAAGTCAATAACTTCTCCCATGGGGGCTAAGATTAAGGGGTAAAAGGAAGTTGTCTATTTAATAGCTAATTCCATTTTCTGGATTTTTGCATGTTGACATATTCTCCTAAGTAAAGTGTCCCAAGAATGGAGGAAAAAGTATCTAGTGTATTCAGTACTTCTATGAAACCTGCTTATATTTACTCACACTTTCTTACGAAAGATAGAACACAATTATAGCCCAGGATAAAGGAGAGAAATGGAGTGGGAAGGGGAGGGGAGGGGGAGGTTTGACAGAGGGAGGGTAAAAGGCGGGACCACAGGGCGGCGCCTGCGGCTCAAGGAGTAGGGCGCCAGTCCCATATGCTGGAGGTGGTGGGTTCAAACCCAGCCTCGGCCAAAAAAAAAAAAAAAAAAAAAAAAAAAAAGGCGGGACCACACCTATGGAGCATATGACAAGGGCACTAGTCAAATCCGTCAAGTGTAGAATATAGATGTCTTGGCACAATAATCAAGTAAACAAGGTGAAAGCTATGTTGATTGGTTTGATCTAACCACATAGGATTGTATAAAATAAAAATCAGCACATCGTACCCCACATATGCATGAATGTATTCATGATCTATGTGTATTTGACTTAATAAAAAAAATAAATAAAAAATAAAAGGATAAAAAAAGTTCTGCTTTGATTTCTTTTTTAATCAAGAAGACTTAAGACAAATTTGCTCTGTAAAATGATAAAAGTAATTCATGTATCCTTTATGGAAGAGCTGTGGGTTTTTTTTTTTTAAAGTTTTTTTTTTTTAATTAAGTTTATTTATTTTTGTTGTTGTTGTTGTTGTAGTTTGGCCAGGGCTGGGTTTGAACTCACCACCCTCAGTATATGGGGCTGGCACCCTACTCTCTGAGCCACAGGCACCACCCTTGTTTTTGTTTTTTTTTTGAGACAGAGTATCCCTTTCTTACCCCTGGTAGAGTGCCGTGCATGGCATTACAGCTCACAGCAACCTCAAACTCTTGGGTTCCAGTGATCCTCTCTCTTGCCTCAGCCTCCCAAGCAGCTGGGAATACAGACACCTGCCACAACGCCTGGCCATTTTTTTAGAGATGGGGTCTCCCTCTCGTTCAGGCTGGTCTTGAACTTGTGAGCTCAAGTGATCCACCCATGTTGGCCTCCCATGTTTTTTTTTTTTTTTTCTTTTTTTGTAAACATAGCTATTATAATATTTCACTAGTTGCCTGAGACTGAAAAGATAAGTGTATTCCCAACTGATGCTCTGACTGGTTCACATACTGATTTTGAGTTATTGTTTCAGCTACGATGAAAGTAACTTTCCTGGACAGGGCAGTGAAAACTCAGGTTCCCCAAGAGGATTTTGGCAATAGATGAAGAGGTCAGGAAGTTTCAGTCAATACTGAACATTCAGTCAGTTTCAGCAATGGTTTCTATGCTCAATATTGGAAAGACTTAGAAAGCTTCCTTGGGTAATTTCCTACCAGAGGGGAGCTTGCAACTCAAAACTTTAAAGATGTAAGTGGTGCATTGATGAAAATTCACTTTTCAGAGAATGAAGGAGAATGTTTGAGAATTCTCTTCATAATCATTTGGCAATCACTAGAAAACAGTTTTTTGGGGGGAGGGCCAGGGTCTCATGCTGTCACCTGGCTAGAGTGCAGTGGTGCCATCATAGCTCACAGTAGCCTCAAACTCCTGAACTCAAGTGATCTTGCTGCCTCAGTCTCCTGAATAGCTGGGACTATAGGAGTGAGCCATTGTGACCTGGCTAATTTTTTTTTTTTTTATCTTTTTGTAGAAATGGGGTCTCTCTCTTGCTTAAGCTGTCCTTGAACTCCTGGCTTCAAATGATCCTTCCGCATTGACCTCTCAAAATGCTAGGATTATACATGTGAACCACCCAGTTTAAACATAGTAAAGTGAAATAAATCTAAGGTATGAAGAGTGAGGGCTTTATCTATATGTGTATAGTCATATGACCATCATGGTACTCAGCTATGGGTGATTCTAGTCTTTAAGAGAAGCCTTTTTGTTTGTTTGATTGTTTGGGTTGTTTTTTACAACATAGTGCCTATAGATGAACTATTTCACCAAGTCTGTTCACCTGTAGAACTAGCAATCTTGTGCAATGCTATAAGAAAAATAGGCTCTGATTGAACTTGTTAAGACATAACAGGATATTGGACTTCATTTTGGTATCATCTTACGGGATTTGAAGGGCACTTTTGACTATCTGGAATTTTTGCTATTAGATATGACTTTACTCCTTCAGAAGATAGGGTTCCCTATAGTCTCAGAATAGAGGCTAGTCCTTTGAATAGAATATTTTAACCTTATGGGTGGGCAAAAAATCTCATTATGTCTTGTCATCAATTCTTATACTATAAAATTGCAAATTAAAAATTATGAATTTAAAGCAATGGCTTAGTGTTTTCACTTGTGAAGACATTTGGGATCTTGGGGTTTGAATGAGAGTTTCCTGACCCAATGACTCAGACAGTGGAAGGATCGATCATTGATGCCTCATCTCCAGCATTCTTTAAAAACAGAATTATAGGAGATAATGTACATGAGGGCTGGTATAGTGCCTGGCACATCAAGGGGATAAAAACAACAACAACAACAACAAGGCGGTGCCTGTGGCTCAAAGGAGTGGGGCGCCAGCCTCATATGCTGGAGGTGGTGGGGTCAAACCCAGCCCGGCCAAAAACTGCAAAACAACAACAACAACAACAACAACAGCAACAACAACAACAAATGTCGGCTCTTTCTTCTTCCTTCTCCATCCTTCTTGTTTGATTCTGTTTATAAATGCCACAGCTGAGTATGGGTGGTTCTGGAGGGACCAAGAGATACCAGATGGTGGAGAGAGGTGAATCTTGAGTTAAAGCAGAGTCCTTTCTGAAGTGTCAGTGGAGAAACAGAGACAAGGTAAATTGAGCCGCTGTCCTGAGATAGAAGCCTTGTTAGCAAACCCGGGCAAGAGAAAATCTAAGTGGTACACGGTGATTGATGCTAAGGATGAATCAGCCATTAGGGAACAGTTGAGCAATGGAGATTAGTTGAGAACACTGATTCCAGTCAATGCAACAAACATTTATAGAGCCCTTTTTATGCGAAGCCAAGGTTATTCCAAGGTTTCTGAGTGAGTAATAATCTAGCAAGCGGCAAGTCAAATTGATGGTTGATTGTTGACTTTGGGCAAGGACAGTCAATCCCGGCTCTGGCTTGAGTCACCTGGTTTGGGCAGGTAAGACTCACAGTGAGAATTGTGTTGTTCACAACTGTGTTGTGAACCGGCATGGGGGATGATAAATTTCTACACGTGCTGATGGTAACAAAGACAGGGCTTCTGGGAGGCCTACACTTTAAATGCCCCAATCTGGATGGGCTATTCCCACCTGGATCTGTCTCCTCCTGGTGCTAGATTTCTTTGGCTGTATGCATTTCCAAAATCCTGTCAATTTGATCCAAGGTTTTTAACCAGAGTCTGGATTCAAGGGGCTGTGGTGTTATAATTTGGAGCTATGTGGGGCTGGCAGTCTTTATTATTAAGGTCCATTCTTTTGACTTATATATCATTCCCTGCTGTCCCCACCCCCTGATGATGTAGCCACCAACTTCCACACATTATGGAATATTATACACACGAAAGAAAAGAACTCCACTTTCTTTTCCTCTTTTTCCCCTCTTACTGGGTCATCAGTTAGCCACGTTGGAAGGAGAAGAGTGGAAGTAATTCCTTTAGGAATTGGCGTTTCTGGAAACCTAAACCCAACAACATCTTTTTTATGTATTATGTTTATCTAAGAATTGAGAAAAACATGAGTGTTGGTTTATCTTACGTTTCCAACTAGGAGTAATTTCACAAATACTAGAAATCTTGCAGGGGAAAATAAACCCTTTTTCACCAAGTGATTCTCCTCTAATAGGCAGGAGAATGAGTGGAGGCTAGAATTGGATTCCTGGAATCTTTTGGCATGCAGAACTTTTTATTCAGAAGCAATCCCCATAGTTTGGAAATTTGTTTCTGGTATGAAACTTAGTATTCAGACAAATATCATATTCTCCTTAAACGAAACAACGTGAAACAAAACACGCTTGTGTCCCTGTTGGTACCAAGAGATGTGGTCCCTGTCTCTAGGGGGTGAGGGACAGCTGTGCACGCAGGACCCAAATGGACAGGCATCTCTCGGCTGAGGGACCTCCCTGGTAGAAAGTTGATTTTTTCTTTCAAAGGACAAGGAACTATTTGCAAAATCTGATTTAGGAACTAATAAGCTAATGTTAATAGTAAGAAAATGGAATGGAAAGGTAAGTATTTGACAAACAACTTTAACTTTGGGGGAGGGGAATCCCTCACATTTCACGGGGTCACCTCTCCGAGAGCCAGTGAGAATCTCAGGGAAGCCTGGGGGTCAGGCCTGGGTCCTTGGCGCCTTTCTCCACTGGAGTGACGGTCCTGGACGCGCGCTCCACGGTGACGCCACTACGCAGGGTTGGCTCTCGGGTGCTCCCAGGGACCGTGTGCGTGAGTGTGTGTGTGTGTGTGTGTGTGAGTGTGTGTGAGTGTTTCTGGTCCACGCTGACCGCGGCTCAGCCAGGGTTGCCAGGGGCATGTCGATTTCAGCCTGTTTCTATTTTAAAGCCTGGAGACAATTAAAAACCAATGTCTGGTGCCAGTGATTTTTGTTTTTTCATCCAAAGAATTGCTATTCTTAGAAACAGTTGAGCCCGTGGTGGTGGCGTCTGAAGGCTCTGGAATCTTTTCCTTCGCGCGGCAACAAGTTTTTCTTGCGGAGGCTCCGTGGTGCTTTTCTTGGGCTCAGCGGTGCGGCTTGGATGGCTGGTCCCTGGAGCGCGCACACTGAGCCCTTTGGAAACCAGCCGGCAGGACGGTGATCAGTGGCAGGCAAAGGGGAAAAATCAGGACTGGGAAGGGTCCCGCAGGCAGCTGCTTTCTTTATAGTTCCGAAAAATGTTGCTTGTTCGGCTGTCCTGAACTTTTGTGGAAGTTCAAATTTGGAAACTGTCATGATCAGAATGACAACTATAACTGCATCTAAAAAATTATTTTTAACTGTCTATGAAGCATATTTGCATTTATGGTAAAACGGGCAACTTTTAATTTGGTCAGATGGGAGTTAAAAAAGAAAATTGATTGTGCCGGATTACATTGAGCCCTTGACCTTGTATGACACAAAGATATTTAAGGTATAGATTTTTACTTCAGGGAGAATAAATGAAATAGGCATACGGATTTCTAGAATGAAAATAATCAAGGAATGTTATTACCCAAAAGCGTATATTAGGAAGCCCATTTATTGGCAGGTGATGTTGATCTAGGACTGCTCTAGAAGGATTCAAAGTGAAGCAGTATAATGTTGCTCTAGGAACATTCTAGAAGAATCCAATGCAACGCAGTGCTTGCTTTTGTATAGATTTGAGAAATTCTCCATAATATTAAACAAAAAACCATAAGAGCAAAATAATAAGTATCAGGAAATAACCAAAATTAAACAGGAAGCAACCTGCAGGGTGCAGCCCATATCAATGCTACTTTAAATGAACATTCCAAGTCTTAATCACATATTAGAAAATAAGAAAGACTAAAAATTCACCAGTGAAGTGCTGGGCCCAGCGCGACAGAAAAACAACCACAGAGCAAGCAGAAAGAAGGCAGAGGGAAGGATACCATAAAGATAAGGAGAACCATTAACAAGCTAGAAAACAAAGTAATGATACAGAAAACCAGCCAAACTAGAAGCCGGTTCCTTGACGTGAGTGATAAGGCAAGAATGACCAAGGACAGAAGGGGGAAAATCATAGAAGAGAAACAGAACATAATGACAGAGGGAGATTTCAAAACCTCAGAGAATACTACAGGCAAGTTCCTGACATTCAGAAACACAGAAACTGGTTGATTTTCTAGAAGAATACCAGTGACAAAAATTGATGAAACAAAGAGCTGAAAGACACCTGTAATCAGCAAAAGAAATGAACTGAATGAATAATCTACAGCCTTCCCTAAAACTGCTCCTTCTACAGAAAAACAACCAGGCACAGTCAAGTTGACAAAATCTTCAAAGATCAGATAAGGGCTACTTTGTAGAAATTGTATCAAAGAATAAAAACTGGAGAACTCCCTCCACCATTTTATAACTATAACCTTGGTGATAAAACTGCACAAAGAAAGTAAAACAAAATAAAATTATAGTTAATTGTGAACATGAATGCCATGATCTTAAATAAAATAATAAAAATAAATGAAATCTATTAAAATATTTAAAAAATACGTATTTTACTAGTTAGTGTTTATCTTAACATTGCTGGATGATTTGTTTATCTTTTATATTAGATCATGTATATATTTAAGGGTGTACAAATGTTACTCTGTGTTTTAAGCCTATGTAAAATATGAAAACACGATGAATTACTGTTTTTCTCTGGTGATGGAGATTGAACAATGAAATGGAAGTGCTGCAACTGACGCTAAAATACTTCATTTCTGAAAGAAGAAAAAGATTAAACAAATTAAAACGAAGATTCAGCTAAAGATAACATTTCTTAGATCCCACCTTGGTACGTCCCTTGGTAATTGTCATTTTTTTCTGTATATTTTTTCTGCATTGCTGAAATCTTACACAACTAAACATGCTCAGTTTAAGGGAAAAAAAGGCAAAATTAAAAACTTAAATAAATTTTAACCAGTACTGTTCTATTTTATATTTATATGCATGGATGCCCTAGAAAGTTATTAGGTCATAATTTATTTTCCTTGATAAGATAAAGATGTTGAAGGGAATGTCTTCTTGGGTTTGGTCTTCCATAAAATGTTTAATGATGTTTGTGATTAATATTTTATAATTTGTTTTTCAACTGTGTGGGTGTGGGGAACCCAGCAAAGCAATATCACTGTTTAAAACAAAAAAGATGAATTGTCTCATGAAGAGCCACTGTAACTCTATGTGTAGGCACACATCTTCCACTCTTTCTGGGCTTCCATCCCCCTGGAGTCTTCAGAGTACTTCCACACTTAGGCTTTACCCCTCTCTGCTTTCTCATCCTTCCTAAGATCTCATCTGCAGTGTCTTTTTTTATTGATTTTTTTTGGTTTGTTTTTGTTTTAAGTCAGCGTCTTACTCACGTGCTGTGGCATCAGCCTGGCTCACAACAACCTCAAACTTCTGCTCAAGTGATCCTCCTGCCTCAGCCTCTCAAGTAGCCGAGACAACAGATGCACCATGACACCCAGCTAATTTTTCTACTTTTTTGTACAAATAGGGTCTTGCTCTTGCTCAGGCTGGTCTTGAACTCCTGTCCTCAAGGGATCCACCCACCTTCGCCTCCCAGAGTGCTGGGTTTACAGGTGTAAGTCACCAGGCCTGGCCCATGGTCTTTTAAAAAATGCTCGACATCCAATTGCATTTTCTTAATGATCTCTAGCAGTGGCAACTCACTAGTCCCATACATTAGAAAGTATGACCTAATGCTTGGGTGAAGCTTCATGCAAGGACATCTGTGTTTAGTAGTTATCTACAGATCTACATTTGTACATACTAATATTATATTAAAAATAGTAATTAGGGGAACATGGCAAGTGATGGGATGGTATACAAAGGGTAAACATGTAGGGTGCACAGAGTGGGGAGCACCCTTCTCTTAGAATAATGAAGGGAGGTATCATGAGAATACGGACATTTGATTCCTCAGAATGAGTCAAGGTGGCTCAGAAGAAGGGCTCTTGTTGGAGTGGACAGAAGAAACAGTGAGGGCTGAGGCAAGAAAAAACCCCCAAACTGGCTCAGTGCCCATAGTGGTTATGGCACTGGCCACATATACCAGGGCTGGTGGGTTTGAACCGGCCCAGGGCCTGCTAATCAACAATGACAACTGCAACAAAAAAAATAGCTGGGCATTGTGGTGGGCGCCTGTGGTCCCAGCTACTTGGGAGGCTGAGGCAAGAGAATCACTTAAGCCCAAGAGTTAGAGTGTGCTGTGAACTGTGATGCCACAGCACTCTACAGAGGGTGACATAGTGAGACTTTGTCTCCAAAAACAAACAAACAAACAAAACACCCAAAAAACAGAATGGTTTGATTGGATACTCTAAATAGCTTGGTTCAAATCTCTTCAATTAGGAGAACTCAGTTTCCTCCCAGAAAGCCTTTTCCATTTCTGGGTATCGTTGTGTTAAATAATTTCTTTTCTATTGAGCCAAGATCTGTTTCTTTCCTCAAGCTTCCTGGACCTAGCCTTAAGACAACAGATCTCTAGCCTTAACAGATCCTTTCCACTGAGACATTTAAACTCAGCTGTTGTGGTGGCTCACATCTGTAATCTAGTAATTTGGGAGGCCAAGACAGGTGGATTGCTTGTGCTTAGGAGTTTGAGACCAGCCTGAGCAAGGGTGAGACCCTATCTCTACTAAAAATAGAAAAAATAGCTGGATGTTGTGGCAGGTGCCTGAAGTCCCAGCTACTCAGGAGGCTGAGGCAGGAGGATTGCTTGAGCCTAGTAGTTTGAGGTTGCCATGAGCTATGACACCACTGCACTTTACCCAGAGCTACAGAGTGAGACTCTGTCTCAAAAAAAAAAAAAAAAAAATTATAAACTCAGCTGTCATGGTCTGGCCTTCACAGGTGCTAGAGTGGTAGAGGATGCTTACCTCCATCTTTCTATATTTTTGCATTGTCTGTAATCACACAGATACAAATGTGAGATGATTCCAGCTGTGGTCAATGACATTACATTCTAACATCAGAGTTCACTGTGAATGGAGACATTCATGTCTGTTTTTATTCATTTTTCTTACCTGTGGTATCACAGCTAGCTTATCCTGGCATGTGAACTGGGTGGACTATTAGGAAAAAGGCACCATTGGGGGCTCAAACAGGCAAGGGCCATAGCTTGGCAAGCAGAGCAAGGCTGGATTTGGGTCCCTGCTTGCTGCGGTATGCTGGCACTTCTGTGTAGCTCTGTGCCTATTACTTCCTGAGGGAGTACAACTCTCTATGGCTCCCTCTTACTGTGTTCATAATCTTTCTTTCCTTCCCTTTTCTTTTCTTTCTTTTTTCTTTTTTTTGCAATTATAATAGTCTATTTACAATCACTTACAATCTATACATTCTATTGTTTCCATAATTTCTTTTTTTATTAAGTCATATACATGAGATCATGAATACATTTATGCATATGTGGAGTACAATGTGTTGATTTTTTAATACAATCTGACATGCTTACATCAAACCAATCAATATAGCTTTCGCCTCATTTACTCGATTATTGTGTTAAGACATTTATGTTCTACACTTGACAGATTTAACTTGTACCCCTTCCGTTTTATTTTCAAATAAAGGACCTTCACATTTCTGCTGCTTGTATTTCATTTTGTTGTAGTATGCCCATTTTTCTCATCATTTCAAGACAGTTTTGCCTTCTCCCTTGATAGATATGCATATATTTGCATATCCTCTGCTTCGTGTGGCAGGTAACTGGATGAACCTTTCTTTCTTCTCTTTGTCCTTTTTGAGTCGGCTCTGTTTTGAACTTCCCCTTTCTCCGTGACTCAAAATCAACAAAGATATTCTTTTGAGTTGATAAGTTTACATTCTCTCTTGATAAGAGTCAGGAAAATTGATCTTTTATAAAATCTTTTGTCTGTTTCCTTGCAGTTATAAACAGGACAATCTGACAAATGAAAAGATCCAAAGAGATAGGATGAAAAGTGCTGAGTTTAGACTGCTTTTGCTGTAACAAATAGTCTTCTCCATCGTAAGATTTATCTTAACTAAACTTCTGCTCTGCATTTATTAATATATCTCCATCCACCATTTGCCCAGACTAAAATCGATTATTTGATCTCCCTCTCTGCTTCCTCCACATTCCCCACTTCTCCAGGTGACCCCAGCCAAGAATGCTGCCAGCCCAAACTTCTGCAGTTGACAGGTTTGCTGGGAATTAGTGGGTCAGTGTTGTTTTTCTCTGGTGTGGACTCAGGCGCTGGCTCCGCCTTCACTGTGGCTTTCTTAACAATTAGGGAGGAATCGTCCTCAATCTTGGAGCCGAGGGGATGATCTTTGCTTAGCAGATTCTAAAACTGAGAATATTTTTCTAGCCAAGGTTAGAGGTCAGCTGCCCATGGGGGACCAGAAGGCAGCGGCATGGACCCCTTAATGGAGTAAACCTGTCAAATTTTCATGTTCCTAATTTCCCAGGTGTTCATTTGGGCAACATCTACTCTCTCAGCCTCACACCCAGGTCTCTCCGCATTTACCACTTCAGCCCCTATTTATGGAGTGCACTGCTATCCAGAGAGGGGGTAGGAGTAGAAAATGCTGTGCAGAGTGAGACCTGCACCCTGTCCCTGGTGGAGTTTACCCTTTGATGGGTGACACAGAGAAACACTAGAGATAGAAGTCATCTCCATTGCTACTAACTTTATTCTTAAGATATTTTCTGGTTTATTTTTTTTTACCTCTTAGTGCAGATTCCAGCTTTCTTTTGAAGATTTCTGAGAATGGCCTTCTCTGGATTCAAATACACATTGTCCACGTTGTTATCAGGTACTTGGAACTGGCATTTAATCCTCCCTGAATGATTAGCGGAACACCTGTGACTAGATCCCCTCACAGCTCTGTGACCTTACTCCAGCTCTCTCTTCCTTGGTCCCTTCTTTGACAAAGGATCCTGAACCTCACGGAGCTGTCATGAGTGTGATAATGTGTAAAGCAGCCAGCCTGGGGTCTGCCTGACCCTGGGTCACTCATTAAATATGAATTCTTTTATTTGTATCTTTATTTACTTCTTCATCTATGAAAGGGAGCGTCTATCATCTCTAATTCCTCAACTGCTGCTGAGATTCTGCTATATGCCTATTTGATTGTTATGAAACGAGTTGCCTCATGTGTATTTTTATATTTTGAGCAATATTCTAGGTTTCTTGATTATTGTTACAATTTTGGGATCCTGGGTGTGCTCAGTTGGGGGTTCCTCAGTGTGTATCATTCATCTGTGTGTCATTAACTATCTATGTCTGTTTGTCCTGTTTTCCATTCTAAATACCGGGCTCCTCAAGTGTATAATATGAATATGAAGCCTGACAATTAAGTTCATGAACTCACCCTAGAAAAAATGCTACATATCTCATTGCTGAAAATCACTACAGTCACCTTTGAAATGTTCCTCTTGGGGAACCTATGCACCCATGCCAGGGCCTAGTCCACTGTTCAAAGTGATTTTGGAACTCATTTTCTGGAATGACTATCATAGCTGTCATCCTATGAAGGTCTGTCAGTTCAGTTTGTGAACTTGCCACTATATATGTGCATTGACAGCACTGTACAAACAATTCAGTAAGGTTTCACAACCTTGGTATACCAGTGTCTCACTGCTGTGTTCATGTCAACGTGTGGCAGCGTCCTACTGAGCAGGGTTCATTATTCTGTGTTTTGGGGTGTTGTATGACAATAGCTCAGATGGTCATTACAGAAAAAGAGATCTAAAATTGTTTTGAAGGGTGAACTAGATGTTGGCATTGGTGCTTTCCAAGGGAAGTACTTTGAAGGTGACCACAGTGGTATTCAGCAAGGGGGTATGTAACACTTTTCCTAGGATGAGTTCATGAACTTAATTGTCAGGCCTCATAGATAAAACTTCCTGGCAGTGTCCTTCAGGGTTAGGTACAGGCTTGTTCAAAGGCAAGTTTGATAAACATCAAGAGTGGCTGAGAATTGTTAAGATATCTGCCACTATAAGCTCATACTCCCTTTAAACATTATCTCAAATTACTCATTTTTGAAACAATTAATTTTTCATGGGAAAATGTTAGAGGAAAATGTTCCTCAGTATCCTAATCTGTTAATAACACAATCCCAAGTTATTGTCATTTTATTCATTTCAAGTGTGTATCTGGGAACTGTTTATGACAAGTAATTGAATTTCAAATCTTATCTCTCTGTGATAATCTGATATGTGTTCCTACTGTGCTTTGGCTCTGAATAGAATAAAAATCACATTTGGCTCTGAATAGAATAAAAATCACATTTCTGAAATCCCAATTTTATCTCAAGGGATATTTCTGCTGTTGTTAATGAACAGTTTGAGCACATTGAACTCCTTTGAAAAAGTTTAGTCAAAGGGTCCTTTGAAAACTCGTAATATTAGTACATACTAAATACAAAACAAACAAATCCTTTATCCTTTGGAATTACTCCCTGAAACTGAACGGGTCAAATATTTAGAAAATGACCCTCACTATTTATTATTTTCCCAGAGAGCAAATCTGACTAAGGTAGTACAGTATTTCCCTGTTTGTATTCAAATAGTGAAAGTATTACCTTTGTCAGGGCGATCTTATTCTCCACTAACAATTTAGTTAATGAGTATTTAGTTTAAACCTTTCTTAGCACTTAACACCTTGATTTGAAAAGGCCTTGGACTCCTCGTAGTCCCAAGGATCTGTCTGGAGATTTTCAAAAATCTGAAGTTTAGGAATATTACTATTGCAAAAGTAGTAGTGCACAAATAGACCTTTGACTGAAGGTCTAGACTTAGGAAGAGTACTGCCTGCCACATGTAAGTTTCCAAAATGAAATCCAAAAAAAACCCTAAAAGTTTGTTTGGTAAATTACAGAACGGTGTATTGCATCTCTGAATTGGCTTTACACTGCTCAGCTCCCATCAAGGACTAACTCTGAATTCTTTGGTTTTCAATGGTTATAATCTTGAAAAGATTGTGGTTCTTTGGTGCTTGTGGTTGTAAGTAAATGATTTTGTCATATAATAGCTTCTGGGTTTGTTTGCAATATTAAAGATGAATTTTTATGTTAAAGGAATGCTTTATTAATACAAACACACGTTAGCTATAAAGCACTAAGAAATTTAATTATCTATGTCATAGCAAACAGGTGGCAACTCAACATCCAGGGTCGCCAGAATGTTTTAAGGAGACTGCAACAGATCAGATTCCCATGGTGGAGAGGGCATCTTTGGAGGTAAAGGGGTGCCCCAGCTGTTACAGCCTTTCAAGTTTTCTCTCCTCATCAAGGATCATGAGAGATGCTCCATTCAAGGGGATGTCAGCAATCCGGTGCTTTTCAGGCAGGTCAAAACTCTAGTGGATTGAAGGGAAATAAATTTTCTATTTTTGGATAGGTGTCATCTGAGGCAGGAACAGAGCTCTTTGCTTCAGCAGTCTTCTCAGTCATATTTTTTGCAGTAAAGTTTGTCTGTTTTTGTTTGAGAGGTCCGTTAGTCTTTATTGACTTCTCTGTAGCTCTGTTGACAGTTCCCAAAGCCCTTCTGGCAGCTTTAGGTAAGGCTGGTGGAGCATCAAACATTCTGCCAACGTGTGGTGTTGAAACCTGAGATGGCCCATCTAAAGCTTTGACTGAAGGTCTAGACTTCAACTTCAGCCCGTCTTTAGGAGCTGCATGAGTGACTGGTTCTCCATTTTCCTTATTGACAAAGATCAGAGTAGCCATTCTGGATTATTCTAAGAGTGTAGCTGACGTGAAAGATGAATTTATGCAATCTCACTAAGCATGCTGAGCTCCAGATTCCTCATGATAGAAGTGCTGCCTATGTACAAGATGAAAGAAGGACAAACCGTGACCTATGTTGCAGCTCCATCTCCCAATCCTTCCTCCTCTCAGAACCTGAGTTTTTCTTCCCTAGGATGGAGAAAGCTTGGGACTCAAGGTGTCTCTGCGCCTCAGGCTTTGACTTGCCTGTCCTGAGCACACGTGTTTCAGATCTTTTGCTTTGTCCTATGTGACAAGTTTTTAGGGTTGAGTTGGATCTCAGAACTTCATCTGTACATAGAACATATGCATCAAAGTGGCCTTTCCTCTGACTGGTGTGTGGCCTTCTTTCTGTTCTCTTGGCCCTTGCATCCTCTAGTTTTGATTCAGAGGAAGTCTCTTCCCCATGGGGTCACCCATCTCAAGACTGTTACATCAGAAGTGAGAGCTTATCTATCATCTGCTCGTTTCCTGTAAGTTTCCGGAATGGAGATGTGATCGCCGTTGTCAGGCTCTCCTTAACATTACTGAGTTAAGTCTAATCTTAGAAGAGGTAGTAACAGCAATAATAATAGCTAACATTAACTTAGCATTTAATTTTTGTTAAGTACTGAAATATATGTACATACATATAAAAATGTACATATGTATGTATATCACACGATCATTTACTTATCTTTATTTATCTATCTATTTATTTTTCTGAGACAAATTCTTGCCCTGCTGCCCAGGCTAGAGTGCAGTGGTGTCATCCTAGCAAACTGTAACTTCCAATGCCTGGCTCAAGTGATCCTCCTGCCTTGGCCTCTTACAGTGCTGGGATTACAGCCTTGGGCCACCGAGTCCTGCCTCATTTAAGTACAAACTATTATTTTCATTATTTCAGAGAGGAAGAAACTGAGGTTTGCCTCAGTTCCCAAGAAGAGAAGCTGACATTTGAAAAAGCATTGGTCACTTTATCCTATGTAACA
This sequence comes from Nycticebus coucang, assembly GCF_027406575.1. Taxonomy (NCBI): domain Eukaryota; kingdom Metazoa; phylum Chordata; class Mammalia; order Primates; family Lorisidae; genus Nycticebus; species Nycticebus coucang. Next base: position 46,401,615 of record NC_069799.1, on the reverse strand, counting down.
CACACAATGTACCCTAGTCAAAAAATTATTCATACATCAGAGATGCAATTGAAATTCCCCTTAATGTGCCTATTTTATATCAGTTTTCCTTTCAAAGCTTTTATGAATTTTCCAGATCTTTTTTTATGTGTTTGTAATTTTTTTATGTGTTTGTAATGTGTGTGTATATAACATGATTTCCTTTTGTGAAACTTAAAAAATACAAACTATATCACATTGTATGCCTTAATCTATAGCTTACTTTTTTTTTTAAACGCAAGAACATATTTTAGAGATTTTTTTCCAGTTCCATACATAGATTGGGCTTTGTTCTTTTTTAACAGTTACTTGCTATCCTATATTAAAGATACACCCTAGACTATCCAATCATCTCCCTATTTGTCAGATGGTGGTTAGATTTTTTTATAAGCCAAACAGTGATGTGACTATTCTTGTGTAGGTCCCACGCATAATTCTTATTATTCCTAAGAAGATAAAATCATATCAACAATCTATAGTGTGACTCCTAAAACACTGAGGCTACTTCAGTTTTTCTCATCTTCCAGGAGTAGAGAAACACAATTAGAACTTTAGAAAATGATCTATACAAGTTTTTGTTTGATTTTCTTTTTTTAAATTCTGTCCCCTTAATGTTCCGGGGTTCATTGGATGGTAGAATGCATCTGACCCAACATGAGTCTGGCCATGTTGCCCCAGAGATGATGAATCTCTCTCCTTTGGTCAAGTGGAGGGAAAAATGACCTGGGAAGGAAATTTCCTCTAATATTCCAGTTCTGGTTTTTCCTGAATACAGGCCAGCAACATTCTCCTGCATAAGCTTCTTTATCTGGAGAGATAATCCCTGTTGCTTCCTGTATAGATCTTATATTTTGCAAGGAAAACTGGTTTCTAATTTTTTCCATCCAATTTGTGAATAGTTCAGCAGCAGCAGAAGTGGATTCACTACCTGTGGTCACTGAAACGTGCATCTAGAAAATCCGTGGTTTCTTTTGGAATCACATTTCCATGGAGAAACATGTGTTTCTGCTCTATAACTTCATAGCAGAAAGGCTCTACATTTTCAACATTGGCTAAAATTTTCACTTTCATCCAATGAATAATTTTCCGACTGGCTGGACCACTTACTAAAGTTTCTCACTTTTCCCATATCACTGTAAAGAATCAGCCAAACTCCTTTACATTGTAGACCAGAGTTAACCGCAGAGGTTCCTTGGTCTTGCACAAATCTAAAACTTGCTGTTAGGACCCCAGACTTTCTTAGATGTCTCATCTCTTTAATTACCATGAATACTAATAAACTAGCTAATTTGGCCATTTTTCTTCTGTTTTGATTAGGGCAGTTTTCTTTGCTTTAATTCCACTCTCTTGGGGCTTTGTCAATCTATTTCAAATACAATCTAGCATCCTAAATTTTTTTTTTTTTAGACAGAATCTCACTCTGTTACCCTGGGTAGCGCATCATGGCATGGCATCACAGCTCACAGCAACTTCATACTCTTGGGCTCAACTGATCCTCTTGCCTCAGCCTCCCCAGTAGCTGGGACTACAGGTGCCTGCCATCACGCCCAGCTAGTTTTTTCTATTTTTTGGTAGAGATGGGGGTCTCACTCTTGCTCAGACTGGTCTTGAACTCCTAGCTCAAGCTAACCATCCATCTCAGTCTCCCAGAGTACTAGGATTATAGGTGTGAGCCACCATGCTTGGCTAATTAGGTCACTTTTTTTTAGGAAGCCACAGAATTTGAGAAGTCCTTCCAATTGTCATTTAATTTATGCTAAAAGAAAACCCAAAGCTGAGTGATTAAATGAATCTCTAATAACAGATTAGAACTCAGATCACCTGAATCAAGGTCAGTGCTATCCTTTCCACTCACAGTGACCTGGGTTTCTGAGCCAGAAGTTGGTGGTGAACAGTTAACCACAGAAGGAGATCCAAGTTCTTTTGGTCAGTGCTGAGCAAATGATCTGTATAGTCTCAGCTGGGGTAACGGGTATATGAGACTTTTAGAGGATTATAACATAGTGCAAAACCTAAATCATGCAAAAGTCTCCTCTGGGTTTTAGGAGTCGGTGCGTGTTGACAATGTTCTCAGTCACCCATGTGCAAAGCAGGACTGACCAGGTCTGGGTCTATAGGACTCTCACTCCTCACAGCCTTTAGAGTTAAGGAGGATTGTAGGACTCTTCTGCCTAAGACAACCCCAAGGGACTGCCAAGAGCCCCAATTGGCCCTTGTGGAGCCAGAGGTGGGAATGTGTTTCCCCTGGTCAGGGCTGCAGGGAAATGCCACTGCTACTCTTATTGAATATGAAGGACCTCTGATTGAGAGAGGTCCTGTGCCTCTAATGATTACAACTCGGAGATTCTTAGAGTCTTCCTAACCCTGCAGAGAGAGAGCTGATCCCTGGCTACCTCATTTGGAAAGGGCATGTTTTTAACAGTGCATTCAAAATCTTTGTGGAAAACTCCAGACAAATCTCCCTGCCAGGAGGCCTGCATTGATGATCACATACATACTCATGCCTCCTAAGGAAGGCTTCTGGGGCAGGGCTGAAGACCCGGCCTAGAGAGCTGAGGGTCTGCAGGGGCAGAATGCACCCTGGGCGCACTGAGTTCTCCTCCCCGCCCCCATTTTGTCCTGTCTTTTTCTGTATTCTTCTTTTTTCTCTGTCAGGATGTTAGAAGGCTGTGGTATCTTCAGGGCTCTCTTGGTTCCCACCCCTTCCGTTTACCTGCACCTGTTGACTCATCCCCGAGAGTGACATCATCAACTTCTAGTATAACCAGCTAGCCTCTGTGCAGTTGGCCACAGCAGCAGGACAGACCCATTCATCAGCCACGCATTGGAGAGAACCTGCCAGGGGTAGGCTGATGAAGGTGGTGCAAGGCTTGGAGTGTGAGTGTGAGAGGTGCTTTTGCCATTCCCAGTGTGAAGTATTAGAAAGCCAGAGGTACTCAGAAACCGGCAAGGAATAAGAAACAATCTGAGCCAGTGGGCACCACTGCAGTGCTTCACTGAAACTCTGTTCTGGCTTCTTCTCGACCCTTTCTCTGCATGGGTTCTAAGTACCAAGCACCATAAGCAGGTCTTGCTCTGCCAACACCTCTTAATGCTAAGTTTAGGGGGCAATGCAACATTCCCAGCAGAAAGGCACAGTATATATAGAGTTGCCTCCATTAGCTTTGTTTTTTAATCTGTCCTGGAGGCCAGACATGGTGGCTCACACCTGTAATCTTAGCACTCTGGGAGGTCCAGGCAGGTAAAATGCTTGAGCTCAGGAGTTCGAGACCAGCCTGAGCAAGTGGGAGACCCTGTCTTTAAAAATAGCCAGGCACTGGGGCAGGTGTGGGTAGTCACAACTGCTTGGGAGGCTGAGGCAAGAGGATTACTTGAGCCCAGGCGTTTGAAGTTGCTGTGAGCTATGATGTCATGACACTACCCAGGGCAACTGAGTGAGACTGTCTCCAAAAAACAAAAAACAAAACTAAACTAAAAATCTGTCCTGTATGTCATATGCATTTGAGCATATGATAGCTACATAGAAAGACCCATTTTCCTCCAGAGTGACCACAAAAGGAAACTATAAATGGCGTATGTTTGAGGATACCAAGGATTCATGTGCTTTTCTAACGAATGGATCTGGGCTACAATTATCTCTATGCCTCTTGGGCAGGGTGGAAGAAGGCCATTCTCTAAGCACATTGCAATATTTTAGGGTATAATTGCAAGCTAAAATGAAATGTTTCTGTAATTAATATTAAACCAAAAGTCTGATTGTGCAGAGCATTTCCTTTTGAGTCTGTTCCAGGTTCTTCGTTCGCTCTGACTTTCTGGCCCTAAGACTCTTTCTCTCATCCCTCTTCCTCACTGAGCCTTAAAATGTGGGATATAGTGTATCCTCTATTCAGCAGTTATGGTTTGGAGATAAAATTAAAAAATGAAACATGGCTTCTTTGAAACTCGGAGAAATCGAGTGTATTGATTTGTCTTTACCATGTGGCAAAAAGGCTTTTAGATTTATTTATCTTTTTAATTTTAAAATAAAGGTGACAACAAAAATGACAGTTTTGGTCCTATAAGATAATCTGGCCAAGTTGATTTTCCCTTTGTTTCTGGGCTGTGTAAGGATGATGGTCTGAAAGGAGCTGACACCTGCCTGGGGCCTGGGGCCGAGGACAGGGCAATGTCAGGAAGGCAGAACAAGGGGCTATTCAGTTCTGAAAAGTAACTTATGGAGACATAAAGTCAGCAAGTCTAGAATGGCCCCCTGTTATTGTAAATAAAGTTTTATTGAAATGCAGTCATTCCCATTCTTTTGTATATTGTCTTTGGCTGCTGCTGGCACTATGACAAAAGGGCTGAATCACCGTGACAGAAACCAGAGGGCTAGAAAGACTAAAATGTTTATTATCTGGCCCTTTACAGAAAAATGATGCCTACCCTTTGTCAAAAGTTGTACTAATAGAGTAACTGTTAGCCACATGTATCTGTTCAAATGTAAATACCTTAATCTGTTCTAGCCACCTGTCAGGTGCTTGTCAGCCAAGTGACTGGCAGCTGCCATACTGGATAGTGTCAATGTAGAACATTTTCTTTTTTTTTTTTTCAATACTAATTTTTTTTTTATTAAATCATAGCTGTGTACATTAATGTGATCATGGGGCACATATACTGGCTTTATAGACCGTTTGACACATTTTCATCACACTGGTTAACATAGCCTTCCTGGCATTTTCTTAGTTATTGTGCTAAGACATTTACATTCTACATTTACTAAGTTTCACATATACCCTGGTAAGATGTACCGCAGGTGTAATCCTACCAATCACCCTCCCCTCGATACTAATTGGAAACTTGTAGATTAACACCAAAGTGTGCTCACGAGAGAAAAATTCAATTAAATCCAAGCAGGGGGAGAGGGTGGGCAGCTTCCTTCCTAGTGGGAACAATGTAGGGGTATATGGCACACTTCCTGGGCAAAGAGCACAACTACAACTTAGATTTTCCCTCAGGCTATTTGTATCTGCCCTCATACTGATCAAAAATTTAAAAAAAGAATTCTTGCTATCAGATATTCATACACAAAACAATAGTACATACACAAAAATGCCATGTCTGTTTGAGTCTGTGTAGGATTAGAACAGGAGGAAAATCCAGGTGAGACCTAATTAGTCCTGGCTGGACTAGGTGACTTTGGGGAGTAGATTATTTCATTGGGTGCCTCAGGAAGGTGGTCCTTGACAGCACCATTAGCTCCCCGGGAATCTTGTGAGAAATACAGTTTCTCAGGCCCCTCCCAGACTGAGGGGGGATTAGCATCTGCTATTAATCAGGGTTCCCAGGGGACGTTTATGCTTCTCCATCTTGGTAACACTTTAGAGTTTTCTGGGGATCCTTTTTATTTATTTATTTTTTTTATTGTTCGGGATTCATTGAGGGTACAATAAGCCAGGTTACACTGATTGCAATTGTTAGGTAAAGTCCCTCTTGCAATCATGTCTTGCCCCCATAAAGTGTGACACACACCAAGGCCCCACCCACCTCCCTCCTTCCCTCTTTCTGCTTCCCCCCCATAACCATAATTGTCATTAATTGTCCTCATATCAAAATTGAGTACATAGGATTCATGCTTCTCCATTCTTGTGATGCTTTACTAAGAATAATGTCTTCCACGTCCATCCAGGTTAATACAAAGGATGTAAAGTCTCCATTTTTTTTAATGGCTGAATAGTATTCCATGGTATACATATACCACAGTTGGTTAATCCACTCCTCGGTTGGGGGGCATTTAGGCTATTTCCACATTTTGGCGATTGTAAATTGAGCTGCAATAAACAGTCTAGTACAAGTGTCCTTATGATAAAAGGATTTCTTTCCTTCTGGGTAGATGCCCAGTAATGGGATTGCAGGATCAAATGGGAGGTCTAGCTTGAGTGCTTTGAGGTTTCTCCATACTTCCTTCCAGAAAGGTTGTACTAGTTTGCAGTCCCACCAGCAGTGTAAAAGTGTTCCCTTCTCTCCACATCCACGCCAGCATCTGCAGTTTTGAGATTTTGTGATGTGGGCCATTCTCACTGGGGTTAGATGATATCTCAGGGTTGTTTTGATTTGCATTTCTCTAATATATAGAGATGATGAACATTTTTTCATGTGTTTGTTAGCCATTCGTCTGTCGTCTTTAGAGAAAGTTCTATTCATGTCTCTTGCCCATTGATATAAGGGATTGTTGGCTTTTTTCATGTGGATTAATTTGAGTTCTCTATAGATCCTAGTTATCAAGCTTTTGTCTGATTCAAAATATGCAAATATCCTTTCCCATTGTGTAGGTTGTCTCTTTGCTTTGGTTATTGTCTCCTTAGCTGTACAGAAGCTTTTCAGCTTATTGAAGTCCCATTTGTTTATTTTTGTTGTTGTTGCAATTGCCATGGCAGTCTTCTTCATGAAGTCTTCCCCCAGGCCAATATCTTCCAGTGTTTTTCCTATGCTTTCTTGGAGGATTTTTATTGTTTCATGCCTTAAATTTAAGTCCTTTATCCATCTTGAATCAATTTTTGTGAGTGGGGAAAGGTGTGGGTCCAGTTTCAGTCTTTTACATGTAGACATCCAGTTCTCCCAACACCATTTATTGAATAGAGAGTCTTTCCCCCAAGGTATGTTCTTGTTTGGTTTATCAAAGATTAGGTGGTTGTAAAATGTTAGTTTCATTTCTTATTTTCAATTTGATTCCAAGTGTCTATGTCTCTGTTTTTGTGCCAGTACCATAGTGCTGTCTTGAGCACTATGGCTTTGTAGTACAGACTAAAATCTGGTATGCTGATGCCCCCAGCTTTATTTTTGTTACAGAGAACTGCTTTAGCTATACGGGTTTTTTTCCGGTTCCATACAAAACGCAGAATCATTTTTTCCAAATCTTGAAAGTACAATGTTGGTATTTTGATAGGAATGGCATTGAATAGGTAGATTGCTTTGGGAAGTATAGACATTTTAACAATGTTGATTCTTCCCATCCATGAGCATGGTATGTTCTTCCATTTGTTAATATCCTCTGCTATTTCCTTTCTGAGGATTTCATAATTTTCTTTATAGAGGTCCTTCACCTCCTTCGTTAGGTATATTCCTAGGTATTTCATTTTCTTTGAGACTATGGTGAAGGGAGTTGCGTCCTTAATTAGCTTCTCATCTTGACTGTTACTGGTGTACACAAAGGCTACTGACTTGTGGACATTGATTTTATATCCTGAAACATTACTGTATTTTTTGATGACTTCTAGGAGTCTTGTGGTTGAGTCTTTGGGGTTCTCTAAGTATAAGATCATGTCGTCAGCAAAGAGGGAGAGTTTGACCTCCTCTGCTCCCATTTGGATTCCCTTTATTTCCTTGTCTTGCCTAATTGTATTGGCTAGAACTTCCAGCACTACGTTGAATAGTAAAGGTGACAGAGGACAACCTTGTCTGGTTCCAGTTCTAAGAGGAAAAGCTTTCAGTTTTACTCCATTCAGTAAAATATTGAATGGAGTAAAACTGAAAACCCACTCCATTCAGTGGGTTTGTCATAGATAGCTTCAATCAGTTTTAGAAATGTGCCACCTATGCCTATACTCTTCAGTGTTCTAATTAGAAAAGGATGCTGGATTTTATTGAATGCCTTTTCTGCATCTATTGAGAGGATCATGTGATCTTTACTTTTGCCTCTGTTAATATGGTGGATAATGTTTATAGACTTGCGTATGTTAAACCAGCCTTGCATCCCTGGGATGAAGCCTACTTGATCATGATGAATGACTTTTTTGATGATAAGCTGTAATCTATTGGCTAGGATTTTGTTGAGAATTTTTGCGTCTATGTTCATGAGTGAGATTGGTCTGAAATTCTCCTTTTTGTTTGGGTGTTTTCCTGGTTTTGGTATCAGGGTGATGTTTGCTTCATAGAATGTGTTGGGGAAGATTCCTTCCTCCTCAATTTTTTGGAATAATTTCTGCAGTACAGGAATAAGCTCTTCCTTGAAGGTTTGATAGAATTCTGGAGTGAAGCCATCTGGACCAGGGCATTTTTTGGTTGGAAGCTTTTTATTGTTTCTTTGATCTCAGTGCTTGAAATTGGTCTGTTCAGGAGCTCTATTTCTTCCTGGCTGAGTCTAGGGAGAGGGTGTGATTCCAAATATTGATCCATTTCTTTCACATTGTCAAATTTTTGGGCATAGTGTTTCTGGTAGTATTCAGAGATGGTCTCTTGTATCTCTGTGGGATCAGTTGTTATTTCCCCTTTATCATTTCTGATTGAGGTTACTAGAGATTTTACTTTCCTATTCCTCGTTAGTCTGGCCAATGTTTATCTATTTTATTTATTTTTTCAAAAAACCAACTCCTTGTTTCATTAATTTTCTGAATGATTCTTTTGTTTTCAATTTCATTGATCTCTGATTTGATTTTGAATATTTCTTTTCTTCTACTGAGTTTAGGCTTAGATTGTTCTTCTTTTTCCAATTCCATAAGATCTCTTGTGAGATTGTTGATGTGCTTTCTTTCTGTTTTTTGAATGTAGGCATCTAAAGTGATGAATTTTCCTCTCAAAACTGCTTTTGCAGTATCCCACAGGTTTTGGTAGCTTGTGTCTTCATTGTTGTTATGCTCAAGGAAGTTAATGATTTCCTGTTTTATTTCTTCCTTCACCCATCTGTTATTCAACAGAAGATTGTTTAGTTTCCATGCCTTTGGGTGGGGTCGAGCATTTTTGTTAGAGTTGAGTTCCACCTTTAGTGCCTTATGGTCTGAGAAGATACAAGGTAAAATTTCAATTCTTTGATTCTGTTGATATTTGTTTTGTGTCCCAGGATATGATCAATTTTGGAGAATGTTCCATGGGGTGATGAGAAGAATGTATATTCTTTATCTTTGGGATGGAGTGTTCTATATGTGTCTATCAAGCACATTTGTTCTAGGATCTCATTTAAGTCTCTTATATCCTTGTTTAATTTCTGTTTAGAGGATCTGTCCAGCTCTGTAAGAGGAGTGTTAAGGTCCCCTGTTATTATGGTATTATCAGATATCATATTGCTCAGACTGAGTAAGGTCTGTTTCAAGAATCTGGGAGCATTTAAATTGGGTGCATAGATATTTAGAATTGAAATGTCTTCTTGTTGTATTTTTCCCTTGACCAATATAAAGTGACCATCTTTGTCTTTTTTGACTTTAGTTACTTTAAATCCACATGTATCTGAAAATAAGATTGCAACTCCTCTTTTTTTCTGAATTCCATTTGCCTGAAAAATTGTCTTCCAACCCTTGACTCGGAACTTTAATTTGTCTTTTGAAGCCAGGTGTGTTTCT